>NW_027488367.1:27963571-29206785 GCF_051014445.1 Colletes latitarsis | reverse complement strand
AGCCATCAAGTATGAGAAATATGCGAAACAATGAGCCTGATGAGAGCAAATCCCAGACCTAACCTAGACCTAACATGCGTTATCCTCTAAAATATTGAGCGAAACCAGGTTTAATTGACTGTTTCAGCGTGGTACCACATTACTACGTGATACAATCCAGAAACAGCCCAGGATCTAGCCATGAAGAATGAGAAATATGCGAAAGAATGAGCCTGATGAGAGCAAATCCCAGACCTAACCTTGACCTAACATGAATTATTCTCTAAAATATTGATCGAAACCAGGTTTAATTGACCGTTTCAGTGTGGTACCACATTACTACGTGATCCAAACCAGAAAAAACCCAGGATCCGTTCAACAAGTATGTGAAAAATGCGAAAGTATGAGTCCGATCAGTGAAAATCTCAGGCCTTACCTAGACCTAACATGCGATGTCCTCTAAAATATTGATGGAAACCAGGTTTCATTGTCTGTTTCAGTGTGGTACTACACTACTACGTGATGCAATCCAGAAAAAGCCCAGGATCTAGCCATCAAGTATGAGAAATATGCGAAAGAATGAGCCTGATGAGAGCAAATCCCAGACCTAACCTAGACCTAACATGCGTTATCCTCTAAAATATTGATGGAAACCGGGTTTCATTGACTGTTTCAGTGTGGTACCACACTACTTCGTGATCCTAACCAGAAAAAACCCAGGATCTGTTCAACAAGTACGTGAAAAACGCGAAACTGTGAGCCTGATGAGGGCAAATCTTAGACCTAACCCAGACCTAACTTGCGTTATCCTCTAAAATATTTATCCAGATCAGGTTTCATTAAATGTTTCAGTGTGGTATCACTTTACTACGTGATCCAATCCAGAAATAGCCCAGGATCTAGCCATGAAGTATGAGAAATATGAGAAAGCAAGAGCCTGATGTGGGCAAATCCTAGACCTATCCCAGACCTAACTTGCGTTATCCTCCAAAATATTGATCGAGACCAAGTTTAATTGACTGTTTCAGCGTGGTACCACATTACTACGTGATACAATCCAGAAACAGCCCAGGATCTAGCCATGAAGTATGAGAAATATGCGAAAGTATGAGCCTGATGAGGGCAAATCCTAGACCTAACCCTGACCTAACATGCGTTATCCTCTAAAATATTGATCCAAACCAGGTTTAATGGACTGTTTCAGTGTGGTACTACACTACTACGTGATGCAATCCAGAAAAAGCCCAGGATCTAGCCATCAAGTATGAGAAATATGCGAAAGAATGAGCCTGATGAGAGCAAATCCCAGACCTAACCTAGACCTAACATGCGTTATCCTCTAAAATATTGAGCGAAACCAGGTTTAATGGACTGCTTCAGTGTGGTACCACACTACTTCGTGATCCAAACCAGAAAAAACCCAGGATCTGTTCAACAAGTATGTGAAAAACGCGAAACTGTGAGCCTGATGAGGGCAAATCTTAGACCTAACCCAGACCTAAGATGCGTTACCCTCTAAAATATTTATCCAGACCAGGTTTCATTGAATGTTTCAGTGTGGTACCACTTTACTACGTGATCCAATCCAGAAATAGCCCAGGATCTAGCCATGAAGTATCAGAAATATGCGAAAGTAAGAGCCTGATGAGGGCAAATCCTAGACCTATCCCAGACCTAACTTGCGTTATCCTCTAAAATATCGATCGAATCCAGGTTTAATTGACTGTTTCAGCGTGGTACCACATTACTACGTGATACAATCCAGAAACAGCCCAGCATCTAGCCATGAAGTATGAGAAATATGCTAAAGAATGAGCCTGATGTGAGCAAATACCAGACCTAACCTTGACCTAACATGAATTATTCTCTAAAATATTGATCGAAACCAGGTTTTATTGACTGTTTCAGTGTGGTCCCACATTACTACGTGATCCAAACCAGAAAAAACCCAGGATCCGTTCAACAAGAATGTGAAGAATGCGAAAGTATGAGTCTGATGAGGTCAAAACCCAGACATATCCCAGACCTAACTTGCGTTGTCCTCTAAGATATTGATGGAAACCAGGTTTAATTGAATGTTTCTGTGTTGTACTTCATTACTACGTGATGCAATCCAGAAAAAGCCCAGGATCTAGCCATGAAGTATGAGAAATATGCGAAAGTGTGAGGCTGATGAGGGCAAATCCTAGACCTATCCCAGACCTAACTTGCGTTATCCTCCAAAATATTGATCGAAACCAGGTTTAATTGACTGTTTCAGTGTGGTCCCACATTACTACGTGATCCAAACCAGAAATAACCCAGGATCCGTTCAACAAGTATGTAAACACTGCGAAAGTATGAGCCTGATGAGAGCAAATCCCAGACCTAACCCAGACCTAACATGCGTTATCCTCTAAAATATTGAGCGAAACCAGGTTTAATGGACTGTTTCAGTGTGGTACCACACTACTTCGTGATCCAAACCAGAAAAAACCCAGGATCTGTTCAAGAAGTATGTGAAAAACCCTAAACTGTGAGCCTGATGATGGCGAATCGTAGACCTAACCCAGACCTAAGATGCGTTATCCTCTAAAATATTTATCCAGATCAGGTTTCATTAAATGTTTCAGTGTGGTATCACTTTACTACGTGATCCAATCCAGAAATAGCCCAGGATCTAGCCATGAAGTATGAGAAATATGAGAAAGCAAGAGCCTGATGAGGGCAAATCCTAGACCTATCCCAGACCTAACTTGCGTTATCCTCCAAAATATTGATCGAAACCAAGTTTAATTGACTGTTTCAGCGTGGTACCACATTACTACGTGATACAATCCAGAAACAGCCCAGGATCTAGCCATGAAGTATGAGAAATATGCGAATGTATGAGCCTGATGAGGGCAAATCCTAGACCTAACCCAGACCTAACATGCGTTATCCTCTAAAATATTTATCAAGACCAGGTTTAATTGACCGTTTCGGTGTGGTACCACATTACTACGTGATCCAAACCAGAAAAAACCCAGGATCTAGCCATCAAGTATGAGTAATATGCGAAAGAATGAGCCTGATGAGAGTAAATACCAGACCAAACCTAGACCTAACATGAATTATTCTCTAAAATATAGATCGAAACCAGGTTTAACTGACTGTTTCAGTGTGGTCCCACATTACTACGTGATCCAAACCAGAAAAAACCCAGGATCCGTTCAACAAGTATGTGAAGAATGCGAAAGTATGAGTCTGATGAGGTCAACTCCCAGACCTATCCCAGACCTAACTTGCGTTATCCTCTAAAATATTGATCGAAACCTGGTTTAATCGACTGTTTCAGTGTGGTCCCACATTACTATGTGATCCAAAACAGAAAATAACCCAGGATCTGTTCAACGAGTATGTGAAGTGTGCGAAAGTATGAGTCTGATGAGGTCAAATCCCAGACCTATCCCAGTCCTAACTTGCGTTATCCTCTAAAATATTGATCGAAACCAGGTTTAATTGACCGTTTCAGTGTGGTACCACATTACTACGTGATCCAAACCAGAAAAAACCCAGGATCAGTTCAACAAGTATGTGAAGAATGCGAAAGTATGAGCCTGATGAGGGCAAATCCCAGACCTATCCCAGACCTAACTTGCGTTATCCTCTAAAATATTGATCGAAACCAGGTTTAATTGACAGTTTCAGCGTGGTACCACATTACTACGTGATACAATCCAGAAACAGCCCAGGATCTAGCCATGAAGTATGAGAAATATGCGAAAGTGAGAGCCTGATGAGGGCAAATCCTAGACCTATCCCAGACCTAACTTGCGTTATCCTCTAAAATATTGATCGAAACCAGGTTTAATTGACTGTTTCAGCGTGGTACCACATTACTACGTGACACAATCCAGAAACAGCCCAGGATCTGTCCAACATGTATGAGAAATATGCGAAAGAAAGAGCCTGATGAGAGCAAATCCCAGACCTAACCTAGACCTAACATGAATTATTCTCTAAAATATTGATCGAAACCAGGTTTAATTGACTGTTTCAGTGTGGTCCCAAATTACTACGTGATCCAAACCAGAAAATAACCCAGGATCTGTTCAAGGAGTATGTGAAGTGTGCGAAAGTATGAGTCTGATGAGGTCAAATCCCAGACCTATCCCAGACCTAACTTGCGTTATCCTCTAAAATATTGATCGAAACCAGGTTTAAACGACTGTTTCAGTGTGGTACCACATTACTACGTGACCCAAACCAGAAAAAACCCACGATCTGTTCAACAAGTATGTGAAAAACGCGAAAGTATGATCCTGATGAGGGCAAGTCCCAGACCTATCCCAGACCTAAGTTGCGTTATCCTCTAAAATATTGATCGAAACCAGGTTTAATTGACCGTTTCAGTGTGGTACCTCATTACTACGTGATCCAAACCAGAAAAAACCCAGGATCCGTTCAACAAGTATGTGAAGAATGCGAAAGTATGAGTATGATCAGTGAAAATCTTAGGCCTTACCTAGACCTAACTTGCGTTGTCCTCTAAAATAGTGATGGAAACCAGGTTTCATTGACTGTTTCAGTGTGGTACTACATTACTACGTGATGCAATCCAGAAAAAGCCCAGGATCTAGCCGTCAAGTATGAGAAATATGCGAAAGAATGAGCCTGATGGGAGCAAATGCCAGACCTAACCTAGACCTAACATGAATTATTCTCTAAAATATTTATCAAAACCAGGTTTAATTGACTGTTTCAGTGTGGTACCACATTACTACGTGATCCAATCCAGAAATAGCCCAGGATCTAGCCATGAAGTATGAGAAATATGCGGAGGTATGAGCCTGATGAGGGCAAATCCTAGACCTAACCCAGACCTAACATGCGTTATCCTCTAAAATATTGATCGCAACCAGGTTTAATGGACTGTTTCAGTGTGATACCACTTTACTACGTGATCCAAACCAGAAAAAACCCAGGATCTGTTCAACAAGTATGTGGAGAATGCGAAAGTATGAGTCTGATGAGTGAAAATCCCTGGGCTAACCTAGACCTAACACGCGTTATCCTCTAAAGTATTGATCGAAACCAGGTTTAATCGACTGTTTCAGTGTGGTACCACATTACTACGTGATCCAAACCAGAAAAAACCCAGGTTCAGTTCAACAAGTATGTGAAGAATGCGAAAGTATGAGTCTTATGTGTGAAAATCCCAGGGCTAACCTAGACCTAACATGCGTTATCCACTAAAATATTGATCGAAACCAGGTTTAATCGACTGTTTCAGTGTGGTATCACACTACTACGTGATCCAAACCAGACAAAACCCAGGATCTGTTCAACAAGAATGTGAAAAACGCGAAACTGTGAGCCTGATGAGGGCAAATCTTAGACCTAACCCAGACCTAATATGCGTTATCCTCTAAACTATTTATCCAGACCAGGTTTCATTGAATGTTTCAGTGTGGTACCACTTTACAACGTGATCCAATCCAGAAATAGCCCAGGATCTAGCCAAGAAGTATGAGAAATATGCGAAAGTGAGAGCCTGATGAGGGCAAATCCTAGACCTATCCCAGACCTAACTACCGTTATCCTCTAAAATATTGATCGAAACCAGGTATAATTGACTGTTTCAGTGTTGTACTTCATTACTACGTGATGCAATCCAGAAAAAGCCCAGGATCTAGCCGACAAGTATGAGAAATATGCGAAAGAATGAGCCTGATGAGAGCAAATCCCAGACCTAACCTAGACCTAACATGAATAATTCTCTAAAATATTGATCAAATCCAGGTTTAATCAACTGTTTCAGTGTGGTACCACATTACTACGTGATCCAAACCAGAAAAAACCCAGGATCCGTTCAACAAGAATGTGAAAAACGCGAAACTGTGAGCCTGATGAGGGCAAATCTTAGACCTAACCCAGACCTAAGATGCGTTATCCTCTAAAATATTGATCGAAACCAGGTTTAATTGACTGTTTCAGTGTGGTACCACATTACTACGTGATCCAATCCAGAAATAGCCCAGGATCTAGCCATGAGGTATGAGAAATATGCGAAAGTATGAGCCTGACGAGAGCAAATCCAAGACCTAACCCAGACCTAACATGCGTTATCCTCTAAAATATTTATCAAGACCAGGTTTAATTGATTGTTTCAGTGTGGTCCCACATTACTACGTGATCCAAACCAGAAAAAACCCACGATCCGTTCAACAAGTATGTGAACAATGCGAAAGAATGAGTCTGATGAGTGAAAATCCCAGGCCTAACCTAGACCTAACATGCGTTATCCTCAAAAATATTGATCGAAACCTGGTTTAATCGACTGTTTCAGCGTGGTACCACATTACTATGTGATCCAAACCAGAAAATAGCCCATGATCTATCCATGAAGTATAAGAAATATGCGAAGGTAGAAGCCTGATGAGGGCAAATCCTAGACCTAACCTAGACATAACTTTCGTTATCCTCTAAAATATTGATCGAAACCTGGTTTAATCGACTGTTTCAGTGTGGTACCACATTACTATGTGATCCAAACCAGAAAATAACCCAGGATCTGTTCAACGAGTATGTGAAAAACGCGAAAGTATGAGCCTGATGAGGGCAAATCCCAGACATATCCCAGACCTAACTTGCGTTGTCCTCTAAGATATTGATGGAAACCAGGGTCAATTGACTGTTTCAGTGTTGTACTACATTACTACGTGATGCAATCCAGAAAAAGCCCAGGATCTAGCCATCAAGTATGAGAAATATGCGAAAGAATGAGCCAGATGAGAGCAAATCCCAGACCTAACCCAGACCTAACATGAATTATTCTCTAAAATATTGATCGAGACCAGGTTCAATCGACTGTTTCAGTGTGGTACCACATTACTACGTGATCCAAACCAGAAAAAACCCAGGATCAGTTCAACAAGTATGTGAAGAATGCGAAAGTATGAGTGTGATGAGTGAAAATCCCAGACCTAACCTAGACCTAACATGCGTTATCCTCTAAAATATTGATCCAAACCAGGTTTAATGGACTGCTTCAGTGTGGTACCACACTACTACGTTATCCAAACCAGAAAAAACCCAGGATCTAGCCATGAAGTATGAGAAATATGCGAAAGTATGAGCCTGATGAGGGCAAATCCTAGACCTATCCCAAACCTAACTTGCGTTATCCACTAAAATATTGATCGAAACAAGGTTTAATTGACTGTTTCAGCGTGGTACCACATTGCTACGTGATACAATCCAGAAACAGCCCAGGATCTAGCCATGAAGTATGAGAAATATGCGAAAGGAAGAGCCTGATGAGGGCAAATCCTAGACCTATCCCAGACCTAACTTGCGTTATCCTCTGAAATATTGATCGAAACCAGGTTTAATTGACTGTTTCAGCGTGGTACCACATTACTACGTGATACAATCCAGAAACAGCCCAGGATCTAGCCATGAAGTATGAGAAATATGCGAAAGTGTAAGCCTGATGAGGGCAAATCCTAGACCTAACCCAGACCTAACATGCGTTATCCTCTAAAATATTGATCGAAACCAGGTTTAATTGACTGTTTTAGTGTGGTACCACTTTACTACGTGATCCAAAGCAGAAAAAACCCTCGATCAGGTCAACATGCAAATTAAAACTGCGAAAGTATGACCCTGATGAGGGCAAATCCCCGACCTATCCCAGACCTAACTTGCGTTATCCTCTAAAATATTGATCGAAACCAGGTTTAATTGACTGTTTCAGTGTGGTACCACATTACTACGTGATCCAATCCAGAAATAGCCCAGGATCTAGCCATGAGGTATGAGAAATATGCGAAAGTATGAGCCTGACGAGAGCAAATCCAAGACCTAACCCAGACCTAACATGCGTTATCCTCTAAAATATTTATCAAGACCAGGTTTAATTGATTGTTTCAGTGTGGTCCCACATTACTACGTGATCCAAACCAGAAAAAACCCACGATCCGTTCAACAAGTATGTGAACAATGCGAAAGAATGAGTCTGATGAGTGAAAATCCCAGGCCTAACCTAGACCTAACATGCGTTATCCTCAAAAATATTGATCGAAACCTGGTTTAATCGACTGTTTCAGCGTGGTACCACATTACTATGTGATCCAAACCAGAAAATAGCCCATGATCTATCCATGAAGTATAAGAAATATGCGAAGGTAGAAGCCTGATGAGGGCAAATCCTAGACCTAACCTAGACATAACTTTCGTTATCCTCTAAAATATTGATCGAAACCTGGTTTAATCGACTGTTTCAGTGTGGTACCACATTACTATGTGATCCAAACCAGAAAATAACCCAGGATCTGTTCAACGAGTATGTGAAAAACGCGAAAGTATGAGCCTGATGAGGGCAAATCCCAGACATATCCCAGACCTAACTTGCGTTGTCCTCTAAGATATTGATGGAAACCAGGTTCAATTGACTGTTTCAGTGTTGTACTACATTACTACGTGATGCAATCCAGAAAAAGCCCAGGATCTAGCCATCAAGTATGAGAAATATGCGAAAGAATGAGCCAGATGAGAGCAAATCCCAGACCTAACCTAGACCTAACATGAATTATTCTCTAAAATATTGATCGAGACCAGGTTCAATCGACTGTTTCAGTGTGGTACCACATTACTACGTGATCCAAACCAGAAAAAACCCAGGATCAGTTCAACAAGTATGTGAAGAATGCGAAAGTATGAGTGTGATGAGTGAAAATCCCAGTGCTAACCTAGACCTAATATGCGTTATCCACTAAAATATTGATCGAAGCCAGGTTTAATCGACTGTTTCAGTGTGGTGTCACACTACTACGTGACCCAAACCAGAAAAACCCCATGATCTGATCAACAAGTATGTGAAAAACGCGAAACTGTGAGCCTGATGAGGGCAAATCTTAGACCTAACCCAGACCTAAGATGCGTTATCCTCTAAAATATTTATCCAGACCAGGTTTCATTGAATGTTTCAGTGTGGTACCACTTTTCTACGTGATCCAATCCAGAAATAGCCCAGGATCTAGCCATGAAGTATGAGAAATATGCGAAAGTAAGAGCCTGATGAGGGCAAATCCTAGACCTATCCCAGACGTAACTTGCGTTATCCTCTAAAATATTGATCGAAACCAGGTTTAATTGACCGTTTCAGTGTGGCACCACATTACTACGTGATCCAAACCAGAAAAAACCCAGGATTTGTTCAACAAGTATGTGAAGGATGCGAAAGTATGAGTCTGATCAGTGAAAATCACAGGCCTTACCTAGACCGAACTTGCGTTGTCCTCTAAAATATTGATGGAAACCAGGTTTCATTGAATGTTTCAGTGTGGTATCACTTTACTACGTGATCCAATCCAGAAATAGCCCAGGATCTAGCCATGAAGTATGAGAAATATGCGAAAGTAAGAGCCTGATGAGGGCAAATCCTAGACCTATCCCAGACGTAACTTGCGTTATCCTCTAAAATATTGATCGAAACCAGGTTTAATTGACTGTTTCAGCATGGTACCACATTACTACGTGATACTATCCAGAAACAGCCCAGGATCTAGCCATGAAGTATGAGAAATATGCGAAAGTATGAGCCTGATGAGGGTAAATCCTAGACCAAACCCAGACCTAACATGCGTTATCCTCTAAAATATTTATCAAGACCAGGTTTAATTGATTGTTTCAGTGTGGTCCCACATTACTACGTGATCCAAACCAGAAAAAACCCAGGATCTGTTCAACGAGTATGTGAAGTGTGCGAAAGTATGAGTCTGATGAGGTCAAATCCCAGACCTATCCCAGACCTAGCTTGCGTTATCCTCTAAAATATTGATCGAAACCAGGTTTAATCGACTGTGTCAGTGTGGTACCACATTACTACGTGATCCAAACCAGAAAAAACCCAGGATCAGTTCAACAAGTATGTGAAGAATGCGAAAGTATGAGTCTGATGAGTGAAAATCCCAGGGCTATCCTAGACCTAACATGCGTTATCCTCTAAAATATTGATCGAAACCAGGTCTAATCGACTGTTTCAGTGTGGTATCACACTACTACGTGACCCAAACCAGAAAAAACCCATGATCTGTTCAACAAGTATGTGAAAAACGCGAAAGTATGAGCCTGATGAGGGCAAATCCCAGACCTATCCCACACCTAACTTGCCTTATCCTCTAAAATATTGATCGAAACCAGGTTTAATTGACCGTTTCAGTGTGGTACCACATTACTACGTGATCCAAACCAGAAAAAACCCAGGATCCGTTCAACAAGTATGTGAAGGATGCGAAAGTATGAGTCTGATCAGTGAAAATCTCAGGCCTTACCTAGACCTAACTTGCGTTGTCCTCTAAAATATTGATGGAAACCAGGTTTCATTGACTGTTTCAGTGTGGTACTACATTACTACGTGATGCAATCCAGAAAAAGCCCAGGATCTAGCCATTAAGTATGAGAAATATGCGAAAGAATGAGCCTGATGAAAGCAAATCCCAGACCTAACCCAGACCTAACATGAATTATTCTCTAAAATATTGATCGAGACCAGGTTCAATCGACTGTTTCAGTGTGGTACCACATTACTACGTGATCCAAACCAGAAAAAAACCCAGGATCAGTTCAACAAGTATGTGAAGAATGCGAAAGTATGAGTGTGATGAGTGAAAATCCCAGACCTAACCTAGACCTAACATGCGTTATCCTCTAAAATATTGATCCAAACCAGGTTTAATGGACTGCTTCAGTGTGGTACCACACTACTACGTTATCCAAACCAGAAAAAACCCAGGATCTAGCCATGAAGTATGAGAAATATGCGAAAGTATGAGCCTGATGAGGGCAAATCCTAGACCTATCCCAAACCTAACTTGCGTTATCCACTAAAATATTGATCGAAACAAGGTTTAATTGACTGTTTCAGCGTGGTACCACATTGCTACGTGATACAATCCAGAAACAGCCCAGGATCTAGCCATGAAGTATGAGAAATATGCGAAAGGAAGAGCCTGATGAGGGCAAATCCTAGACCTATCCCAGACCTAACTTGCGTTATCCTCTGAAATATTGATCGAAACCAGGTTTAATTGACTGTTTCAGCGTGGTACCACATTACTACGTGATACAATCCAGAAACAGCCCAGGATCTAGCCATGAAGTATGAGAAATATGCGAAAGTGTAAGCCTGATGAGGGCAAATCCTAGACCTAACCCAGACCTAACATGCGTTATCCTCTAAAATATTGATCGAAACCAGGTTTAATTGACTGTTTTAGTGTGGTACCACTTTACTACGTGATCCAAAGCAGAAAAAACCCTCGATCAGGTCAACATGCAAATTAAAACTGCGAAAGTATGACCCTGATGAGGGCAAATCCCCGACCTATCCCAGACCTAACTTGCGTTATCCTCTAAAATATTGATCGAAACCAGGTTTAATTGACTGTTTCAGTGTGGTACCACATTACTACGTGATCCAATCCAGAAATAGCCCAGGATCTAGCCATGAGGTATGAGAAATATGCGAAAGTATGAGCCTGACGAGAGCAAATCCAAGACCTAACCCAGACCTAACATGCGTTATCCTCTAAAATATTTATCAAGACCAGGTTTAATTGATTGTTTCAGTGTGGTCCCACATTACTACGTGATCCAAACCAGAAAAAACCCACGATCCGTTCAACAAGTATGTGAACAATGCGAAAGAATGAGTCTGATGAGTGAAAATCCCAGGCCTAACCTAGACCTAACATGCGTTATCCTCAAAAATATTGATCGAAACCTGGTTTAATCGACTGTTTCAGCGTGGTACCACATTACTATGTGATCCAAACCAGAAAATAGCCCATGATCTATCCATGAAGTATAAGAAATATGCGAAGGTAGAAGCCTGATGAGGGCAAATCCTAGACCTAACCTAGACATAACTTTCGTTATCCTCTAAAATATTGATCGAAACCTGGTTTAATCGACTGTTTCAGTGTGGTACCACATTACTATGTGATCCAAACCAGAAAATAACCCAGGATCTGTTCAACGAGTATGTGAAAAACGCGAAAGTATGAGCCTGATGAGGGCAAATCCCAGACATATCCCAGACCTAACTTGCGTTGTCCTCTAAGATATTGATGGAAACCAGGTTCAATTGACTGTTTCAGTGTTGTACTACATTACTACGTGATGCAATCCAGAAAAAGCCCAGGATCTAGCCATCAAGTATGAGAAATATGCGAAAGAATGAGCCAGATGAGAGCAAATCCCAGACCTAACCTAGACCTAACATGAATTATTCTCTAAAATATTGATCGAGACCAGGTTCAATCGACTGTTTCAGTGTGGTACCACATTACTACGTGATCCAAACCAGAAAAAACCCAGGATCAGTTCAACAAGTATGTGAAGAATGCGAAAGTATGAGTGTGATGAGTGAAAATCCCAGTGCTAACCTAGACCTAATATGCGTTATCCACTAAAATATTGATCGAAGCCAGGTTTAATCGACTGTTTCAGTGTGGTGTCACACTACTACGTGACCCAAACCAGAAAAACCCCATGATCTGATCAACAAGTATGTGAAAAACGCGAAACTGTGAGCCTGATGAGGGCAAATCTTAGACCTAACCCAGACCTAAGATGCGTTATCCTCTAAAATATTTATCCAGACCAGGTTTCATTGAATGTTTCAGTGTGGTACCACTTTTCTACGTGATCCAATCCAGAAATAGCCCAGGATCTAGCCATGAAGTATGAGAAATATGCGAAAGTAAGAGCCTGATGAGGGCAAATCCTAGACCTATCCCAGACGTAACTTGCGTTATCCTCTAAAATATTGATCGAAACCAGGTTTAATTGACCGTTTCAGTGTGGCACCACATTACTACGTGATCCAAACCAGAAAAAACCCAGGATTTGTTCAACAAGTATGTGAAGGATGCGAAAGTATGAGTCTGATCAGTGAAAATCACAGGCCTTACCTAGACCGAACTTGCGTTGTCCTCTAAAATATTGATGGAAACCAGGTTTCATTGAATGTTTCAGTGTGGTATCACTTTACTACGTGATCCAATCCAGAAATAGCCCAGGATCTAGCCATGAAGTATGAGAAATATGCGAAAGTAAGAGCCTGATGAGGGCAAATCCTAGACCTATCCCAGACGTAACTTGCGTTATCCTCTAAAATATTGATCGAAACCAGGTTTAATTGACTGTTTCAGCATGGTACCACATTACTACGTGATACTATCCAGAAACAGCCCAGGATCTAGCCATGAAGTATGAGAAATATGCGAAAGTATGAGCCTGATGAGGGTAAATCCTAGACCAAACCCAGACCTAACATGCGTTATCCTCTAAAATATTTATCAAGACCAGGTTTAATTGATTGTTTCAGTGTGGTCCCACATTACTACGTGATCCAAACCAGAAAAAACCCAGGATCTGTTCAACGAGTATGTGAAGTGTGCGAAAGTATGAGTCTGATGAGGTCAAATCCCAGACCTATCCCAGACCTAGCTTGCGTTATCCTCTAAAATATTGATCGAAACCAGGTTTAATCGACTGTGTCAGTGTGGTACCACATTACTACGTGATCCAAACCAGAAAAAACCCAGGATCAGTTCAACAAGTATGTGAAGAATGCGAAAGTATGAGTCTGATGAGTGAAAATCCCAGGGCTATCCTAGACCTAACATGCGTTATCCTCTAAAATATTGATCGAAACCAGGTCTAATCGACTGTTTCAGTGTGGTATCACACTACTACGTGACCCAAACCAGAAAAAACCCATGATCTGTTCAACAAGTATGTGAAAAACGCGAAAGTATGAGCCTGATGAGGGCAAATCCCAGACCTATCCCACACCTAACTTGCCTTATCCTCTAAAATATTGATCGAAACCAGGTTTAATTGACCGTTTCAGTGTGGTACCACATTACTACGTGATCCAAACCAGAAAAAACCCAGGATCCGTTCAACAAGTATGTGAAGGATGCGAAAGTATGAGTCTGATCAGTGAAAATCTCAGGCCTTACCTAGACCTAACTTGCGTTGTCCTCTAAAATATTGATGGAAACCAGGTTTCATTGACTGTTTCAGTGTGGTACTACATTACTACGTGATGCAATCCAGAAAAAGCCCAGGATCTAGCCATTAAGTATGAGAAATATGCGAAAGAATGAGCCTGATGAAAGCAAATCCCAGACCTAACCTAGACCTAACATGAATTATTCTCTAAAATATTGATCGAAACCAGGTTTAATTGACTGTTTCAGTGTGGTACCACATTACTACGTGATCCAAACCAGTAAAACCCCAGGATCCGTTCAACAAGTATGTGAAGAATGCAAAAGTATGAGTCTGATGAGTGAAAATCCTCGGCCTAACCTAGACCTAACACGCGTTATCCTCAAAAATATTGATCGAAACCAGGCTTAATGGACAGTTTCAGTGTGGTACCACACTACTACGTGATCCAAACCAGAAAAAAACCCAGGATCTATCCATGAAGTATAAGAAATATGCGAAGGTATGAGCCTGATGAGGGCAAATCCTAGACCTAACCCAGACCTAACATGCGTTATCCTCAAAAATATTTATCAAGACCAGGTTTAACTGAATGTTTCAGTGTGGTACCACATTACTACGTGATCCATACCAGAAAAAGCCCAGGATCTGTTCAACAAGTATGTGAAAAATGCGAAAGAATGAGCCTGATGAGAGCAAATCCCAGACATAACCTAGACCTAACATGAATTATACTCTAAAATATTGATCGAAACCTGGTTTAATCGACTGTATCAGTGTGGTACCACATTACTACGTGATCCAATCCAGAAATAGCCCAGGATCTAGCCACGAAGTATGAGAAATATGCGAAAGTATGAGCCTGATGAGGGCAAATCCTAGAACTAACCCAGGCCTAACCTGCGTTATCATCTAAAATATTTATCAAGACCTGGTTTAATTGACTGTTTCAGTGTGGTACCACATTACTACGTGATCCAAACCAGAAAAAACCCCGGATCCGTTTACAAGTATGTGAAGAATGCGAAAGTATGAGTCTGATCAGTGAAAATCCCAGGCCTAACCTAGACCTAACATGAGTTATACTCTAAAATATTGATCGAAACCTGGTTTAATCGACTGTTTCAGTGTGGTACCACTTTACTATGTGATCCAAACCAGAAAATAACCCAGGATCTGTTCAACGAGTATGTGAAAAACGCGAAAGTATGAGCCTGATGAGGGCAAATCTTAGACCTAACCCAGACCTAAGATGCGTTATCCTCTAAAATATTTATCAAGACCAGGTTTAATTGATTGTTTCAGTGTGGTCCCACATTACTGCGTGATCCAAACCAGAAAAAACCCAGGATCTGTTCAACATGTATGAGAAATATGCGAAAGAATGAGCCTGATGAGAGCAAATCCCAGACCTAACCTAGACCTAACATGAATTATTCTCTAAAATATTGATCGAAACCAGGTTTAATTGACAGTTTCAGTGTGGTCCCACATTACTACGTGATCCAAACCAGAAAAAACCCAGAATCCTTTCAACAAGTATGTGAAGAATGCGAAAGTATGAGTCTGATAAATGAAAATCCCAGGCCTAACCTAGACCTAACATGAGTTATACTCTAAAATATTGATCGACACCTGGTTTAATCGACTGTTTCAGTGTGCTACCACATTACTTTGTGATCCAAACCAGAAAATATCCCAGGATCTGTTCAACGAGTATGTGAAGTGTGCGAAAGTATGAGTCTGATGAGGTCAAATCCCAGACCTATCCCAGACCTATCTTGCGTTATCGTCTAAAATATTGATCGAAACCAGGTCTAATCGACTGTTTCAGTGTGGTACCACATCACTACCTGATCCAAACCAGAAAAAACCCATGATCAGTTCAACAAGTATGTGAAGAATGCGAAAGTATGAGTCTGATGAGTGAAAATCCCAGGGCTAACCTAGACCTAACATTCGTTATCCTCTAAAATATTGATCCAAACCAGGTTTAATGGACTGTTTCAGTGTGGTACCACTTTGCTACGTGATCCAAAGCAGAAAAAACCCTCGGTCAGGTCAACAAGTATGTGAAAAACGCGAAAGTAGGAGTCTGATGAGGGCGAATCCCAGACCTATGCCAGACCTAGCTTGCGTTATCCTCTAAAATATTGATCGAAACCAGGTTTAATTGACTGTTTCAGCGTGGTACCACATTACTACGTGATACAAAGCAGAAAAAACCCTCGATCAGGTCAACAAGTGTGTGAAAAACGCGAAAGTATGAGCCTGATGAGGGCAAATCCTAGACTTAACCCAAACCTAACATGCGTTATCCTCTCAAATATTTATCAAGATCAGGTTTAATTGAATGTTTCAGTGTGGTACCACATTACTACGCGAACCAAACCAGAAAAAACCCAGGATCCGTTCAACTAGTATGTGAAGAATGCGAAAGTATGAGTCTGATGAGTGATAATCCCAGGGCTAACCTAGACCTAACATGCGTTACCCTCTAAAATATTGATCCGAACCAGGTTTAATGGACTGTTTCAGTGTGGTACCACAATACTACGTGATCCAAACCAGAAAAAACCCTCGATCTGGTCAACATGTATGTTAAAACTGCGAAAGAATGCCCCTGATGAGGGCAAATCCCAGGCCTAACCTAGACCAAACATGCGGTGTCCTCTAAAATATTGATGGAAACCAGGTTTAATTGACTGTTTCAGTGTTGTACTTCATTACTACGTGATGCAATCTAGAGAAAGACCAGGATCTATCCATCAAGTATGAGAAATATGCGAAAGAATGAGCCTGATGAGAGCAAATCCCAGACCTAACCTAGACCTAACATGAATTATTCTCTAAAATATTGATCGAAACCAGGTTTAATTGACTGTTTCAGTGTTGTACTTCATTACTACGTGATGCAATCCAAAAAAAGCCCAGGATCTAGCCATCAAGTATGAGAAATATGCGAAAGAATGAGCCTGATGAGAGCAAATCCCTGACCTAACCTAGACCTAACATGAATTACTCTCTAAAATATTTATCAAGACCAGGTTTAATTGAATGTTTCAGTGTGGTACCACATTACTACGTGATCCAAACCAGTAAAAATCCAGGATCCGTTCAACAAGTATGTGAAGAATGCGAAAGTATGAGTCTGATGAGTGAAAATCCCAGGCGTAACCTAGACCTAACATGCGTTATCCTCAATAATATTGATCGAAACCAGGTTTAATTGAGTGTTTCAGTGCTGTACTTCATTACTACGTGATGCAATCCAGAAAAAGCCCACGATCTAGCCATCTAGTATGAGAAATATGCGAAAGAATGAGCCTGATGTGGGCAAATCCTAGACCTAACCCAGACCTAACATGCGTTATCCTCTAAAATATTTATCAAGACCAGGTTTAAGGGAATGCTTCAGTGTGGTCCCACATTACTACGTGATCCAAACCAGAAAAAACCCAGGATCCGTTCAACAAGTATGAGAAGAATGGGAAAGTATGAGTCTGATGAGTGAAAATCCCAGGCCTAACCTAGACGTAACATGCGTTATCCTCAATAATATTGATCGAAACCAGGTTTAATCGACTGTTTCAGCGTGGTACCACATTACTACGTGATCCAAACCAGAAAAAACCCAGGATCAGTTCAACAAGTATGTGAAAAACGCGAAAGTATGAGCCTGATGAGGGCAAATCCCAGACCTATCCCAGACCTAACTTGCGTTGTCCTCTTAAATATTGATCGAAACCAGGTTTAATTGACTGTTTCAGTGTTGTACTTCATTACTACGTGATGCAATCCAGAAAAAGCCCAGGATCTAGCCATCAAGTATGAGAAATATGCGAAAGAATGAGCCTGATGAGAGCAAATCCCAGACCTAACCTAGACCTAACATGAATTATTCTCTAATATATTGATCGAAACCAGGTTTAATTGACTGTTTCAGTGTGGTCCCACATTACTAGGTGATCCAAACCAGAAAATAACCCAGGATCTGTTCAAGGAGTATGTGAAGTGTGCGAAAGTATGAGTCTGATGAGTGAAAATCCCAGGCCTAACCTAGACCAAACATGCGTTATCCTCAATAATATTGATCGAAACCAGGTTTAATCGACTGTTTCAGCGTGGTACCACATTACTACGTGATCCAAACCAGAAAAAACCCAGGATCAGTTCAACAAGTATGTGAAAAACGCGATAGTATGAGCATGGTGAGGGCGAACCCTTACCTATCCCAGACCTAACTTGCGTTAGCCTCTAAAATATTGATCGAAACCAGGTTTAATAGACTGTTTCAGTGTGGTACCACATTACTACGTGATACAAACCAGAAAAAACCCAATATCCGTTCAACAAGTATTTGAAGAATGCGAAAGTATGAGTCTGATGAGTGAATATCCCAGGCCTAACCTAGACGTAACATGCGCTGTCCTCTAAAATATTGATGGAAACCAGGTTTAATTGACTGTTTCAGTGTCGTACTTCATTACTACGTGATGCAATCCTGAAAAACCCCCGGACCTAGCCATCAAGTATGAGAAATATGCGAAAGAATGAGCCTGATGGGAGCAAATCCCAGACCTAACCTAGACCTAACATGCGTTATCCTCAATAATATTGACCGAAACCAGGTTTAATCGACTGTTTCAGCGTGGTACCACATTACTACGTGATCCAAACCAGAAAAAAACCCAGGGTCTGATCAACGAGTATGTGAAGTGTGCGAAAGTATGAGTCTGATGAGGGCAAATCTCAGACCTATCCCGGACCTAACTTGCGTTATCCTCTAAAATATTGATCGAAACCAGGTTTAATCGACTGTTTCAGTGTGGTACCACTTTACTACGTGTTCCAAACCAGAAAAAAACCCGGGATCTGTTCAACAAGTATGTGAAAATCGCGAAAGTATGAGCCTGATGAGGGCAAATCCTAGACCTAACCCAGACCTAACATGCGTTATCCTCTAAAATATTGATCGAAACCAGGTTTAATGGACTGTATCTGTGTGGTACCACACTACTACGTGATCCGAACCAGAAAAAAACCCAGGATCTGTTCAACAAGTATGTGAAAAACGTGAAAGTATGAGCATAATGAGGGCTAATCCCAGACCTATCCCAGACCTAACTTGCGTTATCCTCTAAAATATTTATCAAGACCAGGTTTAATTATTTGTTTCAGTGTGGTCCCACATTACTACGTGATCCAAACCAGAAAATAACCCAGGATCTGTTCAAGGAGTATGTGAAGTGTGCGAAAGTATGAGTCTGATGAGTGAAAATCCCAGGCCTAACCTAGACCTAACATGCGTTATCCTCAATAATATTGATCGAAACCTGGTTTAATCGACTGTTTCAGTGTGGTACCACATTACTATGTGATCCAAACCAGAAAATAACCCAGGATCTGTTCAACGAGTATGTGAAGTGTGCGAAAGTTTGAGTCTGATCAGGGCAAATCCCAGACCTATCCCAGACCTAACTTGCGTTATCCTCTAAAATATTGATCGAAACCAGGTCTAATTGACTGTTTCAGCGTGGTACCACATTACTACGTGACACAATCCAGAAATAGCCCAGGATCTAGCAATGAAGTATGAGAAATATGCGAAAGTATGAGCCTGATGAGGGCAAATCCCAGACGTAACCCGGACCTAACATACGTTATCCTCTAAAATATTTATCAAGACCAGGTTTAATTATTTGTTTCAGTGTGGTCCCACATTACTACGTGATCCAAACCAGAAAAAATCCAGGATCCGTTCAACAAGTATGTGAAGAATGCGAAAGTATGAGTCTGATCAGTGAAAATCTCAGGCCTTACCTAGACCTAACTTGCGTTGTCCTCTAAAATAGTGATGGAAACCAGGTTTCATTGACTGTTTCAGTGAGGTACTACATTACTACGTGATGCAATCCAGAAAAAGCCCAGGATCTAGCCATCAAGTATGAGAAATATGCGAAAGAATGAGCCTGATGAGAGCAAATCCCAGACCTAACCTAGACCTAACATGCGTTATCCTCTAAAATATTGAGCGAAACCAGGTTTAATGGACTGTTTCAGTGTGGTACTACACTACTTCGTGATCCAAACCAGACAAAACCCAGGATCTGTTCAACAAGAATGTGAAAAACGCGAAACTGTGAGCCTGATGAGGGCAAATCTTCAACCTAACCCAGACCTAAGATGCGCTATCCTCTAAAATATTTATCCAGACCAGGTTTCATTGAATGTTTCAGTGTGGTACCACTTTACTACGTGATCCAATCCAGAAATAGCCCAGGATCTAGCCATCAAGTATGAGAAATATGCGAAAGAATGAGCCTGATGAGAGCAAATCCCAAACCTAACCTAGACCTAACATGAATTATTCTCTAAAATATTGATCGAAAGCAGGTTTAATCGACTGTTTCAGTGTGGTACCACATTACTACGTGATCCAAACCAGAAAAAAACCCAGGATCTGTTCAACAAGTATGTGAAAAATGCGAAAGCATGAGTCTGATGAGGGCAAATCCCAGGCCTAACCTAGACATAACTTTCGTTATCCCCTAAAATATTGATCGAAACCAGGTTCAGTGGGCTGTTGCAGTGTGGTACAACATTACTGCGCGATCCAAACCAGAAAAAACCCAGGATCTGTTCAACAAGTATGTGAAAAATGCGAAAGTATGACCCTGATGTGGGCAAATCCCAGACCTAACCCAGACCTAACTTGCATTGTCCTCTGAAATATTGATCGAAACCAGGTTTAATTGACTGTTCCAGTGTGGTACCACATTACTACGTGATTCAATCCAGAAATAGCCCAGGATCTAGCCATGAAGTATGAGAAATATGCGAAAGTATGAGCCTGATGAGGGCAAATCCTAGACCTAACCCAGACCAAACATGCGTTATCATCTAAAATATTTATCAAGACCCGGTTTAATTGATTGTTTCAGTGTGGTACCACATTACTCCGTGAACCATACCAGAAAAAACCCAGGATCCGGTCAACAAGTATCTGAAGAATGCGAAAGTATGAGTCTGATGAGCGAAAATCTCAGGGCTAACCTAGACCTAACATGCATTATCCTCTAAAATATTGATCCAAACCAGGTTTAGTGGACTGTTTCAGTGTGGTACCACTTTACTACGTGACACAAAGCAGAAAAAACCCTCGATCAGGTCAACATGTATGTTAGAACTGCGAAAGTATGACCCTGATGAGGGCAAATCCCAGGCCTAACCTAGACCTAACATGAATTATTCTCTAAAATATTGATCGAAACCAGGTTTAATTGACTGTTTCAGTGTTGTACTTCATTACTACGTGACGCAATCCAGAAAAAACCCCGGATCTAGCCATCAAGTATGAGAAATATGCGAAAGAATGAGCCTGATGAGTGCAAATCCCAGACCTAACCCAGACCTAACATGAATTATTCTCTGAAATATTGATCGAAACCAGGTTTAATTGACTGTTTTAGTGTGGTACCACTTTACTGCGTGCTCCAAAGCAGAAAAAACCCTCGATCAGGTCAACATGCATGTTAAAACTGCGAAAGTATGACCCTGATGAGGGCAAATCACAGGCCTAACCTAGACCTAACATGCGTTATCTTCTAAAATATTGAGCGAAACCAGGTTTAATGGACTGTTTCAGTGTGGTACCACTTTACTACGTGAACCAAACCAGAAAAAACCCAGGACCAGTTCAACAAGTATGTGAAAAACGCGAAAGTATGAGCCTGATGAGGGCGAATCCCAGACCTATCCCAGACCTAACTTGCGTTATCCTCTAAAATATTGATCGAAACCAGGTTTAATTGACTGTTTCAGCGTGGTACCACGTTACTACGTGATACAATCCTGAAACAGCCCAGGATCTAGCCATGAAGTATGAGAAATATGCGAAAGTATGAGCCTGACGAGGGCAAATCCTAGACCTAACCCAAACCTAACATGCGTTATCCTCTAAAATATTGATCCAAACCAGGTTTAATGGACAGCTTCAGTGTGATACCACTTTACTACGTGATCCAAAGCAGAAAAAACCCTCGACCAGGTAAACATGTATGTTAAAACTGCGAAAGTATGACCCTGATGAGGGCAAATCCCAGGCCTAACCTAGACCTAACATGCGTTGTCCTCTAAAATATTGATGGATACTTGGTTTAATTGACTGTTTCAGTGTTGTACTTCATTACTACGTGATGCTATCCAGAAAAAGCCCAGCATCTAGCCATCAAGTATGAGAAATATGCGAAAGAATGAGTCTGATGAGTGCAAATCCCAGACCTAACCTAGACCTAACATGAACTATTCTCTAAAATATTGATCGAAACCAGGTTCAATTGACTGTTTCAGTGTGGCACCACATTACTACGTGCTCCAATCCAGTAAAACCCCAGGATCCGTTCAACAAGTATGTGAAGAATGCGAAAGTATGAGTCTGATGAGTGAAAATCCTCGGCCTAACCTAGACCTAACATGCGTTATCCTCAAAAATATTGATCGAAACCAGGTTTAATGGACAGTTTCAGTGTGGTACCACACTACTACGTGATCCAAACCAGAAAAAAACCCAGGATCCGTTCAACAAGTATGTGAAGAATGCGAAAGAATGAGTCTGATGAGTGAATATCCCAAGCCTAATCTAGACCTAACATGCGTGATCCTCTAAAATATTGATCGAAACCAGGTTTAATTGAATGTTTCAGTGTGGTACCACATTACTACGTGATACAATCCAGAAATAGCCCAGGATCTAGCCATGAGGTATGAGAATTATGCGAAAGTATGAGCCTGACGAGAGCAAATCCTAGACCTAACCCAGGCCTAACATGCGTTATCCTCTAAAATATTGATCGAAACCGGGTTTAATTGACTGTTTCAGTGTGGTACCACATTACTATGTGATCCAAACCAGATAATAGCCCAGGATCTATCCATGAAGTATAAGAAATATGCGAAAGTATGAGCCTGATGAGGGCAAATCCTAGACCTAACCCAGACCTAACATGCGTTATCCTCAAAAATATTTATCAAGACCAGGTTTAACTGAATGTTTCAGTGTGGTACCACATTACTACGTGATACAATCAAGAAATAGCCCAGGATCTAGCCATGAGGTATGAGAAATATGCGAAAGTATGAGCCTGACGAGAGCAAATCCTAGACCTAGCCCAGACCTAACATGCGTTATCCTCTAAAATATTTATCAAGACCTGGTTTAATCGAGTGTTTCAGTGTGGTACCACAATACTACGTGATGCAATCCAGAAAAAGCCCAGGATCTAGCCATCGAGTATGAGAAATATGCGAAAGAATGAGCCTGATGAGGGAATATCCTAGACCTATCCCAGACCTAACTTGCGTTATCCTCTAAAGTATTGATCGAAACCAGGTTTAATTGACTGTTTTAGTGTGGTACCACTTTACTACTTGGTCCAAAGCAGAAAAAACCCTCGATCATGTCAACATGCATGTTAAAACTGCGAAAGTATGAGTCTGATGAGTGAAAATCCTCGGCCTAACCTAGACCTAACATGCGTTATCCTCTAAAATATTGATCGAAACCAGGTTTAATTGTCTGTTTCAGTGTGGTACCACATTACTACGTGATCCAAACCAGTAAAACCCCAGGATCCGTTCAACAAGTATGTGAAGAATGCGAAAGTATGAGTCTGATGAGTGAAAATCCTCGGCCTAACCTAGACCTAACATGCGTTATCCTCTAAAATATTGATCGAAACCAGGTTTAATTGTCTGTTTCAGTGTGGTACCACATTACTACGTGATCCAAACCAGTAAAACCCCAGGATCCGTTCAACAAGTATGTGAAGAATGCGAAAGTATGAGTCTGATGAGTGAAAATCCTCGGCCTAACCTAGACCTAACATGCGTTATCCTCAAAAATATTGATCGAAACCAGGTTTAATGGACAGTTTCAGTGTGGCACCACATTACTACGTGATCCAATCCAGTAAAACCCCAGGATCTGTTCAACGAGTATGTGAAGTGTGCGAAAGTATGAGTCTGATGGGGGCAAATCCTAGACCTAACCCAGACCTAACATGCGTTATCCTCTAAAATATTTATCAAGACCAGGTTTAATTGACTGTTTCAGTGTGGTACCACATAACTACGTGATCCACACCAGAAAAAACCCAAGACCCGTTCAACAAGTATGTTAAAACTGCGAAAGTATGACCCTGATGAGGGCAAATCCCAGGCCTAACCTAGACCTAACATGCGTTGTCCTCTAAAATATTGAGCGAAACCAGGTTTAATGGACTGTTTCAGTGTGGTACCACATTACTACGTGAACCAAACCAGTAAAACCCCAGGATCCGTTCAACAAGTATCTGAAGAATGCGAAAGTATGAGTCTGATGACCGAAAATCTCAGGGCTAACCTAGACCTAACATGCATTATCCTCTAAAATATTGATCCAAACCAGGTTTAGTGGACTGTTTCAGTGTGGTACCACTTTACTACGTGATACAAAGCAGAAAAAACCCTCGATCAGGTCAACATGTATGTTAGAACTGCGAAAGTTTGACCCTGATGAGGGCAAATCCCAGGCCTAACCTAGACCTAACATGAATTATTCTCTAAAATATTGATCGAAACCAGGTTTAATGGACTGTTTCAGTGTGGTACCACATTACTACGTGAACCAAACCAGAAAAAACCCAGGATCAGTTCCACAAGTATGTGAAAAACGCGAAAGTATGAGCCTGATGAGGGCGAATCCCAGACCTATCCCAGACCTAACTTGCGTTATCCTCTAAAATATTGATCGAAACCAGGTTTAATTGACTGTTTCAGCATGGTACCACTTTACTACGTGATCCAAAGCAGAAAAAACCCTCGATCAGGTCAACATGTATGTTAAAACTGCGAAAGTATGACCCTGATGAGTGAAAATCCTCGGCCTAACCTAGTCCTAACATGCGTTATCCTCAAAAATATTGATCGAAACCAGGTTTAATCGACTGTTTCAGTGTGGAACCAAATTACTACGTGATCCAAACCAGAAAAAGCCCAGGATCTGTTCAACAAGTATGTGAAGTATGCGAAAGTATGAGTCTGATGAGGGCAAATCCCATGCCTAAACTAGACATAACTTTCGTTATCCTCTAAAATGTTGATCGAAACCAGGTTTAATTGACTGTTTTAGTGTGGTACCACATAACTACGTGATCCACACCAGAAAAAACCCAAGATCCGTTCAACAAGTATGTGAAGAATGCGAAAGTATGAGTCTGATGAGTGAAAATCCCAGGCCTAACCTAGACCTAACATGCGTTATCCTCAAAAATATTGATCCAAACCAGGTTTAATGGACAGCTTCAGTATGATACCACTTTACTACGTGACCCAAAGCAGAAAAAACCCTCGATCAGGTCAACATGTATGTTAAAACTGCGAAAGTATGACCCTGATGAGGGCAAATCCCAGGCCTAACCTAGACCTAACATGCGTTGTCTTCTAAAATATTGAGCGAAACCAGGTTTAATGGACTGTTTCAGTGTGGTACCACATTACTACGTGAACCAAACCAGTAATACCCCAGGATCCGTTCAACAAGTATCTGAAGAATGCGAAAGTATGAGTCTGATGACCGAAAATCTCAGGGCTAACCTAGACCTAACATGCATTATCCTCTAAAATATTGATCCAAACCAGGTTTAGTGGACTGTTTCAGTGTGGTACCACTTTACTACGTGATACAAAGCAGAAAAAACCCTCGATCAGGTCAACATGTATGTTAGAACTGCGAAAGTTTGACCCTGATGAGGGCAAATCCCAGGCCTAACCTAGAC
Organism: Colletes latitarsis; assembly: GCF_051014445.1. NCBI lineage: Eukaryota > Metazoa > Arthropoda > Insecta > Hymenoptera > Colletidae > Colletes > Colletes latitarsis. Next base: position 29,181,001 of record NW_027488367.1, on the reverse strand, counting down.
CTAACATGAATTATTCTCTAAAATATTGATCGAAACCAGGTTTAATGGACTGTTTCAGTGTGGTACCACATTACTACGTGAACCAAACCAGAAAAAACCCAGGATCAGTTCCACAAGTATCTGAAAAACGCGAAAGTATGAGCCTGATGAGGGCGAATCCCAGACCTATCCCAGACCTAACTTGCGTTATCCTCTAAAATATTGATCGAAACCAGGTTTAATTGACTGTTTCAGCATGGTACCACTTTACTACGTGATCCAAAGCAGAAAAAACCCTCGATCAGGTCAACATGTATGTTAAAACTGCGAAAGTATGACCCTGATGAGTGAAAATCCACGGCCTAACCTAGACCTAACATGCGTTATCCTCAAAAATATTGTTCGAAACCAGGTTTAATCGACTGTTTCAGTGTGGAACCAAATTACTACGTGATCCAAACCTGAAAAAGCCCAGGATCTGTTCAACAAGTATGTGAAGTATGCGAAAGTATGAGTCTGATGAGGGCAAATCCCATGCCTAAACTAGACATAACTTTCGTTATCCTCTAAAATGTTGATCGAAACCAGGTTTAATTGACTGTTTTAGTGTGGTACCGCATTACTACGTGATCCAAACCAGAAAAAAACCCAGGATCTGTTCAACGAGTATGTGAAGTGTGCGAAAGTTTGAGTCTGATGGGGGCAAATCCCAGACCTATCCCAGACCTAACATGCGTTATCCTCTAAAATATTTATCAAGACCAGGTTTAATTGACTGTTTCAGTGTGGTACCACATTGCTACGTGATCCAAACCAGAAAAAGCCCAGGATCTGTTCAACAAGTATGTGAAAAACACGAAAGTATGAGCCTGATGAGGGCAAATCCTAGACCTATCCCAGACCTAACATGCGTTATCCTCTAAAATATTTATCAAGACCTGGTTTAATTGACTGTTTCAGTGTGGTACCACATTGCTACGTGATCCAATCCAGAAAAAACCCAGGATCCGTTCAACAAGTATGTGAAGAATGCGAAAGTATGGGCCTGATGAGTGAAAATCCCAGGTCTAACCTAGACCTAACATGAATTATTCTCTAAAATATTGATCAAGACCAGGTTTAATCGACTGTTTCAGCGTGGTACCACGTTACTACGTGATACAGTCCAGAAATAGCGCAGGATCTAGCCATGAAGTATGAGAAATATGCGAAAGTATGAGCCTGACGAGGGCAAATCCTAGACCTATCCCAGACCTAACATGCGTTATCCTCTAAAATATTTATCATGATCAGGTTCAATTGATTGTTTCAGTGTGGTCCCACATTACTACGTGATCCAATCCAGAAAAAACCCAGGATCAGTTCCACAAGTATGTGAAAAACGCGAAAGTATGAGCCTGATGAGGGCGAATCCCAGACCTATCCCAGACCTAACTTGCGTTATCCTCTAAAATATTTATCAAGACCAGGTTTAATTGACTGTTTCAGTGTGGGTCCACATTGCTACGTTATCCAATCCAGAAAAAACCCAGGATCCGTTCAACAAGTATGTGAAGTGTGCGAAAGTATGAGTCTGATGAGGGCAAATCCCAGACCTATCCCAGACCTAACATGCGTTATCCTCTAAAATATTTATCAAGACCAGGTTTAATTGACTGTTTCAGTGTGGTACCACATTGCTACGTGATCCAAACCAGAAAAAGCCCAGGATCTGTTCCACAAGTATGTGAAAAACGCGAAAGTATGAGCCTGATGAGGGCGAATCCCAGACCTATCCCAGACCTAACTTGCGTCATCCTCAAAAATATTGATCGAAACCAGGTTTAATCGACTGTTTCAGTGTGGTACCACATTACTACGTGATCCAAACCAGAAAATAACCCAGGATCTGTTCAACGAGTATGTGAAGTGTGCGAAGGTATGAGTCTGATGAGGGCAAATCCGAGACCTATCCCAGACCTAACATGCGTTATCCTCTAAAATATTTATCAAGACCAGGTTTAATTGACTGTTTCAGCGTGGTACCACGTTACTACGTGATACAGTCCAGAAATAGCCCAGGATCTAGCCATGAGGTATGAGAAATATGCGAAAGTATGAGCCTGACGAGAGCAAATCCTAGACCTAGCCCAGACCTAACATGCGTTATCCTCTAAAATATTTATCAAGACCTGGTTTAATCGAGTGTTTCAGTGTGGTACCACAATACTACGTGATGCAATCCAGAAAAAGCCCAGGATCTAGCCATCAAGTATGAGAAATATGCGAAAGAATGAGCCTGATGAGGGAATATCCTAGACCTATCCCAGACCTAACTTGCGTTATCCTCTAAAGTATTGATCGAAACCAGGTTTAATTGACTGTTTTAGTGTGGTACCACTTTACTACTTGGTCCAAAGCAGAAAAAACCCTCGATCATGTCAACATGCATGTTAAAACTGCGAAAGTATGAGTCTGATGAGTGAAAATCCTCGGCCTAACCTAGACCTAACATGCGTTATCCTCTAAAATATTGATCGAAACCAGGTTTAATTGTCTGTTTCAGTGTGGTACCACATTACTACGTGATCCAAACCAGTAAAACCCCAGGATCCGTTCAACAAGTATGTGAAGAATGCGAAAGTATGAGTCTGATGAGTGAAAATCCTCGGCCTAACCTAGACCTAACATGCGTTATCCTCTAAAATATTGATCGAAACCAGGTTTAATTGTCTGTTTCAGTGTGGTACCACATTACTACGTGATCCAAACCAGTAAAACCCCAGGATCCGTTCAACAAGTATGTGAAGAATGCGAAAGTATGAGTCTGATGAGTGAAAATCCTCGGCCTAACCTAGACCTAACATGCGTTATCCTCAAAAATATTGATCGAAACCAGGTTTAATGGACAGTTTCAGTGTGGCACCACATTACTACGTGATCCAATCCAGTAAAACCCCAGGATCTGTTCAACGAGTATGTGAAGTGTGCGAAAGTATGAGTCTGATGGGGGCAAATCCTAGACCTAACCCAGACCTAACATGCGTTATCCTCTAAAATATTTATCAAGACCAGGTTTAATTGACTGTTTCAGTGTGGTACCACATAACTACGTGATCCACACCAGAAAAAACCCAAGATCCGTTCAACAAGTATGTGAAGAATGCGAAAGTATGAGTCTGATGAGTGAAAATCCCAGGCCTAACCTAGACCTAACATGCGTTATCCTCAAAAATATTGATCCAAACCAGGTTTAATGGACAGCTTCAGTATGATACCACTTTACTACGTGACCCGAAGCAGAAAAAACCCTCGATCAGGTCAACATGTATGTTAAAACTGCGAAAGTATGACCCTGATGAGGGCAAATCCCAGGCCTAACCTAGACCTAACATGAATTATTCTCTAAAATATTGATCGAAACCAGGTTTAATGGACTGTTTCAGTGTGGTACCACATTACTACGTGAACCAAACCCGAAAAAACCCAGGATCAGTTCCACAAGTATGTGAAAAACGCGAAAGTATGAGCCTGATGAGGGCGAATCCCAGACCTATCCCAGACCTAACTTGCGTTATCCTCTAAAATATTGATCGAAACCAGGTTTAATTGACTGTTTCAGCATGGTACCACTTTACTACGTGATCCAAAGCAGAAAAAACCCTCGATCAGGTCAACATGTATGTTAAAACTGCGAAAGTATGACCCTGATGAGTGAAAATCCTCGGCCTAACCTAGTCCTAACATGCGTTATCCTCAAAAATATTGATCGAAACCAGGTTTAATCGACTGTTTCAGTGTGGAACCAAATTACTACGTGATCCAAACCAAAAAAAGCCCAGGATCTGTTCAACAAGTATGTGAAGTATGCGAAAGTATGAGTCTGATGAGGGCAAATCCCATGCCTAAACTAGACATAACTTTCGTTATCCTCTAAAATGTTGATCGAAACCAGGTTTAATTGACTGTTTTAGTGTGGTACCACATAACTACGTGATCCACACCAGAAAAAACCCAAGATCCGTTCAACAAGTATGTGAAGAATGCGAAAGTATGAGTCTGATGAGTGAAAATCCCAGGCCTAACCTAGACCTAACATGCGTTATCCTCAAAAATATTGATCCAAACCAGGTTTAATGGACAGCTTCAGTATGATACCACTTTACTACGTGACCCAAAGCAGAAAAAACCCTCGATCAGGTCAACATGTATGTTAAAACTGCGAAAGTATGACCCTGATGAGGGCAAATCCCAGGCCTAACCTAGACCTAACATGCGTTGTCTTCTAAAATATTGAGCGAAACCAGGTTTAATGGACTGTTTCAGTGTGGTACCACATTACTACGTGAACCAAACCAGTAAAACCCCAGGATCCGTTCAACAAGTATCTGAAGAATGCGAAAGTATGAGTCTGATGACCGAAAATCTCAGGGCTAACCTAGACCTAACATGCATTATCCTCTAAAATATTGATCCAAACCAGGTTTAGTGGACTGTTTCAGTGTGGTACCACTTTACTACGTGATACAAAGCAGAAAAAACCCTCGATCAGGTCAACATGTATGTTGGAACTGCGAAAGTTTGACCCTGATGAGGGCAAATCCCAGGCCTAACCTAGACCTAACATGAATTATTCTCTAAAATATTGATCGAAACCAGGTTTAATGGACTGTTTCAGTGTGGTACCACATTACTACGTGAACCAAACCAGAAAAAACCCAGGATCAGTTCCACAAGTATGTGAAAAACGCGAAAGTATGAGCCTGATGAGGGCGAATCCCAGACCTATCCCAGACCTAACTTGCGTTATCCTCTAAAATATTGATCGAAACCAGGTTTAATTGACTGTTTCAGCATGGTACCACTTTACTACGTGATCCAAAGCAGAAAAAACCCTCGATCAGGTCAACATGTATGTTAAAACTGCGAAAGTATGACCCTGATGAGTGAAAATCCACGGCCTAACCTAGACCTAACATGCGTTATCCTCAAAAATATTGATCGAAACCAGGTTTAATCGACTGTTTCAGTGTGGAACCAAATTACTACGTGATCCAAACCAGAAAAAGCCCAGGATCTGTTCAACAAGTATGTGAAGTATGCGAAAGTATGAGTCTGATGAGGGCAAATCCCATGCCTAAACTAGACATAACTTTCGTTATCCTCTAAAATGTTGATCGAAACCAGGTTTAATTGACTGTTTTAGTGTGGTACCGCATTACTACGTGATCCAAACCAGAAAAAAACCCAGGATCTGTTCAACGAGTATGTGAAGTGTGCGAAAGTTTGAGTCTGATGAGGGCAAATCCCAGACCTATCCCAGACCTAACATGCGTTATCCTCTAAAATATTTATCAAGACCAGGTTTAATTGACTGTTTCAGTGTGGTACCACATTGCTACGTGATCCAAACCAGAAAAAGCCCAGGATCTGTTCAACAAGTATGTGAAAAACACGAAAAAATCCCTGACCTATCCCAGACCTAACATGCGTTATCCTCTAAAATATTTATCAAGACCAGGTTTAATTGATTGTTTCAGTGTGGTACCACATTACTACGTGATCCACACCAGAAAAAACCCTCGATCAGGTCAACATGTATGTTAAAACTGCGAAAGTATGACCCTGATGAGAGCAAATCCCAGACCTAACCTAGACCTAACATGAACTATTCTCTAAAATATTGATCGAAACCAGGTTCAATTGACTGTTTCAGTGTGGCACCAAATTACTACGTGATCCAATCCAGTAAAACCCCAGGATCAGTTCAACAAGTATGTGAAGAATGCGAAAGTATGAGCCTGATGAGGGCAAATCCTAGACCTATCCCAGACCTAACATGCGTTATCCTCTAAAATATTTATCAAGACCAGGTTTAATTGACTGTCTCAGTGTGGTACCACATTGCTACGTGATCCAATCCAGAAAAAACCCAGGATCCGTTCAACAAGTATGTGAAGAATGCGAAAGTATGGGCCTGATGAGTGAAAATCCCAGGTCTAACCTAGACCTAACATGAATTATTCTCTAAAATATTGATCAAGACCAGGTTTAATTGACTGTTTCAGCGTGGTACCACGTTACTACGTGCTACAGTCCAGAAATAGCGCAGGATCTAGCCATGAAGTATGAGAAATATGCGAAAGTATGAGCCTGACGAGGGCAAATCCTAGACCTAACCCAGACCTAACATGCGTTATCCTCTAAAATATTTATCATGATCAGGTTTAATTGATTGTTTCAGTGTGGTCCCACATTACTACGTGATCAAATCCAGAAAAAACCCAGGATCAGTTCCACAAGTATGTGAAAAACGCGAAAGTATGAGCCTGATGAGGGCGAATCCCAGACCTATCCCAGACCTAACTTGCGTTATCCTCAAAAATATTGATCGAAACCAGGTTTAATCGACTGTTTCAGTGTGGTACCACATTACTATGTGATCCAAACCAGAAAATAACCCAGGATCTGTTCCACGAGTATGTGAAGTGTGCGAAGGTATGAGTCTGATGAGGGCAAATCCTAGACCTATCCCAGACCTAACATGCGTTATCCTCTAAAATATTTATCAAGACCAGGTTTAATTGACTGGTTCAGCGTGGTACCACGTTACTACGTGATACAATCCAGAAATAGCCCAGGATCTAGCCATCAAGTATGAGAAATATGCGAAAGTATGACCCTGATGAACACAAATCCCAGACCTATCCCAGACTTGACTTGCGTTATCCTCTAAAATATTGATCGAAACCGGGTTTAATCGACTGTTTCAGTGTGGTACCACATTACTACGTGATCCAAACCAGAAAATAACCCAGGATCTGTTCAACGAGTATGTGAAGTGTGCGAAGGTATGAGTCTGATGAGGGCAAATCCGAGACCTATCCCAGACCTAACATGCGTTATCCTCTAAAATATTTATCAAGACCAGGTTTACTTGACTGTTTCAGCGTGGTACCACGTTACTACGTGATACAGTCTAGAAATAGCCCAGGATCTAGCCATGAAGTATGAGAAATATGCGAAAGTATGAGCCTGACGAGGGCAAATCCTAGACCTAACCCAGACCTAACATGCGTTATCCTCTAAAATATTTATCATGATCAGGTTTAATTGATTGTTTCAGTGTGGTCCCACATTACTACGTGATCCAAACCAGAAAGAACCCAGGATCCGTGCAACAAGTATGTGAAGAATGCGAAAGTATGAGTCTGATGAGTGAAAATCCCAGGACTAACCTAGACCTAACATGCGTTATCCTCAAAAATATTGATCGAAACATGGTTTAATCGACTGTTTCAGTGTGGTACCACATTACTATGTGATCCAAACCAGAAAATTAACCAGGATCTGTTCAACGAGTATGTGAAGTGTGCGAAAGTATGAGTCTGATGAGGGCAAATTCTAGACCTAACCCAGACCTAACATGCGTTATCCTCTAAAATATTTATCAAGACCAGGTTTAATTGACTGTTTCAGTGTGGTACCACATTACTATGTGATACAAACCAGAAAATAACCCAGGATCTGTTCAACGAGTATGTGAAGTGTGCGAAAGTATGAGTCTGATGAGGGCAAATCCCAGACCTATCCCAGACCTAACATGCGTTATCCTCTAAAATATTTATCAAGACCAGGTTTAATTGACCGTTTCAGTGTGGTACCACATTGCTACGTGATCCAAACCAGAAAAAGCCCAGGATCTGTTCAACAAGTATGTGAAAAACACGAAAGTATGAGCCTGATGAGGGCAAATCCTAGGCCTATCCCAGACCTAACATGCGTTATCCTCTAAAATATTGATCCAAACCAGGTTTAATGGACTGTTTCAGTGTGGTACCACTTTACTACATGATCCAATCCAGTAATAGCCCAGGATCCAGCCATGAAGTATGAGAAATATGCGAAAGTATGAGCCTGATGAGGGCAAGTCCTAGACCTAACCCAGACCTAACATGCGTTATCCTCTAAAATGTTTATCAAGACCAGGTTTAATTGATTGTTTCAGTGTGGTACCACATTACTACGTGATCCACACCAGAAAAAACCCTCGATCAGGTCAACATGTATGTTAAAACTGCGAAAGTATGACCCTGATGTGGGCAAATCCCAGGCCTAACCTAGACCTAACATGCGTTGTCCTCTAAAATATTGATGGAAACTTGGTTTAATTGACTGTTTCAGTGTTGTACTTCATTACTACGTGATGCTATCCAGAAAAAGCCCAGCATCTAGCTATCAAGTATGAGAAATATGCGAAAGAATGAGTCTGATGAGTGCAAATCCCAGACCTAACCTAGACCTAACATGAACTATTCTCTAAAATATTGATCGAAACCAGGTTCAATTGACTGTTTCAGTGTGGCACCAAATTACTACGTGATCCAATCCAGTAAAACCCCAGGATCAGTTCAACCAGTATGTGAAGAATGCGAAAGTATGAGTCTGATGAGTGAAAATCCTCGGCCTAACCTAGACCTAACATGCGTTATCCTCAAAAATATTGATCGAAACCAGGTTTAATGGACAGTTTCAGTGTGGTACCACACTACTACGTGACCCAAACCAGAAAAAAACCCAGGATCCGTTCAACAAGTATGTGAAGAATGCGAAAGAATGAGTCTGATGAGTGAAAATCCCAGGCCTAATCTAGACCTAACATGCGTGATCCTCTAAAATATTGATCGAAACCAGGTTTAATTGACTGTTTCAGTGTGGTACCACATTACTACGTGATACAATCCAGAAATAGCCCAGGATCTAGCCATGAGGTATGAGAAATATGCGAAAGTATGAGCCTGACGAGAGCAAATCCTAGACCTAACCCAGGCCTAACATGCGTTATCCTCTAAAATATTGATCGAAACCAGGTTTAATTGACTGTTTTAGTGTGGTACCACATTACTATGTGATCCAAACCAGAAAATAGCCCAGGATCTATCCATGAAGTATAAGAAATATGCGAAAGTATGAGCCTGATGAGGGCAAATCCTAGACCTAACCCAGACCTAACATGCGTTATCCTCAAAAATATTTATCAAGACCAGGTTTAACTGAATGTTTCAGTGTGGTACCACATTACTACGTGATACAATCCAGAAATAGCCCAGGATCTAGCCATGAGGTATGAGAAATATGCGAAAGTATGAGCCTGATGAGGGCAAATCCTAGACCTAACCCAGACCTAACATGCGTTATCCTCTAAAATATTTATCAAGACCAGGATTAATTGATTGTTTCAGTGTGGTCCCACATTACTACGTGTTCCATGCCAGAAAAAACCCAGGATCTGTCCAACATGTATGAGAAATATGCGGAAGAATGAGCCTGATGAGAGCAAATCCCAGACCTAACCTAGACCTAACATGAATTATTCTCTAAAATATTGATCGAAACCAGGCTTAATTGACTGTTTCAGTGTTGTACTTCATTACTACGTGATGCAATCCAAAAAAAGCCCAGGAGCTAGCCATGAAGTATGAGAAATATGCGAATTTATGAGCCTGATGAGGGCAAATCCTAGACCTAACCCAGACCTAACATGCGTTATTCTCTAAAATATTTATCAAGACCAGGTTTACTTGACTGTTTCAGTGCGGTCCCACATTACTACGTGATCCAAACCAGAAAAAACCCAGGATCCGTTCAACAAGTATGTGAAAAACGCGAAAATGTGAGCCTGATGAGGGCAAATCTTAGACCTAACCCAGACCTAAGATGCGTTATCCTCTAAAATATTTATCCAGACCAGGTTTCATTGAATGTTTCAGTGCGGTCCCACATTACTACGTGATCCAAACCAGAAAAACCCCAGGATCCGTTCAACAAGTATGTGAAGAATGCGAAAGTATGAGTCTGATGAGTGAAAATCCCAGACCGAACCTAGACCTAACATGCGTTATCCTCTAAAATATTGATCCAAACCAGGTATAATGGACTGATTCAGTGTGGTACCACACTACTACGTGATCCAAACCAGAAAAAACCCAGGATCTGTGCAACAAGTATGTGAAATACGCGAAAGTATGAGCCTGATGAGGGCAAATCCAAGACCTATCCCAGACCTAACTTGCGTTGTCCTCTAAGATATTGATGGAAACCAGGTTTAATTGACTGTTTCAGTGTTGTACTTCATTACTACGTGATGCAATCCAGAAAAAGTCCAGGATCTAGCCATGAAGTATGAGAAATGTGCGACAGTATGAGCCTGATGAGGGCAAATCCTAGACCTAACCCAGACCTAACATGCGTTATCCTCTAAAATATTTATCAAGACCAGGTTTAATTGATTGTTTCAGTGTGGTCCCAAATTACTACGTGATCCAAACCAGAAAAAACCCAGGATCTGTTCAATATGTATGAGAAATATGCGAAAGAATGAGCCTGATGAGAGTAAATCCCAGACCTAACCTAGACCTAACATGAATTATTCTCTAAAATATTGATCGAAACCAGGTTTAATTGACTGTTTCAGTGTGGTCCCACATTACTACGTGATCCAAACCAGAAAAAACCCAGGATCCGTTCAACAAGTATGTGAAGAATGCGAAAGTATGAGTCTGATGAGTGAAAATCCCAGGCCTAACCTAGACCTAACATGCGTTATCCTCTAAAATATTGATCGAAACCAGGTTTAATTGACTGTTTTAGTGTGGTACCACTTTACTACGTGATCCAAAGCAAAGAAAACCCTCGATCAGGTCAACATGCGTGTTAAAACTGCGAAAGTATGACCCTGATGAGGGCAAATCACAGACGTAACCCAGACCTAACATGCGTTATCCTCTAAAATATTTATCAAGACCAGGTTTAATTGAATGTTTCAGTCTGGTACCACATTACTACGTGATCCAAACCAGAAACAGCCCAGGATCTAGCCATGAAGTATGAGAAATATGCGAAAGTATGAGCCAGATGAGGGCAAATCCTAGACCTAACCCAGACCTAACATGCGTTATCCTCTAAAATATCTATCAAGACCAGGTTTAATTGAATGTTTCAGTGTGGTACCACATTACTACGTGATACAATCCAGAAAAAGCCCAGGATCTAGCCATGAAGTATGAGAAATATGCGAAAGTATGAGCCTGATGAGGGCAAATCCTAGAGCTAACCCAAACCTAACATGCGTTATCCTCTAAAATATCTATCAAGACCAGGTTTAATTGAATGTTTCAATGTGGTACCACATTACTACGTGATACAATCCAGAAAAAGCCCAGGATTTAGCCATGAAGTATGAGAAATATGCGAAAGTATGAGTCTGATGAATGAAAATCCCAGACCTAACCTAGACCTAACATGCGTTATCCTCTAAAATATTGATCCAAACCAGGTTTAATTGACTGTTTGAGTGTGGTCCCACACTACTACGTGATCCAAACCAGAAAAAACCCAGGAACCGTTCAACAAGTATGTGAAGAATGCGAAAGTATGAGCCTGATGAGTGAAAATCCCAGACCTAACCTAAACCTAACATGCGTTATCCTCTAAAATATTGATCCAAACCAGGTTTAATGGACTGTTTCAGTGTGGTACCACACTACTACCTGATCCAAACCAGAAAAAACCCAGGATCTGCACAACAAGTATGTGAAAAACGCGAAAGTATGAGCCTGATGAGGGCAAATCCCAGACCTATCCCAGACCTAGCTTGCGTTGTCCTCTAAGATATTGATGGAAACCAGGTTTAATCGACTGTTTCAGCGTGGTACCACATTACTACGTGATACAATCCAGAAACAGCCCAGGATTTAGCCATGAAGTATGAGAAATATGCGAAAGAATGAGCCTGATGGGGGCAAATCCTAGACCTAACCCAGACCTAACATGCGTTATCCTCTAAAATATCTATCAAGACCAGGTTTAATTGAATGTTTCAGTGTGGTACCACATTACTACGTGATACAATCCAGAAAAAGCCCAGGATTTAGCCATGAAGTATGAGAAATATGCGAAAGTATGAGTCTGATGAGTGAAAATCCCAGACCTAACCTAGACCTAACATGAATTATTCTTTAAAATATTGATCGAAACCAGGTTTAATTGACTGTTTCAGTGTTGTACTTCATTACTACGTGATGCAATCCAGAAAAAGCCCAGGATCTAGCCATCAAGTATGAGAAATATGCGAAAGAATGAGCCTGATGAGGGCAAATCCTAGACCTAACCCAGACCTAACATGCGTTATCCTCTAAAATATTTATCAAGACCAGGTTTAATTGAATGTTTCAGTGTAGTACCACATTACTACGTGATCCAAACCAGTAAAAACCCAGGATCCGTTCAACAAGTATGTGAAGAATGCGAAAGTATGAGTCTGATGAGTGAAAATCCCAGACCTATCCCAGACTTAACTTGCGTTATCCTCTAAAATATTGATCGAAACCAGGTTTAATCGACCGTTTCAGCGTGGTACCACATTACTACGTGATACAATCCAGAAACAGCCCAGGATTTAGCCATGAAGTATGAGAAATATGCGAAAGTATGAGCCTGATGAGGGCAAATCCTAGAGCTAACCCAAACCTAACATGCGTTATCCTCTAAAATATCTATCAAGACCAGGTTTAATTGAATGTTTTCAGTGTGGTACCACATTACTACGTGATACAATCCAGAAAAAGCCCAGGATCTAGACATGAAGCATGAGAAAAATGCGAAAGTATGAGCGTGATGAGGGCAAATCCTAGACCTATCCCAGACCTAACTGGCGTTATCCTCTAAAATATTTATCAAGACCAGGTTTAATTGAATGTTTCAGTGTGGTACCACATTACTACGTGAACCAAACCAGAAAAAACCCAGGATCCGTTCAACAAGTATGTTAAAACTGCGACAGTATGACCCTGATGAGGGCAAATCCCAGGCCTAACCTAGACCTAACATGCGTTGTCCTCTAAAATATTGATGGAAACCAGGTTTAATTGACTGTTTCAGTGTTGTACTTCATTACTACGTGATGCAATCCAGAAAAAGCCCAGGATCTAGCCATCAAGTATGAGAAATATGCGTAAGAATGAGCCTGATGAGAGCAAATCCCAGACCTAACCTAGACCTAACATGAATTATTCTCTAAAATATTGATCGAAAACAGGTTTAATTGACTGTTTCAGTGTTGTACTTCATTACTACGTGATGCAATCCAGAAAAAGCCCAGGAGCTAGCCATCAAATATGAGAAATATGCGAAAGAATGAGCCTGATGAGGGCAAATCCTAGACCTAACCCAGACCTAACATGCGTTACCCTCTAAAATATTTATCAAGACCAGGTTTAATTGAATGTTTCAGTGTGGTACCACATTACTACGTGATGCAATCCAGAAAAAGCCCAGGATCTAGCCATCAAGTATGAGAAATATGCGAAAGAATGAGCCTGATGAGAGCAAATCCCAGACCTAACCTAGACCTAACATGAATTATTCTCTAAAATATTTATCGAAAGCAGGTTTAATTGACTGTTTCAGTGTTGTACTTCATTACTACGTGATGCAATCCAGAAGAAGCCCAGGATCTAGCCATCAAGTATGAGAAATATGCGAATGAATGAGCCTGATGAGAGCAAATCCCTGACTTAACCAGGACCTAACATGAATTATTCTCTAAAATATTGATCAAAAGCAGGTTTAATTGACTGTTTGAGTATGGTACCACATTACTACGTGATCCAATCCAGAAAAAGCCCAGGATCTAGCCATCAAGTATGAGAAATATGCGAAAGAATGAGCCTGATGAGAGCAAATCCCAGGCCTAACCTGGACCTAACATGCGTTATCCTCTAAAATATTGTGCGAAACCAGGTTTAATGGACTGTTTCAGTGTGGTACCACATTACTACGTGATCCAATCCAGAAAAAACCCAGGATCCGTTCAACAAGTATGTGAAAAGCGCGAAAGTATGAGCCTGATGAGGGCAAATCCCAGACCTAACTTGCGTTGTCCTCTAAGATATTGATGGAAACCAAGTTTAATTGACAGTTTCATTGTTGTACTTCATTACTACGTGATGCAATCCAGAAAAAGCCCAGGATCTAGCCATCTAGTATGCGAAATATGTGAAAGAATGAGCCTGATGAGAGCAAATCCCAGACCTAACCTAGACCTAACATGAATTATTCTCTAAAATATTGATCGAAACCGGGTTTAATTGACTGTTTCAGTGTGGTCCCACATTACTACGTGATCCAAACCAGAAAAAACCCAGGATCCGTTCAACAAGTATGTGAAGAATGCGAAAGTATGAGTCTGATGAGTGAAAATCTTAGACCTAACCCAGACCTAAGATGCGTTATCCTCTAAAATATTTATCCAGACCAGGTTTCATTGAATGTTTCAGTGTGGTACCACTTTACTACGTGATCCAATCCAGAAATAGCCCAGGATCTAGCCATGAAGTATGAGAAATATGCGAAAGTAAGAGCCTGATGAGGGCAAATCCTAGACCTATCCCAGACCTAACTTGCGTTATCCTCTAAAATATTGATCGAAACCAGGTTTAATTGACTGTTTCTGCGTGGTACCACATTACTACGTGATACAATCCAGAAACAGCCCAGGATCTGTTCATGGAGTATGTGAAGTGTGCGAAATTATGAGTCTGATGAGGTCAAATCCCTGACCTATCCCAGACCTAACTTGCGTTATCCTCTAAAATATTGATCGAAACCAGGTTTAATCGACTGTTTCAGTGTGGTACCACATTACTACGTGATCCAATCCAGAAAAAACCCAGGATCCGTTCAACAAGTATGTGAAAAGCGCGAAAGTATGAGACTGATGAGGGCAAATCCCAGACCTAACTTGCGTTGTCCTCTAAGATATTGATGGAAACCAAGTTTAATTGACAGTTTCATTGTTGTACTTCATTACTACGTGATGCAATCCAGAAAAAGCCCAGGATCTAGCCATCTAGTATGCGAAATATGTGAAAGAATGAGCCTGATGAGAGCAAATCCCAGACCTAACCTAGACCTAACATGAATTATTCTCTAAAATATTGATCGAAACCGGGTTTAATTGACTGTTTCAGTGTGGTCCCACATTACTACGTGATCCAAACCAGAAAAAACCCAGGATCCGTTCAACAAGTATGTGAAGAATGCGAAAGTATGAGTCTGATGAGTGAAAATCTTAGACCTAACCCAGACCTAAGATGCGTTATCCTCTAAAATATTTATCCAGACCAGGTTTCATTGAATGTTTCAGTGTGGTACCACTTTACTACGTGATCAAAACCAGAAAAAACCCAGGATCCGTTCAACAAGTATGTGAAGAATGCGAAAGTATGAGTCTGATCAGTGAAAATCTCAGGGCTTACCTAGACCTAACTTGCGTTGTCCTCTAAAATATTGATGGAAACCAGGTTTCATTGACTGTTTCAGTGTGGTACTTCATTGCTACGTGATGCAATCCAGAAAAAGCCCAGGATCTAGCCATCAAGTATGAGAAATATGCGAAAGAATGAGCCTGATGAGAGCAAATCCCAGACCTATCCTAGACCTAACATGCGTTATCCTCTAAAATATTGAGCGAAACCAGGTTTAATGGACTGTTTCAGTGTGGTACCACACTACTTCGTGATCCAAACCAGACAAAACCCAGGATCTGTTCAACAAGTATGTGAAAAACGCGAAACTGTGAGCCTGATGGGGGCAAATCTTAGACCTAACCCAGACCTAAGATGCGTTATCCTCTAAAATATTTATCCAGACCAGGTTTCATTGAATGTTTCAGTGTGGTACTACTTTACTACGTGATCCAATCCAGAAATAGCCCAGGATCTAGCCATGAAGTATGAGAAATATGCGAAAGTAAGAGCCTGATGAGGGCAAATCCTAGACCTATCCCAGACCTAACTGGCGTTATCCTCTAAAATATTGATCGAAACCAGGTTTAATCGACTGTTTCAGTGTGGTACCACATTACTACGTGATCCAAACCAGAAAAAAACCCAGGATCTTGTCAACGAGTATGTGAAGTGTGCGAAAGTATGAGTCTGATGAGGGCTAATCCCAGACCAATCCCAGACCTAACATGCGTTATCCTCTAAAATATTGTTCGAAACCTGGTTAAATTGACTGTTTCAGTGTGGTACCACATTACTACGTGATCCGATCCAGAAATAGCCCAGGATCAGTTCAACGAGTATGTGAAGTGTGCGAAATTATGAGCCTGTTGAGGGCAAATCCTAGACCTAACCCAGACCTAACATGCGTTATTCTCTAAAATATTTTTCAAGACCAGGTTTAATTGAATGTTTCAGTGTGGTACCACATTACTACGTGATCAAAACCAGAAAAAACCCAGGATCCGTTCAACAAGTATGTGAAGAATGCGAAAGTATGAGTCTGATCAGTGAAAATCTCAGGGCTTACCTAGACCTAACTTGCGTTGTCCTCTAAAATATTGATGGAAACCAGGTTTCATTGACTGTTTCAGTGTGGTACTTCATTGCTACGTGATGCAATCCAGAAAAAGCCCAGGATCTAGCCATCAAGTATGAGAAATATGCGAAAGAATGAGCCTGATGAGAGCAAATCCCAGACCTATCCTAGACCTAACATGCGTTATCCTCTAAAATATTGAGCGAAACCAGGTTTAATGGACTGTTTCAGTGTGGTACCACACTACTTCGTGATCCAAACCAGACAAAACCCAGGATCTGTTCAACAAGTATGTGAAAAACGCGAAACTGTGAGCCTGATAAGGGCAAATCTTAGACCTAACCCAGACCTAAGATGCGTTATCCTCTAAAATATTTATCCAGACCAGGTTTCATTGAATGTTTCAGTGTGGTACTACTTTACTACGTGATCCAATCCAGAAATAGCCCAGGATCTAGCCATGAAGTATGAGAAATATGCGAAAGTAAGAGCCTGATGAGGGCAAATCCTAGACCTATCCCAGACCTAACTGGCGTTATCCTCTAAAATATTGATCGAAACCAGGTTTAATCGACTGTTTCAGTGTGGTACCACATTACTACGTGATCCAAACCAGAAAAAAACCCAGGATCTTGTCAGCGAGTATGTGAAGTGTGCGAAAGTATGAGTCTGATGAGGGCTAATCCCAGACCAATCCCAGACCTAACATGCGTTATCCTCTAAAATATTGTTCGAAACCTGGTTAAATTGACTGTTTCAGTGTGGTACCACATTACTACGTGATCCGATCCAGAAATAGCCCAGGATCAGTTCAACGAGTATGTGAAGTGTGCGAAAGTATGAGTCTGATGAGGGCAAATCCCAGACCTATCCCAGACCTAACATGCGCTATCCTCTAAAATATTTATCAAGACCAGGTTTAATTGATTGTTTCAGTGTGGTCCCACATTACTACGTGATCGAATCCAGAAAAAGCCCAGGATCTAGCCATCAAGTATGAGTAATATGCGAAAGAATGAGCCTGATGATAGTAAATCCCAGACCTAACCTAGACCTAACATGAATTATTCTCTAAAATATTGATCAAAACCAGGTTTATTTGACTGTTTCAGTGTGGTCCCACATTACTACGTGATCCAAACCAGGAAAAACCCAGGATCTGTTCAACAAGTATGTGAAAAACGCGAAAGTATGAGTCTGATGAGGTCAAATGCCAGACCTATCCCAGACCTAACTTGCGTTGTCCTCTAAGATATTGATGGAAACCAAATTTAATTGACTGTTTCATTGTTGTACTTCATTACTACGTGATGCAATCCAGAAAAAGCCCAGGATCTAGCCATCTAGTATGAGAAATATGCGAAAGAATGAGCCTGATGAGAGCAAATCCCAGACCTAACCTAGACCTAACATGAATTATTCTCTAAAATATTGATCGAAACCAGGTTTAATTGACTGTTTCAGTGTGGTCCCACATTACTACGTGATCCAAACCAGAACAAACCCAGGATCCGTTCAACAAGTATGTGAAGAATGCGAAAGTATGAGCCTGATGAGGGCAAATACCAGACATATCCCAGACCTAACTTGCGTTGTCCTCTAAGATATTGATGGAAACCAAATTTAATTGACTGTTTCATTGTTGTACTTCATTACTACGTGATGCAATCCAGAAAAAGCCCAGGATCTAGCCATCTAGTATGAGAAATATGCGAAAGAATGAGCCTGATGAGGGCAAATCCTAGACCTATCCCAGACCTAACTTGCGTTATCCTCTAAAATATTGATCGAAACCAGGTTTAATTGACTGTTTCAGTGAGGTACCACACTACTTCGTGATCCAAACCAGACAAAACCCAGTATCTGTTCAACAAGTATGTGAAAAACGCGAAAGTATGAGACCTGATGAGGGCAAATCCCAGACATATCCCGGACCTAACTTGCGTTGTCCTCTAAGATATTGATGGAAACCAAATTTAATTGACTGTTTCATTGTTGTACTTCATTACTACGTGATGCAATCCAGAAAAAGCCCAGGATCTAGCCATCTAGTATGAGAAATATGCGAAAGAATGAGCCTGATGAGAGCAAATCCCAGACCTAACCTAGACCTAACATGAATTATTCTCTAAAATATTGATCGAAACCAGGTTTAATTGACTGTTTCAGTATGGTCCCACATTACTACGTGATCCAAACCAGAACAAACCCAGGATCCGTTTAACAAGTATGTGAAGAATGCGAAAGTATGAGTCTGATGAGTGAAAATCCCAGGCCTAACCTAGACCTAACATGCGTTATCATCAAAAATATTGATCGAAACCTGGCTTAATCGACTGTTTCGGTGTGGTACCATATTACTATACGATCCAAACCAGAAAATAACCAAGGATCTGTCAAACGAGTATGTGAAGTGTGCGAAAGTATGAGCCTGATGAGAGCAAATCCCAGACCTAACCTAGACCTAACATGAATTATTCTCTAAAATATTGATCGAAACCAGGTTTAATCGACTGTTTCAGTGTGGTACCACACTACTACGTGACCCAATCCAGAAAAAAGCCAGGATCTGTTCAACAAGTATGTGAAAAACGCGAAAGTATGAGCCTGATGTGGGCAAATCCCAGACCTATCCCAGACCTAACATGCGTTGTCCTCTAAGATATTGATGGAAACCAGGTTTAATTGACTGTTTCTGTGTTGTACTTCATTACTACGTGATGCAATCCAGAAAAAGCCCAGGATCTAGCCATCAAGTATGAGAAATATGCGAAAGAATGAGCCTGATGAGGGCAAATCCTAGACCTAACCCAGACCTAACATGCGTTATCCTCTAAAATATCTATCAAGACCAGGTTTAATTGAATGTTTCAGTGTGGTACCACATTACTACGTGATGCAATCCAGAAAAAGCCCAGGATCTAGCCATGAAGTATGAGAAATATGCGAAAGTATGAGCCTGATGAGGGCAAATCCTAGAGCTAACCCAAACCTAACATGCGATATCCTCTAAAATATTGATCGAAACCAGGTTCAATCGACTGTTTCAGCGTGGTACCACATTACTATGTGATACAATCCAGAAACAGCCCAGGATCTAGCCATGAAGTATGAGAAATATGCGAAAGTATGAGCCTGATGAGTGAAATTCCCCGGCCTAACCTAGACCTAACATGCGTTATCCTCAAAAATATTGATCCAAACCAGGTTTAATGGACTGTTTCAGTGTGGTACCACTTTACTACGTGATCCAAAGCAGAAAAAACCCTCGATCAGGTCAACATGTATGTTAAAACTGCGAAAGTATGACCCTGATGAGGGCAAATCCCAGGCCTAACCTAGACCTAACATGCGTTGTCCTCTAAAATATTGATCCAAACCAGGTTTAATGGACTGTTTCAGTGTGGTACCACTTTACTACGTGATCCAAAGCAGAAAAAACCCAAGATCCGTTCAACAAATATGTGAAGAATGCGAAAGTATGAGTCTGATGAGTGAAAATCCCAGACCTATCCCAAACTTAACTTGCGTTATCCTCTAAAATATTGATCGAAACCAGGTTTAATCGACTGTTTCAGCGTGGTACCACATTACTACGTGATACAAACCAGAAACAGCCCAGGATTTAGCCATGAAGTATGAGAAATATGCGAAAGTATGACCCTGATGAGGGCAAAACCTAGAGCTAACCCAAACCTAACATGCGTTATCCTCTAAAATATCTATCAAGACCAGGTTTAATTGAATGTTTCAGTGTGGTACCACATTACTACGTGATACAATCCAGAAAAAGCCCAGGATCTAGCCATGAAGTATGAGAAATATGCGAAAGTATGAGCCTGATGAGGGCAAATCCTAGACCTAACCCAAACCTAACATGCGTTATCCTCTAAAATATTTATCAAGACCAGGTTTAATTGAATGTTTCAATGTGGTACCACATTACTACGTGAACCAAACCAGAAAAAACCCAGGATCCGTTCAACAAGTATGTTAATACTGCGACAGTATGACCCTGATGAGGGCAAATCCCAGGCCTAACCTAGACCTAACATGCGTTGTCCTGTAAAATATTGATGGAAACCAGGTTTAATTGACTGTTTCAGTGTTGTACTTCATTACTACGTGATGCAATCCAGAAAAAGCCCAGGATCTAGCCATCAAGTATGAGAAATATGCGTAAGAATGAGCCTGAGGAGAGCAAATCCCAGACCTAACCTAGACCTAACATGAATTATTCTCTAAAATATTGATCGAAAACAGGTTTAATTGACTGCTTCAGTGTTGTACTTCATTACTACGTGATGCAATCCAGAAAAAGCCCAGGATCTAGCCATTAAGTATGAGAAATATGCGAAAGAATGAGCCTGATGAGGGCAAATCCTAGACCTAACCCAGACCTAACATGCGTTATCCTCTAAAATATTTATCAAGACCAGGTTTAATTGAATGTTTCAGTGTGGTACCACATTACTACGTGATGCAATCCAGAAAAAGCCCAGGATCTAGCCATCAAGTATGAGAAATATGCGAAAGAATGAGCCTGATGAGAGCAAATCCCAGACCTAACCTAGACCTAACATGAATTATTCTCTAAAATATTGATGGAAAGCAGGTTTAATTGACTGTTTCAGTGTTGTACTTCATTACTACGTGATGCAATCCAGAAAAAGCCCAGGATCTAGCCATCAAGTATGAAAAATATGCGAATGAATGAGCCTGATGAGAGCAAATCCCTGACTTAACCAGGACCTAACATGAATTATTCTCTAAAATATTGAACAAAAGCAGGTTTAATTGACTGTTTCAGTGTGGTACCACATTACTATGTGATTCAATCCAGAAAAAGCCCAGGATCTAGCCATCAAGTATGAGAAATATGCGAAAGAATGAGCCTGATGAGAGCAAATCCCAGACCTAACCTGGACCTAACATGCGTTATCCTCTAAAATATTGTGCGAAACCAGGTTTAATGGACTGTTTCAGTGAGGTACCACACTACTTCGTGATCCAAACCAGACAAAACCCAGGATCTGTTCAACAAGTATGTGAAAAACGGGAAACTGTGAGCCTGATGAGGGCAAATCTTAGACCTAACCCAGACCTAAGATGCGTTATCCTCTAAAATATTTATCCAGACCAGGTTTCATTGAATGTTTCAGTGTGGCACCAGTTTACTACGTGATCCTATCCAGAAATAGCCCAGGATCTAGCCATGAAGTATGAGAAATATGCGAAAGTAAGAGCCTGATGAGGGCAAATGCTAGACCTATCCCAGACCTAACTTGCGTTATCCTCTAAAATATTGATCGAAACCTGGTTTAATCGACTGTTTCAGCGTGGTACCACATTACTATGTGATACAATCCAGAAACAGCCCAGGATCTAGCCATGAAGTATGAGAAATATGCGAAAGTATGAGCCTGATGAGTGAAATTCCCCGGCCTAACCTAGACCTAACATGCGTTATCCTCAAAAATATTGATCCAAACCAGGTTTAATGGACTGTTTCAGTGTGGTACCACTTCACTACGTGATCCAAAGCAGAAAAAACCCTCGATCGGGTCAACATGTATGTTAAAACTGCGAAAGCATGACCCTGATGAGGGCAAATCCCAGGCCTAACCTAGACCTAACATGCGTTGTCCTCTAAAATATTGATCCAAACCAGGTTTAATGGACTGTTTCAGTGTGGTACCACTTTACTACGTGATCCAAAGCAGAAAAAACCCAAGATCCGTTCAACAAATATGTGAAGAATGCGAAAGTATGAGTCTGATGAGTGAAAATCCCAGGCCTAACCTAGACCTAACATGCGTTATCCTCTAAAATATTGATCGCAACCAAGTTTAATGGACTGTTTCAGTGTGGTACCACACTACTACGTGATCCAAACCAGGAAAAAACCCCGGATCTGTTCAACAAGTATGTGAAAAACGCGAAAGTATGAGTCTGATGTGGTCTAATCCCAGACCTATCCCAGACTTAACTTGCGTTATCCTCTAAAATATTGATCGAAACCAGGTTTAATCGACTGTTTCAGCGTGGTACCACATTACTATGTGATACAATCCAGAAACAGCCCAGGATCTAGCCATGAAGTATGAGAAATATGCGAAAGTATGAGCCTGATGAGTGAAATTCCCCGGCCTAACCTAGACCTAACATGCGTTATCCTCAAAAATATTGATCCAAACCAGGTTTAATGGACTGTTTCAGTGTGGTACCACATTACTACGTGATCCAAACCGGTAAAAACCCAGGATCCGCTCAACAAGTATGTGAAGAATGCGAAAGTATGAGTCTGATGAGTGAAAATCCCAGGCCTAACCCAGACCTAACATGCGTTATCCTCAATAATATTGATCGAAACCAGGTTTAATTGAGTGTTTCAGTGTTGTACTTCATTGCTACGTGATGCAATCCAGAAAAAGCCCAGGATCTAGCCATCTAGTATGAGAAATATGCGAAAGAATGAGCCTGATGAGAGCAAATACATGACCTAACCTAGACCTAACATGCGTTATCCTCTAAAATATTTATCAAGACCAGGTTTAATTGATTGTTTCTGTGTGGTCCCACATTACTACGTGATCCAAACCAGAAAAAACCCAGGATCCGTTCAACAAGTATGAGAAGAATGCGAAAGTATGAGTCTGATGAGTGGAAATCCCAGGCCTAACCTAGACCTAACATGCGTTATCCTCAAAAATATTGATCGAAACCTGGTTTAATCGACTGTTTAAGTGTGGTACCACATTACTATGTGATCCAAACCAGAAAATAACCCAGGATCTGTTCAACGAGTATGTGAAGTGTGCGAAAGTATGAGTCTGATGAGGGCAAATCCGAGACCTAACCTAGACCTAACATGCGTTATCCTCTAAAATATTGATCCAAACCAGGTTTAATGGACTGTTTCAGTGTGGTACCACACTACTACGTGATCCAAACCAGAAAAAACCCAGGATCTGTTCAACGAGTATGTGAAGTGTGCGAAAGTACGAGTCTGATGAGGGCAAATCCGAGACCTAACCTAGACCTAACATGCGTTATCCTCTAAAATATTGATCCAAACCAGGTTTAATTGACTGTTTCTGTGTTGTACTTCATTACTACGTGATGCAATCCAGAAAAAGCCCAGGATCTAGCCATCAAGTATGAGAAATATGCGAAAGAATGAGCCTGATGAGAGCAAATCCCAGACCTTACCTAGACCTAACATGAATTATTCTCTAATATATTGATCGAAACCAGGTTTAATTGACTGTTGCAGTGTGGTCCCACATTACTACGTGATCCAAACCAGAAAAAACCCAGGATCCGTTCAACAAGTATGTGAAGAATGCGAAAGTATGAGTCTGATGCGTGAAAATCCCAGGCCTAACCTAGACCTAACATGCGTTATCCTCAAAAATATTGATCGAAACCTGGTTTAATCGACTGTTTCAGTGTGGTACCACATTACTATGCGATCCAAACCAGAAAATAACCCAGGATCTGTCAAACGAGTATGTGAGGTGTGCGAAAGTATGAGCCTGATGTGAGCAAATCCCAGACCTAACCTAGACCTAACATGAATTATTCTCTAAAATATTGATCGAAACCAGGTTTAATCGACTGTTTCAGTGTGGTACCACACTACTACGTGACCCAAACCAGAAAAAACCCAGGATCTGTTCAACAAGTATGTGAAAAATGCGAAAGTATGAGTCTGATGAGGTCAAATCCCAGACCTATACCAGACTTAACTTGCGTTATCCTCTAAAATATTGATCGAAACCAGGTTTAATCGACTGTTTCAGCGTGGTACCACATTACTATGTGATACAATCCAGAAACAGCCCAGGACCCAGCCATGAAGTATGAGAAATATGCGAAAGTATGAGCCTGATGATAGCAAATCCCAGACCTAACCTAGATCTAACAAGAATTAATCTCTAAAATATTGATCGAAACCAGGTCTAATGGACAGTTTCAGTGTGGTACCACACTACTACGTGATCCAAACCAGAAAAAAACCCAGGATCTGTTCAACAAGTATGTGAAAAACGCGAAAGTATGAGTCTGATGAGTGAAAATCCCAGGCCTAACCTAGACCTAACTTGCGTTATCCTCTAAAATATTGATCGAAACCAGGTTTAATTGACTCTTTCAGCGTGGTACCACATTACAACGTGATACAATCCAGAAACAGCCCAGGATCTAGCCATGAAGTATGAGAAATATGCGAAAGTATGAGCCTGATGAGGGCAAATCCTAGACTTAACCCAGACCTTACATGCGTTATCCTCAAAAATATTCATCAAGACCAGGTTTAACTGAATGTTGCAGTGTGGTACCACATTACTACGTGATCCATACAAGAAAAAACCCAGGATCTGTTCAACAAGTATGTGAAAAATGCGAAAGCATGAGTCTGATGAGGGCAAATCCCAGGCCTAACCTAGACATAACCTTCGTTATCCTCTAAAATATTGATCGAAACCAGGTTTAGTGGGCTGTTTCAGTGTGGTACCATATTACTGCGCGATCCAAACCAGAAAAAACCCAGGGTCTGTTCAACGTGTATGTGAAAAATGCGATAGCATGAGTCTGATGAGGGCAAATCCCAGACCTAACCTAGATCTAACATGAATTATTCTCTAAAATATTGATCGAAACCAGGTCTAATGGACTGTTTCAGTGTGGTACCACATTACTACGTGATCCAAACCAGAAAAAACCCAGGATCCGCTCAACAAGTATGTGAAGAATGCGAAAGTATGAGTCTGATGAGTGAAAATCCCCGGCCTAACCTAGACCTAACATGCGTTATCCTCAAAAATATTGATCGAAACCAGGTTTCATTGACTGTTTCAGTGTGGTACCACACTACTACGTGACCTAATCCAGAAAAAAGCCAGGATCTGTTCAACAAGTATGTGAAAAACGCGAAACTATGAGCCTGATGAGGGCAAATCCCAGACCTATCCCAGACCTAACTTGCGTTATCCTCTAAAATATTGATCGAAACCAGGTTTAATTGACTGTTTCTGACTGGTACCACATTACTACGTGATACAATCCAGAAACAGCCCAGGATCTAGCCATGAAGTATGAGAAATATGCGAAAGTATGAGCCTGATGAGGGCCAATCCTAGACTTAACCCAGACCTAACTTGCGTTATCCTCTAAAATATTGATCGAAACCTGGTTTAATCGCCTGTTTCAGTGTGGTACCACATTACTACGTGATCCAAACCAGAAAAAACCCAGGATCCGTTCAACAAGTATGTGAAGAATGCGAAAGTATGAGTCTGATGAGGTCAAATCCCAGACCTATCCCAGACTTAACTTGCGTTATCCTCTAAAATATTGATCGAAACCAGGTTTAATCGACTGTTTCAGCGTGGTACCACATTACTATGTGATACAATCCAGAAACAGCCCAGGACCCAGCCATGAAGTATGAGAAATATGCGAAAGTATGAGCCTGATGATAGCAAATCCCAGACCTAACCTAGATCTAACAAGAATTAATCTCTAAAATATTGATCGAAACCAGGTCTAATGGACTGTTTCAGTGTGGTACCACATTACTACGTGATCCAAACCAGAAAAAACCCAGGATCTGTTCAACAAGTATGTGAAAAACGCGAAAGTATGAGCCTGATGAGGGCAAATCCTAGACCTAACCCAGACCTAACATGCGTTATCCTCTAAAATATTGATCGAAACCAGGTTTAATGGACAGTTTCAGTGTGGTACCACACTACTACGTGATCCAAACCAGAAAAAAACCCAGGATCTGTTCAAGAAGTATGTGAAAAATGCGAAAGTATGAGTCTGATGAGGTCAAATCCCAGACCTATCCCAGACTTAACTTGCGTTATCCTCTAAAATATTGATCGAAACCAGGTTTAATCGACTGTTTCAGCGTGGTACCACATTACTATGTGATACAATCCAGAAACAGCCCAGGACCCAGCCATGAAGTATGAGAAATATGCGAAAGTATGAGCCTGATGATAGCAAATCCCAGACCTAACCTAGATCTAACAAGAATTAATCTCTAAAATATTGATCGAAACCAGGTCTAATGGACTGTTTCAGTGCGGTACCACATTACTACGTGATCCAAACCAGAAAAAACCCAGGATCTGTTCAACAAGTATGTGAAAAACGCGAAAGTATGAGCCTGATGAGGGCAAATCCTAGACCTAACCCAGACCTAACTTGCGTTATCCTCTAAAATATTGATCGAAACCAGGTTTAATTGACTCTTTCAGCATGGTACCACATTACTACGTGATACAATCCAGAAACAGCCCAGGATCTAGCCATGAAGTATGAGAAATATGCGAAAGTATGAGCCTGATGAGGGCAAATCCTAGACTTAACCCAGACCTTACATGCGTTATCCTCAAAAATATTCATCAAGACCAGGTTTAACTGAATGTTGCAGTGTGGTACCACATTACTACGTGATCCATACAAGAAAAAACCCAGGATCTGTTCAACAAGTAGGTGAAAAATGCGAAAGCATGAGTCTGATGTGGGCAAATCCCAGGCCTAACCTAGACATAACCTTCGTTATCGTCTAAAATATTGATCGAAACCAGGTTTAGTGGGCTGTTTCAGTGTGGTACCATATTACTGCGCGATCCAAACCAGAAAAAACCCAGGGTCTGTTCAACGTGTATGTGAAAAATGCGATAGCATGAGTCTGATGAGGGCAAATCCCAGACCTAACCTAGATCTAACATGAATTATTCTCTAAAATATTGATCGAAACCAGGTCTAATGGACTGTTTCAGTGTGGTACCACATTACTACGTGATCCAAACCAGAAAAAACCCAGGATCCGCTCAACAAGTATGTGAAGAATGCGAAAGTATGAGTCTGATGAGTGAATATCCCCGGCCTAACCTAGACCTAACATGCGTTATCCTCAAAAATATTGATCGAAACCAGGTTTAATCGACTGTTTCAGTGTGGTACCACACTACTACGTGACCTAATCCAGAAAAAAGCCAGGATCTGTTCAACAAGTATGTGAAAAACGCGAAACTATGAGCCTGATGAGGGCAAATCCCAGACCTATCCCAGACCTAACTTGCGTTATCCTCTAAAATATTGAACGAAACCAGGTTTAATTGACTGTTTCTGACTGGTACCACATTACTACGTGATACAATCCAGAAACAGCCCAGGATCTAGCCATGAAGTATGAGAAATATGCGAAAGTATGAGCCTGATGAGGGCAAATCCTAGACTTAACCCAGACCTTACATGCGTTATCCTCAAAAATATTCATCAAGACCAGGTTTAACTGAATGTTGCAGTGTGGTACCACATTACTACGTGATCCATACAAGAAAAAACCCAGGATCTGTTCAACAAGTAGGTGAAAAATGCGAAAGCATGAGTCTGATGAGGGCAAATCCCAGGCCTAACCTAGACATAACCTTCGTTATCCTCTAAAATATTGATCGAAACCAGGTTTAGTGGGCTGTTTCAGTGTGGTACCATATTACTGCGCGATCCAAACCAGAAAAAACCCAGGGTCTGTTCAACGTGTATGTGAAAAATGCGATAGCATGAGTCTGATGAGGGCAAATCCCAGACCTAACCTAGATCTAACATGAATTATTCTCTAAAATATTGATCGAAACCAGGTCTAATGGACTGTTTCAGTGTGGTACCACATTACTACGTGATCCAAACCAGAAAAAACCCAGGATCCGCTCAACAAGTATGTGAAGAATGCGAAAGTATGAGTCTGATGAGTGAAAATCCCCGGCCTAACCTAGACCTAACATGCGTTATCCTCAAAAATATTGATCGAAACCAGGTTTAATCGACTGCTTCAGTGTGGTACCACACTACTACGTGACCTAATCCAGAAAAAAGCCAGGATCTGTTCAACAAGTATGTGAAAAACGCGAAACTATGAGCCTGATGAGGGCAAATCCCAGACCTATCCCAGACCTAACTTGCGTTATCCTCTAAAATATTGATCGAAACCAGGTTTAATTGACTGTTTCTGACTGGTACCACATTACTACGTGATACAATCCAGAAACAGCCCAGGATCTAGCCATGAAGTATGAGAAATATGCGAAAGTATGAGCCTGATGAGGGCAAATCCTAGACTTAACCCAGACCTTACATGCGTTATCCTCAAAAATATTCATCAAGACCAGGTTTAACTGAATGTTGCAGTGTGGTACCACATTACTACGTGATCCATACAAGAAAAAACCCAGGATCTGTTCAACAAGTAGGTGAAAAATGCGAAAGCATGAGTCTGATGAGGGCAAATCCCAGGCCTAACCTAGACATAACCTTCGTTATCCTCTAAAATATTGATCGAAACCAGGTTTAATCGACTGTTTCAGTGTGGTACCACACTACTACGTGACCTAATCCAGAAAAAAGCCAGGATCTGTTCAACAAGTATGTGAAAAACGCGAAACTATGAGCCTGATGAGGGCAAATCCCAGACCTATCCCAGACCTAACTTGCGTTATCCTCTAAAATATTGATCGAAACCAGGTTTAATTGACTGTTTCTGACTGGTACCACATTACTACGTGATACAATCCAGAAACAGCCCAGGATCTAGCCATGAAGTATGAGAAATATGCGAAAGTAAGAGCCTGATGGGGGCAAATCCTAGACCTATCCCAGACCTAACTTGCGTTATCCTCTAAAATATTGATCGAAACCTGGTTTAATTGACTGTTTTTCCGTGGTACCCCATTACTACGTGATACAATCCAGAAACAGCCCAGGATCTAGCCATGAAGTATGAGAAATATGCGAAAGTATGAGCCTGATGAGGGCAAATCCTAGACCTATCCCAGACCTAACGTGCGTTATCCTCTAAAATATTTATCAAGACCAGGTTTAATTGACTGTTTCAGTGTGGTCCCACATTACTACGCGATCCAAACCAGAAAAAACCCAGGATCCGTTCAACAAGTATGTGAAGAATGTGAAAGTATGAGTCTGATGAGTGAAAATCCCAGGCCTAACCTAGACCTAACATGCGTTATCCTCTAAAATATTGACCGAAACCAGGTTTAATCGACTGTTTCAGTGTGGTACCACATTACTATGTGATCCAAACCAGAAAATAACCCAGGATCTGTTCATGGAGTATGTGACGTGTGCGAAATTATGAGTCTGATGAGGTCAAATCCCTGACCTATCCCAGACCTAACTTGCGTTATCCTCTAAAATATTGATCGAAACCAGGTTTAATCGACTGTTTCAGTGTGGTACCACATTACTACGTGATCCAATCCAGAAAAAACCCAGGATCCGTTCAACAAGTATGTGAAGAATGCGAAAGTATGCCCTCTGATGAGTGAAAATCCCAGGCCTAACCGAGACCTAACATGCGTTATCCTCTAAAATATTGATCGAAACCTGGTTTAATCGACTGTTTCAGTGTGGTACCACATTACTATGTGATCCAAACCAGAAAATAACCCAGGATCTGTTCAAGGAGTATGTGAAGTGTGCGAAATTATGAGTCTGATGAGGTCAAATCCCTGACCTATCCCAGACCTAACTTGCGTTATCCTCTAAAATATTGATCGAAACCTGGTTTAATCGACTGTTTCAGTGTGGTACCATATTACTATACGATCCAAACCAGAAAATAACCCAGGATCTGTCAAACGAGTATGTGAAGTTTGCGAAAGTATGAGCCTGATGAGAGCAAATCCCAGACCTAACCTAGACCTAACATGAATTATCCTCTAAAATATTGATCGAAACCAGGTTTAATTGACTGTTTCAGTGTGGTCCCACATTACTACGTGATCCAAACCAGAAAAAACCCAGGATCCGTTCAACAAGTATGTGAAGAATGCGAAAGTATGCCCTCTGATGAGTGAAAATCCCAGGCCTAACCTAGACCTAACATGCGTTATCCTCTAAAATATTGATCGAAACCAGGTTTAATTGACTGTTTCAGTGTGGTACCACATTACTACGTGATCCAAACCAGAAAAAGCCCAGGATCAGTTCAACAAGTATGTGAAGAATGCGAAAGTATGAGTCTGATGAGTGAAAATCCCAGGCCTAACCTAGACCTAACTTGCGTTATCCTGTAAAATATTGATCGAAACCAGGTTTAATTGACTGTTTCAGCGTGGCACCAAATTACTACGTGATACAATCCAGAACCAGCCCAGGATCTAGCCATGTAGTATGAGAAATATGCGAAAGTATGAGCCTGATGAGGGCAAATCCAAGACTTAACCCAAACCTAACATGCGTTATCCTCTCAAATATTTATCAAGATCAGGTTTAATTGAATGTTTCAGTGTGGTCCCACATTACTACGTGATCCAAACCAGAAAAAACCCAGGATCCGTTCAACAAGTATGTGAAGAATGCGAAAGTATGAGTCTGATGAGTGAAAATCCCAGGCCTAACCTAGACCTAACATGCGTTATCCTCTAAAATATTGATCGAAACCAGGTTTAATTGACTGTTTCAGTGTGGTCCCACATTACTACGTGATCCAAACCAGAAAAAACCCAGGATCCGTTCAACAAGTATGTGAAGAATGCGAAAGTATGAGTCTGATGCGTGAAAATCCCAGGCCTAACCTAGACCTAACATGCGTTATCCTCAAAAATACTGATCGAAACCTGGTTTAATCGACTGTTTCAGTGTGGTACCACATTACTATGCGATCCAAACCAGAAAATAACCCAGGATCTGTCAAACGTGTATGTGAAGTGTGCGAAAGTATGAGCCTGATGAGAGCAAATCCCAGACCTAACCAAGACCTAACATGAATTATTCTCTAAAATATTGATCGAAACCAGGTTTAATTGACTGTTTCAGTGTGGTACCACAATACTACGTGATCCAAACCAGAAAAAGCCCAGGATCAGTTCAACAAGTTTGTGAAAAACGCGAAAGTATGAGCCTGATGAGGGCGAATCCCAGACCTATGCCAGACCAAACTTGCGTTATCCTCTAAAATATTGATCGAAGCCAGGTTAAATTGACTGTTTCAGCGTGGTACCACATTACTACGTGATACAATCCAGGAACAGCCCAGGATCTAGCCATGAAGTATGAGAAATATGCGAAAGTATGAGCCTGATGAGGGCAAATCCTAGACTTAACCCAAACCTAACATGCGTTATCCTCTAAAATATTTATCAAGATCAGGTTTAATTGAATGTTTCAGTGTGGTACCACATTACTACGTGAACCAAACCAGAAAAAACCCAGGATCCGTTCAGCAAGTAAGTTAAAACTGCGACAGTATGACCCTTATGAGAGCAAATCCCAGACCTAACCTAGACCTGACATGCGTTGTCCTCTAAAATATTGATGGAAACCAGGTTTAATTGACTGTTTCAGTGTTGTACTTCATTACTACGTGATGCAATCCAGAAAGAGCCCAGGATCCGTTCAGCAAGTAAGTTAAAACTGCGACAGTATGACCCTTATGAGAGCAAATCCCAGACCTAACCTAGACCTGACATGCGTTATCCTCTAAAATATTGATCGAAACCAGGTTTAATCGACTGTTTCAGCGTGGTACCACATTACTATGTGATACAATCCAGAAACAGCCCAGGATCTAGCTATGAAGTATGAGAGATATGCGAAAGTATGAGCCTGATGAGGGCAAATCCTAGACCTAACCCAAACCTAACATGCGTTATCCTCTAAAATATTTATCCAGACCAGGTTTCATTGAATGTTTTTGCGTGGTACCCCATTACTACGTGATACAATCCAGAAACAGCCCAGGATCTAGCCATGAAGTATGAGAAATATTCGAAAGTATGAGCCTGATGAGGGCAAATCCTAGACCTATCCCAGACCTAACATGCGTTATCCTCTAAAATATTTATCAAGACCAGGTTTAATTGACTGTTTCAGTGTGGTCCCACATTACTACGTGATCCAAACCAGAAAAAACCCAGGATCCGTTCAACAAGTATGTGAAGAATGCGAAAGTATGAGTCTGATGAGTGAAAATCCCAGGCCTAACCTAGACCTAACATGCGTTATCCTCTAAAATATTGATCGAAACCTGGTTTAATCGACTGTTTCAGTGTGGTACCACATTACTATGTGATCCAAACCAGAAAATAACCCAGGATCTGTTCATGGAGTATGTGAAGTGTGCGAAATTATGAGTCTGATGAGGTCAAATCCCTGACCTATCCCAGACCTAACTTGCGTTATCCTCTAAAATATTGATCGAAACCAGGTTTAATCGACTGTTTCAGTGTGGTACCACATTACTACGTGATCCAATCCAGAAAAAACCCAGGATCCGTTCAACAAGTATGTGAAGAATGCGAAAGTATGAGCCTGATGAGGGCAAATCCTAGACCTAACCCAAACCTAACATGCGTTATCCTCTAAAATATTTATCCAGACCAGGTTTCATTGAATGTTTTTGCGTGGTACCCCATTACTACGTGATACAATCCAGAAACAGCCCAGGATCTAGCCATGAAGTATGAGAAATATGCGAAAATATGAGCCTGATGAGGGCAAATCCTAGACCTAACCCAGACCTAACATGCGTTATCCTCTAAAATATTGATCGAAACCTGGTTTAATCGACTGTTTCAGTGTGGTACCACATTACTATGTGATCCAAACCAGAAAATAACCCAGCATCTGTTCAAGGAGTATGTGAAGTGTGCGAAATTATGAGTCTGATGAGGTCAAATCCCTGACCTATCCCAGACCTAACTTGCGTTATCCTCTAAAATATTGATCGAAACCTGGTTTAATCGACTGTTTCAGTGTGGTACCATATTACTATACGATCCAAACCAGAAAATAACCCAGGATCTGTCAAACGAGTATGTGAAGTGTGCGAAAGTATGAGCCTGATGAGAGCAAATCCCAGACCTAACCTAGACCTAACATGAATTATTCTCTAAAATATTGATCGAAACCAGGCTTAATTGACTGTTTCAGTGTGCTACCACATTACTACGTGATACAATCCAGAAACAGCCCAGGATCTAGCCATGAAGTATGAGAAATATGCGAAAGTATGAGCCTGGTGAGGGCAAATCCAAGACTTAACCCAAACCTAACATGCGTTATCCTCTCAAATATTTATCAAGATCAGGTTTAATTGAATGTTTCAGTGTGGTACCACATTACTACGTGAACGAAACCAGAAAAAACCCCGGATCTGTTCAACAAGTATGTGAAAAACGCGAAAATATGAGTCTGATGAGGTCAAATCCCAGACCTATCCCAGACTTAACTTGCGTTATCCTCTAAAATATTGATCGAAACCAGGTTTAATCGACTGTTTCAGCGTGGTACCACATTACTATGTGATACAATCCAGAAAGAGCCCAGGATCTAGCCATGAAGTATGAGAAATATGCGAAAGTATGAGCCTGATGAGTGAAATTCCCCGGCCTAACCTAGACCTAACATGCGTTATTCTCAAAAATGTTGATCGAAACCTGGTTTAATCGACTGTTTCAGTGTGGTACCACATTACTATGTGATCCAAACCAGAAAATAACCCAGGATCTGTTCAACGAGTATGTGAAGTGTGCGAAAGTATGAGTCTGATGAGGGCAAATCCCAGACCTATCCCAGACCTAACATGCGTTGTCCTCTAAAATATTGATGGAAAACACGTTTAATTGACTGTTTCAGTGTTGTACTTCATTACTACGTGATGCAATCCAGAGAAAGCCCAGGATCTAGCCGTCAAGTATGAGAAACATGCGAAAGAATGAGCCTGATGAGAGCAAATCCCAGTCCTAACCTAGACCTAACGTGAAGTATTCTCTAAAATATTGATCGAAACCAGGTTTAATTGACTGTTTCAGTGTTGAACTTCATTACTACGTGATGCAATCCAGAAAAAGCCCAGGATCTAGCCGTCAAGTATGAGAAATATGCGAAAGTATGAGCCTGATGGGGGCAAATCCTAGACCTAACCCAGACCTAACATGCGTTATCCTCAATAATATTGATCGAAACCAGGTTTAATTGAGTGTTTCAGTGTTGTACTTCATTACTACGTGATGCAATCCAGAAAAAGCCCAGGATCTAGCCATCTAGTATGAGAAATATGCGAAAGAATGAGCCTGCTGAGAGCAAATCCCTGACCTAACATAGACCTAACATGAATTATTCTCTAAGATATTCATCAAAACGAGGTTTAATTGACTGTTTCAGTGTGGTACCACATTACTATGTGATCCAAACCAGAAAATAACCCAGGATCTGTTCATGGAGTATGTGAAGTGTGCGAAATTATGAGTCTGATGAGGTCAAATCCCTGACCTATCCCAGACCTAACTTGCGTTATCCTCTAAAATATTGATCGAAACCAGGTTTAATCGACTGTTTCAGTGTGGTACCACATTACTACGTGATCCAATCCAGAAAAAACCCAGGATCCGTTCAACAAGTATGTGAAGAATGCGAAAGTATGAGCCTGATGAGGGCAAATCCTAGACCTAACCCAAACCTAACATGCGTTATCCTCTAAAATATTTATCCAGACCAGGTTTCATTGAATGTTTTTGCGTGGTACCCCATTACTACGTGATACAATCCAGAAACAGCCCAGGATCTAGCCATGAAGTATGAGAAATATGCGAAAGTATGAGCCTGATGAGGGCAAATCCTAGACCTAACCCAGACCTAACATGCGTTATCCTCTAAAATATTGATCGAAACCTGGTTTAATCGACTGTTTCAGTGTGGTACCACATTACTATGTGATCCAAACCAGAAAATAACCCAGCATCTGTTCAAGGAGTATGTGAAGTGTGCGAAATTATGAGTCTGATGAGGTCAAATCCCTGACCTATCCCAGACCTAACTTGCGTTATCCTCTAAAATATTGATCGAAACCTGGTTTAATCGACTGTTTCAGTGTGGTACCATATTACTATACGATCCAAACCAGAAAATAACCCAGGATCTGTCAAACGAGTATGTGAAGTGTGCGAAAGTATGAGCCTGATGAGAGCAAATCCCAGACCTAACCTAGACCTAACATGAATTATTCTCTAAAATATTGATCGAAACCAGGCTTAATTGACTGTTTCAGTGTGCTACCACATTACTACGTGATACAATCCAGAAACAGCCCAGGATCTAGCCATGAAGTATGAGAAATATGCGAAAGTATGAGCCTGGTGAGGGCAAATCCAAGACTTAACCCAAACCTAACATGCGTTATCCTCTCAAATATTTATCAAGATCAGGTTTAATTGAATGTTTCAGTGTGGTACCACATTACTACGTGAACGAAACCAGAAAAAACCCCGGATCTGTGCAACAAGTATGTGAAAAACGCGAAAATATGAGTCTGATGAGGTCAAATCCCAGACCTATCCCAGACTTAACTTGCGTTATCCTCTAAAATATTGATCGAAACCAGGTTTAATCGACTGTTTCAGCGTGGTACCACATTACTATGTGATACAATCCAGAAACAGCCCAGGATCTAGCCATGAAGTATGAGAAATATGCGAAAGTATGAGCCTGATGAGTGAAATTCCCCGGCCTAACCTAGACCTAACATGCGTTATTCTCAAAAATATTGATCGAAACCTGGTTTAATCGACTGTTTCAGTGTGGTACCACATTACTATGTGATCCAAACCAGAAAATAACCCAGGATCTGTTCAACGAGTATGTGAAGTGTGCGAAAGTATGAGTCTGATGAGGGCAAATCCCAGACCTATCCCAGACCTAACATGCGTTGTCCTCTAAAATATTGATGGAAAACACGTTTAATTGACTGTTTCAGTGTTGTACTTCATTACTACGTGATGCAATCCAGAGAAAGCCCAGGATCTAGCCGTCAAGTATGAGAAACATGCGAAAGAATGAGCCTGATGAGAGCAAATCCCAGACCTAACCTAGACCTAACGTGAAGTATTCTCTAAAATATTGATCGAAACCAGGTTTAATAGACTGTTTCAGTGTTGAACTTCATTACTACGTGATGCAATCCAGAAAAAGCCCAGGATCTAGCCGTCAAGTATGAGAAATATGCGAAAGTATGAGCCTGATGGGGGCAAATCCTAGACCTAACCCAGACCTAACATGCGTTATCCTCAATAATATTGATCGAAACCAGGTTTAATTGAGTGTTTCAGTGTTGTACTTCATTACTACGTGATGCAATCCAGAAAAAGCCCAGGATCTAGCCATCTAGTATGAGAAATATGCGAAAGAATGAGCCTGCTGAGAGCAAATCCCAGACCTAACCTAGACCTAACATGAATTATTCTCTAAGATATTCATCAAAACGAGGTTTAATTGACTGTTTCAGTGTGGTACTACACTACTACGTGACCCAATCCAGAAAAAAGCCAGGATCTGTTCAACAAGTATGTGAAAAACGCGAAAGTATGAGCCTGAAGAGAGCAAATCCCAGACCTATCCCTGACCTAACTTGCGTTATCCTCTAAAATATTGATCGAAACCAGGTTTAATTGACTGTTTCTGTGTGGTACCACATTACTACGTGATACAATCCAGAAATAGCCCAGGATCTAGCCATGAAGTATGAGAAATATGCGAAGGTATGAGCCTGACGAGGGCAAATCCTAGACTTAACCCAGACCTAACATGCGTTATCCTCTAAAATATTTATCAAGACCAGGTTTAATTGAATGTTTCAGTGTGGTACCACATTACTACGTGATCCAAACCAGAAAAAACCCAGGATCCGTTCAACAAGTATGAGAAGAATGCGAAAGTATGAGTCTGATGAGTGAAAATCCCAGGCCTAACCTAGACCTAACATGCGTTATCCTCAAAAATATTGATCGAAACCTGGTTTAATCGACTGTTTCAGTGTGGTACCACATTAGTGATCCAACCCAGAAAATAACCGAGGATCTGTTCAAGGAGTATGTGAAGTGTGTGAAAGTATGAGTCTGATAAGGTCAAATCCCGGACCTATCCCAGACCTAACATGAATTATTCTCTAAAATATTGATCGAAACCGGGTTTAATCGACTGTTTCAGTGTGGCACCACATTACTACGTGATCCAAACCAGAAAAAACCCAGGATCAGTTCAACAAGTATGTGAAGAATGCGAAAGTATGAGTCTGAAGAGTGAAAATCCCAGGGCTAACCTAGACCTAACATGCGTTAACCTCTAAAATATTGATCGAAACCAGGTTTAATCGACTGTTTCAGTGTGGCACCACATTACTACGTGATCCAAACCAGAAAAAACCCAGGATCAGTTCAACAGGTATGTGAAGAATGCGAAAGTATGAGTCTGATGAGTGAAAATCCCAGGGCTAACCTAGACCTAACATGCGTTATCCTCTAAAATATTGATCGAAACCAGGTTTAATCGACTGTTTCAGTGTGGCACCACATCACTACGTGATCCAAACCAGAAAAAACCCAGGATCAGTTCAACAGGTATGTGAAGAATGCGAAAGTATGAGTCTGATGAGTGAAAATCCCAGGGCTAACCTAGACCTAACATGCGTTATCCTCTAAAATATTGATCGAAACCAGGTTTAATCGACTGTTTCAGTGTGGCACCACATTACTACGTGATCCAAACCAGAAAAAACTCAGGATCAGTTCAACAGGTATGTGAAGAATGCGAAAGTATGAGTCTGATGAGTGAAAATCCCAGGGCTAACCTAGACCTAACTTGCGTTATCCTCTAAAATATTGATCGAAACCAGGTTTAATTGACTGTGTCAGTGTTGTACTTCATTACTACGTGATGCAATCCAGAAAAAGCCCAGGATCTAGCCGTCAAGTATGAGAAATATGCGAAAGTATGAGCCTGGTGAGGGCAAATCCTAGACCTAACCCAGACCTAACATGCGTTATCCTCTAAAATATTTATCAAGATCAGGTTTAATTGATTGTTTCAGTGTGGTACCACATTACTACGTGATCCACACCAGAAAAAACCCAAGATCCGTTCAACAAATATGTCATGAATGCGAAAGTATGCCCTCTGATGAGTGAAAATCCCAGGCCTAACCTAGACCTAAAATGCGTTATCCTCTAAAATATTGATCGCAACCAAGTTTAATGGACTGCTTCAGTGTGGTACCACACTACTACGTGATCCAAACCAGAAAAAACCCAGGATCTGTTCAACAAGTATGTGAAAAACGCGAAAGTATGAGCCTGATGTGGGCAAATCCCAGACCTATCCCAGACCTAACTTGCGTTGTCCTCTAAGATATTGATGGAAACCAGGTTTAATTGACTGTTTCTGTGTTGTACTTCATTACTACGTGATGCAATCCAGAAAAAGCCAAGGATCTAGCCATCAAGTATGAGAAATATGCGAAAGAATGAGCCTGATGAGAGCAAATCCCAGACCTAACCTAGACCTAACATGAATTATTCTCTAATATATTGATCGAAACCAGGTTTAATTGACTGTTTCAGTGTGGTACCACATTACTACGTGATCCAAACCAGAAAAAGCCCAGGATCAGTTCAACAAGTATGTGAAAAACGCGAAAGTATGAGCCTGATGAGGGCGAATCCCAGACCTATGCCAGACCAAACTTGCGTTATCCTCTAAAATATTGATCGAAGCCAGGTTTGATTGACTGTTTCAGCGTGGTACCACATTACTATGTGATGCGATCCAGAAACAGCCCAGGATCTAGCTATGAAGTATGAGAGATATGCGAAAGTATGAGCCTGATGAGGGCAAATCCTAGACCTAACCCAAACCTAACATGCGTTATCCTCTAAAATATTTATCCAGACCAGGTTTCATTGAATGTTTTTGCGTGGTACCCCATTACTACGTGATACAATCCAGAAACAGCCCAGGATCTAGCCATGAAGTATGAGAAATATTCGAAAGTATGAGCCTGATGAGGGCAAATCCTAGACTTAACCCAAACCTAACATGCGTTATCCTCTAAAATATTTATCAAGATCAGGTTTAATTGAATGTTTCAGTGTGGTACCACATTACTACGTGAACCAAACCAGAAAAAACCCAGGATCCGTTCAACAAGTATGTGAAGAATGCGAAAGTATGAGTCTGATGAGGGCGAATCCCAGACCTATGCCAGACCAAACTTGCGTTATCCTCTAAAATATTGATCGAAGCCAGGTTTAATTGACTGTTTCAGCGTGGTACCACATTACTACGTGATACAATCCAGAAACAGCCCAGGATCTAGCCATGAAGTATGAGAAATATGCGAAAGTATGAGACTGATGAGAGCAAATCCCAGACCTAACCAAGACCTAACATGAATTATTCTCTAAAATATTGATCGAAACCAGGTTTAATTGACTGTTTCAGTGTGGTACCACATTACTACGTGATCCAAACCAGAAAAAGCCCAGGATCAGTTCAACAAGTATGTGAAAAACGCGAAAGTATGAGCCTGATGAGGGCGAATCCCAGACCTATGCCAGACCAAACTTGCGTTATCCTCTAAAATATTGATCGAAGCCAGGTTTGATTGACTGTTTCAGCGTGGTACCACATTACTACGTGATACAATCCAGAAACAGCCCAGGATCTAGCCATGAAGTATGAGAAATATGCGAAAGTATGAGCCTGATGAGGGCAAATCCTAGACTTAACCCAAACCTAACATGCGTTATCCTGTAAAATATTTACCAAGATCAGGTTTAATTGAATGTTTCAGTGTGGTACCACATTACTACGTGAACCAAACCAGAAAAAACCCAGGATCCGTTCAGCAAGTAAGATAAAACTGCGACAGTATGACCCTTATGAGAGCAAATCCCAGACCTAACCTAGACCTGACATGCGTTATCCTCTAAAATATTGATCGAAACCAGGTTTAATCGACTGTTTCAGCGTGGTACCACATTACTATGTGATACGATCCAGAAACAGCCCAGGATCTAGCTATGAAGTATGAAAGATATGCGAAAGTATGAGCCTGATGAGGGCAAATCCTAGACCTAACCCAAACCTAACATGCGTTATCCTCTAAAATATTTATCCAGACCAGGTTTCATTGAATGTTTTTGCGTGGTACCCCATTACTACGTGATACAATCCAGAAACAGCCCAGGACCTAGCCATGAAGTATGAGAAATATTCGAAAGTATGAGCCTGATGAGGGCAAAGCCTAGACCTATCCCACACCTAACATGCGTTATCCTCTAAAATATTTATCAAGACCAGGTTTAATTGACTGTTTCAGTGTGGTCCCACATTACTACGTGATCCAAACCAGAAAAAACCCAGGATCCGTTCAACAAGTATGTGAAGAATGCGAAAGTATGAGTCTGATGAGTGAAAATCCCAGGCCTAACCTAGACCTAACATGCGTTATCCTCTAAAATATTGATCGAAACCTGGTTTAATCGACTGTTTCAGTGTGGTACCACATTACTATGTGATCCAAACCAGAAAATAACCCACGATCTGTTCATGGAGTATGTGAAGTGTGCGAAATTATGAGTCTGATGAGGACAAATCCCTGACCTATCCCAGACCAAACTTGCGTTATCCTCTAAAATATTGATCGAAACCAGGTTTAATCGACTGTTTCAGTGTGGTACCACATTACTACGTGATCCAATCCAGAAAAAACCCAGGATCCGTTCAACAAGTATGTGAAGAATGCGAAAGTATGAGCCTGATGAGTGAAAATCCCAGACCTAACCTAGACCTAACATGCGTTATCCTCTAAAATATTGATCCGAACCAGGTTTAATGGACTGTTTCAGTGTGGTACCACACTACTACGTGATCCAGACCAGAAAAAACCCAGGATCTGTTCAACAAGTATTTGAAAAACGCGAAAGTATGAGCCCGATGAGGGCAAATCCCAGACATATCCCAGACCTAACTTGCGTTGTCCTCTAAGATATTGATGGAAACCAAGTTTGATTGACTGTTTCATTGTTGTACTTCATTACTACGTGATGCAATCGAGAAAAAGCCCAGGATCTAGCCTCCTAGTATGAGAAATATGCGAAAGAATGAGCCTGATGAGAGCAAATCCCAGACCTAACCTAGACCTAACATGAATTATTCTCTAAAATATTGATCGAAACCAGGTTTAATTGACTGTTTCAGTGTGGTCCCACATTACTACGTGATCCAAACCAGAAAAAACCCAGGATCCGTTCAAGAAGTATGTGAAGAATGCGGAAGTATGAGTCTGATGAGTGAAAATCCCAGGCCTAACCTAGACCTAACATGCGTTATCCTCTAAAATATTGATCGAAACCTGGTTTAATTGACTGTTTTTGCATGGTACCCCATTACTACGTGATACAATCCAGAAACGGCCCAGGATCTAGCCATGAAGTATGAGAAATATGCGAAAGTATGAGCCTGATGATGGCAAATCCAAGACTTAACCCAAACCTAACATGCGTTATCCTCTCAAATATTTATCAAGATCAGGTTTAATTGAATGTTTCAGTGTGGTACCACATTACTACGTGAACGAACCAGAAAAAACCCAGGATCCGTTCAACAAGTATGTGAAGAATGCGAAAGTATGAGTCTGATGGGTGAAAATCCCAGGGCTAACCTAGACCTAACATGCGTTATCCTCTAAAATATTGATCGAAACCTGGTTTAATCGACTGTTTCAGTGTGGTACCACATTACGATGTGATCCAAACCAGAAAATAACCCAGGATCTGTTCAAGGAGTATGTGAAGTGTGCGAAATTATGAGTCTGATGAGGTCAAATCCCTGACCTATCCCAGACCTAACTTGCGTTATCCTCTAAAATATTGATCGAAACCTGGTTTAATCGACTGTTTCAGTGTGGTACCATATTACTATACGATCCAAACCAGAAAATAACCCAGGATCTGTCAAACGAGTATGTGAAGTGTGCGAAAGTATGAGCCTGATGAGAGCAAATCCCAGACCTAACCTAGACCTAACATGAATTATTCTCTAAAATATTGATCGAAACCAGGCATAATTGACTGTTTCAGTGTGCTACCACATTACTACGTGATGCAATCCAGAAAAAGCCCAGGATCTAGCCGTCAAGTATGAGAAATATGCGAAAGTATGAGCCTGATGGGGGCAAATCCTAGACCTAACCCAGACCTAACATGCGTTATCCTCTAAAATATTTATCAAGATCAGGTTTAATTGATTGTTTCAGTGTGGTACCACATTACTACGTGATCCACGCCAGAAAAAACCCAAGATCCGTTCAACAAATATGTCAAGAATGCGAAAGTATGGGTCTGATGAGTGAATATCCCAGGCCTAACCTAGACCTAACATGCGTTATCCTCAATAATATTGATCGAAACCTGGTTTAATTGACTGTTTTTGCGTGGTACCCCATTACTGCGTGATACAATCCAGAAACAGCCCAGGATCTAGCCATGAAGTATGAGAATTATGCGAAAGTATGAGCCTGATGAGGGCAA
The DNA here is from genome assembly GCF_051014445.1 of Colletes latitarsis. NCBI lineage: Eukaryota > Metazoa > Arthropoda > Insecta > Hymenoptera > Colletidae > Colletes > Colletes latitarsis. Next base: position 29,138,261 of record NW_027488367.1, on the reverse strand, counting down.
ATCCTAGACCTAACCCAGACCTAACATGCGTTATCCTCTAAAATATTTTTCAAGACCAGGTTTAATTGACTGTTTCAGTGTGGTACCACATTACTACGTGATCCAAACCAGAAAAAGCCCAGGATCAGTTCAACAAGTATGTGAAGAATGCGAAAGTATGAGTCTGATGAGGTCAAATCCCTGACCTATCCCAGACCTAACTTGCGTTATCCTCTAAAATATTGATCGAGACCTGGTTTAATCGACTGTTTCAGTGTGGTACCATATTACTATACGATCCAAACCAGAAAATAACCCAGGATCTGTCAAACGAGTATGTGAAGTGTGCGAAAGTATGAGCCTGATGAGAGCAAATCCCAGACCTAACCTAGACCTAACATGAATTATTCTCTAAAATATTGATCGAAACCAGGTTTTATTGACTGTTTCAGTGTGGTAACACATTACTACGTGATCCAAACCAGAAAAAGCCCAGGATCAGTTCAACAAGTATGTGAAAAACGCGAAAGTATGAGTCTGATGAGGGCGAATCCCAGACCTATGCCAGACCTAACTTTCGTTATCCTGTAAAATATTGATCGAAACCAGGTTTAATTGACTGTTTCAGCGTGGCACCAAATTACTACGTGATACAATCCAGAAACAGCCCAGGATCTAGCCATGTAGTATGAGAAATATGCGAAAGTATGAGCCTGATGAGGGCAAATCCAAGACTTAACCCAAACCTAACATGCGTTATCCTCTCAAATATTTATCAAGATCAGGTTTAATTGAATGTTTCAGTGTGGTACCACATTACTACGTGAACGAAACCAGAAAAAACCCAGGATCCGTTCAACAAGTATGTGAAGAATGCGAAAGTATGAGTCTGATGGGTGAAAATCCCAGGGCTAACCTAGACCTAACATGCGTTATCCTCTAAAATATTGATCCAAACCAGGTTTAATGGACAGTTTAAGTGTGGTACCACTTTACTACGTGATCCAAAGCAGAAAAAACCCAAGATCCGTTCAACAAATATGTGAAGAATGCGAAAGTATGAGTCTGATGAGGGCAAATCCGAGACCTAACCTAGACCTAACATGCGTTATCCTCTAAAATATTGACCGCAACCAAGTTTAATGGACTGTTTCAGTGTGGTACCACACTACTACGTGATCCAAACCAGAAAAAACCCAGGATCTGTTCAACAAGTATGTGAAGAATGCGAAAGTATGAGTCTGATGAGGGCGAATCCCAGACCTATGCCAGACCAAACTTGCGTTATCCTCTAAAATATTGATCGAAGCCAGGTTTAATTGACTGTTTCAGCGTGGTACCACATTACTACGTGATACAATCCAGAAACAGCCCAGGATCTAGCCATGAAGTATGAGAAATATGGGAAAATATGAGCCTGATGAGGGCAAATCCTAGACTTAACCCAAACCTAACATGCGTTATCCTCTAAAATATTTATCAAGATCAGGTTTAATTGAATGTTTCAGTGTGGTACCACATTACTACGTGAACCAAACCAGAAAAAACCCAGGATCCGTTCAGCAAGTAAGTTAAAACTGCGACAGTATGACCCTTATGAGAGCAAATCCCAGACCTAACCTAGACCTGACATGCGTTATCCTCTAAAATATTGATCGAAACCAGGTTTAATCGACTGTTTCAGCGTGGTACCACATTACTATGTGATACGATCCAGAAACAGCCCAGGATCTAGCTATGAAGTATGAGAGATATGCGAAAGTATGAGCCTGATGAGGGCAAATCCTAAACCTAACCCAAACCTAACATGCGTTATCCTCTAAAATATTTATCCAGACCAGGTTTCATTGAATGTTTTTGCGTGGTACCCCATTACTACGTGATACAATCCAGAAAGAGCCCAGGATCTAGTCATGAAGTATGAGAAATATTCGAAAGTATGAGCCTGATGAGGGCAAATCCTAGACCTATCCCAGACCTAACATGCGTTATCCTCTAAAATATTTATCAAGACCAGGTTTAATTGACTGTTTCAGTGTGGTCCCACATTACTACGTGATCCAAACCAGAAAAAACCCAGGATCCGTTCAACAAGTATGTGAAGAATGCGAAAGTATGAGTCTGATGAGTGAAAATCCCAGGCCTAACCTAGACCTAACATGCGTTATCCTCTAAAATATTGATCGAAACCTGGTTTAATCGACTGTTTCAGTGTGGTACCACATTACTATGTGATCCAAACCAGAAAATAACCCCGGATCTGTTCATGGAGTATGTGAAGTGTGCGAAATTATGAGTCTGATGAGGTCAAATCCCTGACCTATCCCAGACCTAACTTGCGTTATCCTCTAAAATATTGATCGAAACCAGGTTTAATCGACTGTTTCAGTGTGGTACCACATTACTACGTGATCCAATCCAGAAAAAACCCAGGATCCGTTCAACAAGTATGTGAAGAATGCGAAAGTATGAGCCTGATGAGTGAAAATCCCAGACCTAACCTAGACCTAACATGCGTTATCCTCTAAAATATTGATCCGAACCAGGTTTAATGGACTGTTTCAGTGTGGTACCACACTACTACGTGATCCAAACCAGAAAAAACCCAGGATCTGTTCAACAAGTATGTGAAAAACGCGAAAGTATGAGCCCGATGAGGGCGAATCCCAGACATATCCCAGACCTAACTTGCGTTGTCCTCTAAGATATTGATGGAAACCAAGTTTAATTGACTGTTTCATTGTTGAACTTCATTACTACGTGATGCAATCGAGAAAAAGCCCAGGATCTAGCCTCCTAGTATGAGAAATATGCGAAGGAATGAGCCTGATGAGAGCAAGTCCCAGACCTAACCTAGACCTAACATGAATTATTCTCTAAAATATTGATCGAAACCAGGTTTAATTGACTGCTTCAGTGTGGTCCCACATTACTACGTGATCCAAACCAGAAAAAACCCAGGATCCGTTCAACAAATATGTGAAGAATGCGAAAGTATGAGTCTGATGAGGGCAAATCCGAGACCTAACCTAGACCTAACATGCGTTATCCTCTAAAATATTGACCGCAACCAAGTTTAATGGACTGTTTCAGTGTGGTACCACACTACTACGTGATCCAAACCAGAAAAAACCCAGGATCTGTTCAACAAGTATGTGAAGAATGCGAAAGTATGAGTCTGATGAGGGCGAATCCCAGACCTATGCCAGACCAAACTTGCGTTATCCTCTAAAATATTGATCGAAGCCAGGTTTAATTGACTGTTTCAGCGTGGTACCACATTACTACGTGATACAATCCAGAAACAGCCCAGGATCTAGCCATGAAGTATGAGAAATATGCGAAAGTATGAGCCTGATGAGAGCAAATCCCAGACCTAACCAAGACCTAACATGAATTATTCTCTAAAATATTGATCGAAACCAGGTTTAATTGACTGTTTCCGTGTGGTACCACATTACTACGTGATCCAAACCAGAAAAAGCCCAGGATCAGTTCAACAAGTATGTGAAAAACGCGAAAGTATGAGCCTGATGAGGGCGAATCCCAGACCTATGCCAGACCAAACTTGCGTTATCCTCTAAAATATTGATCGAAGCCAGGTTTAATTGACTGTTTCAGCGTGGTACCACATTACTACGTGATACAATCCAGAAACAGCCCAGGATCTAGCCATGAAGTATGAGAAATATGCGAAAGTATGAGCCTGATGAGGGCAAATCCCAGACCTAACCTAGACCAGACATGCGTTGTCCTCTAAAATATTGATGGAAACCAGGTTTAATTGACTGTTTCAGTGTTGTACTTCATTACTACGTGATGCAATCCAGACAGAGCCCAGGATCCGTTCAGCAAGTAAGTTAAAACTGCGACAGTATGACCCTTATGAGAGCAAATCCCAGACCTAACCTAGACCTGACATGCGTTATCCTCTAAAATATTGATCGAAACCAGGTTTAATCGACTGTTTCAGCGTGGTACCACATTACTATGTGATACGATCCAGAAACAGCCCAGGATCTAGCTATGAAGTATGAGAGATATGCGAAAGTATGAGCCTGATGAGGGCAAATCCTAGACCTAACCCAAACCTAACATGCGTTATCCTCTAAAATATTTATCCAGACCAGGTTTCATTGAATGTTTTTGCGTGGTACTCCATTACTACGTGATACAATCCAGAAACAGCCCAGGATCTAGCCATGAAGTATGAGAAATATTCGAAAGTATGAGCCTGATGAGGGCAAATCCTAGACCTATCCCAGACCTAACATGCGTTATCCTCTAAAATATTTATCAAGACCAGGTTTAATTGACTGTTTCAGTGTGGTCCCACATTACTACGTGATCCAATCCAGAAAAAACCCAGGATCCGTTCAACAAGTATGTGAAGAATGCGAAAGTATGAGTCTGATGAGTGAAAATCCCAGGCCTAACCTAGACCTAACATGCGTTATCCTCTAAAATATTGATCGAAACCTGGTTTAATCGACTGTTTCAGTGTGGTACCACATTACTATGTGATCCAAACCAGAAAATAACCCAGGATCTGTTCATGGAGTATGTGAAGTGTGCGAAATTATGAGTCTGATGAGGTCAAATTCCTGACCTATCCCAGACCTAACTTGCGTTATCCTCTAAAATATTGATCGAAACCAGGTTTAATCGACTGTTTCAGTGTGGTACCACATTACTACGTGATCCAATCCAGAAAAAACCCAGGATCCGTTCAACAAGTATGTGAAGAATGTGAAAGTATGAGCCTGATGAGTGAAAATCCCAGACCTAACCTAGACCTAACATGCGTTATCCTCTAAAATATTGATCCGAACCAGGTTTAATGGACTGTTTCAGTGTGGTACCACACTACTACGTGATCCAAACCAGAAAAAACCCAGGATCTGTTCAACAAGTATGTGAAAAACGCGAAAGTATGAGCCCGATGAGGGCAAATCCCAGACATATCCCAGACCTAACTTGCGTTGTCCTCTAAGATATTGATGGAAACCAAGTTTAATTGTCTGTTTCATTGTTGTACTTCATTACTACGTGATGCAATCGAGAAAAAGCCCAGGATCTAGCCTTCTAGTATGAGAAATATGCGAAAGAATGAGCCTGATGAGAGCAAATCCCAGACCTAACCTAGACCTAACATGAATTATTCTCTAAAATATTGATCGAAACCAGGTTTAATTGACTGTTTCAGTGTGGTCCCACATTACTACGTGATCCAAACCAGAAAAAACCCAGGATCCGTTCAAGAAGTATGTGAAGAATGCGGAAGTATGAGTCTGATGAGTGAAAATCCCAGGCCTAACCTAGACCTAACATGCGTTATCCTCTAAATTATTGATCGAAACCTGGTTTAATTGACTGTTTTTGCGTGGTACCCCATTACTACGTGATACAATCCAGAAACAGCCCAGGATCTAGCCATGAAGTATGAGAAATATGCGAAAGTATGAGCCTGATGAGGGCAAATCCTAGACCTAACCCAGACCTAACATGCGTTATCCTCTAAAATATTTATCAAGACCAGGTTTAATTGAATGTTTCAGTGTGGTACCACATTACTACGTGATCCAAACCAGAAAAAGCCCAGGATCAGTTCAACAAGTATGTGAAGAATGCGAAAGTATGAGTCTGATGAGTGAAAATCCCAGGCCTAACCTAGACCTAACATGCGTTATCCTCTAAAATATTGATCGAAACCAGGTTTAATCGACTGTTTCAGCGTGGTACCACATTACTATGTGATACAATCCAGAAACAGCCCAGGATCTAGCCATGAAGTATGAGAAATATGCGAAAGTATGAGCCTGATGAGTGAAATTCCCCGGCCTAACCTAGACCTAACATGCGTTACTCTCAAAAATATTGATCGAAACCTGGTTTAATCGACTGTTTCAGTGTGGTACCACATTACTATGTGATCCAAACCAGAAAATAACCCAGGATCTGTTCAACGAGTATGTGAAAAACGCGAAAGTATGAGCCCGATGAGGGCAAATCCCAGACATATCCCAGACCTAACTTGCGTTGTCCTCTAAGATATTGATGGAAACCAAGTTTAATTGTCTGTTTCATTGTTGTACTTCATTACTACGTGATGCAATCGAGAAAAAGCCCAGGATCTAGCCTTCTAGTATGAGAAATATGCGAAAGAATGAGCCTGATGAGAGCAAATCCCAGACCTAACCTAGACCTAACATGAATTATTCTCTAAAATATTGATCGAAACCAGGTTTAATTGACTGTTTCAGTGTGGTCCCACATTACTACGTGATCCAAACCAGAAAAAACCCAGGATCCGTTCAAGAAGTATGTGAAGAATGCGGAAGTATGAGTCTGATGAGTGAAAATCCCAGGCCTAACCTAGACCTAACTTGCGTTGTCCTCTAAGATATTGATCGAAACCAGGTTTAATTGACTGTTTCAGTGTTGTACTTCATTACTACGTGATGCAATCCAGAAAAAGCCCAGGATCTAGCCGTCAAGTATGAGAAATATGCGAAAGTATGAGCCTGATGGGGGCAAATCCTAGACCTAACCCAGACCTAACATGCGTTATCCTCTAAAATATTTATCAAGATCAGGTTTAATTGATTGTTTCAGTGTGGTACCACATTACTACGTGATCCACACCAGAAAAAACCCAAGATCCGTTCAACAAATATGTCAAGAATGCGGAAGTATGAGTCTGATGAGTGAAAATCCCAGGCCTAACCTAGACCTAACATGCGTTATCCTCAATAATATTGATCGAAACCAGGTTTAATTGAGTGTTTCAGCGTTGTACTTCATTACTAGGTGATGCAATCCAGAAAAAGCCCAGGATCTAGCCATCTAGTATGAGAAATATGCGAAAGAATGAGCCTGATGAGAGCAAATCCCTGACCTAACCTAGACCTAACATGAATTATTCTCTAAAATATTCATCAAAACGAGGTTTAATTGACTGTTTCAGTGTGGTACCACACTACTACGTGACCCAATCCAGAAAAAAGCCTGGATCTGTTCAACATGTATGTGAAAAACGCGAAAGTATGAGCCTGATGAGGGCAAATCCCAGACCTATCCCTGACCTAACTTGCGTTATCCTCTAAAATATTGATCGAAACCAGGTTTAATTGACTGTTTCTGTGTGGTACCACATTACTACGTGATACAATCCAGAAATAGCCCAGGATCTAGCCATGAAGTATGAGAAGTATGCGAAGGTATGAGCCTGACGAGGTCAAATCCTAGACTTAACCCAGACCTAACATGCGTTATCCTCTAAAATATTTATCAAGACCAGGTTTAATTGAATGTTTCAGTGTGGTACCACATTACTACGTGATCCAAACCAGAAAAAACCCAGGATCCGTTCAACAAGTATGAGAAGAATGCGAAAGTATGTGTCTGATGAGTGAAAATCCCAGGCCTAACCTAGACCTAACATGCGTTATCCTCAAAAATATTGATCGAAACCTGGTTTAATCGACTGTTTCAGTGTGGTACCACATTAGTATGTGATCCAACCCAGAAAATAACCCAGGATCTGTTCAAGCAGTATGTGAAGTGTGTGAAAGTATGAGTCTGATGAGGTCAAATCCCAGACCTATCCCAGACCTAACATGAATTATTCTCTAAAATATTGATCGAAACCAGGTTTTATTGTCTGTTTCAGTGTGGTCCCACATTACTACATGATCCAAACCAGAAAAAACCCAGGATCCGTTCAACAAGTATGTGAAGAATGCGAAAGTATGAGCCCGATGAGTGAAAATCCTACTCCTAACCTAGACCTAACTTGCGTTGTCCTCTAAAATATTGATCGAAACCAGGTTTAATCGACTGTTTCAGTGTGGTACCACATTACTACGTGATCCAAACCAGAAAAAACCCAGGATCAGTTCAACAAGTATGTGAAAAAGGCGAAAGTATGAGCCTGATGAGGGCAAATCCCAGACCTATCCCAGACCTAACTTGCGTTATCCTCTAAAATATTGATCGAAACCAGGTTTAATCGACTGTTTTAGTGTGGTATCGCACTACTACGTGACCCAAACCAGAAAAAACCCATGATCTGTTCAACAAGTATGTGAAAAAGGCGAAAGTATGAGCCTGATGAGGGCAAATCCCAGACCTATCCCAGACCTAACTTGCGTTATCCTCTAAAATATTGATCGAAACCAGGTTTAATCGACTGTTTTAGTGTGGTATCGCACTACTACGTGACCCAAACCAGAAAAAACCCATGATCTGTTCAACAAGTATGTGAAAAACGCGAAAGTATGAGCCTGATGAGGGCAAATCCCAGACCTATCCCAGACCTAACTTGCGTTATCCTCTAAAATATTGATCGAAACCAGGTTTAATCGACTGTTTTAGTGTGGTATCGCACTACTACGTGACCCAAACCAGAAAAAACCCATGATCTGTTTAACAAGTATGTGAAAAACGCGAAAGTATGAGCCTGATGAGGGCAAATCCCAGACCTATCCCAGACCTAACTTGCGTTATCCTCTAAAATATTGATCGAAACCAGGTTTAATCGACTGTTTCAGTGTGGTATCACACTACTACGTGACCCAAACCAGAAAGAACCCATGATCTGTTCAACAAGTATGTGAAAAACGCGAAAGTATGAGTCTGATGAGGGCAAATCCCAGACCTAACCTAGACCTAACATGAATTATTCTCTAAAAAATTGATCGAAACCAGGTTTAATTGACTGTTTCAGTGTGGTCCCACATTACTACGTGATCCAAACCAGAAAAAACCCAGGATCCGTTCAACAAGTATGTGAAGAATGCGAAAGTATGAGCCTGATGAGTGAAAATCCCAGGCCTTACCTAGACCTAACTTGCGTTGTCCTCTAAGATATTGATGGAAACCAGGTTTAATTGACTGTTTCAGTGTTGTACTTCATTACTACGTGATGCAATCCAGAAAAAGCCCAGGATCTAGCCATCAAGTATGAGAAATATGCGAAAGTATGAGCCTGATGAGGGCAAACCCGGACCTAACCTAGACCTAAAAGAATTATTCTCTAAAATATTGATCGAAACCAGGTTTAATTGACTGTTTCAGTGTGGTCCCACATTACTACGTGATCCAAACCAGAAAAAACCCAGGATCCGTTCAACAAGTATGTGAAGAATGCGAAAGTATGAGCCTGATGAGTGAAAATCCCAGGCCTAACCTAGATCTAACTTGCGTTGTCCTCTAAGATATTGATGGCAACCAGGTTTAATTGACTGTTTCAGTGTTGTACTTCATTACTACATGATGCAATCCAGAAAAAGCCCAGGATCTAGCCATCAAGTATGAGGAATATGCGAAAGAATGAGCCTGATGAGAGCAAATCCCAGACCTAACCTAGGTCTAACATGAATTATTCTCTAAAATATTGATCGAAACCAGGTTTGATTGACTGTTTCAGTGTGGTCCCACATTACTACGTGATCCAAACCAGAAAAAACCCAGGATCCGTTCAACAAGTATGTGAAGAATGCGAAAGTATGAGCCCGATGAGTGAAAATCCTACTCCTAACCTAGACCTAACTTGCGTTGTCCTCTAAAATATTGATCGAAACCAGGTTTAATCGACTGTTTCAGTGTGGTACCACATTACTACGTGATCCAAACCAGAAAAAACCCAGGATCAGTTCAACAAGTATGTGAAGAATGCGAAAGTATGAGTCTGATGAGTGAAAATCCCAGGGCTAACCTAGACCTAACATGTGTTATCCTCTAAAATATTGATTCAAACCAGGTTTAATGGAATGTTTCAGTGTGGCGCCACATTACTACGTGATCCAAACCAGAAAAAACCCAGGATCAGTTAAACAAGAATGCGAGAAACGCGAAAGTATGAGCCAGATGAGGGAAAATCCCAGACCTAACCCAGACATAACCGGCGTTATCCTCTAAAATATTAATCGCAACCAGGTTTAATTGACTGTTTCAGTGTTGTACCACATTACTACGTGATCGAAACCAGAAGAAGCCCAGGATCTGGCCAACAAGTACGCGAAAAATGCGAAAGTATGAGCCAGATGGGGGAAAATCCCAGACCTAACCGAGACGTAACCGGCGTTATCCCCTAAAGTATTAATCGCAACCAGGTTTAATTGTCTGTTTCAGTGTGGTACTGCATTACTACATGATCCAAACCAGAAAAAGGCCATGATCTGGCCAACAAGTATGCGAAAAATGCGAAAGTACGAGCCAGATGGGGGCAAATCCCAGACCTAACCGAGACATAACCGGCGTTATCCTCTAAAATATTAATCGCAACCAGGTTTAATTGACTGTTTCGGTGTGGAACCTCATTACTACGGGATCCTAAACAGAAAAAGCACAGGATCTGGCCAACAAGTATGCGAAAAACGCGGAAGTATGTGCCAGATGATAGCAAATACCAGAAATAGCCCAGACATAACCAGCGTTATCCTCTAAAATACTTATCGGAACATGCTTTTAATGACTGTTTCAGTGTGGTAACACATTACTACGAGATCCAAACCAGAAAAATCCCAGAATCGGGCCAACAAGAATGCGAGAAACGTGAAAGTACGAGTCAGATGAGGACAAATCCCTGACCTACCCGAGACATAACCGGCGTTATCCTCTAAAATATTAATCGCATCCAGTTTAATTGACTGTTTCGGTGTGGAAACTCATTACTACGGGATCCAAAACAGAAAAAGCACAGGATCTGGCCAACAAGTATGCGAAAAACGCGGAAGTATGTGCCAGATGATAGCAAATACCAGAACTAACCCAGACATAACCAGCGTTATCCTCTAAAATACTTATCCGAACCAGCTTCTATTGACTGTTTCGGTGTGGAACCACATTACTACGGGATCCAAACCAGAGAAAACCCAGGATCTGGCCAACAGGTATGCGAAAAATGCGAAAGTATGAGCCAGATGATTGCAAATACTAGAACTAACCCAGACATAACCAGCGTTATCCTCTAAAATATTAATCGCAACCAGATTTAATTGACTGTTTCGGTGTGGTACCGCATTACTACGTGATCCAAACCAGAGAAAGGCCAGGATCTGGCCAAGAAAGATGAGAAAAATGCGAAAGTATGTGCAAGATGATTGCAAATACCAGAACTAACCCTGGCATAACCAGCGTTATCCTCTAAAATACGAATCGGAACATGCTTTTAATGACTGTTTCAGTGTGGTAACACATTACTACGTGATCCAAACCAGAAACATCCCAGGATCGGGCCAACAAGAATGCGAAAAATGCGAAAGTACGAACCAGACGAGGGAAAATCCCAGACCTAACCGAGACGTAACCGGCGTTATCCCCTAAAATATTAATCGCAACCAGGTTTAATTGACTGTTTCGGTGTGGAACCACATTACTACGGGATCCAAACCAGAAAAAACTCAGGATCTGGCCAACAACTATGAGAAAAACGCGAAAGTATGAGCCAGATGATTGCAAATACCAGAACTATCCCAAGCATAACCAGCGTTATCCTCTAAAATATTATTCGCAACCAGGTTTAATTGACAGTTTCGGTGTGGTACCGCATTGCTACGATGATTCAAACCAGAAAAAACCCAGGATCTGGCCAACAAGTATGCGAAAAATGCGAAAGTACGAACCAGATGAGGGCAAATCCCAGACCTAACCGAGACATAACCGGCGTTATCCTCTAAAATATTAATCGCAACCAGGTATAATTGACTGTTTCGGTGTGGTAACACATTACTAAGAGATCCAAACCAGAGAAAACCCAGGATCTGGCCAACAGGTATGCGAAAAATGCGAAAGTACGCGCCAGATGAGGGCAAATATCAGACCTAACCGAGACATTACCGGCGTTAGCCACTACAATATTAATCGCAACCAGGTTTAATTGACTGTTTCAGTGTGGTAACACATTACTAAGAGATCCAAACCAGAGAAAACCCAGGATCTGGCCAACAGGTATGCGAAAAATGCGAAAGTACGATCCAGATGAGGGCAAATACTAGAACTAACCCAGACATAACCAGCGTTATCCTCTAAAATATTAATCGCAACCAGGTTTAATTGACTGTTTCGGTGTGGAACCACATTACTACGGGATCCAAACCAGAAAAAACTCAGGATCTGGCCAACAACTATGAGAAAAACGCGAAAGTATGAGCCAGATGATTGCAAATACTAGAACTAACCCAGACATAACCAGCGTTATCCTCTAAAATATTAATCGCAACCAGGTTTAATTGACTGTTTCGGTGTGGAACCACATTACTACGGGATCCAAACCAGAAAAAACTCAGGATCTGGCCAACAACTATGAGAAAAACGCGAAAGTATGAGCCAGATGATTGCAAATACTAGAACTAACCCAGACATAACCAGCGTTATCCTCTAAAATATTAATCGCAACCAGGTTTAATTGACTGTTTCAGTGTTGTACCACATTACTACGTGATCGAAACCAGAAAAAGCCCAGGATCTGGCCAACAAGTACGCGAAAAATGCGAAAGTATGAGCCAGATGGGGGAAAATCCCAGACCTAACCGAGACGTAACCGGCGTTATCCCCTAAAGTATTAATCGCAACCAGGTTTAATTGTCTGTTTCAGTGTGGTACTGCATTACTACGTGATCCAAACCAGAAAAAGCCCAGGATCTGGCCAACAAGTATGAGAAAATTGCGAAAGTTCGAGCCAGATGAGGGCAAATACCAGACCTAACCCAGACAAAACCGGCGTTATCCCCTAAAATATTAACCGCAACCAGGTATAATTGACTGTTTCGGTGTGGTACCGCATTGCTACGATGATTCAAACCAGAAAAAACCCAGGATCTGACCAACAAGTATGCGAAAAATGCGAAAGTACGAACCAGATGAGGGCAAATCCCAGACCTAACCGAGACATAACCGGCGTTATCCTCTAAAATATTAATCGCAACCAGGTATAATTGACTGTTTCGGTGTGGTAACACATTACTACGAGATCCAAACCAGAAAAATCCCAGGATCTGGCCAACAAGAATGCGAGAAATGCGAAAGTACGCGCCAGATGAGGGCAAATATCAGACCTAACCGAGACATTACCGGCGTTAGCCACTACAATATTAATCGCAACCAGGTTTAATTGACTGTTTCAGTGTGGTAACACATTACTAAGAGATCCAAACTAGAGAAAACCCAGGATCTGGCCAACAGGTATGCGAAAAATGCGAAAGTACGATCCAGATGAGGGCAAATCCCAGACCTAACCGAGACAAAACCGGCGTTATCCTCTAAAATATTAATCGCAACCAGGTATAATTGACTGTTTCGGTGGGGTAACACATTACTACGAGATCCAAACCATAAAAATCCCAGGATCTGGCCAACAAGAATGCGAGAAATGCGAAAGTACGCGCCAGATAAGGGCAAATATCAGACGTAACCGAGACATTACCGGCGTTAGCCACTACAATATTAATCGCAACCAGGTTTAATTGACTGTTTCAGTGTGGTAACACATTACTAAGAGATCCAAACCAGAGAAAACCCAGGATCTGGCCAACAGGTATGCGAAAAATGCGAAAGTACGATCCAGATGATGGCAAATCCCAGACCTAACCGAGACATAACCGGCGTTATCCTCTAAAATATTAATCGCAACCACGTTTAATTGACTGTTTCGGTGTGGTACCGCATTACTACGATGATCCAAACCAGAAAAAACCCAGGATCTGGCCAACAAGTATGCGAAAAATGCGAAAGAACGATCCAGATGAGGGCAAATCCCAGACCTAACCGAGACATAACCGGCGTTATCCTCTAAAATATTAATTGCAACCAGGTTTAGTTAACTGTTTCAGTGTGGTACCACATTACTACGTGATCCAAATCAGAAAAAGCCCAGGATCTGGCCAACAAGTATGAGAAAAATGCGAAAGTTCGAGCCAGATGAGAGCAAATACCAGACCTAACCCAGACAAAACCGGCGTTATCCCCTAAAATATTAACCGCAACCAGGTATCATTGACTGTTTCAGTGTGGTAACACATTACTACGAGATCCAAACCAGAAAAATCCCAGGATCGGGCCAACAAGTATGCGAAAAATGCGAAAGAACGATCCAGATGAGGGCAAATCCCAGACCTAACCGAGACATAACCGGCGTTATCCTCTAAAATATTAATCGCAACCAGGTATAATTTACTGTTTCGGTGTGGTAACACATTACTACGAGATCCAAACCAGAAAAATCCCAGGATCTGGCCAACAAGAATGCGAGAAATGCGAAAGTACGCGCCAGATGAGGGCAAATATCAGACCTAACCGAGACATTACCGGCGTTAGCCACTACAATATTAATCGCAACCAGGTTTAATTGACAGTTTCAGTGTGGTAACACATTACTAAGAGATCCAAACCAGAGAAAACCCAGGATCTGGCCAACAGGTATGCGAAAAATGCGAAAGTACGATCCAGATGAGGGCAAATCCCAGACCTAACCGAGACATAACCGGCGTTATCCTCTAAAATATTAATCGCAACCACGTTTAATTGACTGTTTCGGTGTAGTACCGCATTACTACGATGATCCAAACCAGAAAAAACCCAGGACCTGGCCTACAAGTATGCGAAAAATGCGAAAGAACGATCCAGATGAGGGCAAATCCCAGACCTAACCGAGACATAACCGGCGTTATCCTCTAAAATATTAATTGCATCCAGGTTTAGTTAACTGTTTCAGTGTGGTACCACATTACTACGTGATCCAAATCAGAAAAAGCCCAGGATCTGGCCAACAAGTATGAGAAAAATGCGAAAGTTCGAGCCAGATGAGGGCAAATACCAGACCTAACCCAGACAAAACCGGCGTTATCCCCTAAAATATTAACCGCAACCAGGTATCATTGACTGTTTCAGTGTGGTAACACATTACTACGAGATCCAAACCAGAAAAATCCCAGGATCGGGCCAACAAGTATGCGAAAAATGCGAAAGAACGATCCAGATGAGGGCAAATCCCAGACCTAACCGAGACATAACCGGCGTTATCCTCTAAAATATTAATCGCAACCAGGTATTATTGACTGTTTCGGTGTGGTAACACATTACTATGAGATCCAAACCAGAAAAATCCCAGGATCTGGCCAACAAGAATGCGAGAAATGCGAAAGAACGCGCCAGATGAGGGCAAATATCAGACCTAACCGAGACATTACCGGCGTTAGCCACTACAATATTAATCGCAACCAGGTTTAATTGACTGTTTCGGTGTGGTAACACATTACTACGAGATCCAAACCAGAAAAAGGCCATGATCTGGCCAACAAGTATGCGAAAAATGCGAAAGTATGAGCCAGATGATTGCAAATACCAGAACTATGCCTGACATAACCAGCGTTATCCTCTAAAATACGAATCGGAACATGCTTTTAATGACTGTTTCAGTGTGCTAACACATTACTACGAGATCGAAACCAGAAAAATCCCAGGATCGGGCCATCAAGTATGCGAAAAATGCGAAAGAACGATCCAGATGAGGGCAAATCCCAGACCTAACCGAGATATAACCGGCGTTATCCTCTAAAATATTAATCGCAACCAGGTATAATTGACTGTTTCGGTGTGGTAACACATTACTACGAGATCCAAACCAGAAAAATCCCAGGATCGGGCCAACAAGGATGCGAGAAACGCGAAAGTACGAGCCACATGAGGGAAAATCCCAGACCCAACCGAGACATAACCGGCGTTATCCTCTAAAATATTAATCGCAACCAGGTTTAATTGACTGCTTCGGTGTGGTACCGCATTACTACGTGATCCAAACAAGAAAGAGGCCAGGATCTGGCCAACAAGAATGCGAAAAAAGCGAAAGTACGAGCCAGATGTGGGCAAATCCCAGACCTACCCGAGACATAACCGGCGTTATCCTCTAAAATATTAATCGCAACCAGGTTTAATTGACTGTTTCAGTGTGGTACCACATTACTACGTGATGCAAAACAGAAAGAGGCCAGGATCTGGCCAACAAGTATGCGAAAAATGCGAAAGTATGAGCCAGATGATTGCAAATACCAGAACTATGCCTGACATAACCAGCGTTATCCTCTAAAATACGAATCGGAACATGCTTTTAATGACTGTTTCAGTGTGGTAAAACATTACTACGAGATCCAAACCAGAAAAATCCCAGGATCGGGCCAACAAGTATGCGAAAAATGCGAAAGAACGATCCAGATGAGGGCAAATCCCAGACCTAACCGAGACATAACCGGCGTTATCCTCTAAAATAATAATCGCAACCAGGTATAATTGACTGTTTCGGTGTGGTAACACATTACTACGAGATCCAAACCAGAAAAATCCCAGGATCGGGCCAACAAGGATGCGAGAAACGCGAAAGTACGAGCCACATGAGGGAAAATCCCAGACCCAACCGAGACATAACCGGCGTTATCCTCTAAGATATTAATCGCAACCAGGTTTATTTGACTGTTTCGGTGTGGTAGCACATTACTACGTGGTCCAAGCCAGAAAAAGGCCAGGATCTGGCCAACAAGAACGCGAGAAATGCGAAAGTACGCGGCAGATAAGGGCAAATATCAGACCTAACCGAGACATTACCGGCGTTTTCCACTAAAATATTAATCGCAACCAGGTTCAATTGACTGTTTCGGTGTGGAACCACATTACTACGTGATCCAAACCAGAGAAAACCCAGGATCTGGCCAACAGGTATGCGAAAAATGCGAAAGTATGAGCCAGATGATTGCAAATACTAGCACTAACCCAGACATATCCGGCGTTATCCTCTAAAATACTGATCGGAACCAGCTTCTATTGACTGTTTCAGTGTGGTACCACATTACTACGTGATCCACACCCGAAAAAGGCCAGGATCTGGCCAACAAGTATGCGAAAAACGTGAAAGTACGAGCCAGATGAGGACAAATCCCAGACCTAACCGAGACGTAACCGGCGTTATCCCCTAAAATATTAATCGCAACCAGGTTTAATTGACTGTTTCAGTGTGGTAACACATTACTACGTGATCCAAACCAGAGAAAACCCAGGATCTGGCCAACAGGTATGCGAAAAATGCGAAAGTATGAGCCAGATGATTGCAAATACTAGCACTAACCCAGACATAACCGGCGTTATCCTCTAAAATGTTAATCGCAACCGGGTTTAATTGACTGTTTCCGTGAGGAACCACATTCCTACGTGATCCAAACCAGAAAAAGGCCAGGATCTGGCCAACAAGTATGCGAAAAATGCGAAAGTACGAGCCAGATGAGGGCAAATACCAGACCTAACCCAGACATAACCGGCGTTATCCGCTAAAATATTAATCGCAACCAGGTTTAATTGCCTGTTTCGTTGTGGAACCGCATTACTACGGGATCCAAACCAGAAAGAACCCAGGATCTGGCCAACAACTATGAGAAAAACGCGAAAGTATGAGCCAGATGATTGCAAATACCAGAACTATCCCAGGCATAACCAGCGTTATCCGCTAAAATATTAATTGCAACCAGGTTTAGATAACTGTTTCAGTGTGGTACCACATTACTACGTGATCCAAATCAGAAAAAGCCCAGTATCTGGCCAACAAGTATGCGAAAAACGCGAATGTATGAGCCAGATGATTGCAAATACCAGAACTAACCCAGACATAACCAGCGTTATCCTCTAAAATACTGATCGGAACCAGCTTCTATTGACTGTTTCAGTGTGGTACCACATTACTACGTGATCCACACCCGAAAAAGGCCAGGATCTGGCCAACAAGTATGCGAAAAACGTGAAAGTACGAGCCAGATGAGAACAAATCCCAGACCTAACCGAGACGTAACCGGCGTTATCCCCTAAATTATTAATCGCAACCAGGTATAATTGACTGTTTCGGTGTGGTACCGCATTGCTACGATGATCCAAACCAGAAAGAGGCCAGGATCTGGCCAACAAGTATGCGAAAAATGCGAAAGTATGAGCCAGATGATTGCAAATACCAGAACTAACCCAGACATAACCGGCGTTATCCCCTAAAATATTAATCGCAACCAGGTTTAATTGACTGTTTCGGTGTGGAACCACATTACTACGGGATCCAAACCAGAGAAAACCCAGGATCTGGCCAACAGGTATGCGAAAAATGCGATAGTATGAGCCAGATGATTGCAAATACTAGCACTAACCCAGACATAACCAGCGTTATCCTCTAAAATACGAATCGGGACATGCTTTTAATGACTGTTTCAGTGTGGTAACACATTACTACGTGATCCAAACCAGAAAAATCCCAGGATCTGGCCAACAAGTATGCGGAAAATGCGAAAGTACGAGCCAGATGAGGGCAAATCCCAGACCTAACCGAGACATAACCTGCGTTATCCGCTAAAATATTAATCGCAACCAGGTTTAATTGACTGTTTCGACGTGGAACCGCATTACTACGGGATCCAAATCAGAAAAAGCCCAGGATCTGGCCAACAAGTATGAGAAAAATGCGAAAGTTCGAGCCAGATGAGGGCACATACCAGACCTAACCCAGACAAAACCGGCGTTATCCCCTAAAATATTAACCGCAACCAGGTATAATTGACTGTTTCGGTGTGATACCGCATTGGTACGATGATCCAAACCAGAAAAAACCCAGGATCTGGCCAACAAGTATGCGAAAAACGCGAAAGTACGAGCCAGGTGAGGGCAAATACCAGACCTAACCCAGACATAACCGGCGTTATCCTCTAAAGTATTAATCGCAACCAGGTTTAATTGACTGTTTCAGTCTGGTACCACATGACTACGTGATCCAAACCAGAAAAAACCCAGGATCTGTTCAACAACTATGAGGAAAACGCGAAAGTACGAGCCAGATGGGGGCAAATCCCAGACCTAACCGAGACATAACCAGCGTTATCCTCTAAAATATTAATCGCAACCAGGTTTAATTGACTGTTTCGGTGTGGTACCGCATTACTACGTGATCCAAACCAGAAAAAGGCCATGATCTGGCCAACAAGTATGCGAAAAATGCGAAAGTATGAGCCAGATGATTGCAAATACCAGAACTATGCCTGACATAACCAGCGTTATCCTCTAAAATACGAATCGGAACATGCTTTTAATGACTGTTTCAGTGTGGTAAAACATTACTACGAGATCCAAACCAGAAAAATCCCAGGATCGGGCCAACAAGTATGCGAAAAATGCGAAAGAACGATCCAGATGAGGGCAAATCCCAGACCTAACCGAGACATAACCGGCGTTATCCTCTAAAATAATAATCGCAACCAGGTATAATTGACTGTTTCGGTGTGGTAACACATTACTACGAGATCCAAACCAGAAAAATCCCAGGATCGGGCCAACAAGGATGCGAGAAACGCGAAAGTACGAGCCACATGAGGGAAAATCCCAGACCCAACCGAGACATAACCGGCGTTATCCTCTAAGATATTAATCGCAACCAGGTTTATTTGACTGTTTCGGTGTGGTAGCACATTACTACGTGGTCCAAGCCAGAAAAAGGCCAGGATCTGGCCAACAAGAACGCGAGAAATGCGAAAGTACGCGCCAGATAAGGGCAAATATCAGACCTAACCGAGACATTACCGGCGTTTTCCACTAAAATATTAATCGCAACCAGGTTCAATTGACTGTTTCGGTGCGGAACCACATTACTACGTGATCCAAACCAGAGAAAACCCAGGATCTGGCCAACAGGTATGCGAAAAATGCGAAAGTATGAGCCAGATGATTGCAAATACTAGCACTAACCCAGACATAACCGGCGTTATCCTCTAAAATACTGATCGGAACCAGCTTCTATTGACTGTTTCAGTGTGGTACCACATTACTACGTGATCCACACCCGAAAAAGGCCAGGATCTGGCCAACAAGTATGCGAAAAACGTGAAAGTACGAGCCAGATGAGGACAAATCCCAGACCTAACCGAGACGTAACCGGCGTTATCCCCTAAAATATTAATCGCAACCAGGTTTAATTGACTGTTTCGTTGTGGAACCGCATTACTACGGGATCCAAACCAGAAAAAAACCCAGGATCTGGCCAACAACTATGAGAAAAAGCGAAAGTATGAGCCAGATGATTGCAAATACCAGAACTATCCCAGACATAACCGGCGTTATCCGCTAAAATATTAATCGCAACCAGGTTTAATTGACTCTTTCGTTGTGGAACCACATTACTACGTGATCCAAACCAGAAAAAGGCCAGGATCTGGCCAACAAGTATGCGAAAAATGCGAAAGTACGAGCCAGATGAGGGCAAATACCAGACCTAACCCAGACATAACCGGCGTTATCCGCTAAAATATTAATCGCAACCAGGTTTAATTGCCTGTTTCGTTGTGGAACCGCATTACTACGGGATCCAAACCAGAAAGAACCCAGGATCTGGCCAACAACTATGAGAAAAACGCGAAAGTATGAGCCAGATGATTGCAAATACCAGAACTATCCCAGGCATAACCAGCGTTATCCGCTAAAATATTAATTGCAACCAGGTTTAGTTAACTGTTTCAGTGTGGTACCACATTACTACGTGATCCAAATCAGAAAAAGCCCAGTATCTGGCCAACAAGTATGCGAAAAACGCGAATGTATGAGCCAGATGATTGCAAATACCAGAACTAACCCAGACATAACCAGCGTTATCCTCTAAAATACTGATCGGAACCAGCTTCTATTGACTGTTTCAGTGTGGTACCACATTACTACGTGATCCACACCCGAAAAAGGCCAGGATCTGGCCAACAAGTATGCGAAAAATGCGAAAGTATGAGCCAGATGATAGCAAAAACCAGAACTATGCCTGACATAACCAGCGTTATCCTCTAAAATACGAATCGGAACATGCTTTTAATGACTGTTTCAGTGTGGTAAAACATTACTACGAGATCCAAACCAGAAAAATCCCAGGATCGGGCCAACAAGTATGCGAAAAATGCGAAAGAACGATCCAGATGAGGGCAAATCCCAGACCTAACCGAGACATAACCGGCGTTATCCTCTAAAATAATAATCGCAACCAGGTATAATTGACTGTTTCGGTGTGGTAACACATTACTACGAGATCCAAACCAGAAAAATCCCAGGATCGGGCCAACAAGGATGCGAGAAACGCGAAAGTACGAGCCACATGAGGGAAAATCCCAGACCCAACCGAGACATAACCAGCGTTATCCTCTAAAATACGAATCGGAACATGCTTTTAATGACTGTTTCAGTGTGGTAAAACATTACTACGAGATCCAAACCAGAAAAATCCCAGGATCGGGCCAACAAGTATGCGAAAAATGCGAAAGAACGATCCAGATGAGGGCAAATCCCAGACCTAACCGAGACATAACCGGCGTTATCCTCTAAAATAATAATCGCAACCAGGTATAATTGACTGTTTCGGTGTGGTAACACATTACTACGAGATCCAAACCAGAAAAATCCCAGGATCGGGCCAACAAGGATGCGAGAAACGCGAAAGTACGAGCCACATGAGGGAAAATCCCAGACCCAACCGAGACATAACCGGCGTTATCCTCTAAGATATTAATCGCAACCAGGTTTATTTGACTGTTTCGGTGTGGTAGCACATTACTACGTGGTCCAAGCCAGAAAAAGGCCAGGATCTGGCCAACAAGAACGCGAGAAATGCGAAAGTACGCGCCAGATAAGGGCAAATATCAGACCTAACCGAGACATTACCGGCGTTTTCCACTAAAATATTAATCGCAACCAGGTTCAATTGACTGTTTCGGTGCGGAACCACATTACTACGTGATCCAAACCAGAGAAAACCCAGGATCTGGCCAACAGGTATGCGAAAAATGCGAAAGTATGAGCCAGATGATTGCAAATACTAGCACTAACCCAGACATAACCGGCGTTATCCTCTAAAATACTGATCGGAACCAGCTTCTATTGACTGTTTCAGTGTGGTACCACATTACTACGTGATCCACACCCGAAAAAGGCCAGGATCTGGCCAACAAGTATGCGAAAAACGTGAAAGTACGAGCCAGATGAGGACAAATCCCAGACCTAACCGAGACGTAACCGGCGTTATCCCCTAAAATATTAATCGCAACCAGGTTTAATTGACTGTTTCGTTGTGGAACCGCATTACTACGGGATCCAAACCAGAAAAAAACCCAGGATCTGGCCAACAACTATGAGAAAAAGCGAAAGTATGAGCCAGATGATTGCAAATACCAGAACTATCCCAGACATAACCGGCGTTATCCGCTAAAATATTAATCGCAACCAGGTTTAATTGACTCTTTCGTTGTGGAACCACATTACTACGTGATCCAAACCAGAAAAAGGCCAGGATCTGGCCAACAAGTATGCGAAAAATGCGAAAGTACGAGCCAGATGAGGGCAAATACCAGACCTAACCCAGACATAACCGGCGTTATCCGCTAAAATATTAATCGCAACCAGGTTTAATTGCCTGTTTCGTTGTGGAACCGCATTACTACGGGATCCAAACCAGAAAGAACCCAGGATCTGGCCAACAACTATGAGAAAGACGCGAAAGTATGAGCCAGATGATTGCAAATACCAGAACTATCCCAGGCATAACCAGCGTTATCCGCTAAAATATTAATTGCAACCAGGTTTAGTTAACTGTTTCAGTGTGGTACCACATTACTACGTGATCCAAATCAGAAAAAGCCCAGTATCTGGCCAACAAGTATGCGAAAAACGCGAATGTATGAGCCAGATGATTGCAAATACCAGAACTAACCCAGACATAACCAGCGTTATCCTCTAAAATACTGATCGGAACCAGCTTCTATTGACTGTTTCAGTGTGGTACCACATTACTACGTGATCCACACCCGAAAAAGGCCAGGATCTGGCCAACAAGTATGCGAAAAACGTGAAAGTACGAGCCAGATGAGGACAAATCCCAGACCTAACCGAGACGTAACCGGCGTTATCCCCTAAAATATTAATCGCAACCAGGTATAATTGACTGTTTCGGTGTGGTACCGCATTGCTACGATGATCCAAACCAGAAAAAACCCAGGATCTGGCCAACAAGTATGCGAAAAACGCGAAAGTATGAGCCAGATGATTGCAAATACCAGAACTATGCCTGACATAACCAGCGTTATCCTCTAAAATACGAATCGGAACATGCTTTTAATGACTGTTTCAGTGTGGTAAAACATTACTACGGGATCCAAACCAGAGAAAACCCAGGATCTGGCCAACAGGTATGCGAAAAATGCGATAGTATGAGCCAGATGATTGCAAATACTAGCACTAACCCAGACATAACCAGCGTTATCCCCTAAAATACGAATCGGGACATGCTTTTAATGACTGTTTCAGTGTGGTAACACATTACTACGTGATCCAAACCAGAAAAAGGCCAGGATCTGGCCAACAAGTATGCGGAAAATGCGAAAGTACGAGCCAGATGAGGGCAAATCCCAGACCTAACCGAGACATAACCGGCGTTATCCGCTAAAATATTAATCGCAACCAGGTTTAATTGACTGTTTCGTCGTGGAACCGCATTACTACGGGATCCAAATCAGAAAAAGCCCAGGATCTGGCCAACAAGTATGAGAAAAATGCGAAAGTTCGAGCCAGATGAGGGCACATACCAGACCTAACCCAGACAAAACCGGCGTTATCCCCTAAAATATTAACCGCAACCAGGTATAATTGACTGTTTCGGTGTGATACCGCATTGGTACGATGATCCAAACCAGAAAAAACCCAGGATCTGGCCAACAAGTATGCGAAAAATGCGAAAGTACGATCCAGATGAGGGCAAATCCCAGACCTAACCGAGACATAACCGGCGTTATCCTCTAAAATATTAATCGCAACCAGGTTTAATTGACTGTTTCGGTGTGGTACCGCATTACTACGTGATCCAAACCAGAAAAAGGCCATGATCTGGCCAACAAGTATGCGAAAAATGCGAAAGTATGAGCCAGATGATTGCAAATACCAGAACTATGCCTGACATAACCAGCGTTATCCTCTAAAATACGAATCGGAACATGCTTTTAATGACTGTTTCAGTGTGGTAACACATTACTACGAGATCCAAACCAGAAAAATCCCAGGATCGGGCCAACAAGAATGCGAGAAACGCGAAAGTACGAGCCACATGAGGGAAAATCCCAGACCTAACCCAGACATAACCGGCGTTATCCGCTAAAATATTAATCGCAACCAGGTTTAATTGACTGTTTCGATGTGGAGCCACAATACTACGGGATCCAAACCAGAAAGAACCGAGGGTCCGGCCAACAAGTATGCGAAAAATGCGAAAGAACGATCCAGATGAGGGCAAATCCCAGACCTAACCGAGACATAACCGGTGTTATCCTCCAAAATATTAATTGCAACCAGGTTTATTTGACTGTTTCGGTGTGGTACCACATTACTACGTGATCCAAACCAGATAAAGCCCAGGATCTGACCAACAAGTATCAGAAAAATGCGAAAGTTCGAGCCAGATGAGGGCAAATCCCAGACCTAACCGAGACATAACCGGCGTTATCCTCTAAAATATTAATCGCAACCAGGTTTATTTGACTGTTTCGGTGAGGTAACGCATTACTGCGTGATCCAAACCATACAAAGCCCAGGATCTGGCCAACAAGTATCAGAAAAATGCGAAAGTTCGAGCCAGATGAGGGCAAATCCCAGACCTAACCGAGACATAACCGGCGTTATCCTCTAAAATATTAATCGCAACCAGGTATAATTGACTGTTTCGGTGTGGTAACACATTACTACGAGATCCAAACCAGAAAAATCCCAGGATCGGGCCAACAAGGATGCGAGAAACGCGAAAGTACGAGCCACATGAGGGAAAATCCCAGACCCAACCGAGACATAACCGGCGTTATCCTCTGAGATATTAATCGCAACCAGGTTTATTTGACTGTTTCGGTGTGGTACCACATTACTACGTGGTCCAAGCCAGAAAAAGGCCAGGATCTGGCCAACAAGAATGCGAGAAATGCGAAAGTACGCGCCAGATGAAGGCAAATATCAGACCTAACCGAGACATTACCGGCGTTATCCACTAAAATATTAATCGCAACCGGGTTCAATTGACTGTTTCGGTGTGGAACCACATTACTACGGTATCCAAACCAGAAAAAACCCAGGATCTGTTCAACAACTATGAGAAAAATGCGAATGTACGAGCCAGATGTGGGCAAATTCCAGACCTACCCGAGACATAACCGGCGTTATCCTCTAAAATATTAATCGCAACCAGGTTTAATTGACTGTTTCAGTGTGGTACCACATTACTACGTGATCCAAACCAGAAAAAACCCAGGATCTGGCCAACAACTATGAGAAAAACGCGAAAGTATGAGCCAGATGATTGCAAATACCAGAACTATCCCAAGCATAACCAGCGTTATCCGCTAAAATATTATTCGCAACCAGGTTTAATTGACTGTTTCGGTGTGGTACCACATTACTACGTGGTCCAAGCCAGAAAAAGGCCAGGATCTGGCCAACAAGAATGCGAAAAATGCGAAAGTACGCGCCAGATGAGGGCAAATACCAGACCTAACCGAGACATTACCGGCATTATCCTCTAAAATATTAATCGCAACCAGATTTAATTGACTGTTTCGGTGTGGTACCGCATTACTACGTGATCCAAACCAGAAAAAGGCCAGGATCTGGCCAACAAGTATGCGAAAAATGCGAAAGTACGAGCCAGATGAGGACAAATCCCAGACCTAACCGAGACGTAACCGGCGTTATCCGCTAAAATATTAATCGCAACCAGGTTTAATTGCCTGTTTCGTTGTGGAACCGCATTACTACGGGATCCAAACCAGAAAAAAACCCAGGATCTGGCCAACAACTATGAGAAAAAGCGAAAGTATGAGCCAGATGATTGCAAATACCAGAACTATCCCAGACATAACCGGCGTTATCCGCTAAAATATTAATCGCAACCAGGTTTAATTAACTCTTTCGTTGTGCACCACATTACTACGGGATACAAACCAGAAAGAACCCAGGATCTGGCCAACAAGTATGCGAAAAATGCGAAAGAACGATCCAGATGAGGGCAAATCCCAGACCTAACCGAGACATAACCGGCGTTATCCTCTAAAATATTAATTGCAACCAGGTTTAGTTAACTGTTTCAGTGTGGTACCACATTACTACGTGATCCAAATCAGAAAAAGCCCAGGATCTGGCCAACAAGTATGCGAAAAACGCGAATGTATGAGCCAGACGATTGCAAATACTAGAACTAACCCAGACATAACCAGCGTTATCCTCTAAAATACTGATCGGAACCAGCTTCTATTGACTGTTTCGTTGTGGAACCGCATTACTACGGGATCCAAATCAGAAAAAGCCCAGGATCTGGCCAACAAGTATGAGAAAAATGCGAAAGTTCGAGCCAGATGAGGGCACATACCAGACCTAACCCAGACAAAACCGGCGTTATCCCCTAAAATATTAACCGCAACCAGGTATAATTGACTGTTTCGGTGTGATACCGCATTGCTACGATGATCCAAACCAGAAAAAACCCAGGATCTGGCCAACAAGTATGCGAAAAATGCGAAAGTACGATCCAGATGAGGGCAAACCCCAGACCTAACCGAGACATAACCGGCGTTATCCTCTAAAATATTAATCGCAACCAGGTTTAATTGACTGTTTCGGTGTGGTACCGCATTACTACGTGATCCAAACCAGAAAAAGGCCATGACCTGGCCAACAAGTATGCGAAAAATGCGAAAGTATGAGCCAGATGATTGCAAATACCAGAACTATGCCTGACATAACCAGCGTTATCCTCTAAAATACGAATCGGAACATACTTTTAATGACTGTTTCAGTGTGGTAACACATTACTACGAGATCCAAACCAGAAAAATCCCAGGATCGGGCCAACAAGAATGCGAGAAACGCGAAAGTACGAGCCACATGAGGGAAAATCCCAGACCTAACCCAGACATAACCGGCGTTATCCGCTAAAATATTAATCGCAACCAGGTTTAATTGACTGTTTCGATGTGGAACCACAATACTACGGGATCCAAACCAGAAAGAACCCAGGATCCGGCCAACAAGTATGCGAAAAATGCGAAAGAACGATCCAGATGAGGGCAAATCCCAGACCTAACCGAGACATAACCGGCGTTATCCTCCAAAATATTAATTGCAACCAGGTTTAATTAACTGTTTCAGTGTGGTACCACATTCCTACCTGATCCAAATCAGAAAAAGCCCAGGATCTGGCCAACAAGCATGCGAAAAATGCGAAAGTACGAGCCAGATGAGGGCAAATCCCAGACCTAACCGAGACATAACCGGCGTTATCCTCTAAAATATTAATCGCAACCAGGTTTATTTGACTGTTTCGGTGTGGTAACGCATTACTACGTGATCCAAACCAGATAAAGCCCAGGATCTGACCAACAAGTATCAGAAAAATGCGAAAGTTCGAGCCAGATGAGGGCAAATCCCAGACCTAGCCGAGAAATAACCGGCTTTATCCTCTAAAATATTAATCGCAACCAGGTTTATTTGACTGTTTCGGTGTGGTAACGCATTACTGCGTGATCCAAACCAGACAAAGCCCAGGATCTGGCCAACAAGTATCAGAAAAATGCGAAAGTTCGAGCCAGATGAGGGCAAATCCCAGACCTAACCGAGACATAACCGGCGTCATCCTCTAAAATATTAATCGCAACCAGGTATAATTGACTGTTTCGGTGTGGTAACACATTACTACGAGATCCAAACCAGAAAAATCCCAGGATCGGGCCAACAAGGATGCGAGAAACGCGAAAGTACGAGCCACATGAGGGAAAATCCCAGACCCATCCGAGACTTAACCGGTGTTATCCTCTAAGATATTAATCGCAACCAGGTTTATTTGACTGTTTCGGTGTGGTACCACATTCCTACGTGGTCCAAGCCAGAAAAAGGCCAGGATCTGGCCAACAAGAATGCGAGAAATGCGAAAGTACGCGCCAGATGAAGGCAAATATCAGACCTAACCGAGACATTACCGGCGTTATCCACTAAAATATTAATCGCACCCAGGTTCAATTGACTGTTTCGGTGTGGAACCACATTACTACGGTATCCAAACCAGAAAAAACCCGGGATCCGTTCAACAACTATGAGAAAAACGCGAAAGTACGAGCCAGATGGGGGCAAATCCCAGACCTAACGGAGACATAACCAGCGTTATCCTCTAAAATATTAATCGCAACCAGGTTTAATTGACTGTTTCGGTGTGGTACCGCATTGCTACGATGATCCAAACCAGAAAAAACCCAGGATCTGGCCCACAAGTATGCGAAAAATGCGAAAGTACGATCCAGATGAGGGCAAATCCCAGACCTAACCGAGACATAACCGGCGTTATCCTCTAAAATATTAATCGCAACCAGGTTTAATTGACTGTTTCGGTGTGGTACCGCATTACTACGTAATCCAAACCAGAAAAAGGCCATGATCTGGCCAACAAGTATGCGAAAAATGCGAAAGTATGAGCCAGATGATTGCAAATACCAGAACTGTGCCTGACATAACCAGCGTTATCCTCTAAAATACGAATCGGAACATGCTTTTAATGACTGTTTCAGTGTGGTAACACATCACTACGAGATCCAAACCAGAAAAATCCCAGGATCGGGCCAACAAGAATGCGAGAAACGCGAAAGTACGAGCCACATGAGGGAAAATCCCAGACCTAACCCAGACATAACCGGCGTTATCCGCTAAAATATTAATCGCAACCTGGTTTAATTGACTGTTTCGTTGTGGAACCGCATTACTACGGGATCCAAACCAGAAAGAACCCAGGATCTGGCCAACAAGTATGCGAAAAATGCGAAAGAACGATCCAGATGAGGGCAAATCCCAGACCTAACCGAGACATAACCGGCGTTATCCTCTAAAATATTAATTGCAACCAGGTTTAGTTAACTGTTTCAGTGTGGTACCACATTACTACGTGATCCAAATCAGAAAAAGCCCAGGATCTGGCCAACAAGTATGCGAAAAACGCGAATGTATGAGCCAGACGATTGCAAATACTAGAACTAACCCAGACATAACCAGCGTTATCCTCTAAAATACTGATCGGAACCAGCTTCTATTGACTGTTTCGTTGTGGAACCGCATTACTACGGGATCCAAATCAGAAAAAGCCCAGGATCTGGCCAACAAGTATGAGAAAAATGCGAAAGTTCGAGCCAGATGAGGGCACATACCAGACCTAACCCAGACAAAACCGGCGTTATCCCCTAAAATATTAACCGCAACTAGGTATAATTGACTGTTTCGGTGTGATACCGCATTGCTACGATGATCCAAAGCAGAAAGAACCCAGGATCCGGCCAACAAGTATGCGAAAAATGCGAAAGAACGATCCAGATGAGGGCAAATCCCAGACCTAACCGAGACATAACCGGCGTTATCCTCCAAAATATTAATTGCAACCAGGTTTAATTAACTGTTTCAGTGTGGTACCACATTCCTACCTGATCCAAATCAGAAAAAGCCCAGGATCTGGCCAACAAGCATGCGAAAAATGCGAAAGTACGAGCCAGATGAGGGCAAATCCCAGACCTAACCGAGACATAACCGGCGTTATCCTCTAAAATATTAATCGCAACCAGGTTTATTTGACTGTTTCGGTGTGGTAACGCATTACTGCGTGATCCAAACCAGATAAAGCCCAGGATCTGACCAACAAGTATCAGAAAAATGCGAAAGTTCGAGCCAGATGAGGGCAAATCCGAGACCTAACCGAGAAACAACCGGCTTTATCCTCTAAAATATTAATCGCAACCAGGTTTATTTGACTGTTTCGGTGTGGCAACGCATTACTGCGTGATCCAAACCAGACAAAGCCCAGGATCTGGCCAACAAGTATCAGAAAAATGCGAAAGTTCGAGCCAGATGAGGGCAAATCCCAGACCTAACCGAGACATAACCGGCGTTATCCTCTAAAATATTAATCGTAACCAGGTATAATTGACTGTTTCGGTGTGGTAACACATTACTACGAGATCCAAACCAGAAAAATCCCAGGATCGGGCCAACAAGGATGCGAGAAACGCGAAAGTAGGAGCCACATGAGGGAAAATCCCAGACCCAACCGAGACATAACCGGCGTTATCCTCTAAGATATTAATCGCAACCAGGTTTATTTGACTGTTTCGGTGTGGTAACGCATTACTGCGTGATCCAAACCAGATAAAGCCCAGGATCTGACCAACAAGTATCAGAAAAATGCGAAAGTTCGAGCCAGATGAGGGCAAATCCCAGACCTACCCGAGACATAACCGGCGTTATCCTCTAAAATATTAATCGCAACCAGGTTTATTTGACTGTTTCAGTGTGGTACCACATTACTACGTGATCCAAACCAGAAAGAGGCCAGGATCTGGCCAACAAGTATGCGAAAAATGCGAAAGTACGAGCCAGATGAGGTCAAATCCCAGACCTACCCGAGACATAACCGGCGTTATCCTCTAAAATATTAATCGCAACCAGGTTTAATTGACTGTTTCAGAGTGGTACCACATTACTACGTGATCCAAACCAGAAAGAGGCCAGGATCTGTTCAACAACTATGAGAAAAACGCGAAAGTACGAGCCAGATGGGGGCATATCCCAGACCTAACCGAGACATAACCGGCGTTATCCCCTAAAATATTAATCGCAACCAGGTTTAATTGACTGTTTCGGTGTGGAACCACATTACTACGGGATCCAAACCAGAGAAAACCCAGGATCTGGCCAACAGGTATGCGAAAAATGCGATAGTATGAGCCAGATGATTGCAAATACTAGCACTAACCCAGACATAACCAGCGTTATCCTCTAAAATACGAATCGGAACATGCTCTTAATGACTGTTTCAGTGTGGTACCACATTCCTACCTGATCCTAATCAGAAAAAGCCGAGGATCTGGCCAACAAGTATGCGAAAAATGCGAAAGTACGATCCAGATGAGGGCAAATCCCAGACCTAACCGAGACATAACCGGCGTTATCCTCTAAAATATTAATCGCAACCAGGTTTATTTGACTGTTTCGGTGTGGTAACGCATTACTGCGTGATCCAAACCAGATAAAGCCCAGGATCTGACCAACAAGTATCAGAAAAATGCGAAAGTTCGAGCCAGATGAGGGCAAATCCCAGACCTAACCGAGACATAACCGGCGTTATCCTCTAAAATATTAATCGCAACCAGGTTTATTTGACTGTTTCGGTGTGGTAACGCATTACTGCGTGATCCAAACCAGATAAAGCCCAGGATCTGGCCAACAAGTATCAGAAAAATGCGAAAGTTCGAGCCAGATGAGGGCAAATCCCAGACCTAACCGAGACATAACCGGCGTTATCCTCTAAAATATTAATCGCAACGAGGTATAATTGACTGTTTCGGTGTGGTAACACATTACTACGAGATCCAAACCAGAAAAATCCCAGGATCGGGCCAACAAGGATGCGAGAAACGCGAAAGTAGGAGCCACATGAGGGAAAATCCCAGACCCAACCGAGACATAACCGGCGTTATCCTCTAAGATATTAATCGCAACCAGGTTTATATGACTGTTTCGGTGTGGTACCACATTACTACGTGGTCCAAGCCAGAAAAAGGCCAGGATCTGGCCAACAAGAATGCGAAAAATGCGAAAGTACGCGCCAGATGAGGGCAAATATCAGACCTAACCGAGACATTACCGGCGTTATCCTCTAAAATATTAATCGCAACCAGGTTCAATTGACTGTTTCGGTGTGGAACCACATTACTACGGGATCCAAACCAGAAAAAACCCAGGATCTGGCCAACAACTATGAGAAAAACGCGAAAGTATGAGCCAGATGATTGCAAATACCAGAACTATCCCAGACATAACCAGCGTTATCCTCTAAAATATTATTCGCAACCAGGTTTAATTGACTGTTTCTGTCTGCTGCCACTTTACTACGTGGTCCAAGCCAGAAGAAGGCCAGGATCTGGCCAACAAGTATGCGAAAAATGCGAAGGTCCGAGCCAGATGAGGGCAAACACCGGACCTAACCGAGACATAACCGGCGTTATCCTCTAAAATATTAATCGCAACCAGGTTCAATTGACTGTTTCGGTGTGGAACCACATTACTACGGGATCCAAACCAGAAAAAACCCAGGATCTGGCCAACAAGTATGCGAAAAACGCCTCTAAAATACTGATCGGAACCAGCTTCTATTGACTGTTTCAGTGTGGTACCACATTACTACGTGATCCACACCCGAAAAAGGCCAGGATCTGGCCAACAAGTATGCGAAAAACGTGAAAGTACGAGCCAGATGAGGACAAATCCCAGACCTAACCGAGACGTAACCGGCGTTATCCCCTAAAATATTAATCGCAACCAGGTTTATTTGACTGTTTCGGTGTGGTAACGCATTACTGCGTGATCCAAACCAGATAAAGCCCAGGATCTGACCAACAAGTATCAGAAAAATGCGAAAGTTCGAGCCAGATGAGGGCAAATCCGAGACCTAACCGAGAAACAACCGGCTTTATCCTCTAAAATATTAATCGCAACCAGGTTTATTTGACTGTTTCGGTGTGGCAACGCATTACTGCGTGATCCAAACCAGACAAAGCCCAGGATCTGGCCAACAAGTATCAGAAAAATGCGAAAGTTCGAGCCAGATGAGGGCAAATCCCAGACCTAACCGAGACATAACCGGCGTTATCCTCTAAAATATTAATCGCAACCAGGTATAATTGACTGTTTCGGTGTGGTAACACATTACTACGAGATCCAAACCAGAAAAATCCCAGGATCGGGCCAACAAGAATGCGAGAAACGCGAAAGTAGGAGCCACATGAGGGAAAATCCCAGACCCAACCGAGACATAACCGGCGTTATCCTCTAAGATATTAATCGCAACCAGGTTTATTTGACTGTTTCGGTGTGGTAACGCATTACTGCGTGATCCAAACCAGATAAAGCCCAGGATCTGACCAACAAGTATCAGAAAAATGCGAAAGTTCGAGCCAGATGAGGGCAAATCCCAGACCTACCCGAGACATAACCGGCGTTATCCTCTAAAATATTAATCGCAACCAGGTTTATTTGACTGTTTCAGTGTGGTACCACATTACTACGTGATCCAAACCAGAAAGAGGCCAGGATCTGGCCAACAAGTATGCGAAAAATGCGAAAGTACGAGCCAGATGAGGTCAAATCCCAGACCTACCCGAGACATAACCGGCGTTATCCTCTAAAATATTAATCGCAACCAGGTTTAATTGACTGTTTCAGAGTGGTACCACATTACTACGTGATCCAAACCAGAAAGAGGCCAGGATCTGTTCAACAACTATGAGAAAAACGCGAAAGTACGAGCCAGATGGGGGCATATCCCAGACCTAACCGAGACATAACCGGCGTTATCCCCTAAAATATTAATCGCAACCAGGTTTAATTGACTGTTTCGGTGTGGAACCACATTACTACGGGATCCAAACCAGAGAAAACCCAGGATCTGGCCAACAGGTATGCGAAAAATGCGATAGTGTGAGCCAGATGATTGCAAATACTAGCACTAACCCAGACATAACCAGCGTTATCCTCTAAAATACGAATCGGAACATGCTCTTAATGACTGTTTCAGTGTGGTACCACATTCCTACCTGATCCTAATCAGAAAAAGCCGAGGATCTGGCCAACAAGTATGCGAAAAATGCGAAAGTACGATCCAGATGAGGGCAAATCCCAGACCTAGCCGAGACATAACCGGCGTTATCCTCTAAAATATTAATCGCAACCAGGTTTATTTGACTGTTTCGGTGTGGTAACGCATTACTGCGTGATCCAAACCAGATAAAGCCCAGGATCTGACCAACAAGTATCAGAAAAATGCGAAAGTTCGAGCCAGATGAGGGCAAATCCCAGACCTAACCGAGACATAACCGGCGTTATCCTCTAAAATATTAATCGCAACCAGGTTTATTTGACTGTTTCGGTGTGGTAACGCATTACTGCGTGATCCAAACCAGATAAAGCCCAGGATCTGGCCAACAAGTATCAGAAAAATGCGAAAGTTCGAGCCAGATGAGGGCAAATCCCAGACCTAACCGAGACATAACCGGCGTTATCCTCTAAAATATTAATCGCAACGAGGTATAATTGACTGTTTCGGTGTGGTAACACATTACTACGAGATCCAAACCAGAAAAATCCCAGGATCGGGCCAACAAGGATGCGAGAAACGCGAAAGTAGGAGCCACATGAGGGAAAATCCCAGACCCAACCGAGACATAACCGGCGTTATCCTCTAAGATATTAATCGCAACCAGGTTTATATGACTGTTTCGGTGTGGTACCACATTACTACGTGGTCCAAGCCAGAAAAAGGCCAGGATCTGGCCAACAAGAATGCGAAAAATGCGAAAGTACGCGCCAGATGAGGGCAAACACCGGACCTAACCGAGACATAACCAGCGTTATCCTCTAAAATATTATTCGCAACCAGGTTTAATTGACTGTTTCTGTCTGCTGCCACTTTACTACGTGGTCCAAGCCAGAAGAAGGCCAGGATCTGGCCAACAAGTATGCGAAAAATGCGAAGGTCCGAGCCAGATGAGGGCAAACACCGGACCTAACCGAGACATAACCGGCGTTATCCTCTAAAATATTAATCGCAACCAGGTTCAATTGACTGTTTCGGTGTGGAACCACATTACTACGGGATCCAAACCAGAAAAAACCCAGGATCTGGCCAACAAGTATGCGAAAAACGCCACTAAAATACTGATCGGAACCAGCTTCTATTGACTGTTTCAGTGTGGTACCACATTACTACGTGATCCACACCCGAAAAAGGCCAGGATCTGGCCGACAAGTATGCGAAAAACGTGAAAGTACGAGCCAGATGAGGACAAATCCCAGACCTAACCGAGACGTAACCGGCGTTATCCCCTAAAATATTAATCGCAACCAGGTATAATTGACTGTTTCGGTGTGGTACCGCATTGCTACGATGATCCAAACCAGAAAGAGGCCAGGATCTGGCCAACAAGTATGCGAAAAATGCGAAAGTATGAGCCAGATGATTGCAAATACCAGAACTAACCCAGACATAACCGGCGTTATCCCCTAAAATATTAATCGCAACCAGGTTTAATTGACTGTTTCGGTGTGGAACCACATTACTACGGGATCCAAACCAGAGGAAACCCAGGATCTAGCCAACAGGTATGCGAAAAATGCGATAGTATGAGCCAGATGATTGCAAATACTAGCACTAACCCAGACATAACCAGCGTTATCCTCTAAAATACGAATCGGAACATGCTTTTAATAACTGTTTCAGTGTGGTAACACATTACTACGTGATCCAAACCAGAAACATCCCAGGATCGGGCCAACAAGAATGCGAAAAATGCGAAAGTACGAACCATATGAGGGAAAATCCCAGACCTAACCGAGACATAACCGGCGTTATCCTCCAAAATATTAATTGCAACCAGGTTTAATTAACTATTTCGGTGTGGAACCACATTACTACGGGATCCAAACCAGAGAAAACCCAGGATCTGGCCAACAGGTATGCGAAAAATGCGAAAGTATGAGCCAGATGATTGCAAATACCAGAACTATCCCAGGCATAACCGGCGTTATCCTCTAAAATATTAATCGCAACCGGGTTTAATTGACTGTTTCCGTGTGGAACCACATTACTACGGGATCCAAATCAGAAAAATCCCAGGATCGGGCCAACAAGAATGCGAGAAACGCGAAAGTACGAGCCACATGAGGGAAAATCCCAGACCTAACCCAGACATAACCGGCGTTATCCGCTAAAATATTAATCGCAACCAGGTTTAATTGACTGTTTCGTTGTGGAACCACAATACTACGGGATCCAACTCAGAAAAAGCCCAGGATCTGGCCAACAAGTATGAGAAAAATGCGAAAGTATGAGCCAGATGATTGCAAATACCAGAACTATGCCTGACATAACCAGCGTTATCCTCTAAAATATTAATCGCAACCGGGTTTAATTGACTGTTTCCGTGTGGAACCACATTACTACGGGATCCAAACCAGAAACATCCCAGGATCTGGCCAACAAGTATGCGAAAAATGCGAAAGTATGAGCCAGATGATTGCAAATACCAGAACTATGCCTGACATAACCAGCGTTATCCTCTAAAATACGAATCGGAACATGCTTTTAATGACTGTTTCAGTGTGGTAACACATTACTACGAGATCCAAACCAGAAAAATCCCAGGATCGGGCCAACAAGAATGCGAGAAACGCGAAAGTACGAGCCACATGAGGGAAAATCCCAGACCTTACCCAGACATAACCGGCGTTATCCGCTAAAATATTAATCGCAACCAGGTTTAATTGACTGTTTCGTTGTGGAACCACAATACTACGGGATCCAAACCAGAAAGAACCCAGGATCCGGCCAACAAGTATGCGAAAAATGCGAAAGAACGATCCAGATGAGGGCAAATCCCAGACCTAACCGAGACATAACCGGCGTTATCCTCCAAAATATTAATTGCAACCAGGTTTAATTAACTGTTTCAGTGTGGTACCACATTCCTACCTGATCCAAATCGGAAAAAGCCCAGGATCTGGCCAACAAGTATGCGAAAAATGCGAAAGTACGAGCCAGATGAGGGCAAATCCCAGACCTAACCGAGACATAACCGGCGTTATCCTCTAAAATATTAATCGCAACCAGGTTTAATTGACTGTTTCGGTGTGGTACCGCATTCCTACCTGATCCAAATCAGAAAAAGCCCAGGATCTGGCCAACAAGTATGCGAAAAATGCGAAAGTACGAGCCAGATGAGGGCAAATCCCAGACCTAACCGAGACATAACCGGCGTTATCCTCTAAAATATTAATCGCAACCAGGTTTAATTGACTGTTTCGGTGTGGTACCGCATTACTACGTGATCCAAACCAGAAAAAGGCCATGATCTGGCCAACAAGTATGCGAAAAATGCGAAAGTATGAGCCAGATGATTGCAAATACCAGAACTGTGCCTGACATAACCAGCGTTATCCTCTAAAATACGAATCGGAACATGCTTTTAATGACTGTTTCAGTGTGGGAACACATTACTACGAGATCCAAACCAGAAAAATCCCAGGATCGGGCCAACAAGAATGCGAGAAACGCGAAAGTACGAGCCACATGAGGGAAAATCCCAGACCCAACCGAGACATTACCGGCGTTATCCTCTAAAATATTAATCGCAACCAGGTTCAATTGACTGTTTCGGTGTGGAACCACATTACTACGGGATCCAAACCAGAAAAAACCCAGGATCTGGCCAACAACTATGAGAAAAACGCGAAAGTATGAGCCAGATGATTGCAAATACCAGAACTATCCCAGGCATAACCAGCGTTATCCTCTAAAATATTATTCGCATCCAGGTTTAATTGACTGTTTCGGTGTGGTACCACATTACTACGTGGTCCAAGCCAGAAAAAGGCCAGGATATGGCCAACAAGAATGCGAAAAATGCGAAAGTACGCGCCAGATAAGGGCAAATATCAGACCTAACCGAGACATTACCGGCGTTATCCTCTAAAATATTAATCGCAACCAGGTTTAATTGCCTGTTTCGTTGTGGAACCACAATACTACGGGATCCAAACCAGAAAGAACCCAGGATCTGGCCAACACGTATGCGAAAAATGCGAAGGAACGATCCAGATGAGGGCAAACCCCAGACCTAACCGAGACATAACCGGCGTTATCCTCCAAAATATTAATTGCAACCAGGTTTAATTAACTGTTTCAGTGTGGTACCACATTCCTACCTGATCCAAATCAGAAAAAGCCGAGGACCTGGCCAACAAGTATGCGAAAAATGCGAAAGTTCGAGCCAGATGAGGGCAAATCCCAGACCTAACCGAGACATAACCGGCGTTATCCTCTAAAATATTAATCGCAACCAGGTTTATTTGACTGTTTCGGTGTGGTACCGCATTACTACGTGATCCAAACCAGATAAAGCCCAGGATCTGGCCAACAAGTATCAGAAAAATGCGAAAGTTCGAGCCAGATGAGGGCAAATCCCAGACCTAACCGAGACATAACCGGCGTTATCCTCTAAAATATTAATCGCAACCAGGTATAATTGACTGTTTCGGTGTGGTAACACATTACTACGAGATCCAAACCAGAAAAATCCCAGGATCGGGCCAACAAGGATGCGAGAAACGCGAAAGTACGAGCCACATGAGGGAAAATCCTAGACCCAACCGAGACATAACCGGCGTTATCCTCTAAGATATTAATCGCAACCAGGTTTATTTGACTGTTTCGGTGAGGTACCACATTACTACGTGATCCAAACCAGAAAGAGGCCAGGATCTGGCCAACAAGTATGCGAAAAATGCGAAAGTATGAGCCAGATGATTGCAAATACCAGAACTAACCCAGACATAACCGGCGTTATCCCCTAAAATATTAATCGCAACCAGGTTTAATTGACTGTTTCGGTGTGGAACCACATTACTACGGGATCCAAACCAGAGGAAACCCAGGATCTAGCCAACAGGTGTGCGAAAAATGCGATAGTATGAGCCAGATGATTGCAAATACTAGCACTAACCCAGACATAACCAGCGTTATCCTCTAAAATACGAATCGGAACATGCTTTTAATAACTGTTTCAGTGTGGTAACACATTACTACGTGATCCAAACCAGAAACATCCCAGGATCGGGCCAACAAGAATGCGAAAAATGCGAAAGTACGAAACATATGAGGGAAAATCCCAGACCTAACCGAGACATAACCGGCGTTATCCTCCAAAATATTAATTGCAACCAGGTTTAATTAACTGTTTCGGTGTGGAACCACATTACTACGGGATCCAAACCAGAGAAAACCCAGGATCTGGCCAACAGGTATGCGAAAAATGCGAAAGTATGAGCCAGATGATTGCAAATACCAGAACTATCCCAGGCATAACCGGCGTTATCCTCTAAAATATTAATCGCAACCTGGTTTAATTGACTGTTTCCGTGTGGAACCACATTACTACGGGATCCAAATCAGAAAAATCCCAGGATCGGGCCAACAAGAATGCGAGAAACGCGAAAGTACGAGCCACATGAGGGAAAATCCCAGACCTAACCCAGACATAACCGGCGTTATCCGCTAAAATATTAATCGCAACCAGGTTTAATTGACTGTTTCGTTGTGGAACCACAATACTACGGGATCCAAATCAGAAAAAGCCCAGGATCTGGCCAACAAGTATGAGAAAAATGCGAAAGTATGAGCCAGATGATTGCAAATACCAGAACTATGCCTGACATAACCAGCGTTATCCTCTAAAATATTAATCGCAACCGGGTTTAATTGACTGTTTCCGTGTGGAACCACATTACTACGGGATCCAAACCAGAAACATCCCAGGATCTGGCCAACAAGTATGCGAAAAATGCGAAAGTATGAGCCAGATGATTGCAAATACCAGAACTATGCCTGACATAACCAGCGTTATCCTCTAAAATACGAATCGGAACATGCTTTTAATGACTGTTTCAGTGTGGTCACACATTACTACGAGATCCAAACCAGAAAAATCCCAGGATCGGGCCAACAAGAATGCGAGAAACGCGAAAGTACGAGCCACATGAGGGAAAATCCCAGACCTAACCCAGACATAACCGGCGTTATCCGCTAAAATATTAATCGCAACCAGGTTTAATTGACTGTTTCGTTGTGGAACCACAATACTACGGGATCCAAACCAGAAAGAACCCAGGATCCGGCCAACAAGTATGCGAAAAATGCGAAAGAACGATCCAGATGAGGGCAAATCCCAGACCTAACCGAGACATAACCGGCGTTATCCTCCAAAATATTAATTGCAACCAGGTTTAATTAACTGTTTCAATGTGGTACCACATTCCTACCTGATCCAAATCAGAAAATGCCCAGGATCTGGCCAACAAGTATGCGAAAAATGCGAAAGTACGAGCCAGATGAGGGCAAATCCCAGACCTAACCGAGACATAACCGGCGTTATCCTCTAAAATATTAATCGCAACCAGGTTTAATTGACTGTTTCGGTGTGGTACCGCATTACTACGTGATCCAAACCAGAAAAAGGCCATGATCTGGCCAACAAGTATGCGAAAAATGCGAAAGTAT
The DNA here is from genome assembly GCF_051014445.1 of Colletes latitarsis. NCBI lineage: Eukaryota > Metazoa > Arthropoda > Insecta > Hymenoptera > Colletidae > Colletes > Colletes latitarsis. The sequence continues at coordinate 29,098,081 of NW_027488367.1, read as the reverse complement.
GAGCCAGATGATTGCAAATACCAGAACTGTGCCTGACATAACCAGCGTTATCCTCTAAAATACGAATCGGAACATGCTTTTAATGACTGTTTCAGTGTAGTAACACATTACTACGAGATCCAAACCAGAAAAATCCCAGGATCGGGCCAACAAGAATGCGAGAAAGGCGAAAGTACGAGCCACATGAGGGAAAATCCCAGACCCAACCGAGACATTACCGGCGTTATCCTCTAAAATATTAATCGCAACCAGGTTCAATTGACTGTTTCGGTGTGGAACCACATTACTACGGGATCCAAACCAGAAAAAACCCAGGATCTGGCCAACAACTATGAGAAAAACGCGAAAGTATGAGCCAGATGATTGCAAATACCAGAACTATCCCAGGCATAACCAGCGTTATCCTCTAAAATATTATTCGCATCCAGGTTTAATTGACTGTTTCGGTGTGGTACCACATTACTACGTGGTCCAAGCCAGAAAAAGGCCAGGATCTGGCCAACAGGAATGCGAAAAATGCGAAAGTACGCGCCAGATGAGGGCAAATATCAGACCTAACCGAGACATTACCGGCGTTATCCTCTAAAATATTAATCGCAACCAGGTTTAATTGCCTGTTTCGTTGTGGAACCACAATACTTCGGGATCCAAACCAGAAAGAACCCAGGATCTGGCCAACACGTATGCGAAAAATGCGAAAGAACGATCCAGATGAGGGCAAACCCCAGACCTAACCGAGACATAACCGGCGTTATCCTCCAAAATATTAATTGCAACCAGGTTTAATTAACTGTTTCAGTGTGGTACCACATTCCTACCTGATCCAAATCAGAAAAAGCCGAGGATCTGGCCAACAAGTATGCGAAAAATGCGAAAGTTCGAGCCAGATGAGGGCAAATCCCAGACCTAACCGAGACATAACCGGCGTTATCCTCTAAGATATTAATCGCAACCAGGTTTATTTGACTGTTTCGGTGTGGTACCACATTACTACATGGTCCAAGCCAGAAAAAGGCCAGGATCTGGCCAACAAGAATGCGAAAAATGCGAAAGTACGCGCCAGATGAGGGCAAATATCAGACCTAACCGAGACATTACCGGCGTTATCCTCTAAAATATTAATCGCAACCTGGTTCAATTGACTGTTTCGGTGTGGAACCACATTAGTACGGGATCCAAACCAGAAAAAACCCAGGATCTGGCCAACAACTATGAGAAAAACGCGAAAGTATGAGCCAGATGATTGCAAATACCAGAACTATCCCAGACATAACCAGCGTTATCCTCTAAAATATTATTCGCAACCAGGTTTAATTGACTGTTTCTGTCTGCTGCCACTTTACTACGTGGTCCAAGCCAGAAGAAGGCCAGGATCTGGCCAACAAGTATGCGAAAAATGCGAAGGTCCTAGCCAGATGAGGGCAAATACCGGACCTAACCGAGACATAACCGGCGTTATCCTCTAAAATATTAATCGCAACCAGGTTCAATTGACTGTTTCGGTGTGGAACCACATTACTACGGGATCCAAACCAGAAAAAACCCAGGATCTGGCCAACAAGTATGCGAAAAACGCGAATGTATGAGCCAGATGATTGCAAATACCAGAACTAACCCAGACATAACCAGTGTTATCCTCTAAAATACTGATCGGAACCAGCTTCTATTGACTGTTTCAGTGTGGTACCACATTACTACGTGATCCACACCCGAAAAAGGCCAGGATCTGGCCAACAAGTATGCGAAAAACGTGAAAGTACGAGCAAGATGAGGCCAAATCCCAGACCTAACCCAGACGTAACCGGCGTTATCCCCTAAAATATTAATCGCAACCAGGTATAATTGACTGTTTCGGTGTGGTACCGCATTGCTACGATGATCCAAACCAGAAAGAGGCCAGGATCTGGCCAACAAGTATGCGAAAAATGCGAAAGTATGAGCCAGATGATTGCAAATACTAGCACTAACCCAGACATAACCAGCGTTATCCTCTAAAATACGAATCGGAACATGCTTTTAATAACTGTTTCAGTGTGGTAACACATTACTACGTGATCCAAACCAGAAACATCCCAGGATCGGGCCAACAAGAATGCGAAAAATGCGAAATTACGAACCATATGAGGGAAAATCCCAGATCTAACCGAGACATAACCGGCATTATCCTCCAAAATATTAATTGCAACCAGGTTTAATTACCTGTTTCGATGTGGAACCACATTACTACGGGATCCAAACCAGAGAAAACCCAGGATCTGGCCAACAGGTATGCGAAAAAAGCGAAAGTATGAGCCAGATGATTGCAAATACTAGCACTAACCCAGACATAACCGGCGTTATCCTCTAAAATATTAATCGCAACCGGGTTTAATTGACTGTTTCCGTGTGGAACCACATTACTACGGGATCCAAACCAAAAAAAACCCAGGATCTGGCCAACAACTATGAGAAAAACGCGAAAGTATGAGCCAGATGATTGCAAATACCAGAACTATCCCAGGCATAACCAGCGTTATCCGCTAAAATATTATTCGCAACCAGGTTTAATTGACTGTTTCGGTGTGGTGCCACATTACTACGGGATCCAAATCAGAAAAAGCCCAGGATCTGGCCAACAAGTATGAGAAAAATGCGAAAGTATGTGCCAGATGATTGCAAATACCAGAACTATGCCTGACATAACCAGCGTTATCCTCTAAAATACGAATCGGAACATGCTTTTAATGACTGTTTCAGTGTGGTAACACATTACTACGAGATCCAAACCAGAAAAATCCCAGGATCGGGCCAACAAGAATGCGGGAAACGCGAAAGTACGAGCCACATGAGGGAAAATCCCAGACCTAACCCAGACATAACCGGCGTTATCCGCTAAAATATTAATCGCAACCAGGTTTAATTGACTGTTTCGTTGTGGAACCACAATACTACGGGATCCAAACCAGAAAGAACCCAGGATCCGGCCAACAAGTATGCGAAAAATGCGAAAGAACGATCCAGATGAGGGCAAATCCCAGACCTAACCGAGACATAACCGGCGTTATCCTCCAAAATATTAATTGCAACCAGGTTTAATTAACTGTTTCAGTGTGGTACCACATTCCTACCTGATCCAAATCAGAAAAAGCCCAGGATCTGGCCAACAAGTATGCGAAAAATGCGAAAGTACGAGCCAGATGAGGGCAAATCCCAGACCTAACCGAGACATAACCGGCGTTATCCTCTAAAATATTAATCGCAACCAGGTTTATTTGACTGTTTCGGTGTGGTAACGCATTACTACGTGATCCAAACCAGATAAAGCCCAGGATCTGACCAACAAGTATCAGAAAAATGCGAAAGTTCGAGCCAGATGAGGGCAAATCCCAGACCTAACCGAGACATAGCCGGCGTTATCCTCTAAAATATTATTCGCAACCAGGTATAATTGACTGTTTCGGTGTGGCAACACATTACTACGAGATCCAAAGCAGAAAAATCCCAGGATCGGGCCAACAAGGATGCGAGAAACGCGAAAGTACGAGCCACATGAGGGAAAATCCCAGACCCAACCGAGACATAACCGGCGTTATCCTCTAAGATATTAATCGCAACCAGGTTTATTTGACTGTTTCGGTGTGGTACCCCATTACTACGTGATCCAAACAAGAAAGAGGCCAGGATCTGGCCAACAAGAATGCGAAAAAAGCGAAAGTACGAGCCAGATGTGGGCAAATCCCAGACCTACCCGAGACATAACCGGCGTTATCCTCTAAAATATTAATCGCAACCAGGTTTAATTGACTGTTTCAGTGTGGTACCACATTACTACGTGATCCAAACCAGAAAGAGGCCAGGATCTGGCCAACAAGTATGCGAAAAATGCGAAAGTATGAGCCAGATGATTGCAAATACCAGAACTAACCCAGACATAACCGGCGTTATCCCCTAAAATATTAATCGCAACCAGGTTTAATTGACTGTTTCGGTGTGGAACCACATTACTACGGGATCCAAACCAGAGGAAACCCAGGATCTAGCCAACAGGTATGCGAAAAATGCGATAGTATGAGCCAGATGATTGCAAATACTAGCACTAACCCAGACATAACCAGCGTTATCCTCTAAAATACGAATCGGAACATGCTTTTAATAACTGTTTCAGTGAGGTAACACATTACTACGTGATCCAAACCAGGAACATCCTAGGATCGGGCCAACAAGAATGCGAAAAATGCGAAAGTACGAACCATATGAGGGAAAATCCCAGACCTAACCGAGACATAACCGGCGTTATCCTCCAAAATATTAATTGCAACCAGGTTTAATTAACTGTTTCGGTGTGGAACCACATTACTACGGGATCCAAACCAGAGAAAACCCAGGATCTGGCCAACAGGTATGCGAAAAATGCGAAAGTATGAGCCAGATGATTGCAAATACCAGAACTATCCCAGGCATAACCGGCGTTATCCTCTAAAATATTAATCGCAACCGGGTTTAATTGACTGTTTCCGTGTGGAACCACATTACTACGGGATCCAAATCAGAAAAATCCCAGGATCGGGCCAACAAGAATGCGAGAAACGCGAAAGTACGAGCCACATGAGGGAAAATCCCAGACCTAACCCAGACATAACCGGCGTTATCCGCTAAAATATTAATCGCAACCAGGTTTAATTGACTGTTTCGTTGTGGAACCACAATACTACGGGATCCAAATCAGAAAAAGCCCAGGATCTGGCCAACAAGTATGCGAAAAATGCGAAAGAACGATCCAGATGAGGGCAAACCCCAGACCTAACCGAGACATAACCGGCGTTATCCTCCAAAATATAAATTGCAACCAGGTTTAATTAACTGTTTCAGTGTGGTACCACATTCCTACCTGATCCAAATCAGAAAAAGCCGAGGATCTGGCCAACAAGTATGCGAAAAATGCGAAAGTACGAGCCAGATGAGGGCAAATCCCAGACCTAACCGAGACATAACCGGCGTTATCCTCTAAAATATTAATCGCAACCAGGTTTAATTGACTGTTTCGGTGTGGTACCGCATTACTACGTGATCCAAACCAGAAAAAGGCCATGATCTGGCCAACAAGTATGCGAAAAATGCGAAAGTATGAGCCAGATGATTGCAAATACCAGAACTGTGCCTGACATAACCAGCGTTATCCTCTAAAATACGAATCGGAACATGCTTTTAATGACTGTTTCAGTGTGGTAACACATTACTACGAGATCCAAACCAGAAAAATCCCAGGATCGGGCCAACAAGAATGCGAGAAAGGCGAAAGTACGAGCCACATGAGGGAAAATCCCAGACCCAACCGAGACATTACCGGCGTTATCCTCTAAAATATTAATCGCAACCAGGTTCAATTGACTGTTTCGGTGTGGAACCACATTACTACGGGATCCAAACCAGAAAAAACCCAGGATCTGGCCAACAACTATGAGAAAAACGCGAAAGTATGAGCCAGATGATTGCAAATACCAGAACTATCCCAGGCATAACCAGCGTTATCCTCTAAAATATTATTCGCATCCAGGTTTAATTGACTGTTTCGGTGTGGTACCACATTACTACGTGGTCCAAGCCAGAAAAAGGCCAGGATCTGGCCAACAAGAATGCGAAAAATGCGAAAGTACGCGCCAGATGAGGGCAAATATCAGACCTAACCGAGACATTACCGGCGTTATCCTCTAAAATATTAATCGCAACCAGGTTTAATTGCCTGTTTCGTTGTGGAACCACAATACTACGGGATCCAAACCAGAAAGAACCCAGGATCTGGCCAACACGTATGCGAAAAATGCGAAAGAACGATCCAGATGAGGGCAAACCCCAGACCTAACCGAGACATAACCGGCGTTATCCTCCAAAATATTAATTGCAACCAGGTTTAATTAACTGTTTCAGTGTGGTACCACATTCCTACCTGATCCAAATCAGAAAAAGCCGAGGATCTGGCCAACAAGTATGCGAAAAATGCGAAAGTTCGAGCCAGATGAGGGCAAATCCCAGACCTAACCGAGACATAACCGGCGTTATCCTCTAAGATATTAATCGCAACCAGGTTTATTTGACTGTTTCGGTGTGGTACCACATTACTACGTGGTCCAAGCCAGAAAAAGGCCAGGATCTGGCCAACAAGAATGCGAAAAATGCGAAAGTACGCGCCAGATGAGGGCAAATATCAGACCTAACCGAGACATTACCGGCGTTATCCTCTAAAATATTAATCGCAACCTGGTTCAATTGACTGTTTCGGTGTGGAACCACATTAGTACGGGATCCAAACCAGAAAAAACCCAGGATCTGGCCAACAACTATGAGAAAAACGCGAAAGTATGAGCCAGATGATTGCAAATACCAGAACTATCCCAGACATAACCAGCGTTATCCTCTAAAATATTATTCGCAACCAGGTTTAATTGACTGTTTCTGTCTGCTGCCACTTTACTACGTGGTCCAAGCCAGAAGAAGGCCAGGATCTGGCCAACAAGTATGCGAAAAATGCGAAGGTCCGAGCCAGATGAGGGCAAATAACGGACCTAACCGAGACATAACCGGCGTTATCCTCTAAAATATTAATCGCAACCAGGTGCAATTGACTGTTTCGGTGTGGAACCACATTACTACGGGATCCAAACCAGAAAAAACCCAGGATCTGGCCAACAAGTATGCGAAAAACGCGAATGTATGAGCCAGATGATTGCAAATACCAGAACTAACCCAGACATAACCAGCGTTATCCTCTAAAATACTGATCGGAACCAGCTTCTATTGACTGTTTCAGTGTGGTACCACATTACTACGTGATCCACACCCGAAAAAGGCCAGGATCTGGCCAACAAGTATGCGAAAAACGTGAAAGTACGAGCCAGATGAGGACAAATCCCAGACCTAACCGAGACGTAACCGGCGTTATCCCCTAAAATATTAATCGCAACCAGGTATAATTGACTGTTTCGGTGTGGTACCGCATTGCTACGATGATCCAAACCAGAAAGAGGCCAGGATCTGGCCAACAAGTATGCGAAAAATGCGAAAGTATGAGCCAGATGATTGCAAATACCAGAACTAACCCAGACATAACCGGCGTTATCCCCTAAAATATTAATCGCAACCAGGTTTAATTGACTGTTTCGGTGTGGAACCACATTACTACGGGATCCAAACCAGAGAAAACCCAGGATCTGGCCAACAGGTATGCGAAAAATGCGATAGTATGAGCCAGATGATTGCAAATACTAGCACTAACCCAGACATAACCAGCGTTATCCTCTAAAATACGAATCGGGACATGCTTTTAATGACTGTTTCAGTGTGGTAACACATTACTACGTGATCCAAACCAGAAACATCCCAGGATCGGGCCAACAAGAATGCGAAAAATGCGAAATTACGAACCATATGAGGGAAAATCCCAGACCTAACCGAGACATAACCGGCGTTATCCGCCAAAATATTAATTGCAACCAGGTTTAATTAACTGTTTCGATGTGGAACCACATTACTACGGGATCCAAACCAGAGAAAACCCAGGATCTGGCCAACAGGTATGCGAAAAATGCGAAAGTATGAGCCAGATGATTGCAAATACTAGCACTAACCCAGTCATAACCGGCGTTATCCTCTAAAATATTAATCGCAACCGGGTTTAATTGACTGTTTCCGTGTGGAACCACATTACTACGGGATCCAAACCAAAAAAAACCCAGGATCTGGCCAACAACTATGAGAAAAACGCGAAAGTGTGAGCCAGATGATTGCAAATACCAGAACTATCCCAGGCATAACCAGCGTTATCCGCTAAAATATTATTCGCAACCAGGTTTAATTGACTGTTTCGGTGTGGTGCCACATTACTACGGGATCCAAATCAGAAAAAGCCCAGGATCTGGCCAACAAGTATGAGAAAAATGCGAAAGTATGAGCCAGATGATTGCAAATACCAGAACTATGCCTGACATAACCAGCGTTATCCTCTAAAATACGAATCGGAACATGCTTTTAATGACTGTTTCAGTGTGGTAACACATTACTACGAGATCCAAACCAGAAAAATCCCAGGATCGGGCCAACAAGTATGCGAAAAATGCGAAAGAACGATCCAGATGAGGGCAAATCCCAGACCTAACCGAGACATAACCGGCGTTATCCTCCAAAATATTAATTGCAACCAGGTTTAATTAACTGTTTCAGTGTGGTACCACATTCCTACCTGATCCAAATCAGAAAAAGCCCAGGATCTGGCCAACAAGTATGCGAGAAATGCGAAAGTACGAGCCAGATGAGGGCAAATCCCAGACCTAACCGAGACATAACCGGCGTTATCCTCTAAAATATTAATCGCAACCAGGTTTATTTGACTGTTTCGGTGTGGTAACGCATTACTACGTGATCCAAACCAGTTAAAGCCCAGGATCTGACCAACAAGTATCAGTAAAATGCGAAAGTTCGAGCCAGATGAGGGCAAATCCCAGACCTAACCGAGACATAGCCGGCGTTATCCTCCAAAATATTATTCGCAACCAGGTATAATTGACTGTTTCGGTGTGGCAACACATTTCTACGAGATCCAAAGCAGAAAAATCCCAGGATCGGGCCAACAAGGATGCGAGAAACGCGAAAGTACGAGCCACATGAGGGAAAATCCCAGACCCAACCGAGACATAACCGGCGTTATCCTCTAAGATATTAATCGCAACCAGGTTTATTTGACTGTTTCGGTGTGGTACCCCATTACTACGTGATCCAAACAAGAAAGAGGCCAGGATCTGGCCAACAAGAATGCGAAAAAAGCGAAAGTACGAGCCAGATGTGGGCAAATCCCAGACCTACCCGAGACATAACCGGCGTTATCCTCTAAAATATTAATCGCAACCAGGTTTAATTGACTGTTTCAGTGTGGTACCACATTACTACGTGATCCAAACCAGAAAGAGGCCAGGATCTGGCCAACAAGTATGCGAAAAATGCGAAAGTATGAGCCAGATGATTGCAAATACCAGAACTAACCCAGACATAACCGGCGTTATCCCCTAAAATATTAATCGCAACCAGGTTTAATTGACTGTTTCGGTGTGGAACCACATTATTACGGGATCCAAACCAGAGAAAACCCAGGGTCTGGCCAACAGGTATGCGAAAAATGCGATAGTATGAGCCAGATGATTGCAAATACTAGCACTAACCCAGACATAACCAGCGTTATCCTCTAAAATACGAATCGGAACATGCTTTTAATGACTGTTTCAGTGTGGTAACACATTACTACGTGATCCAAACCAGAAACATCCCAGGATCGGGCCAACAAGAATGCGAAAAATGCGAAAGTACGAACCACATGGGCGCGAAAGCGCGGGCACGGGGAGGATACCGGAAGAATGCTTCGAGCGATTCCCGGTATCCTCCCAAAGCGTGCCGAAGGGTCACCGTGGGGTTTTTAGTGGGTAGGTCCCGCGCCTGTCGTTGTACGGGCGCGGGGAATCCCACACACCCCTCCCACCTCTCCCCAAGGAGGTGGGAGGGAGTCTTTCGAAGATTTTCCCCACGACAAAAAAAAAAAAAAAAAGTACGAACCAGATGAGGGAAAATCCCAGACCTAACCGAGACGTAACCGGCGTTATCCCCTAAAATATTAATCGCAACCAGGTTTAATTGACTGTTTCAGTGTGGTAACACATTACTACGTGATCCAAACCAGAGAAAACCCAGGATCTGGCCAACAGGTATGCGAAAAATGCGAAAGTATGAGCCAGATGATTGCAAATACTAGCACTAACCCAGACATAACCGGCGTTATCCTCTAAAATATTAATCGCAACCGGGTTTAATTGACTGTTTCCGTGTGGAACCACATTACTACGGGATCCAAACCAGAAAAAACCCATGATCTGGCCAACAACTATGAGAAAAACGCGAAAGTATGAGCCAGATGATTGCAAATACCAGAACTATCCCAGGCATAACCAGCGTTATCCGCTAAAATATTATTCGCAACCAGGTTTATTTGACTGTTTCGGTGTGGTAACGCATTACTGCGTGATCCAAACCAGATAAGGCCCAGGATCTGACCAACAAGTATCAGAAAAATGCGAAAGTTCGAGCCAGATGAGGGCAAATCCCAGACCTAACCGAGACATAACCGGCGTTATCCTCTAAAATATTATTCGCAACCAGGTTTATTTGACTATTTCGGTGTGGTAACGCATTACTCCGTGATCCAAACCAGATAAAGCCCAGGATCTGGCCAACAAGTATCAGAAAAATGCGAAAGTTCGAGCCAGATGGGGGCAAATCCCAGACCTAACCGAGACATAACCGTGCGTTATCCTCTAAAATATTAATCGCAACCAGGTATAATTGACTGTTTCGGTATGGTAACACATTACTACGAGATCCAAACCAGAAAAATCCCAAGATCGGGCCAACAAGGATGCGAGAAACGCGAAAGTACGAGCCACATGAGGGAAAATCCCAGACCCAACCGAGACATAACCGGCGTTATCCTCTAAAATATTAATCGCAACCAGCTTTAATTGACTGTTTCGGTGAGGTACCGCATTACTACGTGATCCAAACAAGAAAGAGGCCAGGATCTGGCCAACAAGAATGCGAAAAAACCGAAAGTACGAGCCAGATGTGGGCAAATCCCAGACCTACCCGAGACATTGCCGGCGTTATCCTCTAAAATATTAATCGCAACCAGGTTCAATTGACTGTTTCGGTGTGGGACCACATTACTACGGGATCCAAGCCAGAAAAAACCCAGGATCTGTTCAACAACTATGAGAAAAACGCGAAAGTACGAGCCAGATGGGGGCAAATCCCAGACCTAACCGAGACATAACCAGCGTTATCCTCTAAAATATTAATCGCAACCACCTTTAATTGACTGTTTCGGTGAGGTACCGCATTACTACGTGATCCAAACAAGAAAGAGGCCAGGATCTGGCCAACAAGAATGCGAAAAAACCGAAAGTACGAGCCAGATGTGGGCAAATCCCAGACCTACCCGAGACATAACCGGCGTTATCCTCTAAAGTATTAATCGCAACCAGGTTTAATTGACTGTTTCAGTGTGGTAACACATTACTACGTGATCAAAACCAGGAACATCCCAGGATCGGGCCAACAAGAATGCGAAAAATGCGAAAGTACGAACCAGATGAGGGAAAATCCCAGACCTAACCGAGACGTAACCGGCGTTATCCCCTAAAATATTAATCGCAACCAGGTTTAATTGACTGTTTCAGTGTGGTAACACATTACTACGAGATCCAAACCAGAGAAAACCCAGGATCTGGCCAACAGGTATGCGAAAAATGCGAAAGTATGAGCCAGATGATTGCAAATACTAGCACTAACCCAGACATAACCGGCGTTATCCTCTAAAATATAAATCGCAACCGGGTTTAATTGACTGTTTCCGTGTGGAACCACATTACTACGGGATCCAAACCAGAAAAAACCCAGGATCTGTTCAACAACTATGAGAAAAACGCGAAAGTACGAGCCAGATGGGGGCAAATCCCAGACCTAACCGAGACATAACCAGCGTTATCCTCTAAAATATTAATCGCAACCAGCTTTAATTGACTGTTTCGGTGAGGTACCGCATTACTACGTGATCCAAACAAGAAAGAGGCCAGGATCTGGCCAACAAGAATGCGAAAAAACCGAAAGTACGAGCCAGATGTGGGCAAATCCCAGACCTACCCGAGACATAACCGGCGTTATCCTCTAAAGTATTAATCGCAACCAGGTTTAATTGACTGTTTCAGTGTGGTACCACATGACTACGTGATCCAAACCAGAAAAAACCCAGGATCTGTTCAACAACTATGAGAAAAACGCGAAAGTACGAGCCAGATGGGGGCAAATCCCAGACCTAACCGAGACATAACCAGCGTTATCCTCTAAAATATTAATCGCAACCAGGTTTAATTGACTGTTTCGGTGTGGTACCGCATTACTACGTGATCCAAACCAGAAAAAGGCCATGATCTGGCCAACAAGTATGCGAAAAATGCGAAAGTATGAGCCAGATGATTGCAAATACCAGAACTATGCCTGACATAACCAGCGTTATCCTCTAAAATACGAATCGGAACATGCTTTTAATGACTGTTTCAGTGTGGTAAAACATTACTACGAGATCCAAACCAGAAAAATCCCAGGATCGGGCCAACAAGTATGCGAAAAATGCGAAAGAACGATCCAGATGAGGGCAAATCCCAGACCTAACCGAGACATAACCGGCGTTATCCTCTAAAATAATAATCGCAACCAGGTATAATTGACTGTTTCGGTGTGGTAACACATTACTACGAGATCCAAACCAGAAAAATCCCAGGATCGGGCCAACAAGGATGCCAGAAACGCGAAAGTACGAGCCACATGAGGGAAAATCCCAGACCCAACCGAGACATAACCGGCGTTATCCTCTAAGATATTAATCGCAACCAGGTTTATTTGACTGTTTCGGTGTGGTAGCACATTACTACGTGGTCCAAGCCAGAAAAAGGCCAGGATCTGGCCAACAAGAACGCGAGAAATGCGAAAGTACGCGCCAGATAAGGGCAAGTATCAGACCTAACCGAGACATTACCGGCGTTTTCCACTAAAATATTAATCGCAACCAGGTTCAATTGACTGTTTCGGTGTGGAACCACATTACTACGTGATCCAAACCAGAGAAAACCCAGGATCTGGCCAACAGGTATGCGAAAAATGCGAAAGTATGAGCCAGATGATTGCAAATACTAGCACTCACCCAGACATAACCGGCGTTATCCTCTAAAATACTGATCGGAACCAGCTTCTATTGACTGTTTCAGTGTGGTACCACATTACTACGTGATCCACACCCGAAAAAGGCCAGGATCTGGCCAACAAGTATGAGAAAAACGCGAAAGTACGAGCCAGATGAGGGCAAATACCAGACCTAACCCAGACATAACCGGCGTTATCCGCTAAAATATTAATCGCAACCAGGTTTAATTGACTGTTTCGTTGTGGAACCGCATTACTACGGGATCCAAACCGGAAAAAAACCCAGGATCTGGCCAACAGCTATGAGAAAAAGCGAAAGTATGAGCCAGATGATTGCAAATACCAGAACTATCCCAGACATAACCGGCGTTATCCGCTAAAATATTAATCGCAACCAGGTTTAATTGACTCTTTCGTTGTGGAACCACATTACTACGTGATCCAAACCAGAAAAAGGCCAGGATCTGGCCAACAAGTATGCGAAAAATGCGAAAGTACGAGCCAGATGAGGGCAAATACCAGACCTAACCCAGACATAACCGGCGTTATCCGCTAAAATAATAATCGCAACCAGGTTTAGTTGCCTGTTTCGTTGTGGAACCGCATTACTACGGGATCCAAACCAGAAAGAACCCAGGATCTGGCCAACAACTATGAGAAAAACGCGAAAGTATGAGCCAGATGATTGTAAATACCAGAACTATCCTAGGCATAACCAGCGTTATCCGCTAAAATATTAATTGCAACCAGGTTTAGTTAACTGTTTCAGTGTGGTACCACATTACTACGTGATCCAAATCAGAAAAAGCCCAGTATCTGGCCAACAAGTATGCGAAAAACGCGAATGTATGAGCCAGATGATTGCAAATACCAGAACTAACCCAGACATAACCAGCGTTATCCTCTAAAATACTGATCGGAACCAGCTTCTATTGACTGTTTCAGTGTGGTACCACATTACTACGTGATCCACACCCGAAAAAGGCCAGGATCTGGCCAACAAGTATGCGAAAAACGTGAAAGTACGAGCCAGATGAGGACAAATCCCAGACCTAACCGAGACGTAACCGGCGTTATCCCCTAAAATATTAATCGCAACCAGGTATAATTGACTGTTTCGGTGTGGTACCGCATTGCTACGATGATCCAAACCAGAAAGAGGCCAGGATCTGGCCAACAAGTATGCGAAAAATGCGAAAGTATGAGCCTGATGATTGCAAATACCAGAACTAACCCAGACATAACCGGCGTTATCCCCTAAAATATTAATCGCAACCAGGTTTAATTGACTGTTTCGGTGTGGAACCACATTACTACGGGATCCAAACCAGAGAAAACCCAGGATCTGGCCAACAGGTATGCGAAAAATGCGATAGTATGAGCCAGATGATTGCAAATACTAGCACTAACCCAGACATAACCAGCGTTATCCTCTAAAATACGAATCGGGACATGCTTTTAATGACTGTTTCAGTGTGGTAACACATTACTACGTGATCCAAACCAGAAAAAGGCCAGGATCTGGCCAACAAGTATGCGGAAAATGCGAAAGTACGAGCCAGATGAGGGCAAATCCCAGACCTAACCGAGACATAACCGGCGTTATCCGCTAAAATATTAATCGCAACCAGATTTAATTGACTGTTTCGTCGTGGAACCGCATTACTACGGGATCCAAATCAGAAAAAGCCCAGGATCTGGCCAACAAGTATGAGAAAAATGCGAAAGTTCGAGCCAGATGAGGGCACATACCAGACCTAACCCAGACAAAACCGGCGTTATCCCCTAAAATATTAACCGCAACCAGGTATAATTGACTGTTTCGGTGTGATACTGCATTGGTACGATGATCCAAACCAGAAAAAACCCAGGATCTGGCCAACAAGTATGCGAAAAATGCGAAAGTACGATCCAGATGAGGGCAAATCCCAGACCTAACCGAGACATAACCGGCGTTATCCTCTAAAATATTAATCGCAACCAGGTTTAATTGACTGTTTCGGTGTGTTACCGCATTACTACGTGATCCAAACCAGAAAAAGGCCATGATCTGGCCAACAAGTATGCGAAAAATGCGAAAGTATGAGCCAGATGATTGCAAATACCAGAACTATGCCTGACATAACCAGCGTTATCCTCTAAAATACGAATCGGAACATGCTTTTAATGACTGTTTCAGTGTGGTAACACATTACTACGAGATCCAAACCAGAAAAATCCCAGGATCGGGCCAACAAGAATGCGAGAAACGCGAAAGTACGAGCCACATGAGGGAAAATCCCAGACCTAACCCAGACATAACCGGCGTTATCCGCTAAAATATTAATCGCAACCAGGTTTAATTGACTGTTTCGATGTGGAGCCACAATACTACGGGATCCAAACCAGAAAGAACCGAGGGTCCGGCCAACAAGTATGCGAAAAATGCGAAAGAACGATCCAGATGAGGGCAAATCCCAGACCTAACCGAGACATAACCGGCGTTATCCTCCAAAATATTAATTGCAACCAGGTTTATTTGACTGTTTCGGTGTGGTACCACATTACTACGTGATCCACACCCGAAAAAGCCCAGGATCTGACCAACAAGTATCAGAAAAATGCGAAAGTTCGAGCCAGATGAGGGCAAATCCCAGACCTAACCGAGACATAACCGGCGTTATCCTCTAAAATATTAATCGCAACCAGGTTTATTTGACTGTTTCGGTGTGGTAACGCATTACTGCGTGATCCAAACCAGATAAAGCCCAGGATCTGACCAACAAGTATCAGAAAAATGCGAAAGTTCGAGCCAGATGAGGGCAAATCCCAGACCTAACCGAGACATAACCGGCGTTATCCCCTAAAATATTAATCGCAACCAGGTTTAATTGACTGTTTCGGTGTGGAACCACATTACTACGGGATCCAAACCAGAGAAAACCCAGGATCTGGCCAACAGGTATGCGAAAAATGCGATAGTATGAGCCAGATGATTGCAAATACTAGCACTAACCCAGACATAACCAGCGTTATCCTCTAAAATACGAATCGGGACATGCTTTTAATGACTGTTTCAGTGTGGTAACACATTACTACGTGATCCAAACCAGAAAAAGGCCAGGATCTGGCCAACAAGTATGCGGAAAATGCGAAAGTACGAGCCAGATGAGGGCAAATCCCAGACCTAACCGAGACATAACCGGCGTTATCCGCTAAAATATTAATCGCAACCAGGTTTAATTGACTGTTTCGTCGTGGAACCGCATTACTACGGGATCCAAATCAGAAAAAGCCCAGGATCTGGCCAACAAGTATGAGAAAAATGCGAAAGTTCGAGCCAGATGAGGGCACATACCAGACCTAACCCAGACAAAACCGGCGTTATCCCCTAAAATATTAACCGCAACCAGGTATAATTGACTGTTTCGGTGTGATACCGCATTGGTACGATGATCCAAACCAGAAAAAACCCAGGATCTGGCCAACAAGTATGCGAAAAATGCGAAAGTACGATCCAGATGAGGGCAAATCCCAGACCTAACCGAGACATAACCGGCGTTATCCTCTAAAATATTAATCGCAACCAGGTTTAATTGACTGTTTCGGTGTGGTACCGCATTACTACGTGATCCAAACCAGAAAAAGGCCATGATCTGGCCAACAAGTATGCGAAAAATGCGAAAGTATGAGCCAGATGATTGCAAATACCAGAACTATGCCTGACATAACCAGCGTTATCCTCTAAAATACGAATCGGAACATGCTTTTAATGACTGTTTCAGTGTGGTAACACATTACTACGAGATCCAAACCAGAAAAATCCCAGGATCGGGCCAACAAGAATGCGAGAAACACGAAAGTACGAGCCACATGAGGGAAAATCCCAGACCTAACCCAGACATAACCGGCGTTATCCGCTAAAATATTAATCGCAACCAGGTTTAATTGACTGTTTCGATGTGGAGCCACAATACTACGGGATCCAAACCAGAAAGAACCGAGGGTCCGGCCAACAAGTATGCGAAAAATGCGAAAGAACGATCCAGATGAGGGCAAATCCCAGACCTAACCGAGACATAACCGGCGTTATCCTCCAAAATATTAATTGCAACCAGGTTTATTTGACTGTTTCGGTGTGGTACCACATTACTACGTGATCCAAACCAGATAAAGCCCAGGATCTGACCAACAAGTATCAGAAAAATGCGAAAGTTCGAGCCAGATGAGGGCAAATCCCAGACCTAACCGAGACATAACCGGCGTTATCCTCTAAAATATTAATCGCAACCAGGTTTATTTGACTGTTTCGGTGTGGTAACGCATTACTGCGTGATTCAAACCAGATAAAGCCCAGGATCTGACCAACAAGTATCAGAAAAATGCGAAAGTTCGAGCCAGATGAGGGCAAATCCCAGACCTAACCGAGACATAACCGGCGTTATCCCCTAAAATATTAATCGCAACCAGGTTTAATTGACTGTTTCGGTGTGGAACCACATTACTACGGGATCCAAACCAGAGAAAACCCAGGATCTGGCCAACAGGTATGCGAAAAATGCGATAGTATGAGCCAGATGATTGCAAATACTAGCACTAACCCAGACATAACCAGCGTTATCCTCTAAAATACGAATCGGGACATGCTTTTAATGACTGTTTCAGTGTGGTAACACATTACTACGTGATCCAAACCAGAAAAAGGCCAGGATCTGGCCAACAAGTATGCGGAAAATGCGAAAGTACGAGCCAGATGAGGGCAAATCCCAGACCTAACCGAGACATAACCGGCGTTATCCGCTAAAATATTAATCGCAACCAGGTTTAATTGACTGTTTCGTCGTGGAACCGCATTACTACGGGATCCAAATCAGAAAAAGCCCAGGATCTGGCCAACAAGTATGAGAAAAATGCGAAAGTTCGAGCCAGATGAGGGCACATACCAGACCTAACCCAGACAAAACCGGCGTGATCCCCTAAAATATTAACCGCAACCAGGTATAATTGACTGTTTCGGTGTGATACCGCATTGGTACGATGATCCAAACCAGAAAAAACCCAGGATCTGGCCAACAAGTATGCGAAAAATGCGAAAGTACGATCCAGATGAGGGCAAATCCCAGACCTAACCGAGACATAACCGGCGTTATCCTCTAAAATATTAATCGCAACCAGGTTTAATTGACTGTTTCGGTGTGGTACCGCATTACTACGTGATCCAAACCAGAAAAAGGCCATGATCTGGCCAACAAGTATGCGAAAAATGCGAAAGTATGAGCCAGATGATTGCAAATACCAGAACTATGCCTGACATAACCAGCGTTATCCTCTAAAATACGAATCGGAACATGCTTTTAATGACTGTTTCAGTGTGGTAACACATTACTACGAGATCCAAACCAGAAAAATCCCAGGATCGGGCCAACAAGAATGCGAGAAACACGAAAGTACGAGCCACATGAGGGAAAATCCCAGACCTAACCCAGACATAACCGGCGTTATCCGCTAAAATATTAATCGCAACCAGGTTTAATTGACTGTTTCGATGTGGAGCCACAATACTACGGGATCCAAACCAGAAAGAACCGAGGGTCCGGCCAACAAGTATGCGAAAAATGCGAAAGAACGATCCAGATGAGGGCAAATCCCAGACCTAACCGAGACATAACCGGCGTTATCCTCCAAAATATTAATTGCAACCAGGTTTATTTGACTGTTTCGGTGTGGTACCACATTACTACGTGATCCAAACCAGATAAAGCCCAGGATCTGACCAACAAGTATCAGAAAAATGCGAAAGTTCGAGCCAGATGAGGGCAAATCCCAGACCTAACCGAGACATAACCGGCGTTATCCTCTAAAATATTAATCGCAACCAGGTTTATTTGACTGTTTCGGTGTGGTAACGCATTACTGCGTGATTCAAACCAGATAAAGCCCAGGATCTGACCAACAAGTATCAGAAAAATGCGAAAGTTCGAGCCAGATGAGGGCAAATCCCAGACCTAACCGAGACATAACCGGCGTTATCCCCTAAAATATTAATCGCAACCAGGTTTAATTGACTGTTTCGGTGTGGAACCACATTACTACGGGATCCAAACCAGAGAAAACCCAGGATCTGGCCAACAGGTATGCGAAAAATGCGATAGTATGAGCCAGATGATTGCAAATACTAGCACTAACCCAGACATAACCAGCGTTATCCTCTAAAATACGAATCGGGACATGCTTTTAATGACTGTTTCAGTGTGGTAACACATTACTACGTGATCCAAACCAGAAAAAGGCCAGGATCTGGCCAACAAGTATGCGGAAAATGCGAAAGTACGAGCCAGATGAGGGCAAATCCCAGACCTAACCGAGACATAACCGGCGTTATCCGCTAAAATATTAATCGCAACCAGGTTTAATTGACTGTTTCGTCGTGGAACCGCATTACTACGGGATCCAAATCAGAAAAAGCCCAGGATCTGGCCAACAAGTACGAGAAAAATGCGAAAGTTCGAGCCAGATGAGGGCACATACCAGACCTAACCCAGACAAAACCGGCGTGATCCCCTAAAATATTAACCGCAACCAGGTATAATTGACTGTTTCGGTGTGATACCGCATTGGTACGATGATCCAAACCAGAAAAAACCCAGGATCTGGCCAACAAGTATGCGAAAAATGCGAAAGTACGATCCAGATGAGGGCAAATCCCAGACCTAACCGAGACATAACCGGCGTTATCCTCTAAAATATTAATCGCAACCAGGTTTAATTGACTGTTTCGGTGTGGTACCGCATTACTACGTGATCCAAACCAGAAAAAGGCCATGATCTGGCCAACAAGTATGTGAAAAATGCGAAAGTATGAGCCAGATGATTGCAAATACCAGAACTATGCCTGACATAACCAGCGTTATCCTCTAAAATACGAATCGGAACATGCTTTTAATGACTGTTTCAGTGTGGTAACACATTACTACGAGATCCAAACCAGAAAAATCCCAGGATCGGGCCAACAAGAATGCGAGAAACACGAAAGTACGAGCCACATGAGGGAAAATCCCAGACCTAACCCAGACATAACCGGCGTTATCCGCTAAAATATTAATCGCAACCAGGTTTAATTGACTGTTTCGATGTGGAGCCACAATACTACGGGATCCAAACCAGAAAGAACCGAGGGTCCGGCCAACAAGTATGCGAAAAATGCGAAAGAACGATCCAGATGAGGGCAAATCCCAGACCTAACCGAGACATAACCGGCGTTATCCTCCAAAATATTAATTGCAACCAGGTTTATTTGACTGTTTCGGTGTGGTACCACATTACTACGTGATCCAAACCAGATAAAGCCCAGGATCTGACCAACAAGTATCAGAAAAATGCGAAAGTTCGAGCCAGATGAGGGCAAATCCCAGACCTAACCGAGACATAACCGGCGTTATCCTCTAAAATATTAATCGCAACCAGGTTTATTTGACTGTTTCGGTGTGGTAACGCATTACTGCGTGATTCAAACCAGATAAAGCCCAGGATCTGACCAACAAGTATCAGAAAAATGCGAAAGTTCGAGCCAGATGAGGGCAAATCCCAGACCTAACCGAGACATAACCGGCGTTATCCCCTAAAATATTAATCGCAACCAGGTTTAATTGACTGTTTCGGTGTGGAACCACATTACTACGGGATCCAAACCAGAGAAAACCCAGGATCTGGCCAACAGGTATGCGAAAAATGCGATAGTATGAGCCAGATGATTGCAAATACTAGCACTAACCCAGACATAACCAGCGTTATCCTCCAAAATACGAATCGGGACATGCTTTTAATGACTGTTTCAGTGTGGTAACACATTACTACGTGATCCAAACCAGAAAAAGGCCAGGATCTGGCCAACAAGTATGCGGAAAATGCGAAAGTACGAGCCAGATGAGGGCAAATCCCAGACCTAACCGAGACATAACCGGCGTTATCCGCTAAAATATTAATCGCAACCAGGTTTAATTGACTGTTTCGTCGTGGAACCGCATTACTACGGGATCCAAATCAGAAAAAGCCCAGGATCTGGCCAACAAGTATGAGAAAAATGCGAAAGTTCGAGCCAGATGAGGGCACATACCAGACCTAACCCAGACAAAACCGGCGTTATCCCCTAAAATATTAACCGCAACCAGGTATAATTGACTGTTTCGGTGTGATACCGCATTGGTACGATGATCCAAACCAGAAAAAACCCAGGATCTGGCCAACAAGTATGCGAAAAATGCGAAAGTACGATCCAGATGAGGGCAAATCCCAGACCTAACCGAGACATAACCGGCGTTATCCTCTAAAATATTAATCGCAACCAGGTTTAATTGACTGTTTCGGTGTGGTACCGCATTACTACGTGATCCAAACCAGAAAAAGGCCATGATCTGGCCAACAAGTATGCGAAAAATGCGAAAGTATGAGCCAGATGATTGCAAATACCAGAACTATGCCTGACATAACCAGCGTTATCCTCTAAAATACGAATCGGAACATGCTTTTAATGACTGTTTCAGTGTGGTAACACATTACTACGAGATCCAAACCAGAAAAATCCCAGGATCGGGCCAACAAGAATGCGAGAAACGCGAAAGTACGAGCCACATGAGGGAAAATCCCAGACCTAACCCAGACATAACCGGCGTTATCCGCTAAAATATTAATCGCAACCAGGTTTAATTGACTGTTTCGATGTGGAGCCACAATACTACGGGATCCAAACCAGAAAGAACCGAGGGTCCGGCCAACAAGTATGCGAAAAATGCGAAAGAACGATCCAGATGAGGGCAAATCCCAGACCTAACCGAGACATAACCGGCGTTATCCTCCAAAATATTAATTGCAACCAGGTTTATTTGACTGTTTCGGTGTGGTACCACATTACTACGTGATCCAAACCAGATAAAGCCCAGGATCTGACCAACAAGTATCAGAAAAATGCGAAAGTTCGAGCCAGATGAGGGCAAATCCCAGACCTAACCGAGACATAACCGGCGTTATCCTCTAAAATATTAATCGCAACCAGGTTTATTTGACTGTTTCGGTGTGGTAACGCATTACTGCGTGATCCAAACCAGATAAAGCCCAGGATCTGACCAACAAGTATCAGAAAAATGCGAAAGTTCGAGCCAGATGAGGGCAAATCCCAGACCTAACCGAGACATAACCGGCGTTATCCTCTAAAATATTAATCGCAACCAGGTTTATTTGACTGTTTCGGTGAGGTAACGCATTACTGCGTGATCCAAACCATACAAAGCCCAGGATCTGCCCAACAAGTATCAGAAAAATGCGAAAGTTCGAGCCAGATGAGGGCAAATCCCAGACCTAACCGAGACATAACCGGCGTTATCCTCTAAAATATTAATCGCAACCTGGTATAATTGACTGTTTCGGTGTGGTAACACATTACTACGAGATCCAAACCAGAAAAATCCCAGGATCGGGCCAACAAGGATGCGAGAAACGCGAAAGTACGAGCCACATGAGGGAAAATCCCAGACCCAACCGAGACATAACCGGCGTTATCCTCTAAGATATTAATCGCAACCAGGTTTCTTTGACTGTTTCGGTGTGGTACCACATTACTACGTGGTCCAAGCCAGAAAAAGGCCAGGATCTGGCCAACAAGAATGCGAGAAATGCGAAAGTACGCGCCAGATGAAGGCAAATATCAGACCTAACCGAGACATTACCGGCGTTATCCACTAAAATATTAATCGCAACCAGGTTCAATTGACTGTTTCGGTGTGGAACCACATTACTACGGTATCCAAACCAGAAAAAACCCAGGATCTGTTCAACAACTATGAGAAAAACGCGAAAGTACGAGCCAGATGTGGGCAAATTCCAGACCTACCCGAGACATAACCGGCGTTATCCTCTAAAATATTAATCGCAACCAGGTTTAATTGACTGTTTCAGTGTGGTACCACATTACTACGTGATCCAAACCAGAAAGAGGCCAGGATCTGTTCAACAACTATGAGAAAAACGCGAAAGTACGAGCCAGATGGGGGCAAATCCCAGACCTAACAGAGACATAACCGGCGTTATCCCCTAAAATATTAATCGCAACCAGGTTTAATTGACTGTTTCGGTGTGGAACCACATTACTACGGGATCCAAACCAGAGAAAACCCAGGATCTGGCCAACAGGTATGCGAAAAATGCGATAGTATGAGCCAGATGATTGCAAATACTAGCACTAACCCAGACATAACCAGCGTTATCCTCTAAAATACGAATCGGAACATGCTTTTAATGACTGTTTCAGTGTGGTAACACATTACTACGTGATCCAAACCAGAAACATCCCAGGATCGGGCAAACAAGAATGCGAAAAATGCGAAAGTACGAACCAGATGAGGGAAAATCCCAGACCTAACCGAGACGTAACCGGCGTTATCCCCTAAAATATTAATCGCAGCCAGGTTTAATTGACTGTTTCAGTGTGGTAACACATTACTACGTGATCCAAACCAGAGAAAACCCAGGATCTGGCCAACAGGTATGCGAAAAATGCGAAAGTATGAGCCAGATGATTGCAAATACTAGCACTAACCCAGACATAACCGGCGTTATCCTCTAAAATATTTATCGCAACCTGGTTTAATAGACTGTTTCCGTGTGGAGCCACATTACTACGGGATCCAAACCAGAAAAAACCCAGGATCTGGCCAACAACTATGAGAAAAACGCGAAAGTATGAGCCAGATGATTGCAAATACCAGAACTATCCCAAGCATAACCAGCGTTATCCGCTAAAATATTATTCGCAACCAGGTTTCATTGACTGTTTCGGTGTGGTACCACATTACTACGTGGTCCAAGCCAGAAAAAGGCCAGGATCTGGCCAACAAGAATGCGAAAAATGCGAAAGTACGCGCCAGATGAGGGCAAATACCAGACCTAACCGAGACATTACCGGCATTATCCTCTAAAATATTAATCGCAACCAGATTTAATTGACTGTTTCGGTGTGGTACCGCATTACTACGTGATCCAAACCAGAAAAAGGCCAGGATCTGGCCAACAAGTATGCGAAAAATGCGAAAGTACGAGCCAGATGAGGACAAATCCCAGACCTAACCGAGACGTAACCGGCGTTATCCGCTAAAATATTAATCGCAACCAGGTTTAATTGCCTGTTTCGTTGTGGAACCGCATTACTACGGGATCCAAACCAGAAAAAAACCCAGGATCTGGCCAACAACTATGAGAAAAAGCGAAAGTATGAGCCAGATGATTGCAAATACCAGAACTATCCCAGACATAACCGGCGTTATCCGCTAAAATATTAATCGCAACCAGGTTTAATTAACTCTTTCGTTGTGCACCACATTACTACGGGATCCAAACCAGAAAGAACCCAGGATCTGGCCAACAAGTATGCGAAAAATGCGAAAGAACGATCCAGATTAGGGCAAATCCCAGACCTAACCGAGATATAACCGGCGTCATCCTCTAAAATATTAATTGCATCCAGGTTTAGTTAACTGTTTCAGTGTGGTGCCACATTACTACGTGATCCAAATCAGAAAAAGCCCAGGATCTGGCCAACAAGTATGCGAAAAACGCGAATGTATGAGCCAGATGATTGCAAATACCAGAACTAACCCAGACATAACCAGCGTTATCCTCTAAAATACTGATCGGAACCAGCTTCTATTGACTGTTTCGTTGTGGAACCGCATTACTACGGGATCCAAATCAGAAAAAGCCCAGGATCTGGCCAACAAGTATGAGAAAAATGCGAAAGTTCGAGCCAGATGAGGGCACACACCAGACCTAACCCAGACAAAACCGGCGTTATCCCCTAAAATATTAACCGCAACCAGGTATAATTGACTGTTTCGGTGTGATACCGCATTGCTACGATGATCCAAGCCAGAAAAAACCCAGGATCTGGCCAACAAGTATGCGAAAAATGCGAAAGTACGAGCCAGATGAGGGCAAATCCCAGACCTAACCGAGACATAACCGGCGTTATCCTCTAAAATATTAATCGCAACCAGGTATAATTGACTGTTTCGGTGTGGTAACACATTACTACGAGATCCAAACCAGAAAAAACCCAGGATCTGGCCAACAACTATGAGAAAAACGCGAAAGTATGAGCCAGATGATTGCAAATACCAGAACTATCCCAAGCATAACCAGCGTTATCCGCTAAAATATTATTCGCAACCAGGTTTCATTGACTGTTTCGGTGTGGTACCACATTACTACGTGGTCCAAGCCAGAAAAAGGCCAGGATCTGGCCAACAAGAATGCGAAAAATGCGAAAGTACGCGCCAGATGAGGGCAAATACCAGACCTAACCGAGACATTACCGGCATTATCCTCTAAAATATTAATCGCAACCAGATTTAATTGACTGTTTCGGTGTGGTACCGCATTACTACGTGATCCAAACCAGAAAAAGGCCAGGATCTGGCCAACAAGTATGCGAAAAATGCGAAAGTACGAGCCAGATGAGGACAAATCCCAGACCTAACCGAGACGTAACCGGCGTTATCCGCTAAAATATTAATCGCAACCAGGTTTAATTGCCTGTTTCGTTGTGGAACCGCATTACTACGGGATCCAAACCAGAAAAAAACCCAGGATCTGGCCAACAACTATGAGAAAAAGCGAAAGTATGAGCCAGATGATTGCAAATACCAGAACTATCCCAGACATAACCGGCGTTATCTGCTAAAATATTAATCGCAACCAGGTTTAATTAACTCTTTCGTTGTGCACCACATTACTACGGGATCCAAACCAGAAAGAACCCAGGATCTGGCCAACAAGTATGCGAAAAATGCGAAAGAACGATCCAGATTAGGGCAAATCCCAGACCTAACCGAGATATAACCGGCGTCATCCTCTAAAATATTAATTGCAACCAGGTTTAGTTAACTGTTTCAGTGTGGTGCCACATTACTACGTGATCCAAATCAGAAAAAGCCCAGGATCTGGCCAACAAGTATGCGAAAAACGCGAATGTATGAGCCAGATGATTGCAAATACCAGAACTAACCCAGACATAACCAGCGTTATCCTCTAAAATACTGATCGGAACCAGCTTCTATTGACTGTTTCGTTGTGGAACCGCATTACTACGGGATCCAAATCAGAAGAAGCCCAGGATCTGGCCAACAAGTATGAGAAAAATGCGAAAGTTCGAGCCAGATGAGGGCACACACCAGACCTAACCCAGACAAAACCGGCGTTATCCCCTAAAATATTAACCGCAACCAGGTATAATTGACTGTTTCGGTGTGATACCGCATTGCTACGATGATCCAAGCCAGAAAAAACCCAGGATCTGGCCAACAAGTATGCGAAAAATGCGAAAGTACGAGCCAGATGAGGGCAAATCCCAGACCTAACCGAGACATAACCGGCGTTATCCTCTAAAATATTAATCGCAACCAGGTATAATTGACTGTTTCGGTGTGGTAACACATTACTACGAGATCCAAACCAGAAAAATCCCAGGATCGGGCCAACAAGGATGCGAGAAACGCGAAAGTACGAGCCACATGAGGGAAAATCCCAGACCCAACCGAGACATAACCGGCGTTATCCTCTAAGATATTAATCGCAACCAGGTTTATTTGACTGTTTCGGTGTGGTACCACATTACTACGTGGTCCAAGCCAGAAAAAGGCCAGTATCTGGCCAACAAGAACGCGAGAAATGCGAAAGTACGCGCCAGATGAAGGCAAATATCAGACCTAACCGAGACATTACCGGCGTTATCCACTAAAATATTAATCGCAACCAGGTTCAATTGACTGTTTCGGTGTGGAACCACATTACTACGGTATCCAAACCAGAAAAAACCCAGGATCTGTTCAACAACTATGAGAAAAACGCGAAAGTACGAGCCAGATGTGGGCAAATCCCAGACCTACCCGAGACATAACCGGCGTTATCCTCTAAAATATTAATCGCAACCAGGTATAATTGACTGTTTCGGTGTGATACCGCATTGCTACGATGATCCAAACCAGAAAAAACCCAGGATCTGGCCAACAAGTATGCGAAAAACGCGAATGTATGAGCCAGATGATTGCAAATACCAGAACTAACCCAGACATAACCAGCGTTATCCTCTAAAATACTGATCGGAACCAGCTTCTATTGACTGTTTCGTTGTGGAACCGCATTACTACGGGATCCAAATCAGAAAAAGCCCAGGATCTGGCCAACAAGTATGCGAAAAATGCGAAAGAACGATCCAGATTAGGGCAAATCCCAGACCTAACCGAGATATAACCGGCGTTATCCGCTAAAATATTAATCGCAACCAGGTTTAATTGACTGTTTCGATGTGGAACCACAATACTACGGGATCCAAACCAGAAAGAACCCAGGATCCGGCCAACAAGTATGCGAAAAATGCGAAAGAACAATCCAGATGAGGGCAAATCCCAGACCTAACCGAGACATAACCGGCGTTATCCTCCAAAATATTAATTGCAACCAGGTTTAATTAACTGTTTCAGTGTGGTACCACATTCCTACCTGATCCAAATCAGAAAAAGCCCAGGATCTGGCCAACAAGCATGCGAAAAATGCGAAAGTACGAGCCAGATGTGGGCAAATCCCAGACCTAACCGAGACATAACCGGCGTTATCCTCTAAAATATTAATCGCAACCAGGTTTATTTGACTGTTTCGGTGTGGTAACGCATTACTGCGTGATCCAAACCAGATAAAGCCCAGGATCTGACCAACAAGTATCAGAAAAATGCGAAAGTTCGAGCCAGATGAGGGCAAATCCCAGACCTAACCGAGACATAACCGGCGTTATCCTCTAAAATATTAATCGCAACCAGGTTTATTTGACTGTTTCCGTGTGGTAACGCATTACTGCGTGATCCAAACCAGACAAAGCCCAGGATCTGGCCAACAAGTATCAGAAAAATGCGAAAGTTCGAGCCAGATGAGGGCAAATCCCAGACCTAACCGAGACATAACCGGCGTTATCCTCTAAAATATTAATCGCAACCAGGTATAATTGACTGTTTCGGTGTGGTAACACATTACTACGAGATCCAAACCAGAAAAATCCCGGGATCGGGCCAACAAGGATGCGAGAAACGCGAAAGTACGAGCCACATGAGGGAAAATCCCAGACCCAACCGAGACATAACCGGCGTTATCCTCTAAGATATTAATCGCAACCAGGTTTATTTGACTGTTTCGGTGTGGTACCACATTACTACGTGGTCCAAGCCAGAAAAAGGCCAGGATCTGGCCAACAAGAACGCGAGAAATGCGAAAGTACGCGCCAGATGAAGGCTAATATCAGACCTAACCGAGACATTACCGGCGTTATCCACTAAAATATTAATCGCAACCAGGTTCAATTGACTGTTTCGGTGTGGAACCACATTACTACGGTATCCAAACCAGAAAAAACCCAGGATCTGTTCAACAACTATGAGAAAAACGCGAAAGTACGAGCCAGATGTGGGCAAATCCCAGACCTACCCGAGACATAACCGGCGTTATCCTCTAAAATATTAATCGCAACCAGGTTTAATTGACTGTTTCAGTGTGGTACCACATTACTACGTGATCCAATCCAGAAAGAGGCCAGGATCTGTTCAACAACTATGAGAAAAACGCGAAAGTACGAGCCAGATGGGGGCAAATCCCAGACCTAACCGAGACATAACCGGCGTTATCCCCTAAAATATTAATCGCAACCAGGTTTAATTGACTCTTTCGGTGTGGAACCACATTACTACGGGATCCAAACCAGAGAAAACCCAGGATCTGGCCAACAGGTATGCGAAAAATGCGATAGTATGAGCCAGATGATTGCAAATACTAGCACTAACCCAGACATAACCAGCGTTATCCTCTAAAATACGAATCGGAACATGCTTTAATGACTGTTTCAGTGTGGTAACACATTACTACGTGATCCAAACCAGAAACATCCCAGGATCGGGCAAACAAGAATGCGAAAAATGCGAAAGTACGAACCAGATGAGGGAAAATCCCAGACCTAACCGAGACATAACCGGCGTTATCCTCTAAAATATTAATCGCAACCAGGTTTATTTGACTGTTTCGGTGTGGTGACGCATTACTGCGTGATCCAAACCAGATAAAGCCCAGGATCTGACCAACAAGTATCAGAAAATTGCGAAAGTTCGAGCCAGATGAGGGCAAATCCCAGACCTAACCGAGACGTAACCGGCGTTATCCCCTAAAATATTAATCGCAACCAGGTTTAATTGACTGTCTCAGTGTGGTAACACATTACTACGAGATCCAAACCAGAAAAATCCCAGGATCGGGCCAACAAGAATGCGAGAAACGCGAAAGTACGAGCCACATGAGGGAAAATCCCAGACCTAACCCAGACATAACTGGCGTTATCCGCTAAAATATTAATCGCAACCAGGTTTAATTGACTGTTTCGATGTGGAACCACAATACTACGGGATCCAAACCAGAAAGAACCCAGGATCCGGCCAACAAGTATGCGAAAAATGCGAAAGAACGATCCAGATGAGGGCAAATCCCAGACCTAACCGAGACATAACCGGCGTTATCCTCCAAAATATTAATTGCAACCAGGTTTAATTAACTGTTTCAGTGTGGTACCACATTCCTACCTGATCCAAATCAGAAAAAGCCCAGGATCTGGCCAACAAGCATGCGAAAAATGCGAAAGTACGAGCCAGATGAGGGCAAATCCCAGACCTAACCGAGACATAACCGGCGTTATCCTCTAAAATATTAATCGCAACCAGGTTTATTTGACTGTTTCGGTGTGGTAACGCATTACTGCGTGATCCAAACCAGATAAAGCCCAGGATCTGACCAACAAGTATCAGAAAATTGCGAAAGTTCGAGCCAGATGAGGGCAAATCCCAGACCTAGCCGAGAAATAACCGGCTTTATCCTCTAAAATATTAATCGCAACCAGGTTTATTTGACTGTTTCGGTGTGGTAACGCATTACTGCGTGATCCAAACCAGACAAAGCCCAGGATCTGGCCAACAAGTATCAGAAAAATGCGAAAGTTCGAGCCAGATGAGGGCAAATCCCAGACCTAACCGAGACATAACCGGCGTCATCCTCTAAAATATTAATCGCAACCAGGTATAATTGACTGTTTCGGTGTGGTAACACATTGCTACGAGATCCAAACCAGAAAAATCCCAGGATCGGGCCAACAAGGATGCGAGAAACGCGAAAGTACGAGCCACATGAGGGAAAATCCCAGACCCATCCGAGACATAACCGGCGTTATCCTCTAAGATATTAATCGCAACCAGGTTTATTTGACTGTTTCGGTGTGGTACCACATTACTACGTGGTCCAAGCCAGAAAAAGGCCAGGATCTGGCCAACAAGAATGCGAGAAATGCGAAAGTACGCGCCAGATGAAGGCAAATATCAGACCTAACCGAGACATAACCGGCGTTATCCTCTAAAATATTAATCGCAACCAGGTTTAATTGACTGTTTCGGTGTGGTACCGCATTACTACGTGATCCAAACCAGAAAAAGGCCATGATCTGGCCAACAAGTATGCGAAAAATGCGAAAGTATGAGCCAGATGATTGCAAATACCAGAACTGTGCCTGACATAACCAGCGTTATCCTCTAAAATACGAATCGGAACATGCTTTTAATGACTGTTTCAGTGTGGTAACACATCACTACGAGATCCAAACCAGAAAAATCCCAGGATCGGGCCAACAAGAATGCGAGAAACGCGAAAGGACGAGCCACATGAGGGAAAATCCCAGACCTAACCCAGACATAACCGGCGTTATCCTCTAAAATATTAATCGCAACCAGGTTTAATTGACTGTTTCGTTGTGGAACCGCATTACTACGGGATCCAAACCAGAAAGAACCCAGGATCTGGCCAACAAGTATGCGAAAAATGCGAAAGAACGATCCAGATGAGGGCAAATCCCAGACCTAACCGAGACATAACCGGCGTTATCCTCTAAAATATTAATTGCAACCAGGTTTAGTTAACTGTTTCAGTGTGGCACCACATTACTACGTGATCCAAATCAGAAAAAGCCCAGGATCTGGCCAACAAGTATGCGAAAAACGCGAATGTATGAGCCAGACGATTGCAAATACTAGAACTAACCCAGACATAACCAGCGTTATCCTCTAAAATACTGATCGGAACCAGCTTCTATTGACTGTTTCGTTGTGGAACCGCATTACTACGGGATCCAAATCAGAAAAAGCCCAGGATCTGGCCAACAAGTATGAGAAAAATGCGAAAGTTCGAGCCAGATGAGGGCACATACCAGACCTAACCCAGACAAAACCGGCGTTATACCCTAAAATATTAACCGCAACCAGGTATAATTGACTGTTTCGGTGTGATACCGCATTGCTACGATGATCCAAACCAGAAAGAACCCAGGATCCGGCCAACAAGTATGCGAACAATGCGAAAGAACGATCCAGATGAGGGCAAATCCCAGACCTAACCGAGACATAACCGGCGTTATCCTCCAAAATATTAATTGCAACCAGGTTTAATTAACTGTTTCAGTGTGGTACCACATTCCTACCTGATCCAAATCAGAAAAAGCCCAGGATCTGGCCAACAAGCATGCGAAAAATGCGAAAGTACGAGCCAGATGAGGGCAAATCCCAGACCTAACCGAGACATAACCGGCGTTATCCTCTAAAATATTAATCGCAACCAGGTTTATTTGACTGTTTCGGTGTGGTAACGCATTACTGCGTGATCCAAACCAGATAAAGCCCAGGATCTGACCAACAAGTATCAGAAAAATGCGAAAGTTCGAGCCAGATGAGGGCAAATCCCAGACCTAACCGAGAAATAACCGGCTTTATCCTCTAAAATATTAATCGCAACCAAGTTTATTTGACTGTTTCGGTGTGGTAACGCATTACTGCGTGATCCAAACCAGACAAAGCCCAGGATCTGGCCAACAAGTATCAGAAAAATGCGAAAGTTCGAGCCAGATGAGGGCAAATCCCAGACCTAACCGAGACATAACCGGCGTCATCCTCTAAAATATTAATCGCAACCAGGTATAATTGACTGTTTCGGTGTGGTAACACATTACTACGAGATCCAAACCAGAAAAATCCCAGGATCGGGCCAACAAGGATGCGAGAAACGCGAAAGTACGCGCCAGATGAAGGCAAATATCAGACCTAACCGAGACATTACCGGCGTTATCCACTAAAATATTAATCGCAACCAGGTTCAATTGACTGTTTCGGTGTGGAACCACATTACTACGGTATCCAAACCAGAAAAAACCCAGGATCTGTTCAACAACTATGAGAAAAACGCGAAAGTACGAGCCAGATGGGGGCAAATCCCAGACCCAACCGAGACATAACCAGCGTTATCCTCTAAAATATTAATCGCAACCAGGTTTAGTTGACTGTTTCGGTGTGGTACCGCATTGCTACGATGATCCAAACCAGAAAAAACCCAGGATCTGGCCCACAAGTATGCGAAAATTGCGAAAGTACGATCCAGATGAGGGCAAATCCCAGACCTAACCGAGACATAACCGGCGTTATCCTCTAAAATATTAATCGCAACCAGGTTTAATTGACTGTTTCAGTGTGGTACCACATTACTACGTGATCCAAACCAGAAAGAGGCCAGGATCTGTTCAACAACTATGAGAAAAACGCGAAAGTACGAGCCAGATGATTGCAAATACCAGAACTGTGCCTGACATAACCAGCGTTATCCTCTAAAATACGAATCGGAACCAGGTTTAATTGACTGTTTCGGTGTGGAACCACATTACTACGGGATCCAAACCAGATAAAGCCCAGGATCTGACCAACAAGTATCAGAAAAATGCGAAAGTTCGAGCCAGATGAGGGCAAATCCCAGACCTAACCGAGACATAACCGGCGTTATCCTCTAAAATATTAATCGCAACCAGGTTTATTTGACTGTTTCGGTGTGGTAACACATTACTACGAGATCCAAACCAGAAAAATCCCAGGATCGGGCCAACAAGGATGCGAGAAACGCGAAAGTACGAGCCACATGAGGGAAAATCCCAGACCCAACCGAGACATAACCGGCGTTATCCTCTAAGATATTAATCGCAACCAGGTTTATTTGACTGTTTCGGTGTGGTACCACATTACTACGTGGTCCAAGCCAGAAAAAGGCCAGGATCTGGCCAACAAGAATGCGAAAAATGCGAAAGTACGCGCCAGATGAGGGCAAATATCAGACCTAACCGAGACATTACCGGCGTTATTCTCTAAAATATTAATCGCGACCAGGTTCAATTGACTGTTTCGGTGTGGAACCACATTACTACGGGATCCAAACCAGAAAAAACCCAGGATCTGGCCAACAACTATGAGAAAAACGCGAAAGTATGAGCCAGATGATTGCAAATACCAGAACTATCCCAGACATAACCAGCGTTATCCTCTAAAATATTATTCGCAACCAGGTTTAATTGCCTGTTTCGTTGTGGAACCACAATACTACGGGATCCAAACCAGAAAGAACCCAGGATCTGGCCAACACGTATGCGAAAAATGCGAAAGAACGATCCAGATGAGGGCAAATCCCAGACCTAACCGAGACATAACCGGCGTTATCCTCCAAAATATTAATTGCAACCAGGTTTAATTAACTGTTTCTGTGTGGTACCACATTCCTACCTGATCCAAATCAGAAAAAGCCGAGGATCTGGCCAACAAGTATGCGAAAAATGCGAAAGTACGAGCCAGATGAGGTCAAATCCCAGACCTACCCGAGACATAACCGGCGTTATCCTCTAAAATATTAATCGCAACCAGGTTTAATTGACTGTTTCAGTGTGGTACCACATTACTACGTGATCCAAACCAGAAAGAGGCCAGGATCTGTTCAACAACTATGAGAAAAACGCGAAAGTACGAGCCAGATGGGGGCATATCCCAGACCTAACCGAGACATAACCGGCGTTATCCCCTAAAATATTAATCGCAACCAGGTTTAATTGACTGTTTCGGTGTGGAACCACATTACTACGGGATCCAAACCAGAGAAAACCCAGGATCTGGCCAAGAGGTATGCGAAAAATGCGATAGTATGAGCCAGATGATTGCAAATACTAGCACTAACCCAGACATAACCAGCGTTATCCTCTAAAATACGAATCGGAACATGCTCTTAATGACTGTTTCAGTGTGGTACCACATTCCTACCTGATCCAAATCAGAAAAAGCCGAGGATCTGGCCAACAAGTATGCGAAAAATGCGAAAGTACGATCCAGATGAGGGCAAATCCCAGACCTAACCGAGACATAACCGGCGTTATCCTCTAAAATATTAATCGCAGCCAGGTTTATTTGACTGTTTCGGTGTGGCAACGCATTACTGCGTGATCCAAACCAGATAAAGCCCAGGATCTGACCAACAAGTATCAGAAAAATGCGAAAGTTCGAGCCAGATGAGGGCAAATCCCAGACCTAACCGAGACATAACCGGCGTTATCCTCTAAAATATTAATCGCAACCAGGTTTATTTGACTGTTTCGGTGTGGTAACGCATTACTGCGTGATCCAAACCAGATAAAGCCCAGGATCTGGCCAACAAGTATCAGAAAAATGCGAAAGTTCGAGCCAGATGAGGGCAAATCCCAGACCTAACCGAGACATAACCGGCGTTATCCTCTAAAATATTAATCGCAACCAGGTATAATTGACTGTTTCGGTGTGGTAACACATTACTACGAGATCCAAACCAGAAAAATCCCAGGATCGGGCCAACAAGGATGCGAGAAACGCGAAAGTAGGAGCCACATGAGGGAAAATCCCAGACCTAACCGAGACATAACCGGCGTTATCCTCTAAGATATTAATCGCAACCAGGTTTATATGACTGTTTCGGTGTGGTACCACATTACTACGTGGTCCAAGCCAGAAAAAGGCCAGGATCTGGCCAACAAGAATGCGAAAAATGCGAAAGTACGCGCCAGATGAGGGCAAATATCAGACCTAACCGAGACATTACCGGCGTTATCCTCTAAAATATTAATCGCAACCAGGTTCAATTGACTGTTTCGGTGTGGAACCACATTACTACGGGATCCAAACCAGAAAAAACCGAGGATCTGGCCAACAACTATGAGAAAAACGCGAAAGTATGAGCCAGATGATTGCAAATACCAGAACTATCCCAGACATAACCAGCGTTATCCTCTAAAATATTATTCGCAACCAGGTTTAATTGACTGTTTCTGTCTGCTGCCACTTTACTACGTGGTCCAAGCCAGAAGAAGGCCAGGATCTGGCCAACAAGTATGCGAAAAATGCGAAGGTCCGAGCCAGATGAGGGCAAACACCGGACCTAACCGAGACATAACCGGCGTTATCCTCTAAAATATTAATCGCAACCAGGTTCAATTGACTGTTTCGGTGTGGTAACGCATTACTGCGTGATCCAAAACAGATAAAGCCCAGGATCTGGCCAACAAGTATCAGAAAAATGCGAAAGTTCGAGCCAGATGAGGGCAAATCCCAGAACTATCCCAGACATAACCAGCGTTATCCTCTAAAATATTATTCGCAACCAGGTTTAATTGACTGTTTCTGTCTGCTGCCACTTTACTACGTAGTCCAAGCCAGAAAAAACCCAGGATCTGGCCAACAAGTATGCGAAAAACGCCTCTAAAATACTGATCGGAACCAGCTTCTATTGACTGTTTCAGTGTGGTACCACATTACTACGTGATCCACACCCGAAAAAGGCCAGGATCTGGCCAACAAGTATGCGAAAAACGTGAAAGTACGAGCCAGATGAGGACAAATCCCAGACCTAACCGAGACGTAACCGGCGTTATCCCCTAAAATATTAATCGCAACCAGGTATAATTGACTGTTTCGGTGTGGTACCGCATTGCTACGATGATCCAAACCAGAAATAGGCCAGGATCTGGCCAACAAGTATGCGAAAAATGCGAAAGTATGAGCCAGATGATTGCAAATACCAGAACTAACCCAGACATAACCGGCGTTATCCCCTAAAATATTAATCGCAACCAGGTTTAATTGACTGTTTCGGTGTGGAACCACATTACTACGGGATCCAAACCAGAGAAAACCTAGGATCTGGCCAACAGGTATGCGAAAAATGCGATAGTATGAGCCAGATGATTGCAAATACTAGCACTAACCCAGACATAACCAGCGTTATCCTCTAAAATACGAATCGGAACATGCTCTTAATGACTGTTTCAGTGTGGTACCACATTCCTACCTGATCCAAATCAGAAAAAGCCGAGGATCTGGCCAACAAGTATGCGAAAAATGCGAAAGTACGATCCAGATGAGGGCAAATCCCAGACCTAACCGAGACATAACCGGCGTTATCCTCTAAAATATTAATCGCAACCAGGTTTATTTGACTGTTTCGGTGTGGTAACGCATTACTGCGTGATCCAAACCAGATAAAGCTCAGGATCTGACCAACAAGTGTCAGAAAAATGCGAAAGTTCGAGCCAGATGAGGGCAAATCCCAGACCTAACCGAGACATAACCGGCGTTATCCTCTAAAATATTAATCGCAACCAGGTTTATTTGACTGTTTCGGTGTGGTAACGCATTACTGCGTGATCCAAACCAGATAAAGCCCAGGATCTGGCCAACAAGTATCAGAAAAATGCGAAAGTTCGAGCCAGATGAGGGCAAATCCCAGAACTATCCCAGACATAACCAGCGTTATCCTCTAAAATATTATTCGCAACCAGGTTTAATTGACTGTTTCTGTCTGCTGCCACTTTACTACGTGGTCCAAGCCAGAAAAAACCCAGGATCTGGCCAACAAGTATGCGAAAAACGCCTCTAAAATACTGATCGGAACCAGCTTCTATTGACTGTTTCAGTGTGGTACCACATTACTACGTGATCCACACCCGAAAAAGGCCAGGATCTGGCCAACAAGTATGCGAAAAACGTGAAAGTACGAGCCAGATGAGGACAAATCCCAGACCTAACCGAGACGTAACCGGCGTTATCCCATAAAATATTAATCGCAACCAGGTATAATTGACTGTTTCGGTGTGGTACCGCATTGCTACGATGATCCAAACCAGAAATAGGCCAGGATCTGGCCAACAAGTATGCGAAAAATGCGAAAGTATGAGCCAGATGATTGCAAATACCAGAACTAACCCAGACATAACCGGCGTTATCCCCTAAAATATTAATCGCAACCAGGTTTAATTGACTGTTTCGGTGTGGAACCACATTACTACGGGATCCAAACCAGAGGAAACCCAGGATCTAGCCAACAGGTATGCGAAAAATGCGATAGTATGAGCCAGATGATTGCAAATACTAGCACTAACCCAGACATAACCAGCGTTATCCTCTAAAATACGAATCGGAACATGCTTTTAATAACTGTTTCAGTGTGGTAACACATTACTACGTGATCCAAACCAGAAACATCCCAGGATCGGGCCAACAAGAATGCGAAAAATGCGAAAGTACGAACCATATGAGGGAAAATCCCAGACCTAACCGAGACATAACCGGCGTTATCCTCTAAAATATTAATCGCAACCAGGTTTAATTGACTGTTTCGGTGTGGTACCGCATTACTACGTGATCCAAACCAGAAAAAGGCCATGATCTGGCCAACAAGTATGCGAAAAATGCGAAAGTATGAGCCACATGAGGGAAAATCCCAGACCTAACCCAGAGAAAACCGGCGTTATCCCCTAAAATATTAACCGCAACCAGGTTTAATTGACTCTTTCGTTGTGGAACCACAATACTACGGGATCCAAACCAGAAAGAACCCAGGATCTGGCCAACAAGTATGCGAAAAATGCGAAAGAACGATCCAGATGAGGGCAAATATCAGACCTAACCGAGACATAACCGGCGTTATCCTCTAAAATATTAATCGCAACCAGGTTTATTTGACTGTTTCGGTGTGGTAACGCATTACTGCGTGATCCAAACCAGATAAAGCCCAGGATCTGGCCAACAAGTATGCGAAAAATGCGAAAGTACGAGCCAGATGAGGGCAAATCCCAGACATAACCGAGACATAACCGGCGTTATCCTCTAAAATATTAATCGCAACCAGGTTTATTTGACTGTTTCGGTGTGGTAACGCATTACTGCGTGATCCAAACCAGATAAGGCCCAGGATCTGACCAACAAGTATCAGAAAAATGCGAAAGTTCGAGCCAGATGAGGGCAAATCCCAGACCTAACCGAGACATAACCGGCGTTATCCTCTAAAATATTAATCGCAACCAGGTTTATTTGACTGTTTCGGTGTGGTAACGCATTACTGCGTGATCCAAACCAGATAAAGCCCAGGATCTGGCCAACAAGTATCAGAAAAATGCGAAAGTTCGAGCCAGATGGGGGCAAATCCCAGACCTAACCGAGACATAACCGGCGTTATCCTCTAAAATATTAATCGCAACCAGGTATAATTGACTGTTTCGGTATGGTAACACATTACTACGAGATCCAAACCAGAAAAATCCCAAGATCGGGCCAACAAGGATGCGAGAAACGCGAAAGTACGAGCCACATGAGGGAAAATCCCAGACCCAACCGAGACATAACCGGCGTTATCCTCTAAGATAATCGCAACCAGGTTTATTTGACTGTTTCGGTGTGGTACCACATTACTACGTGGTACAAGCCAGAAAAAGGCCAGGATCTGGCCAACAAGAATGCGAAAAATGCGAAAGTACGCGCCAGATGAGGGCAAATATCAGACCTAACCGAGACATTACCGGCGTTATCCTCTAAAATATTAATCGCAACCAGGTTCAATTGACTGTTTCGGTGTGGGACCACATTACTACGGGATCCAAACCAGAAAAAACCCAGGATCTGTTCAACAACTATGAGAAAAACGCGAAAGTACGAGCCAGATGGGGGCAAATCCCAGACCTAACCGAGACGTAACCGGCGTTATACTCTAAAATATTAATCGCAACCAGGTTCAATTGACTGTTTCGGTGTGGGACCACATTACTACGGGATCCAAACCAGAAAAATCCCAGGATCTGTTCAACAACTATGAGAAAAACGCGAAAGTACGAGCCAGATGGGGGCAAATCCCAGACCTAACCGAGACGTAACCGGCGTTATCCTCTAAAATATTAATCGCAACCAGGTTTAATTGACTGTTTCGGTGTGGAACCACATTACTACGGGATCCAAACCAGGTAAAACCCAGGATCTGGCCAACAGGTATGCGAAATATGCGAAAGTATGAGCCAGATGATTGCAAATACTAGAACTAACCCAGACATAACCAGCGTTATCCTCTAAAATATTAATCGCAACCAGGTTTAATTGACTGTTTCAGTGTGGTAACACATTACCACGTGATCCATACCAGAAGCATCCCAGAATCGGGCCAACAAGAATGCGAAAAATGCGAAAGTACGATCCAGATAAGGGCAAATCCCAGACCTAACCGAGACATAACCGGCGTTATCCTCCAAAATATTAATTGCAACCAGGTTTAATTAACTGTTTCAGTGTGGTACCACATTCCTACCTGATCCAAATCAGAAAAAGCCGAGGATCTGGCCAACAAGTATGCGAAAAATGCGAAAGTACGAGCCAGATGAGGGCAAATCCCAGACATAACCGAGACATAAACGGCGTTATCCTCTAAAATATTAATCGCAACCAGGTATAATTAACTGTTTCAATGTGGTACCACATTCCTACCTGATCCAAATCAGAAAAAGCCGAGGATCTGGCCAACAAGTATGCGAAAAATGCGAAAGTACGAGCCAGATGAGGGCAAATCCCAGACATAACCGAGACATAAACGGCGTTATCCTCTAAAATATTAATCGCAACCAGGTATAATTGACTGTTTCGGTGTGGTACCGCATTGCTACGATGATCCAATCCAGAAAGAGGCCAGGATCTGGGTAACAAGTATGCGAAAAATGCGAAAGAACGATCCAGATGAGGGCAAATCCCAGACCTAACCGAGACATAACCGGCGTTATCCTCTAAAATATTAATCGCAACCAGGTTTAATTGACTGCTTCGGTGTGGTACCGCATTACTGCGTGATCCAAACCAGAAAAAGGCCATGATCTGGCCAACAAGTATGCGAAAAATGCGAAAGTATGAGCCAGACGATTGCAAATACCAGAACTGTGCCTGACATAACCAGCGTTATCCTCTAAAATACGAATCGGAACGTGCTTTTAATGACTGCTTCAGTGTGGTAACACATTACTACGAGATCCAAACCAGAAAAATCCCAGGATCGGGCCAACAAGAATGCGAGAAACGCGAAAGTACGAGCCACATGAGGGAAAATCCCAGACCTAACCCATACATAACCGGGCGTTATACGCTAAAATATTAATCGCAACCAGGTTTAATTTACTCTTTCGTTGTGGAACCACAATACTACGGGATCCAAACCAGAAAGAACCCAGGATCTGGCTAACAAGTATGCGAAAAATGCGAAAGAACGATCCAGATGAGGGCAAATCCCAGACCTAACCGAGACATAACCGGCGTTATCCTCCAAAATATTAATTGCAACCAGGTTTAATTAACTGTTTCAGTGTGGTACCACATTCCTACCTGATCCAAATCAGAAAAAGCCGAGGATCTGGCCAACAAGTATGCGAAAAATGCGAAAGTACGAGCCAGATGAGGGCAAATCCCAGACATAACCGAGACATAAACGGCGTTATCCTCTAAAATATTAATCGCAACCAGGTATAATTGACTGTTTCGGTGTGGTACCGCATTGCTACGATGATCCAATCCAGAAAGAGGCCAGGATCTGGGTAACAAGTATGCGAAAAATGCGAAAGAACGATCCAGATGAGGGCAAATCCCAGACCTAACCGAGACATAACCGGCGTTATCCTCCAAAATATTAATTGCAACCAGGTTTAATTAACTGTTTCAGTGTGGTACCACATTCCTACCTGATCCAAATCAGAAAAAGCCGAGGATCTGGCCAACAAGTATGCGAAAAATGCGAAAGTACGAGCCAGATGAGGGCAAATCCCAGACATAACCGAGACATAACCGGCGTTATCCTCTAAAATATTAATCGCAACCAGGTTTATTTGACTGTTTCGGTGTGGTAACGCATTACTGCGTGATCCAAACCAGATAAGGCCCAGGATCTGACCAACAATTATCAGAAAAATGCGAAAGTTCGAGCCAGACGAGGGCAAATCCCAGACCTAACCGAGACATAACCGGCGTTATCCTCTAAAATATTAATCGCAACCAGGTTTATTTGACTGTTTCGGTGTGGTAACGCATTACTGCGTGATCCAAACCAGATAAAGCCCAGGATCTGGCCAACAAGTATCAGAAAAATGCGAAAGTTCGAGCCAGATGGGGGCAAATCCCAGACCTAACCGAGACATAACCGGCGTTATCCTCTAAAATATTAATCGCAACCAGGTATAATTGACTGTTTCGGTGTGGTAACACATTACTACGAGATCCAAACCAGAAAAATCCCAGGATCGGGCCAACAAGGATGCGAGAAACGCGAAAGTACGAGCCACATGAGGGAAAAACCCAGACCCAACCGAGACATAACCGGCGTTATCCTCTAAGATATTAATCGCAGCCAGGTTTATTTGACTGTTTCGGTGTGGTACCACATTACTACGTGGTCCAAGCCAGAAAAAGGCCAGGATCTGGCCAACAAGAATGCGAAAAATGCGAAAGTATGAGCCAGATGATTGCAAATACCAGAACTAACCCATACATAACCGGCGTTATCCCCTAAAATATTAATCGCAACCAGGTATAATTGACTGTTTCGGTGTGGAACCACATTACTACGGGATCCAAACCAGATAAAACCCAGGATCTGGCCAACAGGTATGCGAAAAATGCGAAAGTATGAGCCAGATGATAGCAAATACTAGAACTAACCCAGACATAACCAGCGTTATCCTCTAA
The DNA here is from genome assembly GCF_051014445.1 of Colletes latitarsis. Lineage (NCBI taxonomy): Eukaryota > Metazoa > Arthropoda > Insecta > Hymenoptera > Colletidae > Colletes > Colletes latitarsis. The sequence continues at coordinate 29,056,355 of NW_027488367.1, read as the reverse complement.
AATACGAACCGGAACATGCTTTTAATGACTGTTTCAGTGTGGTAACACATTACTACGTGATCCAAACCAGAAACATCCCAGGATCGGGCCAACAAGAATGCGAAAAATGCGAAAGTACGAACCAGATGAGGGAAAATCCCAGACCTAACCGAGACGTAACCGGCGTTATCCCCTAAAATATTAATCGCAACCAGGTTTAATTGACTGTTTCAGTGTGGTAACACATTACTACGTGATCCAAACCAGAGAAAACCCAGGATCTGGCCAACAGGTATGCGAAAAATGCGAAAGTATGAGCCAGATGATTGCAAATACTAGCACTAACCCAGACATAACCGGCGTTATCCTCTAAAATATTAATCGCAACCGGGTTTAATTGACTGTTTCCGTGTGGAACCACATTACTACGGGATCCAAACCAGAGAAAGGCCAGGATCTGGCCAACAAGTATGCGAAAAATGCGAAAGTATGAGCCAGATGATTGCAAATACTAGAACTAACCCAGACATAACCAGCGTTATCCTCTAAAATACGAATCGGAACATGATTTTAATGACTGTTTCAGTGTGGTAACACATTACTACGTGATCCAAACCAGAAACATCCCAGGATCGGGCCAACAAGAATGCGAAAAATGCGAAAGTACGAACCAGATGAGGGAAAATCCCAGACCTAACCGAGACGTAACCGGCGTTATCCCCTAAAATATTAATCGCAACCAGGTTTAATTGACTGTTTCAGTGTGGTAACACATTACTACGTGATCCAAACCGGAGAAAACCCAGGATCTGGCCAACAGGTATGCGAAAAATGCGAAAGTATGAGCCAGATGATTGCAAATACTAGCACTAACCCAGACATAACCGGCGTTATCCTCTAAAATATTAATCGCAACCGGGTTTAATTGACTGTTTCCGTGTGGAACCACATTACTACGGGATCCAAACCAGAGAAAGGCCAGGATCTGGCCAACAATTATGCGAAAAATGCGAAAGTACGATCCAGATGAGGGCAAATCCCAGATCTAACCGAGACATAACCGGCGTTATCCTCTAAAATATTAATCGCAACCAGGTTTAATTGACTGTTTCGGTGTGGTACCGCATTACTACGTGATCCAAACCAGAGAAAGGCCAGGATCTGGCCAACTAGGGTGAGAAAAATGCGAATATATGATCAAGATGATTGCAAATACCAGAACTAACCCTGACATAACCAGCGTTATCCTCTAAAATACGCATCGGAACATGCTTTTAATGACTGTTTCAGTGTGGTACCACATTACTACGTGATCCAAACCAGAAAAAGCCCAGGATCGGGCCAACAAGAATGCGAAAAATGCGAAAGTACGAGCCACATGAGGGAAAATCCCAGACCTAACCCAGACATTACCGGCGTTATCCTCTAAAATATTAACCGCAACCAGGGTTAATTGACTGTTTCGTTGTGGAACCACAATACTACGGGATCCAAACCAGAAAAAACCCAGGATCTGTTCAACAACTATGAGAAAAACGCGAAAGTACGAGCCAGATGGGGGCAAATCCCAGACCTAACCGAGACATAACCAGTGCTATCCTCTAAAATATTAATCGCAACCAGGTATAATTGACTGTTCCGGTGTGGTACCGCATTGCTACGATGATCCAAACCAGAAAGAGGCCAGGATCTGGCCAACAAGTATGCGAAAAATGCGAAAGTATGAGCCAGATGATTGCAAATACCAGAACTAACCCACACATAACCGGCGTTATCCTCTAAAATATTAATCGCAACCAGGTTTATTTGACTGTTTCGGTGTGGTACCGCATTGCTACGATGATCCAAACCAGAAAGAGGCCAGGATCTGGCCAACAAGTATGCGAAAAACGTGAAAGTACGAGCCAGATGAGGACAAATCCCAGACCTAACCGAGACGTAACCGGCGTTATCCCCTAAAATATTAATCGCAACCAGGTATAAATGACTGTTCCGGTGTGGTACCGCATTGCTACGATGATCCAAACCAGAAAGAGGCCAGGATCTGGCCAACAAGTATGCGAAAAATGCGAAAGTATGAGCCAGATGATTGCAAATACCAGAACTAACCCAGACATAACCGGCGTTATCCCCTAAAATATTAATCGCAACCAGGTTTAATTGACTGTTTCGGTGTGGTACCGCATTACTGCGTGATCCAAACCAGAGAAAGGCCAGGATCTGGCCAACAAGCATGAGAAAAATGCAAATAAATGATCCAGATGATTGCAAATACCAGAACTAACCCTGACATAACCAGCGTTATCCTCTAAAATACGCATCGGAACATGCTTTTAATGACTGTTTCAGTGTGGTACCACATTACTACGTGATCCAAGCCAGAAAAAGCCCAGGATCGGGCCAACAAGAATGCGAAAAATGCGAAAGTACGAGCCAGATGAGGGAAAATCCCAGACCTAGCCGAGACGTAACCGGCGATATCCCCTAAAATATTAATCGCAACCAGGTATAATTGACTGTTTCGGTGTGGTACCGCATTGCTACGATGATCCAAACCAGAAAGAGGCCAGGATCTGGCCAACAAGTATGCGAAAAATGCGAAAGTATGAGCCTGATCATTGCAAATACCAGAACTAACCCAGACATAACCAGCGTTATCCTCTAAAATATTAATCGCAACCAGGTTTAATTGACTGTTTCGTTGTGGTACTGCCTTACTACGTGATCCAGACCAGAAAAAGGCCAGGATCTGGCCAACAAGTATGCGCAAAATGCGAAAGTACGAGCCAGGTGAGGGCAAATCCCAGACCAAACCGAGACATAAACGGCGTTATCCTTTAAAATATTAATCGCAACCAGGTTTAATTGACTGTTTCGGTGTGGTTCTGCATTACTACGTGATCCAGACTAGAAAAAGGCCAGGATCTGGCCAACAAGTATGCGAAAAATGCGAAAGTATGAGCCAGATGATTGCAAATCCCAGACCTAACCGAGACATAACCGGCGTTATCCGCTAAAGTATTAATCGCAACCAGGTTTAATTGACTGTTTCGTTGTGGAACCGCATTACTACGGGATCCAAACCAGAAAAAACCCAGGATCTGGCCAACAACTATGAGAAAAACGCGAAAGTATGAGCCAGATGATTGCAAATACCAGAACTATCCCAGGCATAACCAGCGTTATCCTCTAAAATAAAATTCGCATCCAGGTTTAATTGACTGTTTCGGTGTGGTACCACATTACTACGTGGTCCAAGCCAGAAGAAGGCCAGGATCTGGCCAACAAGAATGCGAAAAACGTGAAAGTACGAGCCAGATGAGGACAAATCCCAGACCTAACCGAGACGTAACCGGCGTTATCCCATAAAATATTAATCGCAACCAGGTATAATTGACTGTTTCGGTGTGGGACCACATTACTGCGGGATCCAAACCAGAAAAAACCCAGGATCTGTTCAACAACTATGAGAAAAACGCGAAAGTACGAGCCAGATGGGGGCAAATCCCAGCCCTAACCGAGACATAACCAGAGTTATCCTCTAAAATATTAATCGCAACCAGGTTTAAATGACTGTTTCGGTGTGGTACCGCATAGCTACGATGATCCAAACCAGAAAGAGGCCAGGATCTGGCCAACAAGTATGCGAAAAACGTGAAAGTACGAGCCAGATGAGGACAAATCCCAGACCTAACCGAGACGTAACCGGCGTTATCCCATAAAATATTAATCGCAACCAGGTATAATTGACTGTTCCGGTGTGGTACCGCATTGCTACGATGATCCAAACCAGAAAGAGGCCAGGATCTGGCCAACAAGTATGCGATAAATGCGGAAGCATGAGCCAGATGATTGCAAATACCAGAACTAACCCAGACATAACCGGCGTTATCCCCTAAAATATTAATCGCAACCAGGTTTAATTGACTGTTTCAGTGTGGTACCACATTACTACGTGATCCAAACCAGAAAAAGCCCAGGATCGGGCCAACAAGAATGCGAAAAATGCGAAAGTACGAGCCAGATGAGGGAAAATCCCAGAAATAACCGAGACGTAACCGGCGTTATCCCATAAAATATTAATCGCAACCAGGTTTAATTGACTGTTTCGGTGTGGTACCGCATTACTACGTGATCGAAACCAGAGAAAGGCCAGGATCTGACCAACAAGGATGAGAAAAATGTAAATATATGATCCAGATGATTGTAAATACCAGAACTAACCCTGACATAACCAGCGTTATCCTCTAAAATACGCATCGGAACATGCTTTTAATGACTGTTTCAGTGTGGTACCACATTACTACGTGATCCAAACCAGAAACATCCCAGGATCTGGCCGACAAGTATTCGAAAAATGCGATAGTATGAGCCAGAGGAGGGCAAATACCTGAGTTAACACAGACATAACCGGCGTTATCCTCTAAAATATTAATCGCAACCGGGTTTAATTGACTGTTTCCGTGTGGAACCACATTACTACGGGATCCAAACCAGAAAAAACCCAGGATGTGGCCAACAACTATGAGAAAAACGCGAAAGTATGAGCCAGATGATTGCAAATACCAGAACTATCCCAGGCATAACCAGCGTTATCCACTAAAATATTATTCGCAACCAGGTTTAATTGACTGTTTCGGTGTGGTACCACATTACTACGTGGTCCAAGCCAGAAAAAGGCCAGGATCTGGCCAACAAGAATGCGAAAAATGCGAATATATGATCAAGATGATTGCAAATACCAGAACTAACCCTGACATAACCAGCGTTATCCTCTAAAATACGCATCGGAACATGCTTTTAATGACTGTTTCAGTGTGGTACCACATTACTACGTGATCCAAACCAGAAAAAGCCCAGGATCGGGCCAACAAGAATGCGAAAAATGCGAAAGTACGAGCCATATGAGGGAAAATCCCAGACCTAACCGAGACGTAACCGGCGTTATCCCCTAAAATATTAATCGCAACCAGGTATAATTGACTGTTTCGGTGTGGTACTGCATTACTACGTGATCCAGACCAGAAAAAACCCAGGATCTGTTCAACAACTATGAGAAAAACGCGAAAGTACGAGCCAGATGGGGGCAAATCCCAGACCTAACCGAGACATAACCAGCGTTAACCTCTAAAATATTAATCGCAACCAGGTTTAATTGACTGTTTCGGTGTGGTACCGCATTGCTACGATGATCCAAACAAGAAAGAGGCCAGGATCTGGCCAACAAGTATGCGAAAAACGGGAAAGTACGAGCCAGATGAGGACAAATCCCAGACCTAACCGAGACGTAACCGGCGTTATCCCCTAAAATATTAATCGCAACCAGGTATAATTGACTGTTTCGGTGTGGTACCGCATTGCTACGATGATCCAAACCAGAAAGAGGCCAGGATCTGGCCAACAAGTATGCGAATAATGCGAAAGTATGAGCCAGATGAGGGCAAATACCAGAACTAACCCAGACATAACCGGCGTTATCCCCTAAAATATTAATCGCAACCAGGTTTAATTGACTGTTTCAGTGTGGTACCACATTACTACGTGATCCAAACCAGAAAAAGCCCAGGATCGGGCCAACAAGAATGCGAAAAATGCGAAAGTACGAGCCAGATGAGGGAAAATCCCAGACATAACCGAGACGTAACCGGCGTTATCCCATAAAATATTAATCGCAACCAGGTTTAATTGACTGTTTCGGTGTGGTACCGCATTACTACGTGATCGGAACCAGAGAAAGGCCAGGATCTGGCCAACAAGGATGAGAAAAATGTAAATATATGATCCAGATGATTGTAAATACCAGAACTAACCCTGACATAACCAGCGTTATCCTCTAAAATACGCATCGGAACATGCTTTTAATGACTGTTTCAGTGTGGTACCACATTACTACGTGATCCAAACCAGAAAAAGCCCAGGATCGGGCCAACAAGAATGCGAAAAATGCGAAAGTACGAGCCAGATGAGGGAAAATCCCAGACATAACCGAGACGTAACCGGCGTTATCCTCTAAAATATTAATCGCAACCCGGTTTAATTGACTGTTTCAGTGTGGTACCACATTACTACGTGATCCAAACCAGCAAAAGCCCAGGATCTGGCCAACAAGTATGCGAAAAACGCGAATGTATGAGCCAGATGATTGCAAATACCAGAACTAACCCAGACATAACCAGCGTTATCCTCTAAAATACTGATCGGAACCAGCATCTATTGACTGTTTCGGTGTGGTACCGCATTGCTACGATGATCCAAACCAGAAAGAGGCCAGGATCTGGCCAACAAGTATGCGAATAATGCGAAAGTATGAGCCTGATGATTGCAAATACCAGAACTAACCCAGCCATAACCAGCGTTATCCTCTAAAATACGAATCGGAACATGCTTTTAATGACTATTTCAGTGTGGTAACACATTACTACGTGATCCAAACCAGAAACATCCCAGGATCTGGCCGACAAGTATTCGAAAAATGCGATAGTATGAGCCAGAGGGGGGCAAATACCTGAGTTAACACAGACATAACCGGCGTTATCCTCTAAAATATTAATCGCAACCGGGTTTAATTGACTGTTTCCGTGTGGAACCACATTACTACGGGATCCAAACCAGAAAAAACCTAGGATCTGGCCAACAACTATGAGAAAAACGCGACAGTATGAGCCAGATGATTGCAAATACCAGAACTATCCCAGGCATAACCAGCGTTATCCTCTAAAATATTATTCGCAACCAGGTTTAATTGACTGTTTCGGTGTGGTACCACATTACTACGTGGTCCAAGCCAGAAAAAGGCCAGGATCTGGCCAACAAGAATGCGAAAAATGCGAAAGTACGCGCCAGATGAGGGCAAATATCAGACCTAACCGAGACATTACCGGCGTTATCCTCTAAAATATTAATCGCAACCAGGTTCAATTGACTGTTTCGGTGTGGGACCACATTACTACGGGATCCAAACCAGAAAAAACCCAGGATCTGTTCAACAACTATGAGAAAAACGCGAAAGTACGAGCCAGATGGGGGCAAATCCCAGCCCTAACCGAGACATAACCAGAGTTATCCTCTAAAATATTAATCGCAACCAGGTTTAATTGACTGTTTCGGTGTGGTACCGCATTGCTACGATGATCCAAACCAGAAAGAGGCCAGGATCTGGCCAACAAGTATGCGAAAAACGTGAAAGTACGAGCCAGATGAGGACAAATCCCAGACCTACCCGAGACGTAACCGGCGTTATCCCATAAAATATTAATCGCAACCAGGTATAATTGACTGTTCCGGTGTGGTACCGCATTGCTACGATGATCCAAACCAGAAAGAGGCCAGGATCTGGCCAACAAGTATGCGAAAAATGCGAAAGTATGAGCCAGATGATTGCAAATACCAGAACTAACCCAGACATAACCGGCGTTATCCCCTAAAATATTAATCGCAACCAGGTTTAATTGACTGTTTCGGTGTGGTACCGCATTACTACGTGATCGAAACCAGAGAAAGGCCAGGATCTGGCCAACAAGGATGAGAAAAATGTAAATATATGATCCAGATGATTGTAAATACCAGAACTAACCCTGACATAACCAGCGTTATCCTCCAAAATACGCATCGGAACATGCTTTTAATGACTGTTTCAGTGTGGTACCACATTACTACGTGATCCAAACCAGAAAAAGCCCAGGATCGGGCCAACAAGAATGCGAAAAATGCGAAAGTACGAACCAGATGAGGGAAAATCCCAGACCTAACCGAGACGTAACCAACGTTATCCCCTAAAATATTATTCGCAACCAGGTTTAATTGACTGTTTCAGTGTGGTACCACATTACTACGTGATCCAAACCAGCAAAAGCCCAGGATCTGGCCAACAAGTATGCGAAAAACGCGAATGTATGAGCCAGATGAGGACAAATCCCAGACCTAACCGAGACGTAACCGGCGTTATCCCCTAAAATATTAATCGCAACCAGGTATAATTGACTGTTTCGGTGTGGTACCGCATTGCTACGATGATCCAAACCAGAAAGAGGCCAGGATCTGGCCAACAAGTATGCGAAAAACGTGAAAGTACGAGCCAGATGAGGACAAATCCCAGACCTAACCGAGACGTAACCGGCGTTATCCCCTAAAATATTAATCGCAACCAGGTATAATTGACTGTTTCGGTGTGGTACCGCATTGCTACGATGATCCAAACCAGAAAGAGGCCAGGATCTGGCCAACAAGTATGCGAAAAACGTGAAAGTACGAGCCAGATGAGGACAAATCCCAGACCTAACCCAGACATAACCGGCGTTATCCCCTAAAATATTAATCGCAACCAGGTTTAATTGACTGTTTCAGTGTGGTACCACATTACTACGTGATCCAAACCAGCAAAAGCCCAGGATCTGGCCAACAAGTATGCGAATAATGCGAAAGTATGAGCCTGATGATTGCAAATACCAGAACTAACCCAGCCATAACCAGCGTTATCCTCTAAAATACGATTCGGAACATGCTTTTAATGACTGTTTCAGTGTGGTAACACATTACTACGTGATCCAAACCAGAAACATCCCAGGATCTGGCCGACAAGTATTCGAAAAATGCGATAGTATGAGCCTGAGGAGGGCAAATACCTGAGTTAACACAGACATAACCGGCGTTATCCTCTAAAATATTAATCGCAACCGGGTTTAATTGACTGTTTCCGTGTGGAACCACATTACTACGGGATCCAAACCAGAAAAAACCTAGGATCTGGCCAACAACTATGAGAAAAACGCGAAAGTATGTGCCAAATGATTGCAAATACCAGAACTATCCCAGGCATAACCAGCGTTATCCTCTAAAATATTATTCGCAACCAGGTTTAATTGACTGTTTCGGTGTGGTACCACATTACTACGTGGTCCAAGCCAGAAAAAGGCCAGGATCTGGCCAACAAGAATGCGAAAAATGCGAAAGTACGAGCCAGATGAGGGCAAATACCAGACCTAACCCAGACATAACCGGCGTTATCCGCTAAAATATTAATCGCAACCAGGTTTAATTGACTGTTTCGTTGTGGAACCGCATTACTACGGGATCCAAACCAGAAAAAACCCAGGATCTGGCCAACAACTATGAGAAAAACGCGAAAGTATGAGCCAGATGATTGCAAATACCAGAACTATCCCAGGCATAACCAGCGTTATCCTCTAAAATATTATTCGCATCCAGGTTTAATTGACTGTTTCAGTGTGGTACCACATTACTACGTGGTCCAAGCCAGAAAAAGGCCAGGATCTGGCCAACAAGAATGCGAAAAATGCGAAAGTACGCGCCAGATGAGGGCAAATATCAGACCTAACCGAGACATTACCGGCGTTATCCTCTAAAATATTAATCGCAACCAGGTTCAACTGACTGTTTCGGTGTGGGACCACATTACTACGGGATCCAAACCAGAAAAAACCCAGGATCTGTTCAACAACTATGAGAAAAACGCGAAAGTACGAGCCAGATGGGGGCAAATCCCAGCCCTAACCGAGACATAACCAGAGTTATCCTCTAAAATATTAATCGCAACCAGGTTTAATTGACTGTTTCGGTGTGGTACCGCATTGCTACGTTGATCCAAACCAGAAAGAGGCCAGGATCTGGCCAACAAGTATGCGAAAAACGTGAAAGTACGAGCCAGATGAGGACAAATCCCAGACCTAACCGAGACATAACCGGCGTTATCCCCTAAAATATTAATCGCAACCAGGTTTAATTGACTGTTTCGTTGTGGTACCGCATTACTACGTGATCCAAACCAGAGAAAGGCCAGGATCTGGCCAACAAGGATGAGAAAAATGCAAATATATGATCCAGATGATTGGAAATACCAGAACTAACCCTTACATAACCAGCGTTATCCTCTAAAATACGCATCGGAACATGCTTTTAATGACTGTTTCAGTGTGGTACCACATTACTACGTGATCCAAACCAGAAAAAGCCCAGGATCGGGACAACAAGAATGCGAAAAATGCGAAAGTACGAGCCAGATGAGGGAAAATCCCAGACCTAACCGTGACGTAACCGGCGTTATCCTCTAAAATATTAATCGCAACCAGGTTTAATTGACTGTTTCAGTGTGGTACCACATTACTACGTGATCCAAACCAGAAAAAGCCCAGGATCTGGCCAACAAGTATGCGAAAAACGCGAATGTATGAGCCAGATGATTGCAAATACCAGAACTAACCCAGACATAACCAGCGTTATCCTCTAAAATACTGATCGGAACCAGCTTCTGTTGACTGTTTCGGTGTGGTACCACATTACTACGTGATCCACACCCGAAAAAGGCCTGGATCTGGCCAACAAGTATGCGAAAAACGTGAAAGTACGAGCCAGATGAGGACAAATCCCAGACCTAACCGAGACGTAACCGGCGTTATCCCCTAAAATATTAATCGCAACCAGGTATAATTGACTGTGTCGGTCTGGTACCGCATTGCTACGATGATCCAAACCAGAAAGAGGCCAGGATCTGGCCAACAAGTATGCGAAAAATGCGAAAGTATGAGCCAGATGATTGCAAATATCAGAACTAACCCAGACATAACCGGCGTTATCCCCTAAAATATTAATCGCAACCAGGTTTAATTGACTGTTTCAGTGTGAAACCACATTACTACGGGATCCAAACCAGAGAAAACCCAGGATCTGGCCAACAGGTATGCGAAGAATGCGAAAGTATGAGCCAGATACGGGGTCGCGGGCGGTTGCGAGTTGGGGCTCGCAGCCGCCACTAAACGCGGCCCCGGGACGGATAGCGGCGGGATGGAGTGGCCCCGTCCCGCCGCTATGAGGCAGTGTGTCTACTGGGGGGACCGATTGTCCCCCCGGGGGATGGGCGCGAAGGCGCGGGCACGTGGAGGATACCGGAAGAATGCTTCGAGCGATTCCCGGTATCCTCCCAAATCGTGCCGAAGGGTCACCGTGGGGTTTTTAGTGGGTAGGTCCCGCGCCTGTCGTTGTACGGGCGCGGGGAATCCCACACACCCCTCCCACCTCTTCCCAAGGAAGTGGGAGGGAGTCTTTCGAAGATTTTCCCCACGACAAAAAAAAAAAAAAAAAAAAAAAAAAAGTATGAGCCAGATGATTGCAAATACCAGACCTATGCCTAACATAACCAGCGTTATCCTCTAAAATACGAATCGGAACATGCTTTTAATGACTGTTTCGGTGTGGTAATACATTACTACGAGATCCAAACCAGAAAAATCCCAGGATCGGGCCAACAAGGATGCGAGAAACGCGAAAGTTCGAGCCACATGAGGGAAAATCCCAGACCCAACCGAGACATAACCGGCGTTATCCTCTAAGATATTAATCGCAACCAGGTTTATTTGACTGTTTCGGTGTGGTAACGCATTACTACGTGATCCAAACCAGATAAAGCCCAGAATCTGACCAACAAGTATGCGAAAAATGCGGTAGTACGATCCAGATGAGGGCAAATCCCAGACCTAACTGAGACATAACCGGCGTTATCCTCTAAAATATTAATCGCAACCAGGTTTAATTGACTGTTTCGGTGTGGTACCGCATTACTACGTGATCCAAACCAGAAAAAGCCCATGAACTGGCCAACAAGTATGCGAAAAATGCGAAAGTATGAGCCAGATGATTGCAAATACCAGAACTATGCCTGACATAACCAGCGTTATCCTCTAAAATACGAATCGGAACATGCTTTTAATGACTGTTTCAGTGTGGTAGCACATTACTACGAGATCCAAACCAGAAAAATCCCAGGATCGGGCCAACAAGAATGCGAGAAACGCGAAAGTACGAGCCACATGAGGGAAAATCCCAGACCTAACCCAGACATAACCGGCGTTATCCACTAAAATATTAATCGCAACCAGGTTTAATTGACTGTTTCGTTGTGGAACCACATTACTACGGGATCCAAACCAGAAAGAACCCAGGATCTGGCCAACAACTATGAGAAAAACGCGAAAGTATGAGCCAGATGATTGCAAATACCAGAACTATCCCAGGCATAACCAGCGTTATCCTCTAAAATATTATTCGCATCCAGGTTTAATTGACTGTTTCGGTGTGGTACCACATTACTACGTGGTCCAAGCCAGAAAAGGCCAGGATCTGGCCAACAAGAATGCGAAAAATGCGAAAGTACGCACAGGTGAGGGCAAATATCGGACCTAACCGAGACATTACCGGCGTTGTCCTCTAAAATATTAATCGCAACCAGGTTCAATTGACTGTTTCGGTGTGGAACCACATTACGACGGGATCCAAACCAGAAAAAACCCAGGATCTGTTCAACAACTATGAGAAAAACGCGAAAGTACGAGCCAGATGGTGGCAAATCCCAGACCTAACCGAGACATAACCTGCGTTATCCTCTAAAATATTAATCGCAACCGGGTTTAATTGACTGTTTCCGTGTGGAACCACATTACTACGGGATCCAAACCAGAAAAAACCCAGGATCTGGCCAACAACTATGAGAAAAATGCGAAAGTATGAGCCAGATGATTGCAAATACCAGAACTGACCCAGACATAACCAGCGTTATCCTCTAAAATATTAATCGCAACCAGGTTTAGTTGACTGATTCGGTGTGGTACTGCATTACTACGTGATCCAGACCAGAAAAAGGCCAGGATCTGGCCAACAAGTATGCGCAAAATGCGAAAGTACGAGCCAGGTGAGGGCAAATCCCAGACCTAACCGAGACATAACCGGCGCTATCCTCTAAAATATTAATCGCAACCGGGTATAATTGACTGTTTCGGTGTGGTACCGCATTGCTACGATGATCCAAACCAGAAAGAGGCCAGGATCTGGCTAACAAGTATGCGAAAAATGCGAAAGTACGAGCCAGATGAGGGCAAATCCTTGACCAAACCGAGACATAACCGTCGTTACCCTGTAAAATATTAATCGCAACCAGGTTTATTTGACTGTTTCGGTGTGGTAACGCATTACTACGTGATCCAAACCAGATAAAGCCCAGAATCTGACCAACAAGTATGCGAAAAATGCGGTAGTACGATCCAGATGAGGGCAAATCCCAGACCTAACTGAGACATAACCGGCGTTATCCTCTAAAATATTAATCGCAACCAGGTTTAATTGACTGTTTCGGTGTGGTACCGCATTACTACGTGATCCAAACCAGAAAAAGCCCATGAACTGGCCAACAAGTATGCGAAAAATGCGAAAGTATGAGCCAGATGATTGCAAATACCAGAACTATGCCTGACATAACCAGCGTTATCCTCTAAAATACGAATCGGAACATGCTTTTAATGACTGTTTCAGTGTGGTAGCACATTACTACGAGATCCAAACCAGAAAAATCCCAGGATCGGGCCAACAAGAATGCGAGAAACGCGAAAGTACGAGCCACATGAGGGAAAATCCCAGACCTAACCCAGACATAACCGGCGTTATCCACTAAAATATTAATCGCAACCAGGTTTAATTGACTGTTTCGTTGTGGAACCACATTACTACGGGATCCAAACCAGAAAGAACCCAGGATCTGGCCAACAAGTATGCGAAAAATGCGAAAGAACGATCCAGATGAGGGCAAATCCCAGACCTATCCGAGACATAACCGGCGTTATCCTCTAAAATATTAATTGCAACCAGGTTTAATTAACTGTTTCAGTGTGGTACCACATTACTACGTGATCCAAATCAGAAAAAGCCCAGGATCTGGCCAACAAGTATGCGAAAAATGCGAAAGTACGAGCCAGATGAGGGCAAATCCCAGACCTAACCGAGACATAACCGGCGTTATCCTCTAAAATATTAATCGCAACCAGGTTTATTTGACTGTTTCGGTGTGGCAACGCATTACTACGTGATCCAAACCAGATAAAGCCCAGGATCTGGCCAACAAGTATCAGAAAAATGCGAAAGTTCGAGCCAGATGAGGGCAAATACCAGACCTAACCCAGACAAAACCGGCGTTATCCCCTAAAATATTAATCGCAACCAGGTTTAATTGACTGCTTCGGTGTGGTACCGCATTGCTACGATGTTCCAAACCAGAAAGAGGCCAGGATCTGGCTAACAAGTATGCGAAAAATGCGAAAGTACGAGCCAGATGAGGGCAAATCCCAGACCAAGCCGAGACATAACCTGCGTTATCCTGTAAAATATTAATCGCAACGCAGGTATAATTGACTGTTTCGGTGTGGTACCGCATTACTACGTGATCCAAACCAGAGAAAGGCCAGGATCTGGCCAACAAGTATGAGAAAAATGCGAATATATGATCAAGATGATTGCAAATACCAGAACTAACCCTGACATAACCAGCGTTATCCTCTAAAATACGCATCGGAACATGCTTTTAATGACTGTTTCAGTGTGGTACCACATTACTACGTGATCCAAACCAGAAAAAGCCCAGGATCGGGCCAACAAGAATGCGAAAAATGCGAAATTACGAGCCAGATGAGGGAAAATCCCAGACCTAACCGAGACGTAAGCGGCGTTATCCCCTAAAATATTAATCGCAACCAGGTTTAATTGACTGTTTCGGTGTGGTACTGCATTACTACGTGATCCAGACCAGAAGAAACCCAGGATCTGTTCAACAACTATGAGAAAAACGCGAAAGTACGAGCCAGATGATTGCAAATACCAGAACTATCCCAGGCATAACCAGCGTTATCCACTAAAATATTATTCGCAACCAGGTTTAATTGACTGTTTCGGTGTGGTACCACATTACTACGTGGTCCAAGCCAGAAAAAGGCCAGGATCTGGCCAACAAGTATGCGAATAATGCGAAAGTATGAGCCTGATGATTGCAAATACCAGAATTAACCCAGACATAACCAGCGTTATCCTCTAAAATACGAATCGGAACATGCTTTTAATGACTGTTTCAGTGTGGTAACACATTACTACGTGATCCAAACCAGAAAGATCCCAGGATCTGGCCGACAAGTATTCGAAAAATGCGATAGTATGAGCCAGAGGAGGGCAAATACCTGAGTTAACACAGACATAACCGACGTTATCCTCTAAAATATTAATCGCAACCGGGTTAAATTGACTGTTTCCGTGTGGAACCACATTACTACGGGATCCAAACCAGAAAAAACCCAGGATCTGGCCAACAACTATGAGAAAAACGCGAAAGTATGAGCCAGATGATTGCAAATACCAGAACTATCCCAGGCATAACCAGCGTTATCCACTAAAATATTATTCGCAACCAGGTTTAATTGACTGTTTCGGTGTGGTACCACATTACTACGTGGTCCAAGCCAGAAAAAGGCCAGGATCTGGCCAACAAGAATGCGAAAAATGCGAAAGTACGCGCCAGATGAGGGCAAATACCAGACCTAACCGAGACATTACCGGCATTATCCTCTAAAATATTAATCGCAACCAGGTTCAATTGACTGTTTCGGTGTGGAACCACATTACTACGGGATCCAAACCAGAAAGAACCCAGGATCTGGCCAACAACTATGAGAAAAACGCGAAAGTATGAGCCAGATGATTGCAAATACCAGAACTATCCCAGGCATAACCAGCGTTATCCTCTAAAATATTATTCGCATCCAGGTTTAATTGACTGTTTCGGTGTGGTACCACATTACTACGGGATCCAAACCAGAAAAAACCCAGGATCTGGCCAACAACTATGAGAAAAATGCGAAAGTATGAGCCAGATGATTGCAAATACCAGAACTGACCCAGACATAACCAGCGTTAGCCTCTAAAATATTAATCGCAACCAGGTTTAGTTGACTGCTTCGTTGTGGAACCGCATTACTACGGGATCCAAACCAGAAAAATACCCAGGATCTGGCCAACAACTATGAGAAAAAGCGAAAGTATGAGCCAGATGATTGCAAATACCAGAACTATCCCAGACATAACCAGCGTTATCCTCTAAAATATTATTCGCATCCAGGTTTAATTGACTGTTTCGGTGTGGTACCACATTACTACGTGGTCCAAGCCAGAAAAGGCCAGGATCTGGCCAACAAGAATGCGAAAAATGCGAAAGTACGCACAGGTGAGGGCAAATATCGGACCTAACCGAGACATTACCGGCGTTGTCCTCTAAAATATTAATCGCAACCAGGTTCAATTGACTGTTTCGGTGTGGAACCACATTACGACGGGATCCAAACCAGAAAAAACCCAGGATCTGTTCAACAACTATGAGAAAAACGCGAAAGTACGAGCCAGATGGTGGCAAATCCCAGACCTAACCGAGACATAACCTGCGTTATCCTCTAAAATATTAATCGCAACCGGGTTTCATTGACTGTTTCCGTGTGGAACCACATTACTACGGGATCCAAACCAGAAAAAACCCAGGATCTGGCCAACAACTATGAGAAAAATGCGAAAGTATGAGCCAGATGATTGCAAATACCAGAACTGACCCAGACATAACCAGCGTTATCCTCTAAAATATTAATCGCAACCAGGTTTAGTTGACTGATTCGGTGTGGTACTGCATTACTACGTGATCCAGACCAGAAAAAGGCCAGGATCTGGCCAACAAGTATGCGCAAAATGCGAAAGTACGAGCCAGATGAGGGCAAATCCCAGACCTAACCGAGACATAACCGGCGCTATCCTCTAAAATATTAATCGCAACCGGGTATAATTGACTGTTTCGGTGTGGTACCGCATTGCTACGATGATCCAAACCAGAAAGAGGCCAGGATCTGGCTAACAAGTATGCGAAAAATGCGAAAGTACGAGCCAGATGAGGGCAAATCCTTGACCAAACCGAGACATAACCGTCGTTACCCTGTAAAATATTAATCGCAACCAGGTATAATTGACTGTTTCGGTGTGGTACCGCATTGCTACGATGATCCAAACCAGAAAGAGGCCAGGATCTGGCCAACAAGTATGCGAAAAATGCGAAAGTATGAGCCATATGATTGCAAATACTAGAACTAACCCAGACATAACCAGTGTTATCCTCTAAAATATTAATCGCAACCAGGTTTAATTGACTGTTTCGGTGTGGTACCGCATTACTGCGTGATCCAAACCAGAGAAAGGCCAGGATCTGGCCAACAAGGATGAGAAAAATGCGAAAGTATGAGCAAGATGATTGCAAATACCAGAACTAACCGTGACATAACCAGCGATATCATCTAAAATACGAATCGGAACATGCTTTTAATGACAGTTTCAGTGTGGTAACACATTACTACGTGATCCAAACCAGAAACATCCCATGATCGGGCCAACAAGAATGCGAAAAATGCGAAAGTACGAACCAGATGAGGGAAAATCCCAGACCTAACCGAGATGTAACCGGCGTTATCCCCTAAAATATTAATCGCAACCAGGTTTAATTGACTGTTTCGGTGTGGAACCACATTACTACGGGATCCAAACCAGAAAAAACCCAGGATCTGGCCAACAACTATGAGAAAAACGCGAAAGTATGAGCCAGATGATAGCAAATACCAGAACTAACCCTGACATAACCAGCGTTATCCTCTAAAATACGAATCGGAACATGCTTTTAATGACTGTTTCAGTGTGGTAACACATTACTGCGTGATCCAAGCCAGAAACATCCCAGGATCGGGCCAACAAGAATGCGAAAAATGCGAAAGTACGCGCCAGATGATTTCAAATACCAGAACTAACCCAGACATAACCAGCGTTATCCTCTAAAATATTAATCGGAACCAGATTCTATTGACTGTTTCGGTGTGGTACCACATTACTACGGGATCCAATCCAGAAAAAACCCAGGATCTGGCCGACAAGTATTCGAAAAATGCGATAGTATGAGCCAGAGGAGGGCAAATACCAGAGTTAACACAGACATAACCGGCGTTATCCTCTAAAATATTAATCGCAACCAGGTATAATTGACTGTTTCGGTGTGGTACCGCATTGCTACGATGATCCAAACCAGAAAGAGGCCAGGATCTGGCCGACAAGTATTCGAAAAATGCGATAGTATGAGCCAGAGGTGGGCAAATACCTGAGTTAACACAGACATAACCGACGTTATCCTCTAAAATATTAATCGCAACCGGGTTAAATTGACTGTTTCCGTGTGGAACCACATTACTACGGGATCCAAACCAGAAAAAACCCAGGATCTGGCCAACGAGAATGCGAAAAATGCGAAAGTACGCGCCAGATGAGGGCAAATACCAGACCTAACCGAGACATTACCGGCATTATCCTCTAAAATATTAATCGCAACCAGATTTAATTGACTGTTTCGGTGTGGTACCGCATTACTACGTGATCCAAACCAGAAAAAGGCCAGGAACTGGCTAACAAGTATGCGAAAAATGCGAAAGTACGAGCCAGATGAGGGCAAATACCAGACCTAACCCAGACATAACCGGCGTTATCCGCTGAAATATTAATCGCAACCAGGTTTAATTGACTGCTTCGTTGTGGAACCGCATTACTACGGGATCCAAACCAGAAAAATACCCAGGATCTGGCCAACAACTATGAGAAAAAGCGAAAGTATGAGCCAGATGATTGCAAATACCAGAACTATCCCAGACATAACCAGCGTTATCCTCTAAAATATTATTCGCAACCAGGTTTAATTGACTGTTTCAGTCTGGTGCCACTTTACTACGTGGTCCAAGCCAGAAGAAGGCCAGGATCTGGCCAACAAGTATGCGAAAAATGCGAAGGTCCGAGCCAGATGAGGGCAAATACCAGACCTAACCGAGACATAACCGGCGTTATCCTCCAAAATATTAATCGCAACCAGGTTCAATTGACTGTTTCGGTGTGGAACCACATTACTACGGGATCCAAACCAGAAAGAACCCAGGATCTGGCCAACAACTATGAGAAAAACGCGAAAGTATGAGCCAGATGATTGCAAATACCAGAACTATCCCAGGCATAACCAGCGTTATCCTCTAAAATATTATTCGCATCCAGGTTTAATTGACTGTTTCGGTGTGGTACCACATTACTACGTGGTCCAAGCCAGAAAAAGGCCAGGATCTGGCCAACAAGAATGCGAAAAATGCGAAAGTACGCACAGGTGAGGGCAAATATCGGACCTAACCGAGACATTACCGGCGTTGTCCTCTAAAATATTTATCGCAACCAGGTTCAATTGACTGTTTCGGTGTGGAACCACATTACGACGGGATCCAAACCAGAAAAAACCCAGGATCTGTTCAACAACTATGAGAAAAACGCGAAAGTACGAGCCAGATGGTGGCAAATCCCAGACCTAACCGAGACATAACCTGCGTTATCCTCTAAAATATTAATCGCAACCGGGTTTAATTGACTGTTTCCGTGTGGAACCACATTACTACGGGATCCAAACCAGAAAAAACCCAGGATCTGGCCAACAACTATGAGAAAAATGCGAAAGTATGAGCCAGATGATTGCAAATACCAGACCTAACCGAGACATAACCGGCGCTATCCTCTAAAATATTAATCGCAACCGGGTATAATTGACTGTTTCGGTGTGGTACCGCATTGCTACGATGATCCAAACCAGAAACAGGCCAGGATCTGGCTAACAAGTATGCGAAAAATGCGAAAATACGAGCCAGATGAGGGCAAATCCTTGACCAAACCGAGACATAACCGTCGTTACCCTGTAAAATATTAATCGCAACCAGGTATAATTGACTGTTTCGGTGTGGTACCGCATTGCTACGATGATCCAAACCAGAAAGAGGCCAGGATCTGGCCAACAAGTATGCGAAAAATGCGAAAGTATGAGCCATATGATTGCAAATACTAGAACTAACCCAGACATAACCAGTGTTATCCTCTAAAATATTAATCGCAACCAGGTTTAATTGACTGTTTCGGTGTGGTACCGCATTACTGCGTGATCCAAACCAGAGAAAGGTCAGGATCTGGCCAACAAGGATGAGAAAAATGCGAAAGTATGAGCAAGATGATTGCAAATACCAGAACTAACCGTGACATAACCAGCGATATCATCTAAAATACGAATCGGAACATGCTTTTAATGACAGTTTCAGTGTGGCAACACATTACTACGTGATCCAAACCAGAAACATCCCATGATCGGGCCAACAAGAATGCGAAAAATGCGAAAGTACGAACCAGATGAGGGAAAATCCCAGACCTAACCGAGATGTAACCGGCGTTATCCCCTAAAATATTAATCGCAACCAGGTTTAATTGACTGTTTCGGTGTGGAACCACATTACTACGGGATCCAAACCAGAAAAAACTCAGGCTCTGGCCGACAAGTATTCGAAAAATGCGATAGTATGAGCCAGAGGAGGGCAAATACCAGAGTTAACACAGACAGAACCGGCGTTATCCTCTAAAATATTAATCGCAACTGGGTTTAATTGACTGTTTCCGTGTGGAACCACATTACTACGGGATCCAAACCAGAAAAAACCCAGGATCTGGCCAACAACTATGAAAAAAACGCGAAAGTATGAGCCAGATGATAGCAAATACCAGAACTAACCCTGACATAACCAGCGTTATCCTCTAAAATACGAATCGGAACATGCTTTTAATGACTGTTTCAGTGTGGTAACACATTACTGCGTGATCCAAGCCAGAAACATCCCAGGATCGGGCCAACAAGAATGCGAAAAATGCGAAAGTACGAACCAGATGAGGGAAAATCCCAGACCTAACCGAGACGTAACCAACGTTATCCCCTAAAATATTATTCGCAACCAGGTTTAATTGACTGTTTCGGTGTGGTACCGCATTGCTACGATGATCCAAACCAGAAAGAGGCCAGGATCTGGCCAACAAGTATGCGAAAAATGCGAAAGTATGAGCAAGATGATTGCAAATACCAGAACTAACCCTGACATAACCAGCGTTATCCTCTAAAATACGAATCGGAACATGCTTTTAATGACTGTTTCAGTGTGGTAACACATTACTGCGTGATCGAAACCAGAAACATCCCAGGATCGGGCCAACAAGAATGCGAAAAATGCGAAAGTACGAACCAGATGAGGGAAAATCCCAGACCTAACCGAGACGTAACCAACGTTATCCCCTAAAATATTATTCGCAACCAGGTTTAATTGACTGTTTCGGTGTGGTACCGCATTACTACGTGATCCAAACCAGTGAAAGGCCAGGATCTGGCCAACAAGGATGAGAAAAATGCGAAAGTATGAGCAAGATGATTGCAAATACCAGAACTAACCGTGACATAACCAGCGATATCATCTAAAATACTGATCGGAACCAGCTTCTATTGACTGTTTCAGTGTGGTACCACATTACTACGTGATCCAAACCAGAAAAAGCCCAGGATCGGGCCAACAAGAATGCGAAAAATGCGAAAGTACGAGCCAGATGAGGGAAAATCCCAGACCTAACCGAGACGTAACCGGCGTTATCCCCTAAAACATTAATCGGAACCAGGTATAATTGACTGTTTCGGTGTGGTACCGCATTGCTACGATGACCCAAACCAGAAAGAGGCCAGGATCTGGCCAACAAGTATGCGAAAAATGCGAAAGTACCAGCCAGATGAGGGCAAATCCCAGACCTAACCCAGACAAAACCGGCATTATCCCCTAAAATATTAATCGCAACCAGGTATAATTGACTGTTTCGGTGTGGTACCGCATTACTACGTGATCCAAACCAGAAAAAGGCCATGATCTGGCCAACAAGTATGCGAAAATTGCGAAAGTATGAGCAAGATGATTGCAAATACCAGAACTAACCGTGACATAACCAGCGATATCATCTAAAATACTGATCGGAACCAGCTTCTATTGACTGTTTCAGTGTGGTACGACATTACTACGTGATCCACACCCGAAAAAGGCCAGGATCTGGCCAACAAGTATGCGAAAAACGTGAAAGTACGAGCCAGATGAGGACAAATCCCAGACCTAACCTAGACATAACCGGCGTTATCCCCTAAAATATTAATCGCAACCAGGTTTAATTGACTGTTTCGGTGTGGTACCGCATTACTACGTGATCCAAACCAGAAAAAACTCAGGCTCTGGCCGACAAGTATTCGAAAAATGCGATAGTATGAGCCAGAGGAGGGCAAATACCAGAGTTAACACAGACATAACCGGCGTTATCCTCTAAAATATTAATCGCAACTGGGTTTAATTGACTGTTTCCGTGTGGAACCACATTACTACGGGATCCAAACCAGAAAAAACCCAGGATCTGGCCAACAACTATGAGAAAAACGCGAAAGTATGAGCCAGATGATAGCAAATACCAGAACTAACCCTGACATAACCAGCGTTATCCTCTAAAATACGAATCGGAACATGCTTTTAATGACTGTTTCAGTGTGGTAACACATTACTGCGTGATCCAAACCAGAAACATCCCAGGATCGGGCCAACAAGAATGCGAAAAATGCGAAAGTACGAACCAGATGAGGGAAAATCCCAGACCTAACCGAGACGTAACCAACGTTATCCCCTAAAATATTATTCGCAACCAGGTTTTATTGACAGTTTCGGTGTGGTACCGCATTACTACGTGATCCAAACCAGTGAAAGGCCAGGATCTGGCCAACAAGGATGAGAAAAATGTGAAAGTATGAGCAAGATGATTGCAAATACCAGAACTAACCCTGACATAACCAGCGTTATCCTCTAAAATACGAATCGGAACATGCTTTTAATGACTGTTTCAGTGTGGTAACACATTACTGCGTGATCCAAACCAGAAACATCCCAGGATCGGGCCAACAAGAATGCGAAAAATGCGAAAGTACGAACCAGATGAGGGAAAATCCCAGACCTAACCGAGACGTAACCAACGCTATCCCCTAAAATATTAATCGCAACCAGGTTTAATTGACTGTTTCGGTGTGGAACCACATTACTACGGGATCCAAACCAGAAAAAACTCAGGATCTGGCCGACAAGTATTCGAAAAATGCGATAGTATGAGCCAGAGGAGGGGAAATACCAGAGTTAACACAGACATAACCGGCGTTATCCTCTAAAATATTAATCGCAACCGGGTTTAATTGACTGTTTCCGTGTGGAACCACATTACTACGGGATCCAAACCAGAAAAAACCCAGGATCTGGCCAACAACTATGAGAAAAAGCGAAAGTATGAGCCAGATGATTGCAAATACCAGAACTATCCCAGGCATAACCAGCGTTATCCTCTAAAATATTATTCGCATCCAGGTCTAATTGACTGTTTCGGTGTGGTACCACATTACTACGTGGTCCAAGCCAGAAAAAGGCCGGGATCTGGCCAACAAGAATGCGAAAAATGCGAAAGTACGCGCCAGATGGGGGCAAATATCAGACCTAACCGAGACATTACCGGCGTTATCCTCTAAAATATTAATCGCAACCAGGTTCAATTGACTGTTTCGGTGTGGAACCACATTACTACGGGATCCAAACCAGAAAAAACCCAGGATCTGGCCAACAAGTATGCGAAAAACGTGAAAGTACGGGCCAGATGAGGACAAATCCCAGACCTAACCGAGACATAACCAGCGTTATCCTCTAAAATATTAATCGCAACCACGTTTAATTGACTGTTTCGGTGTGGCACCGCATTGCTACGATGATCCAAACCAGAAAGAGGCCAGGATCTGGCCAACAAGTATGCGAGAAATGCGAAAGTATGAGCCAGATGATTGCAAATACCAGAACTAACCCAGACATAACCGGCGTTATCCCCTAAAATATTAATCGCAACCAGGTTTAATTGACTGTTTCGGTATGGTACCGCATTACTACGTGATCCAAACCAGAGAAAGGCCAGGATCTGGCCAACAAGGATGAGAAAAATGCGAAAGAACGATCCAGATGAGGACAAATCCCAGACCTAACCGAGACATAACCGGCGTTATCCTCTAAAATATTAATTGCAACCAGGTTTAATTAACTGTTTCAGTGTGGTACCACATTACTACGTGATCCAAATCAGAAAAAGCCCAGGATCTGGCCAACAAGTATGCGAAAAATGCGAAAGTACCAGCCAGATGAGGGCAAATCCCAGACCTAACCCAGACAAAACCGGCATTATCCCCTAAAATATTAACCGCAACCAGGTATAATTGACTGTTTCGGTGTGGTACCGCATTACTACGTGATCCAAACCAGAAAAAGGCCATGATCTGGCCAACAAGTATGCGAAAAATGCGAAAGTATGAGCCAGATGATTGCAAATACCAGAACTATGCCTGACATAACCAGCGTTATCCTCTAAAATACTCATCGGAACCAGCTTCTATTGACTGTTTCAGTGTGGCACGACATTACTACGTGATCCACACCCGAAAAAGGCCAGGATCTGGCCAACAAGTATGCGAAAAACGTGAAACTACGAGCCAGATGAGGACAAATCCCAGACCTAACCTAGACATAACCGGCGTTATCCCCTGAAATATTAATCGCAACCAGGTTTAATTGACAGTTTCAGTGTGGTACCGCATTACTACGTGATCCAAACCAGAGAAAGGCCAGGATCTGGCCAACAAGGATGAGAAAAATGCGAATATATGATCCAGATGATTGCAAATACCAGAACTAACCCTGACATAACCAGCGTTATCCTCTAAAATACGCATCGGAACATGCTTTTAATGACTGTTTCAGTGTGGTACCACATTACTACGCGATCCAAACCAGAAAAAGCCCAGGATCGGGCCAACAAGAATGCGAAAAATGCGAAAGTACGAGCCAGATGAGGGAAAATCCCAGACCTAACCGAGACGTAACCGGCGTTATCCCCTAAAACATTAATCGGAACCAGGTATAATTGACTGTTTCGGTGTGGTACCGCATTGCTACGATGATCCAAACCAGAAAGAGGCCAGGATCTGGCCAACAAGTATGCGAAAAATGCGAAAGTATGGGCCAGGTGATTGGAAATACCAGAACTATGCCTGACATAACAAGCGTTATCCTCTAAAATACGAATCGGCACATGCTTTTAATGACTGTTTCGGTGTGGTAACGCATTACTACGTGATCCAAACCAGATAAAGCCCAGGATCTGGCCAACAAGTATGCGAAAAATGCGAAAGTACGATCCAGATGAGGGCAAATCCCAGACCTAACTGAGACATAACCGGCTTTATCCTCTAAAATATTAATCGCAACCAGGTTTAATTGACTGTTTCGGCGTGGTACCGCATTACTACGTGATCCAAACCAGAAAAAGCCCATGATCTGGCCAACAAGTATGCGAAAAATGCGAAAGTATGAGCCAGATGATTGCAAATACCAGAACTAACCCAGACATAACCAGCGTTATCCTCTAAAATATTAATCGCAACCAGGTTTAATTGACTGTTTCGGTGTGGTACTGCATTACTACGTGATCCAGACCAGAAAAATCCCAGGATCGGGCCAACAAGAATGCGAGAAAGGCGAAAGTACGAGCCACATGAGGGAAAATCCCAGACGTAACCCAGACATAACCGGCGTTATCCGCTAAAATATTAATCGCAACCAGGTTTAATTGACTGTTTCGTTGTGGTACTACATTACTACGTGATCCAAACCAGATAAAGCCCAGGATCTGGCCAACAAGTATGCGAAAAATGCGAAAGAACGATCCAGATGAGGGCAAATCCCAGACCTAACCGAGACATAACCGGCGTTATCCTCTAAAATATTAATCGCAACCAGGTTTAATTGACTGTTTCGGTGTGGTACCGCATTACTACGTGATCCAAACCAGAAAAAGGCCAGGATCTGGCCAACAAGTATGAGAGAAATGCGAAAGTTCGAGCCAGATGAGGGCAAATACCAGACCTAACCCAGACAAAACCGGCGTTATCCTCTAAAATATTAATCGCAACCAGGTATAATTGACTGTTTCGGTGTGGTACCGTATTGCTACGATGATCCAAACCAGAAAGAGGCCAGGATCTGGCTAACAAGTATGCGAAAAATGCAAAGAACGATCCAGATGAGGGCAAATCCCAGACCTAACCCACACATAACCAGCGTTATCCTCTAAAATATTAATCGCAACCAGGTTTAATTGACTGTTTCGGTGTGGTACTGCATTACTACGTGATCCAGACCAGAAAAAGGCCAGGATCTGGCCAACAAGTAAGCGCAAAATGCGAAAGTACGAGCGAGATGAGGGCAAATCCCAGACCAAACCGAGACATAAACGGCGTTATCCACTAAAATATTAATCGCAACCAGGTTTAATTGACTGTTTCGGTGTGGTACTGCATTGCTACGTGATCCAGACCAGAAAAAGGCCAGGATCTGGCCAACAAGTATGCGAAAAATGCGAAAGTTCGAGCCAGATGAGGGCAAATACCAGACCTAACCCAGACAAAACCGGCGTTATCCTCTAAAATATTAATCGCAACCAGGTATAATTGACTGTTTCGGTGTGGTACCGTATTGCTACGATGATCCAAACCAGAAAGAGGCCAGGATCTGGCTAACAAGTATGCGAAAAATGCAAAGAACGATCCAGATGAGGGCAAATCCCAGACCTAACCCACACATAACCAGCGTTATCCTCTAAAATATTAATCGCAACCAGGTTTAATTGACTGTTTCGTTGTGGAACCACATTACTACGGGATCCAAACCAGAAAGAACCCAGGATCTGGCCAACAAGTATGCGAAAAATGCGAAAGTATGAGCCAGATGATTGCAAATACCAGAACTATGCCTGACATAACCATCCGTTATCCTCTAAAATACGAATCGGAACATGCTTTTAATGACTGTTTCGGTGTGGTAACACATTACTACGAGATCCAAACCAGAAAAAGGCCAGGATCTGGCCAACAAGTATGAGAGAAATGCGAAAGTTCGAGCCAGATGAGGGCAAATACCAGACCTAACCCAGACAAAACCGGCGTTATCCCCTAAAATATTAATCGCAACCAGGTATAATTGTCTGTTTCGGTGTGGTACCGCATTGCTACGATGATCCAAACCAGAAAGAGGCCAGGATCTGGCTAACAAGTATGCGAAAAATGCGAAAGTACGATCCAGATGAGGGCAAATCCCAGACCTAACCGAGACATAACCGGCGTTATCCTCTAAAATATTAATCGCAACCAGGTTTAATTGACTGTTTCTGTGTGGTACCGCATTACTACGTGATCCAAACCAGAGAAAGGCCAGGATCTGGCCAACAAGGATGAGAAAAATGCGAATATATGATCCAGATGATTGCAAATACCAGAACTATGCCTGACATAACCAGCGTTATCCTCTAAAATACGAATCGGAACATGCTTTTAATGACTGTTTCGGTGTGGTAACACATTACTACGAGATCCAAGCCAGAAAAATCCCTGGATCGGGCCAACAAGGATGCGAGAAACGCGAAAGTACGAGCCACATGAGGGAAAATCCCAGACCCAACCGAGACATAACCGGCGTTATCCTCTAAGATATTAATCGTAACCAGGTTTATTTGACTGTTTCGGTGTGGTAACGCATTACTGCGGGATCCAATCCAGAAAAAGGCCATGATCTGGCCAACAAGTATGAGAAAAATGCGAAAGTTCGAGCCAGATGAGGGCAAATACCAGACCCAACCCAGACTAAACCGGCGTTATCCCCTAAAATATTAATCGCAACCAGGTATAATTGACTGTTTCGGTGTGGTACCGCATTGCTACGATGATCCAAACCAGAAAGAGGCCAGGATCTGGCTAACAAGTATGCGAAAAATGCGAAAGTACGATCCAGATGAGGGCAAATCCCAGACCTAACCGAGACATAACCGGCGTTATACTCTAAAATATTAGTCGCAACCAGGTTTAATTGACTGTTACGTTGTGGAACCACATTACTGCGGGATCCAATCCAGAAAAAACCCAGGATCTGGCCAACAAGTATACGAAAAATGCGAAAGTACGATCCAGATGAGGGCAAATCCCAGACCTAACCGAGACATAACCGGCGTTATCCTCTAAAATATTAATCGCAACCAGGTTTAATTGACTGTTTCGGTGTGGTACCGCATTACCACGTGATCCAAACCAGAAAAAGGCCAGGATCTGGCCAACAAGTATGAGAGAAATGCGAAAGTTCGAGCCAGATGAGGGCAAATACCAGACCTAACCCAGACAAAACCGGCGTTATCCTCTAAAATATTAATCGCAACCAGGTATAATTGACTGTTTCGGTGTGGTACCATATTGCTACGATGATCCAAACCAGAAAGAGGCCAGGATCTGGCCAACAAGTATGCGAAAAATGCGAAAGTACGAGCCAGATGAGGGCAAATCCCAGACCTAACCTAGACATAACCGGCGTTATCCCCTAAAATATTAATCGCAACCAGGTTTAATTGACTGTTTCTGTGTGGTACCGCATTACTACGTGATCCAAACCAGAGAAAGGCCAGGATCTGGCCAACAAGGATGAGAAAAATGCGAATATATGATCCAGATGATTGCAAATACCAGAACTAACCCTGACATAACCAGCGTTATCCTCTAAAATACGCATCGGAACATGCTTTTAATGACTGTTTCAGTGTGGTACCACATTACTACGTGATCCAAATCAGAAAAAGCCCAGGATCTGGCCAACAAGTATGCGAAAAATGCGAAAGTACGAGCCAGATGAGGGAAAATCCCAGACCTAACTGAGACGTCACCGGCGTTATCCCCTAAAACATTAATCGGAACCAGGTATAATTGACTGTTTCGGTGAGGTACCGCATTACTACGTGATCCAAA
Organism: Colletes latitarsis; assembly: GCF_051014445.1. Lineage (NCBI taxonomy): Eukaryota > Metazoa > Arthropoda > Insecta > Hymenoptera > Colletidae > Colletes > Colletes latitarsis. Next base: position 29,027,710 of record NW_027488367.1, on the reverse strand, counting down.
CCAGATAAAGCCCAGGATCTGGCCAACAAGTATCAGAAAAATGCGAAAGTTCGAGCCAGATGAGGGCAAATACCAGACCTAACCCAGACAAAACCGTCGTTATCCCCTAAAATATTAATCGCAACCAGGTATAATTGACTGTTTCGGTGTGGTACCGCATTGCTACGATGATCCAAACCAGAAAGAGGCCAGGATCTGGCTAACAAGTATGCGAAAAATGCAAAGAACGATCCAGATGAGGGCAAATCCCAGACCTAACCGAGACATAACCGGCTTTATCCTCTAAAATATTAATTGCAACCAGGTTTAATTGACTGTTTCGTTGTGGAACCACATTACTGCGGGATCCAATCCAGAAAAAACCCAGGATCTGGCCAACAAGTATACGAAAAATGCGAAAGTACGATCCAGATGAGGGCAAATCCCAGACCTAACCGGGACATAACCGGCGTGATCCTCTAAAATATTAATCGCAACCAGGTTTATTTGACTGTTTCGGTGTGGTAACGCATTACTATGTGATCCAAACGAGATAAAGCCCAGGATCTGGCCAACAAGTATGAGAAAAATGCGAAAGTTTGAGCCAGATGAGGGCAAATACCAGACCTAACCCACACAAAATCGGCGTTATCCCCTAAAATATTAATCGCAACCAGGTATAATTGACTGTTTGGGTGTGGTACCGCATTACTACGGGATCCAAACCAGAAAAAAACCCAGGATATGGCCAACAAGTATGCGAAAATTGCGAAGGTATGAGCCAGATGAGGGCAAATACCAGAACTAACCCAGACATAACCAGCGTTATCCTCTAAAATATTAATCGCAACCAGGTTTAATTGACTGTTTCGGTGTGGTACTGCATTACTACGTGATCCAGACCAGAAAAATCCCAGGACCTGGCCAACAAGTATGCGAAAAATGCGAAAGAACGATCCAGATGAGGGCAAATCCCAGACCTAACCGAGACATAACCGGCGTTATCCTCTAAAATATTAATTGCAACCAGGTTTAATTAACTGTTTCAGTGTGGTACTACATTACTACGTGATCCAAATCAGAAAAAGCCCAGTATCAGGCCAACAAGTATGCGAAAAATGCGAAAGTACGAGCCAGATGAGGGCAAATCCCAGACCTAACCGAGACATAACCGGCGTTATCCCCTAAAATATTAATCGCAACCAGGTATAATTGACTGTTTCGTTGTGGAACCACATTACTGCGGGATCCAATCCAGAAAAAACCCAGGATATGGCCAACAAGTATGCGAAAATTGCGAAGGTATGAGCCAGATGAGGGCAAATACCAGACCTAACCCAGACATAACCGGCGTTATCCTCTAAAATATTAATTGCAACCAGGTTTAATTAACTGTTTCAGTGTGGTAACGCATTACTACGTGATCCAAACCAGATAAAGCCCAGGATCTGGCCAACAAGTATCAGAAAAATGCGAAAGTTCGAGCCAGATGAGGGCAAATACCAGACCTAACCCAGACAAAACCGTCGTTATCCCCTAAAATATTAATCGCAACCAGGTATAATTGACTGTTTCGGTGTGGTACCGCATTGCTACGATGATCCAAACCAGAAAGAGGCCAGGATCTGGCTAACAAGTATGCGAAAAATGCGAAAGTACGATCCAGATGAGGGCAAATCCCAGACCTAACCGAGACATAACCGGCGTTATCCTCTAAAATATTAATCGCAACCAGGTTTAATTGACTGTTTCGTTGTGGAACCACATTACTGCGGGATCCAATCCAGAAAAAACCCAGGATCTGGCCAACAAGTATACGAAAAATGCGAAAGTACGATCCAGATGAGGGCAAATCCCAGACCTAACCGGGACATAACCGGCGTGATCCTCTAAAATATTAATCGCAACCAGGTTTATTTGACTGTTTCGGTGTGGTAACGCATTACTATGTGATCCAAACGAGATAAAGCCCAGGATCTGGCCAACAAGTATGAGAAAAATGCGAAAGTTTGAGCCAGATGAGGGCAAATACCAGACCTAACCCACACAAAATCGGCGTTATCCCCTAAAATATTAATCGCAACCAGGTATAATTGACTGTTTGGGTGTGGTACCGCATTACTACGGGATCCAAACCAGAAAAAAACCCAGGATATGGCCAACAAGTATGCGAAAATTGCGAAGGTATGAGCCAGATGAGGGCAAATACCAGAACTAACCCAGACATAACCAGCGTTATCCTCTAAAATATTAATCGCAACCAGGTTTAATTGACTGTTTCGGTGTGGTACTGCATTACTACGTGATCCAGACCAGAAAAATCCCAGGACCTGGCCAACAAGTATGCGAAAAATGCGAAAGAACGATCCAGATGAGGGCAAATCCCAGACCTAACCGAGACATAACCGGCGTTATCCTCTAAAATATTAATTGCAACCAGGTTTAATTAACTGTTTCAGTGTGGTACTACATTACTACGTGATCCAAATCAGAAAAAGCCCAGTATCAGGCCAACAAGTATGCGAAAAATGCGAAAGTACGAGCCAGATGAGGGCAAATCCCAGACCTAACCGAGACATAACCGGCGTTATCCCCTAAAATATTAATCGCAACCAGGTATAATTGACTGTTTCGTTGTGGAACCACATTACTGCGGGATCCAATCCAGAAAAAACCCAGGATATGGCCAACAAGTATGCGAAAATTGCGAAGGTATGAGCCAGATGAGGGCAAATACCAGACCTAACCCAGACATAACCGGCGTTATCCTCTAAAATATTAATTGCAACCAGGTTTAATTAACTGTTTCAGTGTGGTAACGCATTACTACGTGATCCAAACCAGATAAAGCCCAGGATCTGGCCAACAAGTATCAGAAAAATGCGAAAGTTCGAGCCAGATGAGGGCAAATACCAGACCTAACCCAGACAAAACCGTCGTTATCCCCTAAAATATTAATCGCAACCAGGTATAATTGACTGTTTCGGTGTGGTACCGCATTGCTACGATGATCAAAACCAGAAAGAGGCCAGGATCTGGCTAACAAGTATGCGAAAAATGCGAAAGTACGATCCAGATGAGGGCAAATCCCAGACCTAACCGAGACATAACCGGCGTTATCCTCTAAAATATTAATCGCAACCAGGTTTAATTGACTGTTTCGTTGTGGAACCACATTACTGCGGGATCCAATCCAGAAAAAACCCAGGATCTGGCCAACAAGTATACGAAAAATGCGAAAGTACGATCCAGATGAGGGCAAATCCCAGACCTAACCGAGACATAAGCGGCGTTATCCTCTAAAATATTAATCGCAACCAGGTTTAATTGACTGTTTCGGTGTGGTACCGCATTACCACGTGATCCAAACCAGAAAAAGGCCAGGATCTGGCCAACAAGTATGAGAGAAATGCGAAAGTTCGAGCCAGATGAGGGCAAATACCACACCTAACCCAGACAAAACCGGCGTTATCCTCTAAAATATTAATCGCAACCAGGTATAATTGACTGTTTCGGTGTGGTACCGTATTGCTACGATGATCCAAATCAGAAAAAGCCCAGGATCAGGCCAACAAGTATGCGAAAAATGCGAAAGTTCGAGCCAGATGAGGGCAAATACCAGACCTAACCCAGACAAAATCGGCGTTATCCCCTAAAATATTAATCGCAACCAGGTATAATTGACTGTTTCGGTGTGGTGCCGCATTACTACGGGATCCAAACCAGAAAAAAACCCAGGATATGGCCAACAAGTATGCGAAAATTGCGAAGGTATGAGCCAGATGAGGGCAAATACCAGACCTAACCCAGACATAACCGGCGTTATCCTCTAAAATATTAATTGCAACCAGGTTTAATTAACTGTTTCAGTGTGGTACTACATTACTACGTGATCCAAATCAGAAAGAGCCCAGGATCAGGCCAACAAGTATGCGAAAAATGCGAAAGTACGAGCCAGATGAGGGCAAATCCCAGACCTAACCGAGACATAAGCGGCGTTATCCTCTAAAATATTAATCGCAACCAGGTTTATTTGACTGTTTCGGTGTGGTAACGCATTACTACGTGATCCAAACCAGAAAAAGGCCAGGATCTGGCCAAAATGTATGCGAAACATGCGAAAGTACGAGCCAGATGAGGGCAAATACCAGACCTAACCCAGACAAAACCGTCGTTATCCCCTAAAATATTAATCGCAACCAGGTTCAATTGACTGTTTCGGTGTGGAACCACAATACGACGGGATCCAATCCACAAAAAACCCAAGATCTGGTCAACAACTATGAGAAAAACGCGAAAGTATGAGCCAGATGATTGCAAATACCAGAACTATCCCTGACATAACCAGCGTTATCCTCTAAAATATTAATCGCAACCAGGTTCAATTGACTGTTTCGGTGTGGAACCACATTACTATGGGATCCAAACCAGAAAAAACCCAGGATCTGGCCAACAACTATGAGAAAAACGCGAAAGTATGAGCCAGATGATTGCAAATACCAGAACTAACACAGACATAACCAGCGTTATCCTCTAAAATACTAATCGGAATCAGCTTTTATTGACTGTTTCAGTGTGGTTCCACATTACTACGGAATCCATATCAGAAAAACCCCAGGATCTGGCCTACAAGAATGCGGAAAATGCGAAAGTACGAGCCAGATGGGGGCAAATCCCAGACCAAACCGAGACATAACCAGCGTTATCCTCTAAAATATTAATCGCAACCAGGTTTAATTGACTGTTTCGATGTGGTACCGCATTACTACGTGATCCAAAACAGAAAGAGTCCAGGATCAGGCCAACAAGAATGCGAAAAATGCGAAAGTACGAGCCAGATGTGGGCAAATCCCAGCCCTACCCGAGACATAAACGGCGTTGTCCTCTAAAATATTAATCGCAACCAGGTTTAATTGACTGTTTCAGTGTGGTACCACATTACTACGGGATCCAAACCAGAAAAAACCCAGGATCTGGCCAACAACTATGAGAAAAACGCGAAAGTATGAGCCAGATGATTGCAAGTACCAGAACTAACCCAGTCATATCCAGCGTTATCCTCTAAAATACTTATCGGAACCAGCTTCTATTGACTGTTTCAGTGTGGTACCACATTACAACCTGATCCAAACCAGAAAAGTGCCAGGGTCTGGCCAACAAGTGTGCGAAAAACGCGAAAGTATGAGCCAGATGATTGCAAATACCAGAACTAACACAGACATAACCAGCGTTATCCTCTAAAATACTAATCGGAATCAGCTTTTATTGACTGTTTCAGTGTGGTACCACATTACTACGGAATCCATATCAGAAAAACCCCAGGATCTGGCCTACAAGAATGCGGAAAATGCGAAAGTACGAGCCAGATGGGGGCAAATCCCAGACCAAACCGAGACATAACCAGCGTTATCCTCTAAAATATTAATCGCAACCAGGTTTAATTGACTGTTTCGATGTGGTACCGCATTACTACGTGATCCAAAACAGAAAGAGTCCAGGATCAGGCCAACAAGAATGCGAAAAATGCGAAAGTACGAGCCAGATGTGGGCAAATCCCAGCCCTACCCGAGACATAAACGGCGTTGTCCTCTAAAATATTAATCGCAACCAGGTTTAATTGACTGTTTCAGTGTGGTACCACATTACTACGGGATCCAAACCAGAAAAAAACACAGGATATGGCCAACAAGTATGCGAAAATTGCGAAGGTATGAGCCAGATGAGGGCAAATACCAGACCTAACCCAGACATAACCGGCGTTATCCGCTAAAATATTAATCTCAACTAGGTTTAATTGACTGTTTCGTTGTGGAACCACATTACTACGGGATCCAAACCAGAGAAAACCCAGGATCTGGCCAACAGGTATGCGAAAAATGCGAAAGTATGAACCAGATGATTGCAAATACCAGAACTAACCCAGACATAACCAGCGTTATCCTCTAAAATATTAATCGCAACCACGTTTAATTGACTGTTTCGGTGTGGTACCGCATTACTACGTGATCCAAACCAGAGAAAGGCCAGGATCTGGCCAACAAGTATGAGAAAAATGCGAAAGTTCGAGCCAGATGAGGGCAAATACCAGACCTATCCGAGACATAACCGGCGTTATCCTCCAAAATATTAATCGCAACCAGGTTTAATTGACTGTTTCGTTGTGGAACCACATTACTGCGGGATCCAAACCAGAAAAAACCCAGGATCTGGCCAACAAGTATACGAAAAATGCGAAAGTACGATCCAGACGAGGGCAAATACCAGACCTATCCGAGACATAACCGGCGTTATCCTCTAAAATATTAATCGCAACCAGGTTTAATTTACTGTTTCGTTGTGGTACCGCATTACCACGTGATCCAAACCAGAAAAAGGCCAGGATCTGGCCAACAAGTATGAGGAAAATGCGAAAGTTCGAGCCAGATGAGGCCAAATACCAGACATAACCCAGACAAAACCGGCGTTATCCCCTAAAATATTAATCGCAACCAGGTATAATTGACTGTTTCGGTGTGGTACCGCATTGCTACGATGATCCAAACCAGAAAGAGGCCAGGATCTGGCTAACAAGTATGCGAAAAATGCGAAAGTACGATCCAGATGAGGGCAAATCCCAGACCTAACCGAGACGTAACCGGCGTTATCCGCTAAAATATTAATCGCAACCAGGTATAATTGACTGTTTCGGTGTGGTACCGCATTGCTACGATGATCCAAACCAGAAAGAGGCCAGGATCTGCCTAACAGGTATGCGAAAAATGCGAAAGTATGTACCAGATGATTGCAAATACCAGAACTAACCCAGACATAACCAGCGTTATCCTCTTAAATATTAATCGCAACCAGGTTTAATTGACTGTTTCGGTGTAGTACCACATTACTACGTGGTCCAAGCCAGAAATAGACCTGGATCTGGCCAACAAGTATGCGCAAAATGCGAAAGTACGAGCCAGATGAGGGCAAATCCCAGACCAAACCGAGACATAACCGGCGTTATCCTCTAAAATATTAATCGCAACCAGGTTTAATTGACTGTTTCGGTGTGGTACCGCATTACTACGTGATCCAAACCAGAAAAAGGCCAGGATCTGGACAACAAGTATGCGTAAAATGCGAAAGTATGAACCAGATGATTGCAAATACCAGAACTAACCCAGACATAACCAGCGTTATCCTCTAAAATATTAATCGCAACCAGGTTTAATTGACTGTTTCGGTGTGGTACCGCATTACTACGTGATCCAAACCAGAAAAAGGCCAGGATCTGGCCAACAAGTATCAGATGAATTCGAAAGTATGAGCCAGATGATTGCAAATACCACAACTAACCCTGACATAACCAGCGTTATCCTCTAAAATACGAATCGGAACATGCCTTCAATGACTGTTTCAGTGTGGTACCACATTACTACGTGATCCAAACCAGAAAAAGCCCAGGATCGGGCCAACAAGAATGCAAGAAATACGAAAGTACGTGCCAGATGAGGGAAAATCCCAGACCTAACCGAGACGTAACCGGCGTTATCCGCTAAAATATTAATCGCAACCAGGTATAATTGACTGTTTCGGTGTGGTACCGCATTGCTACGATGATCCAAACCAGAAAGAGGCCAGGATCTGCCTAACAAGTATGCGAAAAATGCGAAAGTACGAGCCAGATGAGGGCAAATACCAGACCAAACCGAGACATAACCGGCGTTATCCTCTAAAATATTAATCGCAACCAGGTTTAATTGACTGTTTCGGTGTGGTAGCGCATTACTACGTGATCCAAACCAGAAAGAAACCCAGGATCTGGCCAACAGGTATGCGTAAAATGCGAAAGTATGAACCAGATGATTGCAAATATCAGAACTAACCCAGACATAACCAGCGTTATCCTCTTAAATATTAATCGCAACCAGGTTTAATTGACTGTTTCGGTGTAGTACCACATTACTACGTGGTCCAAGCCAGAAATAGACCTGGATCTGGCCAACAAGTATGCGCAAAATGCGAAAGTACGAGCCAGATGAGGGCAAATCCCAGACCAAACCGAGACATAACCGGCGTTATCCTCTAAAATATTAATCGCAACCAGGTTTAATTGACTGTTTCGGTGTGGTACCGCATTACTACGTGATCCAAACCAGAAAAAGGCCAGGATCTGGACAACAAGTATGAGAAAAATGCGAAAGTTCGAGCCAGATGAGGGCAAATACCAGACCTAACCCAGACAAAACCGGCGTTATCCTCTAAAATATTAATCGCAACCAGGTTTAATTGACTGTTTCGGTGTGGTAGCGCATTACTACGTGATCCAAACCAGAAAGAAACCCAGGATCTGGCCAACAGGTATGCGTAAAATGCGAAAGTATGAACCAGATGATTGCAAATATCAGAACTAACCCAGACATAACCAGCGTTATCCTCTTAAATATTAATCGCAACCAGGTTTAATTGACTGTTTCGGTGTAGTACCACATTACTACGTGGTCCAAGCCAGAAATAGACCTGGATCTGGCCAACAAGTATGCGCAAAATGCGAAAGTACGAGCCAGATGAGGGCAAATACCAGACCAAACCAAGACATAACCGGCGTTATCCTCTAAAATATTAATCGCAACCAGGTTTAATTGACTGTTTAGGTGTGGTACCGCATTACTACGTGATCCAAACCAGAAAAAGGCTAGGATCTGGACAACAAGTATGAGAAAAATGCGAAAGTTCGAGCCAGATGAGGGCAAATACCAGACCTAACCCAGACAAAACCGACGTTATCCTCTAAAATATTAACCACAACCAGGTTTAATTGACTGTTTCGGTGTGGTAGCGCATTACTACGTGATCCAAACCAGAAAGAAACCCAGGATCTGGCCAACAGGTATGCGTAAAATGCGAAAGTATGAACCAGATGATTGCAAATACCAGAACTAACCCAGACATAACCAGCGTTATCCTCTTAAATATTAATCGCAACCAGGTTTAATTGACTGTTTCGGTGTAGTACCACATTACTACGTGGTCCAAGCCAGAAATAGACCTGGATCTGGCCAACAAGTATGCGCAAAATGCGAAAGTACGAGCCAGATGAGGGCAAATCCCAGACCAAACCGAGACATAACCGGCGTTATCCTCTAAAATATTAATCGCAACCAGGTTTAATTGACTGTTTCGGTGTGGTACCGCATTACCACGTGATCCAAACCAGAAAAAGGCCAGGATCTGGACAACAAGTATGAGAAAAATGCGAAAGTTCGAGCCAGATGAGGGCAAATACCAGACCTAACCCAGACAAAACCGACGTTATCCTCTAAAATATGAACCACAACCAGGTTTAATTGACTGTTTCGGTGTGGAACCACATTACTACGGTATCCAAACCAGAAAGAAACCCAGGATCTGGCCAACAGGTATGCGAAAAATGCGAAAGTATGAACCAGATGACTGCAAATACCAGAACTAACCCAGACATAACCAGCGTTATCCTCTAAAATATTAATCGCAACCAGGTTTAATTGACTGTTTCGGTGTGGTACCGCATTACTACGTGATCCAAACCAGAAAAAGGCCAGGATCTGGCCAACAAGTATCAGATGAATTCGAAAGTACGAGCCAGATGAGGGCAAATACCAGACCTAGTCGAGACGTAACCGGCGTTATCCCCTAAAATATTAATCGCAACCAGGTATAATTGACTGTTTCGGTGTGGTACCGCATTGCTACGATGATCCAAACCAGAAAGAGGCCAGGATCTGGCCAACAAGTATGCGAAAAATGCGAAAGTACGAGCCAGATGATGGCAAATACCAGACCTAACACAGACGTAACCGGCGTTATCCTGTAAAATATTAATCGCAACCAGGTTTAATTGACTGTTTCGGTGTGGTGCCGCATTACTACGTGATCCAAACCAGAGAAAGGCCAGGATCTTGCCAACAAGAATGAGAAAAATGCGAAAGTATGAGCCAGATGATTGCAAATACCAGAACTAATACAGACGTAACCGGCGTTATCCTCTAAAATAATAATCGCAACCGGGTTTAATTGAATGTTTCCGTGTGGAAACGCATTACTACGGGATCCAAACCAGAAGAAGCCCAGGATCTGGCCAACAACTATGAGCAAAATGCGAAAGTATGAGCCAGATGATTGCAAATACCACAACTAGCCCTGACATAACCAGCGTTATCCTCTAAAATACGAATCGGAACATGCTTTTAATGACTGCTTCAGTGTGGTACCACAATACTACGTGATCCAAACCAGAAAAAGGCCAGGATCTGGCCAACAAGATTGCGAAAAATGCGAAAGCACGAGCCAGATGAGGAAAAATCCCAGACCTACCCGTGACGTAACCGGCGTTATCCCCTAAAATATTAATCGCAACCAGGTTTAATTGACTGTTTCGGTGTGGTACCGCATCACTACGTGATCCAAACCAGAAAAAGGCCAGGATCTTGCCAACAAGTATGAGAAAAATGCGAAAGTATGGGCCAGATGATTGCAAATACCAGAACTAACCCTGGCATAACCAGCGTTATCCTCTAAATTACGCATCGGGACATGCTTTTAATGACTGTTTCAGTGTGGTACCACATTACTACGTGATCCAAACCAGAAAAAGGCCAGGATCGGGCCAACAAGAATGCAAAAAATGCGAAAGTACGAGCCAGATGAGGGAAAATCCCAGACCTAACCGAGACGTAACCGGCGTTATCCCCTAAAATATTAATCGCAACCAGGTATAATTGACTGTTTCGGTGTGGTACCGCATTGCTACGATGATCCAAACCAGAAAGAGGCCAGGATCTGGCCAACAATTATGCGAAAAATGCGAAAGTACGAGCCAGATGATGGCAAATACCATACCTAACACAGACGTAACCGGCGTTATCCTCTAAAATATTAATCGCAACCGGGTTTAATTGACTGTTTCGGTGTAGTACCACATTACTACGTGGTCCAAGCCAGAAATAGCCCTGGATCTGGCCAACGAGTATGCGGAAAATGCGAAAGTACGAGCCAGATGAGGGCAAATACCAGAACTAACCCAGACATAACCAGCGTTATCCTCTAAAATATTAATCGCAACCAGGTTTAATTGACTGTTTCGGTGTAGTACCGCATTACCACGTGATCCAAACCAGAAAAAGGCCAGGATCTGGCCAACAAGTATGAGATGAATGCGAAAGTACGAGCCAGATGAGGGCAAATACCAGACCTAACCCAGACATAACCGGCATTATCCCCTAAAATATTAATCGCAACCAGGTTTAATTGACTGTTTCCGTGTGGTACCGCATTACTACGTGATCCAAAGCAGAGAAAGACCAGGCTCTTGCCAACAAGAATGAGAAAAATGCGAAAGTATGAACCAGATGATTGCAAATACCAGAACTAACCCAGACATAACCAGCGTTATCCTCTAAAATATTAATCGCAACCAGGTTTAATTGACTGTTTCGGTGTGGTACCGCATTACTACGTGATCCAAACCAGAAAAAGGCCAGGATCTGGCCAACAAGTATGAGATGAATGCGAAAGTACGAGCCAGATGAGGGCAAATACCAGACCTAACCCAGACATAACCGGCGTTATCCACTAAAATATTAATCGCAACCAGGTTTAATTGACTGTTTCGGTGTGGTACTGCATTACTACGTGATCCAGACCAGAAAAAGGCCAGGATCTGGCCAACAAGTATGCGAAAAATGCGAAAGTATGAGCCAGATGATTGCGAATACCAGAACTATGCCTGACATAACCAGCGTTATCCTCTAAAATACGAATCGGAACGTGCTTTTAATTACTGTTTCATTGTGGTAACACATTACTACGAGATCCAAACCAGAAGAATCCCAGGATCGGGCCAACAAGAATGCGAGAAACGCGAAAGTACGAGCCACATGAGGGAAAATCCCAGACCTAACCCAGACTTAACCGGCGTTATCCGCTAAAATATTAATCGCAACCAGGTTTAATTGACTGTTTCGTTGTGGAACCACATTACTACGGGATCCAAACCAGAAAGAACCCAGGATCTGGCCAACAAGTATGCGAAAAATGCGAAAGTATGAGCCAGATGATTGCAAATACCAGAACTATGCCTGACATAACCAGCGTTATCCTCTAAAATACGAATCGGAACATGCTTTTAATGACTGTTTCAGTGTGGTAACACATTACTACGAGATCCAAACCAGAAAAATCCCAGGATCGGGCCAACAAGAATGCGAGAAACGCGAAAGTACGAGCCACATGAGGGAACATCCCAGACCTAACCTAGACATAACCGGCGTTATCCGCTAAAATATTAATCGCAAGCAGGTTAAATTGACTGTTTCGTTGTGGAACCACAATACTACGGGATCCAAACCAGAAAGAGGCCAGGATCTGGCTAACAAGTATGCGAAAAATGCGAAAGTATGAGCCAGATGATTGCAAATACCAGAACTATGCCTGACATAACAAGCGTTATCCTCTAAAATACGAATCGGCACATGCTTTTAATGACTGTTTCGGTGTGGTAACGCATTACTACGTGATCCAAACCAGATAAAGCCCAGGATCTGGCCAACAAGTATGCGAAAAATGCGAAAGTACGATCCAGATGAGGGCAAATCCCAGACCTAACTGAGACATAACCGGCTTTATCCTCTAAAATATTAATCGCAACCAGGTTTAATTGACTGTTTCGGCGTGGTACCGCATTGCTACGTGATCCAAACCAGAAAAAGCCCATGATCTGGCCAACAAGTATGCGAAAAATGCGAAAGTATGAGCCAGATGATTGCAAATACCAGAACTAACCCAGACATAACCAGCGTTATCCTCTAAAATATTAATCGCAACCAGGTTTAATTGAATGTTTCGGTGTGGTACTGCATTACTACGTGATCCAGACCAGAAAAATCCCAGGATCGGGCCAACAAGAATGCGAGAAAGGCGAAAGTACGAGCCACATGAGGGAAAATCCCAGACGTAACCCAGACATAACCGGCGTTATCCGCTAAAATATTAATCGCAACCAGGTTTAATTGACTGTTTCGTTGTGGTACTACATTACTACGTGATCCAAACCAGATAAAGCCCAGGATCTGGCCAACAAGTATGCGAAAAATGCGAAAGAACGATCCAGATGAGGGCAAATCCCAGACCTAACCGAGACATAACCGGCGTTATCCTCTAAAATATTAATCGCAACCAGGTTTAATTGACTGTTTCGGTGTGGTACCGCATTACTACGTGATCCAAACCAGAAAAAGGCCAGGATCTGGCCAACAAGTATGAGAGAAATGCGAAAGTTCGAGCCAGATGAGGGCAAATACCAGACCTAACCCACACAAAACCGGCGTTATCCTCTAAAATATTAATCGCAACCAGGTATAATTGACTGTTTCGGTGTGGTACCGTATTGCTACGATGATCCAAACCAGAAAGAGGCCAGGATCTGGCTAACAAGTATGCGAAAAATGCAAAGAACGATCCAGATGAGGGCAAATCCCAGACCTAACCCACACATAACCAGCGTTATCCTCTAAAATATTAATCGCAACCAGGTTTAATTGACTGTTTCGGTGTGGTACTGCATTACTACGTGATCCAGACCAGAAAAAGGCCAGGATCTGGCCAACAAGTAAGCGCAAAATGCGAAAGTACGAGCGAGATGAGGGCAAATCCCAGACCAAACCGAGACATAAACGGCGTTATCCACTAAAATATTAATCGCAACCAGGTTTAATTGACTGTTTCGGTGTGGTACTGCATTGCTACGTGATCCAGACCAGAAAAAGGCCAGGATCTGGCCAACAAGTATGCGAAAAATGCGAAAGTATGAGCCAGATGATTGCGAATACCAGAACTATGCCTGACGTAACCAGCGTTATCCTCTAAAATATTAATCGCAACCAGGTTTAATTGACTGTTTCGTTGTGGAACCACATTACTACGGGATCCAAACCAGAAAGAACCCAGGATCTGGCCAACAAGTATGCGAAAAATGCGAAAGTATGAGCCAGATGATTGCAAATACCAGAACTATGCCTGACATAACCATCCGTTATCCTCTAAAATACGAATCGGAACATGCTTTTAATGACTGTTTCGGTGTGGTAACACATTACTACGAGATCCAAACCAGAAAAAGGCCAGGATCTGGCCAACAAGTATGAGAGAAATGCGAAAGTTCGAGCCAGATGAGGGCAAATACCAGACCTAACCCAGACAAAACCGGCGTTATCCCCTAAAATATTAATCGCAACCAGGTATAATTGTCTGTTTCGGTGTGGTAGCGCATTACTACGTGATCCAAACCAGAAAGAAACCCAGGATCTGGCCAACAGGTATGCGTAAAATGCGAAAGTATGAACCAGATGATTGCAAATATCAGAACTAACCCAGACATAACCAGCGTTATCCTCTTAAATATTAATCGCAACCAGGTTTAATTGACTGTTTCGGTGTAGTACCACATTACTACGTGGTCCAAGCCAGAAATAGACCTGGATCTGGCCAACAAGTATGCGCAAAATGCGAAAGTACGAGCCAGATGAGGGCAAATACCAGACCAAACCGAGACATAACCGGCGTTATCCTCTAAAATATTAATCGCAACCAGGTTTAATTGACTGTTTAGGTGTGGTACCGCATTACTACGTGATCCAAACCAGAAAAAGGCTAGGATCTGGACAACAAGTATGAGAAAAATGCGAAAGTTCGAGCCAGATGAGGGCAAATACCAGACCTAACCCAGACAAAACCGACGTTATCCTCTAAAATATTAACCACAACCAGGTTTAATTGACTGTTTCGGTGTGGTAGCGCATTACTACGTGATCCAAACCAGAAAGAAACCCAGGATCTGGCCAACAGGTATGCGTAAAATGCGAAAGTATGAACCAGATGATTGCAAATACCAGAACTAACCCAGACATAACCAGCGTTATCCTCTTAAATATTAATCGCAACCAGGTTTAATTGACTGTTTCGGTGTAGTACCACATTACTACGTGGTCCAAGCCAGAAATAGACCTGGATCTGGCCAACAAGTATGCGCAAAATGCGAAAGTACGAGCCAGATGAGGGCAAATCCCAGACCAAACCGAGACATAACCGGCGTTATCCTCTAAAATATTAATCGCAACCAGGTTTAATTGACTGTTTCGGTGTGGTACCGCATTACTACGTGATCCAAACCAGAAAAAGGCCAGGATCTGGACAACAAGTATGAGAAAAATGCGAAAGTTCGAGCCAGATGAGGGCAAATACCAGACCTAACCCAGACAAAACCGACGTTATCCTCTAAAATATGAACCACAACCAGGTTTAATTGACTGTTTCGGTGTGGAACCACATTACTACGGTATCCAAACCAGAAAGAAACCCAGGATCTGGCCAACAAGTATGCGCAAAATGCGAAAGTACGAGCCAGATGAGGGCAAATCCCAGACCAAACCGAGACATAACCGGCGTTATCCTCTAAAATATTAATCGCAACCAGGTTTAATTGACTGTTTCGGTGTGGTACCGCATTACTACGTGATCCAAACCAGAAAAATCCCAGGATCGGGCCAACAAGAATGCGAGAAACGCGAAAGTACGAGCCAGATGTGGGAAAATCCCAGACCTAACCCAGTCATTACCGGCGTTATCCTCTAAAATAATAATCGCAAACGGGTTTAATTGACTGTTTCCGTGTGGAAACGCATTACAACGGGTTCCAAACCAGAAGAAGCCCAGGATCTGGCCAACAGGAATGCGAAAAATGCGAAAGTACGATCCAGATGAGGGCAAATCCCTGACCTAACCGAGACATAACCGGCGTTATCCTCCAAAATATTAATCGCAACCAGGTTTAATTGACTGTTTCGGTGTAGTACCACATTACTACGTGGTCCAAGCCAGAAATAGACCTGGATCTGGCCAACAAGTATGCGCAAAATGCGAAAGTACGAGCCAGATGAGGGCAAATCCCAGACCAAACCGAGACATAACCGGCGTTATCCTCTAAAATATTAATCGCAACCAGGTTTAATTGACTGTTTCGGTGTGGTACCGCATTACTACGTGATCCAAACCAGAAAAAGGCCAGGATCTGGACAACAAGTATGAGAAAAATGCGAAAGTTCGAGCCAGATGAGGGCAAATACCAGACCTAACCCAGACAAAACCGACGTTATCCTCTAAAATATGAACCACAACCAGGTTTAATTGACTGTTTCGGTGTGGAACCATATTACTACGGTATCCAAACCAGAAAGAAACCCAGGATCTGGCCAACAGGTATGCGAAAAATGCGAAAGTATGAACCAGATGATTGCAAATACCAGAACTAACCCAGACATAACCAGCGTTATCCTCTAAAATATTAATCGCAACCAGGTTTAATTGACTGTTTCGGTGTGGTACCGCATTACTACGTGATCAAAACCAGAAAAAGGCCAGGATCTGGCCAACAAGTATCAGATGAATTCGAAAGTACGAGCCAGATGAGGGCAAATACCAGACCTAGTCGAGACGTAACCGGCGTTATCCCCTAAAATATTAATCGCAACCAGGTATAATTGACTGTTTCGGTGTGGTACCGCATTGCTACGATGATCCAAACCAGAAAGAGGCCAGGATCTGGCCAACAAGTATGCGAAAAATGCGAAAGTACGAGCCAGATGAGGGCAAATACCAGACCTAACACAGACGTAACCGGCGTTATCCTGTAAAATATTAATCGCAACCAGGTTTAATTGACTGTTTCGTTGTGGTGCCGCATTACTACGTGATCCAAACCAGAGAAAGGCCAGGATCTTGCCAACATGAATGAGAAAAATGCGAAAGTATGAGCCAGATGATTGCAAATACCAGAACTAATACAGACGTAACCGGCGTTATCCTCTAAAATAATAATCGCAACCGGGTTTAATTGAATGTTTCCGTGTGGAGACGCATTACTACGGGATCCAAACCAGAAGAAGCCCAGGATCTGGCCAACAACTATGAGAAAAATGCGAAAGTATGAGCCAGATGATTGCAAATACCACAACTAGCCCCGACATAACCAGCGTTATCCTCTAAAATACGAATCGGAACATGCTTTTAATGACTGCTTCAGTGTGGTACCACAATACTACGTGATCCAAACCAGAAAAAGGCCAGGATCTGGCCAACAAGATTGCGAAAAATGCGAAAGCACGAGCCAGATGAGGAAAAATCCCAGACCTACCCGAGACGTAACCGGCGTTATCCCCTAAAATATTAATCGCAACCAGGTTTAATTGACTGTTTCGGTGTGGTACCGCATCACTACGTGATCCAAACCAGAAAAAGGCCACGATCTTGCCAACAAGTATGAGAAAAATGCGAAAGTATGGGCCAGATGATTGCAAATACCAGAACTAACCCTGGCATAACCAGCGTTATCCTCTAAATTACGCATCGGGACATGCTTTTAATGACTGTTTCAGTGTGGTACCACATTACTACGTGATCCAAACCAGAAAAAGGCCAGGATCGGGCCAACAAGAATGCAAAAAATGCGAAAGTACGAGCCAGATGAGGGAAAATCCCAGACCTAACCGAGACGTAACCGGCGTTATCCCCTAAAATATTAATCGCAACCAGGTATAATTGACTGTTTCGGTGTGGTACCGCATTGCTACGATGATCCAAACCAGAAAGAGGCCAGGATCTGGCCAACAAGTATGCGAAAAATGCGAAAGTACGAGCCAGATGATGGCAAATACCATACCTAACACAGACGTAACCGGCGTTATCCTCTAAAATATTAATCGCAACCGGGTTTAATTGACTGTTTCGGTGTAGTACCACATTACTACGTGGTCCAAGCCAGAAATAGCCCTGGATCTGGCCAACGAGTATGCGCAAAATGCGAAAGTACGAGCCAGATGAGGGCAAATACCAGAACTAACCCAGACATAACCAGCGTTATCCTCTAAAATATTAATCGCAACCAGGTTTAATTGACTGTTTCGGTGTAGTACCGCATTACTACGTGATCCAAACCAGAAAAAGGCCAGGATCTGGCCAACAAGTATGAGATGAATGCGAAAGTACGAGCCAGATGAGGGCAAATACCAGACCTAACCCAGACATAACCGGCATTATCCCCTAAAATATTAATCGCAACCAGGTTTAATTGACTGTTTCCGTGTGGTACCGCATTACTACGTGATCCAAACCAGAGAAAGGCCAGGATCTTGCCAACAAGAATGAGAAAAATGCGAAAGTATGAACCAGATGATTGCAAATACCAGAACTAACCCAGACATAACCAGCGTTATCCTCTAAAATATTAATCGCAACCAGGTTTAATTGACTGTTTCGGTGTGGTACCGCATTACTACGTGATCCAAACCAGAAAAAGGCCAGGATCTGGCCAACAAGTATGAGATGAATGCGAAAGTACGAGCCAGATGAGGGCAAATACCAGACCTAACCCAGACATAACCGGCGTTATCCCCTAAAATATTAATCGCAACCATGTTTAATTGACTGTTTCCGTGTGGTACCGCATTACTACGTGATCCAAACCAGAGAAAGGCCAGGATCTTGCCAACAAGAATGAGAAAAATGCGAAAGTATGTGCCAGATGATTGCAAATACCAGAACTATGCCTGACATAACCAGCGATATCCTCTAATATACGAATCGGAACATGCTTTTAATGACTGTTTCAGTGTGGTAACACATTACTACGTGATCCAAACCAGAAAAATCCCAGGATCGGGCCAACAAGAATGCGAGAAACGCGAAAGTACGAGCCAGATGTGGGAAAATCCCAGACCTAACCCAGTCATTACCGGCGTTATCCTCTAAAATAATAATCGCAAACGGGATTAATTGACTGTTTCCGTGTGGAAACGCATTACAACGGGTTCCAAACCAGAAGAAGCCCAGGATCTGGCCAACAGGAATGCGAAAAATGCGAAAGTACGATCCAGATGAGGGCAAATCCCTGACCTAACCGAGACATAACCGGCGTTATCCTCCAAAATATTAATCGCAACCAGGTTTAATTGACTGTTTCGGTGTGGTACCGCATTACTACGTGATCCAAACCAGAAAGAAACCCAGGATCTGGCCAACAGGTATGCGTAAAATGCGAAAGTATGAACCAGATGATTGCAAATACCAGAACTAACCCAGACATAACCAGCGTTATCCTCTTAAATATTAATCGCAACCAGGTTTAATTGACTGTTTCGGTGTAGTACCACATTACTACGTGGTCCAAGCCAGAAATAGACCTGGATCTGGCCAACAAGTATGCGCAAAATGCGAAAGTACGAGCCAGATGAGGGCAAATCCCAGACCAAACCGAGACATAACCGGCGTTATCCTCTAAAATATTAATCGCAACCAGGTTTAATTGACTGTTTCGGTGTGGTACCGCATTACTACGTGATCCAAACCAGAAAAAGGCCAGGATCTGGACAACAAGTATGAGAAAAATGCGAAAGTTCGAGCCAGATGAGGGCAAATACCAGACCTAACCCAGACAAAACCGACGTTATCCTCTAAAATATGAACCACAACCAGGTTTAATTGACTGTTTCGGTGTGGAACCACATTACTACGGTATCCAAACCAGAAAGAAACCCAGGATCTGGCCAACAGGTATGCGAAAAATGCGAAAGTATGAACCAGATGATTGCAAATACCAGAACTAACCCAGACATAACCAGCGTTATCCTCTAAAATATTAATCGCAACCAGGTTTAATTGACTGTTTCGGTGTGGTACCGCATTACTACGTGATCCAAACCAGAAAAAGGCCAGGATCTGGCCAACAAGTATCAGATGAATTCGAAAGTACGAGCCAGATGAGGGCAAATACCAGACCTAGTCGAGACGTAACCGGCGTTATCCTCTAAAATAATAATCGCAACCGGGTTTAATTGAATGTTTCCGTGTGGAAACGTATTACTACGATGATCCAAACCAGAAAGAGGCCAGGATCTGGCCAACAAGTATACGAAAAATGCGAAAGTACGAGCCAGATGATGGCAAATACCAAACCTAACACAGACGTAACCGGCGTTATCCTCTAAAATATTAATCGCAACCAGGTTTAATTGACTGTTTCGTTGTGGTGCCGCATTACTACGTGATCCAAACCAGAGAAAGGCCAGGATCTTGCCAACATGAATGAGAAAAATGCGAAAGTATGAGCCAGATGATTGCAAATACCAGAACTAATACAGACGTAACCGGCGTTATCCTCTAAAATATTAATCGCAACCAGGTTTAATTGACTGTTTCGGTGTGGTACCGCATTACTACGTGATCCAAACCAGAAAAAGGCCAGGATCTGGCCAACAAGTATGAGATGAATGCGAAAGTACGAGCCAGATGAGGGCAAATACCAGACCTAACCCAGACATAACCGGCATTATCCCCTAAAATATTAATCGCAACCAGGTTTAATTGACTGTTTCCGTGTGGTACCGCATTACTACGTGATCCAAACCAGAGAAAGGCCAGGATCTTGCCAACAAGAATAAGAAAAATGCGAAAGTATGAACCAGATGATTGCAAATACCAGAACTATCCCAGACATAACCAGCGTTATCCTCTAAAATATTAATCGCAACCAGGTTTAATTGACTGTTTCGGAGTGGTACCGTATTACTACGTGATCCAAACCAGAAAAAGGCCAGGATCTGGCCAACAAGTATGAGATGAATGCGAAAGTACGAGCCAGATGAGGGCAAATACCAGACCTAACCCAGACATAACCGGCGTTATCCCCTAAAATATTAATCGCAACTATGTTTAATTGACTGTTTCCGCGTGGTACCGCATTACTACGTGATCCAAACCAGAGAAAGGCCAGGATCTTGCCAACAAGAATGAGAAAAATGCGAAAGTTCGAGCCAAATGAGGGCAAATACCAGACCTAACCCAGACAAAACCGACGTTATCCTCTAAAATATTAACCACAACCAGGTTTAATTGACTGTTTCGGTGTGGTAGCGCATTACTACGTGATCCAAACCAGAAAGAAACCCAGGATCTGGCCAACAGGTATGCGTAAAATGCGAAAGTATGAACCAGATGATTGCAAATACCAGAACTAACCCAGACATAACCGGCGTTATCCTCTTAAATATTAATCGCAACCAGGTTTAATTGACTGTTTCGGTGTAGTACCACATTACTAAGTGGTCCAAGCCAGAAATAGACCTGGATCTGGCCAACAAGTATGCGCAAAATGCGAAAGTACGAGCCAGATGAGGGCAAATCCCAGACCAAACCGAGACATAACCGGCGTTATCCTCTAAAATATTAATCGCAACCAGGTTTAATTGACTGTTTCGGTGTGGTACCGCATTACTACGTGATCCAAACCAGAAAAAGGCCAGGATCTGGACAACAAGTATGAGAAAAATGCGAAAGTTCGAGCCAGATGAGGGCGAATTCCAGACCTAACCCAGACAAAACCGACGTTATCCTCTAAAATATTAACCACAACCAGGTTTAATTGACTGTTTCGGTGTGGTAGCGCATTACTACGTGATCCAAACCAGAAAGAAACCCAGGATCTGGCCAACAGGTATGCGAAAAATGCGAAAGTATGAACCAGATGATTGCAAATACCAGAACTAACCCAGACATAACCAGCGTTATCCTCTAAAATATTAATCGCAACCAGGTTTAATTGACTGTTTCGGTGTGGTACCGCATTACTACGTGATCCAAACCAGAAAAAGGCCAGGATCTGGCCAACAAGTATCAGATGAATTCGAAAGTACGAGCCAGATGAGGGCAAATACCAGACCTAGTCGAGACGTAACCGGCGTTATCCCCTAAAATATTAATCGCAACCAGGTATAATTGACTGTTTCGGTGTGGTACCGCATTGCTACGATGATCCAAACCAGAAAGAGGCCAGGATCTGGCCAACAAGTATGCGAAAAATGCGAAAGTACGAGCCAGATGATGGCAAATACCAGACCTAACACAGACGTAACCGGCGTTATCCTGTAAAATATTAATCGCAACCAGGTTTAATTGACTGTTTCGGTGTGGTGCCGCATTACTACGTGATCCAAACCAGAGAAAGGCCAGGATCTTGCCAACAAGAATGAGAAAAATGCGAAAGTATGAGCCAGATGATTGCAAATACCAGAACTAATACAGACGTAACCGGCGTTATCCTCTAAAATAATAATCGCAACCGGGTTTAATTGAATGTTTCCGTGTGGAAACGCATTACTACGGGATCCAAACCAGAAGAAGCCCAGGATCTGGCCAACAACTATGAGAAAAATGCGAAAGTATGAGCCAGATGATTGCAAATACCACAACTAGCCCTGACATAACCAGCGTTATCCTCTAAAATACGAATCGGAACATGCTTTTAATGACTGCTTCAGTGTGGTACCACAATACTACGTGATCCAAACCAGAAAAAGGCCAGGATCTGGCCAACAAGATTGCGAAAAATGCGAAAGCACGAGCCAGATGAGGAAAAATCCCAGACCTACCCGAGACGTAACCGGCGTTATCCCCTAAAATATTAATCGCAACCAGGTTTAATTGACTGTTTCGGTGTGGTACCGCATCACTACGTGATCCAAACCAGAAAAAGGCCAGGATCTTGCCAACAAGTATGAGAAAAATGCGAAAGTATGGGCTAGATGATTGCAAATACCAGAACTAACCCTGGCATAACCAGCGTTATCCTCTAAATTACGCATCGGGACATGCTTTTAATGACTGTTTCAGTGTGATACCACATTACTACGTGATCCAAACCAGAAAAAGGCCAGGATCGGGCCAACAAGAATGCAAAATATGCGAAAGTACGAGCCAGATGAGGGAAAATCCCAGACCTAACCGAGACGTAACCGGCGTTATCCCCTAAAATATTAATCGCAACCAGGTATAATTGACTGTTTCGGTGTGGTACCGCATTGCTACGATGATCCAAACCAGAAAGAGGCCAGGATCTGGCCAACAAGTATGCGAAAAATGCGAAAGTACGAGCCAGATGATGGCAAATACCAGACCTAACACAGACGTAACCGGCGTTATCCTCTAAAATATTAATCGCAACCGGATTTAATTGACTGTTTCGGTGTAGTACCACATTACTACGTGGTCCAAGCCAGAAATAGCCCTGGATCTGGCCAACGAGTATGCGCAAAATGCGAAAGTACGAGCCAGATGAGGGCAAATACCAGAACTAACCCAGACATAACCAGCGTTATCCTCTAAAATATTAATCGCAACCAGGTTTAATTGACTGTTTCGGTGTAGTACCGCATTACTACGTGATCCAAACCAGAAAAAGGCCAGGATCTGGCCAACAAGTATGAGATGAATGCGAAAGTACGAGCCAGATGAGGGCAAATACCAGACCTAACCCAGACATAACCGGCATTATCCCCTAAAATATTAATCGCAACCAGGTTTAATTGACTGTTTCCGTGTGGTACCGCATTACTACGTAATCCAAACCAGAGAAAGGCCAGGATCTTGCCAACAAGAATGAGAAAAATGCGAAAGTATGAACCAGATGAGGGCAAATACCAGACCAAACCGAGACATAACCGGCGTTATGCTCTAAAATATTAATCGCAACCAGGTTTAATTGACTGTTTCGGTGCGGTAGCCCATTACTACGTGATCCAAACCAGAAAGAAACCCAGGATCTGGCCAACAGGTATGCGAAAAATGCGAAAGTATGAACCAGATGATTGCTAATACCAGAACTAACACAGATGTAACCGGCGTTATCCTCTAAAATAATAATCGCAACCGGGTTTAATTGACTGTTTCCGTGTGGAAACGCATTACTACGGGATACAAACCAGAAGAAGCCCAGGATCTTACCAACAAGTATGAGAAATATGCGAAAGTATGAGCCAGATGATTGCAAATACCACAACTAACCCTCACATAACCAGCGTTACCCTCTAAAATACGAATCGGAACATGCCTTCAATGACTGTTTTAGTGTGGTACCACATTACTACGTGATCCAAACCAGAAAAAGCCCAGGATCGGGCCAACAAGAACGCAAAAAATGCGAAAGTACGAGCCAGATGGGGGAAAATCCCAGACCTAACCGAGACGTAACCGGCGTTATCCGCTAAAATATTAATCGCAACCAGGTATAATTGACTGTTTCGGTGTGGTACCGCATTGCTACGATGATCCAAACCAGAAAGAGGCCAGGATCTGCCTAACAAGTATGCGAAAAATGCGAAAGTACGAGCCAGATGAGGGCAAATACCAGACCAAACCGAGACATAACCGGCGTTATGCTCTAAAATATTAATCGCAACCAGGTTTAATTGACTGTTTCGGTGTGGTAGCGCATTACTACGTGAACCAAACCAGAAAGAAACCCAGGATCTGGCCAACAGGTATGCGAAAAATGCGAAAGTATGAACCAGATGATTGCTAATACCAGAACTAACACAGATGTAACCGGCGTTATCCTCTAAAATAATAATCGCAACCGGGTTTAATTGACTGTTTCCGTGTGGAAACGCATTACTACGGGATACAAACCAGAAGAAGCCCAGGATCTGGCCAACAAGTATGAGAAAAATGCGAAAGTATGTGCCAGATGATTGCAAATACCAGAACTATGCCTGACATAACCAGCGTTATCCTCTAAAATACGAATCGGAACATGCTTTTAATGACTGTTTCAGTGTGGTAACACATTACTACGTGATCCAAACCAGAAAAAGGCCAGGATCTGGCCAACAAGAATGAGAAAAATGCGATAGTATGTGCCAGATGATTGCAAATGCCAGAACTATGCCTGACATAACCAGCGTTATCCTCTAAAATACGAATCGGAACATGCTTTTAATGACTGCTTCAGTGTGGTAACAGATTACTACGTGATCCAAACCAGAAAAATCCCAGGATCGGGCCAACAAGAATGCGAGAAACGCGAAAGTACGAGCCAGATGGGGGCAAATACCAGACCAAACCGAGACATAACCGGCGTTATCCTCTAAAATATTAATCGCATCCAGGTTTAATTGACTGTTTCGGTGTAGTACCACATTACTACGTGGTCCAAGCCAGAAATAGCCCTGGATCTGGCCAACAAGTGTGAGAAAAATGCGAAAGTTCGAGCCAGATGAGGGCAAATACCAGACCTAACCCAGACAAAACCGACGTTATCCTCTAAAATATTAACCGCAACCAGGTTTAATTGACTGTTTCGGTGTGGTACTGCTTTACTGCGTGATCCAAACCAGAAAAAGGCCAGGATCTGGACAACAAGAATGCAAAAAATGCGAAAGTACGAGCCAGATGAGGGAAAATCCCAGACCTAACCGAGACGTAACCGGCGTTATCCGCTAAAATATTAATCGCAACGAGGTTTAATTGACTGTTTCGGTGTGGTACCGCATTACTACGTGATGCAAACCAGAGAAAGGGCAGGATCTGGCCAACAAGAATGCGAAAAATGCGAAAGTACGAGCCAGATAAGGGCAAATACCAGAACTATGCCTGACATAATCGGCGTTATCCTCTAAAATAATAATCGCAACCGGCTTTAATTGACTGTTTGCGTGTGGAAACGCATTACTACGGGATCCAAACCAGAAGGAGCCCAGGATCTGGCCAACAAGTATGCGAAAAATGCGAAAGTTCGAGCCAGATGAGGGCAAATACCAGACCTAACCCAGACAAAACCGACGTTATCCTCTAAAATATTAACCGCAACCAGGTTTAATTGAATGTTTCGGTGTGGTACCGCATTGCTACGATGATCCAAACCAGAAAGAGGCCAGGATCTGGCCAACAAGTATGCGAAAAATGCGAAAGTACGAGCCAGATGATGGCAAATACCATACCTAACACAGACGTAACCGGCGTTATCCTCTAAAATATTAATCGCAACCGGGTTTAATTGACTGTTTCGGTGTAGTACCACATTACTACGTGGTCCAAGCCAGAAATAGCCCTGGATCTGGCCAACGAGTATGCGCAAAATGCGAAAGTACGAGCCAGATGAGGGCAAATACCAGAACTAACCCAGACATAACCAGCGTTATCCTCTAAAATATTAATCGCAACCAGGTTTAATTGACTGTTTCCGTGTGGTACCGCACTACTACGTGATCCAAACCAGAGAAAGGCCAGGATCTTGCCAACAAGAATGAGAAAAATGCGAAAGTATGTGCCAGATGATTGCAAATACCAGAACTATGCCTGACATAACCAGCGTTATCCTCTAAAATACGAATCGGAACATGCTTTTAATGACTGTTTCAGTGTGGTAACACATTACTACGTGATCCAAACCAGAAAAATCCCAGGATCGGGCCAACAAGAATGCGAGAAACGCGAAAGTACGAGCCAGATGTGGGAAAATCCGAGACCTAACCCAGTCATTACCGGCGTTATCCTCTAAAATAATAATCGCAAACGGGTTTAATTGACTGTTTCCGTGTGGAAACGCATTACAACGGGTTCCAAACCAGAAGAAGCCCAGGATCTGGCCAACAGGAATGCGAAAAATGCGAAAGTACGATCCAGATGAGGGCAAATCCCTGACCTAACCGAGACATAACCGGCGTTATCATCCAAAATATTAATCGCAACCAGGTTTAATTGACTGTTTCGGTGTGGTACCGCATTACTACGTGATCCAAACCAGAAAAAGGCCAGGATCTTACCAACAAGTATGAGAAATATTCGAAAGTATGAGCCAGATGATTGCAAATACCAGAACTAACCCAGACATAACCAGCGTTATCCTCTTAAATATTAATCGCAACCAGGTTTAATTGACTGTTTCGGTGTAGTACCACATTACTACGTGGTCCAAGCCAGAAATAGACCTGGATCTGGCCAACAAGTATGCGCAAAATGCGAAAGTACGAGCCAGATGAGGGCAAATCCCAGACCAAACCGAGACATAACCGGCGTTATCCTCTAAAATATTAATCGCAACCAGGTTTAATTGACTGTTTCGGTGTGGTACCGCATTACTACGTGATCCAAACCAGAAAAAGGCCAGGATCTGGACAACAAGTATGAGAAAAATGCGAAAGTATGAACCAGATGATTGCAAATACCAGAACTAACCCAGACATAACCAGCGTTATCCTCTAAAATATTAATCGCAACCAGGTTTAATTGACTGTTTCGGTGTGGTACCGCATTACTACGTGATCCAAACCAGAAAAAGGCCAGGATCTGGCCAACAAGTATCAGATGAATTCGAAAGTACGAGCCAGATGAGGGCAAATACCAGACCTAGTCGAGACGTAACCGGCGTTATCCTCTAAAATATTAATCGCAACCAGGTTTAATTGACTGTTTCGGTGTGGTACCGCATTACTACGTGATCCAAACCAGAAAAAGGCCAGGATCTGGACAACAAGTATGAGAAAAATGCGAAAGTTCGAGCCAGATGAGGGCGAATTCCAGACCTAACCCAGACAAAACCGACGTTATCCTCTAAAATATTAACCACAACCAGGTTTAATTGACTGTTTCGGTGTGGTAGCGCATTAGTACGTGATCCAAACCAGAAAGAAACCCAGGATCTGGCCAACAGGTATGCGAAAAATGCGAAAGTATGAACCAGATGATTGCAAATACCAGAACTAACCCAGACATAACCAGCGTTATCCTCTAAAATATTAATCGCAACCAGGTTTAATTGACTGTTTCGGTGTGGTACCGCATTACTACGTGATCCAAACCAGAAAAAGGCCAGGATCTGGCCAACAAGTATCAGATGAATTCGAAAGTACGAGCCAGATGAGGGCAAATACCAGACCTAGTCGAGACGTAACCGGCGTTATCCCCTAAAATATTAATCGCAACCAGGTATAATTGACTGTTTCGGTGTGGTACCGCATTGCTACGATGATCCAAACCAGAAAGAGGCCAGGATCTGGCCAACAAGTATGCGAAAAATGCGAAAGTACGAGCCAGATGATGGCAAATACCAGACCTAACACAGACGTAACCGGCGTTATCCTGTAAAATATTAATCGCAACCAGGTTTAATTGACTGTTTCGGTGTGGTGCCGCATTACTACGTGATCCAAACCAGAGAAAGGCCAGGATCTTGCCAACAAGAATGAGAAAAATGCGAAAGTATGAGCCAGATGATTGCAAATACCAGAACTAATACAGACGTAACCGGCGTTATCCTCTAAAATAATAATCGCAACCGGGTTTAATTGAATGTTTCCGTGTGGAAACGCATTACTACGGGATCCAAACCAGAAGAAGCCCAGGATCTGGCCAACAACTATGAGAAAAATGCGAAAGTATGAGCCAGATGATTGCAAATACCACAACTAGCCCTGACATAACCAGCGTTATCCTCTAAAATACGAATCGGAACATGCTTTTAATGACTGCTTCAGTGTGGTACCACAATACTACGTGATCCAAACCAGAAAAAGGCCAGGATCTGGCCAACAAGATTGCGAAAAATGCGAAAGCACGAGCCAGATGAGGAAAAATCCCAGACCTACCCGAGACGTAACCGGCGTTATCCCCTAAAATATTAATCGCAACCAGGTTTAATTGACTGTTTCGGTGTGGTACCGCATCACTACGTGATCCAAACCAGAAAAAGGCCAGGATCTTGCCAACAAGTATGAGAAAAATGCGAAAGTATGGGCTAGATGATTGCAAATACCAGAACTAACCCTGGCATAACCAGCGTTATCCTCTAAATTACGCATCGGGACATGCTTTTAATGACTGTTTCAGTGTGATACCACATTACTACGTGATCCAAACCAGAAAAAGGCCAGGATCGGGCCAACAAGAATGCAAAAAATGCGAAAGTACGAGCCAGATGAGGGAAAATCCCAGACCTAACCGAGACGTAACCGGCGTTATCCCCTAAAATATTAATCGCAACCAGGTATAATTGACTGTTTCGGTGTGGTACCGCATTGCTACGTGATCCAAACCAGAAAGAAACCCAGGATCTGGCCAACAGGTATGCGAAAAATGCGAAAGTACGAGCCAGATGAGGGCAAATACCAGAACTAACCCAGACATAACCAGCGTTATCCTCTAAAATATTAATCGCAACCAGGTTTAATTGACTGTTTCGGTGTAGTACCGCATTACTACGTGATCCAAACCAGAAAAAGGCCAGGATCTGGCCAACAAGTATGAGATGAATGCGAAAGTACGAGCCAGATGAGGGCAAATACCAGACCTAACCCAGACATAACCGGCATTATCCCCTAAAATATTAATCGCAACCAGGTTTAATTGACTGTTTCCGTGTGGTACCGCATTACTACGTAATCCAAACCAGAGAAAGGCCAGGATCTTGCCAACAAGAATGAGAAAAATGCGAAAGTATGAACCAGATGAGGGCAAATACCAGACCAAACCGAGACATAACCGGCGTTATGCTCTAAAATATTAATCGCAACCAGGTTTAATTGACTGTTTCGGTGCGGTAGCCCATTACTACGTGATCCAAACCAGAAAGAAACCCAGGATCTGGCCAACAGGTATGCGAAAAATGCGAAAGTATGAACCAGATGATTGCTAATACCAGAACTAACACAGATGTAACCGGCGTTATCCTCTAAAATAATAATCGCAACCGGGTTTAATTGACTGTTTCCGTGTGGAAACGCATTACTACGGGATACAAACCAGAAGAAGCCCAGGATCTTACCAACAAGTATGAGAAATATGCGAAAGTATGAGCCAGATGATTGCAAATACCACAACTAACCCTCACATAACCAGCGTTACCCTCTAAAATACGAATCGGAACATGCCTTCAATGACTGTTTTAGTGTGGTACCACATTACTACGTGATCCAAACCAGAAAAAGCCCAGGATCGGGCCAACAAGAACGCAAAAAATGCGAAAGTACGAGCCAGATGGGGGAAAATCCCAGACCTAACCGAGACGTAACCGGCGTTATCCGCTAAAATATTAATCGCAACCAGGTATAATTGACTGTTTCGGTGTGGTACCGCATTGCTACGATGATCCAAACCAGAAAGAGGCCAGGATCTGCCTAACAAGTATGCGAAAAATGCGAAAGTACGAGCCAGATGAGGGCAAATACCAGACCAAACCGAGACATAACCGGCGTTATGCTCTAAAATATTAATCGCAACCAGGTTTAATTGACTGTTTCGGTGTGGTAGCGCATTACTACGTGAACCAAACCAGAAAGAAACCCAGGATCTGGCCAACAGGTATGCGAAAAATGCGAAAGTATGAACCAGATGATTGCTAATACCAGAACTAACACAGATGTAACCGGCGTTATCCTCTAAAATAATAATCGCAACCGGGTTTAATTGACTGTTTCCGTGTGGAAACGCATTACTACGGGATACAAACCAGAAGAAGCCCAGGATCTGGCCAACAAGTATGAGAAAAATGCGAAAGTATGTGCCAGATGATTGCAAATACCAGAACTATGCCTGACATAACCAGCGTTATCCTCTAAAATACGAATCGGAACATGCTTTTAATGACTGTTTCAGTGTGGTAACACATTACTACGTGATCCAAACCAGAAAAAGGCCAGGATCTGGCCAACAAGAATGAGAAAAATGCGATAGTATGTGCCAGATGATTGCAAATGCCAGAACTATGCCTGACATAACCAGCGTTATCCTCTAAAATACGAATCGGAACATGCTTTTAATGACTGCTTCAGTGTGGTAACAGATTACTACGTGATCCAAACCAGAAAAATCCCAGGATCGGGCCAACAAGAATGCGAGAAACGCGAAAGTACGAGCCAGATGTGGGAAAATCCCAGACCTAACCCAGTCATTACCGCCGTTATCCTCTAAAATAATAATCGCAAACGGGTTTAATTGACTGTTTCCGTGTGGAAACGCATTACTACGGGATCCAAACCAGAAGAAGCCCAGGATCTGGCCAACAGGTATGCGAAAAATGCGAAAGTACGATCCAGATGAGGGCAAATCCCAGACCTAACAGAGACATAACCGGCGTTATCCTCTAAAATATTAATCGCAACCAGGTTTAATTGACTGCTTCGGTGTGGTACCGCATTACTACGTGATCCAAACCAGAAAAAGGCCAGGATCTTGCCAACAAGTATGAGAAAAATGCGAAAGTATGAGCCAGATGATTGCAAATACCACAACTAACCCTGACATAACCAGCGTTATCCTCTAAAATACGAATCGGAACATGCCTTCAATGACTGATTCAGTGTGGTACCACAGTACTACGTGATCCAAACCAGAAAAAGCCCAGGATCGGGCCAACAAGAATGCAAAAAATGCGAAAGTACGAGCCAGATGAGGGAAAATCCCAGACCTAACCGAGACGTAACCGGCGTTATCCGCTAAAATATTAATCGCAACCAGGTATAATTGACTGTTTCGGTGTGGTACCGCATTGCTACGATGATCCAAACCAGAAAGAGGCCAGGATCTGCCTAACAAGTATGCGAAAAATGCGAAAGTACGAGCCAGATGGGGGCAAATACCAGACCAAACCGAGACATAACCGGCGTTATCCTCTAAAATATTAATCGCATCCAGGTTTAATTGACTGTTTCGGTGTAGTACCACATTACTACGTGGTCCAAGCCAGAAATAGCCCTGGATCTGGCCAACAAGTGTGAGAAAAATGCGAAAGTTCGAGCCAGATGAGGGCAAATACCAGACCTAACCCAGACATAACCAGCGTTATCCTCTTAAATATTAATCGCAACCAGGTTTAATTGACTGTTTCGGTGTAGTACCACATTACTACGTGGTCCAAGCCAGAAATAGACCTGGATCTGGCCAACAAGTATGCGCAAAATGCGAAAGTACGAGCCAGATGAGGGCAAATCCCAGACCAAACCGAGACATAACCGGCGTTATCCTCTAAAATATTAATCGCAACCAGGTTTAATTGACTGTTTCGGTGTGGTACCGCATTACTACGTGATCCAAACCAGAAAAAGGCCAGGATCTGGACAACAAGTATGAGAAAAATGCGAAAGTATGTGCCAGATGATTGCAAATACCAGAACTATGCCTGACATAACCAGCGTTATCCTCTAAAATACGAATCGGAACATGCTTTTAATGACTGTTTCAGTGTGGTAACACATTACTACGTGATCCAAACCAGAAAAATCCCAGGATCGGGCCAACAAGAATGCAAAAAATGCGAAAGTACGAGCCAGATGAGGGAAAATCCCAGACCTAACCGAGACGTAACCGGCGTTATCCTCTAAAATAATAATCGCAACCGGCTTTAATTGACTGTTTGCGTGTGGAAACGCATTACTACGGGATCCAAACCAGAAGGAGCCCAGGATCTGGCCAACAAGTATGCGAAAAATGCGAAAGTTCGAGCCAGATGAGGGCAAATACCAGACCTAACCCAGACAAATCCGACGTTATCCTCTAAAATATTAACCGCAACCAGGTTTAATTGAATGTTTCGGTGTGGTACCGCATTGCTACGATGATCCAAACCAGAAAGAGGCCAGGATCTGGCCAACAGGAATGCGAAAAATGCGAAAGTACGAGCCAGATGATGGCAAATACCATACCTAACACAGACGTAACCGGCGTTATCCTCTAAAATATTAATCGCAACCGGGTTTAATTGACTGTTTCGGTGTAGTACCACATTACTACGTGGTCCAAGCCAGAAATAGCCCTGGATCTGGCCAACGAGTATGCGCAAAATGCGAAAGTACGAGCCAGATGAGGGCAAATACCAGAACTAACCCAGACATAACCAGCGTTATCCTCTAAAATATTAATCGCAACCAGGTTTAATTGACTGTTTCCGTGTGGTACCGCATTACTACGTGATCCAAACCAGAGAAAGGCCAGGATCTTGCCAACAAGAATGAGAAAAATGCGAAAGTATGTGCCAGATGATTGCAAATACCAGAACTATGCCTGACATAACCAGCGTTATCCTCTAAAATACGAATCGGAACATGCTTTTAATG
Organism: Colletes latitarsis; assembly: GCF_051014445.1. Classification (NCBI taxonomy): domain Eukaryota; kingdom Metazoa; phylum Arthropoda; class Insecta; order Hymenoptera; family Colletidae; genus Colletes; species Colletes latitarsis. Next base: position 28,994,795 of record NW_027488367.1, on the reverse strand, counting down.
ACTGTTTCAGTGTGGTAACACATTACTACGTGATCCAAACCAGAAAAATCCCAGGATCGGGCCAACAAGAATGCGAGAAACGCGAAAGTACGAGCCAGATGTGAGAAAATCCGAGACCTAACCCAGTCATTACCGGCGTTATCCTCTAAAATAATAATCGCAAACGGGTTTAATTGACTGTTTCCGTGTGGAAACGCATTACAACGGGTTCCAAACCAGAAGAAGCCCAGGATCTGGCCAACAGGAATGCGAAAAATGCGAAAGTACGATCCAGATGAGGGCAAATCCCTGACCTAACCGAGACATAACCGGCGTTATCATCCAAAATATTAATCGCAACCAGGTTTAGTTGACTGTTTCGGTGTGGTACCGCATTACTACGTGATCCAAACCAGAAAAAGGCCAGGATCTTACCAACAAGTATGAGAAATATGCGAAAGTATGAGCCAGATGATTGCAAATACCAGAACTAACCCAGACATAACCAGCGTTATCCTCTTAAATATTAATCGCAACCAGGTTTAATTGACTGTTTCGGTGTAGTACCACATTACTACGTGGTCCAAGCCAGAAATAGACCTGGATCTGGCCAACAAGTATGCGCAAAATGCGAAAGTACGAGCCAGATGAGGGCAAATCCCAGACCAAACCGAGACATAACCGGCGTTATCCTCTAAAATATTAATCGCAACCAGGTTTAATTGACTGTTTCGGTGTGGTACCGCATTACTACGTGATCCAAACCAGAAAAAGGCCAGGATCTGGACAACAAGTATGAGAAAAATGCGAAAGTATGAACCAGATGATTGCAAATACCAGAACTAACCCAGACATAACCAGCGTTATCCTCTAAAATATTAATCGCAACCAGGTTTAATTGACTGTTTCGGTGTGGTACCGCATTACTACGTGATCCAAACCAGAAAAAGGCCAGGATCTGGCCAACAAGTATCAGATGAATTCGAAAGTACGAGCCAGATGAGGGCAAATACCAGACCTAGTCGAGACGTAACCGGCGTTATCCCCTAAAATATTAATCGCAACCAGGTATAATTGACTGTTTCGGTGTGGTACCGCATTGCTACGATGATCCAAACCAGAAAGAGGCCAGGATCTGGCCAACAAGTATGCGAAAAATGCGAAAGTACGAGCCAGATGAGGGCAAATACCAGACCAAACCGAGACATAACCGGCGTTATCCTGTAAAATATTAATCGCAACCAGGTTTAATTGACTGTTTCGGTGTGGTGCCGCATTACTACGTGATCCAAACCAGAGAAAGGCCAGGATCTTGCCAACAAGAATGAGAAAAATGCGAAAGTATGTGCCAGATGATTGCAAATACCAGAACTAATACAGACGTAACCGGCGTTATCCTCTAAAATAATAATCGCAACCGGGTTTAATTGAATGTTTCCGTGTGGAAACGCATTACTATGGGATCCAAACCAGAAGAAGCCCAGGATCTGGCCAACAACTATGAGAAAAATGCGAAAGTATGAGCCAGATGATTGCAAATACCACAACTAGCCCTGACATAACCAGCGTTATCCTCTAAAACACGAATCGGAACATGCTTTTAATGACTGCTTCAGTGTGGTACCACAATACTACGTGATCCAAACCAGAAAAAGGCCAGGATCTGGCCAACAAGTATGAGAAAAATGCGAAAGTATGTGCCAGATGATTGCAAATACCAGAACTATGCCTGACATAACCAGAGTTATCCTCTAAAATACGAATCGGAACATGCTTTTAATGACTGTTTCAGTGTGGTAACACATTACTACGTGATCCAAACCAGAAGAAGCGCAGGATCTGGCCAACAACTATGAGAAAAATGCGAAAGTATGAGCCAGATGATTGCAAATACCACAACTAGCCCTGACATAACCAGCGTTATCCTCTAAAATACGAATCGGAACATGCTTTTAATGACTGCTTCAGTGTGGTACCACAATACTACGTGATCCAAACCAGAAAAAGGCCAGGATCTGGCCAACAAGATTGCGAAAAATGCGAAAGCACGAGCCAGATGAGGAAAAATCCCAGACCTACCCGAGACGTAACCGGCGTTATCCCCTAAAATATTAATCGCAACCAGGTTTAATTGACTGTTTCGGTGTGGTACCGCATCACTACGTGATCCAAACCAGAAAAAGGCCAGGATCTTGCCAACAAGTATGAGAAAAATGCGAAAGTATGGGCCAGATGATTGCAAATACCAGAACTAACCCTGGCATAACCAGCGTTATCCTCTAAATTACGCATCGGGACATGCTTTTAATGACTGTTTCAGTGTGGTACCACATTACTACGTGATCCAAACCAGAAAAAGGCCAGGATCGGGCCAACAAGAATGCAAAAAATGCGAAAGTACGAGCCAGATGAGGGAAAATCCCAGACCTAACCGAGACGTAACCGGCGTTATCCCCTAAAATATTAATCGCAACCAGGTATAATTGACTGTTTCGGTGTGGTACCGCATTGCTACGATGATCCAAACCAGAAAGAGGCCAGGATCTGGCCAACAAGTATGCGAAAAATGCGAAAGTACGAGCCAGATGATGGCAAATACCAGACCTAACACAGACGTAACCGGCGTTATCCTCTAAAATATTAATCGCAACCGGGCTTAATTGACTGTTTCGGTGTAGTACCACATTACTACGTGGTCCAAGCCAGAAATAGCCCTGGATCTGGCCAACGAGTATGCGCAAAACGCGAAAGTACGAGCCAGATGAGGGCAAATACCAGAACTAACCCAGACATAACCAGCGTTATCCTCTATAATATTAATCGCAACCAGGTTTAATTGACTGTTTCGGTGTAGTACCGCATTACTACGTGATCCAAACCAGAAAAAGGCCAGGATCTGGCCAACAAGTATGAGATGAATGCGAAAGTACGAGCCAGATGAGGGCAAATACCAGACCTAACCCAGACATAACCGGCATTATCCCCTAAAATATTAATCGCAACCAGGTTTAATTGACTGTTTCCGTGTGGTACCGCATTACTACGTAATCCAAACCAGAGAAAGGCCAGGATCTTGCCAACAAGAATGAGAAAAATGCGAAAGTATGAACCAGATGATTGCAAATACCAGAACTAACCCAGACATAACCAGCGTTATCCTCTAAAATATTAATAGCAACCAGGTTTAATTGACTGTTTCGGTGTGGTACCGCATTACTACGTGATCCAAACCAGAAAAAGGCCAGGATCTGGCCAACAAGTATGAGATGAATGCGAAAGTACGATCCAGATGAGGGCAAATCCCAGACCTAACCCAGACATAACCGGCGTTATCCCCTAAAATATTAATCGCAACCAGGTTTAATTGACTGTTTCCGTGTGGTACCGCATTACTACGTGATCCAAACCAGAAAAAGGCCAGGATCTTACCAACAAGTATGAGAAATATGCGAAAGTATGAGCCAGATGATTGCAAATACCACAACTAACCCTGACATAACCAGCGTTATCCTCTAAAATACGAATCGGAACATGCCTTCAATGACTGTTTCAGTGTGGTACCACATTACTACGTGATCCAAACCAGAAAAAGCCCAGGATCGGGCCAGCAAGAACGCAAAAAATGCGAAAGTACGAGCCAGACGGGGGAAAATCCCAGACCTAACCGAGACGTAACCGGCGTTATCCGCTAAAATATTAATCGCAACCAGGTATAATTGACTGTTTCGGTGTGGTACCGCATTGCTACGATGATCCAAACCAGAAAGAGGCCAGGATCTGCCTAACAAGTATGCGAAAAATGCGAAAGTACGAGCCAGATGAGGGCAAATACCAGACCAAACCGAGACATAACCGGCGTTATGCTCTAAAATATTAATCGCAACCAGGTTTAATTGACTGTTTCGGTGTGGTAGCGCATTACTACGTGATCCAAACCAGAAAGAAACCCAGGATCTGGCCAACAGGTATGCGAAAAATGCGAAAGTATGAACCAGATGATTGCTAATACCAGAACTAACACAGATGTAACCGGCGTTATCCTCTAAAATAATAATCGCAACCGGGTTTAATTGACTGTTTCCGTGTGGAAACGCATTACTACGGGATACAAACCAGAAGAAGCCCAGGATCTGGCCAACAAGTATGAGAAAAATGCGAAAGCATGTGCCAGATGATTGCAAATACCAGAACTATGCCTGACATAACCAGCGTTATCCTCTAAAATACGAATCGGAACATGCTTTTAATGACTGTTTCAGTGTGGTAACACATTACTACGTGATCCAAACCAGAAAAAGGCCAGGATCTGGCCAACAAGAATGAGAAAAATGCGATAGTATGTGCCAGATGATTGCAAATGCCAGAACTATGCCTGACATAACCAGCGTTATCCTCTAAAATACGAATCGGAACATGCTTTTAATGACTGCTTCAGTGTGGTAACAGATTACTACGTGATCCAAACCAGAAAAATCCCAGGATCGGGCCAACAAGAATGCGAGAAACGCGAAAGTACGAGCCAGATGTGGGAAAATCCCAGACCTAACCCAGTCATTACCGCCGTTATCCTCTAAAATAATAATCGCAAACGGGTTTAATTGACTGTTTCCGTGTGGAAACGCATTACTACGGGATCCAAACCAGAAGAAGCCCAGGATCTGGCCAACAGGTATGCGAAAAATGCGAAAGTATGAACCAGATGATTGCAAATACCAGAACTATGCCTGACATAACCAGCGTTATCCTCTAAAATACGAATCGGAACATGCTTTTAATGACTGTTTCAGTGTGGTAACACATTACTACGTGATCCAAACCAGAAAAAGGCCAGGATCTGGCCAACAAGAATGAGAAAAATGCGATAGTATGTGCCAGATGATTGCAAATGCCAGAACTATGCCTGACATAACCAGCGTTATCCTCTAAAATACGAATCGGAACATGCTTTTAATGACTGCTTCAGTGTGGTAACAGATTACTACGTGATCCAAACCAGAAAAATCCCAGGATCGGGCCAACAAGAATGCGAGAAACGCGAAAGTACGAGCCAGATGTGGGAAAATCCCAGACCTAAGCCAGTCATTACCGCCGTTATCCTCTAAAATAATAATCGCAAACGGGTTTAATTGACTGTTTCCGTGTGGAAACGCATTACTACGGGATCCAAACCAGAAGAAGCCCAGGATCTGGCCAACAGGTATGCGAAAAATGCGAAAGTACGATCCAGATGAGGGCAAATCCCAGACCTAACAGAGACATAACCGGCGTTATCCTCTAAAATATTAATCGCAACCAGGTTTAATTGACTGCTTCGGTGTGGTACCGCATTACTACGTGATCCAAACCAGAAAAAGGCCAGGATCTTGCCAACAAGTATGAGAAAAATGCGAAAGTATGAGCCAGATGATTGCAAATACCACAACTAACCCTGACATAACCAGCGTTATCCTCTAAAATACGAATCGGAACATGCCTTCAATGACTGATTCAGTGTGGTACCACAGTACTACGTGATCCAAACCAGAAAAAGCCCAGGATCGGGCCAACAAGAATGCAAAAAATGCGAAAGTACGAGCCAGATGAGGGAAAATCCCAGACCTAACCGAGACGTAACCGGCGTTATCCGCTAAAATATTAATCGCAACCAGGTATAATTGACTGTTTCGGTGTGGTACCGCATTACTACGTGGTCCAAGCCAGAAATAGACCTGGATCTGGCCAACAAGTATGCGCAAAATGCGAAAGTACGAGCCAGATGATGGCAAATACCAGACCTAACACAGACGTAACCGGCGTTATCCTGTAAAATATTAATCGCAACCAGGTTTAATTGACTGTTTCGGTGTGGTGCCGCATTACTACGTGATCCAAACCAGAGAAAGGCCAGGATCTTGCCAACAAGAATGAGAAAAATGCGAAAGTATGTGCCAGATGATTGCAAATACCAGAACTAATACAGACGTAACCGGCGTTATCCTCTAAAATAATAATCGCAACCGGGTTTAATTGAATGTTTCCGTGTGGAAACGCATTACTATGGGATCCAAACCAGAAGAAGCCCAGGATCTGGCCAACAACTATGAGAAAAATGCGAAAGTATGAGCCAGATGATTGCAAATACCACAACTAGCCCTGACATAACCAGCGTTATCCTCTAAAATACGAATCGGAACATGCTTTTAATGACTGCTTCAGTGTGGTACCACAATACTACGTGATCCAAACCAGAAAAAGGCCAGGATCTGGCCAACAAGTATGAGAAAAATGCGAAAGTATGTGCCAGATGATTGCAAATACCAGAACTATGCCTGACATAACCAGAGTTATCCTCTAAAATACGAATCGGAACATGCTTTTAATGACTGTTTCAGTGTGGTAACACATTACTACGTGATCCAAACCAGAAGAAGCGCAGGATCTGGCCAACAACTATGAGAAAAATGCGAAAGTATGAGCCAGATGATTGCAAATACCACAACTAGCCCTGACATAACCAGCGTTATCCTCTAAAATACGAATCGGAACATGCTTTTAATGACTGCTTCAGTGTGGTACCACAATACTACGTGATCCAAACCAGAAAAAGGCCAGGATCTGGCCAACAAGATTGCGAAAAATGCGAAAGCACGAGCCAGATGAGGAAAAATCCCAGACCTACCCGAGACGTAACCGGCGTTATCCCCTAAAATATTAATCGCAACCAGGTTTAATTGACTGTTTCGGTGTGGTACCGCATCACTACGTGATCCAAACCAGAAAAAGGCCAGGATCTTGCCAACAAGTATGAGAAAAATGCGAAAGTATGGGCCAGATGATTGCAAATACCAGAACTAACCCTGGCATAACCAGCGTTATCCTCTAAATTACGCATCGGGACATGCTTTTAATGACTGTTTCAGTGTGGTACCACATTACTACGTGATCCAAACCAGAAAAAGGCCAGGATCGGGCCAACAAGAATGCAAAAAATGCGAAAGTACGAGCCAGATGAGGGAAAATCCCAGACCTAACCGAGACGTAACCGGCGTTATCCCCTAAAATATTAATCGCAACCAGGTATAATTGACTGTTTCGGTGTGGTACCGCATTGCTACGATGATCCAAACCAGAAAGAGGCCAGGATCTGGCCAACAAGTATGCGAAAAATGCGAAAGTACGAGCCAGATGATGGCAAATACCAGACCTAACACAGACGTAACCGGCGTTATCCTCTAAAATATTAATCGCAACCGGGCTTAATTGACTGTTTCGGTGTAGTACCACATTACTACGTGGTCCAAGCCAGAAATAGCCCTGGATCTGGCCAACGAGTATGCGCAAAACGCGAAAGTACGAGCCAGATGAGGGCAAATACCAGAACTAACCCAGACATAACCAGCGTTATCCTCTATAATATTAATCGCAACCAGGTTTAATTGACTGTTTCGGTGTAGTACCGCATTACTACGTGATCCAAACCAGAAAAAGGCCAGGATCTGGCCAACAAGTATGAGATGAATGCGAAAGTACGAGCCAGATGAGGGCAAATACCAGACCTAACCCAGACATAACCGGCATTATCCCCTAAAATATTAATCGCAACCAGGTTTAATTGACTGTTTCCGTGTGGTACCGCATTACTACGTAATCCAAACCAGAGAAAGGCCAGGATCTTGCCAACAAGAATGAGAAAAATGCGAAAGTATGAACCAGATGATTGCAAATACCAGAACTAACCCAGACATAACCAGCGTTATCCTCTAAAATATTAATAGCAACCAGGTTTAATTGACTGTTTCGGTGTGGTACCGCATTACTACGTGATCCAAACCAGAAAAAGGCCAGGATCTGGCCAACAAGTATGAGATGAATGCGAAAGTACGATCCAGATGAGGGCAAATCCCAGACCTAACCCAGACATAACCGGCGTTATCCCCTAAAATATTAATCGCAACCAGGTTTAATTGACTGTTTCCGTGTGGTACCGCATTACTACGTGATCCAAACCAGAAAAAGGCCAGGATCTTACCAACAAGTATGAGAAATATGCGAAAGTATGAGCCAGATGATTGCAAATACCACAACTAACCCTGACATAACCAGCGTTATCCTCTAAAATACGAATCGGAACATGCCTTCAATGACTGTTTCAGTGTGGTACCACATTACTACGTGATCCAAACCAGAAAAAGCCCAGGATCGGGCCAGCAAGAACGCAAAAAATGCGAAAGTACGAGCCAGACGGGGGAAAATCCCAGACCTAACCGAGACGTAACCGGCGTTATCCGCTAAAATATTAATCGCAACCAGGTATAATTGACTGTTTCGGTGTGGTACCGCATTGCTACGATGATCCAAACCAGAAAGAGGCCAGGATCTGCCTAACAAGTATGCGAAAAATGCGAAAGTACGAGCCAGATGAGGGCAAATACCAGACCAAACCGAGACATAACCGGCGTTATGCTCTAAAATATTAATCGCAACCAGGTTTAATTGACTGTTTCGGTGTGGTAGCGCATTACTACGTGATCCAAACCAGAAAGAAACCCAGGATCTGGCCAACAGGTATGCGAAAAATGCGAAAGTATGAACCAGATGATTGCTAATACCAGAACTAACACAGATGTAACCGGCGTTATCCTCTAAAATAATAATCGCAACCGGGTTTAATTGACTGTTTCCGTGTGGAAACGCATTACTACGGGATACAAACCAGAAGAAGCCCAGGATCTGGCCAACAAGTATGAGAAAAATGCGAAAGCATGTGCCAGATGATTGCAAATACCAGAACTATGCCTGACATAACCAGCGTTATCCTCTAAAATACGAATCGGAACATGCTTTTAATGACTGTTTCAGTGTGGTAACACATTACTACGTGATCCAAACCAGAAAAAGGCCAGGATCTGGCCAACAAGAATGAGAAAAATGCGATAGTATGTGCCAGATGATTGCAAATGCCAGAACTATGCCTGACATAACCAGCGTTATCCTCTAAAATACGAATCGGAACATGCTTTTAATGACTGCTTCAGTGTGGTAACAGATTACTACGTGATCCAAACCAGAAAAATCCCAGGATCGGGCCAACAAGAATGCGAGAAACGCGAAAGTACGAGCCAGATGTGGGAAAATCCCAGACCTAACCCAGTCATTACCGCCGTTATCCTCTAAAATAATAATCGCAAACGGGTTTAATTGACTGTTTCCGTGTGGAAACGCATTACTACGGGATCCAAACCAGAAGAAGCCCAGGATCTGGCCAACAGGTATGCGAAAAATGCGAAAGTACGATCCAGATGAGGGCAAATCCCAGACCTAACAGAGACATAACCGGCGTTATCCTCTAAAATATTAATCGCAACCAGGTTTAATTGACTGCTTCGGTGTGGTACCGCATTACTACGTGATCCAAACCAGAAAAAGGCCAGGATCTTGCCAACAAGTATGAGAAAAATGCGAAAGTATGAGCCAGATGATTGCAAATACCACAACTAACCCTGACATAACCAGCGTTATCCTCTAAAATACGAATCGGAACATGCCTTCAATGACTGATTCAGTGTGGTACCACAGTACTACGTGATCCAAACCAGAAAAAGCCCAGGATCGGGCCAACAAGAATGCAAAAAATGCGAAAGTACGAGCCAGATGAGGGAAAATCCCAGACCTAACCGAGACGTAACCGGCGTTATCCGCTAAAATATTAATCGCAACCAGGTATAATTGACTGTTTCGGTGTGGTACCGCATTACTACGTGGTCCAAGCCAGAAATAGACCTGGATCTGGCCAACAAGTATGCGCAAAATGCGAAAGTACGAGCCAGATGAGGGAAAATCCCAGACCTAACCGAGACGTAACCGGCGTTATCCGCTAAAATATTAATCGCAACCAGGTATAATTGACTGTTTCGGTGTGGTACCGCATTACTACGTGATCCAAACCAGAAAAAGGCCAGGATCTGGCCAACAAGTATGAGATGAATGCGAAAGTACGATCCAGATGAGGGCAAATCCCAGACCTAACCCAGACATAACCGGCGTTATCCGCTAAAATATTAATCGCAACGCGGTTTAATTGACTGTTTCGGTGTGGTACCGCATTGCTACGATGATCCAAACCAGAAAGAGGCCAGGATCTGGCCAACAAGTATGCGAAAAATGCGAAAGTACGAGCCAGATGATGGCAAATACCATACCTAACACAGACGTAACCGGCGTTATCCTCTAAAATATTAATCGCAACCGGGTTTAATTGACTGTTTCGGTGTAGTACCACATTACTACGTGGTCCAAGCCAGAAATAGCCCTGGATCTGGCCAACGAGTATGCGCAAAATGCGAAAGTACGAGCCAGATGAGGGCAAATACCAGAACTAACCCAGACATAACCAGCGTTATCCTCTAAAATATTAATCGCAACCAGGTTTAATTGACTGTTTCGGTGTAGTACCGCATTACTACGTGATCCAAACCAGAAAAAGGCCAGGATCTGGCCAACAAGTATGAGATGAATGCGAAAGTACGAGCCAGATGAGGGCAAATACCAGACCTAACCCAGACATAACCGGCATTATCCCCTAAAATATTAATCGCAACCAGGTTTAATTGACTGTTTCCGTGTGGTACCGCATTACTACGTGATCCAATCCAGAGAAAGGCCAGGATCTTGCCAACAAGAATGAGAAAAATGCGAAAGTATGTGCCAGATGATTGCAAATACCAGAACTATGCCTGACATAACCAGCGTTATCCTCTAAAATACGAATCGGAACATGCTTTTAATGACTGTTTCAGTGTGGTAACACATTACTACGTGATCCAAACCAGAAAAATCCCAGGATCGGGCCAACAAGAATGCGAGAAACGCGAAAGTACGAGCCAGATGTGGGAAAATCCGAGACCTAACCCAGTCATTACCGGCGTTATCCTCTAAAATAATAATCGCAAACGGGTTTAATTGACTGTTTCCGTGTGGAAACGCATTACAACGGGTTCCAAACCAGAAGAAGCCCAGGATCTGGCCAACAGGAATGCGAAAAATGCGAAAGTACGATCCAGATGAGGGCAAATCCCTGACCTAACCGAGACATAACCGGCGTTATCATCCAAAATATTAATCGCAACCAGGTTTAATTGACTGTTTCGGTGTGGTACCGCATTACTACGTGATCCAAACCAGAAAAAGGCCAGGATCTTACCAACAAGTATGAGAAATATGCGAAAGTATGAGCCAGATGATTGCAAATACCAGAACTAACCCAGACATAACCAGCGTTATCCTCTTAAATATTAATCGCAACCAGGTTTAATTGACTGTTTCGGTGTAGTACCACATTACTACGTGGTCCAAGCCAGAAATAGACCTGGATCTGGCCAACAAGTATGCGCAAAATGCGAAAGTACGAGCCAGATGAGGGCAAATCCCAGACCAAACCGAGACATAACCGGCGTTATCCTCTAAAATATTAATCGCAACCAGGTTTAATTGACTGTTTCGGTGTGGTACCGCATTACTACGTGATCCAAACCAGAAAAAGGCCAGGATCTGGACAACAAGTATGAGAAAAATGCGAAAGTATGAACCAGATGATTGCAAATACCAGAACTAACCCAGACATAACCAGCGTTATCCTCTAAAATATTAATCGCAACCAGGTTTAATTGACTGTTTCGGTGTGGTACCGCATTACTACGTGATCCAAACCAGAAAAAGGCCAGGATCTGGCCAACAAGTATCAGATGAATTCGAAAGTACGAGCCAGATGAGGGCAAATACCAGACCTAGTCGAGACGTAACCGGCGTTATCCCCTAAAATATTAATCGCAACCAGGTATAATTGACTGTTTCGGTGTGGTACCGCATTGCTACGATGATCCAAACCAGAAAGAGGCCAGGATCTGGCCAACAAGTATGCGAAAAATGCGAAAGTACGAGCCAGATGATGGCAAATACCAGACCTAACACAGACGTAACCGGCGTTATCCTCTAAAATAATAATCGCAACCGGGTTTAATTGAATGTTTCCGTGTGGAAACGCATTACTATGGGATCCAAACCAGAAGAAGCCCAGGATCTGGCCAACAACTATGAGAAAAATGCGAAAGTATGAGCCAGATGATTGCAAATACCACAACTAGCCCTGACATAACCAGCGTTATCCTCTAAAATACGAATCGGAACATGCTTTTAATGACTGCTTCAGTGTGGTACCACAATACTACGTGATCCAAACCAGAAAAAGGCCAGGATCTGGCCAACAAGTATGAGAAAAATGCGAAAGTATGTGCCAGATCCCTCAGGGGCTGCCAGCCTTTCAGCTGCAGTACGGGCTTAACGAACCCGGGGTACCCGAGTCATACACACACCGTAAGCCTCCTGTTGGTCGTCACAACGACCCATTCACAATTCCCTATTGGTTTTGTGAATGGTACGTGACGGCAGGAGGAACGGGGGTCTTGGCTTAACCGCCTGGGCCACGAGTATGGCGACTCTATAAAATCGCCCTCCAATCCTAAGCTATGGTGCGCGGCGATGGGATGCATGGTTGGGGGAGAAGGCCCAATCCCAAGCGACCACCTCCGGGGAACCTGCCGAACCCCCGGAGTATTAGGCTTACCCGGGTAAGGCGGCTCTGCCCGGGTGGACCTTTATTTCCGACCATCTCGTGGGATTTTTATGGACACAGAAAATAAAATGGGGATGGGGCGGGTTTTGTCGGTTGGGGAGGACGGAGACGGGGTTGGGGTTAGGGTGGCGGCGCTCGCGCCCCACTCAGCGCCAGGTCCGGCTTCGTGGAGGGTGGAGGAGGACGACGAGACGGCGTCGGTCTCGTCCTTCTCCTCCAGCACGAGCCACATAGGCTCTAAGAGGAAGAGGACGGGGCAGGCCGTCGTCGAGGTGGGCGGGGCGATGAGCCCGTCGGTGAGGCTGAGTTGCCTCAGGGACGAGGTGACCGAGGAGATATCGGAGAGGATCTCCTCGTCCCTGAGGCGGGTGGAGAAAGTCGCCGCTGCCTGCGCCTTTAAGGGGCAGAAAAGCGGTGGCGCGGAGGCCCTGAAGGCCGCGGCGGAGGAAATGAGGGAGGCGGCGCGGGAGCTCAGAGGGCGGAACGCCCGTCTGCAGCTCCTGTTGGAGGAGGAGCGACAGGGGAGGAGGAGGGCAGAGGCACTGTGGAACAGCGCGGCCCTCCCTCCCATCCTCCCTCCTCCTCCACTGCCGCGTCCCTCGGCGGAGGTAAATAAGCGGAGTGCGGCGGCAGTGGTGCGGGGCACCGCGGGCCCCTCCACCCGCACTCCGCCCGTGAAGAAGTCCCCGTCCTCCTCAGAAGACGATCTTCTGAGGAGGATTGGGGACATGATTGATGGCAAGCTGGCCGCCTTCCGGGAGGAGCTCCTCGCCGGAAGAGCGGTCAGCAGGAAGGCGGTGCCTCCCCGACCTGTTCCGGTACAGTCGGGGAAGGCAAAGAAGGGCGGAGTGAAGGCTCCGCCCAGCCTTGCGGCACCAGGGCCCCGGGTCGCGACCCCCAAGGGGGGTGGTGTACCCGTGGTCGCGGTGGTCGCGTCCTCCACAGCACCCTCCCAAGGGGGGGTGGCGTGGAGTGAGGTGGTGGGACGGAAGGCGAAGCGGGCGGCGAGGAAGGCCTCGCAACCGCGGCCTCCGCCTCCGCCGCCGGCGGCCAAGGTAAAGGCCGCGAAGGTCGGGAAGGCACGACCAGGTCGTCCCCCAAAAACGGCAGCGGTGACGCTGACCGTTGCGCAGGGGGGCGACCTGACCCTCGCGGAGGCGATGCGGCTCGCCAGGGAGAATATCTCCCTGGAAGAGCTGGGCGTCGCCTCCGTGAGGGCGAAGAGGGCCGTGACCGGGGGTCTCTTGCTGGAGATCCCCGGTGCAGAAGGCGGCGCGAAGGCGGATCGTCTCGCCCAGAGGCTCCGGGAGCAGCTGGGCGAGCGAGGTGTCCGGGTCGCCCGGCCCACGAAGCGCACGGAGATGCGCGTTTGTGGGCTGGACGACTCGGTCAGCGCACAGGATGTGTCCCGTGCCCTTGCTAGGGCGGGGGACTGTCCTGTGGAGGACCTGCGGATCGGAGAGATCCGCAGGTCGCCCTCCGGCCTCGGGTCGGTGTGGGCCCGGTGCCCCCTCTCCGCCGCCCGTAAGGTGGCGGAATCCGGGAGGGTGTTGGTGGGGTGGGTTTCGGCGCGAGTGGAAATCCTCGCGCCGCGCCCGCTCCAGTGTCACCGCTGCCTCGAATTGGGGCACGTGAGGCAGTGGTGCACCTCGCCGGTGGACCGCAGCGGTCAGTGTTACCGCTGCGGTGCCAAAGAGCACCGTGCGAGCCAGTGCTCGGCGGCCCCCCACTGCCCGCTGTGTGCGGACATGGGGAGGCCAGCCGATCACAGGGTGGGGAGCAAGAAGTGCTCCCCCCCTCCCGGTATGAGAGGAAGAGGCGGGCTGCACCGGCTCCGGTGCCGAGGGCGGTGGCATCGTCCTCCATGGAGGTGGACGGTGCTACGGGGACGGACGGCCGGGAGGAGGCTGGCGCGGCCATTAATTAATGCCGCCCCGCCTCCTCCTCCAGGCCAACCTCAACCACTGCCGCGCGGCACAGGACTTGATGTCCCAAGTCCTCGCGGAGTGGGGGGTTGGCCTGGCGGTCGCCGCCGAGCCGTACCGCGTCCCTGATCACCCTCATTGGGTGGGCGACGCGGACGGCTTGGTGGCGACGGTATGGGGAGGGGGCGACGGGTCCCCACCGTTCTCCTTGTTGGAGCGCGGTCGGGGATTCGTCGCCGTGGACTGGGGGGGAGTCGCTGTGGTGGGGTGCTACATTTCGCCCCGTAGCGGTCACGCTGCGTTCGAGCTGTACTTGGCCGAGGTCGCGGCATGCGTGCAGCGCTGCGCGGCCCGGCCGGTGCTGGTCCTGGGGGATTTTAATGCCAAGTCGGTGGCTTGGGGATCCCCCAGGACCTCCGTTCGCGGCGGGATCCTGGGCGATTGGGCGGCGGGGCTCGACCTCCGGGTATTGAACCGGGGGTCGGAGCACACATGCGTGCGGCGATATGGGGGGTCCATCGTGGATGTTGGATTCGCGACCCCCAACGCCGTGCGCATGGTGTCGGGTTGGCACGTGGTCGCGGGGGCAGAGACACTCTCCGATCACCGGTACATCCGGATGGAGGTCTCTGCCGCCGCGAGTGCATCCCGACACGGCCGCCTGCGTGGCACCCCACCACGCTGCTGGGCGCTTCGGCGCCTGGACAAGGACGCCCTGATGGCAGCGGCCCTCGCTGCAACTTGGCCGCAGGGGGCGGCCGAGTTGCCGAGCATAGAGGAGGAGGTCGCCCGGCTCGGAGCATTGGTCGCGGGTATTTGCGACGCGGCGATGCCTCGGGTCGGGCGGGCTTCTCCTCGCCGGGCGGTGTACTGGTGGTCGGACGCGATCGCGGAGTTGCGAGTCGCGACTGTCCGCGCCCGACGCCAGTACACCCGCGCGCGCCGTCGTCAACGTACAGGCGACGGCGTGGCGCGAGCGAGGGCAGCTGATGACCTGTATGGAGCATACCGCGTGGCGCGGGTTGCTCTGCAGGTCGCCATCAAACGGGCCAAGACCCAGGCATGGAAGGAGCTCCTCCAGACCCTTGATGACGATCCATGGGGGCGCCCATATAAGGTGGTGCTGAATAAGCTCCGCCCGTGGGCGCCCCCCGTCACCGAGGGTCTTGACCCCCGGCTGCTGGAGGACGTGGTCAATACACTCTTCCCAATTGGGGAGAGGGGACCGCGTCCTCCGGCGGCGGCGGCTGTCCCAGTGGAGTGGACGGCCGAGCTGGGGGTCACGCAGGAGGAGCTGGCAGCGGCCATCAGACGGCTCGGGGTTCGTAACACGGCCCCGGGTCCGGATGGTGTGCCCGGCCGGGTTTGGGTCTTGACCCAGGGCGTCCTTGGGGCCGACCTCAGGCGGTTGTTCGACCGCTGCCTGAGGGACGGGCGATTCCCCCCCAGTTGGAAGGTGGCGAGGATGGTCCTCCTCCGGAAGGAGGGTCGGCCCGCGGAGTCTCCCTCCGCATACCGGCCCATTTGTCTCCTCGACGAGGTGGGCAAGCTCTTCGAGCGTGTGATTGCTGCCCGCCTCGTCGAGCACCTGTCGCGGGGTGATCCCGGTCTGGCCGACTGCCAGTTCGGTTTCCGGGGGGGCCGATCGACTATCGACGCGATAGGTCGTGTGAGGGCCCTCTCGGAGGCGGCCGTCTCCCGGGGAGGGGTGGCATTGGCAGTATCCTTGGATATTGCCAATGCCTTTAACACCCTCCCCTGGGAAGAGATAAGGAGGGGGCTCGAATATCATCGAGTCCCCCCTTGTCTCAGGGCGGTCGTCGGGGATTATCTCCGCGGCAGGTGGATCGAGTATCCGGGCCGGGATGGTGATATGCGGAGGGAGGTGTACTGCGGTGTTCCGCAGGGGTCGGTCCTCGGGCCACTCCTGTGGAACATCGCGTACGACTCGGTGTTGCGGGCCGGCCTCCCCGACGGCGTCAGCACGGTGTGTTATGCGGATGACACACTGGTGCTGGCCGTCGGGGCGCACTGGGGGAGGGCCATGCGTCGCGCGGAGGAGGGGTCGCAACGCGTCGTCGACCGGATCAGGGGGATGGGGATGACGGTGGCGGTCCATAAGACCGAGGTGATTGCGTTTCATTCACCTCGGCAGGATCCGCCACCCCCTCTGATTCGGGTGGGTGGGGCTGACATCGAGGTGAAGCCCCAGATCAGGTATCTGGGGCTGATCCTCGATAGCCACTGGCGTTTCGAGAAGCATTTCCGCTGCCTGGTCCCCCGGTTGGAAAGGATGGTTGCGGCTCTGGGCCGGATCCTGCCCAACCTGGGGGGCCCGGCGGGCCGAGTTCGTCGCCTCTATGTGGCAATGGTCCAGTCGGTGGCCCTATACGGGGCCCCCGTCTGGGCCGACGACCTGGCTGCCTCCCGGCGCAGCATGACTATGCTGCGTCGGGTGCAGAGGCGCATGGCGCTCAGGGTCGTCCGCGGGTATCGGACCATGTCACATGAGGCGGCGACGGTTCTAGCGGGGATGCCGCCCATGGACCTGCTCGCGCGGTCGCACGCGGTGATGTACCGGCACCGCGTCGACCGTCGCGCGGGGGTGGGGGCGGTCCCGGGCGGGCAGGAACCTGCTTGGGGCGATTTGAAGCGCCAGGCCCGGCAGTCTGTGTTGCTCGCGTGGCAGGAGCGGCTGGCTCTGCCAACCGCGGGGCACCGGACTGTCGGGGCTGTTCGGC
Source organism: Colletes latitarsis (assembly GCF_051014445.1). Classification (NCBI taxonomy): domain Eukaryota; kingdom Metazoa; phylum Arthropoda; class Insecta; order Hymenoptera; family Colletidae; genus Colletes; species Colletes latitarsis. The sequence continues at coordinate 28,977,543 of NW_027488367.1, read as the reverse complement.
CACTCCTGAAGGAGTGGCTGGACAGAGGCCATGGCAGCCTCACCTACCGGCTGGCACAGGTATTTTCCGGGCATGGCAGCTTCGGAAGATACCTGTGCCGGATAGGGAAGGAGCCGACGGCGCGTTGCTGCCACTGCGACGCTGAGCAGGACACGGCGGATCATACCCTGGAGGTATGCCCCGCGTGGGAGGGGGAGCGCCGTGTCCTGGTCGGCGTCGTCGGGCGGGATGTCTCGCTGCCGGGCGTGGTGCGCGCCATGCTCGGCAGCGAGGAGAAGTGGAGGGCCGTGGCCTCCTTCTGCGAGAACGTAATGTTGCAGAAGGAGGCCGCGGGGAGGGAGCGCGAACTTCAGCGGCGCGCTGAAGCTCGCGCTCGTGCGGTGGCCCGAGGTCGTCGCCCGGTCGCGAGGCGTCGCGGTCGGCCGCCTCGGCGTGGCGGATGACCTAGGCTGGGAGGGGGGTCCTGAGGGGACCCTCCTCCCGCCAGGCGGCGCCGGGTCGGACCGGTTGGGGGTAGGAGTGCCTCCCCCTACCGGTCCGACGCAAGGGGAGGCACCCTCGGCGGTCTGGTGCGGCCATGAACGCCCGGCCGCCGAGGGGTGGAAACGGGGTCGCGGGCGGTTGCGAGTTGGGGCTCGCAGCCGCCACTAAACGCGGCCCCGGGACGGATAGCGGCGGGATGGAGTGGCCCCGTCCCGCCGCTATGAGGCAGTGTGTCTACTGGGGGGACCGATTGTCCCCCCGGGGGATGGGCGCGAAAGCGCGGGCACGGGGAGGATACCGGAAGAATGCTTCGAGCGATTCCCGGTATCCTCCCAAAGCGTGCCGAAGGGTCACCGTGGGGTTTTTAGTGGGTAGGTCCCGCGCCTGTCGTTGTACAGGCGCGGGGAAGCCCACACACCCCTCCCACCTCTCCCCAAGGAGGTGGGAGGGAGTCTTTCGAAGATTTTCCCCACGACAAAAAAAAAAAAAAAAAAAAAAAAAAAAGTATGTGCCAGATGATTGCAAATACCAGAACTATGCCTGACATAACCAGCGTTATCCTCTAAAATACGAATCGGAACATGCTTTTAATGACTGTTTCAGTGTGGTAACACATTACTACGTGATCCAAACCAGAAAAAGGCCAGGATCTGGCCAACAAGAATGAGAAAAATGCGATAGTATGTGCCAGATGATTGCAAATGCCAGAACTATGCCAGACATAACCAGCGTTATCCTCCAAATTACGCATCGGGACATGCTTTTAATGACTGTTTCAGTGTGGTACCACATTACTACGTGATCCAAACCAGAAGAAGCGCAGGATCTGGCCAACAACTACGAGAAAAATGCGAAAGTATGAGCCAGATGATTGCAAATACCACAACTAGCCCTGACATAACCAGCGTTATCCTCTAAAATACGAATCGGAACATGCTTTTAATGACTGCTTCAGTGTGGTACCACAATACTACGTGATCCAAACCAGAAAAAGGCCAGGATCTGGCCAACAAGATTGCGAAAATTGCGAAAGCACGAGCCAGATGAGGAAAAATCCCAGACCTACCCGAGAGGTAACCGGCGTTATCCCCTAAAATATTAATCGCAACCAGGTTTAATTGACTGTTTCGGTGTGGTACCGCATCACTACGTGATCCAAACCAGAAAAAGGCCAGGATCTTGCCAACAAGTATGAGAAAAATGCGAAAGTATGGGCCAGATGATTGCAAATACCAGAACTAACCCTGGCATAAACAGCGTTATCCTCTAAATTACGCATCGGGACATGCTTTTAATGACTGTTTCAGTGTGGTACCACATTACTACGTGATCCAAACCAGAAAAAGGCCAGGATCGGGCCAACAAGAATGCAAAAAATGCGAAAGTACGAGCCAGATGAGGGAAAATCCCAGACCTAACCGAGACGTAACCGGCGTTATCCCCTAAAATATTAATCGCAACCAGGTATAATTGACTGTTTCGGTGTGGTACCGCATTGCTACGATGATCCAATCCAGAAAGAGGCCAGGATCTGGCCAACAAGTATGCGAAAAATGCGAAAGTACGAGCCAGATGATGGCAAATACCAGACCTAACACAGACGTAACCGGCGTTATCCTCTAAAATATTAATCGCAACCGGGTTTAATTGACTGTTTCGGTGTAGTACCACATTACTACGTGATCCAAGCCAGAAATAGCCCTGGATCTGGCCAACGAGTATGCGCAAAACGCGAAAGTACGAGCCAGATGAGGGCAAATACCAGAACTAACCCAGACATAACCAGCGTTATCCTCTAAAATATTAATCGCAACCAGGTTTAATTGACTGTTTCGGTGTAGTACCGCATTACTACGTGATCCAAACCAGAAAAAGGCCAGGATCTGGCCAACAAGTATGAGATGAATGCGAAAGTACGAGCCAGATGAGGGCAAATACCAGACCTAACCCAGACATAACCGGCATTATCCCCTAAAATATTAATCGCAACCAGGTTTAATTGACTGTTTCCGTGTGGTACCGCATTACTACGTAATCCAAACCAGAGAAAGGCCAGGATCTTGCCAACAAGAATGAGAAAAATGCGAAAGTATGAACCAGATGATTGCAAATACCAGAACTAACCCAGACATAACCAGCGTTATCCTCTAAAATATTAATAGCAACCAGGTTTAATTGACTGTTTCGGTGTGGTACCGCATTACTACGTGATCCAAACCAGAAAAAGGCCAGGATCTGGCCAACAAGTATGAGATGAATGCGAAGGTACGATCCAGATGAGGGCAAATCCCAGACCTAACCCAGACATAACCGGCGTTATCCTCTAAAATATTAATCGCAACCAGGTTTAATTGACTGTTTCGGTGTGGTAGCGCATTACTACGTGATCCAAACCAGAAAGAAACCCAGGATCTGGCCAACAGGTATGCGAAAAATGCGAAAGTATGAACCAGATGATTGCTAATACCAGAACTAACACAGATGTAACCGGCGTTATCCTCTAAAATAATAATCGCAACCGGGTTTAATTGACTGTTTCCGTGTGGTACCGCATTACTACGTGATCCAAACCAGAAAAAGGCCAGGATCTTACCAACAAGTATGAGAAATATGCGAAAGTATGAGCCAGATGATTGCAAATACCACAACTAACCCTGACATAACCAGCGTTATCCTCTAAAATACGAATCGGAACATGCCTTCAATGACTGTTTCAGTGTGGTACCACATTACTACGTGATCCAAACCAGAAAAAGCCCAGGATCGGGCCAGCAAGAACGCAAAAAATGCGAAAGTACGAGCCAGACGGGGGAAAATCCCAGACCTAACCGAGACGTAACCGGCGTTATCCGCTAAAATATTAATCGCAACCAGGTATAATTGACTGTTTCGGTGTGGTACCGCATTGCTACGATGATCCAAACCAGAAAGAGGCCAGGATCTGCCTAACAAGTATGCGAAAAATGCGAAAGTACGAGCCAGATGAGGGCAAATACCAGACCAAACCGAGACATAACCGGCGTTATGCTCTAAAATATTAATCGCAACCAGGTTTAATTGACTGTTTCGGTGTGGTAGCGCATTACTACGTGATCCAAACCAGAAAGAAACCCAGGATCTGGCCAACAGGTATGCGAAAAATGCGAAAGTATGAACCAGATGATTGCTAATACCAGAACTAACACAGATGTAACCGGCGTTATCCTCTAAAATAATAATCGCAACCGGGTTTAATTGACTGTTTCCGTGTGGAAACGCATTACTACGGGATACAAACCAGAAGAAGCCCAGGATCTGGCCAACAAGTATGAGAAAAATGCGAAAGCATGTGCCAGATGATTGCAAATACCAGAACTATGCCTGACATAACCAGCGTTATCCTCTAAAATACGAATCGGAACATGCTTTTAATGACTGTTTCAGTGTGGTAACACATTACTACGTGATCCAAACCAGAAAAAGGCCAGGATCTGGCCAACAAGAATGAGAAAAATGCGATAGTATGTGCCAGATGATTGCAAATGCCAGAACTATGCCTGACATAACCAGCGTTATCCTCTAAAATACGAATCGGAACATGCTTTTAATGACTGCTTCAGTGTGGTAACAGATTACTACGTGATCCAAACCAGAAAAATCCCAGGATCGGGCCAACAAGAATGCGAGAAACGCGAAAGTACGAGCCAGATGTGGGAAAATCCCAGACCTAACCCAGTCATTACCGCCGTTATCCTCTAAAATAATAATCGCAAACGGGTTTAATTGACTGTTTCCGTGTGGAAACGCATTACTACGGGATCCAAACCAGAAGAAGCCCAGGATCTGGCCAACAGGTATGCGAAAAATGCGAAAGTACGATCCAGATGAGGGCAAATCCCAGACCTAACAGAGACATAACCGGCGTTATCCTCTAAAATATTAATCGCAACCAGGTTTAATTGACTGTTTCGGTGTGGTACTGCTTTACTACGTGATCCAAACCAGAAAAAGGCCAGGATCTGGACAACAAGTATGAGAAAAATGCGAAAGTATGAGCCAGATGATTGCAAATACCACAACTAACCCTGACATAACCAGCGTTATCCTCTAAAATACGAATCGGAACATGCCTTCAATGACTGATTCAGTGTGGTACCACAGTACTACGTGATCCAAACCAGAAAAAGCCCAGGATCGGGCCAACAAGAATGCAAAAAATGCGAAAGTACGAGCCAGATGAGGGAAAATCCCAGACCTAACCGAGACGTAACCGGCGTTATCCGCTAAAATATTAATCGCAACGAGGTTTAATTGACTGTTTCGGTGTGGTACCGCATTACTACGTGATCCAAACCAGAGAAAGGGCAGGATCTGGCCAACAAGAATGCGAAAAATGCGAAAGTACGAGCCAGATGAGGGCAAATACCAGAACTATGCCTGACATAATCGGCGTTATCCTCTAAAATACGAATCGGAACATGCCTTCAATGACTGTTTCAGTGTGGTACCACAGTACTACGTGATCCAAACCAGAAAAAGCCCAGGATCGGGCCAACAAGAATGCAAAAAATGCGAAAGTTCGAGCCAGATGAGGGCAAATACCAGACCTAACCCAGACAAAACCGACGTTATCCTCTAAAATATTAACCGCAACCAGGTTTAATTGACTGTTTCGGTGTGGAACCACATTACTACGGTATCCAAACCAGAAAGAAACCCAGGATCTGGCCAACACGTATGCGAAAAATGCGAAAGTATGAACCAGATGATTGCAAATACCAGAACTAACCCAGACATAACCAGCGTTATCCTCTAAAATATTAATCGCAACCAGGTTTAATTGACTGTTTCGGTGTTGTACCGCATTACTACGTGATCCAAACCAGAGAAAGGGCAGGATCTGGCCAACATGAATGCGAAAAATGCGAAAGTACGAGCCAGATGAGGGCAAATTCCAGAACTATGCCTGACATAACCGGCGTTATCCTCTAAAATAATAATCGCAACCGGCTCTAATTGACTGTTTCCGTGTGGAAACGCATTACTACGGGATCCAAACCAGAAGAAGCCCAGGATCTGGCCAACAAGTATGCGAAAAATGCGAAAGTACGATCCAGATGAGGGCAAATCCCAGACCTAACCGAGACATAACCGGCGTTGTCCTCTAAAACATTAATCGCAACCAGGTTTAATTGACTGTTTCGGTGTGGTACCGCATTACTACGTGATCCAAACCGGAAAAAGGCCAGGATCTTGCCAACAGGTATGAGAAAAATGCGAAAGTAAGAGCCAGATGATTGCAAATACCACAACTAACCCTGACATAACCAGCGTTATCCTCTAAAATACGAATCGGAACATGCGTTTAATGACTGTTTCAGAGTGGTACCACATTACTACGTGATCCAAACCAGAAAAAGGCCAGGATCTGGCCAACAATAATGCGAAAAATGCGAAAGTACGAGCCAGATGAGGGCAAATACCAGACCTAACCCAGACATAACCGGCGGTGTCCCCTAAAATATTAATCGCAACCAGGTTTAATTGACTGTTTCGGTGTGGTACCGCATTACTACGTGATCCAAACCAGAGAAAGGCCAGGATCTTGCCAACAAGAATGAGAAAAATGCGAAAGTATGAGCCAGATGATTGCAAATACCAGAACTATGCCTGACATAACCAGCGTTATCCTCTAAAATACGAATCGGAACATGCTTTTAATGACTGTTTCAGTGTGGTAACACATTACTACGTGATCCAAACCAGAAAAAGGCCAGGATCTGGCCAACAAGAATGAGAAAAATGCGATAGTATGTGCCAGATGATTGCAAATGCCAGAACTATGCCTGACATAACCAGCGTTATCCTCTAAAATACGAATCGGAACATGCTTTTAATGACTGTTTCAGTGTGGTAACACATTACTACGTGATCCAAACCAGAAAAATCCCAGGATCGGGCCAACAAGAATGCGAGAAACGCGAAAGTACGAGCCAGATGAGGGCAAATCCCAGACCTAACCGAGACATAACCGGCGTTATCCTCTAAAATATTAATCGCAACCAGGTTTAATTGACTGTTTCGGTGTGGTACCGCATTACTACGTGATCCAAACCAGAAAAAGGCCAGGATCTGGCCAACAGGTATGCGAAAAATGCGAAAGTATGAACCAGATGATTGCAAATACCAGAACTAACCCAGACATAACCAGCGTTATCCTCTAAAATATTAATCGCATCCAGGTTTAATTGACTGTTTCGGTGTAGTACCACATTACTACGTGGTCCAAGCCAGAAATAGCCCTGGATCTGGCCAACAAGTATGCGCAAAATGCGAAAGTACGAGCCAGATGAGGGCAAATCCCAGACCAAACCGAGACATAACCGGCGTTATCCTCTAAAATATTAATCGCAACCAGGTTTAATTGACTGTTTCGGTGTGGTACTGCTTTACTACGTGATCCAAACCAGAAAAAGGCCAGGATCTGGACAACAAGTATGAGAAAAATGCGAAAGTATGAGCCAGATGATTGCAAATACCACAACTAACCCTGACATAACCAGCGTTATCCTCTAAAATACGAATCGGAACATGCCTTCAATGACTGATTCAGTGTGGTACCACAGTACTACGTGATCCAAACCAGAAAAAGCCCAGGATCGGGCCAACAAGAATGCAAAAAATGCGAAAGTACGAGCCAGATGAGGGAAAATCCCAGACCTAACCGAGACGTAACCGGCGTTATCCGCTAAAATATTAATCGCAACGAGGTTTAATTGACTGTTTCGGTGTGGTACCGCATTACTACGTGATCCAAACCAGAGAAAGGGCAGGATCTGGCCAACAAGAATGCGAAAAATGCGAAAGTACGAGCCAGATGAGGGCAAATACCAGAACTATGCCTGACATAATCGGCGTTATCCTCTAAAATACGAATCGGAACATGCCTTCAATGACTGTTTCAGTGTGGTACCACAGTACTACGTGATCCAAACCAGAAAAAGCCCAGGATCGGGCCAACAAGAATGCAAAAAATGCGAAAGTACGAGCCAGATGATGGCAAATACCAGACCTAACACAGACGTAACCGGCGTTATCCTCTAAAATATTAATCGCAACCGGGTTTAATTGACTGTTTCGGTGTAGTTCCACATTACTACGTGGTCCAAGCCAGAAATAGCCCTGGATCTGGCCAACAAGTATGCGCAAAATAAGAAAGTACGAGCCAGATGATTGCAAATACCAGAACTAACCCAGACATAACCAGCGTTATCCTCTAAAATACGAATCGGAACATGCCTTCAATGACTGTTTCAGTGTGGTACCACAGTACTACGTGATCCAAACCAGAAAAAGCCCAGGATCGGGCCAACAAGAATGCAAAAAATGCGAAAGTACGAGCCAGATGATGGCAAATACCAGACCTAACACAGACGTAACCGGCGTTAAACTCTAAAATATTAATCGCAACCGGGTTTAATTGACTGTTTCGGTGTAGTTCCACATTACTACGTGGTCCAAGCCAGAAATAGCCCTGGATCTGGCCAACAAGTATGCGCAAAATAAGAAAGTACGAGCCAGATGAGGGAAAATCCCAGACCTAACCGAGACGTAACCGGCGTTATCCCCTAAAATATTAATCGCAACCAGGTGTAATTGACTGTTTCGGTGTGGAACCACATTACTACGGGATCCAAACCAGAAAAAACCCAGGATCTGGCCAACAAGTATGCGAAAAACGCGAAAGTATGAGCCAGATGATTGCAAATACCAGAATTAACCCAGGCATAACCAGCGTTATCCTCTAAAATACTAAGCCGAACCAGCTTCTATTGACTGTTTCAGTGTGGTACCACATTACTACGTGATCCAAACCAGAAAAAGCCCAGGATCTGGCCAACAAGTATGCGAAACGTGCGAAAGTACGAGACAGATACGTGCAAATCCTAGACCTAACCGTGACATAACCGGCGTTATCCACTAAAATATTTATCGCAAACAGGTTTAATTGACTGTTTCGGTGTGGTACCGCATTACTACGTGATCGAAACCATAAAAAGGCTAGGATGAGGCCAACAAGTAAGCGAAAGATGCGAAAGTACGAGCGAGATGAGGGCAAATACCAGACCTAACCTAGACATAACCGGCGTTATCCTCTAAAATATTAATCGCAACCAGGTTTAATTGACTGTTTCAGTGTGGTACCACATTACTACGGGATCCAAATCAGAAAAAGCCCAGGATCTGGCCAACAAGAATGCGAAAAACGCGAAAGTACGAGCCAGATGGGGGCAAATCCCAGACCTAACCGAGACATAACCAGCGTTATCCTCTAAAGTATTAATCGCAACCAGGTTTAATTGACTGTTTCGATGTGGTACCGCATTACTACGTGACCCAAACCAGAAAGAGGCCAGGATCTGGCCAACAAGAATGCGAAAAATGCGAAAGTACGAGCCAGATGTGGGCAAATCCCAGACCTAACCCAGACATAACCGGCGTTATCCGCTAAAATATTAATCTCAACCAGGTTTAATTGACTGTTTCGTTGTGGAACCACATTACTACGGGATCCAAACCTGAGAAAACCCAGGATCTGGCCAACAGGTATGCGAAAAATGCGAAAGTACGAGCCAGATGAGGGCAAATACCAGAACTATGCCTGACATAACCGGCGTTATCCTCTAAAATAACAATGGCAACCGGCTTAAATTGACTGTTTCCGTGTGGAAACGCATTACTACGGGATCCAAACCAGAAGAAGCCCAGGATCTGGCCAACAAGTATGCGAAAAATGCGAAAGTACGATCCAGATGAGGGCAAATCCCAGACCTAACCGAGACATAACCGGCGTTATCCTCTAAAATATTAATCGCAACCAGGTTAAATTGACTGTTTCGGTGTGGTACCGCATTACTACGTGATCCAAACCAGAGAAAGGGCAGGATCTGGCCAACAAGAATGCGAAAAATGCGAAAGTACGAGCCAGATGAGGGCAAATCCCAGACCTAACCGAGACGTAACCGGCGTTATCCCCTAAAATATTAATCGCAACCAGGTATAATTGACTGTTTCGGTGTGGTACCGCATTGCTACGACGATCCAAACCAGAAAGAGGCCAGGATCTGGCCAACAAGTATGCGAAAAATGCGAAGGTATGAGGCAGATGGGGGAAATACCAGGCCTAACCCAGACATAACCGGCGTTATCCGCTAAAATATTAATCTCAACCAGGTTTAGTTGACTGTATCGTTGTGGAACCACATTACTACGGGATCCAAACCAGAGAAAACCCAGGATCTGGCCAACAGGTATGCGAAAAATGCGAAAGTATGAACCAGATGATTGCAAATACCAGAACTAACCCAGACATAACCAGCGTTATCCTCTAAAATATTAATCGCAACCAGGTTTAATTGACTGTTTCGGTGTGGTACCGCATTACTACGTGATCCAAACCAGAGAAAGGGCAGGATCTGGCCAACAAGAATGCGGAAAATGCGAAAGTACGAGCCAGATGAGTGCAAATACCAGAAATATGCCTGACATAACCAGCGTCATCCTCTAAAATACGAATCGGAACATGCTTTCAATGACTGTTTCAGTGTGGTAACACATTACTACGTGATCCAAACCAGAAAAATCCCAGGATCGGGCCAACAAGAATGCGAGAAACGCGAAAGTACGAGCCAGATGAGGGAAAATCCCAGACCTAACCCAGACATAACCGGCGTTATCCTCTAAAATAGTAATCGCAACCGGCTTTAATTGACTGTTTCCGTGTGGAAACGCATTACTACGGGATCCAAACAAGAAGAAGCCCAGGATCTGGCTAACAAGTATGCGAAAAATGCGAAGGTACGATCCAGATGAGGGCAAATCCCAGACCTAACCGAGACATAACCGGCGTTATCCTCTAAAATATTAATCGCAACCAGGTTTAATTGACTGTTTCGGTGTGGTACCGCATGACTACGTGATCCAAACCAGAAAAAGGCCAGGATCTTACCAACAAGTATGAGAAAAATGCGAAAGTATGAGCCAGATGATTGCAAATACCACAACTAACCCTGACATAACCAGCGTTATCCTCTAAAATACGAATCGGAACATGCGTTTAATGACTGTTTCAGTGTGGTACCACATTACTACGTGATCCAAACCAGAAAAAGGCCAGGATCTGGCCAACAAGTATGAGAAAAATACGAAAGTACGAGCCAGATGAGGGCAAATACCAGAACTATGCCTGACATAACCAGCGTTATCCTCTAAAATATTAATCGCAACCAGGTTTAATTGACTGTTTCGGTGTGGAACCACATTACTACGGTATTCAAACTAGAAAGAAACCCAGGATCTGGCCAACAGGTATGCGAAAAATGCGAAAGTATGAGCCAGATGATTGCAAATACCAGAACTATGCCTGACATAACCAGCGTTATACTCTAAAATACGAATCGGAACATGCTTTTAATGACTGCTTCAGTGTGGTAACACATTACTACGTGATCCAAACCAGAAAAATCCCACGATCGGGCCAACAAGAATGCGAGAAACGCGAAAGTACGAGCCAGATGTGGGAAAATCCCAGACCTAACCCAGTCATTACCGGCGTTATCCTCTAAAATAATAATCGCAAACGGGTTTAATTCACTGTTTCCGTGTGGAAACGCATTACTACGGGATCCAAACCAGAAGAAGCCCAGGATCTGGCCAACAAGTATGCGAAAAACGCGAAAGTATGAGCCAGATGATTGCAAATACCAGAACTAACCCATGCATAACCAGCGTTATCCTCTAAAATACTAAGCGGAAGCAGCTTCTATTGACTGTTTCAGTGTGGTACCACATTACTACGTGATCCAAACCAGAAAAAGCCCAGGATCTGGCCAACAAGTAAACGAAACGTGCGAAAGTACGAGGCAGATGAGGGCAAATCCTAGACCTAACCGTGACATAACCGGCGTTATCCACTAAAATATTTATCGCAAACAGGTTTAATTGACTGTTTCGGCGTGGTACCGCATTACTACGTGATCGAAACCAGAAAAGGGCCAGGGTCTGGCCAACAAGTGTGCGAAAAACGCGAAAGTATGAGCCAGATGAATGCAAATACCAGAACTAACACAGACATAACCAGCGTTATCCTCTAAAATACTAATCGGAACCAGCTTTTATTGACTGTTTCAGTGTGGTACCACATTACTACGGGATCCAAATCAGAAAAAGCCCAGGATCTGGCCAACAAGAATGCGAAAAACGCGAAAGTACGAGCCAGATGGGGGCAAATCCCTGACCTACCCAAGACATAAACGGCGTTATCCTTTAAAATATTAATCGCAACCAGGTTTAATTGACTGTTTCAGTGTGGTACCACATTACTACGGGATCCAAACCAGAAAAAACCCAGGATCTGGCCAACAGGTATGCGAAAAATGCGAAAGTATGAGCCAGATGATTGCAAATACCAGAACTAACCCAAACACAACCTGCGTTATCCTCTAAAATATTAATCGCAACCAGGTTTAATTGACTGATTCGGTGTGGTACCGCATTACTACGTGATCCAAACCAGAGAAAGGGCACGATCTGGCCAACAAGAATGCGAAAAATGCGAAAGTACGAGCCAGATGAGGGCAAATACCAGAACTATGCCTGACATAACCAGCGTTATCCTCTAAAATACGAATCGGAACATGCTTTTAATGACTGTTTCAGTGTGGTAACACATTACTACGTGATCCAAACCAGAAAAATCCCGGGATCGGGCCAACAAGAATGCGAGAAACGCGAAAGTACGAGCCAGATGAGGGAAAGTCCAAGACCTAACCCAGACATAGCCGGCGTTATCCTCTAAAATAATAATCGCAACCGGCTTTAATTGACTGTTTCCGTGTGGAAACGCATTACTACGGGATCCAAACCAGAACAAGCCCAGGATCTGGCCAACAAGTATGCGAAAAACGCGAAAGTATGAGCCAGATGGTTGCAAATACCAGAACTAACCCAGACATAACCAGCGGTGTCCTCTAAAATACTATTCGGAACCGGCTCCTATTGACTGTTTCTGTGTGGTACCATATTACTACGTGATCCAAACCAGAGAAAGCCCAGGATCTGGTCAACAAGTATGCGAAAAAAGCGAAAGTACGAGCCAGATTTGGGCAAATCCCAGACCTAACCAAGACGTAATCAGCGTTATCCTCTAAAATATTAATCGCAGCCAGGTTTAATTGACTGCTTCGGTGTGGAACCACATTACTACGGGATCCAAACCAGAAAAAACCCAGGATCTGGCCAACAAGTAGGCGAAAAACGCGAAGGTATGAGCCAGATGATTGCAAATACCAGAACTAACCCAGACGTAACCAGCGTTATCCTGTAAAGTACTAATCGGGACCAGCTTTTATTGACTGTTTCTGTGTGGTACCATATTACTACGTGATCCAAACCAGAGAAAGCCCAGGATCTGGCCAACAAGTATGCGAAAAATGCGAAAGTACGAGCCAGATGAGGGCAAATAGAACTAACCCAGACATCACCGGCGTTATCCTCTAAAATATTAATCGCAGCCAGGTTTAATTGACTGTTTCGGTGTGGAACCACATTACTACGGGATCCAAACCAGAAAAAACCCAGGATCTGGCCAACATGTAGGCGAAAAACGCGAAGGTATGAGCCAGATGATTGCAAATACCAGAACTAACCCAGACGTAACCAGCGTTATCCTCTAAAATACTAATCGGGACCAGCTTTTATTGACTGTTTCAGTGTGGTACCACATTACTACGTGATCCAAACCAGAAAACGGCCAGGATCTGGCCAACAAGTAAGCGAAAAATGCGAAAATACGAGCCAGATGACGGCAAATCCCAGACCTAACCGTGACATAACCGCCGTTATGCTCTAAAATATTAATCGCAACCAGGTTTAATTGACTGATACGGTGTGGTACCGCATTACTACGTGATCCAAACCAGAAAAAGGCCAGGATCTGGCCAACATGTATGCGAAAAACGCGAAAGTATGAGCCAGATGATTGCATATACCAGAACTAACCGAGACATAACCAGCGTTCTCCTCTAAAATACTAATCGGAACCAGCTTTTATTGCCTGTCTCAGTGTGGTGCCACATATCTACGTGATCCAAACCAGAAGAAGGCCAGGATCTGGCCAACAAGTATGCGAAAAATGCGAAAGTACGAGGCAGATGAGGGCCATTCCCAGACCTAACCGAGATATAACCGGCGCTATCCTCTATAATATTAATCGCAACCAGGTTCAATTGACTGTCTGAGTGTGGTCCCACATTATTACTTGGTCCAAGCCAGAAAAAGGCCAGGATCTGGCCACCAAGTATGCGAAAAATGCGAAAGTACGAGCCAGATGAGGGCAAATACCAGACCTAACCCAGACATAACCGGCGTGATCCTCTAAAATATTAATCGCAACCAGGTTTAATTGACTGCTTCGGCGTGGAACCACATTACTACGTTATCTAAACCAGAAAAAGCCCAGGATCTGGCAAACAAGTATGCGAGAAATGCGAAAGTATGAACCAGATGATTGCAAATACCAGAACTAACCCAGACATAACCAGCGTTATCCTCTAAAATATTAATCGCAACCAGGTTTAATTGACTGTTTCGGTGTGGTACCGCATTACTACGTGATCCAAACCAGAGAAAGGGCAGGATCTGGCCAACAAGAATGCGAAAAATGCGAAAGTACGAGCCAGATGAGGGCAAATACCAGAACTATGCCTGACATAACCGGCGTTATCCTCTAAAATAATAATCGCAACCGGCTCTAATTGACTGTTTCCGTGTGGAAACGCATTACTACGGGATCCAAACCAGAAGAAGCCCAGGATCTGTCCAACAAGTATGCGAAAAATGCGAAAGTACGATCCAGATGAGGGCAAATCCCAGACCTAACCGAGACATAACCGGCGTTATCCTCTAAAACATTAATCGCAACCAGGTTTAATTGACTGTTTCGGTGTGGTACCGCATTACTACCTGATCCAAACCGGAAAAAGGCCAGGATCTTGCCAACAAGTATGAGAAAAATGCGAAAGTAAGAGCCAGATGATTGCAAATACCACAACTAACCCTGACATAACCAGCGTTATCCTCTAAAATACGAATCGGAACATGCGTTTAATGACTGTTTCAGTGTGGTAACACATTACTACGTGATCCAAACCAGAAAAATCCCAGGATCGGGCCAACAAGAATGCGAGAAACGCGAAAGTACGAGCCAGATGTGGGAAAATCCCAGACCTAACCCAGTCATTACCGGCGTTATCCTCTAAAATAATAATCGCAACCAGGTTTAATTGACTGTTTCGGTGTGGTACCGCATTACTACGTGATCCAAACCAGAGAAAGGCCAGGATCTTGCCAACAAGAATGAGAAAAATGCGAAAGTATGAGCCAGATGATTGCAAATACCAGAACTATGCCTGACATAACCAGCGTTATCCTCTAAAATACGAATCGGAACATGCTTTTAATGACTGCTTCAGTGTGGTAACACATTACTACGTGATCCAAACCAGAAAAAGGCCAGGATCTGGCCAACAAGAATGAGAAAAATGCGATAGTATGTGCCAGATGATTGCAAATGCCAGAACTATGCCTGACATAACCAGCGTTATCCTCTAAAATACGAATCGGAACATGCTTTTAATGACTGTTTCAGTGTGGTAACACATTACTACGTGATCCAAACCAGAAAAATCCCAGGATCGGGCCAACAAGAATGCGAGAAACGCGAAAGTACGAGCCAGATGTGGGAAAATCGCAGACCTAACCCAGTCATTACCGGCGTTATCCTCTAAAATAATAATCGCAAACGGGTTTAATTGACTGTTTCCGTGTGGAAACGCATTACTACGGGATCCAAACCAGAAGAAGCCCAGGATCTGGCCAACAGGTATGCGAAAAATGCGAAAGTACGATCCTGATGAGGGCAAATCCCAGACCTAACCGAGACATAACCGGCGTTATCCTCTAAAATATTAACCGCAACCAGGTTTAATTGACTGTTTCGGTGTGGGACCACATTACTACGGTATCCAAACCAGAAAGAAACCCAGGATCTGGCCAACACGTATGCGAAAAATGCGAAAGTATGAACCAGATGATTGCAAATACCAGAACTAACCCAGATATAACCAGCGTTATCCTCTAAAATATTAATCGCAACCAGGTTTAATTGACTGTTTCGGTGTGGAAACGCATTACTACGGGATCCAAACCAGAAGAAGCCCAGGATCTGGCCAACAAGTATGCGAAAAACGCGAAAGTATGAGCCAGATGATTGCAAATACCAGAACTAACCCATGCATAACCAGCGTTATCCTCTAAAATACTAAGCGGAAGCAGCTTCTATTGACTGTTTCAGTGTGGTACCACATTACTACGTGATCCAAACCAGAAAAAGCCCAGGATCTGGCCAACAAGTAAACGAAACGTGCGAAAGTACGAGGCAGATGAGGGCAAATCCTAGACCTAACCGTGACATAACCGGCGTTATCCACTAAAATATTTATCGCAAACAGGTTTAATTGACTGTTTCGGCGTGGTACCGCATTACTACGTGATCGAAACCAGAAAAGGGCCAGGGTCTGGCCAACAAGTGTGCGAAAAACGCGAAAGTATGAGTCTGATGAGGTCAAATCCCAGACCTATCCCAGACTTAGCTTGCGTTATCCTCTAAAATATTGATCGAAACCAGGTTGAATCGACTGTTTCAGCGTGGTGCCACATTACTACGTGATACAATCCAGAAACAGCCCACGATCTAGCCATCAAGTATGAGAAATATGCGAAAGAATGAGCCTGATGAGAGCAAATCCCAGACCTAACATAGACCTAACATGAATTATTCTCTAAAATATTGATCGAAACCAGGTTTAATTGACTGTTTCAGTGTGGACCCACATTACTACGTGATCCAAATCAGAAATAACCCAGGATCCGTTCAACAAGTATGTGAAGAATGCGAAAGTATGAGTCTGATGAGTGAAAATCCCAGGCCTAACCTAGACCTAACATGCGTTATCCTCTAAAATATTGATCCAAACCAGGTTTAATGGACTGTTTCAGCGTGGTACCACACTACTACGTGATCCAACCAGAAAAAACCCAGGATCTGTTTAACAAGTATGTGAAAAACGCGAAAGTATGAGCCTGATGAGGGCAAATCCCAGACATATCCCAGACCTAACTTGCGCTGTCCTCTAAGATATTGATGGAAACCAGGTTTCATTGACTGTTTCAGTGTGGTACTACATTACTACGTGATGCAATCCAGAAAAAGCCCAGGATCTAGCCATCAAGTATGAGAAATATGCGAAAGAATGAGCCTGATGACAGCAAATCCCAAACCTAACATAGACCTAACATGAATTATTCTCTAAAATATTGATCGAAACCAGGTTTAATTGACTGTTTCAGTGTGGTCCCACATTACTACGTGATCCAAACCAGAAATAACCCAGGATCCGTTCAACAAGTATGTGAAGAATGCGAAAGTATGAGTCTCATGAGTGAAAATCCCAGGCCTAACCTAGACCCAACATGCGTTATCCTCAAAAATATTGATCGAAACCTGGTTTAATCGACTGTTTCAGTGTGGTACCACATTACTATGTGATCCAAACCTGAAAATAACCCAGGATCTGTTCAACAAGTATGTGAAACACGCGAAAGTATGAGTCTGATGAGGTCAAATCCCAGACCTATCCCAGACTTAACTTGTGTTATCTCTCCACATTACTACGTGATACAATCCAGAAACAGCCCAGGATCTAGCCACGAAGTATGTGAAATATGCGAAAGTATGAGCCTGATGAGGGCAGTCCTAGACCTAACCCAAACCTAACATGCGTTATCCTCTAAAATATTTATCAAGACCAGGTTTAATGGACTGTTTCAGTGTGGTACCACACTACTACGTGATACAAACCAGAAAAAGCCCAGGATCTAGCCATCAAGTATGAGAAATATGCGAAAGAATGAGCCTGATGAGAGCAAATCCCAGACCTAACCTAGACCAAACATGAATTATTCTCTAAAATATTGATCAAAACCAGGTTTAATTGACTGTTTCAGTGTGGCACCACATTACTGCGTGATCCAATCCAGAAATAGCCCAGGATCCAGCCATGAAGTATGAGAAATATGCGAAAGAATGAGCCTGACGAGGGCAAATCCCAGACCTAACCTAGACCTAACATGAATTATTCTCTAAAATATTGATCGAAACCAGGTTTGCTTGACTGTTTCAGTGTGGCCCCACATTACTACGTGATCCAAACCAGAAAAAACCCAGGATCTAGCCATCAAGTATGAGAAATATGCGAAAGTATGAGCCTGATGAGGGCAAATCCTAGACCTAACCCAAACCTAACATGCGTTATCCTCTAAAATATTTATCAAGACCAGTATTAATTGAATGTTTCAGTGTGGTACCACATTACTACGTGAACCAAGCCTGAAAAAACCCGGGATCCGTTCAACAAGTATGTGAAGAATGCGAAAGTATGAGTCTGATGAGTGAATATCCCAGGCCTAACCTAGACCTAACATGCGTTATCCTCAAAAATATTGATCGAAACCTGGTTTAATCGTCTGTTTCAGTGTGGTGCCACATCACTATGTGATCCAAACCAGAAAATAACCCAGGATCTGTTCAACGAGTATGTGAAGTGTGCGAAAGTATGAGTCTGATGAGGTCAAATCCCAGACCAATCCCAGACTTAACATGCGTTATCCTCTAAAATATTGATCGAAACCTGGTTTAATCGACTGTTTCAGTGTGGTACCACATTACTACGTGATCCAAACCAGAAAAAACCCAGGATCTAGCCATCAAGAATGAGAAATATGCGAAAGAATGAGCCTGATGAGAGCAAATCCCAGACCTAACCTAGACCTTACATGCGTTATCCTCTAAAATATTGAGCGAAACCAGGTTTAATGGACTGTTTCAGTGTGATACCACACTGTTTCGTGATCCAAACCAGAAAAAACCCAGGATCTGTTCAACAAGTATGTGAAAAACGCTAAACTGTGAGCCTGATGAGGGCAAATCTTAGACCCAACCCAGACCTAAGATGCGTTATCCTCTAAAATATTTATCCAGACCAGGTTTCATTGAATGTTTCAGTGTGGTACCACTTTACTACGTGATCCAATCCAGAAAAAGCCCAGGATCTAGCCATCAAGTATGAGAAATATGCGAAAGTAGGAGCCTGATGAGGGCAAATCCTAGACCTATCCCAGACCTAACTTGCGTTATCCTCTAAAATATTGATCGAAACCAGGTTTAATTGACTGTTTCAGCGTGGTACCACATTACTACGTGATACAATCCAGAAACAGCCCAGGGTCTAGCCTTGAAGTATGAAAAATATGCGAAAGTATGAGCCTGATGAGGGCAAATCCTAGACCTAACCCAGACCTAACATGCGTTATCCTCTAAAATATTTATCAAGACCAGGTTTAATTGATTGTTTCAGTGTGGTCCCACATTACTACGTGATCCAAACCAGAAAAAACCCAGGATCTGTTCAACATGTATGAGAAATATGCGAAAGAATGAGCCTGATGAGAGCAAATCCCAGGCCTAACCTAGACCTAACATGAATTATTCTCTAAAATATTGATCGAAACCAGGTTTAATTGACTGTTTCAGTGTGGTCCCACATTACTACATGATCCAAACCAGAAATAACCCAGGATCCGTTCAACAAGTGTGTGAAGAATGCGAAAGTATGAGTCTGATGAGTGAAAATCCCAGACCTAACCTAGACCTAACATGCGTTATCCTCTAAAATATTGATCGAAACCTGGTTTAATCGACTGTTTCAGTGTGGTACTACATTACTACGTGATGCAATCCAGAAAAAGCCCAGGATCTAGCCATCAAGTATGAGAAATATGCGAAAGAATGAGCCTGATGAGAGCAAATCCCAGACCTAACCTAGACCTAACATGCGTTATCCTCTAAAATATTGAGCGAAACCAGGTTTAATGGACTGTTTCAGTGTGATACCACACTGTTTCGTGATCCAAACCAGAAAAAACCCAGGATCTGTTCAACAAGTATGTGAAAAACGCTAAACTGTGAGCCTGATGAGGGCAAATCTTAGACCTAACCCAGACCTAAGATGCGTTATCCTCTAAAATATTTATCCAGACCAGGTTGCATTGAATGTTTCGGTGTGGTCCCACATTACTACGTGATCCAAACCAGAAAAAACCCAGGATCCGTTCAACAAGTATGTGAAGAATGCGAAAGTATGAGTCTGATGAGTGAAAATCCCAGGCCTAACCTAGACCTAACATGCGTTATCCTCAAAAATATTGATCGAAACCTGGTTTAATCGTCTGTTTCAGTGTGGTGCCACATTACTATGTGATCCAAACCAGAAAATAACCCAGGATCTGTTCAACGAGTATGTGAAGTGTGCGAAAGTATGAGTCTGATGAGGTCAAATCCCAGACCAATCCCAGACTTAACATGCGTTATCCTCTAAAATATTGATCGAAACCAGGTTTAATCGACTGTTTCAGTGTGGTACCACATTACTACGTGATCCAAACCAGAAAAAACCCAGGATCTAGCCATCAAGTATGAGAAATATGCGAAAGAATGAGCCTGATGAGAGCAAATCCCAGACCTAACCTAGACCTTACATGCGTTATCCTCTAAAATATTGAGCGAAACCAGATTTAATGGACTGTTTCAGTGTGATACCACACTGCTTCGTGATCCAAACCAGAAAAAACCCAGGATCTGTTCAACAAGTATGTGAAAAACGCTAAACTGTGAGCCTGATGAGGGCAAATCTTAGACCTAACCCAGACCTAAGATGCGTTATCCTCTAAAATAATTATCCAGACCAGGTTTCATTGAATGTTTCAGTGTGGTACCACTTTACTACGTGATCCAATCCAGAAAAAGCCCAGGATCTAGCCATCAAGTATGAGAAATATGCGAAAGTAGGAGCCTGATAAGGCCAAATCCTAGACCTATCCCAGACCTAACTTGCGTTATCCTCTAAAATATTGATCGAAACCAGGTTTAATTGACTGTTTCAGCGTGGTACCACATTACTACGTGATCCAATCCTGAAAAAGCCCAGGATCTAGCCATCAAGTATGAGAAATATGCGAAAGTAGGAGCCTGACAAGGCCAAATCCTAGACCTATCCCAGACCTAACTTGCGTTATCCTCTAAAATATTGATCGAAACCAGGTTTAATTGACTGTCTCAGCGTGGTACCACATTACTACGTGATACAATCCAGAAACAGCCCAGGGTCTAGCCTTGAAGTATGAGAAATATGCGAAAGTATGAGCCTGATGAGGGCAAATCCTAGACCTAACCCAGACCTAACATGCGTTATCCTCTAAAATATTTATCAAGACCAGGTTTAATTGATTGTTTCAGTGTGGTCCCACATTACTACGTGATCCAAACCAGAAAAACCCAGGATCTGTTCAACATGTATGAGAAATATGCGAAAGAATGAGCCTGATGTGAGCAAATCCCAGACCTAACCTAGACCTAACATGCGTTATCCTCTAAAATATTGATCGAAACCTGGTTTAATCGACTGTTTCAGTGTGGTACCACATTACTATGTGATCCAAACCAGAAAATAACCCAGGATCTGTTCAAGGAGGTTGTGAAGTGTGCGAAAGTATGAGTCTGATGAGGTCAAATCCCAGACCTATCCCAGACCTAACTTGCGTTATCCTCAAAAATATTGATCGAAACCAGGTTTAATCGACTGTTTCAGTGTGGTACCACATTACTACGTGATCCAAACCAGGAAAAACCCAGGATCCGTTCAACAAGTATGTGAAGAATGCGAAATTATGAGTCTGATGAGTGAAAATCCCAGACCTAACCTAGACCTAACATGCGTTATCCTCTAAAATATTGATCGAAACCTGGTTTAATCGACTGTTTCAGTGTGGTACCACATTACTATGTGATCCAAACCAGAAAATAAACCAGGATCTGTTCAACGAGTATGTGAAGTGTGCGAAAGTATGAGTCTGATGAGGTCAAATCCCAGACCAATCCCAGACTTAACATGCGTTATCCTCTAAAATATTGATCGAAACCAGGTTTAATCGACTGTTTCAGTGTGGTACCACATTACTACGTGATCCAAGCCAGAAAAAACCCAGGATCTAGCCATCAAGTATGAGAAATATGCGAAAGAATGAGCCTGATGAGAGCAAATCCCAGACCTAACCTAGACCTTACTTGCGTTATCCTCTAAAATATTGAGCGAAACCAGGTTTAATGGACTGCTTCAGTGTGGTACCACACTGCTTCGTGATCCAAACCAGAAAAAACCCAGGATCTGTTCAACAAGTATGTGAAGAATGCGAAAGTATGAGTCTGATGAGTGAAAATCCCAGACCCAACCTAGACCTTACATGCGTTATCCTCTAAAATATTGAGCGAAACCAGGTTTAATGGACTGTTTCAGCGTGGTACCACATTACTACGTGATACAATCCAGAAACAGCCCCGGGTCTAGCCTTGAAGTATGAGAAATATGCGAAAGTATGAGCCTGATGAGGGCAAATCCTAGACCTAACCAAGACCTAACATGCGTTATCCTCTAAAATATTTATCAAGACCAGGTTTAATTGATTGTTTCAGTGTGGTCCCACATTACTACGTGATCCAAACCAGAAAAAACCCAGGATCTGTTCAACATGTATGAGAAATATGCGAAAGAATGAGCCTGATGAGAGCAAATCCCAGACCTAACCTAGACCTAACATGAATTATTCTCTAAAATATTGATCGAAACCAGGTTTAATTGACTGTTTCAGTGTGGTCCCACATTACTACATGATCCAAACCAGAAATAACCCAGGATCCGTTCAACAAGTATGTGAAGAATGCGAAAGTATGAGTCTGATGAGGGCAAATCCTAGACCTATCCCAGACCTAACTTGCGTTATCCTCTAAAATATTTATCAAGACCAGGTTTAATTGAATGTTTCAGTGTGGTACCACATTACTGCGTGATCCAAACTAGAAAAAACCCAGGATCCGTTCAACAAGTATGTGAAGAATGCGAAAGTATGAGTCTGTTCAGTGAAAATCTCAGGCCTTACCTAGACCTAACTTGCGTCGTCCTGTAAAACATTGATGGAAACCAGGTTTCATTGACTGTTTCAGTGTGGTACTACATTACTACGTGATGCAATCCAGGAAAAGCCCAGGATCTAGCCATCAAGTATGAGAAATATGCGAAAGAATGAGCCTGATGAGAGCAAATCCCAGACCTAACCTAGACCTAACATGCGTTATCCTCCAAAATATTGATCGAAACCAGGTTTAATTGACTGTTTCAGCGTGGTACCACATTACTACGTGATACAATCCAGAAACAGCCCAGGATCTAGCCATGAAGTATGAGAAACATGCGAAAGTATGAGCCTGATGAGTGAAAATCCCAGGCCTAACCTAGACCTAACATGCGTTATCCTCTAAAATATTGATCGAAACCCGGTTTAATCGACTGTTTCAGTGTGGTACCATATAACTATGTGATCCAAACCAGAAAATAACCCAGGATCTGTTCAAGGAGTATGTGAAGTGTGCGAAAGTATGAGTCTGATGAGGTCAAATCCCAGACCTATCCCAGACCTAACTTGCGTTATCCTCTAAAATATTTGTCCAGACCAGGTTTCATTGAATGTTTCAGTGTGGTCCCACATTACTACGTGATCCAAACCAGAAAAAACCCAGGATCCGTTCAACAAGTATGTGAAGAATGCGATAGTATGAGTCTGATGAGTGTAAATCCCAGGCCTAACCTAGACCTAACATGCGTTATCCTCTAAAATATTGATCGAAACCCGGTTTAATCGACTGTTTCAGTGTGTTACCACATTACTATGTGATCCAAACCAGAAAATAACCCAGGATCTGTTCAAGGGGTATGTGAAGTGTGCGAAAGTATGAGTCTGATGAGGTCAAATCCCAGACCAATCCCGGACTTAACTTGCGTTATCCTCTAAAATATTGTTCGAAACCAGGTTTAATCGACTGTTTCAGTGTGGTACCACATTACTACGTGATCCAAACCAGAAATAACCCAGGATCCCTTCAACAAGTATGTGAAGAATGCGAAAGTATGAGTCTGATGAGTGAAAATCCCAGGCCTAACCTAGACCTAACTTGCGTCGTCCTGTAAAACATTGATGGAAACCAGGTTTCATTGACTGTTTCAGTGTGGTACTACATTACTACGTGATGCAATCCAGGAAAAGCCCAGGATCTAGCCATCAAGTATGAGAAATATGCGAAAGAATGAGCCTGGTGAGAGCAAATACCAGACCTAACCTAGACCTTACATGCGTTATCCTCTAAAATATTGAGCGAAACCAGGTTTAATGGACTGTTTCAGTGTGGTACCACACTACTTCGTGAACCAAACCAGAAAAATCCCAGGATCTGTTCAACAAGTATGTGAAAAACGCTAAACTGTGAGCCTGATGAGGGCAAATCTTAGACCTAACCCAGACCTAAGATGCGTTAACCTCTAAAATGTTTATCCAGACCAGGTTTCATTGAATGTTTCAGTGTGGTACCACTTTACTACGTGATCCAATCCAGAAATAGCACAGGATCTAGCCATGAAGTATGAGAAATATGCGAAACTGAGAGCCTGATGAGGGCAAATCCTAGACCTATCCCAGACCTAACTTGCGTTATCCTCTAAAATATTGATCGAAACCAGGTTTAATTGACTGTTTCAGCGTGGTACCACATTACTACGTAATACAATCCAGAAACAGCCCAGGATCTAGCCTTGAAGTATGAGAAATATGCGAAAGTATGAGCCTGATGAGGGCAAATCCTAGACCTAACCCAGACCTAACATGCGTTATCCTCTAAAATATTTATCAAGACCAGGTTTAATTGATTGTTTCAGTGTGGTCCCACATTACTACGTGATCCAAACCAGAAAACACCCAGGATCTGTTCAACATGTATGAGAAATATGCGAAAGAATGAGCCTGATGAGAGCAAATCCCAGACCTGACATAGACCTAACATGAATTATTCTCTAAAATATTGATCGAAACCAGGTTTAATTGACTGTTTCAGTGTGGTCCCACATTACTACGTGATCCAAACCAGAAATAACCCAGGATCCCTTCAACAAGTATGTGAAGAATGCGAAAGTATGAGTCTGATGAGTGAAAATCCCAGGCCTAACCTAGACCTAACATGCGTTATCCTCTAAAATATTGATCCAAACCAGGTTTAATGGACTGTTTCAGGGTGGTACCACACTACTACGTGATCCAAACCAGAAAAAACCCAGGATCTGTTCAACAAGTATGTGAAAAACGCGAAAGTATGAGCCTGATGAGGGCAAATCCCAGACATATCCCAGACCTAACTTGCGTTGTCCTGTAAGATATTGATGGAAACCAGGTTTCATTGACTGTCTCAGTGTTGTACTTCAATACTACGTGATGCGATCCAGAAAAAGCCCAGGATCTAGCCATCAAGTATGAGAAATATGCGAAAGAATGAGCCTGATGAGAGCAAATCCCAGACCTAACCTAGACCTAACATGAATTATTCTCTAAAATATTGATCGAAACCAGGTTTAATTGACTGTTTCAGTGTGGTCCCACATTACTACGTGATCCAAACCAGAAAAAAACCAGGATCCGTTCAACAAGTATGTGAAGAATGCGAAAGTATGAGTCCGATGAGTGAAAATCCCAGGCCTAACCTAGACCTAACATGCGCTATCCTCAAAAATATTGATCGAAACCTGGTTTAATCGACTGTTTCGGTGTGGTACCACATTACTATGTGATCCAAACCTGAAAAAACCCAGGATCTGTTCACCAAGTATGTGAAAAACGCGAAAGTATGAGTCTGATCAGTGAAAATCTCAGGCCTTACCTAGACCTAACTTGCGTTGTCCTCTAAAATATTGATGGAAACCAGGTTTCATTGACTGTTTCAGTGTGGTACTACATTACTACGTGATGCAATCCAGAAAAAGCCCAGGATCTAGCCATCAAGTATGAGAAATATGCGAAAGAATGAGCCTGATGAGAGCAAATCCCAGACCTAACCTAGACCTAACATGCGTTAACCTCTAAAATATTGAGCGAAACCAGGTTTAATGGACTGTTTCAGTGAGGTACCACACTACTTCGTGATCCAAACCAGAAAAAGCCCAGGATCTGTTCAACAAGTATGTGAAAAACGCTAAACTGTGAGCCTGATGAGGGCAAATCTTAGACCTAACCCAGACATAAAATGCGTTATCCTCTAAAATATTTATCCAGACCAGGTTTCATTGAATGTTTCAGTGTGGTACCACTTTGCTACGTGATCCAATCCAGAAATAGCCCAGGATCTAGCCATGAAGTATGAGAAATATGCGAAAGTAAGTGCCTGATGAGGTCAAATCCCAGACCTATCCCAGACTTAACTTGTGTTATCCTCTAAAATATTGATCGAAACCAGGTTTAATCGACTGTTTCAGCGTGGTACCACATTTCTACGTGATCCAATCCAGAAACAGCCCAGGATCTAGCCATGAAGTATGAGAAATATGCGAAAGTAAGAGCCTGATGAGGGCAAATCCTAGACCTATCCCAGACGTAACTTGCGTTATCCTCTAAAATATTGATCGAAACCAGGTTTAATCGACTGTTTCAGCGTGGTACCACATTACTACGTGATACAATCCAGAAACAGCCCAGGATATAGCCACGAAGTATATGAAATATGCGAAAGTATGAGCCTGATGAGGGCAAATCCTAGACCTAACCCAAACCTAACAAGCGTTATCCTCTAAAATATTTATCAAGACCAGGTTTAATTGACTGTTTCAGTGTTGTACTTCATTACTACGTGATCCAATCCAGAAACAGCCCAGGATCTAGCCATGCAGTATGAGAAATATGCGAAAGTATGAGCCTGATGAGGGCAAATCCCAGACCTCACCTAGACCTAGCATGTATTATTCTCTAAAATATTGATCGAAACCAGGTTTAATTGACTGTTTCAGTGTTGTACTTCGCTACTACGTGATGCAATCCAGAAAAAGCCCAGGATCTGTTCAACAAGTATGTGAAAAACGCTAAACTGTGAGCCTGATGAGGGCAAATCTTAGACCTAACCAAGACATAAGATGCGTTATCCTCTAAAATATTTATCCAGACCAGGTTTCATTGAATGTTTCAGTGTGGTACCACTTTGCTACGTGATCCAATCCAGAAATAGCCCAGGATCTAGCCATGAAGTATGAGAAATATGCGAAAGTAAGAGCCTGATGAGGGCAAATCCTAGACCTATCCCAGACCTAACTTGCGTTATCCTCTAAAATATTGATCGAAACCAGGTTTAATTGACTGTTTCAGCGTGGTACCACATTACTACGTGATCCAATCCAGAAACAGCCCAGGATCTAGCCATGCAGTATGAGAAATATGCGAAAGTATGAGCCTGATGAGGGCAAATCCCAGACCTAACCTAGACCTAGCATGTATTATTCTCTAAAATATTGATCGAAACCAGGTTTACTTGAATGTTTCAGTGTGGTACCACATTACTACGTGATCCAAACCAGAAAAAACCCAGGATCCGTTCAACAAGTATGTGAAGAATGCGAAAGTATGAGTCTGATGGGTGAAAATCCCAGGCCTACCCTAGACCTAACATGCGTTATCCTCTAAAATATTGATCGAAACCTGGTTTAATCGACTGTTTCAGTGTGGTACCACATTACTATGTGATCCAAACCAGAAAATAACCCAGGATCTGTTCAAGGAGTATGTGAAGTGTGCGAAAGTATGAGTCTGATGAGGTCTAATCCCAGACCTATCCCAGACCTAGCTTGCGTTATCCTCTAAAATATTGATCGAAACCAGGTTTAATCGACTGTTGCAGTGTGGTACCACATTACTACGTGATCCAAACCAGAAAAAGCCCAGGATCTAGCCATCAAGTATGAGAAATATGCGAAAGAATGAGCCTGATGACAGCAAATCCCAAACCTAACATAGACCTAACATGAATTATTCTCTAAAATATTGATCGAAACCAGGTTTAATTGACTGTTTCAGTGTGGTACCACATTACTATGTGATCCAAACCAGAAAATAACCCAGGATCTGTTCAACGAGTATGTGAAGTGTGCGAAAGAATGAGTCTGATGAGGTCAAATCCCAGACCATTCCGAGACTTAACTTGCGTTATCCTCTAAAATATTGATCGAAACCAGGTTTAATCGACTGTTCCACTGTGGTACCACATTACTACGTGATCCAAACCAGAAAAAACCCAGGATCTAGCCATCAAGTATGAGAAATATGCGAAAGAATGAGCCTGATGGGAGCAAATCCCAGACCTAACCTAGACCTTACATGCGTTATCCTCTAATATATTGAGCGAAACCAGGTTTAATGGACTGTTTCAGTGTGGTACCACACTACTTCGTGATCCAAACCAGAAATAACCCAGGATCCGTTCAACAAGTATGTGAAGAATGCGAAAGTATGAGTCTGATGAGTGAAAATCCCAGGCCTAACCTAGACCTAACATGCGTTATCCTCTAAAATATTGATGGAAAGCAGGTTTAATTACTGTCTCAGTGTTGTACTTCATTACTACGTGATGCAATCCAGAAAAAGCCCAGGATCTAGCCATCAAGTATGAGAAATATGTGAAAGAATGAGCCTGATGAGAGCAAATCCTAGACCTGACCTAGACCTAACATGAATTATTCTCTAAAATATTGATCGAAACCAGGTTTAATTGGCTGTTTCAGTGTGGTCCCACATTACTACGTGATCCAAACCAGAAAAAACCCAGGATCCGTTCAACAACTATGTGAAGAATGCGAAAGTATGAGTCTGATGAGTGAAAATCCCAGGCCTAACGTAGACCTAACATGCGTTATCCTCAAAAATATTGATCGAAACCTGGTTTAATCGTCTGTTTCAGTGTGGTACCACATTACTATGTGATCCAAACCTGAAAAAACCCAGGATCTGTTCACCAAGTATGTGAAAAACGCGAAAGTATGAGTCTGATCAGTGAAAATCTCAGGCCTTACCTAGACCTAACTTGCGTTGTCCTCTAAAATATTGATGGAAACCAGGTTTCATTGACTGTTTCAGTGTGGTACTACATTACTACGTGATGCAATCCAGAAAAAGCCCAGGATCTAGCCATCAAGTATGAGAAATATGCGAAAGAATGAGCCTGATGAGAGCAAATCCCAGACCTAACCTAGACCTAACATGCGTTAACCTCTAAAATATTGAGCGAAACCAGGTTTAATGGACTGTTTCAGTGAGGTACCACACTACTTCGTGATCCAAACCAGAAAAAGCCCAGGATCTGTTCAACAAGTATGTGAAAAACGCTAAACTGTGAGCCTGATGAGGGCAAATCTTAGACCTAACCCAGACATAAAATGCGTTATCCTCTAAAATATTTATCCAGACCAGGTTTCATTGAATGTTTCAGTGTGGTACCACTTTGCTACGTGATCCAATCCAGAAATAGCCCAGGATCTAGCCATGAAGTATGAGAAATATGCGAAAGTAAGTGCCTGATGAGGTCAAATCCCAGACCTATCCCAGACTTAACTTGTGTTATCCTCTAAAATATTGATCGAAACCAGGTTTAATCGACTGTTTCAGCGTGGTACCACATTTCTACGTGATCCAATCCAGAAACAGCCCAGGATCTAGCCATGAAGTATGAGAAATATGCGAAAGTAAGAGCCTGATGAGGGCAAATCCTAGACCTATCCCAGACGTAACTTGCGTTATCCTCTAAAATATTGATCGAAACCAGGTTTAATCGACTGTTTCAGCGTGGTACCACATTACTACGTGATACAATCCAGAAACAGCCCAGGATATAGCCACGAAGTATATGAAATATGCGAAAGTATGAGCCTGATGAGGGCAAATCCTAGACCTAACCCAAACCTAACAAGCGTTATCCTCTAAAATATTTATCAAGACCAGGTTTAATTGACTGTTTCAGTGTTGTACTTCATTACTACGTGATCCAATCCAGAAACAGCCCAGGATCTAGCCATGCAGTATGAGAAATATGCGAAAGTATGAGCCTGATGAGGGCAAATCCCAGACCTCACCTAGACCTAGCATGTATTATTCTCTAAAATATTGATCGAAACCAGGTTTAATTGACTGTTTCAGTGTTGTACTTCGCTACTACGTGATGCAATCCAGAAAAAGCCCAGGATCTGTTCAACAAGTATGTGAAAAACGCTAAACTGTGAGCCTGATGAGGGCAAATCTTAGACCTAACCAAGACATAAGATGCGTTATCCTCTAAAATATTTATCCAGACCAGGTTTCATTGAATGTTTCAGTGTGGTACCACTTTGCTACGTGATCCAATCCAGAAATAGCCCAGGATCTAGCCATGAAGTATGAGAAATATGCGAAAGTAAGAGCCTGATGAGGGCAAATCCTAGACCTATCCCAGACCTAACTTGCGTTATCCTCTAAAATATTGATCGAAACCAGGTTTAATTGACTGTTTCAGCGTGGTACCACATTACTACGTGATCCAATCCAGAAACAGCCCAGGATCTAGCCATGCAGTATGAGAAATATGCGAAAGTATGAGCCTGATGAGGGCAAATCCCAGACCTAACCTAGACCTAGCATGTATTATTCTCTAAAATATTGATCGAAACCAGGTTTAATTGACTGTTTCAGTGTTGTACTTCATTACTACGTGATGCAATCCAGAAAAAGCCCAGGATCTAGCCATCAAGTATGAGAAATATGCGAAAGAATGAGCCTGACGAGGGCAAATCCCAGACCTAACCTAGACCTAACATGAATTATTCTCTAAAATATTGATCGAAACCAGGTTTGCTTGACTGTTTCAGTGTGGCCCCACATTACTACGTGATCCAAACCAGAAAAAACCCAGGATCTGTTCAACAAGTATGTGAAAAACGCGAAAGTATGAGTCTGATGAGGTCAAATCCCAGACCTATCCCAGACTTAAATTGCGTTATCCTCTAAAATATTGATCGAAACCAGGTTTAATCGACTGTTTCAGCGTGGTGCCACATTACTACGTGATACAATCCAGAAACAGCCCAGGATCTAGCCATCAAGTATGAGAAATATGCGAAAGTATGAGCCTGATGAGGGCAAATCCTAGACCTAACCCAAACCTAACATGCGTTATCCTCTAAAATATTTATCAAGACCAGTATTAATTGAATGTTTCAGTGTGGTACCACATTACTACGTGAACCAAGCCTGAAAAAACCCGGGATCCGTTCAACAAGTATGTTAAAACTGCGACAGTATGACCCTGATGAGTGCAAATCCCAGACCTATCCTAGACCTAACATGAATTATTCTCTAAAATATTGATCGAAAACAGGTTTACTTGAATGTTTCAGTGTGGTACCACATTACTACGTGATCCAAACCAGAAAAAACCCAGGATCCGTTCAACAAGTATGTGAAGAATGCGAAAGTATGAGTCTGATGGGTGAAAATCCCAGGCCTACCCTAGACCTAACATGCGTTGTCCTCTAAAATATTGATCGAAACCTGGTTTAATCGACTGTTTCAGTGTGGTACCACATTACTATGTGATCCAAACCAGAAAATAACCCAGGATCTGTTCAAGGAGTATGTGAAGTGTGCGAAAGTATGAGTCTGATGAGGTCTAATCCCAGACCTATCCCAGACCTAGCTTGCGTTATCCTCTAAAATATTGATCGAAACCAGGTTTAATCGACTGTTGCAGTGTGGTACCACATTACTACGTGATCCAAACCAGAAAAAGCCCAGGATCTAGCCATCAAGTATGAGAAATATGCGAAAGAATGAGCTTGATGACAGCAAATCCCAAACCTAACATAGACCTAACATGAATTATTCTCTAAAATATTGATCGAAACCAGGTTTAATTGACTGTTTCAGTGTGGTACCACATTACTATGTGATCCAAACCAGAAAATAACCCAGGATCTGTTCAACGAGTATGTGAAGTGTGCGAAAGAATGAGTCTGATGAGGTCAAATCCCAGACCATTCCCAGACTTAACTTGCGTTATCCTCTAAAATATTGATCGAAACCAGGTTTAATCGACTGTTCCACTGTGGTACCACATTACTACGTGATCCAAACCAGAAAAAACCCAGGATCTAGCCATCAAGTATGAGAAATATGCGAAAGAATGAGCCTGATGGGAGCAAATCCCAGACCTAACCTAGACCTTACATGCGTTATCCTCTAATATATTGAGCGAAACCAGGTTTAATGGACTGTTTCAGTGTGGTACCACACTACTTCGTGATCCAAACCAGAAATAACCCAGGATCCGTTCAACAAGTATGTGAAGAATGCGAAAGTATGAGTCTGATGAGTGAAAATCCCAGGCCTAACCCAGACCTAAGATGTGTTATCCTCTAAAATATTTATCCAGACCAGGTTTCATTGAATGTTTCAGTGTGGTACCACTTTACTACGTGATCCAATCCAGAAAAAGCCCAGGTTCTAGCCATCAAGTATGAGAAATATGCGAAAGTAGGAGCCTGATGAGGCCAAATCCTAGACCTATCCCAGACCTAACTGGCGTTATCCTCTAAAATATTGATCGAAACCAGGTTTAATTGACTGTTTCAGCGTGGTACCACATTACTACGTGATACAATCCAGAAACAGCCCAGGGTCTAGCCTTGAAGTATGAGAAATATGCGAAAGTATGAGCCTGATGATGGCAAATCCTAGACCTAACCCAAACCTAACATGCGTTATCCTCTAAAATATTTATCAAGACCAGGTTTAATTGATTGTTTCAGTGTGGTCCCACATTACTACGTGATCCAAACCAGAAAAACCCAGGATCTGTTCAACATGTATGAGAAATATGCGAAAGAATGAGCCTGATGTGAGCAAATCCCAGACCTAACCTAGACCTAACATGAATTATTCTCTAAAATATTGATCGAAACCAGGTTTAATTGACTGTTTCAGTGTGGTCCCACATTACTACATGATCCAAACCAGAAATAACCCAGGATCCGTTCAACAAGTATGTGAAGAATGCGAAAGTATGAGTCTGATGAGGTCAAATCCCAGGCCTAACCCAGACCTAACATGCGTTATCCTCAAAAATATTGATCGAAACCTGGTTTAATCGACTGTTTCCGTGTGGTACCACATTACTATGTGATCCAAACCAGAAAATAACCCAGGATCTGTTCAACGAGTATGTGAAGTGTGCGAAAGAATGAGTCTGATGAGGTCAAATCCCAGACCATTCCCAGACTTAACTTGCGTTATCCTCTAAAATATTGATCGAAACCAGGTTTAATCGACTGTTTCAGTGTGGTACCACATTACTACGTGATCCAAACCAGAAAAAACCCAGGATCTAGCCATCAAGTATGAGAAATATGCGAAAGAATGAGCCTGATGGGAGCAAATCCCAGACCTAACCTAGACCTTACATGCGTTATCCTCTAATATATTGAGCGAAACCAGGTTTAATCGACTGTTTCAGTGTGGTACCACATTACTACGTGATCCAAACCAGAAAAAACCCAGGATCTAGCCATCAAGTATGAGAAATATGCGAAAGAATGAGCCTGATGGGAGCAAATCCCAGACCTAACCTAGACCTAACATGCGTTATCCTCTAAAATATTGATGGAAAGCAGGTTTAATTACTGTTTCAGTGTTGTACTTCATTACTACGTGATGCAATCCAAAAAACGCCCAGGATCTAGCAATCAAGTATGAGAAATATGCGAAAGAGTGAGCCTGATGAGAGCAAATCCCAGACCTGACCTAGACCTAACATGAATTATTCTCTAAAATATTGATCGAAACCAGGTTTAATTCGCTGTTTCAGTGTGGTCCCACATTACTACGTGATCCAAACCAGAAAAAACCCAGGATCCGTTCAACAAGTATGTGAAGAATGCGAAAGTATGAGTCTGATGAGTGAAAATCCCAGGCCTAACCTAGACCTAACATGCGTTATCCTCAAAAATATTGATCGAAACCTGGTTTAATCGTCTGTTTCAGTGTGGTGCCACATTACTATGTGATCCAAACCAGAAAATAACCCAGGATCTGTTCAACGAGTATGTGAAGTGTGCGAAAGTATGAGTCTGATGAGGTCAAATCCCAGACCAATCCCAGACTTAACATGCGTTATCCTCTAAAATATTGATCGAAACCAGGTTGAATCGACTGTTTCAGTGTGGTACCACATTACTACGTGATCCAAACCAGAAAAAACCCAGGATCTAGCCATCAAGTATGAGAAATATGCGAAAGAATGAGCCTGATGAGAGCAAATCCCAGACCTAACCTAGACCTTACATGCGTTATCCTCTAAAATATTGAGCGAAACCAGGTTTAATGGACTGTTTCAGTGTGGTACCACACTGCTTCGTGATCCAAACCAGAAAAAACCCAGGATCTGTTCAACAAGTATGTGAAGAATGCGAAAGTATGAGTCTGATGAGTGAAAATCCCAGGCCTAACCTAGACCTAACATGCGTTATCCTCAAAAATATTGATCGAAACCTGGTTTAATCGTCTGTTTCAGTGTGGTACCACATTACTGCGTGATCCAAACTAGAAAAAACCCAGGATCCGTTCAACAAGTATGTGAAGAATGCGAAAGTATGAGTCTGATCAGTGAAAATCTCAGGCCTTTCCTAGACCTAACATGCGTTATCCTCTAAAATATTGATCAAAACCAGGTTTAATTGACAGTTTCAGCGTGGTACCACATTACTACGTGATACAATCCAGAAACAGCCCAGGGTCTAGCCATGAAGTATGATAAACATGCGAAAGTATGAGCCTGATGAGGGCAAATCCCAGGCCTAACCCAGACCTAAGATGCGTTATCCTCTAAAATATTTATCCAGACCAGGTTTCATTGAATGTTTCAGTGAGGTACCACACTACTTCGTGATGCAAACCAGAAAAAACCCAGGATCTGTTCAACAAGTATGTGAAAAACGCTAAACTGTGAGCCTGATGAGGGCAAATCTTAGACCTAACCCAGACCTAAGATGCGTTATCCTCTAAAATATTTATCCAGACCAGGTTGCATTGAATGTTTCGGTGTGGTCCCACATTACTACGTGATCCAAACCAGGAAAAACCCAGGATCCGTTCAACAAGTATGTGAAGAATGCGAAATTATGAGTCTGATGAGTGAAAATCCCAGACCTAACCTAGACCTAACATGCGTTATCCTCTAAAATATTGATCGAAACCTGGTTTAATCGACTGTTTCAGTGTGGTACCACATTACTATGTGATCCAAACCAGAAAATAACCCAGGATCTGTTCAACGAGTATGTGAAGTGTGCGAAAGTATGAGTCTGATGAGGTCAAATCCCAGACCAATCCCAGACATAACATGCGTTATACTCTAAAATATTGATCGAAACCAGGTTTAATCGACTGTTTCAGTGTGGTACCACATTGCTACGTGATCCAAACCAGAAAAAACCCAGGATCAGTTCAACAAGTATGTGAAGAATGCGAAAGTATGAGTCTGATGAGTGAAAATCCCAGACCTAACCTAGACCTTACATGCGTTATCCTCTAAAATATTGAGCGAAACCAGGTTTAATGGTCTGTTTCAGCGTGGTAGCACATTACTACGTGGTACAATCCAGAAACAGCCCAGGGTCTAGCCTTGAAGTATGAGAAATATGCGAAAGTATGAGCCTGATGAGAGCAAATCCCAGACCTAACCTAGACCTAACATGCGTTATCCTCTAAAATATTGATCGAAACCTGGTTTAATCGACTGTTTCAGTGTGGTACCACATTACTACGTGATCCAAACCAGAAAAAACCCAGGATCTGTTCAACAAGTATGTGAAAAACGCTAAACTGTGAGCCTGATGAGGGCAAATCTTAGACCTAACCTAGACCTTACATGCGTTATCCTCTAAAATATTGAGCGAAACCAGGTTTAATGGTCTGTTTCAGCGTGGTAGCACATTACTACGTGGTACAATCCAGAAACAGCCCAGGGTCTAGCCTTGAAGTATGAGAAATATGCGAAAGTATGAGCCTGATGAGAGCAAATCCCAGACCTAACCTAGACCTAACATGCGTTATCCTCTAAAATATTGATCGAAACCTGGTTTAATCGACTGTTTCAGTGTGGTACCACATTACTATGTGATTCAAACCAGAAAATAACCCAGGATCTGTTCAACGAGTATGTGAAGTGTGCGAAAGTATGAGTCTGATGAGGTCAAATCCCAGACCAATCCCAGACATAACATGCGTTATCCTCTAAGATATTGATCGAAACCAGGTTTAATCGACTGTTTCAGTGTGGCACCACATTACTACGTGATCCAAACCAGAAAAAACCCAGGATCTAGCCATCAAGTATGAGAAATATGCGAAAGAATGAGCCTGATGAGAGCAAATCCCAGACCTAACCTAGACCTAACATGCGTTATCCTCTAAAATATTGATCGAAACCTGGTTTAATCGACTGTTTCAGTGTGGTACCACATTACTATGTGATCCAAACCAGAAAATAACCCAGGATCTGTTCAACGAGTATGTGAAGTGTGCGAAAGTATGAGTCTGATGAGGTCAAATCCCAGACCAATCCCAGACATAACATGCGTTATCCTCTAAAATATTGATCGAAACCAGGTTTAATCGACTGTTTCAGTGTGGTACCACATTACTACGTGATCCAAACCAGAAAAAACCCAGGATCTAGCCATCAAGTATGAGAAATATGCGAAAGAATGAGCCTGATGAGAGCAAATCCCAGACCTAACCTAGACCTTACATGCGTTATCCTCTAAAATATTGAGCGAAACCAGGTTTAATGGACTGTTTCAGTGTGGTACCACACTGCTTCGTGATCCAAACCAGAACAAACCCAGGATCTGTTCAACAAGTATGTGAAGAATGCGAAAGTATGAGTCTGATGAGTGAAAATCCCAGACCTAACCTAGACCTTACATGCGTTATCCTCTAAAATATTGAGCGAAACCAGGTTTAATTGACTGTTTCAGTGTGGTCCCACATTACAACATGATCCAAACCAGAAATAACCCAGGGTCCGTTCAACAAGTATGTGAAGAATGCGAAAGTATGAGTCTGATGAGGGCAAATCCTAGACCTATCCCAGACCTAACTTGCGTTATCCTCTAAAATATTTATCAAGACCAGGTTTAATTGACTGTTTCAGCGTGGTACCACATTACTACGTGATACAATCCAGAAACAGCCCAGGATCTAGCCATGAAGTATGAGAAACATGCGAAAGTGTGAGCCTGATGAGGGCAAATCCCAGGCCTAACCCAGACCCAATATGCGTTATCCTCTAAAATATTTATCCAGACCAGGTTTCATTGAATGTTTCAGTGTGGTACCACATTACTACGTGACCCAAACCAGAAAAAACCCAGGATCTGTTCAACAAGTATGTGAAAAACGCGAAAGTATGAGCCTGATGATGGCAAATCCCAGACCTATCCCAGACGTAACTTGCGTTATCCTCTAAAATATTGATCGAAACCAGGTTTAATGGACTGTTTCAGTGTGGTACCACATTACTATGTGATCCAAACCAGAAAATAACCCAGGATCTGTTCAAGGAGTATGTGAAGTGTGCGAAAGTATGAGTCTGATGAGGTCAAATCCCAGACCTATCCCAGACCTGACTTGCGTTATCCTCTAAAATATTGATCGAAACCAGGTTTAATCGACTGTTTCAGTGCGGTACCACATTACTACGTGATCCAAACCAGAAAAAACCCAGGATCAGTTCAACAAGTATGTGAAGAATGCGAAAGTATGAGTCTGATGAGTGAGAATCCCAGGGCTAACATAGACCTAACATGCGTTATACTCTAAAATATTGATCGAAACCAGGTTTAATCGACTGTTTCAGTGTGGTACCACATTGCTACGTGATCCAAACCAGAAAAAACCCAGGATCAGTTCAACAAGTATGTGAAGAATGCGAAAGTATGAGTCTGATGAGTGAAATTCCCAGGGCTAACCTAGACCTGACATGCGTTATCCTCTAAAATATTGATGGAAACCAGGTTTAATCGACTGTTTCAGTGTGGTACCACATTACTATGTGATCCAAACCAGAAAATAACCCAGGATCTGTTCAACGAGTATGTGAAGTGTGCGCAAGTATGAGTCTGATGAGGTCAAATCCCAGACCTATCCCAGACCTAACTTGCGTTATCCTCTAAAATATTGATCGAAACCAGGTTTAATTGACCGTTTCAGTGTGGTACCACATTACTACGTGATTCAAACCAGAAAAAACCCAGGATCAGTTCAACAAGTATGTGAAGAATGCGAATGTATGAGCCTGATGAGGGCAAATCCCAGACCTATCCCAGACCTAACTTGCGTTATCCTCTAAAATATTGATCGAAACCAGGTTTAATTGACCGTTTCAGTGTGGTGCCACATTACTACGTGATCCAAACCAGAAAAAACCCAGGATCTGTTCAACGAGTATGTGAAGTGTGCGAAAGAATGAGCCTGATGAGAGCAAATCCCAGACCTAACCTAGACCTTATATGCGTTATCCTCTAAAATATAGATGGAAACCAGGTTTCATTGACTGTTTCAGTGTGGTACCACATTGTTACGTGATCCAAACCGGAAAAAACCCAGGATCTGTTCAACAAGTATGTGAAAAACGCGAAACTGTGAGCCTGATGAGGGCAAATCTTAGACCTAACCCAGACCTAAGATGCGTTATCCTCTAAAATATTTATCCAGACCAGGTTTCATTGAATGTTTCAGTATGGTACCACTTTACTACGTGATCCAAACCAGAAATAGCCCAGGATCTAGCCATGAAGTATGAGAAATATGCGATAGTAAGAGCCTGATGAGGGCAAATCCTAGACCTATACCAGACCTTACTTGCGTTATCCTCTAAAATATTGATCGAAACCAGGTTTAATTGACTGTTTCAGCGTGGTACCACATTACTACGTGATACAATGCAGAAACAGCCCAGGATCTAGCCATGAAGTATGAGAAATATGCGAAAATATGAGCCTGATGAGGGCAAATCCTAGACGTAACCCAGACCTAACATGCGTTATCCCCTAAAATATTTATGAAGACCAGGTTTAATTGAATGTTTCAGTGTGGTGCCACATTACTACGTGATCCAAACCAGAAAAAACCCAGGATCCGTTCAACAAGTATGTGAAAAACACGAAAGTATGAGCCTGATGAGGGCGAATCCCAGAACTATGCCAGACCTAACTTGCGTTGTCCTCTAAAATATTGATGGAAACCAGGCTTAATTGACTGTTTCAGTGTTGTACTTCATTACTACGTGATACAAACCAGAAAAAACCCAGGATCTGTTCAACAAATATGTGAAAAACGCGAAAGTATGAGCCTGATGAGGGCGAATCCCAGTCCTATGCCAGACCTAACTTGCGTTGTCCTCTAAGATATTGATGGAAACCAGGTTTAATTGACTATTTCAGTGTTGTACTTCATTACTACGTGATGCAGTCCAGAAAAAGCCCAGGATATAGCCATCAAGTATGAGAAATATGCGAAAGAATGAGTCTGATGAGGGCAAATCCCAGACCTATCCCAGACCTAACATGCGTCATCCTCTAAAATATTTATCAAGACCAGGTTTAATTGATTGTTTCAGTGTGGACCCACATTACTACGTGATCCAAACCAGAAAAAACCCAGGATCCGTTCAACAAGTATGTGAAGAATGCGAAAGTATGAGTCTGATGAGTGAAAATCCCAGGCCTAACCTAGACCTAACATGCGTTATCCTCAAAAATATTGATCGAAACCTGGTTAAATCGACTGTTTCAGTGTGGTACCACATTACTGTGTAATCCAAACCAGAAAATAACCCAGGATCTGTTCAACGAGTATGTGAAGTGTGCGAAAGTATGAGTCTGATGAGGGCAAATCCCAGACCTATCCCAGACCTAACTTGCGTTATCCTCTAAAATATTGATCGAAACCAGGTTTAATTGACCGTTTCAGTGTGGTACCACATTACTACGTGATTCAAACCAGAAAAAACCCAGGATCAGTTCAACAAGTATGTGAAGAATGCGAATGTATGAGCCTGATGAGGGCAAATCCCAGACCTATCCCAGACCTAACTTGCGTTATCCTCCAAAATATTGATCGAAACCAGGTTTAATTGACTGTTTTAGTGTGGTACCACATTACTACGTGATCCAAACCAGAAAAAACCCAGGATATGTTCAACAAGTATGTGAAAAACGCGAAACTGTGAGCCTGATGAGGGCAAATCTTAGACCTAACCCAGACCAAAGATGAGTTATCCTCTAAAATATTTCTCCAGACCAGGTTTCATTGAATGATTCAGTGTGGTACCACTTTACTACGTGATCCAATCCAGAAATAGCCCAGGATCTAGCCATGAGGTATGAGAAATATGCGAAAGTATGAGCCTGATGAGGGCAAATCCTAGACCTAACCCAGACCTAACATGCGTTATCCTCTAAAATATTTATCAAGACCAGGTTTAATTGAATGTTTCAGTGTGGTACCACATTACTACGTGATCCAAACCAGAAAAAACCCAGGATCCGTTCAACAAGTATGTGAAGAATGCGAAAGTATGAGTCTGATGAGTGAAAATCCCAGGCCTGGCCTAGACCTAACATGCGTTATCATCTAAAATATTGAGCGAAACCAGGTTTAATCGACTGTTTCAGTCTGGTACCACATTACTATGTGATCCAATCCAGAAAATGCCCAGGATCTAGCCATCAAGTATGAGAAATACGCGACAGAATGAGCCTGATGAGAGCAAATCCCAGACCTAACCTAGACCTAACATGAATTATTCTCTAAAATATTGGTCGAAACCAGGTTTAATTGACTGTTTCAGTGTGGTCCCACTTTACTACGTGATCCAAACCAGAAAAAACGCAGGATCCGTTCAACAAGTATGTGAAGAATGCGAAAGTATGAGTCTGATGAGTGATAGTCCCAGGCCTAACCTAGACCAAACATGCGTTATCCTCAAAAGTATTGATCGAAACCTGGTTTAATCGACTGTTTCAGTTTGGTACCACATTACTATGTGATCCAAAGCAGAAAATAACCCAGGATCTGTTCAACGAGTATGTGAAGTGTGCGTAAGTATGAGTCTGATGAGGGCAAATCCCAGACCTATCCCATACCTAACTTGCGTTATCCTCTAAAATATTTATCAAGACCAGGTTTAATTGAATGTTTCAGCGTGGTACCACATTACTACGTGATACAATCCAGAAATAGCCCAGGATCTAGCCATGAAGTATGAGAAATATGCGAAAGTATGAGCCTGATGAGGGCAAATCCTAGACCTAACCCAGACCTAACATGCGTTATCCTCTAAAATATTTATCAAGACCAGGTTTAAATGAATGTTTCAGTGTGGTACCACATTACTACGTGATGCAATCCAGAAAAAGCCTAGGATCTAGCCATCAAGTATAAGAAATATGCGAAAGAATGAGCCTGATGAGGGCAAATCCTAGACCTAACCCAGACCTAACATGCGTTATCCTCTAAAATATTGATCGCAACCAGGTTTAATGGACTGTTTCTGTGTGGTACCACACTACTACGTGATCCAAACCAGAAAAAAACCCAGGATCTGATCAACGAGTATGTGAAGTGTGCGAAAGTATGAGTCTGATGAGGGCAAATCACAGACCTATCCCAGACCTCACTTGCGATATCCTGTAAAATATTGATCGACACCAGGTTTAATTGACAGTTTTAGTGTGGTACCACTTTACTACGTGATCCAAAGCAGAAAAACCCTCGATCAGGTCAGCATGCATGTTAAAACTGTGAAAGTAAGAGCCTGATGATGGCAAATCCCACACCTATCCCAGACCTAACATGCGTTATCCTCTAAAATATTTATCAAGACCAGGTTTAATTGAATGTTTCAGTGTGGTACCGCATTACTACGTGATGCAATCCAGAAAAAGCCTAGGATCTAGCCATCAAGTATAAGAAATATGCGAAAGAATGAGCCTGATGAGGGCAAATCCTAGACCTAACCCAGACCTAACTTGCGTTATCCTCTAAAATATTGATCGAAACCAGGTTTAATTGACTGTTTTAGTGTGGTACCACATTACTACGTGATCCAAACCAGAAAAAACCCAGGATCTGTTCAACAAGTATGTGAAAAACGCGAAACTGTGAGCCTGATGAGGGCAAATCTTAGACCTAACCCAGACCTAAGATGCGTTATCCTCTAAAATATTTATCCAGACCAGGTTTCATTGAATGTTTCAGTGTGGTACCACTTTACTACGTGATCCAATCCAGAAATAGCCCTGGATCTAGCCATGACGTATGAGAAATATGCGATAGTAAGAGCCCGATGAGGGCAAATCCTAGACCTATCCCAGACCTAACTTGCGTTATCCTCTAAAATATTGATCGAAACCAGGTTTAATTGACTGTTTCAGCGTGGTACCACATTACTACGTGATCCAATTCAGAAATAGCCCAGGATCTAGCCTTGATGTATGAGAAATATGCGAAAGTATGAGCCTGATGAGGGCAAATCCTAGACGTAACCCAGACCTAACATGCGTCATCCTGTAAAATATTTATCAAGACAAGGTTTAATTGAATGTTTCAGTGTAGTACCACATTACTATGTGATCCAAACCAGAAAATAACGCAGGATCTGTTCAACGAGTATGTGAAGTGTGCGAAAGTATGAGCCTGATGAGGGCAAATCCCAGACCTATCCCAGACCTAACATGCGTTATCCTCTAAAATATTTATCAAGACCTCGTTTAATTGATTGTTTCAGTGTGGACCCACATTACTACGCGATCCAAACCAGAAAAAACCCAGGATCCGTTCAGCAAGTATGTGAAGAATGCGAAAGTATGAGTCTGATGAGTGAAAATCCCAGGCCTGACCTAGACCTAACATGCGTTATCGTCTAAAATATTGAGCGAAACCAGGGTTAATGGACTGTTTCAGTGTGGTACCACACTACTACGTGATCCAAACCAGAAAAAACCCAGGATCCGTTCAACAAGTATGTGAAGTGTGCGAAAGTATGCGCCTGATGAGAGCAAATCCCAGACCTAACCTAGACCTAACATGAATTATTCTCTAAAATATTGGTCGAAACCAGGTTTAATTGACTGTTTCAGTGTGGTCCCACATTACTACGTGATCCAAACCAGAAAAAACCCAGGATCCGTTCAACAAGTATGTGAAGAATGCGAAAGTATGAGTCCGATGAGTGAAAATCCCAGGCCTGACCTAGACCTAACATGCGTTATCCTCTAAAATATTGAGCCAAACCAGGTTTAATGGACTGTTTCAGTGTGGTACCACACTACTACGGGATCCCAACCAGAAAAAACCCAGGATCTGTTCAACAAGTATGTGAAAAACGCGAAAGTATGAGCCTGATGAGGGCAAATCCCAGACCTATCCCAGACCTAACTTGCGTTGTCCTCTAAAATATTGATGGAAACCAGGTTTAATTGACTGTTTCAGTGTGGTCCCACATTACTACGTGATGCAAACCAGAAAAAACCCAGGATGCGTTCAACAAGTATGTGAAGAATGCGAAAGTATGAGTTTGATGAGTGAAAATCCCAGGCCTAACCTAGACCTAACTTGCGTTATCATCTAAAATATTGAGCGAAACCAGGTTTAATCGACTGTTTCAGTGTGGTACCACATTACTATGTGATCCAATCCAGAAAAAGCCCAGGACCTAGCCATCAAGTATGAGAAATATGCGACAGAATGAGCCTGATGAGAGCAAATCCCAGACCTAACCTAGACCTAACATGAATTATTCTCTAAAATATTGGTCGAAACCAGGTTTAATTGACTGTTTCAGTGTGGTCCCACTTTACTACGTGATCCAAACCAGAAAAAACGCAGGATCCGTTCAACAAGTATGTGAAGAATGCGAAAGTATGAGTCTGATGAGTGATAATCCCAGGCCTAACCTAGACCAAACATGCGTTATCCTCAAAAGTATTGATCGAAACCTGGTTTAATCGACTGTTTCAGTTTGGTACCACATCACTATGTGATCCAAAGCAGAAAATAACCCAAGATCTGTTCAACGAGTATGTGAAGTGTGAGTAAGTATGAGTCTGATGAGGGCAAATCCCAGACCTATCCCAGACCTAACTTGCGTTATCCTCTAAAATATTTATCAAGACCAGGTTTAATTGAATGTTTTAGCGTGGTACCACATTACTACGTGATACAATCCAGAAATAGCCCAGGATCTAGCCATGAAGTATGAGAAATATGCGAAAGTATGAGCCTGATGAGGGCAAATCCTAGACCTAACCCAGACCTAACATGCGTTATCCTCTAAAATATTTATCAAGACCAGGTTTAAATGAATGTTTCAGTGTGGTACCACATTACTACGTGATGCAATCCACAAAAAGCCTAGGATCTAGCCATCAAGTATAAGAAATATGCGAAAGAATGAGCCTGATGAGGGCAAATCCTAGACCTAACCCAGACCTAACATGCGTTATCCTCTAAAATATTGATCGCAACCAGGTTTAATGGACTGTTTCTGTGTGGTACCACACTACTACGTGATCCAAACCAGAAAAAAACCCAGGATCTGATCAACGAGTATGTGAAGTGTGCGAAAGTATGAGTCTGATGAGGGCAAATCACAGACCTATCCCAGACCTCACTTGCGATATCCTGTAAAATATTGATCGAAACCAGGTTTAATAGACAGTTTTAGTGTGGTACCACTTTACTACGTGATCCAAAGCAGAAAAAACCCTCGATCAGGTCAGCATGCATGTTAAAACTGTGAAAGTAAGAGCCTGATGATGGCAAATCCCACACCTATCCCAGACCTAACATGCGTTATCCTCTAAAATATTTATCAAGACCAGGTTTAATTGAATGTTTCAGTGTGGTACCACATTACTACGTGATGCAATCCAGAAAAAGCCTAGGATCTAGCCATCAAGTATAAGAAATATGCGAAAGTATGAGCCTGATGAGGGCAAATC
The DNA here is from genome assembly GCF_051014445.1 of Colletes latitarsis. Classification (NCBI taxonomy): domain Eukaryota; kingdom Metazoa; phylum Arthropoda; class Insecta; order Hymenoptera; family Colletidae; genus Colletes; species Colletes latitarsis. The sequence goes on along the minus strand of NW_027488367.1, from coordinate 28,932,910 downwards.
CTAGACCTAACCCAGACCTAACATGCGTCATCCTCTAAAATATTTATCAAGACCAGGTTTAATTGAATGTTTCAGCGTGGTACCATATTACTACGTGATACAATCCAGAAATAGCCCAGGATCTAGCCATGAAGTATGAGAAATATGCGAAAGTATGAGCCTGATGAGGGCAAATCCTAGACCTAACCCAGACCTAACATGCGTCATCCTCTAAAATATTTATCAAGACCAGGTTTAATTGAATGTTTCAGTCTGGTACCACATTACTACGTGAACTAAACCAGAAAAAAACCCAGGATCTGATCAACGAGTATGTGAAGTGTGCGAAAGTATGAGTCTGATGAGGGCAAATCACAAACCTATCCCAGACCTAACTTGCGATATCCTCTAAAATATTGATCGAAACTAGGTTTAATTGACAGTTTTAGTGTGGTACCACTTTACTACATGATCCAAAGCAGAAAAAACCCTCGATCAGGTCAGCATGCATGTTAAAACTGCGAAAGTATGAGCCTGATGATGGCAAATCCCACACCTATCCCAGACCTAACATGCGTTATCCTCTAAAATATTTATCAAGACCAGGTTTAATTGAATGTTTCAGTGTGGTACCGCATTACTACGTGATGCAATCCAGAAAAAGCCTAGGATCTAGCCATCAAGTATAAGAAATATGCGAAAGAATGAGCCTGATGAGGGCAAATCCTAGACCTATCCCAGACCTAACATGCGTTATCCTCTAAAATATTGATCGCAACCAGGTTTAATGGACTGTTTCTGTGTGGTACCACACTACTACGTGATCCAAACCAGAAAAAACCCAGGATCTGTTCAACAAGTATGTGAAGAATGCGAAAGTATGAGTTTGATGAGTGAAAATCCCAGGCCTAACCTAGACCTAACATGCGTTATCCTCAAAAATATTGATCGAAACCTGGTTTAATCGACTGTTTCAGTGTGGTACCACATTACTATGTGATCCAAACCAGAAAATAACCCAGGATCTGTTCAACGAGTATGTGAAGAATGCGAAAGTATGGGACTGATGAGTGAAAATGCCAGACCTAACCTAGACCTAACATGCGTTATCCTCTAAAATATTGATGCAAACCAGGTTTAATGGACTGTTTCAGTGTGGAACCATACTACTGCGTGATCCAAACCAGAAAAAACCCAGGATCTGTTCAACAAGGATGTGAAAAACGCGAAAGTATGAGCCTGATGAGGGCAAATCCCTGACCTATCCCAGACCTAACTTGCGTTGTCCTCTAAGATATTGATGGAAACCAGGTTTAATTGACTGTTTCAGTGTTGTACTTCATTACTACGTGATGCAATCCAGAAAAAGCCCAGGATCTAGCCATCAAGTTTGAGAAATATGCGAAAGAATGAGCCTGATGAGAGCAAATCCCAGACCTAAACTAGACCTAACATGAATTATTCTCTTAAATATTGATCGAAACCAGGTGTAATTGATTGTTTCAGTGTGGTCCCACATTACTACGTGATCCAAACCAGAAAAAACCTAGGATCCGTTCAACAAGTATGTGAAGAATGCGAAAGTATGAGTCTGATGAGGGCAAATCCCAGACCTATCCCAGACCTAACTTGCGTTATCCTCTAAAATATTGATCGAAACCAGGTTTAATTGACTGTTTTAGTGTGGTACCACATTACTACGTGATCCAAACCAGAAAAAACCCAGGATCTGTTCAACAAGTATGTGAAAAACGCGAAACTGTGAGCCTGATGAGGGCAAATCTTAGACCTAACCCAGACCTAAGATGCGTTATCCTCTAAAATATTTATCCAGACCAGGTTTCATTGAATGTTTCAGTGTGGTACCACTTTACTACGTGATCCAATCCAGAAATAGCCCTGGATCTAGCCATGACGTATGAGAAATATGCGATAGTAAGAGCCTGATGAGGGCAAATCCTAGACCTATCCCAGACCTAACTTGCGTTATCCTCTAAAATATTGATCGAAACCAGGTTTAATTGACTGTTTCAGCGTGGTACCACATTACTACGTGATCCAATTCAGAAATAGCCCAGGATCTAGCCTTGATGTATGAGAAATATGCGAAAGTATGAGCCTGATGAGGGCAAATCCTAGACGTAACCCAGACCTAACATGCGTCATCCTGTAAAATATTTATCAAGACAAGGTTTAATTGAATGTTTCAGTGTGGTACCACATTACTATGTGATCCAAACCAGAAAATAACGCAGGATCTGTTCAACGAGTATGTGAAGTGTGCGAAAGTATGAGCCTGATGAGGGCAAATCCCAGACCTATCCCAGACCTAACATGCGTTATCCTCTAAAATATTTATCAAGACCTCGTTTAATTGATTGTTTCAGTGTGGACCCACATTACTACGCGATCCAAACCAGAAAAAACCCAGGATCCGTTCAGCAAGTATGTGAAGAATGCGAAAGTATGAGTCTGATGAGTGAAAATCCCAGGCCTGACCTAGACCTAACATGCGTTATCGTCTAAAATATTGAGTGAAACCAGGGTTAATGGACTGTTTCAGTTTGGTCCCACATTACTACGTGATCCAAACCAGAAAAAACCCAGGATCCGTTCAACAAGTATGTGAAAAACGCGAAACTGTGAGCCTGATGAGGGCAAATCTTAGACCTAACCCAGACCAAAGATGAGTTATCCTCTAAAATATTTCTCCAGACCAGGTTTCATTGAATGATTCAGTGTGGTACCACTTTACTACGTGATCCAATCCAGAAATAGCCCAGGATCTAGCCATGAGGTATGAGAAATATGCGAAAGTATGAGCCTGATGAGGGCAAATCCTAGACCTAACCCAGACCTAACATGCGTTATCCTCTAAAATATTTATCAAGACCAGGTTTAATTGAATGTTTCAGTGTGGTACCACATTACTACGTGATCCAAACCAGAAAAAACCCAGGATCCGTTCAACAAGTATGTGAAGAATGCGAAAGTATGAGTCTGATGAGTGAAAATCCCAGGCCTGGCCTAGACCTAACATGCGTTATCATCTAAAATATTGAGCGAAACCAGGTTTAATCGACTGTTTCAGTCTGGTACCACATTACTATGTGATCCAATCCAGAAAATGCCCAGGATCTAGCCATCAAGTATGAGAAATACGCGACAGAATGAGCCTGATGAGAGCAAATCCCAGACCTAACCTAGACCTAACATGAATTATTCCCTAAAATATTGGTCGAAACCAGGTTTAATTGACTGTTTCAGTGTGGTCCCACTTTACTACGTGATCCAAACCAGAAAAAACGCAGGATCCGTTCAACAAGTATGTGAAGAATGCGAAAGTATGAGTCTGATGAGTGATAGTCCCAGGCCTAACCTAGACCAAACATGCGTTATCCTCAAAAGTATTGATCGAAACCTGGTTTAATCGACTGTTTCAGTTTGGTACCACATTACTATGTGATCCAAAGCAGAAAGTAACCCAGGATCTGTTCAACGAGTATGTGAAGTGTGCGTAAGTATGAGTCTGATGAGGGCAAATCCCAGACCTATCCCATACCTAACTTGCGTTATCCTCTAAAATATTTATCAAGACCAGGTTTAATTGAATGTTTCAGCGTGGTACCACATTACTACGTGATACAATCCAGAAATAGCTCAGGATCTAGCCATGAAGTATGAGAAATATGCGAAAGTATGAGCCTGATGAGGGCAAATCCTAGACCTAACCCAGACCTAACATGCGTTATCCTCTAAAATATTTATCAAGACCAGGTTTAAATGAATGTTTCAGTGTGGTACCACATTACTACGTGATGCAATCCAGAAAAAGCCTAGGATCTAGCCATCAAGTATAAGAAATATGCGAAAGAATGAGCCTGATGAGGGCAAATCCTAGACCTAACCCAGACCTAACATGCGTTATCCTCTAAAATATTGATCGCAACCAGGTTTAATGGACTGTTTCTGTGTGGTACCACACTACTACGTGATCCAAACCAGAAAAAAACCCAGGATCTGATCAACGAGTATGTGAAGTGTGCGAAAGTATGAGTCTGATGAGGGCAAATCACAGACCTATCCCAGACCTCACTTGCGATATCCTGTAAAATATTGATCGACACCAGGTTTAATTGACAGTTTTAGTGTGGTACCACTTTACTACGTGATCCAAAGCAGAAAAAACCCTCGATCAGGTCAGCATGCATGTTAAAACTGCGAAAGTATGAGCCTGATGATGGCAAATCCCACACCTATCCCAGACCTAACATGCGTTATCCTCTAAAATATTTATCAAGACCAGGTTTAATTGAATGTTTCAGTGTGGTACCGCATTACTACGTGATGCAATCCAGAAAAAGCCTAGGATCTAGCCATCAAGTATAAGAAATATGCGAAAGAATGAGCCTGATGAGGGCAAATCCTAGACCTAACCCAGACCTAACATGCGTTATCCTCTAAAATATTGATCGCAACCAGGTTTAATGGACTGTTTCTGTGTGGTACCACACTACTACGTGATCCAAACCAGAAAAAACCCAAGATCTGTTCAACAAGTATGTAAAAAACGCGAAAGTATGAGCCTGATGAGGGCAAATCCCAGACCTATCCCAGACCTAACTTGCGTTATCCTCCAAAATATTGATCGAAACCAGGTTTAATTGACTGTTTCAGTGTGGTCCCACATTACTACGTGATGCAAACCAGAAAAAACCCAGGATGCGTTCAACAAGTATGTGAAGAATGCGAAAGTATGAGTTTGATGAGTGAAAATCCCAGGCCTAACCTAGACCTAACATGCGTTATCCTCAAAAATATTGTTCGAAACCTGGTTTAATCGACTGTTTCAGTTTGGTACCACATTACTATGTGATCCAAACCAGAAAATAACCCAGGATCTGTTCAACGAGTATGTGAAGTGTGCGTAAGTATGAGTCTGATAAGGGCAAATCCCAGACCTATCCCAGACCTAACTTGCGTTATCCTCTAAAATATTTATCAAGACCAGGTTTAATTGAATGTTTCAGCGTGGTACCATATTACTACGTGATCCAATCCAGAAATAGCCCAGGATCTAGCCATGAAGTATGAGAAATATGCGAAAGTATGAGCCTGATGAGGGCAAATCCTAGACCTAACCCAGACCTAACATGCGTTATCCTCTAAAATATTTATCAAGACCAGGTTTAAATGAATGTTTCAGTGTGGTACCACATTACTACGTGAACTAAACCAGAAAAAAACCCAGGATCTGATCAACGAGTATGTGAAGAATGCGAAAGTATGAGTCTGATGAGTGAACATCCCAGGCCTGGCCTAGACCTAACTTGCGTTATCATCTAAAATATTGAGCGAAACCAGGTTTAATCGACTGTTTCAGTGTGGTACCACATTACTATGTGATCCAATCCAGAAAAAGCCCAGGACCTAGCCATCAAGTATGAGAAATATGCGACAGAATGAGCCTGATGAGAGCAAATCCCAGACCTAACCTAGACCTAACATGAATTATTCTCTAAAATATTGGTCGAAACCAGGTTTAATTGACTGTTTCAGTGTGGTCCCACTTTACTACGTGATCCAAACCAGAAAAAACGCAGGATCCGTTCAACAAGTATGTGAAGAATGCGAAAGTATGAGTCTGATGAGTGATAATCCCAGGCCTAACCTAGACCAAACATGCGTTATCCTCAAAAGTATTGATCGAAACCTGGTTTAATCGACTGTTTCAGTTTGGTACCACATCACTATGTGATCCAAAGCAGAAAATAACCCAAGATCTGTTCAACGAGTATGTGAAGTGTGCGTAAGTATGAGTCTGATGAGGGCAAATCCCAGACCTATCCCAGACCTAACTTGCGTTATCCTCTAAAATATTTATCAAGACCAGGTTTAATTGAATGTTTCAGCGTGGTACCACATTACTACGTGATACAATCCAGAAATAGCCCAGGATCTAGCCATGAAGTATGAGAAATATGCGAAAGTATGAGCCTGATGAGGGCAAATCCTAGACCTAACCCAGACCTAACATGCGTTATCCTCTAAAATATTTATCAAGACCAGGTTTAAATGAATGTTTCAGTGTGGTACCACATTACTACGTGAACTAAACCAGAAAAAAACCCAGGATCTGATCAACGAGTATGTGAAGTGTGCGAAAGTATGAGCCTGATGAGGGCAAATCCCAGACCTATCCCAGACCTAACTTGCGTTATCCTCCAAAATATTGATCGAAACCAGGTTTAATGGACTGTTTCTGTATGGTACCACACTACTACGTGATCCAAACCAGAAAAAAACCCAGGATCTGATCAACGAGTATGTGAAGTGTGCGAAAGTATGAGTCTGATGAGGGCAAATCACAGACCTATCCCAGACCTCACTTGCGATATCCTGTAAAATATTGATCGAAACCAGGTTTAATTGACAGTTTTAGTGTGGTACCACTTTACTACGTGATCCAAAGCAGAAAAAACCCTCCATCAGGTCAGCATGCATGTTAAAACTGTGAAAGTAAGAGCCTGATGATGGCAAATCCCACACCTATCCCAGACCTAACATGCGTTATCCTCTAAAATATTTATCAAGACCAGGTTTAATTGAATGTTTCAGTGTGGTACCACATTACTACGTGAGGCAATCCAGAAAAAGCCTAGGATCTAGCCATCAAGTATAAGAAATATGCGAAAGTATGAGCCTGATGAGGGCAAATCCTAGACCTAACCCAGACCTAACATGCGTCATCCTCTAAAATATTTATCAAGACCAGGTTTAATTGAATGTTTCAGCGTGGTACCATATTACTACGTGATACAATCCAGAAATAGCCCAGGATCTAGCCATGAAGTATGAGAAATATGCGAAAGTATGAGCCTGATGAGGGCAAATCCTAGACCTAACCCAGACCTAACATGCGTCATCCTCTAAAATATTTATCAAGACCAGGTTTAATTGAATGTTTCAGTCTGGTACCACATTACAACGTGAACTAAACCAGAAAAAAACCCTGGATCTGATCAACGAGTATGTGAAGTGTGCGAAAGTATGAGTCTGATGAGGGCAAATCACAGACCTATCCCAGACCTAACTTGCGATATCCTCTAAAATATTGATCGAAACTAGGTTTAATTGACAGTTTTAGTGTGGTACCACTTTACTACATGATCCAAAGCAGAAAAAACCCTCGATCAGGTCAGCATGCATGTTAAAACTGCGAAAGTATGAGCCTGATGATGGCAAATCCCACACCTATCCCAGACCTAACATGCGTTATCCTCTAAAATATTTATCAAGACCAGGTTTAATTGAATGTTTCAGTGTGGTACCACATTACTACGTGATGCAATCCAGAAAAAGCCTAGGATCTAGCCATCAAGTATAAGAAATATGCGAAAGAATGAGCCTGATAAGGGCAAATCCTAGACCTAACCCAGACCTAACATGCGTTATCCTCTAAAATATTGATCGCAACCAGGTTTAATGGACTGTTTCTGTGTGGTACCACACTACTACGTGATCCAAACCAGAAAAAACCCAGGATCTGTTCAACAAGTATGTGAAGAATGCGAAAGTATGAGTTTGATGAGTGAAAATCCCAGGCCTAACCTAGACCTAACATGCGTTATCCTCAAAAATATTGATCGAAACCTGGTTTAATCGACTGTTTCAGTGTGGTACCACATTACTATGTGATCCAAACCAGAAAATAACCCAGGATCTGTTCAACGAGTATGTGAAGAATGCGAAAGTATGGGACTGATGAGTGAAAATGCCAGACCTAACCTAGACCTAACATGCGTTATCCTCTAAAATATTGATGCAAACCAGGTTTAATGGACTGTTTCAGTGTGGAACCACACTACTACGTGATCCAAACCAGAAAAAACCCAGGATCTGTTCAACAAGGATGTGAAAAACGCGAAAGTATGAGCCTGATGAGGGCAAATCCCTGACCTATCCCAGACCTAACTTGCGTTGTCCTCTAAGATATTGATGGAAACCAGGTTTAATTGACTGTTTCAGTGTTGTACTTCATTACTACGTGATGCAATCCAGAAAAAGCCCAGGATCTAGCCATCAAGTTTGAGAAATATGCGAAAGAATGAGCCTGATGAGAGCAAATCCCAGACCTAAACTAGACCTAACATGAATTATTCTCTTAAATATTGATCGAAACCAGGGGTAATTGATTGTTTCAGTGTGGTCCCACATTACTACGTGATCCAAACCAGAAAAAACCTAGGATCCGTTCAACAAGTATGTGAAGAATGCGAAAGTATGAGTCTGATGAGGGCAAATCCCAGACCTATCCCAGACCTAACTTGCGTTGTCCTCTAAAATATTGTTCGAAACCAGGTTTAATCGACTGTTTCAGTGTGGTACCACAGTACTACGTGATCCAAACCAGAAGAAACCCAGGATCAGTTCAACAAGTATGTGAAAAACGCGAATGTATGAGCCTGATGAGGGCCAATCCCAGACCTATCCCAGACCTAACTTTTTTTTTTTTTTTTTTTTTTTTTTTGTCGTGGGGAAAATCTTCGAAAGACTCCCTCCCACCTCTTTGGGGAGAGGCGGGAAGGTTGTGTGGGATTCCCAGCGCCCGTAGAATGACGGGCACGGTACCTACCCACTAAAAACCCCACGGTGACCCTTCCGCACGATTTGGGAGGATACCGGGAATCGCTCGAAGCATTCTTCCGGTATCCTCCCCGTGCCCGCGCTTTGCGCCCATCCCCGGGGGGGGGGGGACAAACGGTCCACCCGGTAGACACTCTGTCTCATAGCGGCAGGACGGGGCCACTCCATCCCACCGCGATCCGTCCCGGGGCCGCATTTAGTGGCGGGCTGCGAGCCCCAACTCGCAACCGCCTGCGACCCCGTTTCTACCCCTCGGCGGCCGGGAGCTCATGGCCGCTCCAGGCCACCGAGGGTGCCTCCCCGTGGGCCGAACCTACCCGGTCCGACCCATCGCCGCCTGGCGGGAGGAGGCTCCCCTCAGGACCCCCCTCCCAGCCAGGGTCATCCGCCGCGCAAAGGCCGCCGCCCGCGAAGCCTGGCGCCCGGGCGACGCCCTCGCGCCACCATACGAGCGCGAGCCTCAGCGCGCCGCTGAAGCTCGCGCTCCCTTCCCGCGGCCTCCTTCTGCACCATTACGGTCTCGCAGAAGGAGGGCCACGGCCCTCCACTTCCTCTCGCTGTCGAGCATGGCGCGCACCACACCCGGCAGCGAGACATCCCGCCCTATGACGCCGACCAGGACACGGCGCTCCCCCTCCCACGCTGGGCATACCTGGAGGGTATGATCAGCCGTGTCCTGCTCGGCGTCACAATGGCAGCAACGCGCCGTCGGCTCCTTCCCTATCCGGCACAGGTACCTTCCGAAGCTTCCATGCCCGGAAAATACCTGTGCCATCCGGTAAGTAAGCCCCGACTGTCCGGTGCCCCGCAGTTGGCAGGGCCAACCGCTCCTGCCACGCGAGCACCACGAACTGCCGGGCCTGGCGCTTCAAATCGCCCCAAGCAGGTTCCTGCTCTCCCGGGACCGCCCCCACTCCCACGCGACGGTCGACACGATGACGATACATCATCGCGTGCGACCGCGCGAGGAGATCCATGGGCGGCATCCCCGCAAGGGCCGTCGCCGCCTCATGCGACACGGTCCGGTAGCCGCGGACGACCCTCAGCGCCATCTGCCTCTGCACCCGACGCAGCATCGTCATGCTGCGCCGGGAGGCCGCCAGGTCGTCCGCCCAGACGGGGGCCCCGTATAGGGCCACCGACTGAACCATTGCCACATAGAGGCGGCGAACTCGTCCCGCCGGGCCCCCCAGGTTGGGGAGGATCCGGCCTAAAGCCGAGACCATCCTGTCCAACCGGGGAACTAGGCAGCGGAAATGCTCCTCGAAGCGCCAGTGGCTATCGAGGATCAACCCCAGATAACCTCATCCGGGGCTTCACCTCGATATCAGCCCCACCCACCCGGATCAGAGGGGGTGGCGGATCCTGCCGAGGTGAGTGGAACGCTATCACCTCGGTCTTATGGACCGCCACCGTCATCCCCATCCCCCTGATCCGGTCGACGACGCGTTGAGCCCCCTCCTCGGCGAGGCGCTTGGCCCTCCCCCACTGAGCCCCGACGGCCAGCACCAGTGTGTCATCTGCGTAACACACGGCACTGACGCCGTCGGGGAGGTCGGCCCGCAACACCGCGTCGTACGCGATGTTCCACAGGAGTGGCCCAAGGACCGACCCCTGCGGAACCCCGCAGTAGACCTCCCTTCGCATATCACCATTCCGGCCCGGATACTCGATCCACCTGCCGCGGAGATAATGCCCGACGACTGCCCTGAGATACGGGGGTACCCGATGATATTCGAGCCCCCTCCGTATCTCCCCCCAGGGAAGGGTGTTAAACGCGTTGGCAATATCCAGCGATACCGCCAACGCCACCCCTCCCCGGGAGACGGCCGACTCACGGCGTTGGGGGTCGCGAATCCAACATCCACGATAGACCCCCCATATCGCCGCACACACGTGTGCTCCGACCCCCGGTTTAGTAACCGAAGGTCGAGTCCGGCCGCCTAGTCGCCCAGGATCCCGCCGCGAACGGAAGTTCTGGGGGACCACCACGCCACCGACTTGGCGTTGAAGTCTCCCAGGACCAGCACCGGCCGGGCCGCGCAGCGCTGCACGCATGCCGCGACCTCGGCTAGGTACTGCCCGAAAGCGACGTGACCGCTGCGAGGCGATATGTAGCACCCTACCACGGCGACTCCCCCCCAGACCACGGCGACGAATCCTCGACCGCGTTCCAGCATGGAGAACGGCGGGGACCCGTCGCCACCTCCCCATACCGTCGCCACCAAGCCGTCCGCGTCGCCCACCCAATGAGGGTGATCAGGGACGCGGTACGGCTCGGCGGCGACAGCCAGGCCAAGGCCAGGCGGGGCGCCATTAATTACCGACCGCCCCAGCCTCCTCCCGGCTGTCCGTCCCCGTGGCACCGTCCACCTCCATGGTGGACGATGCCACCGCCCGCGGCGCCGGAGTCAGAACGGCCCGCCTCTTCCTCTCCTTCCGGGAGGGGGGAGAGCACTTCCTGCTCCCCACTCTGTGGTCGGCTGGCATCCCCCTGTCCGCACATAGCGGGCAGTGGAGGGCCGCCGAGCACTGGCTCGCGCGGTGGTCCTTTGCCCCGCAACGGTAACATTGACCGCTGCGGTCCACCGACGAGGTGCACCACTGCCTCACACGCCCCAATTCGAGGCAGCGGTGACACTGGAGCGGGCGCGGCGCGAGGATTTCCACTCGCGCCGAAACCCACCCCACCAAAACCCTCCCGGATTCCGCCAATTTATGGGCGACGGAGAGGGGGCAGCGGGCCCACACGGACCCCAGGCCGGAAGGAGATCTGCGGATCTCCCCGACCCGCAAATCCCCCTCAGGGCAATCCCCCGCCCTTGCTAGGGCACGCGCCACGTCCTCCGCGGTGGCCGAGCCGGCCAGCCCACACACGCGCATCTCCGTGCGCTTCGTGGGCCGGGCGACCCGGACACCCCGCTCGCCCAGCTGCTCCCGGAGCCTCTGGGCGAGTCGATCGGCCTTCACGCCGCCGTCTGGACCGGGGATCCCCAGCAGGAGACCCCCAGTCACGGCCCGCTTCGCCCTGACGGAAGCGATGCCAAGCACTTCAGGGACACATAGTCCCTGGCAAGCAGCATCGCCTCCGCGAGGGTCAGGTCGCCCCCCTGCGCAGCGGTCAGCGCTACCGTTGCTGTTTTAGGGGGGCGGCCTAGTCGCGCCTTCGCGGCCTTTCCTTTGGCCGCGGGTGGCGGGGGCGGAGGCAGCGCCTGCGAGGCCTTCCTCGACGCCCTCCTCGCCCTTCGCCCCACCACCTCGCTCCACGACACCCCCCCTTGGGGCGGTGCCGCGGAGGATGCGGGAACCGGGACCACGGGTACGCTTCCCCCCTTGGGGGTCACGATCCGAGGCCCCGCAGTCGCCACGGTGGACGGAGCCATCGCTCCCCCCACCTTCGCCTTCCCCGGCCGTGCTGGCACTGGTCGGGGTGGCACCACCCTCCCACCGACCGCTCTTCCGGGGAGGAGCTCCTCCCGGAAGGCGGCCAGCTTCTTCTCAATCATGTCCCCTATCTTCCTCAGGAGATCGTCCTCTGAGGAGGACGGGGATCTCTGCGCGGGCGGAGTGCGTGTGGAAGGGCCCGTGGAGGCCCGCACCACCTCCGCCGCACTCCGCTTTCTAACGGCCGCAGGAGGGCGCGGCGTAGGAGGAGGGAGGACAGGAGGGAGGGCCGCGCTGTTCCAGCGCGCCTCTGCCCTCATCCTCCCACGTCGCTCCTCCTCCAACAGGAGCTGCAGACGGGCGTTCCGCCCGCTTAGCTCCCGCGCCGCGTCCCTCATCATTTGGGCAGCCTCCCTCAGAGTCTCTGCCCCGCCGCACTTCTGCCCCTTAAAAGAACAGGCAGCGGCCACTTTCTCCACTCGTCTCAGGGACGAGGATATCCTCTCCGATATCTACTCGGTCACCTCGTCCCTGAGGCAGCTCATCCGGACAACCGGGCTAATCGCCCTGCCCACTTCAATGACGGCCTGCCCCGTCATCTTTCTCTTGGAGCCTATAAGGCTCCTGGTGGAGGAGAAGGACGAGACTGACGCAGTCTCGTCGTCTTCCACCACCCTCCACGAAGCCGTGCCAGGCGCTGGAGGCGGCGCGAGCGCCGTCACTCCAGTCCCAACACCGCTTTCCTCCTCCCCCTCTGACTTACCCCGTCCCATCCCCGTTTTAATTTTATACTCCATATTATTATCCCAGACCTAACTTGCGTTATCCTCTAAAATACTGATCGAAACCAGGTTTAATTGACTGTTTCAGTGTTGTACTTCATTACTACGTAATCCAATACAGAAATAGCCCAGGATCTAGCCATGAAGTATGAGAAATATGCGAAAGTATGAGCCTGATGAGGGCAAATCCTAGACCTAACCCAGACCTAACATGCGTTATCCTCTAAAATATTGAGCGAAACCAGGTTTAATGGACTGTTTCAGTGTGGTACCACATTACTACGTGATCCAAACCAGAAACAACCCAGGATCTGTTCAACAAGTATGTGAAGAATGCGAAAGTATGAGCCTGATGGGGGCAAATCCCAGACCTATCCCAGACCTAACTTGCGTTATCCTCTAAAATATTGATCGCAACCTGGTTTAATCGACTGTTTCAGTGTGGTACCACATTACTACGTGACCCAAACCAGAAAAAACCCAGGATCCGTTCAACAAGTATGTGAAGAATGCGAAAGTATGAGTCTGATGAGTGAAAATCCCAGGGCTAACCTAGACCTAACATGCGTTATCCTCTAAAATATCGATCCAAACCAGGTTTAATGGACTGTTTCAGGGTGGCACCACTTTACTACGTGATACAAAGCAGAAAAAACCCTTGATCAGGTCAACATGTATGTTAAAACTGCGAAAGTATGACCCTGATGAGGGCAAATCCCAGGCCTAACCTAGACCTAACATGCGTTGTCCTCCAAAATATTGATGGAAACCAGGTTTAATTGACTGTTTCAGTGTGGTACCACATTACTACGTTATGCAATCCAGAAAAAGCCCAGGATCTAGCCATCAAGTATGAGAAATATGCGAAAGAATGAGCCTGATAAGAGCAAATCCCAGACCTAACCTAGACCTAACATGAATTGTTCTCTAAAATATTGATCGAAACCAGGTTTAATTGACTGTTTCAGTATGGTCCCACATTACTACGTGATCCAAACCAGAAAAAACCCAGGATCCGTTCAACAAGTATGTGAAGAATGCGAAAGTATGAGTCTGATGAGTGAAAATCCCAGTCCTAACCTAGACCTAACATGCGTTATCCTCTAAAATATTGATCCAAACCAGGTTTAATGGACTGTTTCAGTGTGGTACCACACTAGTACGTGATCCAAACCAGGAAAAACCCAGGATCTGTTCAACAAGTATGTGAAAAACGCGAAACTGTGAGCCTGATGAGAGCAAATCCCAGACCTAACCTAGACGTAACATGAATTATTCTCTACAATATTGATCGAAACCAGGTTTAATTGACTGTTTCAGTGTGGTCCCACATTGCTACGTGATCCAAACCAGAAAAAACCCAGGATCCGTTCAACAAGTATGTGAAGAATGCGAAAGTATGAGTCTGATGAGTGAAAATCCCAGGCCTAACCTAGACCTAACATGCGTCATCCTCAAAAATATTGATCGAAACCTGGTTTAATCGACTGTTTCTCTGTGGTCCCACATTACTACGTGATGCAATCTAGAAAAAGCCCCGGATCTAGCCATCAAGTATGAGAAATATGCGAAAGAATGAGCCTGATGACAGCAAATCCCAGACCTAACCTAGACCTAACATGCGTTATCCTCTAAAATATTGAGCGAAACCAGGTTTAATGGACTGTTTCAGTGTGGTACCACATTACTACGTGATCCAAACCAGAAACAACCCAGGATCTGTTCAACAAGTATGTGAAAAACGCGAAACTGTGAGCCTGATGAGAGCAAATCCCAGACCTAACTTAGACGTAACATGAATTATTCTCTACAATATTGATCGAAACCAGGTTTAATTGACTGTTTCAGTGTGGTCCCACATTACTACGTGATCCAAACCAGAAAAAACCCAGGATCCGTTAAACAAGTATGTGAAGAATGCGAAAGTATGAGTCTGATGAGTGAAAATCCCAGGCCTAACCTAGACCTAACATGAATTATTCTCTAAAATATTGATCGAAACCAGGTTTAATCGACTGTTTCAGTGTGGTACCACATTACTACGTGATCCAAACCAGAAAAAAACCCAGGATCTGATCAACGAGTATGTCAAGTGTGCGACAGTATGACCCTGATGAGGGCTAACCCCAGACCTATCCCAGACCTAACATGCGTTATCCTCTAAAATATTGATCGAAACCAGGTTTAATTGACTGTTTCAGTGTGGTCCCACATTACTACGTGATCCAAACCAGAAAAAACCCAGGATCCGTTAAACAAGTATGTGAAGAATGCGAAAGTATGAGTCTGATGAGTGAAAATCCCAGGCCTAAACTAGACCTAACATGCGTTATCCTCAATAATATTCATCGAAACCAGGTTTAATTGACTGTTTCAGTGTGGTCCCACATTACTACGTGATCCAAACCAGAAAAAACCCAGGATCCGTTAAACAAGTATGTGAAGAATGCGAAAGTATGAGTCTGATGAGTGAAAATCCCAGGCCTAAACTAGACCTAACATGCGTTATCCTCAATAATATTGATCGAAACCAGGTTTAATCGACTGTTTCAGTGTGGTACCACATTACTACGTGATCCAAACCAGAAAAAAACCCAGGATCTGATCAACGAGTATGTCAAGTGTGCGACAGTATGACCCTGATGAGGGCTAACCCCAGACCTATCCCAGACCTAACATGCGTTATCCTCTAAAATATTGATCGAAACCAGGTTTAATTGACTGTTTCAGTGTGGTCCCACATTACTACGTGATCCAAACCAGAAAAAACCCAGGATCCGTTCAACAAGTATGTGAAGAATGCGAAAGTATGAGTCTGATGAGTGAAAATCCCAGGCCTAACCTAGACCTAACATGAATTATTCTGTAAAATATTGATCAAAACCAGATTTAATTGACTGTTTCAGTGTGGTCCCACATTACTACGTGATCCAAACCAGAAAAAACCCAGGGTCCGTTCAACAAGTATGTGAAGAATGCGAAAGTATGAGTCTGATGAGTGAAAATCCCAGGCCTAAACTAGACCTAACATGCGTTATCCTCAAAAATATTGATCGAAACCTGGTTTAATCGACTGGTTCACTGTGGTCCCACATTACTACGTGATGCAATCTAGAAAAAGCCCAGGATCTAGCCATCAAGTATGAGAAATGTGCGAAAGAATGAGCCTGATGACAGCAAATCCCAGACCTAACCTAGACCTAACATGCGTTATCCTCTAAAATATTGAGCGAAACCAGGTTTAATGGACTGTTTCAGTGTGGTACCACATTACTACGTGATGCAATCCAGGAAAAGCCCAGGATCCGTTCAACAAGTATGTGAAAAACGCTAAACTGTGAGCCTGATGAGGGCAAATCTTAGACCTAACCCAGACCTAAGATGCGTTATCCTCTAAAATATTTATCCAGTCCAGGTTTCATTGAATGTTTCAGTGTGGTACCACTTTACTACGTGATCCAATCCAGAAATAGCCCAGGATCTAGCCATGAAGTAAGAGAAATATGCGAAAGTAAGGGCCTGATGAGGGCAAATCCTAGACCTATCCCAGACGTAACTTGCGTTATCCTCTAAAATATTGATCGAAACCAGGTTTAATTGACTGTTTCAGCGTGGTACCACATTACTACGTGATACAATCCAGAAACAGCCCAGGGTCTAGCCTTGAAGTATGAGAAATATGCGAAAGTATGAGCCTGATGAGGGCAAATCCCAGGCCTAACCCAGACCTAAGATGCGTTATCCTCTAAAATATTTATCCAGTCCAGGTTTAATTGACTGTTTCAGCGTGGTACTACATTACTACGTGATGCAATCCAGAAAAAGCCCAGGATCTAGCCATCAAGTATGAGAAATATGCGAAAGAATGAGCCTGATGAGAGCAAATCCCAGACCTAACCTAGACCTAACATGCGTTATCCTCTAAAATATTGAGCGAAACCAGGTTTAATGGACTGTTTCAGTGTGGTACCACACTACTTCGTGATGCAAACCAGAAAAAACCCAGGATCTGTTCAACAAGTATGTGAAAAACGCTAAACTGTGAGCCTGATGAGGGCAAATCTTAGACCTAACCCAGACCTAAGATGCATTATCCTCTAAAATATTTATCCAGACCAGGTTGCATTGAATGTTTCGGTGTGGTCCCACATTACTACGTGATCCAAACCAGAAAAAACCCAGGATCCGTTCAACAAGTATGTGAAGAATGCGAAAGTATGAGTCTGATGAGTGAAAATCCCAGGCCTAACCTAGACCTAACATGCGTTATCCTCTAAAATATTGATCGAAACCTGGTTTAATCGACTGTTTCAGTGTGGTACCACATTACTATGTGATCCAAACCACAAAATAACCCAGGATCTGTTCAACGAGTATGTGAAGTGTGCGAAAGTATGAGTCTGATGAGGTCAAATCCCAGACCAATCCCAGACTTAACATGCGTTATCCTCTAAAATATTGATCGAAACCAGGTTTAATCGACTGTTTCAGTGTGGTACCACATTACTACGTGATCCAAACCAGAAAAAACCCAGGATCTAGCCATCAAGTATGAGAAATATGCGAAAGAATGAGCCTGATGAGAGCAAATCCCAGACCTAACCTAGACCTTACATGCGTTATCCTCTAAAATATTGAGCGAAACCAGGTTTAATGGACTGTTTCAGTGTGGTACCACACTGCTTCGTGATCCAAACCAGAAAAAACCCAGGATCTGTTCAACAAGTATGTGAAAAACGCTAAACTGTGAGCCTGATGAGGGCAAATCTTAGACCTAACCCAGACCTAAGATGCATTATCCTCTAAAATATTTATCCAGACCAGGTTGCATTGAATGTTTCGGTGTGGTCCCACATTACTACGTGATCCAAACCAGAAAAAACCCAGGATCCGTTCAACAAGTATGTGAAGAATGCGAAAGTATGAGTCTGATGAGTGAAAATCCCAGGCCTAACCTAGACCTAACATGCGTTATCCTCAAAAATATTGATCGAAACCTGGTTTAATCGTCTGTTTCAGCGTGGTACCACATTACTACGTGATCCAAACCAGAAATAACCCAGGATCCGTTCAACAAGTATGTGAAGAATGCGAAAGTATGAGTCTGATGAGGGCAAATCCTAGACCTATCCCAGACCTAACTTGCGTTATCCTCTAAAATATTTATCAAGACCAGGTTTAATTGAATGTTTCAGTGTGGTACCACATTACTGCGTGATCCAAACTAGAAAAAACCCAGGATCCGTTCAACAAGTATGTGAAGAATGCGAAAGCATGAGTCTGATGAGTGAAAATCCCAGGCCTAACCTAGACCTAACATGCGTTATCCTCAAAAATATTGATCGAAACCTGGTTTAATCGTCTGTTTCAGCGTGGTACCACATTACTACGTGATCCAAACCAGAAATAACCCAGGATCCGTTCAACAAGTATGTGAAGAATGCGAAAGTATGAGTCTGATGAGGGCAAATCCTAGACCTATCCCAGACCTAACTTGCGTTATCCTCTAAAATATTTATCAAGACCAGGTTTAATTGAATGTTTCAGTGTGGTACCACATTACTGCGTGATCCAAACTAGAAAAAACCCAGGATCCGTTCAACAAGTATGTGAAGAATGCGAAAGCATGAGTCTGATGAGTGAAAATCCCAGACCTAACCTAGACCTAACATGCGTTATCCTCTAAAATATTGATCGAAACCTGGTTTAATCGACTGTTTCAGTGTGGTACTACATTACTACGTGATGCAATCCAGAAAAAGCCCAGGATCTAGCCATCAAGTATGAGAAATATGCGAAAGAATGAGCCTGATGAGAGCAAATCCCAGACCTAACCTAGACCTAACATGTGTTATCCTCTAAAATATTGAGCGAAACCAGGTTTAATGGACTGTTTCAGTGTGGTACCACACTACTTCGTGATGCAAACCAGAAAAAACCCAGGATCTGTTCAACAAGTATGTGAAAAACGCTAAACTGTGAGCCTGATGAGGGCAAATCTTAGACCTAACCCAGACCTAAGATGAGTTATCCTCTAAAATATTTATCCAGACCAGGTTGCATTGAATGTTTCGGTGTGGTCCCACATTACTACGTGATCCAAACCAGAAAAAACCCAGGATCCGTTCAACAAGTATGTGAAGAATGCGACAGTATGAGTCTGATGAGTGAAAATCCCAGGCCTAACCTAGACCTAACATGCGTTATCCTCTAAAATATTGATCGAAACCTGGTTTAATCGACTGTTTCAGTGTGGTACCACATTACTATGTGATCCAAACCAGAAAATAACCCAGGATCTGTTCAAGGAGGTTGTGAAGTGTGCGAAAGTATGAGTCTGATGAGGTCAAATCCCAGACCTATCCCAGACCTAACTTGCGTTATCCTCAAAAATATTGATCGAAACCAGGTTTAATCGACTGTTTCAGTGTGGTACCACATTACTACGTGATCCAAACCAGGAAAAACCCAGGATCCGTTCAACAAGTATGTGAAGAATGCGAAATTATGAGTCTGATGAGGTCATATCCCAGACCTATCCCAGACCTAACTTGCGTTATCCTCAAAAATATTGATCGAAACCAGGTTTAATCGACTGTTTCAGCGTGGTACCACATTACTACGTGATCCAAACCAGGAAAAACCCAGGATCCGTTCAACAAGTATGTGAAGAATGCGAAATTATGAGTCTGATGAGGTCATATCCCAGACCTATCCCAGACCTAACTTGCGTTATCCTCAAAAATATTGATCGAAACCTGGTTTAATCGACTGTTTCAGTGTGGTACCACACTACTTCGTGATGCAAACCAGAAAAAACCCAGGATCTGTTCAACAAGTATGTGAAAAACGCTAAACTGTGAGCCTGATGAGGGCAAACCTTAGACCTAACCCAGACCTAAGATGAGTTATCCTCTAAAATATTTATCCAGACCAGGTTGCATTGAATGTTTCGGTGTGGTCCCACATTACTACGTGATCCAAACCAGAAAAAACCCAGGATCCGTTCAACAAGTATGTGAAGAATGCGACAGTATGAGTCTGATGAGTGAAAATCCCAGGCCTAACCTAGACCTAACATGCGTTATCCTCTAAAATATTGATCGAAACCTGGTTTAATCGACTGTTTCAGTGTGGTACCACATTACTATGTGATCCAAACCAGAAAATAACCCAGGATCTGTTCAAGGAGGTTGTGAAGTGTGCGAAAGTATGAGTCTGATGAGGTCAAATCCCAGACCTATCCCAGACCTAACTTGCGTTATCCTCAAAAATATTGATCGAAACCAGGTTTAATCGACTGTTTCAGTGTGGTACCACATTACTAGGTGATCCAAACCAGGAAAAACCCAGGATCCGTTCAACAAGTATGTGAAGAATGCGAAATTATGAGTCTGATGAGGTCATATCCCAGACCTATCCCAGACCTAACTTGCGTTATCCTCAAAAATATTGATCGAAACCAGGTTTAATCGACTGTTTCAGTGTGGTACCACATTACTACGTGATCCAAACCAGGAAAAACCCAGGATCTAGCCATCAAGTATGAGAAATATGCGAAAGAATGAGCCTGATGAGAGCAAATCCCAGACCTAACCTAGACCTTACATGCGTTATCCTCTAAAATATTGATCGAAACCTGGTTTAATCGACTGTTTCAGTGTGGTACCACATTACTACGTGATCCAAACCAGGAAAAACCCAGGATCCGTTCAACAAGTATGTGAAGAATGCGAAATTATGAGTCTGATGAGTGAAAATCCCAGACCTAACCTAGACGTAACATGCGTTATCCTCTAAAATATTGATCGAAACCTGGTTTAATCGACTGTTTCAGTGTGGTACCACATTACTACGTGATCCAAACCAGAAAAAACCCAGGATCTAGCCATCAAGTATGAGAAATATGCGAAAGAATGAGCCTGATGAGAGCAAATCCCAGACCTAACCTAGACCTTACATGCGTTATCCTCTAAAATATTGAGCGAAACCAGGTTTAATGGACTGTTTCAGTGTGGTACCACACTGCTTCGTGATCCAAACCAGAAAAAACCCAGGATCTGTTCAACAAGTATGTGAAGAATGCGAAAGTATGAGTCTGATGAGTGAAAATCCCAGGCCTAACCTAGACCTAACATGCGTTATCCTCAAAAATATTGATCGAAACCTGGTTTAATCGTCTGTTTCAGCGTGGTACCACATTACTATGTGATCCAAACCACAAAATAACCCAGGATCTGCTCAACGAGTATGTGAAGTGTGCGAAAGTATGAGTCTGATGAGGTCAAATCCCAGACCAATCCCAGACTTAACATGCGTTATCCTCTAAAATATTGATCGAAACCAGGTTTAATCGACTGTTTCAGTGTGGTACCACATTACTACGTGATCCAAACCAGAAAAAACCCAGGATCTAGCCATCAAGTATGGGAAATATGCGAAAGAATGAGCCTGATGAGAGCAAATCCCAGACCTAACCTAGACCTTACATGCGTTATCCTCTAAAATATTGATCGAAACCTGGTTTAATCGACTGTTTCAGTGTGGTACCACATTACTATGTGATCCAATCCTGAAAATAACCCAGGATCTGTTCAAGGAGGTTGTGAAGTGTGCGAAAGTATGAGTCTGATGAGGTCAAATCCCAGACCTATCCCAGACCTAACTTGCGTTATCCTCAAAAATATTGATCGAAACCAGGTTTAATCGACTGTTTCAGTGTGGTACCACATTACTACGTGATCCAAACCAGGAAAAACCCAGGATCCGTTCAACAAGTATGTGAAGAATGCGAAATTATGAGTCTGATGAGTGAAAATCCCAGACCTAACCTAGACGTAACATGCGTTATCCTCTAAAATATTGATCGAAACCTGGTTTAATCGACTGTTTCAGTGTGGTACCACATTACTACGTGATCCAAACCAGAAAAAACCCAGGCTCTAGCCATCAAGTATGAGAAATATGCGAAAGAATGAGCCTGATGAGAGCAAATCCCAGACCTAACCTAGACCTTACATGCGTTATCCTCTAAAATATTGAGCGAAACCAGGTTTAATGGACTGTTTCAGTGTGGTACCACACTGCTTCGTGATCCAAAGCAGAAAAAACCCAGGATCTGTTCAACATGTATGAGAAATATGCGAAAGAATGAGCCTGATGAGAGCAAATCCCAGACCTAACCTAGACCTAACATGAATTATTCTCTAAAATATTGATCGAAACCAGGTTTAATTGACTGTTTCAGTGTGGTCCCACATTACTACATGATCCAAACCTGAAATAACCCAGGATCCGTTCAACAAGTATGTGAAGAATGCGAAAGTATGAGTCTGATGAGGGCAAATCCTAGACCTATCCCAGACCTAACTTGCGTTATCCTCTAAAATATTTATCAAGACCAGGTTTAATTGAATGTTTCAGTGTGGTACCACATTACTGCGTGATCCAAACTAGAAAAAACCCAGGATCCGTTCAACAAGTATGTGAAGAATGCGAAAGTATGAGTCTGATGAGGTCAAATCCCAGACCTATCCCAGACCTAACTTGCGTTATACTCAAAAATATTGATCGAAACCAGGTTTAATCGACTGTTTCAGTGTGGTACCACATTACTACGTGATCCAAACCAGGAAAAACCCAGGATCCGTTCAACAAGTATGTGAAGAATGCGAAATTATGAGTCTGATGAGTGAAAATCCCAGACCTAACCTAGACGTAACATGCGTTATCCTCTAAAATATTGATCGAAACCTGGTTTAATCGACTGTTTCAGTGTGGTACCACATTACTACGTGATCCAAACCAGAAAAAACCCAGGATCTAGCCATCAAGTATGAGAAATATGCGAAAGAATGAGCCTGATGAGAGCAAATCCCAGACCTAGCCTAGACCTTAGTTGCGTTATCCTCTAAAATATTGAGCGAAACCAGGTTTAATGGACTGTTTCAGTGTGGTACCACACTGCTTCGTGATCCAAACCAGAAAAAACCCAGGATCTGTTCAACAAGTATGTGAAGAATGCGAAAGTATGAGTCTGATGAGTGAAAACCCCAGGCCTAACCTAGACCTAACATGCGTTATCCTCAAAAATATTGATCGAAACCTGGTTTAATCGTCTGTTTCAGCGTGGTACCACATTACTACGTGATACAATCTAGAAACAGCCCAGGGTCTAGCCTTGAAGTATGAGAAATATGCGAAAGTATGAGCCTGATGAGAGCAAATCCCAGACCTAACCTAGACCTTAGTTGCGTTATCCTCTCAAATATTGAGCGAAACCAGGTTTAATGGACTGTTTCAGTGTGGTACCACACTGCTTCGTGATCCAAACCAGAAAAAACCCAGGATCCGTTCAACAAGTATGTGAAGAATGCGAAAGTATGAGTCTGATGAGGTCAAATCCCAGACCTATCCCAGACCTAACTTGCGTTATCCTCAAAAATATTGATCGAAACCAGGTTTAATCGACTGTTTCAGTGTGGTCCCACATTACTACATGATCCAAACCTGAAATAACCCAGGATCCGTTCAACAAGTATGTGAAGAATGCGAAAGTATGAGTCTGATGAGGGCAAATCCTAGACCTATCCCAGACCTAACTTGCGTTATCCTCTAAAATATTTATCAAGACCAGGTTTAATTGAATGTTTCAGTGTGGTACCACATTACTGCGTGATCCAAACTAGAAAAAACCCAGGATCCGTTCAACAAGTATGTGAAGAATGCGAAAGTATGAGTCTGATGAGGTCAAATCCCAGACCTATCCCAGACCTAACTTGCGTTATCCTCAAAAATATTGATCGAAACCAGGTTTAATCGACTGTTTCAGTGTGGTCCCACATTACTACATGATCCAAACCTGAAATAACCCAGGATCCGTTCAACAAGTATGTGAAGAATGCGAAAGTATGAGTCTGATGAGGGCAAATCCTAGACCTATCCCAGACCTAACTTGCGTTATCCTCTAAAATATTTATCAAGACCAGGTTTAATTGAATGTTTCAGTGTGGTACCACATTACTGCGTGATCCAAACTAGAAAAAACCCAGGATCTAGCCATCAAGTATGAGAAATATGCGAAAGAATGAGCCTGATGAGAGCAAATCCCAGACCTAACCTAGACCTTACATGCGTTATCCTCTAAAATATTGAGCGAAACCAGGTTTAATGGACTGTTTCAGTGTGGTACCACACTGCTTCGTGATCCAAACCAGAAAAAACCCAGGATCTGTTCAACAAGTATGTGAAGAATGCGAAAGTATGAGTCTGATGAGTGAAAATCCCAGACCTAACCTAGACCTAACATGCGTTATCCTCTAAAATATTGATCGAAACCTGGTTTAATCGACTGTTTCAGTGTGGTACCACATTACTATGTGATCCAAACCAGAAAATAACCCAGGATCTGTTCAAGGAGGTTGTGAAGTGTGCGAAAGTATGAGTCTGATGAGGTCAAATCCCAGACCTATCCCAGACCTAACTTGCGTTATCCTCAAAAATATTGATCGAAACCAGGTTTAATCGACTGTTTCAGTGTGGTACCACATTACTAGGTGATCCAAACCAGGAAAAACCCAGGATCCGTTCAACAAGTATGTGAAGAATGCGAAATTATGAGTCTGATGAGGTCATATCCCAGACCTATCCCAGACCTAACTTGCGTTATCCTCAAAAATATTGATCGAAACCAGGTTTAATCGACTGTTTCAGTGTGGTACCACATTACTACGTGATCCAAACCAGGAAAAACCCAGGATCTAGCCATCAAGTATGAGAAATATGCGAAAGAATGAGCCTGATGAGAGCAAATCCCAGACCTAACCTAGACCTTACATGCGTTATCCTCTAAAATATTGATCGAAACCTGGTTTAATCGACTGTTTCAGTGTGGTACCACATTACTACGTGATCCAAACCAGGAAAAACCCAGGATCCGTTCAACAAGTATGTGAAGAATGCGAAATTATGAGTCTGATGAGTGAAAATCCCAGACCTAACCTAGACGTAACATGCGTTATCCTCTAAAATATTGATCGAAACCTGGTTTAATCGACTGTTTCAGTGTGGTACCACATTACTACGTGATCCAAACCAGAAAAAACCCAGGATCTAGCCATCAAGTATGAGAAATATGCGAAAGAATGAGCCTGATGAGAGCAAATCCCAGACCTAACCTAGACCTTACATGCGTTATCCTCTAAAATATTGAGCGAAACCAGGTTTAATGGACTGTTTCAGTGTGGTACCACACTGCTTCGTGATCCAAACCAGAAAAAACCCAGGATCTGTTCAACAAGTATGTGAAGAATGCGAAAGTATGAGTCTGATGAGTGAAAATCCCAGGCCTAACCTAGACCTAACATGCGTTATCCTCAAAAATATTGATCGAAACCTGGTTTAATCGTCTGTTTCAGCGTGGTACCACATTACTATGTGATCCAAACCACAAAATAACCCAGGATCTGCTCAACGAGTATGTGAAGTGTGCGAAAGTATGAGTCTGATGAGGTCAAATCCCAGACCAATCCCAGACTTAACATGCGTTATCCTCTAAAATATTGATCGAAACCAGGTTTAATCGACTGTTTCAGTGTGGTACCACATTACTACGTGATCCAAACCAGAAAAAACCCAGGATCTAGCCATCAAGTATGGGAAATATGCGAAAGAATGAGCCTGATGAGAGCAAATCCCAGACCTAACCTAGACCTTACATGCGTTATCCTCTAAAATATTGATCGAAACCTGGTTTAATCGACTGTTTCAGTGTGGTACCACATTACTATGTGATCCAATCCTGAAAATAACCCAGGATCTGTTCAAGGAGGTTGTGAAGTGTGCGAAAGTATGAGTCTGATGAGGTCAAATCCCAGACCTATCCCAGACCTAACTTGCGTTATCCTCAAAAATATTGATCGAAACCAGGTTTAATCGACTGTTTCAGTGTGGTACCACATTACTACGTGATCCAAACCAGGAAAAACCCAGGATCCGTTCAACAAGTATGTGAAGAATGCGAAATTATGAGTCTGATGAGTGAAAATCCCAGACCTAACCTAGACGTAACATGCGTTATCCTCTAAAATATTGATCGAAACCTGGTTTAATCGACTGTTTCAGTGTGGTACCACATTACTACGTGATCCAAACCAGAAAAAACCCAGGCTCTAGCCATCAAGTATGAGAAATATGCGAAAGAATGAGCCTGATGAGAGCAAATCCCAGACCTAACCTAGACCTTACATGCGTTATCCTCTAAAATATTGAGCGAAACCAGGTTTAATGGACTGTTTCAGTGTGGTACCACACTGCTTCGTGATCCAAAGCAGAAAAAACCCAGGATCTGTTCAACATGTATGAGAAATATGCGAAAGAATGAGCCTGATGAGAGCAAATCCCAGACCTAACCTAGACCTAACATGAATTATTCTCTAAAATATTGATCGAAACCAGGTTTAATTGACTGTTTCAGTGTGGTCCCACATTACTACATGATCCAAACCTGAAATAACCCAGGATCCGTTCAACAAGTATGTGAAGAATGCGAAAGTATGAGTCTGATGAGGGCAAATCCTAGACCTATCCCAGACCTAACTTGCGTTATCCTCTAAAATATTTATCAAGACCAGGTTTAATTGAATGTTTCAGTGTGGTACCACATTACTGCGTGATCCAAACTAGAAAAAACCCAGGATCCGTTCAACAAGTATGTGAAGAATGCGAAAGTATGAGTCTGATGAGGTCAAATCCCAGACCTATCCCAGACCTAACTTGCGTTATACTCAAAAATATTGATCGAAACCAGGTTTAATCGACTGTTTCAGTGTGGTACCACATTACTACGTGATCCAAACCAGGAAAAACCCAGGATCCGTTCAACAAGTATGTGAAGAATGCGAAATTATGAGTCTGATGAGTGAAAATCCCAGACCTAACCTAGACGTAACATGCGTTATCCTCTAAAATATTGATCGAAACCTGGTTTAATCGACTGTTTCAGTGTGGTACCACATTACTACGTGATCCAAACCAGAAAAAACCCAGGATCTAGCCATCAAGTATGAGAAATATGCGAAAGAATGAGCCTGATGAGAGCAAATCCCAGACCTAGCCTAGACCTTAGTTGCGTTATCCTCTAAAATATTGAGCGAAACCAGGTTTAATGGACTGTTTCAGTGTGGTACCACACTGCTTCGTGATCCAAACCAGAAAAAACCCAGGATCTGTTCAACAAGTATGTGAAGAATGCGAAAGTATGAGTCTGATGAGTGAAAACCCCAGGCCTAACCTAGACCTAACATGCGTTATCCTCAAAAATATTGATCGAAACCTGGTTTAATCGTCTGTTTCAGCGTGGTACCACATTACTACGTGATACAATCTAGAAACAGCCCAGGGTCTAGCCTTGAAGTATGAGAAATATGCGAAAGTATGAGCCTGATGAGAGCAAATCCCAGACCTAACCTAGACCTTAGTTGCGTTATCCTCTCAAATATTGAGCGAAACCAGGTTTAATGGACTGTTTCAGTGTGGTACCACACTGCTTCGTGATCCAAACCAGAAAAAACCCAGGATCCGTTCAACAAGTATGTGAAGAATGCGAAAGTATGAGTCTGATGAGGTCAAATCCCAGACCTATCCCAGACCTAACTTGCGTTATCCTCAAAAATATTGATCGAAACCAGGTTTAATCGACTGTTTCAGTGTGGTCCCACATTACTACATGATCCAAACCTGAAATAACCCAGGATCCGTTCAACAAGTATGTGAAGAATGCGAAAGTATGAGTCTGATGAGGGCAAATCCTAGACCTATCCCAGACCTAACTTGCGTTATCCTCTAAAATATTTATCAAGACCAGGTTTAATTGAATGTTTCAGTGTGGTACCACATTACTGCGTGATCCAAACTAGAAAAAACCCAGGATCCGTTCAACAAGTATGTGAAGAATGCGAAAGTATGAGTCTGATGAGGTCAAATCCCAGACCTATCCCAGACCTAACTTGCGTTATCCTCAAAAATATTGATCGAAACCAGGTTTAATCGACTGTTTCAGTGTGGTCCCACATTACTACATGATCCAAACCTGAAATAACCCAGGATCCGTTCAACAAGTATGTGAAGAATGCGAAAGTATGAGTCTGATGAGGGCAAATCCTAGACCTATCCCAGACCTAACTTGCGTTATCCTCTAAAATATTTATCAAGACCAGGTTTAATTGAATGTTTCAGTGTGGTACCACATTACTGCGTGATCCAAACTAGAAAAAACCCAGGATCTAGCCATCAAGTATGAGAAATATGCGAAAGAATGAGCCTGATGAGAGCAAATCCCAGACCTAACCTAGACCTTACATGCGTTATCCTCTAAAATATTGAGCGAAACCAGGTTTAATGGACTGTTTCAGTGTGGTACCACACTGCTTCGTGATCCAAACCAGAAAAAACCCAGGATCTGTTCAACAAGTATGTGAAGAATGCGAAAGTATGAGTCTGATGAGTGAAAATCCCAGACCTAACCTAGACCTAACATGCGTTATCCTCTAAAATATTGATCGAAACCTGGTTTAATCGACTGTTTCAGTGTGGTACTACATTACTACGTGATGCAATCCAGAAAAAGCCCAGGATCTAGCCATCAAGTATGAGAAATATGCGAAAGAATGAGCCTGATGAGAGCAAATCCCAGACCTAACCTAGACCTAACATGCGTTATCCTCTAAAATATTGAGCGAAACCAGGTTTAATGGACTGTTTCAGTGTGGTACCACACTACTTCGTGATGCAAACCAGAAAAAACCCAGGATCTGTTCTACAAGTATGTGAAAAACGCTAAACTGTGAGCCTGATGAGGGCAAATCTAAGACCTAACCCAGACCTAAGATGAGTTATCCTTTAAAATATTTATCCAGACCAGGTTGCATTGAATGTTTCGGTGTGGTCCCACATTACTACGTGATCCAAACCAGAAAAAACCCAGGATCCGTTCAACAAGTATGTGAAGAATGCGAAAGTATGAGTCTGATGAGTGAAAATCCCAGGCCTAACCTAGACCTAACATGCGTTATCCTCTAAAATATTGATCGAAACCTGGTTTAATCGACTGTTTCAGTGTGGTACCACATTACTATGTGATCCAAACCAGAAAATAACCCAGGATCTGTTCAAGGAGGTTGTGAAGTGTGCGAAAGTATGAGTCTGATGAGGTCAAATCCCAGACCTATCCCAGACCTAACTTGCGTTATCCTCAAAAATATTGATCGAAACCAGGTTTAATCGACTGTTTCAGTGTGGTACCACATTACTACGTGATCCAAACCAGGAAAAACCCAGGATCCGTTCAACAAGTATGTGAAGAATGCGAAATTATGAGTCTGATGAGTGAAAATCCCAGACCTAACCTAGACGTAACATGCGTTATCCTCTAAAATATTGATCGAAACCTGGTTTAATCGACTGTTTCAGTGTCGTACCACATTACTACGTGATCCAAACCAGAAAAAACCCAGGATCTAGCCATCAAGTATGAGAAATATTCGAAAGAATGAGCCTGATGAGAGCAAATCACAGACCTAACCTAGACCTTACATGCGTTATCCTCTAAAATATTGAGCGAAACCAGGTTTAATGGACTGTTTCAGTGTGGTACCACACTGCTTCGTGATCCAAACCAGAAAAAACCCGGGATCTGTTCAACAAGTATGTGAAGAATGCGAAAGTATGAGTCTGATCAGTGAAAATCCCAGGCCTAACCTAGACCTAACATGCGTTATCCTCAAAAATATTGATCGAAACCTGGTTTAATCGTCTGTTTCAGCGTGGTACCACATTACTACGTGATACAATCCAGAAACAGCCTAGGGTCTAGCCTTGAAGTATGAGAAATATTGCGAAAGTATGAGCCTGATGAGGGCAAATCCTAGACCTAACCCAGGCCTAACATGCGTTATCCTCTAAAATATTTATCAAGACCAGGTTTAATTGATTGTTTCAGTGTGGTCCCACATTACTACGTGATCCAAACCAGAAAAAACCCAGGATCTGTTCAACATGTATGAGAAATATGCGAAAGAATGAGCCTGATGAGAGCAAATCCCAGACCTAACCTAGACCTAACATGAATTATTCTCTAAAATATTGATCGAAACCAGGTTTAATTGACTGTTTCAGTGTGGTCCTACATTACTACATGATCCAAACCTGAAATAACCCAGGATCCGTTCAACAAGTATGTGAAGAATGCGAAAGTATGAGTCTGATGAGGGCAAATCCTAGACCTATCCCAGACCTAACTTGCGTTATCTTCTAAAATATTTATCAAGACCAGGTTTAATTGAATGTTTCAGTGTGGTATCACATTACTGCGTGATCCAAACTAGAAAAAACCCAGGATCCGTTCAACAAGTATGTGAAGAATGCGAAAGTATGAGTCTGATGAGGTCAAATCCCAGACCTATCCCAGACCTAACTTGCGTTATCCTCAAAAATATTGATCGAAACCAGGTTTAATCGACTGTTTCAGTGTGGTACCACATTACTACGTGATCCAAACCAGGAAAAACCCAGGATCCGTTCAACAAGTATGTGAAGAATGCGAAATTATGAGTCTGATGAGTGAAAATCCCAGACCTAACCTAGACGTAACATGCGTTATCCTCTAAAATATTGATCGAAACCTGGTTTAATCGACTGTTTCAGTGTGGTACCACATTACTACGTGATCCAAACCAGAAAAAACCCAGGATCTAGCCATCAAGTATGAGAAATATGCGAAAGAATGAGCCTGATGAGAGCAAATCCCAGACCTAACCTAGACCTTAGTTGCGTTATCCTCTAAAATATTGAGCGAAACCAGGTTTAATGGACTGTTTCAGTGTGGTACCACACTGCTTCGTGATCCAAACCAGAAAAAACCCAGGATCTCTTCAACAAGTATGTGAAGAATGCGAAAGTATGAGTCTGATGAGAGAAAATCCCAGGCCTAACCTAGACCTAACATGCGTTATCCTCAAAAATATTGATCGAAACCTGGTTTAATCGTCTGTTTCAGCGTGGTACCACATTACTACGTGATACAATCTAGAAACAGCCCAGGGTCTAGCCTTGAAGTATGAGAAATATGCGAAAGTATGAGCCTGATGTGGGCAAATCCTAGACCTAACCCAGGCCTAACATGCGTTATCCTCTAAAATATTTATCAAGACCAGGTTTAATTGATTGTTTCAGTGTGGTCCCACATTACTACGTGATCCAAACCAGAAAAAACCCAGGATCTGTTCAACATGTATGAGAAATATGCGAAAGAATGAGCCTGATGAGAGCAAATCCTAGACCTAAGCTAGACCTAACATGAATTATTCTCTAAAATATTGATCGAAACCAGGTTTAATTGACTGTTTCAGTGTGGTCCCACATTACTACATGATCCAAACCTGAAATAACCCAGGATCCGTTCAACAAGTATGTGAAGAATGCGAAAGTATGAGTCTGATGAGGGCAAATCCCAGACCTATCCCAGACCTAACTTGCGTTATCCTCTAAAATATTGATCGAAACCAGGTTTAATCGACTGTTTCAGTGCGGTACCACATTACTACGTGATCCAAACCAGAAAAAACCCAGGATCTAGCCATCAAGTATGAGAAATATGCGAAAGAATGAGCCTGATGAGAGCAAATCCCAGACCTAACCTAGACCTTAGTTGCGTTATCCTCTAAAATATTGAGCGAAACCAGGTTTAATGGACTGTTTCAGTGTGGTACCACACTGCTTCGTGATCCAAACCAGGAAAAACCCAGGATCCGTTCAACAAGTATGTGAAGAATGCGAAATTATGAGTCTGATGAGTGAAAATCCCAGACCTAACCTAGACGTAACATGCGTTATCCTCTAAAATATTGATCGAAACCTGGTTTAATCGACTGTTTCAGTGTGGTACCACATTACTACGTGATCCAAACCAGAAAAAACCCAGGATCTAGCCATCAAGTATGAGAAATATGCGAAAGAATGAGCCTGATGAGAGCAAATCCCAGACCTAACCTAGACCTTAGTTGCGTTATCCTCTAAAATATTGATCGAAACCTGGTTTAATCGACTGTTTCAGTGTGGTACCACATTACTACGTGATCCAAACCAGAAAAAACCCAGGATCTAGCCATCAAGTATGAGAAATATGCGAAAGAATGAGCCTGATGAGAGCAAATCCCAGACCTAACCTAGACCTTAGTTGCGTTATCCTCTAAAATATTGAGCGAAACCAGGTTTAATGGACTGTTTCAGTGTGGTACCACACTGCTTCGTGATCCAAACCAGGAAAAACCCAGGATCCGTTCAACAAGTATGTGAAGAATGCGAAATTATGAGTCTGCTGAGTGAAAATCCCAGGCCTAACCTAGACCTAACATGCGTTATCCTCTAAAATATTGATCGAAACCTGGTTTAATCGACTGTTTCAGTGTGGTACCACATTACTATGTGATCCAAACCAGAAAATAACCCAGGATCTGTTCAAGGAGTATGTGAAGTGTGCGAAAGTATGAGTCTGATGAGGTCAAATCCCAGACCTATCCCAGACCTAACTTGCGTTATCCTCTAAAATATTGATCGAAACCAGGTTTAATCGACTGTTTCAGTGCGGTACCACATTACTACGTGATCCAAACCAGAAAAAACCCAGGATCAGTTCAACAAGTATGTGAAGAATGCGAAAGTATGAGTCTGATGAGTGAGAATCCCAGGGCTAACATAGACCTAACATGCGTTATACTTTAAAATATTGATCGAAACCAGGTTTAATTGACTGTTTCAGTGTGGTACCACATTGCTACGTGATCCAAACCCGAAAAATCCCAGGATCTAGCCATCAAGTATGAGTAATATGCGAAAGAATGAGCCTGATGAGAGTAAATCCCGGACCTAAACTAGACCTAACATGAATTATTCTCTAAAATATTGATCGAAACCAGGTTTAATTGACTGTTTCAGTGTGGTCCCACATTACTACGTGATCCAAACCAGAAAAAACCCAGGATCCGTTCAACAAGTATGTGAAGAATGCGAAAGTATGAGTCTGATGAGGTCAAATCCCAGACCTATCCCAGACCTAACTTGCGTTATCCTCTAAAATATTGATCGACACCAGGTTTAATCGACTGTTTCAGTGCGGTACCTCATCACTACGTGATCCAAACCAGAAAACACCCAGGATCAGTTCAACAAGTATGTGAAGAATGCGAAAGTATGAGTCTGATGAGTGAGAATCCCAGGGCTAACATAGACCTAACATGCGTTATCCTCTAAAATATTGATCGAAACCAGGTTTAATCGACTGTTTCAGTGTGGTACCACATTACTACGTGATCCAAACCAGAAAAAACCCAGGATCAGTTCAACAAGTATGTGAAGAGTGCGAAAGTATGAGTCTGATGAGTGAAATTCCCAGGGCTAACCTAGACCTAACATGCGTTATCCTCTAAAATATTGATCGAAACCTGGTTTAATCGACTGTTTCAGTGTGGTACCACACTGCTTCGTGATCCAAACCAGAAAAAACCCAGGATCTGTTCAACAAGTATGTGAAGAATGCGAAAGTATGAGTCTGATGAGTGAAAATCCCAGGCCTAACCTAGACCTAACATGCGTTATCCTCTAAAATATTGATCGAAACCTGGTTTAATCGACTGTTTCAGTGTGGTACCACATTACTATGTGATCCAAACCAGAAATAACCCAGGATCCGTTCAACAAGTATGTGAAGAATGCGAAAGTATGAGTCTGATGAGTGAAAATCCCAGACCTAACCTAGACCTAACATGCGTTATCCTCTAAAATATTGATCGAAACCTGGTTTAATCGACTGTTTCAGTGTGGTACTACATTACTACGTGATGCAATCCAGAAAAAGCCCAGGATCTAGCCATCAAGTATGAGAAATATGCGAAAGAATGAGCCTGATGAGAGCAAATCCCAGACCTAACCTAGACCTAACATGCGTTATCCTCTAAAATATTGATCGACACCAGGTTTAATCGACTGTTTCAGTGCGGTACCTCATCACTACGTGATCCAAACCAGAAAACACCCAGGATCAGTTCAACAAGTATGTGAAGAATGCGAAAGTATGAGTCTGATGAGTGAGAATCCCAGGGCTAACATAGACCTAACATGCGTTATCCTCTAAAATATTGATCGAAACCAGGTTTAATCGACTGTTTCAGTGTGGTACCACATTACTACGTGATCCAAACCAGAAAAAACCCAGGATCAGTTCAACAAGTATGTGAAGAGTGCGAAAGTATGAGTCTGATGAGTGAAATTCCCAGGGCTAACCTAGACCTAACATGCGTTATCCTCTAAAATATTGATCGAAACCTGGTTTAATCGACTGTTTCAGTGTGGTACCACACTGCTTCGTGATCCAAACCAGAAAAAACCCAGGATCTGTTCAACAAGTATGTGAAGAATGCGAAAGTATGAGTCTGATGAGTGAAAATCCCAGGCCTAACCTAGACCTAACATGCGTTATCCTCTAAAATATTGATCGAAACCTGGTTTAATCGACTGTTTCAGTGTGGTACCACATTACTATGTGATCCAAACCAGAAATAACCCAGGATCCGTTCAACAAGTATGTGAAGAATGCGAAAGTATGAGTCTGATGAGTGAAAATCCCAGACCTAACCTAGACCTAACATGCGTTATCCTCTAAAATATTGATCGAAACCTGGTTTAATCGACTGTTTCAGTGTGGTACTACATTACTACGTGATGCAATCCAGAAAAAGCCCAGGATCTAGCCATCAAGTATGAGAAATATGCGAAAGAATGAGCCTGATGAGAGCAAATCCCAGACCTAACCTAGACCTAACATGCGTTATCCTCTAAAATATTGAGCGAAACCAGGTTTAATGGACTGTTTCAGTGTGGTACCACACTACTTCGTGATGCAAACCAGAAAAAACCCAGGATCTGTTCTACAAGTATGTGAAAAACGCTAAACTGTGAGCCTGATGAGGGCAAATCTTAGACCTAACCCAGACCTAAGATGGGTTATCCTTTAAAATATTTATCCAGACCAGGTTGCATTGAATGTTTCGGTGTGGTCCCACATTACTACGTGATCCAAACCAGAAAAAACCCAGGATCCGTTCAACAAGTATGTGAAGAATGCGAAAGTATGAGTCTGATGAGTGAAAATCCCAGGCCTAACCTAGACCTAACATGCGTTATCCTCTAAAATATTGTTCGAAACCTGGTTTAATCGACTGTTTCAGTGTGGTACCACATTACTATGTGATCCAAACCAGAAAATAACCCAGGATCTGTTCAAGGAGGTTGTGAAGTGTGCGAAAGTATGAGTCTGATGAGGTCAAATCCCAGACCTATCCCAGACCTAACTTGCGTTATCCTCAAAAATATTGATCGAAACCAGGTTTAATCGACTGTTTCAGTGTGGTACCACATTACTACGTGATCCAAACCAGGAAAGACCCAGGATCCGTTCAACAAGTATGTGAGGAATGCGAAATTATGAGTCTGATGAGTGAAAATCCCAGACCTAACCTAGACGTAACATGCGTTATCCTCTAAAATATTGATCGAAACCTGGTTTAATCGACTGTTTCAGTGTGGTACCACATTACTACGTGATCCAAACCAGAAAAAACCCAGGATCTAGCCATCAAGTATGAGAAATATGCGAAAGAATGAGCCTGATGAGAGCAAATCACAGACCTAACCTAGACCTTACATGCGTTATCCTCTAAAATATTGAGCGAAACCAGGTTTAATGGACTGTTTCAGTGTGGTACCACACTGCTTCGTGATACAAACCAGAAAAAACCCAGGATCTGTTCAACAAGTATGTGAAGAATGCGAAAGTATGAGTCTGATGAGTGAAAATCCCAGGCCTAACCTAGACCTAACATGCGTTATCCTCAAAAATATTGATCGAAACCTGGTTTAATCGTCTGTTTCAGCGTGGTACCACATTACTACGTGATACAATCCAGAAACAGCCTAGGGTCTAGCCTTGAAGTATGAGAAATATGCGAAAGTATGAACCTGATGAGGGCAAATCCTAGACCTAACCCAGGCCTAACATGCGTTATCCTCTAAAATATTTATCAAGACCAGGTTTAATTGATTGTTTCAGTGTGGTCCCACATTACTACGTGATCCAAACCAGAAAAAACCCAGGATCTGTTCAACATGTATGAGAAATATGCGAAAGATTGAGCCTGATGAGAGCAAATCCCAGACCTAACCTAGACCTAACATGAATTATTCTCTAAAATATTGATCGAAACCAGGTTTAATTGACTGTTTCAGTGTGGTCCCACATTACTACATGATCCAAACCTGAAATAACCCAGGATCCGTTCAACAAGTATGTGAAGAATGCGAAAGTATGAGTCTGATGAGGGCAAATCCTAGACCTATCCCAGACCTAACTTGCGTTATCTTCTAAAATATTTATCAAGACCAGGTTTAATTGAATGTTTCAGTGTGGTATCACATTACTGCGTGATCCAAACTAGAAAAAACCCAGGATCCGTTCAACAAGTATGTGAAGAATGCGAAAGTATGAGTCTGATGAGGTCAAATCCCAGACCTATCCCAGACCTAACTTGCGTTATCCTCAAAAATATTGATCGAAACCAGGTTTAATCGACTGTTTCAGTGTGGTACCACATTACTACGTGATCCAAACCAGGAAAAACCCAGGATCCGTTCAACAAGTATGTGAGGAATGCGAAATTATGAGTCTGATGAGTGAAAATCCCAGACCTAACCTAGACGTAACATGCGTTATCCTCTAAAATATTGAGCGAAACCAGGTTTAATGGACTGTTTCAGTGTGGTACCACACTGCTTCGTGATCCAAACCAGAAAAAACCCAGGATCTGTTCAACAAGTATGTGAAGAATGCGAAAGTATGAGTCTGATGAGAGAAAATCCCAGGCCTAACCTAGACCTAACATGCGTTATCCTCAAAAATATTGATCGAAACCTGGTTTAATCGTCTGTTTCAGCGTGGTACCACATTACTACGTGATACAATCTAGAAACAGCCCAGGGTCTAGCCTTGAAGTATGAGAAATATGCGAAAGTATGAGCCTGATGTGGGCAAATCCTAGACCTAACCCAGGCCTAACATGCGTTATCCTCTAAAATATTTATCAAGACCAGGTTTAATTGATTGTTTCAGTGTGGTCCCACATTACTACGTGATCCAAACCAGAAAAAACCCAGGATCTGTTCAACATGTATGAGAAATATGCGAAAGAATGAGCCTGATGAGAGCAAATCCCAGACCTAACCTAGACCTAACATGAATTATTCTCTAAAATATTGATCGAAACCAGGTTTAATTGACTGTTTCAGTGTGGTCCCACATTACTACATGATCCAAACCTGAAATAACCCAGGATCCGTTCAACAAGTATGTGAAGAATGCGAAAGTATGAGTCTGATGAGGGCAAATCCTAGACCTATCCCAGACCTAACTTGCGTTATCCTCTAAAATATTTATCAAGACCAGGTTTAATTGAATGTTTCAGTGTGGTACCACATTACTGCGTGATCCAAACTAGAAAAAACCCAGGATCTAGCCATCAAGTATGAGAAATATGCGAAAGAATGAGCCTGATGAGAGCAAATCCCAGACCTAATCTAGACCTTAGTTGCGTTATCCTCTAAAATATTGAGCGAAACCAGGTTTAATGGACTGTTTCAGTGTGGTACCACACTGCTTCGTGATCCAAACTAGAAAAAACCCAGGATCCGTTCAACAAGTATGTGAAGAATGCGAAAGTATGAGTCTGATGAGGTCAAATCCCAGACCTATCCCAGACCTAACTTGCGTTATCCTCTAAAATATTTATCAAGACCAGGTTTAATCGACTGTTTCAGTGTGGTACCACATTACTATGTGATCCAAACCAGAAAATAACCCAGGATCTGTTCAAGGAGTATGTGAAGTGTGCGAAAGTATGAGTCTGATGAGGTCAAATCCCAGACCTATCCCAGACCTAACTTGCGTTATCCTCTAAAATATTGATCGAAACCAGGTTTAATCGACTGTTTCAGTGCGGTACCACATTACTACGTGATCCAAACCAGAAAAAACCCAGGATCAGTTCAACAAGTATGTGAAGAATGCGAAAGTATGAGTCTGATGAGTGAGAATCCCAGGGCTAACATAGACCTAACATGCGTTATACTCTAAAATATTGATCGAAACCAGGTTTAATCGACTGTTTCAGTGTGGTACCACATTGCTACGTGATCCAAACCCGAAAAAACCCAGGATCTAGCCATCAAGTATGAGTGATATGCGAAAGAATGAGCCTGATGAGAGTAAATCCCGGACCTAAACTAGACCTAACATGAATTATTCTCTAAAATATTGATCGAAACCAGGTTTAATTGACTGTTTCAGTGTGGTCCCACATTACTACGTGATCCAAACCAGAAAAAACCCAGGATCCGTTCAACAAGTATGTGAAGAATGCGAAAGTATGAGTCTGATGAGGTCAAATCCCAGACCTATCCCAGACCTAACTTGCGTTATCCTCTAAGATATTGAACGAAACCAGGTTTAATCGACCGTTTCAGTGTGGTACCACATTACTACGTGATCCAAACCAGCAAAAACCCAGGATCCGTTGAACAAGTATGTGAAGAATGCGAAAGTATGAGTCTGATGAGTGAAAATCCCAGTCCTAACCTAGACCTAACATGCGCTATCCTCTAAAATATTGATAGAAACCTGGTTTAATCGACTGTTTCAGTGTGGTACCACATTACTACGTGATGCAAACCAGAAAATAACCCAGGATCTGTTCAAGGAGTATGTGAAGTGTGCGAAAGTATGAGTCTGATTAGGTCAAATCCCAGACCTATCCCAGACCTAACTTGCGTTATCCTCTAAAATATTGAACGAAACCAGGTTTAATCGACCGTTTCAGTGTGGTACCACATTACTATGTGATCCAAACCACAAAATAACCCAGGATCTGTTCAACGAGTATGTGAAGTGTGCGAAAGTATGAGTCTGATGAGGTCAAATCCCAGACCAATCCCAGACTTAACATGCGTTATCCTCTAAAATATTGATCGAAACCAGGTTTAATCGACTGTTTCAGTGTGGTACCACATTACTACGTGATGCAAACCAGAAAATAACCCAGGATCTGTTCAAGGAGTATGTGAAGTGTGCGAAAGTATGAGTCTGATGAGGTCAAATCCCAGACCTATCCCAGACCTAACTTGCGTTATCCTCTAAAATATTGATCGAAACCAGGTTTAATCGACTGTTTCAGTGCGGTACCTCATCACTACGTGATCCAAACCAGAAAACACCCAGGATCAGTTCAACAAGTATGTGAAGAATGCGAAAGTATGAGTCTGATGAGTGAGAATCCCAGGGCTAACATAGACCTAACATGCGTTATCCTCTAAAATATTGATCGAAACCAGGTTTAATCGACTGTTTCAGTGTGGTACCACATTACTACGTGATCCAAACCAGAAAAAACCCAGGATCAGTTCAACAAGTATGTGAAGAGTGCGAAAGTATGAGTCTGATGAGTGAAATTCCCAGGGCTAACCTAGACCTAACATGCGTTATCCTCTAAAATATTGATCGAAACCAGGTTTAATCGACTGTTTCAGTGTGGTACCACATTACTATGTGATCCAAACCAGAAAATAACCCAGGATCTGTTCAACGAGTATGTGAAGTGTGCGAAAGTATGAGTCTGATGAGGTCAAATCCCAGACCTATCCCAGACCTAACTTGCGTTATCCTCTAAAATATTGATCGAAACCAGGTTAAATGACCGTTTCAGTGTGGTCCCACATTACTACGTGATCCAAACCAGAAAAAACCCAGGATCCGTTCAACAAGTATGTGAAGAATGCGAAAGTATGAGTCTGATGAGGTCAAATCCCAGACCTATCCCAGACCTAACTTGCGTTATCCTCTAAAATATTGATCGAAACCTGGTTTAATCGACTGTTTCAGTGTGGTACCACATTACTATGTGATCCAAACCAGAAAATAACCCAGGATCTGTTCAAGGAGTATGTGAAGTGTGCGAAAGTATGAGTCCGATGAGGTCAAATCCGAGACCTATCCCAGACCTAACTTGCGTTATCCTCTAAAATATTGAACGAAACCAGGTTTAATCGACCGTTTCAGTGTGGTACCACATTACTACGTGATCCAAACCAGAAAAAACCCAGGATCCGTTCAACAAGTATGTGAAGAATGCGACAGTATGAGTCTGATGAGTGAAAATCCCAGTCCTAACCTAGACCTAACATGCGCTATCCTCTAAAATATTGATCGAAACCTGGTTTAATCGACTGTTTCAGTGTGGTACCACATTACTACGTGATGCAAACCAGAAAATAACCTAGGATCTGTTCAAGGAGTATGTGAAGTGTGCGAAAGTATGAGTCTGATAAGGTCAAATCCCAGACCTATCCCAGACCTAACTTGCGTTATCCTCTAAAATATTGATCGAAACCAGGTTTAATGGACTGTTTCTGTGTGGTACCACACTGCATCGTGATCCAAACCAGAAAAAACCCAGGATCTGTTCAACAAGTATGTGAAGAATGCGAAAGTATGAGTCTGATGAGTGAAAATCCCAGGCCTAACCGAGACCTAACATGCGTTATCCTCAAAAATATTGATCGAAACCTGGTTTAATCGTCTGTTTCAGCGTGGTACCACATTACTACGTGATACAATCTAGAAACAGCCCAGGGTCTAGGCTTGAAGTATGAGAAATATGCGAAAGTATGAGCCTGATGAGGGCAAATCCTAGACCTAACCCAGGCCTAACATGCGTTATCCTCTAAAATATTTATCAAGACCAGGTTTAATTGATTGTTTCAGTGTGGTCCCACATTACTACGTGATCCAAACCAGAAAAAACCCAGGATCTGTTCAACATGTATGAGAAATATGCGAAAGAATGAGCCTGATGAGAGCAAATCCCAGACCTAACCTAGACCTAACATGAATTATTCTCTAAAATATTGATCGAAACCAGGTTTAATTGACTGTTTCAGTGTGGTCCCACATTACTACATGATCCAAACCTGAAATAACCCAGGATCCGTTCAACAAGTATGTGAAGAATGCGAAAGTATGGGTCTGATGAGGGCAAATCCTAGACCTATCCCAGACCTAACTTGCGTTATCCTCTAAAATATTTATCAAGACCAGGTTTAATTGAATGTTTCAGTGTGGTACCACATTACTGCGTGATCCAAACTAGAAAAAACCCAGGATCTAGCCATCAAGTATGAGAAATATGCGAAAGAATGAGCCTGATGAGAGCAAATCCCAGACCTAACCTAGACCTTAGTTGCGTTATCCTCTAAAATATTGAGCGAAACCAGGTTTAATGGACTGTTTCAGTGTGGTACCACACTGCTTCGTGATCCAAACCAGAAAAAACCCAGGATCTGTTCAACAAGTATGTGAAGAATGCGAAAGTATGAGTCTGATGAGTGAAAATCCCAGGCCTAACCTAGACCTAACATGCGTTATCCTCTAAAATATTGATCGAAACCTGGTTTAATCGACTGTTTCAGTGTGGTACCACATTACTATGTGATCCAAACCAGAAAATAACCCAGGATCTGTTCAAGGAGTATGTGAAGTGTGCGAAAGTATGAGTCTGATGAGGTCAAATCCCAGACCTATCCCAGACCTAACTTGCGTTATCCTCTAAAATATTGATCGAAACCAGGTTTAATCGACTGTTTCAGTGCGGTACCACATTACTACGTGATCCAAACCAGAAAAAACCCAGGATCAGTTCAACAAGTATGTGAAGAATGCGAAAGTATGAGTCTGATGAGTGAGAATCCCAGGGCTAACATAGACCTAACATGCGTTATACTCTAAAATATTGATCGAAACCAGGTTTAATCGACTGTTTCAGTGTGGTACCACATTGCTACGTGATCCAAACCCGAAAAAACCCAGGATCTGTTCAACGAGTATGTGAAGTGTGCGAAAGTATGAGTCTGATCAGGTCAAATCCCAGACCTATCCCAGACCTAACTTGCGTTATCCTCTAAAATATTGATCGAAACCAGGTTTAATCGACTGTTTCAGTGTGGTACCACATTACTACGTGATCGAAACCAGAAAAAACCCAGGATCCGTTGAACAAGTATGTGAAGAATGCGAAAGTATGAGTCTGATGAGTGAAAATCCCAGTCCTAACCTAGACCTAACATGCGCTATCCTCTAAAATATTGATAGAAACCTGGTTTAATCGACTGTTTCAGTGTGGTACCACATTACTACGTGATGCAAACCAGAAAATAACCCTGGATCTGTTCAAGGAGTATGTGAAGTGTGCGAAAGTATGAGTCTGATTAGGTCAAATCCCAGACCTATCCCAGACCTAACTTGCGTTATCCTCTAAAATATTGAACGAAACCAGGTTTAATCGACCGTTTCAGTGTGGTACCACATTACTATGTGATCCAAACCACAAAATAACCCAGGATCTGTTCAACGAGTATGTGAAGTGTGCGAAAGTATGAGTCTGATGAGGTCAAATCCCAGACCAATCCCAGACTTAACATGCGTTATCCTCTAAAATATTGATCGAAACCAGGTTTAATCGACTGTTTCAGTGTGGTACCACATTACTACGTGATGCAAACCAGAAAATAACCCAGGATCTGTTCAAGGAGTATGTGAAGTGTGCGAAAGTATGAGTCTGATGAGGTCAAATCCCAGACCTATCCCAGACCTAACTTGCGTTATCCTCTAAAATATTGATCGAAACCAGGTTTAATCGACTGTTTCAGTGCGGTACCTCATCACTACGTGATCCAAACCAGAAAACACCCACGATCAGTTCAACAAGTATGTGAAGAATGCGAAAGTATGAGTCTGATGAGTGAGAATCCCAGTCCTTACCTAGACCTAACATGCGCTATCCTCTAAAATATTGATCGAAACCTGGTTTAATCGACTGTTTCAGTGTGGTACCACATTACTATGTGATCCAAACCAGAAAATAACCCAGGATCTGTTCAACGAGTATGTGAAGTGTGCGAAAGTATGAGTCTGATGAGGTCAAATCCCAGACCTATCCCAGACCTAACTTGCGTTATCCTCTAAAATATTGATCGAAACCAGGTTAAATTGACCGTTTCAGTGTGGTCCCACATTACTACGTGATCCAAACCAGAAAAAACCCAGGATCCGTTCAACAAGTATGTGAAGAATGCGAAAGTATGAGTCTGATGAGGTCAAATCCCAGACCTATCCCAGACCTAACTTGCGTTATCCTCTAAAATATTGATCGAAACCTGGTTTAATCGACTGTTTCAGTGTGGTACCACATTACTATGTGATCCAAACCAGAAAATAACCCAGGATCTGTTCAAGGAGTATGTGAAGTGTGCGAAAGTATGAGTCTGATGAGGTCAAATCCCAGACCTATCCCAGACCTAACTTGCGTTATCCTCTAAAATATTGAACGAAACCAGGTTTAATCGACCGTTTCAGTGTGGTACCACATTACTACGTGATCCAAACCAGAAAAAACCCAGGATCCGTTCAACAAGTATGTGAAGAATGCGACAGTATGAGTCTGATGAGTGAAAATCCCAGTCCTTACCTAGACCTAACATGCGCTATCCTCTAAAATATTGATCGAAACCTGGTTTAATCGACTGTTTCAGTGTGGTACCACATTACTACGTGATGCAAACCAGAAAATAACCCAGGATCTGTTCAAGGAGTATGTGAAGTGTGCGAAAGTATGAGTCTGATGAGGTCAAATCCCAGACCTATCCCAGACCTAACTTGCGTTATCCTCTAAAATATTGATCGAAACCAGGTTTAATGGACTGTTTCAGTGTGGTACCACACTGCTTCGTGATCCAAACCAGAAAAAACCCAGGATCTGTTCAACAAGTATGTGAAGAATGCGAAAGTATGAGTCTGATGAGTGAAAATCCCAGGCCTAACCTAGACCTAACATGCGTTATCCTCAAAAATATTGATCGAAACCTGGTTTAATCGTCTGTTTCAGCGTGGTACCACATTACTACGTGATACAATCTAGAAACAGCCCAGGGTCTAGCCTTGAAGTATGAGAAATATGCGAAAGTATGAGCCTGATGAGGGCAAATCCTAGACCTAACCCAGGCCTAACATGCGTTATCCTCTAAAATATTTATCAAGACCAGGTTTAATTGATTGTTTCAGTGTGGTCCCACATTACTACGTGATCCAAACCAGAAAAAACCCAGGATCTGTTCAACATGTATGAGAAATATGCGAAAGAATGAGCCTGATGAGAGCAAATCCCAGACCTAACCTAGACCTAACATGAATTATTCTCTAAAATATTGATCGAAACCAGGTTTAATTGACTGTTTCAGTGTGGTCCCACATTACTACATGATCCAAACCTGAAATAACCCAGGATCCGTTCAACAAGTATGTGAAGAATGCGAAAGTATGAGTCTGATGAGGGCAAATCCTAGACCTATCCCAGACCTAACTTTTTTTTTTTTTTTTTTTTTTTTTTTTTGTCGTGGGGAAAATCTTCGAAAGACTCCCTCCCACCTCCTTGGGGAGAGGTGGGAGGGGTGTGTGGGATTCCCCGCGCCCGTACAACGACAGG
Source organism: Colletes latitarsis (assembly GCF_051014445.1). NCBI lineage: Eukaryota > Metazoa > Arthropoda > Insecta > Hymenoptera > Colletidae > Colletes > Colletes latitarsis. The sequence goes on along the minus strand of NW_027488367.1, from coordinate 28,888,431 downwards.
CGCGGGACCTACCCACTAAAAACCCCACGGTGACACTTCGGCACGCTTTGGGAGGATACCGGGAATCGCTCGAAGCATTCTTCCGGTATCCTCCCCGTGCCCGCGCTTTCGCGCCCATCCCCCGGGGGGACAATCGGTCCCCCCAGTAGACACACTGCCTCATAGCGGCGGGACGGGGCCACTCCATCCCGCCGCTATCCGTCCCGGGGCCGCGTTTAGTGGCGGCTGCGAGCCCCAACTCGCAACCGCCCGCGACCCCGTTTCCATCCCTCGGCGGCCGGGCGTTCATGGCCGCACCAGACCGCCGAGGGTGCCTCCCCTTGCGTCGGACCGGTAGGGGGAGGCACTCCTACCCCCAACCGGTCCGACCCGGCGCCGCCTGGCGGGAGGAGGGTCCCCTCAGGACCCCCCTCCCAGCCTAGGTCATCCACCACGCCGAGGCGGCCGCCCGCGACGCCTCGCGACCGGGCGACGACCTCGGGCCACCGCACGAGCGCGAGCTTCAGCGCGCCGCTGAAGCTCGCGCTCCCTCCCCGCGGCCTCCTTCTGCAACATTACGTTCTCGCAGAAGGAGGCCACGGCCCTCCACTTCTCCTCGCTGCCGAGCATGGCGCGCACCACGCCCGGCAGCGAGACATCCCGCCCGACGACGCCGACCAGGACACGGCGCTCCCCCTCCCACGCGGGGCATACCTCCAGGGTATGATCTGCCGTGTCCTGCTCAGCGTCGCAGTGGCAGCAACGCGCCGTCGGCTCCTTCCCTATCCGGCACAGGTATCTTCCGAAGCTGCCATGCCCGGAAAATACCTGTGCCAGCCGGTAGGTGAGGCTGCCATGGCCTCTGTCCAGCCACTCCTTCAGGAGTGGCCGAACAGCCCCGACAGTCCGGTGCCCCGCGGTTGGCAGAGCCAGCCGCTCCTGCCACGCGAGCAACACGGACTGCCGGGCCTGGCGCTTCAAATCGCCCCAAGCAGGTTCCTGCCCGCCCGGGACCGCCCCCACCCCCGCGCGACGGTCGACGCGGTGCCGGTACATCACCGCGTGCGACCGCGCGAGCAGGTCCATGGGCGGCATCCCCGCTAGAACCGTCGCCGCCTCATGTGACATGGTCCGATACCCGCGGACGACCCTGAGCGCCACGCGCCTCTGCACCCGACGCAGCATAGTCATGCTGCGCCGGGAGGCAGCCAGGTCGTCCGCCCAGACGGGGGCCCCGTATAGGGCCACCGACTGGACCATTGCCACATAGAGGCGACGAACTCGGCCCGCCGGGCCCCCCAGGTTGGGCAGGATCCGGCCCAGAGCCGCAACCATCCTTTCCAACCGGGGGACCAGGCAGCGGAAATGCTTCTCGAAACGCCAGTGGCTATCGAGGATCAGCCCCAGATACCTGATCTGGGGCTTCACCTCGATGTCAGCCCCACCCACCCGAATCAGAGGGGGTGGCGGATCCTGCCGAGGTGAATGAAACGCAATCACCTCGGTCTTATGGACCGCCACCGTCATCCCCATCCCCCTGATCCGGTCGACGACGCGTTGCGACCCCTCCTCCGCGCGACGCATGGCCCTCCCCCAGTGCGCCCCGACGGCCAGCACCAGTGTGTCATCCGCATAACACACCGTGCTGACGCCGTCGGGGAGGCCGGCCCGCAACACCGAGTCGTACGCGATGTTCCACAGGAGTGGCCCGAGGACCGACCCCTGCGGAACACCGCAGTACACCTCCCTCCGCATATCACCATCCCGGCCCGGATACTCGATCCACCTGCCGCGGAGATAATCCCCGACGACCGCCCTGAGACAAGGGGGGACTCGATGATATTCGAGCCCCCTCCTTATCTCTTCCCAGGGGAGGGTGTTAAAGGCATTGGCAATATCCAAGGATATTGCCAATGCCACTCCTCCCCGGGAGACGGCCGCCTCCGAGAGGGCCCTCACACGACCTATCGCGTCGATAGTCGATCGGCCCCCCCGGAAACCGAACTGGCAGTCGGCCAGACCGGGATCACCCCGCGACAGGTGCTCGACGAGGCGGGCAGCAATCACACGCTCGAAGAGCTTGCCCACCTCGTCGAGGAGACAAATGGGCCGGTATGCGGAGGGAGACTCCGCGGGCCGACCCTCCTTCCGGAGGAGGACCATCCTCGCCACCTTCCAACTGGGGGGGAATCGCCCGTCCCTCAGGCAGCGGTCGAACAACCGCCTGAGGTCGGCCCCAAGGACGCCCTGGGTCAAGACCCAAACCCGGCCGGGCACACCATCCGGACCCGGGGCCGTGTTACGAACCCCGAGCCGTCTGATGGCCGCTGCCAGCTCCTCCTGCGTGACCCCCAGCTCGGCCGTCCACTCCACTGGGACAGCCGCCGCCGCCGGAGGACGCGGTCCCCTCTCCCCAATTGGGAAGAGTGTATTGACCACGTCCTCCAGCAGCCGGGGGTCAAGACCCTCGGTGACGGGGGGCGCCCACGGGCGGAGCTTATTCAGCACCACCTTATATGGGCGCCCCCATGGATCGTCATCAAGGGTCTGGAGGAGCTCCTTCCATGCCTGGGTCTTGGCCCGTTTGATGGCGACCTGCAGAGCAACCCGCGCCACGCGGTATGCTCCATACAGGTCATCAGCTGCCCTCGCTCGCGCCACGCCGTCGCCTGTACGTTGACGACGGCGCGCGCGGGTGTACTGGCGCCGGGCGCGGACAGTCGCGACTCGCAACTCCGCGATCGCGTCCGACCACCAGTACACCGCCCGGCGAGGAGAAGCCCGCCCGACCCGAGGCATCGCCGCGTCGCAAATACCCACGACCAATGCTCCGAGCCGGGCGACCTCCTCCTCTATGCTCGGCAACTCGGCCGCTCCCTGCGGCCAAGTTGCAGCGAGGGCAGCTGCCATCAGGGCGTCCTTGTCCAGGCGCCGAAGCGCCCAGCGGCGTGGTGGGGTGCCACGCAGGCGGCCGTGTCGGGATGCACTCGCGGCGGCAGAGACCTCCATCCGGATGTACCGGTGATCGGAGAGTGTCTCTGCCCCCGCGACCACGTGCCAACCCGACACCATGCGCACGGCGTTGGGGGTCGCGAATCCAACATCCACGATGGACCCCCCATATCGCCGCACGCATGTGTGCTCCGACCCCCGGTTCAATACCCGGAGGTCGAGCCCCGCCGCCCAATCGCCCAGGATCCCGCCGCGAACGGAGGTCCTGGGGGATCCCCAAGCCACCGACTTGGCATTAAAATCCCCCAGGACCAGCACCGGCCGGGCCGCGTAGCGCTGCACGCATGCCGCGACCTCGGCCAAGTACAGCTCGAACGCAGCGTGACCGCTACGGGGCGAAATGTAGCACCCCACCACAGCGACTCCCCCCCAGTCCACGGCGACGAATCCCCGACCGCGCTCCAACAAGGAGAACGGTGGGGACCCGTCGCCCCCTCCCCATACCGTCGCCACCAAGCCGTCCGCGTCGCCCACCCAATGAGGGTGATCAGGGACGCGGTACGGCTCGGCGGCGACCGCCAGGCCAACCCCCCACTCCGCGAGGACTTGGGACATCAAGTCCTGTGCCGCGCGGCAGTGGTTGAGGTTGGCCTGGAGGAGGAGGCGGGGCGGCATTAATTAATGGCCGCGCCAGCCTCCTCCCGGCCGTCCGTCCCCGTAGCACCGTCCACCTCCATGGAGGACGATGCCACCGCCCTCGGCACCGGAGCCGGTGCAGCCCGCCTCTTCCTCTCCTTCCGGGAGGGGGGGGAGCACTTCTTGCTCCCCACCCTGTGATCGGCTGGCCTCCCCATGTCCGCACACAGCGGGCAGTGGGGGGCCGCCGAGCACTGGCTCGCACGGTGCTCTTTGGCACCGCAGCGGTAACACTGACCGCTGCGGTCCACCGGCGAGGTGCACCACTGCCTCACGTGCCCCAATTCGAGGCAGCGGTGACACTGGAGCGGGCGCGGCGCGAGGATTTCCACTCGCGCCGAAACCCACCCCACCAACACCCTCCCGGATTCCGCCACCTTACGGGCGGCGGAGAGGGGGCACCGGGCCCACACCGACCCGAGGCCGGAGGGCGACCTGCGGATCTCTCCGATCCGCAGGTCCTCCACAGGACAGTCCCCCGCCCTCGCAAGAGCACGGGACACATCCTGTGCGCTGACCGAGTCGTCCAGCCCACAAATGCGCATCTCCGTGCGCTTCGTGGGCCGGGCGACCCGGACACCTCGCTCGCCCAGCTGCTCCCGGAGCCTCTGGGCGAGACGATCCGCCTTCGCGCCGCCTTCTGCACCGGGGATCTCCAGCAAGAGACCCCCGGTCACGGCCCTCTTCGCCCTCACGGAGGCGATGCCCAGCTCTTCCAGGGAGATATTCTCCCTGGCGAGCCGCATCGCCTCCGCGAGGGTCAGGTCGCCCCCCTGCGCAACGGTCAGCGTCACCGCTGCCGTTTTTGGGGGACGACCTGGTCGTGCCTTCCCGACCTTCGCGGCCTTTACCTTGGCCGCCGCCGGCGGAGGCGGAGGCTGCGGTTGCGAGGCCTTCCTCGCCGCCCGCTTCGCCTTCCGCCCCACCACCTCACTCCACGCCACCCCCCCTTGGGAGGGTGCTGTGGAGGACGCGACCACCGCGACCACGGGTACACCCCCCTTGGGGGTCGCGACCCGGGGCCCTGGTGGCGCAACGCTGGGCGGAGCCTTCACTCCGCCCTTCTTTGCCTTCCCCGACTGTACCGGAACAGGTCGGGGAGGCACCGCCTTCCTGCTGACCGCTCTTCCGGCGAGGAGCTCCTCCCGGAAGGCGGCCAGCTTGCCATCAATCATGTCCCCAATCCTCCTCAGAAGATCGTCTTCTGAGGAGGACGGGGACTTCTTCACGGGCGGAGTGCGGGTGGAGGGGCCCGCGGTGCCCCGCACCACTGCCGCCGCACTCCGCTTATTCACCTCCGCCGAGGGACGCGGCGGTGGAGGAGGAGGGAGGATGGGAGGGAGGGCCGCGCTGTTCCACAGCGCCTCTGCCCTCCTCCTCCCCTGTCGCTCCTCCTCCAGCAGGAGCTGCAGACGGGCGTTCCGCCCTCTGAGCTCCCGCGCCGCCTCCCTCATTTCCTCCGCCGCGGCCTTCAGGGCCTCCGCGCCACCGCTTTTCTGCCCCTTAAAGGCGCAGGCAGCGGCGACTTTCTCCACCCGCCTCAGGGACGAGGAGATCCTCTCCGATATCTCCTCGGTCACCTCGTCCCTGAGGCAACTCAGCCTCACCGACGGGCTCAGCGCCCCGCCCACCTCGACGACGGCCTGCCCCGTCCTCTTCCTCTTAGAGCCTATGTGGCTCGTGCTGGAGGAGAAGGACGAGACCGACGCCGTCTCGTCGTCCTCCTCCACCCTCCACGAAGCCGGACCTGGCGCTGAGTGGGGCGCGAGCGCCGCCACCCTAACCCCAACCCCGTCTCCGTCCTCCCCAACCGACAAAACCCGCCCCATCCCCATTTTATTTTCTGTGTCCATAATAGTCCCACGAGATGGTCGGAAATAAAGGTCCACCCGGGCAGAGCCGCCTTACCCGGGTAAGCCTAATACTCCGGGGGTTCGGCAGGTTCCCCGGAGGTGGTCGCTTGGGATTGGGCCTCCTCCCCCAACCATGCATCCCATCGCCGCGCACCATAGCTTAGGATTAGAGGGCGATTTTATAGAGTCGCCATACTCGTGGCCCAGGCGGTTAAGCCAAGACCCCCGTTCCTCCTGCCGTCACGTACCATTCACAAAACCAATAGGGAATTGTGAATGGGTCGTTGTGACGACCAACAGGAGGCTTACGGTGTGTGTATGACTCGGGTACCCCGGGTTCGTTAAGCCCGTACTGCAGCTGAAAGGCTGGCAGCCCCTGAGGGAATCCCAGACCTAACTTGCGTTATCCTCTAAAATATTTATCAAGACCAGGTTTAATTGAATGTTTCAGTGTGGTACCACATTACTGCGTGATCCAAACTAGAAAAAACCCAGGATCTAGCCATCAAGTATGAGAAATATGCGACAGAATGAGCCTGATGAGAGCAAATCCCAGACCTAACCTAGACCTTAGTTGCGTTATCCTCTAAAATATTGAGCGAAACCAGGTTTAATGGACTGTTCAGTGTGGTACCACACTGCTTCGTGATCCAAACCAGAAAAAACCCAGGATCTGTTCAACAAGTATGTGAAGAATGCGAAAGTATGAGTCTGATGAGTGAAAATCCCAGGCCTAACCTAGACCTAACATGCGTTATCCTCTAAAATATTGATCGAAACCTGGTTTAATCGACTGTTTCAGTGTGGTACCACATTACTATGTGATCCAAACCAGAAAATAACCCAGGATCTGTTCAAGGAGTATGTGAAGTGTGCGAAAGTATGAGTCTGATGAGGTCAAATCCCAGACCTATCCCAGACCTAACTTGCGTTATCCTCTAAAATATTGATCGAAACCAGGTTTAATCGACTGTTTCAGTGCGGTACCACATTACTACGTGATCCAAACCAGAAAAAACCCAGGATCAGTTCAACAAGTATGTGAAGAATGCGAAAGTATGAGTCTGATGAGTGAGAATCCCAGGGCTAACATAGACCTAACATGCGTTATACTCTAAAATATTGATCGAAACCAGGTTTAATTGACTGTTTCAGTGTGGTCCCACATTACTACGTGATCCAAACCAGAAAAAACCCAGGATCCGTTCAACAAGTATGTGAAGAATGCGAAAGTATGAGTCTGATGAGGTCAAATCCCAGACCTATCCCAGACCTAACTTGCGTTATCCTCTAAAATATTGAACGAAACCAGGTTTAATCGACCGTTTCAGTGTGGTACCACATTACTACGTGATCCAAACCAGAAAAAACCCAGGATCCGTTCAACAAGTATGTGAAGAATGCGAAAGTATGAGTCTGATGAGTGAAAATCCCAGTCCTATCCTAGACCTAACATGCGCTATCCGCTAAAATATTGATAGAAACCTGGTTTAATCGACTGTTTCAGTGTGGTACCACATTACTACGTGATGCAAACCAGAAAATAACCCAGGATCTGTTCAAGGAGTATGTGAAGTGTGCGAAAGTATGAGTCTGATTAGGTCAAATCCCAGACCTATCCCAGACCTAACTTGCGTTATCCTCTAAAATATTGAACGAAACCAGGTTTAATCGACCGTTTCAGTGTGGTACCACATTACTATGTGATCCAAACCACAAAATAACCCAGGATCTGTTCAACGAGTATGTGAAGTGTGCGAAAGTATGAGTCTGATGAGGTCAAATCCCAGACCAATCCCAGACTTAACATGCGTTATCCTCTAAAATATTGATCGAAACCAGGTTTAATCGACTGTTTCAGTGTGGTACCACATTACTACGTGATCCAAACCAGAAAAAACCCAGGATCCGTTCAACAAGTATGTGAAGAATGCGAAAGTATGAGTCTGATGAGGTCAAATCCCAGACCTATCCCAGACCTAACTTGCGTTATCCTCTAAAATATTGATCGAAACCTGGTTTAATCGACTGTTTCAGTGTGGTACCACATTACTATGTGATCCAAACCAGAAAATAACCCAGGATCTGTTCAAGGAGTATGTGAAGTGTGCGAAAGTATGAGTCTGATGAGGTCAAATCCCAGACCTATCCCAGACCTAACTTGCGTTATCCTCTAAAATATTGAACGAAACCAGGTTTAATCGACCGTTTCAGTGTGGTACCACATTACTACGTGATCCAAACCAGAAAAAACCCAGGATCCGTTCAACAAGTATGTGAAGAATGCGACAGTATGAGTCTGATGAGTGAAAATCCCAGTCCTAACCTAGACCTAACATGCGCTATCCTCTAAAATATTGATCGAAACCTGGTTTAATCGACTGTTTCAGTGTGGTACCACATTACTACGTGATGCAAACCAGAAAATAACCCAGGATCTGTTCAAGGAGTATGTGAAGTGTGCGAAAGTATGAGTCTGATGAGGTCAAATCCCAGACCTATCCCAGACCTAACTTGCGTTATCCTCTAAAATATTGATCGAGACCAGGTTTAATCGACTGTTTCAGTGCGGTACCTCATTACTACGTGATCGAAAGCAAAGAAAACCCTCGATCATGTCAACATGCATGTTAAAACCGCGAAAGTATGACCCTGATGAGTGAAAATCCCAGACGTAACCTAGACCTAACATGCGTTATCCTCTAAAATATTGATCCAAACCAGGTTTAATGGACTGTTTCAGTGTGGTACCACACTACTACGTGATCCAAACCAGAAAAAACCCAGGATCTGTTCAACAAGTATGTGAGAAACGCGAAAGTATGAGCCTGATGAGGGCAAATCCCAGACATATCCCAGACCTAACTTGTGTTGTCCTCTAAGATATTGATGGAAACCAGGTTTAATTGACTGTTTCAGTGCTGTACTTCATTACTACGTGATGCAATCCAGAAAAAGCCCAGGATCTAGCCATCAAGTATGAGAAATATGCGAAAGAATGAGCCTGATGAGAGTAAATCCCAGACCTAACCTAGACCTAACATGAATTATTCTCTAAAATATTGATCGAAACCAGGTTTAATTGACTGTTTCAGTGTGGTCCCACATTACTTCGTGATCCAAACCAGGATAAACCCAGGATCCGTTCAACAAGTATGTGAAGAATGCGAAAGTATGAGTCTGATAGAGCTCAGAGGGCGGAACGCCCGTCTGCAGCTCCTGTTGGAGGAGGAGCGACAGGGGAGGAGGAGGGCAGAGGCGCTGTGGAACAGCGCGGCCCTCCCTCCCATCCTCCCTCCTCCTCCACCGCCGCGTCCCTCGGCGGAGGTAAATAAGCGGAGTGCGGCGGCAGTGGTGCGGGGCACCGCGGGCCCCTCCACCCGCACTCCGCCCGTGAAGAAGTCCCCGTCCTCCTCAGAAGACGATCTTCTGAGGAGGATTGGGGACATGATTGATGGCAAGCTGGCCGCCTTCCGGGAGGAGCTCCTCGCCGGAAGAGCGGTCAGCAGGAAGGCGGTGCCTCCCCGACCTGTTCCGGTACAGTCGGGGAAGGCAAAGAAGGGCGGAGTGAAGGCTCCGCCCAGTGTTGCGGCACCAGGGCCCCGGGTCGCGACCCCCAAGGGGGGTGGTGTACCCGTGGTCGCGGTGGTCGCGTCCTCCACAGCACCCTCCCAAGGGGGGGTGGCGTGGAGTGAGGTTGTGGGGCGGAAGGCGAAGCGGGCGGCGAGGAAGGCCTCGCAACCGCAGCCTCCGCCTCCGCCGCCGGCGGCCAAGGTAAAGGCCGCGAAGGTCGGAAAGGCACGACCAGGTCGTCCCCCAAAAACGGCAGCGGTGACGCTGACCGTTGCGCAGGGGGGCGACCTGACCCTCGCGGAGGCGATGCGGCTCGCCAGGGAGAATATCTCCCTGGAAGAGCTGGGCATCGCCTCCGTGAGGGCGAAGAGGGCCGTGACCGGGGGTCTCTTGCTGGAGATCCCCGGTGCAGAAGGCGGCGCGAAGGCGGATCGTCTCGCCCAGAGGCTCCGGGAGCAGCTGGGCGAGCGAGGTGTCCGGGTCGCCCGGCCCACGAAGCGCACGGAGATGCGCGTTTGTGGGCTGGACGACTCGGTCAGCGCACAGGATGTGTCCCGTGCCCTTGCGAGGGCGGGGGACTGTCCTGTGGAGGACCTGCGAATCGGAGAGATCCGCAGGTCGCCCTCCGGCCTCGGGTCGGTGTGGGCCCGGTGCCCCCTCTCCGCTGCCCGTAAGGTGGCGGAATCCGGGAGGGTGTTGGTGGGGTGGGTTTCGGCGCGAGTGGAAATCCTCGCGCCGCGCCCGCTCCAGTGTCACCGCTGCCTCGAATTGGGGCACGTGAGGCAGTGGTGCACCTCGCCGGTGGACCGCAGCGGTCAGTGTTACCGCTGCGGTGCCAAAGAGCACCGTGCGAGCCAGTGCTCGGCGGCCCCCCACTGCCCGCTGTGTGCGGACATGGGGAGGCCAGCCGATCACAGGGTGGGGAGCAAGAAGTGCTCCCCCCCCTCCCGGAAGGAGAGGAAGAGGCGGGCTGCACCGGCTCCGGTGCCGAGGGCGGTGGCATCGTCCTCCATGGAGGTGGACGGTGCTACGGGGACGGACGGCCGGGAGGAGGCTGGCGCGGCCATTAATTAATGCCGCCCCGCCTCCTCCTCCAGGCCAACCTCAACCACTGCCGCGCGGCACAGGACTTGATGTCCCAAGTCCTCGCGGAGTGGGGGGTTGGCCTGGCGGTCGCCGCCGAGCCGTACCGCGTCCCTGATCATCCTCATTGGGTGGGCGACGCGGACGGCTTGGTGGCGACGGTATGGAGAGGGGGCGACGGGTCCCCACCGTTCTCCTTGTTGGAGCGCGGTCGGGGATTCGTCGCCGTGGACTGGGGGGAGTCGCTGTGGTGGGGTGCTACATTTCGCCCCGTAGCGGTCACGCTGCGTTCGAGCTGTACTCGGCCGAGGTCGCGGCATGCGTGCAGCGCTACGCGGCCCGGCCGGTGCTGGTCCTGGGGGATTTTAATGCCAAGTCGGTGGCTTGGGGATCCCCCAGGACCTCCGTTCGCGGCGGGATCCTGGGCGATTGGGCGGCGGGGCTCGACCTCCGGGTATTGAACCGGGGGTCGGAGCACACATGCGTGCGGCGATATGGGGGGTCCATCGTGGATGTTGGATTCGCGACCCCCAACGCCGTGCGCATGGTGTCGGGTTGGCACGTGGTCGCGGGGGCAGAGACACTCTCCGATCACCGGTACATCCGGATGGAGGTCTCTGCCGCCGCGAGTGCATCCCGACACGGCCGCCTGCGTGGCACCCCACCACGCCGCTGGGCGCTTCGGCGCCTGGACAAGGACGCCCTGATGGCAGCTGCCCTCGCTGCAACTTGGCCGCAGGGAGCGGCCGAGATGCCGAGCATAGAGGAGGAGGTCGCCCGGCTCCGGGCATTGGTCGCGGGTATTTGCGACGCGGCGATGCCTCGGGTCGGGCGGGCTTCTCCTCGCCGGGCGGTGTACTGGTGGTCGGACGCGATCGCGGAGTTGCGAGTCGCGACTGTCCGCGCCCGACGCCAGTGCGCCCGCGCGCTCCGTCGTCAACGTACAGGCGACGGCGTGGCGCGAGCGAGGGCAGCTGATGACCTGTATGGAGCATACCGCGTGGCGCGGGTTGCTCTGCAGGTCGCCATCAAACGGGCCAAGACTCAGGCATGGAAGGAGCTCCTCCAGACCCTTGATGACGATCCATGGGGGCGCCCATATAAGGTGGTGCTGAATAAGCTCCGCCCGTGGGCGCCCCCCGTCACCGAGGGTCTTGACCCCCGGCTGCTGGAGGACGTGGTCAATACACTCTTCCCAATTGGGGAGAGGGGACCGCGTCCTCCGGCGGCGGCGGCTGTCCCAGTGGAGTGGACGGCCGAGCTGGGGGTCACGCAGGAGGAGCTGGCAGCGGCCATCAGACGGCTCGGGGTTCGTAACACGGCCCCGGGTCCGGATGGTGTGCCCGGCCGGGTTTGGGTCTTGACCCAGGGCGTCCTTGGGGCTGACCTCAGGCGGTTGTTCGACCGCTGCCTGAGGGACGGGCGATTCCCCCCGAGTTGGAAGGTGGCGAGGATGGTCCTCCTCCGGAAGGAGGGTCGGCCCGCGGAGTCTCCCTCCGCATACCGGCCCATTTGTCTCCTCGACGAGGTGGGCAAGCTCTTCGAGCGTGTGATTGCTGCCCGCCTCGTCGAGCACCTGTCGCGGGGTGATCCCGGTCTGGCCGACTGCCAGTTCGGTTTCCGGGGGGGCCGATCGACTATCGACGCGATAGGTCGTGTGAGGGCCCTCTCGGAGGCGGCCGTCTCCCGGGGAGGGGTGGCATTGGCAATATCCTTGGATATTGCCAATGCCTTTAACACCCTCCCCTGGGAAGGGATAAGGAGGGGGCTCGAATATCATCGAGTCCCCCCTTGTCTCAGGGCGGTCGTCGGGGATTATCTCCGCGGCAGGTGGATCGAGTATCCGGGCCGGGATGGTGATATGCGGAGGGAGGTGTACTGCGGTGTTCCGCAGGGGTCGGTCCTCGGGCCACTCCTGTGGAACATCGCGTACGACTCGGTGTTGCGGGCCGGCCTCCCCGACGGCGTCAGCACGGTGTGTTATGCGGATGACACACTGGTGCTGGCCGTCGGGGCGCACTGGGGGAGGGCCATGCGTCGCGCGGAGGAGGGGTCGCAACGCGTCGTCGACCGGATCAGGGGGATGGGGATGACGGTGGCGGTCCATAAGACCGAGGTGATTGCGTTTCATTCACCTCGGCAGGATCCGCCACCCCCTCTGATTCGGGTGGGTGGGGCTGACATCGAGGTGAAGCCCCAGATCAGGTATCTGGGGCTGATCCTCGATAGCCACTGGCGTTTCGAGAAGCATTTCCGCTGCCTGGTCCCCCGGTTGGAAAGGATGGTTGCGGCTCTGGGCCGGATCCTGCCCAACCTGGGGGGCCCGGCGGGCCGAGTTCGTCGCCTCTATGTGGCAATGGTCCAGTCGGTGGCCCTATACGGGGCCCCCGTCTGGGCGGACGACCTGGCTGCCTCCCGGCGCAGCATGACTATGCTGCGTCGGGTGCAGAGGCGCGTGGCGCTCAGGGTCGTCCGCGGGTATCGGACCATGTCACATGAGGCGGCGACGGTTCTAGCGGGGATGCCGCCCATGGACCTGCTCGCGCGGTCGCACGCGGTGATGTACCGGCACCGCGTCGACCGTCGCGCGGGGGTGGGGGCGGTCCCGGGCGGGCAGGAACCTGCTTGGGGCGATTTGAAGCGCCAGGCCCGGCAGTCCGTGTTGCTCGCGTGGCAGGAGCGGCTGGCTCTGCCAACCGCGGGGCACCGGACTGTCGGGGCTGTTCGGCCACTCCTGAAGGAGTGGCTGGACAGAGGCCATGGCAGCCTCACCTACCGGCTGGCACAGGTATTTTCCGGGCATGGCAGCTTCGGAAGATACCTGTGCCGGATAGGGAAGGAGCCGACGGCGCGTTGCTGCCACTGCGACGCTGAGCAGGACACGGCAGATCATACCCTGGAGGTATGCCCCGCGTGGGAGGGGGAGCGCCGTGTCCTGGTCGGCGTCGTCGGGCGGGATGTCTCGCTGCCGGGCGTGGTGCGCGCCATGCTCGGCAGCGAGGAGAAGTGGAGGGCCGTGGCCTCCTTCTGCGAGAACGTAATGTTGCAGAAGGAGGCCGCGGGGAGGGAGCGCGAGCTTCAGCGGCGCACTGAAGCTCGCGCTCGTGCGCTGGCCGGAGGTCGTCGCCCGGTCGCGAGGCGTCGCGGGCGGCCGCCTCGGCGTGGCGGATGACCTAGGCTGGGAGGGGGGTCCTGAGGGGACCCTCCTCCCGCCAGGCAGCGCCGGGTCGGACCGGTTGGGGGTAGGAGTGCCTCCCCCCACCGGTCCGACGCAAGGGGAGGCACCCTCGGCGGTCTGGTGCGGCCATGAACGCCCGGCCGCCGAGGGGTGGAAACGGGGTCGCGGGCGGTTGCGAGTTGGGGCTCGCAGCCGCCACTAAACGCGGCCCCGGGACGGATAGCGGCGGGATGGAGTGGCCCCGTCCCGCCGCTATGAGGCAGAGTGTCTACTGGGGGGACCGATTGTCCCCCCGGGGGATGGGCGCGAACGCGCGGGCACGGGGAGGATACCGGAAGAATGCTTCGAGCGATTCCCGGTATCCTCCCAAAGCGTGCCGAAGGGTCACCGTGGGGTTTTTAGTGGGTAGGTCCCGCGCCTGTCGTTGTACGGGCGCGGGGAATCCCACACACCCCTCCCACCTCTCCCCAAGGAGGTGGGAGGGAGTCTTTCGAAGATTTTCCCCACGACAAAAAAAAAAAAAAAAAAAAAAGTATGAGCCTGATGAGGGCAAATCCCAGACCTATCCCAGACCTAATTTGCGTTATCCTCTAAAATATTGATCGAAACTAGGTTTAATTGTCCGTTTCAGTGTGGTGCCTCATTACTACGTGATCCAAACCAGAAAAAACCCAGGATCCGTTCAACAAGTATGTGAAGAATGCGAAAGTATGAGTCTGATCAGTGAAAATCTCAGGCCTTACCTAGACCTAACTTGCGTTGTCCTCTAAAATAGTGATGGAAACCAGGTTTCATTGACTGTTTCAGTGTGGTACTACATTACTCCGTGATGCAATCCAGAAACTGCCCAGGATCTAGCCATCAAGTATGAGAAATATGCGAAAGAATGAGCCTGATGAGAGCAAATCCCAGACCTAACCTAGACCTAACATGCGTTATCCTATAAAATATTGAGCGAAACCAGGTTTAATGGACTGTTTCAGTGTGGTACCACACTATCTCGTGATCCAAACCAGACAAAACCCAGGATCTGTTCAACAAGAATGTGAAAAACGCGAAACTGTGAGCCTGATGAGTGAAAATCCCAGACCTAACCTAGACCTAACATGCGTTATCCTCTAAAATATTGATCGATACCAGGTTTAATTGACTGTTTTAGTGTCGTACTTCATTACTACGTGATGCAATCCAGAAAAAGCCCCGGATCTAGCCATCAAGTATGAGAAATATGCGAAAGAATGAGCCTGATGAGAGCAAATCCCAGGCCTAACCTAGACCTAACATGCGTTATCCTCAAAAATATTAATCGAAACCTGGTTTAATCGACTGTTTCAGTGTGGTACCACATTACTATGTGATCCAAACCAGAAAATAGCCCAGGATCTATCCATGGAGTATGAGAAATATGCGAAAGTATGAGCCTGATGAGGGCAAACCTAGACCTAACCCAGACCTAACGTGCGTTATCACCTAAAATATTTATCAAGACCTGGTTTAATTGATTGTTTCACTGTGGTACCACACCACTTCGTGATCCAAACCAGACAAAACCCAGGATCTGTTCATCAAGAATGTGAAAAACGCGAAACTGTGAGCCTGATGAGGGCAAATCTTACACCTAACCCTGACCTAAGATGCGTTATCCTCTAAAATATTTATCCAGACCAGGTTTCATTGAATGTTTCAGTGTGGTACCACTTTACTACGTGATCCAATCCAGAAATTGCCCAGGATCTAGCCATGAAGTATGAGAAATATGCGAAAGTAAGAGCCTGATGAGGGCAAATCCTAGACCTATCCCAGACCTAACTAGCGTTATCCCCTAAAATATTGATCGAAACCAGGTTTAATTGACTGTTTCAGCGTGGTACCACATTACTACGTGATTCAAACCAGAAACAGCCCAGGATCTAGCCATGAAGTATGAGAAATATGCGAAAGTATGAGCCTGATGAGGGCAAATCCTAGACCTAACCCAGACCTAACATGCGTTATCCGCTAATATATTTATCAAGACCAGGTTTAATTGAATGTTTCAGTGTGGTACCACATTACTACGTGATGCAATCCAGAAAAAGCCCAGGATCTAGCCATCAAGTTTGAGAAATATGCGAAAGAATGAGCCTGATGAGGGCAAATCCTAGACCTAACCCAGACCTAACATGCGTTATCCTCTAAAATATTGATCGCAAGCAGGTTTAATGGACTGTTTCAGTGTTGTACCACACTACTACGTGATCCAAACCAGAAAAAACCCAGGATCTGTTCAACAAGTATGTGAAAAACGCGAAAGTATGAGTCTGATGAGGTCAAATCCCAGACCTATCCCAGACTTATCTTGCGTTATCCTCGAAAATACTGATCGAAACCAGGTTTAATCGACTGTTTCAGTGTGGTACCACATTACTACGTGATCCAAACCAGAAAAAACCCAGGATCCGTTCAACAAGTATGTGAAGAATGCGAAAGTATCAGTCTGATGAGGGCAAATCCCAGACCTATCCCAGACATAACTTGCGTTATCATCTAAAATATTGATCGAAACCAGGTTTAATCGACTGTTTCAGTGTGGTACCACATTCCTACGTGATCCAAACCAGAAAAAACCCAGGATCAGTTCAACAAGTATGTGAAGAATGCGAAAGTATGAGTCTGATAAATGAAAATCCCAGGCCTAACCCAGACCTAACATGCGTTATCCTCTAAAATATTTATCAAGACCAGGTTTAATTGAATGTTTCAGTGTGGTACCACATTACTACGTGATGCAATCCAGAAAAAGCCCAGGATCTAGCCATCAAGTATGAGAAATATGCGAAAGAAAGAGCCTGATGAGAGCAAATCCCAGACCTAACCTAGACCTAACATGAATTACTCTCTGAAATATTGATCAAAACCAGGTTTAATTGACTGTTTCAGTGTGGTACCACATTACTACGTGATCCAATCCAGAAATAGCCCAGGATCCAGCCATGAAGTATGAGAAATATGCGTAAGTATGAGCCTGATGAGGGCAAATCCTAGAACTAACCCAGACCTAACATGCGTTATCCTGTAAAATACTGATCGAAACCAGGTTTAATCGACTGTTTCAGTGTGGTACCACATTACTACGTGATCCAAACCAGAAAAAACCCAGGATCCGTTCAACAAGTATGTGAAGAATGCGAAAGTATCAGTCTGATGAGTGAAAATCCCCGACCTAACCTAGACCTAACATGCGTCATCCTCTAAAATATTGATCCAAACCAGGTTTAATGTAATGTTTCAGTGAGGTACCACACTACTACGTGATCCAAACCAGAAAAAACCCAGGATCCAGCCATGAAGTATCAGAAATATGCGAAAGTATGAGCCTGATGAGGGCAAATCCTAGACCTAACCCAGACCTAACATGCGTTATCCTCTAAAATATTAATCAAGACCAGGTTTAATTGAATGTTTCAGTGTGGTACCACACTACTACGTGATCCAAACCAGTAAAAACCCAGGATCCGTTCAACAAGTATGTGAGGAATGCGAAAGTATGAGTCTGATGAGTGAAAATCCCCGGCCTCACCTAGACCTAATATGCGTTATCCTCAAAAATATTGATCGAAACCAGGTTTAATCGACTGTTTCAGTGTGGTACCACACTACTACGTGACCCAATCCAGAAAAAACCCGGGATCTGTTCAACAAGTATGTGAAAAACGCGAAAGTATGAGCCTGATGAGGGCAAATCCCAGACCTATCCCAGACCTAACTTGCGTTGTCGTCTAAGATATTGATGGAAACCAGGTTTAATTGACTGTTTCAGTGTTGTACTTCATTACTACGTGATGCACTCCAGAAAAAGCCCAGAATCTAGCCATCAAGTATGAGAAATATGCGAAGGAATGTGCCTGATGAGAGCAAATCCCAGACCTAACCAAGACCTAACTTGAATTATTCTCTAATATATTGATCGAAACCTGGTTTAATCGACTGTTTCAGTCTGGTACCACATTACTATGCGATCCAAACAAGAAAATAACCCAGGATCTGTCAAACGAGTATGTGAAGTGTGCGAAAGTATGAGTCTGATGAGAGCAAATCCCAGACTTAACCTAGACCTAACATGCGTTATCCTCAAAAATATTGATCGAAACCACGTTTAATCGACTGTTTCAGTGTAGTACCACACTACTACGTGACCCAAACCAGAAAAAACCCAGGATCTGTTCAACAAGTATGTGAAAAACGCGAAAGTATGAGCCTGATGAGGGCAAATCCCAGACCTATCCCAGACCTAACTTGCGTTATCCACTAAAATATTGATCGAAACCAGGTTTAATTGACTGTTTCTGTGTGGTACCACATTACTACGTGATACAATCCAGAAATAGCCCAGGATCTAGCCATGAAGTATGAGAAATATCTGAAGTATGAACCCGACGAGGGCAAATCCTAGACCTAACCCAGACCTAACATGCGTTGTCCTCTAAAATATTTATCAAGACCAGGTTTAATTGATTGCTCCTGTGTGGTCCCACATTACTACGTGATCCAAACCAGAAAAAACCCAGGATCCGTTCAACAAGTATGAGAAGAATGCGAAAGTATGAGTATGATGAGTGAAAATCCCAGGCCTAACCTAGACCTAACATGCGTTATCCTCAAAAATATTGATCGAAACCTGGTTTAATCGACTGTTTCAGTGTGGTACCACATTACTATGTGATCCAAACCAGAAAATAACCCAGGATCTGTTCAACAAGTATGTGAAGTGTGCGAAAGTATGAGTCTGATGAGGGCAAATCCCAGACCTATCCCAGACCTAACATGCGTTATC
Organism: Colletes latitarsis; assembly: GCF_051014445.1. Lineage (NCBI taxonomy): Eukaryota > Metazoa > Arthropoda > Insecta > Hymenoptera > Colletidae > Colletes > Colletes latitarsis. Next base: position 28,870,304 of record NW_027488367.1, on the reverse strand, counting down.
CTCTAAAATATTTATCGAGACCAGGTTTAATTGATTGTTTCAGTGTGGTCCCACATTACTACGTTATCCAAACCAGAAAAAACCCAGGATCCGTTCAACAAGTATGGGAAAAACGCGAAAGTATGAGTCTGATGAGGTCAAATCCTAGACCTAACCCAAACCTAACATGCGTTATCCTCTAAAATATTTATCAAGGCCAGGTTTAATTGAATGTTTCAGTGTGGAACCACATTACTACGTGAACCAAACCAGAAGAAACCCAGGATCCGTTCAACAAGTAAGTTAAAACTGCGACAGTATGACCCTGATGAGAGCAAATCCCAGACCTAACCTAGACCTGACATGCGTTGTCCTCTAAAATATTGATGGAAACCAGGTTTAATTGACAGTTTTAGTGTTGAACTTCATTACTACGTGATGCAATCCAAAAAAAGCCCAGGATCTAGCCATCAAGTATGAGAAATATGCGAAAGAATGAGCCTGATGAGAGCAAATCCCTGACCTAACCTAGACCTAACATGAATTATTCTCTAAAATATCGATGGAAACCAGGTTTAATTGACTGCTTCAGTGTTGTACATCATTACTACGTGATGCAATCCAAAAAAAGCCCAGGATCTAGCCATCAAGTATGAGAAATATGCGAAAGAATGAGCCTGATGAGAGCAAATCCCTGACCTTACCCAGACCTAACATGCGTTATCCTCTAAAATATTTATCGAGATCAGGTTTAATTGATTGTTTCAGTGTGGTACCACATTACTACGTGATCCACACCAGAAAAAACCCAAGATCCGTTCAACAAGTATGTGAAGAATGCGAAAGTATGAGTCTGATGAGTGAAAATCCCAGGCCTAACCTGGACCTAACATGCGTTGTCCTCAATAATATTGATCGAAACCAGGTTTAATTGAGTGTTTCAGTGTTGTACTTCATTACTACGTGATGCAATCCAGAAAAAGCCCAGGATCTAGCCATCTAGTATGAGTAATATGCGAAAGAATGAGCCTGATGAGAGCAAATCCCAGGCCTAACCTAGACCTAACATGAATTATTCTCTAAAATATTCATCAAAACCAGGTTTAATTGACTGTTTCAGTGTGGTACCACATTACTACGTGATCCAATCCAGAAATAGCCCAGGATCCAGCCATGAAGTATGAGAAATATGCGAAAGTATGAGCCTGATGAGGGCAAATCCTAGACCTAACCCAGACCTAACATGCGTTATCCTCAAAAATATTGATCGAAACCACGTTTAATCGACTGTTTCAGTGTGGTACCACACTGCTACGTGACCCAAACCAGAAAAAACCCAGGATCTGCTCAACAAGTATGTGAAAAACGCGAAAGTATGAACCTGACGAGGGCAAATCCTAGACCTAACCCAGACCTAACATGCGTTATCCTCTAAAATATTTATCAAGACCAGGATTAATTGATTGCTCCTGTGTGGTCCCACATTACTACGTGATCCAAACCAGAAAAATCCGTCCAACAAGTATGTGAAGAATGCGAAAGTATGAGCCTGATGAGAGCAAATCCCTGACCTTACCTAGACCTAACATGAATTATTCTCTAAAATATTTATCAAGACCAGGTTTAATTGAATGTTTCAGTGTGGTACCACATTACTACGTGATCCAAACCAGTAAAAACCCAGGATCCGTCCAACAAATATGTGAAGAATGCGAAAGTATGAGCCTGATGAGAGCAAATCCCTGACCTTACCGAGACCTAACATGAATTATTCTCTAAAATATTTATCAAGACCAGGTTTACTGGACTGTTTCAGTGTTGTACTTCATTACTACGTGATGCAATCCAGAAAAAGCCCAGGATCTAGCCGTCAAGTATGAGAAATATGCGAAAGAATGAGCCTGATGAGAGCAAATCCCAGACCTAACCCAGACCTAACATGCGTTATCCTTTAAAATATTGATCGCAACCAGGTTTAATTGACTGTTTCAGTGTTGTACTTCATTACTACGTGTTGCAATCCAGAAAAAGCCCAGGATCTAGCCGTCAAGTATGAGAAATATGCGAAAGAATGAGCCTGATGAGAGCAAATCCCAGACCTAACCCAGACCTAACATGAATTATTCTCTAAAATATTCATCAAAACCAGGTTTAATTGATTGTTTCAGTGTGGTCCCACATTACTTCGTGATCCAAACCAGAGAAAACCCAGGATCCGTTCAACAAGTATGTGAAGAATGCGAAAGTATGAGTCTGATGAGTGAAAATCCCAGACCTAACCGAGACCTAACATGCGTTATCCTCAAAAATATTTATCAAGTCCAGGTTTAATTGATTGTTTCAGTGTGGTCCCACATTACTACGGTATCCAAACCAGAAAAAGCCCAGGATCCGTTCAACAAGTATGTGAAGAATGCGAAAGTATGAGTCTGATGAGTGAAAATCCCAGACCTAACCTAGGCCTAACATGCGTTATCCTCTAAAATATTGATCCAAACCAGGTTTAATGGACTGTTTCAGTGTGGTACCACACTACTACGTGATACAAACCAGAAAAAGCCCAGGATCTAGCCATCAAGTATGAGAAATATGCGAAGGAATGAGCCTGATGAGAGCAAATCCCAGACCTAACCTAGACCAAACATGAATTATTCTCTAAAATATTGATCAAAACCAGGTTTAATTGACTGTTTCAGTGTGGCACCACATTACTGCGTGATCCAATCCAGAAATAGCCCAGGATCCAGCCATGAAGTATGAGAAATATGCGTAAGTATGAGCGTGATGAGGGCAAATCATAGACCTAACCCAGACCTAACATGCGTTATCCTCTAAAATATTTATCAAGGCCAGGTTTAATTGAATGTTTCAGTGTGGTACCACATTACTACGTGAACCAAACCAGAAAAAACCCAGGATCCGTTCAACAAGTAAGTTAAAACTGCGACAGTATGACCCTGATGAGAGCAAATCCCAGACCTAACCTAGACCTGACATGCGTTGTCCTCTAAAATATTGATGGAAACCAGGTTTAATTGACAGTTTCACTGTTGAACTTCATTACTACGTGATGCAATCCAAAAAAAGCCCAGGATCTAGCCATCAAGTATGAGAAATATGCGAAAGAATGAGCCTGATGAGGGCAAATCATAGACCTAACCCAGACCTAACATGCGTTATCCTCTAAAATATTTATCGAGATCAGGTTTAATTGATTGTTTCAGTGTGGTACCACATTACTTCGTGATCCACACCAGAAAAAACCCAAGATCCGTTCAACAAGTATGTGAGGAATGCGAAAGTATGAGTCTGATAAGTGAAAATCCCAGGCCTAACCTGGACCTAACATGCGTTATCCTCAATAATATTGATCGAAACCACGTTTAAATGAGTGTTTCAGTGTTGTACTTCATTACTACGTGATGCAATCCAGAAAAAGCCCAGGGTCTAGCCATTTAGTATGAGAAATATGCGAAAGAATGAGCCTGATGAGAGCAAATCCCAGGCCTAACCTAGACCTAACATGAATTATTCTCTAAAATATTCATCAAAACCAGGTTTAATTGACTGTTTCAGTGTGGTACCACATTACTACGTGATCCAAACCAGTAAAAACCCAGGATCCGTTCAACAAGTATGTGAAGAATGCGAAAGTATGAGTCTGATGAGTGAAAATCCCCGGCCTAACCTAGACCTAACATGCGTTATCTTCAAAAATATTCATCCAAACCAGGTTTAATGGACTGTTTCAGTGTGGTACCACATTACTACGTGCTGCAATCCAGAAATAGCCCGGGATCCAGCCATGAAGTATGACGAATATGCGAAAGTATGCGCCTGATGAGGGCAAATCCTAGACCTAACCCAGACCTAACATACGTTATCCTCTAAAATATTTATCGAGATCAGGTTTAATTGATTGTTTCAGTGTGGTACCACATTACTACGTGATCCACACCAGAAAAAACCCAAGATCCGTTCAACAAGTATGTGAAGAATGCGAAAGTATGAGTCTGATGAGTGAAAATCCCAGGCCTAACCTGGACCTAACATGCGTTGTCCTCAATAATATTGATCGAAACCAGGTTTAATTGAGTGTTTCAGTGTTGTACTTCATTACTACGTGATGCAATCCAGAAAAAGCCCAGGATCTAGCCATCTAGTATGAGAAATATGCGAAAGAATGAGCCTGATGAGAGCAAATCCCAGGCCTAACCTAGACCTAACATGAATTATTCTCTAAAATATTCATCAAAACCAGGTTTAATTGACTGTTTCAGTGTGGTACCACATTACTACGTGATCCAATCCAGAAATAGCCCAGGATCCAGCCATGAAGTATGAGAAATATGCGAAAGGATGAGCCTGATGAGGGCAAATCCTAGACCTAACCCAGACCTAACATGCGTTATCCTCTAAAATTTTTATCAAGACCAGGTTTAATTGAATGTTTCAGTGTGGTACCACATTCCTACGTGATCCAAACCAGCAAAAACCCAGGATCCGTTCAACAAGTATGTGAAGACTGCGAAAGTATGAGTCTGATGAGTGAAAATCCCCGGCCTAACCTAGACCTAACATGCGTTATCCTCAAAAATATTGATCGAAACCACGTTTAATCGACTGTTTCAGTGTGGTACCACACTGCTACGTGACCCAAACCAGAAAAAACCCAGGATCTGTTCAACAAGTATGTGAAAAACGCGAAAGTATGAGCCTGATGAGGGCAAATCCTAGACCTAACCCAGACCTAACATGCGTTATCCTGTAAAATATTGATCGCAACCAGGTTTAATGGACTGTTTCAGTGTGGTACCACATTACTACGTGATACAATCCAGAAATAGCCCAGGATCTAGCCATGAAGTATGAGAAATATCTGAAGTATGAACCTGACGAGGGCAAATCCTAGACCTAACCCAGACCTAACATGCGTTATCCTCTAAAATATTTATCAAGACCAGGATTAATTGATTACTCCTGTGTGGTCCCACATTACTACGTGATCCAAACCAGAAAAAACCCAGGATCCGTCCAACAAGTATGTGAAGAATGCGAAAGTATGAGCCTGATCAGAGCAAATCCCTGACCTTACCTAGACCTAACATGAATTATTCTCTAAAATATTTATCAAGACCAGGCTTAATTGAATGTTTCAGTGTGGTACCACATTACTACGTGATCCAAACCAGTAAAAACCCAGGATCCGTTCAACAAGTATGTGAAGAATGCGAAAGTATGAGCCTGATGAGAGCAAATCCCTGACCTTACCTAGACCTAACATGAATTATTCTCTAAAATATTTATCAAGACCAGGTTTACTGGACTGTTTCAGTGTTGTACTTCATTACTACGTGATGCAATCCAGAAAAAGCCCAGGATCTAGCCGTCAAGTATGAGAAATATGCGAAAGAATGAGCCTGATGAGAGCAAATCCCAGACCTAACCCAGACCTAACATGCGTTATCCTTTAAAATATTGATCGCAACCAGGTTTAATTGACTGTATCAGTGTTGTACTTCATTACTACGTGATGCAATCCAGAAAAAGCCCAGGATCTAGCCGTCAAGTATGAGAAATATGCGAAAGAATGAGCCTGATGAGAGCAAATCCCAGACCTAACCCAGACCTAACATGAATTATTCTCTAAAATATTCATCAAAACCAGGTTTAATTGATTGTTTCAGTGTGGTCCCACAGTACTTCGTGATCCAAACCAGAGAAAACCCAGGATCCGTTCAACAAGTATGTGAAGAATGCGAAAGTATGAGTCTGATGAGTGAAAATCCCAGACCTAACCTAGACCTAACATGCGTTATCCTCAAAAATATTGATCCAAACCAGGTTTACTGGACTGTTTCAGTGTTGTACTTCATTACTACGTGATGCAATCCAGAAAAAGCCCAGGATCTAGCCGTCAAGTATGAGAAATATGCGAAAGAATGAGCCTGATGAGAGCAAATCCCAGACCTAACCCAGACCTAGCATGCGTTATCCTCTAAAATATTTATCAAGATCAGGTTTAATTGATTGTTTCAGTGTGGTACCACATTACTACGTGATCCACACCAGAAAAAACGCAAGATCCGTTCAGCAAGTATGTGAAGAATGCGAAAGTATGAGTCTGATGAGTGAAAATCCCAGGCCTAACCTAGACCTAACATGCGTTATCCTCAATAATATTGATGGAAACCAGGTTTAAGTGAGTGTTTCAGTGTTGTACTTCATTACTACGTGATGCAATCCAGAAAAAGCCCAGGATCTATCCATCAAGTATGAGAAATATGCGAAAGAATGAGCCTGATGAGAGCAAATCCCAGACCTAACCTAGACCTAACATGAATTATTCTCTAAAATATTGATCGAAACCAGGTTTAATTGACTGGTTCAGTGTTGTACTTCATTACTACGTGATGCAATCCAGAAAAAGCCCAGGATCTAGCCGTCAAGTATGAGAAATATGCGAAAGAATGAGCCTGATGAGAGCAAATCCCAGACCTAACCTAGACCTAACATGAATTATTCTCTAAAATATTTATCAAGACCAGGTTTAATGGACTGTTTCAGTGTGGTACCACATTACTACGTGCTCCAATCCAGAAATAGCCCAGGATCCAGCCATGAAGTATGAGAAATATGCGAAAGTATGCGCCTGATGAGGGCAAATCCTAGACCTAACCCAGACCTAACATGTGTTATCCTGTAAAATATTTATCAAGACCAGGTTTAATTGATTGCTCCTGTGTGGTCCCACATTACTACGTGATCCAAACCAGAAAAAACCCAGGATCCGTTCAACAAGTATGAGAAGAATGCGATAGTATGAGTATGATGAGTGAAAATCCCAGGCCTAACCTAACGTAACATGCGTTATCCTCTAAAATATTTATCAAGACCAGGTTTAATTGATTGTTTCAGTGTGGTCCCACATTACTACGTTATCCAAACCAGAAAAAACCTAGGATCCGTTCAACAAGTATGTGAAGAATGCGAAAGTATGAGTCTGATGAGTGAAAATCCCAGACCTAACCTAGGCCTAACATGCGTTATCCTCTAAAATATTGATCCAAACCAGGTTTAATGGACTGTTTCAGTGTGGTACCACACTACTACGTGATACAAACCAGAAAAAGCCCAGGATCTAGCCATCAAGTATGAGAAATATGCGAAAGAATGAGCCTGATGAGAGCAAATCCCAGACCTAACCTAGACCAAACATGAATTATTCTCTAAAATATTTATCAAGGCCAGGTTTAATTGAATGTTTCAGTGTGGTACCACATTACTACGTGAACCAAACCAGAAAAAACCCAGGATCCGTTCAACAAGTAAGTTAAAACTGCGACAGTATGACCCTGATGAGAGCAAATCCCAGACCTAACCTAGACCTGACATGCGTTGTCCTCTAAAATATTGATGGAAACCAGGTTTAATTGACAGTTTCAGTGTTGAACTTCATTACTACGTGATGCAATCCAAAAAAAGCCCAGGATCTAGCCATCAAGTATGAGAAATATGCGAAAGAGTGAGCCTGATGAGAGCAAATCCCTGACCTAACCTAGACCTAACATGAATTATTCTCTAAAATATTGATGGAAACCAGGTTTAATTGACTGCTTCAGTGTTGTACATCATTACTACGTGATGCAATCCAAAAAAAGCCCAGGATCTAGCCATCAAGTATGAGAAATATGCGAAAGAATGAGCCTGATGAGAGCAAATCCCTGACCTTACCTAGACCTAACATGAATTATTCTCTAAAATATTTATCAAGACCAGGTTTAATTGAATGTTTCAGTGTGGTACCACATTACTACGTGATCCAAACCAGTAAAAACCCAGGAGCCGTTCAACAAGTATGTGAAGAATGCGAAAGTATGAGTCTGATGAGCGAAAATCCCAGACCTAACCTAGACCTAACCTGCGTTATCCTCTAAAATGTCGATCCAAACCAGGTTTAATGGACTGGTTCAGTGTGGTACCACACTACTGCGTGATCCAAACCAGAAAAAACCCAGGGTCTGTTCAACAAGTATGTGAAAAACGCGAAAGTATGAGCCTGATGTGGGCAAATCCCATACCTATCCCAGACCTAACTTGCGTTGTCCTCTAAGATATTGATGGAAACCAGGTTTAATTGACTGTTTCAGTGTGGTCCCACATTACTACCTGATGCAATCCAGAAAAAGCCCAGGATCTAGCCATCAAGTTTGAGAAATATGCGAAAGAATGAGCCTGATGAGGGCAAATCCTAGACCTAACCCAGACCTAACATGCGTTATCCTCAAAAATATTGATCGAAACCAGGTTTAATCGACTGTTTCAGTGTGGTACCACACTACTACGTGACCCAATCCAGAAAAAACCCGGGATCTGTTCAACAAGTATGTGAAAAACGCGAAAGTATGAGCCTGATGAGGGCAAATCCTAGACCTAACCCAGACCTAACATGCGTTATCCTCTAAAATATTGATCGAAACCTGGTTTAATCGACTGTTTCAGTGTGGTACCACATTACTATGCGATCCAAAGCAGAAAAAACACTCGATCAGGTCAACATGTATGTTAAAACTGCGAAAGTATGACCCTGATGAGAGCAAATCCCAGACCTAACCTAGACCTAACATGAATTATTCTCTAATATATTGATCGAAACCAGGTTTAATTGACTGTTTCAGTGTTGTACTTCATTACTACGTGATGCAATCCAGAAAAAGCCCAGGATCTAGCCATCAAGTATGAGAAATATGCGAAAGAATGAGCCTGATGAGAGCAAATCCCTGACCTAACCTAGACCTAACATGAATTATTCTCTAAAATATTGATGGAAACCAGGTTTAATTGACTGCTTCAGTGTTGTACATCATTACTACGTGATGCAATCCAAAAAAAGCCCAGGATCTAGCCATCAAGTATGAGAAATATGCGAAAGAATGAGCCTGATGAGAGCAAATCCCTGACCTTACCTAGACCTAACATGAATTATTCTCAAAAATATTTATCAAGACCAGGTTTAATTGAATGTTTCAGTGTGGTACCACATTACTACGTGATCCAAACCAGTAAAAACCCAGGATCCGTTCAAGAAGTATGTGAAGAATGCGAAAGTATGAGTCTGATGAGTGAAAATCCCCGGCCTAACCTAGACCTAACATGCGTTATCCTCAAAAATATTGATCCAAACCAGGTTTAATGGACTGTTTCAGTGTGGTACCACATTACTACGTGCTCCAATCCAGAAATAGCCCAGGATCCAGCCATGAAGTATGAGAAATATGCGAAAGTATGCGCCTGATGAGCGCAAATCCTAGACCTAACCTAGACCTAACATGCGTTATCCTCTAAAATATTTATCGAGATCAGGTTTAATTGGTTGTTTCAGTGTGGTACCACATTACTACGTGATCCAATCCAGAAATAGCCCAGGATCCAGCCATGAAGTATGAGAAATATGCGAAAGTATGAGCCTGATGAGGGCAAATCCTAGACCTAACCCAGACCTAACATGCGTTATCCTCTAAAATATTTATCAAGACCAGGTTTAATTGAATGTTTCAGTGTGGTACCACATTACTACGTGATCCAAACCAGCAAAATCCCAGGATCCGTTCAACAAGTATGTGAAGAATGCGAAAGTATGAGTCTGATGAGGGCAAATCCCAGACGTATCCCAGACCTAACATGCGTTATCCTCTAAAATATTTATCACGACCAGGTTTAATTGATTGTTTCAGTGTGGTACCACATTACTATGTGATCCAAACCAGAAAATAACCCAGGATCTGTTCAACGAGTATGTGAAGTGTGCGAAAGTTTGAGTCTGATGAGGGCAAATCCCAGACCTATCCCAGACCTAACATGCGTTATCCTCAAAAATATTGATCGAAACCACGTTTAATCGACTGTTTCAGTGTGGTACCACACTGCTACGTGACCCAAACCAGAAAAAACCCAGGATCTGTTCAACAAGTATGTGAAAAACGCGAAAGTATGAGCCTGATGAGGGCAAATCCTAGACCTAACCCAGACCTAACATGCGTTATCTTGTAAAATATTGATCGCAACCAGGTTTAATGGACTGTTTCAGTGTGGTACCACATTACTACGTGATACAATCCAGAAATAGCCCAGGATCTAGCCATGAAGTATGAGAAATATCTGAAGTATGAACCTGACGAGGGCAAATCCCCGGCCTAACCTAGACCTAACATGCGTTATCTTCAAAAATATTCATCCAAACCAGGTTTAATGGACTGTTTCAGTGTGGTACCACATTACTACGTGCTGCAATCCAGAAATAGCCCGGGATCCAGCCATGAAGTATGAGGAATATGCGAAAGTATGCGCCTGATGAGGGCAAATCCTAGACCTAACCCAGACCTAACATACGTTATCCTCTAAAATATTTATCGAGATCAGGTTTAATTGATTGTTTCAGTGTGGTACCACATTACTACGTGATCCACACCAGAAAAAACCCAAGATCCGTTCAACAAGTATGTGAAGAATGCGAAAGTATGAGTCTGATGAGTGAAAATCCCAGGCCTAACCTGGACCTAACATGCGTTGTCCTCAATAATATTGATCGAAACCAGGTTTAATTGAGTGTTTCAGTGTTGTACTTCATTACTACGTGATGCAATCCAGAAAAAGCCCAGGATCTAGCCATCTAGTATGAGAAATATGCGAAAGAATGAGCCTGATGAGAGCAAATCCCAGGCCTAACCTAGACCTAACATGAATTATTCTCTAAAATATTCATCAAAACCAGGTTTAATTGACTGTTTCAGTGTGGTACCACATTACTACGTGATCCAATCCAGAAATAGCCCAGGATCCAGCCATGAAGTATGAGAAATATGCGAAAGGATGAGCCTGATGAGGGCAAATCCTAGACCTAACCCAGACCTAACATGCGTTATCCTCTAAAATTTTTATCAAGACCAGGTTTAATTGAATGTTTCAGTGTGGTACCACATTCCTACGTGATCCAAACCAGCAAAAACCCAGGATCCGTTCAACAAGTATGTGAAGAATGCGAAAGTATGAGCCTGATGAGTGAAAATCCCCGGCCTAACCTAGACCTAACATGCGTTATCCTCAAAAATATTGATCGAAACCACGTTTAATCGACTGTTTCAGTGTGGTACCACACTGCTACGTGACCCAAACCAGAAAAAACCCAGGATCTGTTCAACAAGTATGTGAAAAACGCGAAAGTATGAGCCTGATGAGGGCAAATCCTAGACCTAACCCAGACCTAACATGCGTTATCTTGTAAAATATTGATCGCAACCAGGTTTAATGGACTGTTTCAGTGTGGTACCACATTACTACGTGATACAATCCAGAAATAGCCCAGGATCTAGCCATGAAGTATGAGAAATATCTGAAGTATGAACCTGACGAGGGCAAATCCTAGACCTAACCCAGACCTAACATGCGTTATCCTCTAAAATATTTATCAAGACCAGGATTAATTGATTGCTCCTGTGTGGTCCCACATTACTACGTGATCCAAACCAGAAAAAACCCAGGATCCGTCCAACAAGTATGTGAAGAATGCGAAAGTATGAGCCTGATGAGAGCAAATCCCTGACCTTACCTAGACCTAACATGAATTATTCTCTAAAATATTTATCAAGACCAGGTTTAATTGAATGTTTCAGTGTGGTACCACATTACTACGTGATCCAAACCAGTAAAAACCCAGGATCCGTTCAACAACTATGTGAAGAATGCGAAAGTATGAGCCTGATGAGAGCAAATCCCTGACCTTACCTAGACCTAACATGAATTATTCTCTAAAATATTTATCAAGACCAGGTTTACTGGACTGTTTCAGTGTTGTACTTCATTACTACGTGATGCAATCCAGAAAAAGCCCAGGATCTAGCCGTCAAGTATGAGAAATATGCGAAAGAATGAGCCTGATGAGAGCAAATCCCAGACCTAACCCAGACCTAACATGCGTTATCCTTTAAAATATTGATCGCAACCAGGTTTAATTGACTGTATCAGTGTTGTACTTCATTACTACGTGATGCAATCCAGAAAAAGCCCAGGATCTAGCCGTCAAGTATGAGAAATATGCGAAAGAATGAGCCTGATGAGAGCAAATCCCAGACCTAACCCAGACCTAACATGAATTATTCTCTAAAATATTCATCAAAACCAGGTTTAATTGATTGTTTCAGTGTGGTCCCACAGTACTTCGTGATCCAAACCAGAGAAAACCCAGGATCCGTTCAACAAGTATGTGAAGAATGCGAAAGTATGAGTCTGATGAGTGAAAATCCCAGACCTAACCTAGACCTAACATGCGTTATCCTCAAAAATATTGATCCAAACCAGGTTTACTGGACTGTTTCAGTGTTGTACTTCATTACTACGTGATGCAATCCAGAAAAAGCCCAGGATCTAGCCGTCAAGTATGAGAAATATGCGAAAGAATGAGCCTGATGAGAGCAAATCCCAGACCTAACCCAGACCTAACATGCGTTATCCTCTAAAATATTTATCAAGATCAGGTTTAATTGATTGTTTCAGTGTGGTACCACATTACTACGTGATCCACACCAGAAAAAACCCAAGATCCGTTCAGCAAGTATGTGAAGAATGCGAAAGTATGAGTCTGATGAGTGAAAATCCCAGGCCTAACCTAGACCTAACATGCGTTATCCTCAATAATATTGATGGAAACCAGGTTTAAGTGAGTGTTTCAGTGTTGTACTTCATTACTACGTGATGCAATCCAGAAAAAGCCCAGGATCTATCCATCAAGTATGAGAAATATGCGAAAGAATGAGCCTGATGAGAGCAAATCCCAGACCTAACCTAGACCTAACATGAATTATTCTCTAAAATATTGATCGAAACCAGGTTTAATTGACTGGTTCAGTGTTGTACTTCATTACTACGTGATGCAATCCAGAAAAAGCCCAGGATCTAGCCGTCAAGTATGAGAAATATGCGAAAGAATGAGCCTGATGAGAGCAAATCCCAGACCTAACCTAGACCTAACATGAATTATTCTCTAAAATATTTATCAAGACCAGGTTTAATGGACTGTTTCAGTGTGGTACCACATTACTACGTGCTCCAATCCAGAAATAGCCCAGGATCCAGCCATGAAGTATGAGAAATATGCGAAAGTATGCGCCTGATGAGGGCAAATCCTAGACCTAACCCAGACCTAACATGTGTTATCCTCTAAAATATTTATCAAGACCAGGTTTAATTGATTGCTCCTGTGTGGTCCCACATTACTACGTGATCCAAACCAGAAAAAACCCAGGATCCGTTCAACAAGTATGAGCAGAATGCGAAAGTATGAGTATGATGAGTGAAAATCCCAGGCCTAACCTAGACCTAACATGCGTTATCCTCTAAAATATTTATCAAGACCAGGTTTAATTGATTGTTTCAGTGTGGTCCCACATTACTACGTTATCCAAACCAGAAAAAACTTAGGATCCGTTCAACAAGTATGTGAAGAATGCGAAAGTATGAGTCTGATGAGTGAAAATCCAGACCTAACCTAGGCCTAACATGCGTTATCCTCTAAAATATTTATCAAGACCAGGCTTAATTTATTGTTTCAGTGTGGTCCCACAGTACTTCGTGATCCAAACCAGAGAAAACCCAGAATCCGTTCAACAAGTATGTGAAGAATGCGAAAGTATGAGTCTGATGAGTGAAAATCCCAGACCTAACCTAGGCCTAACATGCGTTATCCTCTAAAATATTGATCCAAACCAGGTTTAATGGACTGTTTCAGTGTGGTACCACACTACTACGTGATACAAACCAGAAAAAGCCCAGGATCTAGCCATCAAGTATGAGAAATATGCGAAAGAATGAGCCTGATGAGAGCAAATCCCAGACCTAACCTAGACCAAACATGAATTATTCTCTAAAATATTGATCAAAACCAGGTTTAATTGACTGTTTCAGTGTGGTACCACATTACTGCGTGATCCAATCCAGAAATAGCCCAGGATCCAGCCATGAAGTATGAGAAATATGCGTAAGTATGAGCCTGATGAGGGCAAATCCTAGAACTAACTCAGACCTAACATGCGTTATCCTGTAAAATATTGATCGCAACCAGGTTTAGTGGACTGTTTCAGTGTGGTACCACAATACTACGTGATCCAAACCAGAAAAAACCCAGGATCTGTTCAACAAGTATGTGATAAACGCGAAAGTATGAGTCTGATGAGGTCAAATCCTAGACCTAACCCAAACCTAACATGCGTTATCCTCTAAAATATTTATCAAGGCCAGGTTTAATTGAATGTTTCAGTGTGGTACCACATTACTACGTGAACCAAACCAGAAAAAACCCAGGATCCGTTCAACAAGTAAGTTAAAACTGCGACAGTATGACCCTGATGAGAGCAAATCCCAGACCTAAGCTAGACCTGACATGCGTTGTCCTCTAAAATATTGATGGAAACCAGGTTTAATTGACAGTTTCAGTGTTGAACTTCATTACTACGTGATGCAATCCAAAAAAAGCGCAGGATCTAGCCATCAAGTATGAGAAATATGCGAAAGAGTGAGCCTGATGAGAGCAAATCCCTGACCTAACCTAGACCTATCATGAATTATTCTCTAAAATATTGATGGAAACCAGGTTTAATTGACTGCTTCAGTGTTGTACATCATTACTACGTGATGCAATCCAAAAAAAGCCCAGGATCTAGCCATCAAGTATGAGAAATAAGCGAAAGAATGAGCCTGATGAGAGTAAATCCCTGACCTTACCTAGACCTAACATGAATTATTCTCTAAAATATTTATCAAGACCAGGTTTAATTGAATGTTTCAGTGTGGTACCACATTACTACGTGATCCAAACCAGTAAAAACCCAGGATCCGTTCAACAAGTATGTGAAGAATGCGAAAGTATGAGTCTGATGAGCGAAAATCCCAGACCTAACCTAGACCTAACATGCGTTATCCTCTAAAATGTCGGTCCAAACCAGGTTTAATGGACTGGTTCAGTGTGGTACCACACTACTACGTGATCCAAACCAGAAAAAACCCAGGATCTGTTCAACAAGTATGTGAAAAACGCGAAAGTATGAGCCTGATGTGGGCAAATCCCATACCTATCCCAGACCTAACTTGCGTTGTCCTCTAAGATATTGATGGAAACCAGGTTTAATTGACTGTTTCAGTGTGGTCCCACATTACTACGTGATGCAATCCAGAAAAAGCCCAGGATCTAGCCATCAAGTTTGAGAAATATGCGAAAGAATGAGCCTGATGAGGGCAAATCCTAGACCTAGCCCAGACCTAACATGCGTTATCCTCAAAAATATTGATCGAAACCAGGTTTAATCGACTGTTTGAGTGTGGTACCACACTACTACGTGACCCAATCCAGAAAAAACCCGGGATCTGTTCAACAAGTATGTGAAAAACGCGAAAGTATGAGCCTGATGAGGGCAAATCCTAGACCTAACCCAGACCTAACATGCGTTATCCTCTAAAATATTGATCGAAACCTGGTTTAATCGACTGTTTCAGTGTGGTACCACATTACTATGCGATCCAAAGCAGAAAAAACCCTCGATCAGGTCAACATGTATGTTAAAACTGCGAAAGTATGACCCTGATGAGAGCAAATCCCATACCTAACCTAGACCTAACATGAATTATTCTCTAATATATTGATCGAAACCAGGTTTAATTGACTGTTTCGGTGTTGTACTTCATTACTACGTGATGCAATCCAGAAAAAGCCCAGGATCTAGCCATCAAGTATGAGAAATATGCGAAAGAATGAGCCTGATGAGAGCAAATCCCTGACCTAACCTAGACCTAACATGAATTATTCTCTAAAATATTGATGGAAACCAGGTTTAATTGACTGCTTCAGTGTTGTACATCATTACTACGTGATGCAATCCAAAAAAAGCCCAGGATCTAGCCATCAAGTATGAGAAATATGCGAAAGAATGAGCCTGATGAGAGCAAATCCCTGACCTTACCTAGACCTAACATGAATTATTCTCAAAAATATTTATCAAGACCAGGTTTAATTGAACGTTTCAGTGTGGTACCACATTACTACGTGATCCAAACCAGTAAAAACCCAGGATCCGTTCAACAAGTATGTGAAGAATGCGAAAGTATGAGTCTGATGAGTGAAAATCCCCGGCCTAACCTAGACCTAACATGCGTTATCCTCAAAAATATTGATCCAAACCAGGTTTAATGGACTGTTTCAGTGTGGTACCACATTACTACGTGCTCCAATCCAGAAAATAACCCAGGATCTGTTCAACGAGTATGTGAAGTGTGCGAAAGTTTGAGTCTGATGAGGGCAAATCCCAGACCTATCCCAGACCTAACTTGCGTTATCCTCTAAAATATTGATCGAAACCAGGTCTAATTGACTGTTTCAGCGTGGTACCACATTACTACGTGACACAATCCAGAAATAGCCCAGGATCTAGCCATGAAGTATGAGAAATATGCGAAAGTATGAGCCTGATGAGGGCAAATCCTAGACCTAACCCAGACCTAACATGCGTTATCCTCTAAAATATTTATCAAGACCAGGTTTAATTGAATGTTTCAGTGTGATACCACATTACTACGTGATCCAAACCAGCAAAAACCCAGGATCCGTTCAACAAGTATGTGAAGAATGCGAAAGTATGAGTCTGATGAGGGCAAATCCCAGACGTATCCCAGACCTAACATGCGTTATCCTCTAAAATATTTATCAAGACCAGGTTTAATTGATTGTTTCAGTGTGGTACCACATTACTATGTGATCCAAACCAGAAAATAACCCAGGATCTGTTCAACGAGTATGTGAAGTGTGCGAAAGTTTGAGTCTGATGAGGGCAAATCCCAGACCTATACCAGACCTAACTTGCGTTATCCTCTAAAATATTGATCGAAACCAGGTCTAATTGACTGTTTCAGCGTGGTACCACATTACTACGTGACACAATCCAGAAATAGCCCAGGATCTAGCCATGAAGTATGAGAAATATGCGAAAGTATGAGCCTGATGAGGGCAAATCCTAGACCTAACCCAGACCTAACATGCGTTATCCTCTAAAATATTTATCAAGACCAGGTTTAATTGAATGTTTCAGTGTGATACCACATTACTACGTGATCCAAACCAGCAAAAACCCAGGATCCGTTCAACAAGTATGTGAAGAATGCGAAAGTATGAGTCTGATGAGGGCAAATCCCAGACGTATCCCAGACCTAACATGCGTTATCCTCTAAAATATTTATCAAGACCAGGTTTAATTGATTGTTTCAGTGTGGTACCACATTACTATGTGATCCAAACCAGAAAATAACCCAGGATCTGTTCAACGAGTATGTGAAGTGTGCGAAAGTTTGAGTCTGATGAGGGCAAATCCCAGACCTATCCCAGACCTAACTTGCGTTATCCTCTAAAATATTGATCGAAACCAGGTCTAATTGACTGTTTCAGCGTGGTACCACATTACTACGTGACACAATCCAGAAATAGCCCAGGATCTAGCCATGAAGTATGAGAAATATGCGAAAGTATGAGCCTGATGAGGGCAAATCCTAGACGTAACCCGGACCTAACATACGTTATCCTCTAAAATATTTATCAAGACCAGGTTTAATTGAATGTTTCAGTGTGGTACCACATTACTACGTGCACCAAACCGGAAAAAACCCAGGATCCGTTCAACAAGTATGTGAAGAATGCGAAAGTATGAGTCTGATGAGTGAAAATCCCAGGCCTAACCTAGACCTAACATGCGTTATCCTCTAAAATATTGATCGAAACCAGGTTTAATTGACTGTTTCGGTGTTGTACTTCATTACTACGTGATGCAATCCAGAAAAAGCCCAGGATCTAGCCATCAAGTATGAGAAATATGCGAAAGAATGAGCCTGATGAGAGCAAATCCCAGGCCTAACCTAGACCTAACATGCGTTATCCTCAAAAATATTGATCGAAACCTGGTTTAATCGACTGTTTCAGTGTGGTACCACATTACTGCGCGATCCAATCCAGAAAAAACCCAGGATCTGTTCAACAAGTATGTGAAAAATGCGAAAGTATGACCCTGATGTGGGCAAATCCCAGACCTATCCCAGACCTACCTTGCATTGTCCTCTAAAATATTGATCGAAACCAGGTTTAATTGACTGTTTCAGTGTGGTACCACATTACTACGTGATCCAATCCAGAAATAGCCCAGGATCTAGCCATGAAGTATGAGAAATATGCGAAAGTATGAGCCTGATGAGGGCAAACCTACACCTAACCCAGACCTAACATGTGTTATCACCTAAAATATTTATCAAGACCTGGTTTAATTGATTGTTTCAGTGTGGTACCACATTACTACGTGAACCATACCAGAAAAAACCCAGGATCTGTTCAACAAGTATGTGAAAAACGCGAAAGTATGAGCCTGATGAGAGCAAATCCCAGACCTATCCCAGACCTAACTTGCGTTATCCACTAAAATATTGATCGAAACCAGGTTTAATTGACTGTTTCTGTGTGGTACCACATTACTACGTGATACAATCCAGAAATAGCCCAGGATCTAGCCATGAAGTATGAGAAATATCTGAAGTATGAACCTGACGAGGGCAAATCCTAGACCTAACCCAGACCTAACATGCGTTATCCTCTAAAATATTTATCAAGACCAGGTTTAATTGATTGCTCCTGTGTGGTCCCACATTACTACGTGATCCAAACCAGAAAAAACCCAGGATCCGTTCAACAAGTATGAGAAGAATGCGAAAGTATGAGTATGATGAGTGAAAATCCCAGGCCTAACCTAGACCTAACATGCGTTATCCACAAAAATATTGATCGAAACCTGGTTTAATCGACTGTTTCAGTGTGGTACCACATTACTATGTGATCCAAAACAGAAAATAACCCAGGATCTGTTCAACAAGTATGTGAAGTGTGCGAAAGTATGAGTCTGATGAGGGCAAATCCCAGACCTATCCCAGACCTAACATGCGTTATCCTCTAAAATATTTATCAAGACCAGGTTTAATTGATTGTTTCAGTGTGGTCCCACATTACTACGTTATCCAAACCAGAAAAAACCCAGGATCCGTTCAACAAGTATGTGAAGAATGCGAAAGTATGAGTCTGATGAGTGAAAATCCCAGACCTAACCTAGGCCTAACATGCGTTATCCTCTAAAATATTGATCCAAACCAGGTTTAATGGACTGTTTCAGTGTGGTACCACACTACTACGTGATACAAACCAGAAAAAACCCAGGATCTGTTCAACAAGTATGTGAAAAACGCGAAAGTATGAGCCTGATGTGGGCAAATCCCAGACCTACCCCAGACCTAACTTGCGCTGTCCTCTAAGATATTGATGGAAACCAGGTTTAATTGACTGTTTCAGTGTTGTACTTCATTACTACGTGATGCAATCCAGAAAAAGCACAGGATCTAGCCATCAAGTATGAGAAATATGCGAAAGAATGAGCCTGATGAGAGCAAATCCTAGACCTAACCCAGACCTAACATGCGTCATCCTGTAAAATATTGATCGCAACCAGGTTTAATGGACTGTTTCAGTGTGGTACCACACTACTACGTGATCCAAACCAGAAAAAACCCAGGATCTGTTCAACAAGTATGTGAAAAACGCGAAAATATGAGTCTGATGTGGTCAAATCCTAGACCTAACCCAAACCTAACATGCGTTATCCTCTAAAATATTTATCAAGGCCAGGTTTAATTGAATGTTTCAGTGTGGTACCACATTACTACGTGAAACAAACCAGAAAAAACCCAGGATCCCTTCAACAAGTAAGTTAAAACTGCGACAGTATGACCCTGATGAGAGCAAATCCCAGACCTAACCTATACCTGACATGCGTTGTCCTCTAAAATATTGATGGAAACCAGGTTTAATCGACAGTTTCAGTGTTGAACTTCGTTACTACGTGATGCAATCCAAAAAAAGCCCAGGATCTAGCCATCAAGTATGAGAAATATGCGAAAGAATGAGCCTGATGAGAGCAAATCCCTGACCTTACCTAGACCTAACATGAATTATTCTCTAAAATATTTATCAAGACCAGGCTTAATTGAATGTTTAAGTGTGGTGCCACATTACTACGTGATCCAAACCAGTAAAAACCCGGGATCCGTTCAACAAGTATGTGAAGAATGCGAAAGTATGAGTCTGATGAGTGAAAATCCCCGGCCTAACCTAGACCTAACATGCGTTATCCTCAAAAATATTGATCCAAACCAGGTTTAATGGACTGTTTCAGTGTGGTACCACATTACTACGTGCTCCAATCCAGAAATAGCCCAGGATCCAGCCATGAAGTATGAGAAATATGCGAAAGTATGCGCCTGATGAGGGCAAATCCTAGACCTAACCCAGACCTAACATGCGTTATCCTCTAAAATATTTATCGAGATCAGGTTTAATTGATTGTTTCAGTGTGGTACCACATTACTACGTGATCGACACCAGAAAAAACCCAAGATCCGTTCAACAAGTATGTGAAGAATGCGAAAGTATGAGTCTGATGGGTGAAAATTCCAGGCCTAACCTGGACCTAGCATGCGTTATCCTCAATAATATTGATCGAAACCAGGTTTAGTTGAGTGTTTCAGTGTTGTACTTCATTACTACGTGATGCAATCCAGAAAATGCCCAGGATCTAGCCATCTAGTATGAGAAATATGCGATAGAATGAGCCTGATGAGGGCAAATCCTAGACCTAACCCAGACCTAACATGCGTTATCCTCTAAAATATTTATCAAGACCAGGTTTAATTGAATGTTTCACTGTGGTACCACATTACTACGTGATCCAAACCAGCAAAAACCCAGGATCCGTTCAACAAGTATGTGAAGAATGCGAAAGTATGAGTCTGATGAGTGAAAATGCCCGGCCTAACCTAGACCTAACATGCGTTATCCTCAAAAATATTGATCGAAACCACGTTTAATCGATTGTTTCAGTGTGGTACCACACTAGTACGTGACCCAAACCAGAAAAAACCCAGGATCTGTTCAACAAGTATGTGAAAAACGCGAAAGTATGAGCCTGATGAGGGCAAATCCCAGACCTATCCCAGACCTAACTTGCGTTATCCACTAAAATATTGATCGAAACCAGGTTTAATTGACTGTTTCTGTGTGGTACCACATTACTACGTGATACAATCCAGAAATAGCCCAGGATCTATCCATGAAGTATAAGAAATATGCGAAAGTATGAGCCTGATGAGGGCAAATCCTAGACCTATCCCAGACCTAACTTGCGTTATCCTCTAAAATATTGATCGAAACCAGGTTTAATTGACTGTTTCAGTGTCGTACTTCATTACTACGTGATGCAATCCAGAAAAAGCTCCGGATCTAGCCATCAAGTATGAGAAATATGCGAAAGAATGAGCCTGATGAGAGCAAATCCCAGGCCTAACCTAGACCTAACATGCGTTATCCTCAAAAATATTGATCGAAACCTGGTTTAATCGACTGTTTCAGTGTGGTACCACATTACTATGTGATCCAAACCAGAAAATAACCCAGGATCTGTTCAACAAGTATGTGAAGTGTGCGAAAGTATGAGTCTGATGAGGGCAAATCCCAGACCTATCCCAGACCTAACATGCGTTATCCTCTAAAATATTTATCAAGACCAGGTTTAATTGATTGTTTCAGTGTGGTCCCACATTACTACGTTATCCAAACCAGAAAAAACCCAGGATCCGTTCAACAAGTATGTGAAGAATGCGAAAGTATGAGTCTGATGAGTGAAAATCCCTGACCTAACCTAGGCCTAACATGCGTTATCCTCTAAAATATTGATCCAAACCAGGTTTAATGGACTGTTTCAGTGTGGTACCACACTACTGCGTGATACAAACCAGAAAAAACCCAGGATCTGTTCAACAAGTATGTGAAAAACGCGAAAGTATGAGCCTGATGTGGGCAGATCCCAGACCTAACCTAGACCTAACATGAATTGTTCTCTAAAATATTGATCAAAACCAGGTTTAATTGAATGTTTCAGTGTGGTACCACATTACTACGTGTACCAAACCGGAAAAAACCCAGGATCCGTTCAACAAGTATGTGAAGAATGCGAAAGTATGAGTCTGATGAGTGAAAATCCCAGGCCTAACCTAGACCTAACATGCGTTATCCTCTAAAATATTGATCGATACCAGGTTTAATCGACTGTTTCAGTGTGGTACCACATTACTATGTGATCCAAACCAGAAAATAGCCCAGGATCTATCCATGAAGTATAAGAAATATGCGAAAGTATGAGCCTGATGAGGGCAAATCCTAGACCTATCCCAGACCTAACTTGCGTTATCCTCTAAAATATTGATC
The DNA here is from genome assembly GCF_051014445.1 of Colletes latitarsis. Classification (NCBI taxonomy): domain Eukaryota; kingdom Metazoa; phylum Arthropoda; class Insecta; order Hymenoptera; family Colletidae; genus Colletes; species Colletes latitarsis. Next base: position 28,847,944 of record NW_027488367.1, on the reverse strand, counting down.
GAAACCAGGTTTAATTGACTGTTTCAGTGTCGTACTTCATTACTACGTGATGCAATCCAGAAAAAGCCCCGGATCTAGCCATCAAGTATGAGAAATATGCGAAAGAATGAGCCTGATGAGAGCAAATCCCAGGCCTAACCTAGACCTAACATGCGTTATCCTCAAAAATATTGATCGAAACCTGGTTTAATCGACTGTTTCAGTGTGGTACCACATTACTATGTGATCCAAACCAGAAAATAACCCAGGATCTGTTCAACGAGTATGTGAAGTGTGCGAAAGTATGAGCCTGATGAGGGCAAATCCCAGACCTATCCCAGACCTAACTTGCGTTGGCCTCTAAGATATTGATGGAAACCAGGTTTAATTGACTTTTTCAGTGTTGTACTTCATTACTACGTGATGCAATCCAGATGAAGCCCAGGATCTAGCCATCAAGTATGAGAAATATGCGAAAGAATGAGCCTGATGAGAGCAAATCCCAGACCTAACCTAGACTTAACATGAGTTATTCTCTAAAATATTGATCGAAACCAGGTTTAATTGACTGTTTCAGTGTGGTCCCACATTACTACGTGATCCAATCCAGAAATAGCCAAGGATCTAGTCATGAAGTATGTGAAATATGCGAAAGTATGAGCCTGACGAGGGCAAATCCTAGACCTAACCCAGACCTAACATGCGTTATCCTCTCAAATATTTATCATGACCAGGTTTAATGGACTGCTTCAGTGTGGTACCACTTTACTACGTGGTCCAAAGCAGAAAAAACCCTCGATCAGGCCAACATGTATGTTAAAACTGCGAAAGTATGATCCTGATGAGGGCAAATCCCTGGCCTAACCTAGACCTAACATGCGTTGTCCTCTAAAATATTGATGGAAACCAGGTTTAATTGACTGTTTCAGTGTGGTACCACATTACTACGTGATCCAATCCAGGAATAGCCCAGGATCTAGCCATGAAGTGTGAGAAATATGCGAAAGAATGAGCCTGATGAGAGCAAATCCCAGACCAAACCTAGACCTAACATGAATTATTCTCTAAAATATTGATCGAAACCAGGTTTAATTGACTGTTTCAGTGTGGTCCCACATTACTACGTGATCCATACCAGAAAAAACCCAGGATCTGTTCAACAAGTATGTGAAAAATGCGAAAGCATGAGTCTGATGAGGGCAAATCCCAGGCCAAACCTAGACATAACTTTCGTTATCCTCTAAAATATTGATCGAAACCAGGTTTAGTGGGCTGTTTCAGTGTGGTACCACATTACTGCGCGATCCAATCCAGAAAAAACCCAGGATCTGTTCAACAAGTATGTGAAAAATGCGAAAGTATGACCCTGTTGTGGGCAAATCCCAGACCTATCCCAGACCTAACTTGCATTGTCCTCTAAAATATTGATCGAAACCAGGTTTAATTGACTGTTTCAGTGTGTTACCACATTACTACGTGATCCAATCCAGAAATAGCCCAGGATCTAGCCATGAAGTATGAGAAATATGCGAAAGTATGAGCCTGATGAGGGCAAACCTAGACCTTACCCAGACCTAACATGCGTTATCACCTAAAATATTTATCAAGACCTGGTTTAATTGATTGTTTCAGTGTGGTACCACATTACTACGTGAACCATACCAGAAAAAACCCAGGATCCGTTCAACATGTATCTGAAGAATGCGAAAGTATGAGTCTGATGAGTGAAAATCTCAGGGCTAACCTAGACCTAACATGCACTATCCTCTAAAATATTGATCCAAACCAGGTTTAGTGGACTGTTTCAGTGTGGTACCACTTTACTACTTGATCCAAAGCAGAAAAAACCCTCGATCAGGTCAACATGTATGTTAGAACTGCGAAGGTATGCCCCTGATGAGGGCAAATCCCAGGCCTAACCTAGACCTAACATGAATTATTCTCTAAAATATTGATCGAAACCAGGTTTAATTGACAGTTTCAGTGTGGTACCTCAATACTACGTGATGCAAACCAGAGAAAACCCAGGATCTGTTAAACGAGTATGTGAAGTGTGCGAAAGTATGAGCCTGATGAGGGCAAATCCCAGACCTATCCCAGATCTAACTTGCGTTATCCTCTAAAATATTGATCGAAACCAGGTTTAATTGACTGTTTCTGTGTGGTACCACATTACTACGTGATACAATCCAGAAATAGCCCAGGATCTAGCCATGAAGTATGAGAAATATGCGAAAGTATGAGCCTGACGAGGGCAAATCCTAGACCTAACCCAGACCTAACATGCGTTATCCTCTAAAATATTTATCAAGACCAGGTTTAATTGATTGCTCCTGTGTGGTACCACACTACTACGTGATACAAACCAGAAAAAACCCAGGATCTGTTCAACAAGTATGTGAAAAACGCGAAAGTATGAGCCTGATGTGGGCAGATCCCAGACCTAACCTAGACCTAACATGAATTGTTCTCTAAAATATTGATCAAAACCAGGTTTAATTGACTGTTTCGGTGTGGTACCACATTACTACGTGATCCAAACCAGAAAATAACCCAGGATCTGTTCAAGGAGTATGTGAAGCGTGCGATAGTATGAGTCTGATGAGTGAAAATCCCAGGACTAACCTAGACCTAACATGCGTTATCCTCAATAATATTGATCGAAACCAGGTTTAATCGACTGTTTCAGCGTGGTACCACATTACTACGTGATCCAAACCAGAAAAAAACCCAGGATCTGTTCAACGAGTATGTGAAGTGTGCGAAAGTATGAGTCTGATGAGGGCAAATCTCAGACCTATCCCGGACCTAACTTGCGTTATCCTCTAAAATATTGATCGAAACCAGGTTTAATTGACTGTTAAAGTGTGGTACCACTTTTCTACGTGATCCAAACCAGAAAAATCCCAGGATCCGTTCAACAAGTATGTGAAAAATGCGAAAGTATGACCCTGATGAGGGCAAATCCCAGGCCTAACCTATACCTAACATGCGTTATCCTCAAAAATATTGATCGAAACCTGGTTTGATCGACTGTTTCAGTGTGGTACCACATTACTATGTGATCCAAACCAGAAAATAACCCAGGATCTGTTCAACGAGTATGTGAAGTGTGCGAAAGTTTGAGTCTGATGAGGGCAAATCCTAGACCTATCCCAGACCTAACTTGCGTTATCCTCTAAAATATTGATCGAAACCAGGTTTAATTGACTGTTTCAGCGTGGTACCACATTACTACGTGACACAATCCAAAAATAGCCCAGGATCTAGCCATGAAGCATGAGAAATATGCGAAAGTATGAGCCTGATGAGGGCAAATCCTAGACGTAACCCGGACCTAACATACGTTATCCTCTAAAATATTTATCAAGACCAGGTTTAATTGAATGTTTCAGTGTGGTACCACATTACTACGTGTACCAAACCGGAAAAAACCCAGGATCCGTTCAACAAGTATGTGAAGAATGCGAAAGTATGAGTCTGATGAGTGAAAATCCCAGGCCTAACCTAGACCTAACATGCGTTATCCTCTAAAATATTGATCGATACCAGGTTTAATTGACTGTTTCAGTGTCGTACTTCATTACTACGTGATGCAATCCAGAAAAAGCCCCGGATCTAGCCATCAAGTATGAGAAAGATGCGAAAGAATGAGCCTGATGAGAGCAAATCCCAGGCCTAACCTAGACCTAACATGCGTTATCCTCAAAAATATTGATCGAAACCTGGTTGAATCGACTGTTTCAGTGTGGTACCACATTACTATGTGATCCAAACCAGAAAATAGCCCAGGATCTATCCATGAAGTATAAGAAATATGCGAAAATATGAGCCTGATGAGGGCAAATCCTAGACCTAGCCCAGACCTAACATGCGTTATCCTCAAATATATTTATCAAGACCAGGTTTAACTGAATGTTTCAGTGTGGTACCACATTACTACGTGATCCATACCAGAAAAAACCCAGGATCTGTTCAACAAGTATGTGAAAAATGCGAAAGCATGAGTCTGATGAGGGCAAATCCCAGGCCAAACCTAGACATAACTTTCGTTATCCTCTAAAATATTGATCGAAACCAGGTTTAGTGGGCTGTTTCAGTGTGGTACCACATTACTGCGCGATCCAATCCAGAAAAAACCCAGGATCTGTTCAACAAGTATGTGAAAAATGCGAAAGTATGACCCTGTTGTGGGCAAATCCCAGACCTATCCCAGACCTAACTTGCATTGTCCTCTAAAATATTGATCGAAACCAGGTTTAATTGACTGTTTCAGTGTGTTACCACATTACTACGTGATCCAATCCAGAAATAGCCCAGGATCTAGCCATGAAGTATGAGAAATATGCGAAAGTATGAGCCTGATGAGGGCAAACCTAGACCTAACCCAGACCTAACATGCGTTATCACCTAAAATATTTATCAAGACCTGGTTTAATTGATTGTTTCAGTGTGGTACCACATTACTACGTGAACCATACCAGAAAAAACCCAGGATCCGTTCAACATGTATCTGAAGAATGCGAAAGTATGAGTCTGATGAGTGAAAATCTCAGGGCTAACCTAGACCTAACATGCACTATCCTCTAAAATATTGATCCAAACCAGGTTTAGTGGACTGTTTCAGTGTGGTACCACTTTACTACGTGATCCAAAGCAGAAAAAACCCTCGATCAGGTCAACATGTATGTTAGAACTGCGAAAGTATGCCCCTGATGAGGGCAAATCCCAGGCCTAACCTAGACCTAACATGAATTATTCTCTAAAATATTGATCGAAACCAGGTTTAATTGACAGTTTCAGTGTGGTACCTCAATACTACGTGATGCAAACCAGAGAAAACCCAGGATCTGTTAAACGAGTATGTGAAGTGTGCGAAAGTATGAGCCTGATGAGGGCAAATCCCAGACCTATCCCAGATCTAACTTGCGTTATCCTCTAAAATATTGATCGAAACCAGGTTTAATTGACTGTTTCTGTGTGGTACCACATTACTACGTGATACAATCCAGAAATAGCCCAGGATCTAGCCATGAAGTATGAGAAATATGCGAAAGTATGAGCCTGACGAGGGCAAATCCTAGACCTAACCCAGACCTAACATGCGTTATCCTCTAAAATATTTATCAAGACCAGGTTTAATTGATTGCTCCTGTGTGGTCCCACATTACTACGTGATCCAAACCAGAAAAAACCCAGGATCCGGTCAACAAGTATGAGAAGAATGCGAAAGTATGAGCCTGATGAGGGCAAATCCTAGACCTAAACCAAACCTAACATGCGTTATCCTCTAAAATATTTATCAAGACCAGGTTTAATTGAATGTTCCAGTGTGTTCCCACATTACTACGTGATCCAAACCAGAAAAAACCCAGGATCCGTTCAACAAGTATGTGAAGAATGCGAAGGTATGTGTCTGATGAGTGAAAATCCCAGGCCTAACCTAGACCTAACATGCGTTGTCCTCTAAGATATTGATGGAAACCAGGTTTAATTGACTTTTTCAGTGTTGTACTTCATTACTACGTGATGCAATCCAGATGAAGCCCAGGATCTAGCCATCAAGTATGAGAAATATGCGAAAGAATGAGCCTTCTGAGAGCAAATCCCAGACCTAACCTAGACCTAACATGAGTTATTCTCTAAAATATTGATCGAAACCAGGTTTAATTGACTGTTTCAGTGTGGTCCCACATTACTACGTGATCCAATCCAGAAATAGCCAAGGATCTAGTCATGAAGTATGTGAAATATGCGAAAGTATGAGCCTGACGAGGGCAAATCCTAGACCTAACCCAGACCTAACATGCGTTATCCTCTCAAATATTTATCATGACCAGGTTTAATGGACTGCTTCAGTGTGGTACCACTTTACTACGTGGTCCAAAGCAGAAAAAACCCTCGATCAGGCCAACATGTATGTTAAAACTGCGAAAGTATGATCCTGATGAGGGCAAATCCCTGGCCTAACCTAGACCTAACATGCGTTGTCCTCTAAAATATTGATGGAAACCAGGTTTAATTGACTGTTTCAGTGTGGTACCACATTACTACGTGATCCAATCCAGGAATAGCCCAGGATCTAGCCATGAAGTGTGAGAAATATGCGAAAGAATGAGCCTGATGAGAGCAAATCCCAGACCAAACCTAGACCTAACATGAATTATTCTCTAAAATATTGATCGAAACCAGGTTTAATTGACTGTTTCAGTGTGGTCCCACATTACTACGTGATCCATACCAGAAAAAACCCAGGATCTGTTCAACAAGTATGTGAAAAATGCGAAAGCATGAGTCTGATGAGGGCAAATCCCAGGCCAAACCTAGACATAACTTTCGTTATCCTCTAAAATATTGATCGAAACCAGGTTTAGTGGGCTGTTTCAGTGTGGTACCACATTACTGCGCGATCCAATCCAGAAAAAACCCAGGATCTGTTCAACAAGTATGTGAAAAATGCGAAAGTATGACCCTGTTGTGGGCAAATCCCAGACCTATCCCAGACCTAACTTGCATTGTCCTCTAAAATATTGATCGAAACCAGGTTTAATTGACTGTTTCAGTGTGTTACCACATTACTACGTGATCCAATCCAGAAATAGCCCATGATCTAGCCATGAAGTATGAGAAATATGCGAAAGTATGAGCCTGATGAGGGCAAACCTAGACCTTACCCAGACCTAACATGCGTTATCACCTAAAATATTTATCAAGACCTGGTTTAATTGATTGTTTCAGTGTGGTACCACATTACTACGTGAACCATACCAGAAAAAACCCAGGATCCGTTCAACATGTATCTGAAGAATGCGAAAGTATGAGTCTGATGAGTGAAAATCTCAGGGCTAACCTAGACCTAACATGCACTATCCTCTAAAATATTGATCCAAACCAGGTTTAGTGGACTGTTTCAGTGTGGTACCACTTTACTACGTGATCCAAAGCAGAAAAAACCCTCGATCAGGTCAACATGTATGTTAGAACTGCGAAGGTATGCCCCTGATGAGGGCAAATCCCAGGCCTAACCTAGACCTAACATGAATTATTCTCTAAAATATTGATCGAAACCAGGTTTAATTGACAGTTTCAGTGTGGTACCTCAATACTACGTGATGCAAACCAGAGAAAACCCAGGATCTGTTAAACGAGTATGTGAAGTGTGCGAAAGTATGAGCCTGATGAGGGCAAATCCCAGACCTATCCCAGATCTAACTTGCGTTATCCTCTAAAATATTGATCGAAACCAGGTTTAATTGACTGTTTCTGTGTGGTACCACATTACTACGTGATACAATCCAGAAATAGCCCAGGATCTAGCCATGAAGTATGAGAAATATGCGAAAGTATGAGCCTGACGAGGGCAAATCCTAGACCTAACCCAGACCTAACATGCGTTATCCTCTAAAATATTTATCAAGACCAGGTTTAATTGATTGCTCCTGTGTGGTACCACACTACTACGTGATACAAACCAGAAAAAACCCAGGATCTGTTCAACAAGTATGTGAAAAACGCGAAAGTATGAGCCTGATGTGGGCAGATCCCAGACCTAACCTAGACCTAACATGAATTGTTCTCTAAAATATTGATCAAAACCAGGTTTAATTGACTGTTTCGGTGTGGTACCACATTACTACGTGATCCAAACCAGAAAATAACCCAGGATCTGTTCAAGGAGTATGTGAAGCGTGCGATAGTATGAGTCTGATGAGTGAAAATCCCAGGACTAACCTAGACCTAACATGCGTTATCCTCAATAATATTGATCGAAACCAGGTTTAATCGACTGTTTCAGCGTGGTACCACATTACTACGTGATCCAAACCAGAAAAAAACCCAGGATCTGTTCAACGAGTATGTGAAGTGTGCGAAAGTATGAGTCTGATGAGGGCAAATCTCAGACCTATCCCGGACCTAACTTGCGTTATCCTCTAAAATATTGATCGAAACCAGGTTTAATTGACTGTTAAAGTGTGGTACCACTTTTCTACGTGATCCAAACCAGAAAAATCCCAGGATCCGTTCAACAAGTATGTGAAAAATGCGAAAGTATGACCCTGATGAGGGCAAATCCCAGGCCTAACCTATACCTAACATGCGTTATCCTCAAAAATATTGATCGAAACCTGGTTTGATCGACTGTTTCAGTGTGGTACCACATTACTATGTGATCCAAACCAGAAAATAACCCAGGATCTGTTCAACGAGTATGTGAAGTGTGCGAAAGTTTGAGTCTGATGAGGGCAAATCCTAGACCTATCCCAGACCTAACTTGCGTTATCCTCTAAAATATTGATCGAAACCAGGTTTAATTGACTGTTTCAGCGTGGTACCACATTACTACGTGACACAATCCAAAAATAGCCCAGGATCTAGCCATGAAGCATGAGAAATATGCGAAAGTATGAGCCTGATGAGGGCAAATCCTAGACGTAACCCGGACCTAACATACGTTATCCTCTAAAATATTTATCAAGACCAGGTTTAATTGAATGTTTCAGTGTGGTACCACATTACTACGTGTACCAAACCGGAAAAAACCCAGGATCCGTTCAACAAGTATGTGAAGAATGCGAAAGTATGAGTCTGATGAGTGAAAATCCCAGGCCTAACCTAGACCTAACATGCGTTATCCTCTAAAATATTGATCGATACCAGGTTTAATTGACTGTTTCAGTGTCGTACTTCATTACTACGTGATGCAATCCAGAAAAAGCCCCGGATCTAGCCATCAAGTATGAGAAAGATGCGAAAGAATGAGCCTGATGAGAGCAAATCCCAGGCCTAACCTAGACCTAACATGCGTTATCCTCAAAAATATTGATCGAAACCTGGTTGAATCGACTGTTTCAGTGTGGTACCACATTACTATGTGATCCAAACCAGAAAATAGCCCAGGATCTATCCATGAAGTATAAGAAATATGCGAAAATATGAGCCTGATGAGGGCAAATCCTAGACCTAGCCCAGACCTAACATGCGTTATCCTCAAATATATTTATCAAGACCAGGTTTAACTGAATGTTTCAGTGTGGTACCACATTACTACGTGATCCATACCAGAAAAAACCCAGGATCTGTTCAACAAGTATGTGAAAAATGCGAAAGCATGAGTCTGATGAGGGCAAATCCCAGGCCAAACCTAGACATAACTTTCGTTATCCTCTAAAATATTGATCGAAACCAGGTTTAGTGGGCTGTTTCAGTGTGGTACCACATTACTGCGCGATCCAATCCAGAAAAAACCCAGGATCTGTTCAACAAGTATGTGAAAAATGCGAAAGTATGACCCTGTTGTGGGCAAATCCCAGACCTATCCCAGACCTAACTTGCATTGTCCTCTAAAATATTGATCGAAACCAGGTTTAATTGACTGTTTCAGTGTGTTACCACATTACTACGTGATCCAATCCAGAAATAGCCCAGGATCTAGCCATGAAGTATGAGAAATATGCGAAAGTATGAGCCTGATGAGGGCAAACCTAGACCTAACCCAGACCTAACATGCGTTATCACCTAAAATATTTATCAAGACCTGGTTTAATTGATTGTTTCAGTGTGGTACCACATTACTACGTGAACCATACCAGAAAAAACCCAGGATCCGTTCAACATGTATCTGAAGAATGCGAAAGTATGAGTCTGATGAGTGAAAATCTCAGGGCTAACCTAGACCTAACATGCACTATCCTCTAAAATATTGATCCAAACCAGGTTTAGTGGACTGTTTCAGTGTGGTACCACTTTACTACGTGATCCAAAGCAGAAAAAACCCTCGATCAGGTCAACATGTATGTTAGAACTGCGAAAGTATGCCCCTGATGAGGGCAAATCCCAGGCCTAACCTAGACCTAACATGAATTATTCTCTAAAATATTGATCGAAACCAGGTTTAATTGACAGTTTCAGTGTGGTACCTCAATACTACGTGATGCAAACCAGAGAAAACCCAGGATCTGTTAAACGAGTATGTGAAGTGTGCGAAAGTATGAGCCTGATGAGGGCAAATCCCAGACCTATCCCAGATCTAACTTGCGTTATCCTCTAAAATATTGATCGAAACCAGGTTTAATTGACTGTTTCTGTGTGGTACCACATTACTACGTGATACAATCCAGAAATAGCCCAGGATCTAGCCATGAAGTATGAGAAATATGCGAAAGTATGAGCCTGACGAGGGCAAATCCTAGACCTAACCCAGACCTAACATGCGTTATCCTCTAAAATATTTATCAAGACCAGGTTTAATTGATTGCTCCTGTGTGGTCCCACATTACTACGTGATCCAAACCAGAAAAAACCCAGGATCCGGTCAACAAGTATGAGAAGAATGCGAAAGTATGAGCCTGATGAGGGCAAATCCTAGACCTAAACCAAACCTAACATGCGTTATCCTCTAAAATATTTATCAAGACCAGGTTTAATTGAATGTTCCAGTGTGTTCCCACATTACTACGTGATCCAAACCAGAAAAAACCCAGGATCCGTTCAACAAGTATGTGAAGAATGCGAAGGTATGTGTCTGATGAGTGAAAATCCCAGGCCTAACCTAGACCTAACATGCGTTGTCCTCTAAGATATTGATGGAAACCAGGTTTAATTGACTTTTTCAGTGTTGTACTTCATTACTACGTGATGCAATCCAGATGAAGCCCAGGATCTAGCCATCAAGTATGAGAAATATGCGAAAGAATGAGCCTTCTGAGAGCAAATCCCAGACCTAACCTAGACCTAACATGAGTTATTCTCTAAAATATTGATCGAAACCAGGTTTAATTGACTGTTTCAGTGTGGTCCCACATTACTACGTGATCCAATCCAGAAATAGCCAAGGATCTAGTCATGAAGTATGAGAAATATGCGAAAGTATGAGCCTGACGAGGGCAAATCCTAGACCTAACCCAGACCTAACATGCGTTATCCTCTCAAATATTTATCATGACCAGGTTTAATGGACTGCTTCAGTGTGGTACCACTTTACTACGTGGTCCAAAGCAGAAAAAACCCTCGATCAGGCCAACATGTATGTTAAAACTGCGAAAGTATGATCCTGATGAGGGCAAATCCCTGGCCTAACCTAGACCTAACATACGTTGTCCTCTAAAATATTGATGGAAACTAGGTTTAATTGACTGTTTCAGTGTGGTACCACATTACTACGTGATCCAATCCAGGAATAGCCCAGGATCTAGCTATGAAGTGTGAGAAATATGCGAAAGAATGAGCCTGATGAGAGCAAATCCCAGACCAAACCTAGACCTAACATGAATTATTCTCTAAAATATTGATCGAAACCAGGTTTAATTGACTGTTTCAGTGTGGTCCCACATTACTACGTGATCCAAACCAGAAAAAACCCCGGATCCGTTCAACAAGTATGTGAAGAATGCGAAAGTATGTGTCTGATGAGTGAAGATCCCAGGCCTAACCTAGACCTAACATGCGTTATCCTCTAAAATATTGATCCAAACCAGGTTTAATGGACTGCTTCAGTGTGGTCCCACATTACTACGAGATCCAAACCAGAAAAAACCCAGGATCCGTCCAACAAGTATGTGAAGAATGCGAAAGTATGAGTCTGATGAGTGAAAATCCCAGGCCTAACCTAGACCTAACATGCGTTATCCTCTAAAATATTGATCGAAACCAGGTTTAATCGACTGTTTCAGTGTGGTACCACATTGCAACGTGATCCAAACCAGAAAAAACCTAGGATCAGTTCAACGAGTATGTGAAAAACGCGAATGTATGAGCCTGATGAGGACGAATCCCAGACCTATCCCAGACCTAACTTGCGTTATCCTCTAAAATATTGATCGAAACCAGGTTTAATTGACTGTTTCAGCGTGGTACCGCATTACTACGTGATACAATCCAGAAACAGCCCAGGATCTAGCCATGAAGTATGAGAAATATGCGAAAGTATGAGCCTGATGAGGGCAAATCCTTGACCTAACCCAAACCTAACATGCGTTATCCTCTAAAATATTGATCCAAACCAGGTTTAATGGACTGCTTCAGTGTGGTACCACTTTACTACGTGATCCAAAGCAGAAAAAACCCTCGATCAGGTCAACATGTATGTTAAAACTGCGAAAGTATGACCCTGATGAGGGCATATCCCAGGCCTATCCTAGACCTAACATGCGTTATCCTCAAAAATATTGATCGAAACCAGGTTTAATCGACTGTTTCAGTGTGGTACCATATTAATACGTGATCCAAACCAGAAAAAACCCAGGATCTTGTCAACGAGTATGTGAAGTGTGCGAAAGTATGAGTCTGATGAGGGCTAATCCCCAACCTATCCCAGACCTAACTTGCGTTATCCTCTAAAATAATGATCGAAACCAGGTTTAATTGACTGTTTTCGTTGTGGTACCACTTTACTACGTGATCCAAAGCTGGAAAAACCCTCGTTCAGGTCAACATGCATGTTAAAACTGCGAAAGTATGACCCTGATGAGCGCAAATCCCAGGCCTAACCCAAACCTAACATACGTTATCCTCTAAAATATTGATCCAAACCAGGTTTAATGGACTGTTTCAGTGTGGTACCACACTACTACGTGATCCAAACAAGAAAAAACCCAGGATCAGTTCAACCAGTATGTGAAAAACGCGAAAGTGTGAGCCTGATGAGGGCAAATCCCAGACCTATCCCAGACCTAACTTGCGTTGTCCTCTCAGATATTGATGGAAACCAGGTTAAATTGACTGTTTCAGTGTTGTACTTCATTACTACGTGATGCAATCCAGAAAAAGCCCAGGATCTGTTCAACAAGTATGTGAAGTATGCGAAAGTATGAGTCTGATGAGCGCAAATCCCAGGCCTAACCCAAACCTAACATACGTTATCCTCTAAAATATTGATCCAAACCAGGTTTAATGGACTGTTTCAGTGTGGTACCACATTACTACGTGATCCAAACCAGAAAAAAACCCAGGATCTGTTCAACAAGTATGTGAAGTATGCGAAAGTATGAGTCTGATGAGGGCAAATCCCAGACCTAAACTAGACATAACTTTCGTTATCCTCTAAAATATTGATGGAAACCAGGTTTAATTGACTGTTTTAGTGTGGTACCACTTTACTACGTGATCCAAAGCAGAAAAAACCCTCAATCAGGTCAACATGCATGTCATAACTGCGCAAGAATGAGCCTGATGAGGGCAAATCCCAGACCTATCCCAGACCTAACATGCGTTATCCTCAAAAATATTAATCGAAACCAGGTTTAATCGACTGTTTCAGTGTGGCACCACATTAATACGTGAACCAAACCAGAAAAAACCCAGGATCTTGTCAACGAGTATGTGAAGTGTGCGAAAGTATGAGTCTGATGAGGGCTAATCCCAAACCTATCCCAGACCTAACGTGCGTTATCCTCTAAAATAATGATCGAAACCAGGTTTAATTGACTGTTTTCGTTGTGGTACCACTTTACTACGTGATCCAAAGCAGGAAAAACCATCGATCAGGTCAACATGCATGTTAAAACTGCGAAAGTATGACCCTGATGAGGGAAAATCCCAGGCCTAACCTAGACCTGACATGCTTTGTCCTTTGAAATATTGATAGAAACCAGGTTTAATTGACTGTTTCAGTGTTGTACTTCATTACTACGTGATGCAATCCAGAAAAAGCCCAGGATCTAGCCATCAAGTATGAGAAATATGCGAAAGAATGAGCCTGATGAGAGCAAATCCCAGACCTAACCTAGACCTAACATGAATTATTCTCTAAAATATTGATGGAAACCAGGTTTAATTGACTGTTTCAGCGTGGTACCGCATTACTACGTGATACAATCCAGAAACAGCCCAGGATCTAGCCATGAAGTATGAGAAATATGCGAAAGTATGAGCCTGATGAGCGCAAAACCCAAGCCTAACCCAAACCTAACATACGTTATCCTCTAAAATATTGATCCAAACCAGGTTTAATGGACTGTTTCAGTGTGGTACCACACTACTACGTGATCCAAACCAGAAAAAAACCCAGGATCAGTTCAACAAGTATGTGAGAAACGCGAAAGTATGAGCCTGATGAGGGCAAATCCCAGACCTATCCCAGACCTAACTTGCGTTATCCTCTAAAATATTGATCGAAACCAGGTTTAATTGACTGTTTCAGTGTTGTACTTCATTACTACGTGATGCAATCCAGAAAAAGCCCAGGATCTAGCCATCAAGTATGAGAAATATGCGAAAGAATGAGCCTGATGCGAGCAAATCCCAGACCTAACCTAGACCTAACATGAATTATTCTCTAAAATATTGATCGAAACCAGGTTTAATTGACTGTTTCAGTGTGGTACCACATTACTACGTGATCCAAACCAGAAAAAGCCCAGGATCCGTTCAACAAGTATGTGAAGAATGCGAAAGTATGAGTCTGATGAGTGAAAATCCCAGGCCTAACCTAGACCTAACATGCGTTATCCTCAAAAATATTGATCGAAACCTGGTTTAATCGACTGTTTCAGTGTGGTACCACATTACTACGTGACCCAAACCAGAACAAACCCAGGATCTGTACAACAAGTATGTGAAGTGTGCGAAAGTATGAGCCTGATGAGGGCAAATCCCAGACCTATCCCAGACCTAACTTGCGTTATCCTCTAAAACATTGATCGAAACCAGGTTTAATCGACTGTTTCAGTGTGGTACCACATTGCTACGTGATCCAAACCAGAAAAAACCCAGGATCAGTACAACAAGTATGTGAAAAACGCGAAAGTATGAGCCTGATGAGGGCGAATCCCAGACCTATCCCAGACCTAACTTGCGTTATCCTCTAAAATATTGATCGAAACCAGGTTTAATTTACTGTTTCAGCGTGGTACCACATTACTACGCGAGACAATCCAGAAACAGCCCAGGATCTAGCCATGAAGTATGAGAAATATGCGAAAGTATGAGCCTGATGAGGGCATATCCTAGATCTAACCCAAACCTAACATGCGTTATCCTCTAAAATATTCATCCAAACCAAGTTTAATGGACTGCTTCAGTGTGGTACCACTTTGCTACGTGATTCAAAGCCGGAAAAACCCTCGATCAGGTCAACATGTATGTTAAAACTGCGAAAGTATGACCCTGATGAGGGCAAATCCCAGGCCTAACCTAGACCTGACATGCTTTGTCCTTTGAAATATTGATAGAAACCAGGTTTAATTGACTGTTTCAGTGTTGTACTTCATTACTACGTGATGCAATCCAGAAAAAGCCCAGGATCTAGCCATCAAGTATGAGAAATATGCGAAAGAATGAGCCTGATGAGAGCAAATCCCAGACCTAACCTAGACCTAACATGAATTATTCTCTAAAATATTGATCGAAACCAGGTTTAATTGACTGTTTCAGTGTGGTACCACATTACTACGTGATCCAATCCAGAAATACCCCGGGATCCAGCCATGAAGTATGAGAAATATGCGAAAGTATGAGCCTGATGAGGGCAAATCCTAGACCTAACCCAGACCAAATCTACGTTATCCTATAATATATTTATCAAGACCAGGTTTAATTGATTGTTTCAGTGTGGTAACACATTACTACGTGATACACACCAGAAAAAACCCAAGACCCGTTCAACAAGTATGTGAAAAACGCGAAAGTATGAGCCTGATAAGGGCGAATCCCAGACCTATCCCAGACCTAACATGCGTTGTCCTCTAAAACATTGATGGAAACCAGGTTTAATTGACTGTTTCAGTGTTGTACTTCATTACTACGTGATGCACTCCAGAAAAAGCCCAGGATCTATCCATCAAGTATGAGAAATATGGGAAAGAATGAGCCTGATGAGAGCAAATCCCAGACCTAACCTAGACCTTACAAGAATTATTCTCTAAAATATTGATCAAAACCAGGTTTAATTGACTGTTTCAGTGTGGTACCACATTACTAGGTGATCCAATCCAGAAATAGCCCAGGATCCAGCCATGAAGTATGAGAAATATGCGAAAGTATGAGCCTGATGGGGGCAAATCCTAGACCTAACCCAGACCTAACATGCGTTATCCTCTAAAATATTTATCAAGACCAGGTTTAATTGACTGTTTCAGTGTTGTACTTCATTACTACGTGATGCAATCCAGAAAAAGCCCAGGATCTAGCCATGAAGTGTGAGAAATATGCGGAAGTATGAGCCTGATGAGGGCAAATCCCAGGCCTATCCCAGACCTAACATGCGTTGTGCTCTAAAATATTGACGGAAACCAGGTTTAATTGAATGTTTCAGTGTTGTACTTCATTACTACGTGATGCAATCCAGAAAAAGCCCAGGATCTAGCCATGAAGTATGAGAAATATGCGAATGTATGAGCCTGATGAGGGCAAATCCTAGACCTAACCCAAACCTAACATGCGTTACCCTCTAAAATATTTATCAAGACCAGGTTTAATTGAATGTTCCTGTGTGTTCCCACATTACTACGTGAACCAAACCAGAAAAAACACAGGAGCCGTTCAACAAGTATGTGAAGAATGCGAAAGTATGAGTCTGATGAGTGAAAATCCACGGCCTAACCTAGTCCTAACATGCGTTATCCCCAAAAATATTGATCGAAACCAGGTTTAATCGACTGTATCAGTGTGGTACCACACTACTACGTGTCACAAACCGGAAAAAACCCAGGATCTGTTCAACAGGTATGTGAAAAACGCGAAAGTATGAGCATGATGAGGGCAAATCCCAGACCTATCACAGACCTAACTTGCGTTATCCTCAAAAATATTGATCGAAACCTGGTTTAATCGACTGTTTCAGTGTTGTACTTCATTACTACGTGATGCAATCCAGAAAAAGCCCAGGATCTAGCCATGAAGTATGAGAAATATGCGAATGTATGAGCCTGATGAGGGCAAATCCTAGACCTAACCCAAACCTAACATGCGTTACCCTCTAAAATATTTATCAAGACCAGGTTTAATTGAATGTTCCTGTGTGTTCCCACATTACTACGTGATCCAAACCAGAAAAAACCCAGGATCCGTTCAACAAGTATGTGAAGAATGCGAAGGTATGTGTCTGATGAGTGAAAATCCCAGGCCTAACCTAGACCTAACATGCGTTATCATCAAAAATATTGATCGAAACCAGGTTTAATCGACTGTTTCAGTGTGGTACCACATTACTACGTGATCCAAACCAGAAAAAAACCCAGGATCTGTTCAACAAGTATGTGAAGTATGCGAAAGTATGAGTCTGATGAGGGCAAATCCCAGACCTAAACTAGACATAACGTTCGTTATCCTCTAAAATATTGATCGAAACCAGGTTTGATTGACTGTTTTAGTGTGGTACCACTTTACTACGTGATCCAAAGCAGAAAAAACCCTCGATCAGGTCAACATGCATGTTATAACTGCGAAAGAATGAGCCTGATGAGGGCAAATCCCAGACCTATCCCAGACCTAACATGCGTTATCCTCAAAAATATTAATCGAAACCAGGTTTAATCGACTGTTTCAGTGTGGTACCACATTAATACGTGATCCAAACCAGAAAAAACCCAGGATCTTGTCAACGAGTATGTGAAGTGTGCGAAAGTATGAGTCTGATGAGGGCTAATCACAAACCTATCCCAGACCTAACTTGCGTTATCCTCTAAAATAATGATCGAAACCAGGTTTAATTGACTGTTTTCGTTGTGGTACCATTTTACTACGTGATCCAAAGCAGGAAAAACCCTCGATCAGGTCAACATGCATGTTAAAACTGCGAAAGTATGACCCTGATGAGCGCAAATCCCAGGCCTAACCCAAACCTAACTTGCGTTAACCTCTAAAATATTGATCGAAACCAGGTTTAATTGACTGTTTCAGTGTTGTACTTCATTACTACGTGATGCAATCCAGAAAAAGCCCAGGATCTAGCCATCAAGTATGAGAAATATGCGAAATGATGAGCCTGATGAGAGCAAATCCCAGACCTAACCTAGACCTAACGTGAATTATTCTCTAAAATATTGATCGAAACCAGGTTTAATTGACTGTTTCAGTGTGGTACCACATTACTACGTGATCCAAACCAGAAAAAGGCCAGGATCCGTTCAACAAGTATGTGAAGAATGCGAAAGTATGAGACTGATGAGTGAAAATCCCAGGCCTAACCTAGACCTAACATGCGTTATCCTCAAAAATATTGATCGAAACCTGGTTTAATCGACTGTTTCAGTGTGGTACCACATTACTACGTGACCCAAACTAGAACAAACCCAGGATCTGTACAACAAGTATGTGAAAAACGCGAAAGTATGAGCCTGATGAGGGCAAATCCCAGACCTATCCCAGACCTAACTTGCGTTATCCTCTAAAATACTGATCGAAACCAGGTTTAATCGACTGTTTCAGTGTGGTACCACATTGCTACGTGATCCAAACCAGAAAAAACCCTGGATCAGTTCAACAAGTATGTGAAAAACGCGAAAGTATGAGCCTGATGAGGGCGAATCCCAGACCTATCCCAGACCTAACTTGCGTTATCCTCTAAAATATTGATCGAAACGAGGTTTAATCGACTGTTTCAGTGTGGTACCACATTACTACGTGATCCAAACCAGAAGAAAACCCAGGATCTGTTCAACAAGTATGTGAAGTATGCGAAAGTATGAGTCTGATGAGGGCAAATCCCAGACCTAAACTAGACATAACTCTCGTTATCCTCTAAAATATTGATCGAAACCAGGTTTAATTGACTGTTTTAGTGTGGTACCACATTACTACGTGATCCAATCCAGAAATAGCCCAGGATCTAGCCATGAAGTATGAGAAATATGCGAAAGTATGAGCCTGACGAGGGCAAATCCTAGACCTAACCCTGACCTAACATGCGTTATCCTCTAAAATATTTATCATGACCAGGTTTAATTGATTGTTTCAGTGTGGTCCCACATTACTACGTGATCCAAACCAGAAAAAACCCAGGATCCGTCCAACAAGTATGTGAAGAATGCGAAAGTATGAGTCTGATGAGTGAAAATCCCCGGCCTAACCTAGACCTAACATGCGTTATCCGCAAAATTATTGATCGAAACCTGGTTCAATCGACTGTTTCAGTGTGGTACCACATTACTACGTGACCCAAACCAGGAAAAACCCAGGATCTGTTCAACAAGTATGTGAAAAACGCGAAAGTATGAGCCTGATGAGGGCAAATCCCAGACCTATCCCAGACGTAACTTGCGTTATCCTCTAAAATATTGATCGAAACCAGGTTTAATTGACTGTTTCAGCGTGGTACCGCATTACTACGTGATACAATCCAGAAACAGCCCAGGATCTAGCCATGAAGTATGAGAAATATGCGAAAGTATGAGCCTGATGAGGGCAAATCCTAGACCTAACCCAAACCTAACATGCGTTATCCTCTAAAATATTGATCGAAACCTGGTTTAATCGACTGTTTCAGTGTGGTACCACATTACTATGTGATCCAAACCAGAAAATAACGCAGGATCTGTTCAACGAGTATGTGAAGTGTGCGAAAGTATGAGCCTGATGAGGGCATATCCCAGGCCTAACCTAGACCTAACGTGCGTTGTCCTCTAAAATACTGATGGAAACCAGATTTAATTGACTGTTTCAGTGTTGTACCACATTACTACGTGATGCAATCCAGAAAAAGCCCAGGATCTAGCCATCAAGTATGAGAAATATGCGAAAGAATGAGCCTGATGAGAGCAAATCCCAGACCTAACCTAGACCTAACATGAATTATTCTCTAAACTATTGATCGAAACCTGGTTCAATCGACTGTTTCAGTGTGGTACCACATTACTACGTGACCCAAACCAGGAAAAACCCAGGATCTGTTCAACAAGTATGTGAAAAACGCGAAAGTATGAGCCTGATGAGGGCAAATCCCAGACCTATCCCAGACGTAACTTGCGTTATCCTCAAAAATATTGATCGAAACCAGGTATAATCGACTGTTTCAGTGTGGTACCACATTACTACGTGATCCAAACCAGAAAAAAACCCAGGATCTGTTCAACAAGTATGTGAAGTATGCGAAAGTATGAGTCTGATGAGGGCAAATCCCAGACCTAAACTAGACATAACTTTCGTTATCCTCTAAAATATTGATGGAAACCAGGTTTAATTGACTGTTTTAGTGTGGTACCACTTTACTACGTGATCCAAAGCAGAAAAAACCCTCGATCAGGTCAACATGCATGTCATAACTGCGAAAGAATGAGCCTGATGAGGGCAAATCCCAGACCTATCCCAGACCTAACATGCGTTATCCTCAAAAATATTAATCGAAACCAGGTTTAATCGACTGTTTCAGTGTGGTACCACATTAATACGTGATCCAAACCAGAAAAAACCCAGGATCTTGTCAACGAGTATGTGAAGTGTGCGAAAGTATGAGTCTGATGAGGGCTAATCCCAAACCTATCCCAGACCTAACGTGCGTTATCCTCTAAAATAATGATCGAAACCAGGTTTAATTGACTGTTTTCGTTGTGGTACCACTTTACTACGTGATCCAAAGCAGGAAAAACCCTCGATCAGGTCAACATGCATGTTAAAACTGCGAAAGTATGACCCTGATGAGCGCAAATCCCAAGCCTAACCCAAACCTAACATACGTTATCCTCTAAAATATTGATCCAAACCAGGTTTAATGGACTGTTTCAGTGTGGTACCACACTACTACGTGATCCAAACCAGAAAAAAACCCAGGATCAGTTCAACAAGTATGTGAAAAACGCGAAAGTATGAGCCTGATGAGGGCAAATCCCAGACCTATCCCAGACCTAACTTGCGTTATCCTCTAAAATATTTATCAAGACCAGGTTTAATTGACTGTTTCAGTGTTGTACTTCATTACTACGTGATGCAATCCAGAAAAAGCCCAGGATCTAGCCATGAAGTGTGAGAAATATGCGGAAGTATGAGCCTGATGAGGGCAAATCCCAGGCCTATCCCAGACCTAACATGCGTTGTGCTCTAAAATATTGACGGAAACCAGGTTTAATTGAATGTTTCAGTGTTGTACTTCATTACTACGTGATGCAATCCAGAAAAAGCCCAGGATCTAGCCACGAAGTATGAGAAATATGCGAATGTATGAGCCTGATGAGGGCAAATCCTAGACCTAACCCAAACCTAACATGCGTTACCCTCTAAAATATTTATCAAGACCAGGTTTAATTGAATGTTCCTGTGTGTTCCCACATTACTACGTGAACCAAACCAGAAAAAACACAGGAGCCGTTCAACAAGTATGTGAAGAATGCGAAAGTATGAGTCTGATGAGTGAAAATCCACGGCCTAACCTAGTCCTAACATGCGTTATCCCCAAAAATATTGATCGAAACCAGGTTTAATCGACTGTATCAGTGTGGTACCACACTACTACGTGTCACAAACCGGAAAAAACCCAGGATCTGTTCAACAGGTATGTGAAAAACGCGAAAGTATGAGCATGATGAGGGCAAATCCCAGACCTATCACAGACCTAACTTGCGTTATCCTCAAAAATATTGATCGAAACCTGGTTTAATCGACTGTTTCAGTGTTGTACTTCATTACTACGTGATGCAATCCAGAAAAAGCCCAGGATCTAGCCATGAAGTATGAGAAATATGCGAATGTATGAGCCTGATGAGGGCAAATCCTAGACCTAACCCAAACCTAACATGCGTTACCCTCTAAAATATTTATCAAGACCAGGTATAATTGAATGCTCCTGTGTGTTCCCACATTACTACGTGATCCAAACCAGAAAAAACCCAGGATCCGTTCAACAAGTATGTGAAGAATGCGAAGGTATGTGTCTGATGAGTGAAAATCCCAGGCCTAACCTAGACCTAACATGCGTTATCCTCAAAAATATTGATCGAAACCAGGTTTAATCGACTGTTTCAGTGTGGTACCACATTACTACGTGATCCAAACCAGAAAAAAACCCAGGATCTGTTCAACAAGTATGTGAAGTATGCGAAAGTATGAGTCTGACGAGGGCAAATCCCAGACCTAAACTAGACATAACGTCCGTTATCCTCTAAAATATTGATCGAAACCAGGTTTGATTGACTGTTTTAGTGTGGTACCACTTTACTACGTGATCCAAAGCAGAAAAAACCCTCGATCAGGTCAACATGCATGTTATAACTGCGAAAGAATGAGCCTGATGAGGGCAAATCCCAGACCTATCCCAGACCTAACATGCGTTATCCTCAAAAATATTAATCGAAACCAGGTTTAATCGACTGTTTCAGTGTGGTACCACATTAATGCGTGATCCAAACCAGAAAAAACCCAGGATCTTGTCAACGAGTATGTGAAGTGTGCGAAAGTATGAGTCTGATGAGGGCTAATCGCAAACCTATCCCAGACCTAACTTGCGTTATCCTCTAAAATAATGATCGAAACCAGGTTTAATTGACTGTTTTCGTTGTGGTACCATTTTACTACGTGATCCAAAGCAGGAAAAACCCTCGATCAGGTCAACATGCATGTTAAAACTGCGAAAGTATGACCCTGATGAGCGCAAATCCCAGGCCTAACCCAAACCTAACTTGCGTTAACCTCTAAAATATTGATCGAAACCAGGTTTAATTGACTGTTTCAGTGTTGTACTTCATTACTACGTGATGCAATCCAGAAAAAGCCCAGGATCTAGCCATCAAGTATGAGAAATATGCGAAATGATGAGCCTGATGAGAGCAAATCCCAGACCTAACCTAGACCTAACGTGAATAATTCTCTAAAATATTGATCGAAACCAGGTTTAATTGACTGTTTCAGTGTGGTACCACATTACTACGTGATCCAAACCAGAAAAAGGCCAGGATCCGTTCAACAAGTATGTGAAGAATGCGAAAGTATGAGACTGATGAGTGAAAATCCCAGGCCTAACCTAGACCTAACATGCGTTATCCTCAAAAATATTGATCGAAACCTGGTTTAATCGACTGTTTCAGTGTGGTACCACATTACTACGTGACCCAAACTAGAACAAACCCAGGATCTGTACAACAAGTATGTGAAAAACGCGAAAGTATGAGCCTGATGAGGGCAAATCCCAGACCTATCCCAGACCTAACTTGCGTTATCCTCTAAAATACTGATCGAAACCAGGTTTAATCGACTGTTTCAGTATGGTACCACATTGCTACGTGATCCAAACCAGAAAAAACCCTGGATCAGTTCAACAAGTATGTGAAAAACGCGAAAGTATGAGCCTGATGAGGGCGAATCCCAGACCTATCCCAGACCTAACTTGCGTTATCCTCTAAAATATTGATCGAAACGAGGTTTAATCGACTGTTTCAGTGTGGTACCACATTACTACGTGATCCAAACCAGAAGAAAACCCAGGATCTGTTCAACAAGTATGTGAAGTATGCGAAAGTATGAGTCTGATGAGGGCAAATCCCAGACCTAAACTAGACATAACTCTCGTTATCCTCTAAAATATTGATCGAAACCAGGTTTAATTGACTGTTTTAGTGTGGTACCACATTACTACGTGATCCAATCCAGAAATAGCCCAGGATCTAGCCATGAAGTATGAGAAATATGCGAAAGTATGAGCCTGACGAGGGCAAATCCTAGACCTAACCCTGACCTAACATGCGTTATCCTCTAAAATATTTATCATGACCAGGTTTAATTGAATGTTCCTGTGTGTTCCCACATTACTACGTGATCCAAACCAGAAAAAACCCAGGATCCGTTCAACAAGTATGTGAAGAATGCGAAGGTATGTGTCTGATGAGTGAAAATCCCAGGCCTAACCTAGACCTAACATGCGTTATCCTCAAAAATATTGATCGAAACCAGGTTTAATCGACTGTTTCAGTGTGGTACCACATTACTACGTGATCCAAACCAGAAAAAAACCCAGGATCTGTTCAACAAGTATGTGAAGTATGCGAAAGTATGAGTCTGATGAGGGCAAATCCCAGACCTAAACTAGACATAACGTCCGTTATCCTCTAAAATATTGATCGAAACCAGGTTTGATTGACTGTTTTAGTGTGGTACCACTTTACTACGTGATCCAAAGCAGAAAAAACCCTCGATCAGGTCAACATGCATGTTATAACTGCGAAAGAATGAGCCTGATGAGGGCAAATCCCAGACCTATCCCAGACCTAACATGCGTTATCCTCAAAAATATTAATCGAAACCAGGTTTAATCGACTGTTTCAGTGTGGTACCACATTAATACGTGATCCAAACCAGAAAAAACCCAGGATCTTGTCAACGAGTATGTGAAGTGTGCGAAAGTATGAGTCTGATGAGGGCTAATCGCAAACCTATCCCAGACCTAACTTGCGTTATCCTCTAAAATAATGATCGAAACCAGGTTTAATTGACTGTTTTCGTTGTGGTACCATTTTACTACGTGATCCAAAGCAGGAAAAACCCTCGATCAGGTCAACATGCATGTTAAAACTGCGAAAGTATGACCCTGATGAGCGCAAATCCCAGGCCTAACCCAAACCTAACTTGCGTTAACCTCTAAAATATTGATCGAAACCAGGTTTAATTGACTGTTTCAGTGTTGTACTTCATTACTACGTGATGCAATCCAGAAAAAGCCCAGGATCTAGCCATCAAGTATGAGAAATATGCGAAATGATGAGCCTGATGAGAGCAAATCCCAGACCTAACCTAGACCTAACGTGAATAATTCTCTAAAATATTGATCGAAACCAGGTTTAATTGACTGTTTCAGTGTGGTACCACATTACTACGTGATCCATACCAGAAAAAGGCCAGGATCCGTTCAACAAGTATGTGAAGAATGCGAAAGTATGAGACTGATGAGTGAAAATCCCAGGCCTAACCTAGACCTAACATGCGTTATCCTCAAAAATATTGATCGAAACCTGGTTTAATCGACTCTTTCAGTGTGGTACCACATTACTACGTGACCCAAACTAGAACAAACCCAGGATCTGTACAACAAGTATGTGAAAAACGCGAAAGTATGAGCCTGATGAGGGCAAATCCCAGACCTATCCCAGACCTAACTTGCGTTATCCTCTAAAATACTGATCGAAACCAGGTTTAATCGACTGTTTCAGTGTGGTACCACATTGCTACGTGATCCAAACCAGAAAAAACCCTGGATCAGTTCAACAAGTATGTGAAAAACGCGAAAGTATGAGCCTGATGAGGGCGAATCCCAGACCTATCCCAGACCTAACTTGCGTTTTCCTCTAAAATATTGATCGAAACGAGGTTTAATCGACTGTTTCAGTGTGGTACCACATTACTACGTGATCCAAACCAGAAAAAAACCCAGGATCTGTTCAACAAGTATGTGAAGTATGCGAAAGTATGAGTCTGATGAGGGCAAATCCCAGACCTAAACTAGACATAACTCTCGTTATCCTCTAAAATATTGATCGAAACCAGGTTTAATTGACTGTTTTAGTGTGGTACCACATTACTACGTGATCCAATCCAGAAATAGCCCAGGATCTAGCCATGAAGTATGAGAAATATGCGAAAGTATGAGCCTGACGAGGGCAAATCCTAGACCTAACCCTGACCTAACATGCGTTATCCTCTAAAATATTTATCATGACCAGGTTTAATTGATTGTTTCAGTGTGGTCCCACATTACTACGTGATCCAAACCAGAAAAAACCCAGGATCCGTCCAACAAGTATGTGAAGAATGCGAAAGTATGAGTCTGATGAGTGAAAATCCCCGGCCTAACCTAGACCTAACACGCGTTATCCGCAAAATTATTGATCGAAACCTGGTTCAATCGACTGTTTCAGTGTGGTACCACATTACTACGTGATCCAAACCAGAAAAAAACCCAGGATCTGTTCAACAAGTATGTGAAGTATGCGAAAGTATGAGTCTGATGAGGGCAAATCCCAGACCTAAACTAGACATAACTTTCGTTATCCTCTAAAATATTGATGGAAACCAGGTTTAATTGACTGTTTTAGTGTGGTACCACTTTACTACGTGATCCAAAGCAGAAAAAACCCTCGATCAGGTCAACATGCATGTCATAACTGCGAAAGAATGAGCCTGATGAGGGCGAATCCCAGACCTATCCCAGACCTAACATGCGTTATCCTCAAAAATATTAATCGAAACCAGGTTTAATCGACTGTTTCAGTGTGGTACCACATTAATACGTGAACCAAACCAGAAAAAACCCAGGATCTTGTCAACGAGTATGTGAAGTGTGCGAAAGTATGAGTCTGATGAGGGCTAATCCCAAACCTATCCCAGACCTAACGTGCGTTATCCTCTAAAATAATGATCGAAACCAGGTTTAATTGACTGTTTTCGTTGTGGTACCACTTTACTACGTGATCCAAAGCAGGAAAAACCATCGATCAGGTCAACATGCATGTTAAAACTGCGAAAGTATGACTCTGATGAGGGCAAATCCCAGGCCTAACCTAGACCTGACATGCTTTGTCCTTTGAAATATTGATAGAAACCAGGTTTAATTGACTATTTCAGTGTTGTACTTCATTACTACGTGATGCAATCCAGAAAAAGCCCAGGATCTAGCCATCAAGTATGAGAAATATGCGAAAGAATGAGCCTGATGAGAGCAAATCCCAGACCTAACCTAGACCTAACATGAATTATTCTCTAAAATATTGATGGAAACCAGGTTTAATTGACTGTTTCAGCGTGGTACCGCATTACTACGTGATACAATCCAGAAACAGCCCAGGATCCAGCCATGAAGTATGAGAAATATGCGAAAGTATGAGCCTGATGAGCGCAAATCCCAAGGCTAACCCAAACCTAACATACGTTATCCTCCAAAATATTGATCCAAACCAGGTTTAATGGACTGTTTCAGTGTGGTACCACACTACTACGTGATCCAAACCAGAAAAAAACCCAGGATCAGTTCAACAAGTATGTGAAAAACGCGAAAGTATGAGCCTGATGAGGGCAAATCCCAGACCTATCCCAGACCTAACTTGCGTTATCCTCTAAAATAAAGATCGAAACCAGGTTTAATTGACTGTTTCAGTGTGGTACCACATTGCTACGTGATCCAAACCAGAAAAAGCCCAGGATCTAGCCATCAAGTATGAGAAATATGCGAAAGAATGAGCCTGATGCGAGCAAATCCCAGACCTAACCTAGACCTAACATGAATTATTCTCTAAAATATTGATTGAAACCAGGTTTAATTGACTGTTTCAGTGTGGTACCACATTACTACGTGATCCAAACCAGAAAAAGCCCAGGATCCGTTCAACAAGTATGTGAAGAATGCGAAAGTATGAGTCTGATGAGTGAAAATCCCAGGCCTAACCTAGACCTAACATGCGTTATCCTCAAAAATATTGATCGAAACCTGGTTTAATCGACTGTTTCAGTGTGGTACCACATTACTACGTGACCCAAACCAGAACAAACCCAGGATCTGTACAACAAGTATGTGAAGTGTGCGAAAGTATGAGCCTGATGAGGGCAAATCCCAGACCTATCCCAGACCTAACTTGCGTTATCCTCTAAAACATTGATCGAAACCAGGTTTAATCGACTGTTTCAGTGTGGTACCACATTGCTACGTGATCCAAACCAGAAAAAACCCAGGACCAGTACAACAAGTATGTGAAAAACGCGAAAGTATGAGCCTGATGAGGGCGAATCCCAGACCTATCCCAGACCTAACTTGCGTTATCCTCTAAAATATTGATCGAAACCAGGTTTAATTTACTGTTTCAGCGTGGTACCACATTACTACGCGAGACAATCCAGAAACAGCCCAGGATCTAGCCATGAAGTATGAGAAATATGCGAAAGTATGAGCCTGATGAGGGCATATCCTAGATCTAACCCAAACCTAACATGCGTTATCCTCTAAAATATTCATCCAAACCAAGTTTAATGGACTGCTTCAGTGTGGTACCACTTTGCTACGTGATTCAAAGCAGAAAAAACCCTCGATCAGGTCAACATGTATGTTAAAACTGCGAAAGTATGACCCTGATGAGGGCAAATCCCAGGCCTAACCTAGACCTGACATGCTTTGTCCTTTGAAATATTGATAGAAACCAGGTTTAATTGACTGTTTCAGTGTTGTACTTCATTACTACGTGATGCAATCCAGAAAAAGCCCAGGATCTAGCCATCAAGTATGAGAAATATGCGAAAGAATGAGCCTGATGAGAGCAAATCCCAGACCTAACCTAGACCTAACATGAATTATTCTCTAAAATATTGATCGAAACCAGGTTTAATTGACTGTTTCAGTGTGGTACCACATTACTACGTGATCCAATCCAGAAATACCCCGGGATCCAGCCATGAAGTATGAGAAATATGCGAAAGTATGAGCCTGATGAGGGCAAATCCTAGACCTAACCCAGACCAAATCTACGTTATCCTATAAAATATTTATCAAGACCAGGTTTAATTGATTGTTTCAGTGTGGTAACACATTGCTACGTGATACACACCAGAAAAAACCCAAGACCCGTTCAACAAGTATGTGAAAAACGCGAAAGTATGAGCCTGATAAGGGCGAATCCCAGACCTATCCCAGACCTAACATGCGTTGTCCTCTAAAACATTGATGGAAACCAGGTTTAATTGACTGTTTCAGTGTTGTACTTCATTACTACGTGATGCAATCCAGAAAAAGCCCAGGATCTATCCATCAAGTATGAGAAATATGGGAAAGAATGAGCCTGATGAGAGCAAATCCCAGACCTAACCTAGACCTTACAAGAATTATTCTCTAAAATATTTATCAAGACCAGGTTTAATTGACTGTTTCAGTGTTGTACTTCATTACTACGTGATGCAATCCAGAAAAAGCCCAGGATCTAGCCATGAAGTGTGAGAAATATGCGGAAGTATGAGCCTGATGAGGGCAAATCCCAGGCCTATCCCAGACCTAACATGCGTTGTGCTCTAAAATATTGACGGAAACCAGGTTTAATTGAATGATTCAGTGTTGTACTTCATTACTACGTGATGCAATCCAGAAAAAGCCCAGGATCTAGCCATGAAGTATGAGAAATATGCGAATGTATGAGCCTGATGAGGGCAAATCCTAGACCTAACCCAAACCTAACATGCGTTACCCTCTAAAATATTTATCAAGACCAGGTTTAATTGAATGTTCCTGTGTGTTCCCACATTACTACGTGATCCAAACCAGAAAAAACCCAGGATCCGTTCAACAAGTATGTGAAGAATGCGAAGGTATGTGTCTGATGAGTGAAAATCCCAGGCCCAACCTAGACCTAACATGCGTTATCCTCAAAAATATTGATCGAAGCCAGGTTTAATCGACTGTTTCAGTGTGGTACCACATTACTACGTGATCCAAACCAGAAAAAAACCCAAGATCTGTTCAACAAGTATGTGAAGTATGCGAAAGTATGAGTCTGATGAGGGCAAATCCCAGACCTAAACTAGACATAACGTTCGTTATCCTCTAAAATATTGATCGAAACCAGGTTTGATTGACTGTTTTAGTGTGGTACCACTTTACTACGTGATCCAAAGCAGAAAAAACCCTCGGTCAGGTCAACATGCATGTTATAACTGCGAAAGAATGAGCCTGATGAGGGCAAATCCCAGACCTATCCCAGACCTAACATGCGTTATCCTCAAAAATATTAATCGAAACCAGGTTTAATCGACTGTTTCAGTGTGGTACCACATTAATACGTGATCCAAACCAGAAAAAACCCAGGATCTTGTCAACGAGTATGTGAAGTGTGCGAAAGTATGAGTCTGATGAGGGCTAATCCCAAACCTATCCCAGACCTAACGTGCGTTATCCTCTAAAATAATGATCGAAACCAGGTTTAATTGACTGTTTTCGTTGTGGTACCACTTTACTACGTGATCCAAAGCAGGAAAAACCCTCGATCAGGTCAACATGCATGTTAAAACTGCGAAAGTATGACCCTGATGAGCGCAAATCCCAAGCCTAACCCAAACCTAACATACGTTATCCTCTAAAATATTGATCCAAACCAGGTTTAATGGACTGTTTCAGTGTGGTACCACACTACTACGTGATCCAAACCAGAAAAAAACCCAGGATCAGTTCAACAAGTATGTGAAAAACGCGAAAGTATGAGCCTGATGAGGGCAAATCCCAGACCTATCCCAGACCTAACTTGCGTTATCCTCTAAAATATTGATCGAAACCAGGTTTAATTGACTGTTTCAGTGTTGTACTTCATTACTACGTGATGCAATCCAGAAAAAGCCCAGGATCTAGGCATCAAGTATGAGAAATATGCGAAAGAATGAGCCTGATGAGAGCAAATCCCAGACCTAACCTAGACCTAACATGAATTATTCTCTAAAATATTGATCGAAACCAGGTTTAATTGAGTGTTTCAGTGTGGTACCACATTGCTACGTGATCCAAACCAGAAAAAACCCAGGATCAGTTCAACAAGTATGTGAAAAACGCGAAAGTATGAGCCTGATGAGGGCGAATCCCAGACCTATCCCAGACCTAACTTGCGTTATCCTCTGAAATATTGATCGAAACCAGGTTTAATTTACTGTTTCAGCGTGGTACCACATTACTACGCGAGACAATCCAGAAACAGCCCAGGATCTAGCCATGAAGTATGAGAAATATGCGAAAGTATGAGCCTGATGAGGGCATATCCTAGATCTAACCCAAACCTAACATGCGTTATCCTCTAAAATATTCATCCAAACCAAGTTTAATGGACTGCTTCACTGTGGTACCACTTTGCTACGTGATTCAAAGCAGAAAAAACCCTCGATCAGGTCAACATGTATGTTAAAACTACGAAAGTATGACCCTGATGAGGGCAAATCCCAGGCCTAACCTAGACCTGACATGCTTTGTCCTTTGAAATATTGATAGAAACCAGGTTTAATTGACTGTCTCAGTGTTGTACTTCATTACTACGTGATGCAATCCAGAAAAAGCCCAGGATCTAGCCATCAAGTATGAGAAATATGCGAAAGAATGAGCCTGATGAGAGCAAATCCCAGACCTAACCTAGACCTAACATGAATTATTCTCTAAAATATTGATCGAAACCAGGTTTAATTGACTGTTTCAGTGTGGTACCACATTACTACGTGATCCAATCCAGAAATAGCCCAGGATCCAGCCATGAAGTATGAGAAATATGCGAAAGTATGAGCCTGATGAGGGCAAATCCTAGACCTAACCCAGACCAAATCTACGTTATCCTATAAAATATTTATCAAGACCAGGTTTATTTGACTGCTTCAGTGTGGTACCACATTACTACGTGATCCAATCCAGAAATAGCCCAGGATCTAGCCATGAAGTATGAGAAATATGCGAAAGTATGAGCCTGACGAGGGCAAATCCTAGACCTAACCCAGACCTAACCTGCGTTATCCTCTAAAATATTTATCATGACCAGGTTTAATTGATTGTTTCAGTGTAGTCCCACATTACTACGAGATCCAAACCAGAATAAACCCAGGATCCGTCCAACGAGTATGTGAAGAATGCGAAAGTATGAGTCTGATGAGTGAAAATCCCAGGCCTAACCTAGACCTAACATGCGTTATCCTCTAAAATATTGATCGAAACCAGGTTTAATCGACTGTTTCAGTGTGGTACCACATTGCAACGTGATCCAAACCAGAAAAAACCCAGGATCAGTTCAACGAGTATGTGAAAAACGCGAATGTATGAGCCTGATGAGGACGAATCCCAGACCTATCCCAGACCTAACTTGCGTTATCCTCTAAAATATTGATCGAAACCAGGTTTAATTGACTGTTTCAGCGTGGTACCGCATTACTACGTGATACAATCCAGAAACAGCCCAGGATCTAGCCATGAAGTATGAGAAATATGCGAAAGTATGAGCCTGATGAGGGCAAATCCTTGACCTAACCCAAACCTAACATGCGTTATACTCTAAAATATTGATACAAACCGGGTTTAATGGACTGCTTCAGTGTGGTACCACTTTACTACGTGATCCAAAGCAGAAAAAACCCTCGATCAGGTCAACATGTATGTTAAAACTGCGAAAGTATGACCCTGATGAGGGCATATCCCAGGACTAACCAAGACCTAACTTGCGTTGTCCTCTAAAATATTGATGGAAACCAGGTTTAATTGACTGTTTCAGTGTTGTACTTCATTACTACGTGATGCAATCCAGAAAAAGCCCAGGATCTGGCCATCAAGTATGAGAAATATGCGGAAGTATTACACTGATGAGCGCAAATCCCAGATCTAACCCAGACCTAACATGCGTTTTCCTCCAAAATATTGATCGAACACAGGTTTAATTGACTGTTTCAGTGTGGTACCACTATACTACGTGATCCAAAGTAGAAAAAACCCAGGATCTGTTCAACAAGTATGTGAAGTATGCGAAAGTATGAGTCTGATGAGGGAAAATCCCAGGCCTAACCAGGACATAACATGCGTTATCCTCTAAAATATTGACCGAAGCCAGGTTTAGTGGACTGTTTCAGTGTGGTACCACATTACTACGTGATCCAATCCAGAAAAAGCCCAGGATCTAGCCATCAACTATGAGAAATATGCGAAAGTACGAGCCTGATGAGAGCAAATCCCAGACCTATCCTAGACCTAACATGCGTTATCATCTAAAATAATGATCGAAACCAGGTTCAATGGACTGTTTCTGTGTGGTACCACATTACTACGTTATCCAGTCCAGAGAAAGTCCAGGATCTAGCCATCAAGTATGAGAAATATGCGAAAGAATGAGCCTGATGAGGGCAAATCCTAGACCTAACCCAGACCTGACATGCGTTATCCTCTAAAATATTGATCGAAACCAGGTTTAATTGACTGTTTCAGTGTGGTACCACATTACTACGTGATCCAAAGTAGAAAAACCCCTCGATCAGGTCAACATGTATGTTAAAACTGCGAAAGTATGACCCTGATTAGGGCAAATCCAAGGCCTAACCTAGACCTAACATGCGATACCCCCTAAAATATTTATCCAGACCAGGTTTAGTTGAATGTTTCGGTGTGGTACCACATTACTGCGTGATCCAATCCAGAAAAAACCCGGGAACAGTTCAACAAGTATGTGAAAAACGCGAAAGTATGAGCCTGATGAGGGCGAATCCCAGACCTATCTCAGACCTAACATGCGATACCCCCTAAAATATTTATCCAGACCAGGTTTAATTGAATGTTTCGGTGTGGTACCACATTACTGCGTGATCCAATCCGGAAAAAACCACGGATCTGTTCTACAGGTATGTGAAAAACGCGAAAGTACGAGCCTGATGAGGGCAAATCCCAGACCTAACCCAGACCTAACTTGCGTTATCCACTAAGATATTGATCGAAACCAGGTTTAATGGACTGTTTCAGTGTGGTACCACGCTACAACGTGATCCGAACCAGAAGAAACCCAGGATCTGTTCAACATGTATGTGAAAAACGCGAAAGTATGAGCCTGATGAGGGCAAATCCCAGACCTATCCCAGACCTAACTTGCGTTATCCTCTAAAATATTGATCGAAACCAGGTTTGATTGACCGCTTCAGTGTGGTACCACATTACTACGTGATCCAATCCAGAAATAGCCCAGGACATAGCCATGAAGTATGAGAAATATGCGAAAGTATGACCCTGATGAGGGCAAATCCCAGACCTATCCCAGACCTAACTTGCGTTTTCCTCAATAATATTGATCGAAACCTGGTTTAATCGACAGTTTCAGTGTGGTACCACATTACTACGTGATCCAAACCAGAAAAAAATCCAGGATCTGTTCAACGAGTATGTGAAGTGTGCGAAAGTATGAGTCTGATGGGGGCAAATCTCTGACCTATCCCGGACCTAACTTGCGTTATCCACTAAAATATTGATCGAAACCAGGTTTAATTGACTGTTTTAGTGTGGTACCACTTTACTACGTGATCCAAAGCAGAAAAAACCATCGTTCAGGTCAACATGCATTTTAAAACTGCGAAAGTATGAGCCTGATGAGGGCAAAGCCCAGACCTATCCCAGACCTAACATGCGTTATCCTCAAAAATATTATACGAAACCAGGATTACCCGACTGTTTCAGTGTGGTACCACATTACTACGTGATCCAAACCGGAAAAAAACCCAGGATCTGTTCAACAAGTATGTGAAAAACGCGAAAGTATGAGCCTGATGAGGGCAAATCCTAGACCTAACCCAGACCTAAC
The DNA here is from genome assembly GCF_051014445.1 of Colletes latitarsis. NCBI lineage: Eukaryota > Metazoa > Arthropoda > Insecta > Hymenoptera > Colletidae > Colletes > Colletes latitarsis. The sequence goes on along the minus strand of NW_027488367.1, from coordinate 28,813,796 downwards.
ATACGTTATTCTCTAAAATATTGATCGAAACCAGGTTTAATTGCCTGTTTCAGTGTTGTACCACATTACTACGTGATCCAAAGTAGAAAAAACCCAGGATCTGATCAACAAGTATGTGAAGTATGCGAAAGTATGAGCCTGATGAGGGCAAATCCCGGACCTATCCCTGACCTAACTTGCGTTATTCTCTAAAATATTGATCGAAACCAGGTTTAATTGACCGCTTCAGTGTGGTACCACATTACTACGTGATCCAATCCAGAAATAGCCCAGGACATAGCCATGAAGTATGAGAAATATGCGAAAGTATGACCCTGATGAGGGCAAATCCCAGACCTATCCCAGACCTAACTTGCGTTGTCCTCTAAAATATTGATCGAAACCAGGTTTAATGGACTGTTTCAGTGTGGTACCACACTACTACGTGATCCGAACCAGAAAAAACGCAGGATCCGTTCAACAAGTATGTCAAGAATGCGAAAGTATGAGTCTGATGAGGGAAAATCTCAGACCTATCCCGGACCTAATTTGCGTTATCCTCTAAAATATTGACCGAAACCAGGTTTAATTGACTGTTTTAGTGTGGTACCACTTTACTACGTGATCCAAAGTAGAAAAAACCCTCGATCAGGTCAACATGTATGTTAAAACTGCGAAAGTATGACCCTGATTAGGGCAAATCCCAGGCCTAACCTAGACCTAACATGCGATACCCCCTAAAATGTTTATCCAGACCAGGTTTAATTGAATGTTTCGGTGTGGTACCACATTACTGCGTGATCCAATCCAGAAAAAACCCCGGACCTGTTCTACAGGTATGTGAAAAACGCGAAAGTACGAGCCTGATGAGTGAAAATCCCAGGCCTAACCTAGACCTAACATGCGTTTTCCTCAATAATATTGATCGAAACCAGGTTTAATCGACAGTTTCAGTGTGGTACCACATTACTACGTTATCCAAACCAGAAAAAAATCCAGGATCTGTTCAACGAGTATGTGAAGTGTGCGAAAGTATGAGTCTGATGGGGGCAAATCTCTGACCTATCCCGGACCTAACTTGCGTTATCCTCTAAAATATTGATCGAAACCAGGTTTAATTGACTGTTTTAGTGTGGTACCACTTTACTACGTGATCCAAAGCAGAAAAAACCATCGATCAGGTCAACATGCATTTTAAAACTGCGAAAGTATGAGCCTGATGAGGGCAAAGCCCAGACCTATCCCAGACCTAACATGCGTTATCCTCAAAAATATTATACGAAACCAGGATTACCCGACTGTTTCAGTGTGGTACCACATTACTACGTGATCCAAACCGGAAAAAAACCCAGGATCTTGTCAACGAGTATGTGAAGTGTGCGAAAGTATGAGTCTGGTGAGGGCTAATCCCAGACCTATCCCAGACCTAACTTGCGTTATCCTCTAAAATATTGATCGAAACCAGGTTTAATTGACTGTTTTATTTGTGGTACCACTTTACTACGTGATCCAAAAAAGAAAAAACCCTCGATCAGGTCAACATGCATGTTAAAACTGCGAAAGTATGACCCTAATGAGGGCAAATCCCAGGCCTAACCTAGACCTAACATGCGTTATCTTCTACAATATTGAGCGAAACAAGGTTTAATGGACTGTTTCAGTGTGGTACCACATTACCACGTGATCCAACCCAGAAAAAGCCCAGGATCTGGCCATCAAGTATGAGAAATATGCGGAAGTATTACACTGATGAGCGCAAATCCCAGATCTAACCCAGACCTAACATGCGTTTTCCTCCAAAATATTGATCGAACACAGGTTTAATTGACTGTTTCAGTGTGGTACCACTATACTACGTGATCCAAAGTAGAAAAAACCCAGGATCTGATCAACAAGTATGTGAAGTATGCGAAAGTATGAGTCTGATGAGGGAAAATCCCAGGTCTAACCAGGACATAACATGCGTTATCCTCTAAAATATTGACCGAAGCCAGGTTTAGTGGACTGTTTCAGTGTGGTACCACATTACTACGTGATCCGAACCAGAAGAAACCCAGGATCTGTTCAACATGTATGTGAAAAACGCGAAAGTATGAGCCTGATGAGGGCAAATCCCAGACCTATCCCTGACCTAACTTGCGTTATCCTCTAAAATATTGATCGAAACCAGGTTTAATTGACCGCTTCAGTGTGGTACCACATTACTACGTGATCCAATCCAGAAATAGCCCAGGACATAGCCATGAAGTATGAGAAATATGCGAAAGTATGACCCTTATGAGGGCAAATCCCAGACCTATCCCAGACCTAACTTGCGTTGTCCTCTAAAATATTGATCGAAACCAGGTTTAATGGACTGTTTCAGTGTGGTACCACACTACTACGTGATCCGAACCAGAAAAAACGCAGGATCCGTTCAACAAGTATGTCAAGAATGCGAAAGTATGAGTCTGATGAGGGAAAATCTCAGACCTATCCCGGACCTAATTTGCGTTATCCTCTAAAATATTGACCGAAACCAGGTTTAATTGACTGTTTTAGTGTGGTACCACTTTACTACGTGATCCAAAAAAGAAAAAACCCTCGATCAGGTCAACATGCATGTTAAAACTGCGAAAGTATGACCCTAATGAGGGCAAATCCCAGGCCTAACCTAGACCTAACATGCGTTATCCTCAAAAATATTATACGAAACCAGGATTACCCGACTGTTTCAGTGTGGTACCACATTACTACGTGATCCAAACCGGAAAAAAACCCAGGATCTTGTCAACGAGTATGTGAAGTGTGCGAAAGTATGAGTCTGGTGAGGGCTAATCCCAGACCTATCCCAGACCTAACTTGCGTTATCCTCTAAAATATTGATCGAAACCAGGTTTAATTGACTGTTTTATTTGTGGTACCACTTTACTACGTGATCCAAAAAAGAAAAAACCCTCGATCAGGTCAACATGCATGTTAAAACTGCGAAAGTATGACCCTAATGAGGGCAAATCCCAGGCCTAACCTAGACCTAACATGCGTTATCTTCTAAAATATTGAGCGAAACAAGGTTTAATGGACTGTTTCAGTGTAGTACCACTCTACTTCGTGATCCAAACCAGAAGAAACACAGGATCTAGCCATGAAGTATGAGAAATATGCGAAAGTATGACCCTGATGAGGGCAAATCCCAGACCTAACCCAGACCTAACTTGCGTTGTCTTCTAAAATATTGATCGAAACCAGTATGGGCCTGATGAGGGCGAATCCCAGACCTATCTCAGACCTAACTTGCGTTATCCTCTAAAATATTGATCGAAACCAGGTTTAATGGACTGTTTCAGTGTGGTACCACATTACTACGTGATCCAAACCAGAAAAAACCCAGGATCTGTTCAACAAGTATGTGAAAAACGCGAAAGTATGAGCCTGATGAGGGCATATCCCAGACCTATCCCAGACCTAACTTCCGTTATCCTATAAAATATTGATCGAAACCAGGTTTAATTGACTGTTTCAGCGTGGTACCACATTACTACGTGATCCAATGCAGAAATAGCCCAGGATCTAGCCATGAAGTATGAGAAATATGCGAAAGTATGAACCTGATGAGGGTAAATCCTAGACGTAACCCAGACCTAACTTACGTTATCCTCTAAAATGTTTATCAAGACCAGGTGTAATTGAATGTTTCAGTGTGGTACCACATTACTACGTGAACCAAACCAGAAAATAACCCAGGATCTGTTCAACAAGTATGTGAAAAACGCGAAAGTATGAGCCTGATGAGGGCATATCCCAGACCTATCCCAGACCTAACTTCCGTTATCCTATAAAATATTGATCGAAACCAGGTTTAATTGACTGTTTCAGCGTGGTACCACATTACTACGTGATCCAATCCAGAAATAGCCCAGGACATAGCCATGAAGTATGAGAAATATGCGAAAGTATGACCCTGATGAGGGCAAATCCCAGACCTATCCCAGACCTAACTTGCGTTGTCCTCTAAAATATTGATCGAAACCAGGTTTAATGGACTGTTTCAATGTGGTACCACACTACTACGTGATCCGAACCAGAAAAAACGCAGGATCCGTTCAACGAGTATGTGAAGTGTGCGAAAGTATGAGTCTGATGGGGGCAAATCTCTGACCTATCCCGGACCTAACTTGCGTTATCCTCTAAAATATTGATCGAAACCAGGTTTAATTGACTGTTTTAGTGTGGTACCACTTTACTACGTGATCCAAAGTAGAAAAAACCCTCGATCAGGTCAACATGTATGTTAAAACTGCGAAAGTATGACCCTGATTAGGGCAAATCCCAGGCCTAACCTAGACCTAACATGCGATACCCCCTAAAATGTTTATCCAGACCAGGTTTAATTGAATGTTTCGGTGTGGTACCACATTACTGCGTGATCCAATCCAGAAAAAACCCCGGACCTGTTCTACAGGTATGTGAAAAACGCGAAAGTACGAGCCTGATGAGTGAAAATCCCAGGCCTAACCTAGACCTAACATGCGTTTTCCTCAATAATATTGATCGAAACCAGGTTTAATCGACAGTTTCAGTGTGTTACCACATTACTACGTGATCCAAACCAGAAAAAAATCCAGGATCTGTTCAACGAGTATGTGAAGTGTGCGAAAGTATGAGTCTGATGGGGGCAAATCTCTGACCTATCCCGGACCTAACTTGCGTTATCCTCTAAAATATTGATCGAAACCAGGTTTAATTGACTGTTTTAGTGTGGTACCACTTTACTACGTGATCCAAAGCAGAAAAAACCATCGATCAGGTCAACATGCATTTTAAAACTGCGAAAGTATGAGCCTGATGAGGGCAAAGCCCAGACCTATCCCAGACCTAACATGCGCTATCCTCAAAAATATTATACGAAACCAGGTTTACCCGACTGTTTCAGTGTGGTACCACATTACTACGTGATCCAAACCAGAAAAAAACCCAGGATCTTGTCAACGAGTATGTGAAGTGTGCGAAAGTATGAGTCTGATGAGGGCTAATCCCAGACCTATCCCAGACCTAACTTGCGTTATCCTCTAAAATATTGATCGAAACCAGGTTTAATTGACTGTTTTATTTGTGGTACCACTTTAGTACGTGATCCAAAAAAGAAAAAACCCTCGATCAGGTCAACATGCATGTTAAAACTGCGAAAGTATGACCCTAATGAGGGCAAATCCCAGGCCTAACCTAGACCTAACATGCGTTATCTTCTAAAATATTGAGCGAAACAAGGTTTAATGGACTGTTTCAGTGTAGTACCACACTACTTCGTGATCCAAACCAGAAGAAACACAGGATCTAGCCATGAAGTATGAGAAATATGCGAAAGTATGACCCTGATGAGGGCTAATCCCAGACCTATCCCAGACCTAACTTGCGCTGTCTTCTAAAATATTGATCGAAACCAGTATGAGCCTGATGAGGGCGAATCCCAGACCTATCTCAGACCTAACTTGCGTTATCCTCTAAAATATTGATCGAAACCAGGTTTAATTGACTGTTTCAGCGTGGTACCACATTACTACGTGATACAATCCAGAAATAGCCCAGGATCTAGCCATGAAGTATGAGAAATATGCGAAAGTATGAGCCTGATGAGGGCAAATCCTAGACGTAACCCCGACCTAACATACGTTATCCTCTAAAAGATTTATCAAGACCAGGTTTAATTGAATGTTTCAGTGTGGTACCACATTACTACGTGAACCAAACCGGAAAAAACCCAGGATCCGTTCAATAAGTATGTGAAAAATGCGAAAGTATGAGTCTGATCAGTGAAAATCCCTGGCCTAACTTATACCTAACATGCGTTGTCCTCTAAAATATTGATGGAAACCAGGTTTAATTGACTGTTTCAGTGTCGTACTTCATTACTACATGATGCAATCCAGAAAAAGCCCTGGATCTAGCCATCATGTATGAGAAATATGCGAAAGAATGAGCCTGATGAGAGCAAATCCCAGACCTATACCAGACATAACTTGCGTTATCCTCTAAAATGTTTATCAAGACCAGGTGTAATTGAATGTTTCAGTGTGGTACCACATTACTACGTGAACCAAACCAGAAAATAACCCAGGACCTGTTCAACGAGTATGTGAAGTGTGCGAAAGTATTACACTGATGAGCGCAAATCCCAGATCTAACCCAGACCTAACTTGCGTTTTCCTCCAAAATATTGATCGAACACAGGTTTAATTGACTGTTTCAGTGTGGTACCACTATACTACGTGATCCAAAGTAGAAAAAACCCAGGATCTGTTCAACAAGTATGTGAAGTATGCGAAAGTATGAGTCTGATGAGGGAAAATCCCAGGCCTAACCAGGACATAACATGCGTTATCCTCTAAAATATTGACCGAATCCAGGTTTAGTGGACTGTTTCAGTGTGGTACCACAATACTACGTGATCCAATCCAGAAAAAGCCCAGGATCTAGCCATCAAGTATGAGAAATATGCGAAAGTACGAGCCTGATGTGAGCAAATCCCAGACCTATCCTAGACCTAACATGCGTTATCCTCTAAAATAATGATCGAAACCAGGTTCAATGGACTGCTTCCGTGTGGTACCACATTAGTACGTGATCCAGTCCAGAGAAAGTCCAGGATCTAGCCAACAAGTATGAGAAATATGCGAAAGAATGAGCCTGATGAGGGCAAATCCTAGACCTAACCCAGACCTGACATGCGTTATCCTCTAAAATATTGATCGAAACCAGGTTTAATTGACTGTTTCAGTGTGGTACCACATTACTACGTGATCCAAAGTAGAAAAACCCCTCGATCAGGACAACATGTATGCTAAAACTGCGAAAGGATGACCCTGATTAGGGTAAATCCCAGGCCTAACCTAGACCTAACATGCGTTATCTTCTACAATATTGAGCGAAACAAGGTTTAATGGACTGTTTCAGTGTGGTACCACATTACCACGTGATCCAACCCAGAAAAAGCCCAGGATCTGGCCATCAAGTATGAGAAATATGCGGAAGTATTACACTGATGAGCGCAAATCCCAGATCTAACCCAGACCTAACATGCGTTTTCCTCCAAAATATTGATCGAACACAGGTTTAATTGACTGTTTCAGTGTGGTACCACTATACTACGTGATCCAAAGTAGAAAAAACCCAGGATCTGATCAACAAGTATGTGAAGTATGCGAAAGTATGAGTCTGATGAGGGAAAATCCCAGGTCTAACCAGGACATAACATGCGTTATCCTCTAAAATATTGACCGAAGCCAGGTTTAGTGGACTGTTTCAGTGTGGTACCACATTACTACGTGATCCGAACCAGAAGAAACCCAGGATCTGTTCAACATGTATGTGAAAAACGCGAAAGTATGAGCCTGATGAGGGCAAATCCCAGACCTATCCCTGACCTAACTTGCGTTATCCTCTAAAATATTGATCGAAACCAGGTTTAATTGACCGCTTCAGTGTGGTACCACATTACTACGTGATCCAATCCAGAAATAGCCCAGGACATAGCCATGAAGTATGAGAAATATGCGAAAGTATGACCCTTATGAGGGCAAATCCCAGACCTATCCCAGACCTAACTTGCGTTGTCCTCTAAAATATTGATCGAAACCAGGTTTAATGGACTGTTTCAGTGTGGTACCACACTACTACGTGATCCGAACCAGAAAAAACGCAGGATCCGTTCAACAAGTATGTCAAGAATGCGAAAGTATGAGTCTGATGAGGGAAAATCTCAGACCTATCCCGGACCTAATTTGCGTTATCCTCTAAAATATTGACCGAAACCAGGTTTAATTGACTGTTTTAGTGTGGTACCACTTTACTACGTGATCCAAAGTAGAAAAAACCCTCGATCAGGTCAACATGTATGTTAAAACTGCGAAAGTATGACCCTGATTAGGGCAAATCCCAGGCCTAACCTAGACCTAACATGCGATACCCCCTAAAATGTTTATCCAGACCAGGTTTAATTGAATGTTTCGGTGTGGTACCACATTACTGCGTGAACCAAACCAGAAAATAACCCAGGATCTGTTCAACAAGTATGTGAAAAACGCGAAAGTATGAGCCTGATGAGGGCATATCCCAGACCTATCCCAGACCTAACTTCCGTTATCCTATAAAATATTGATCGAAACCAGGTTTAATTGACTGTTTCAGCGTGGTACCACATTACTACGTGATCCAATCCAGAAATAGCCCAGGACATAGCCATGAAGTATGAGAAATATGCGAAAGTATGACCCTGATGAGGGCAAATCCCAGACCTAACCCAGACCTAACTTGCGTTGTCTTCTAAAATATTGATCGAAACCAGTATGGGCCTGATGAGGGCGAATCCCAGACCTATCTCAGACCTAACTTGCGTTATCCTCTAAAATATTGATCGAAACCAGGTTTAATGGACTGTTTCAGTGTGGTACCACATTACTACGTGATCCAAACCAGAAAAAACCCAGGATCTGTTCAACAAGTATGTGAAAAACGCGAAAGTATGAGCCTGATGAGGGCAAATCCTAGACCTAACCCAGACCTAACATGCGATATCCTCTAAAATATTGATCGAAACCAGGTTTACTGGACTGTTTCAGTGTGGTACCACACTACTACGTGAACCAAACCAGAAAAAACCCAGGATCTGTTCAACAAGTATGTGAAAAACGCGAAAGTATGAGCCTGATGAGGGCATATCCCAGACCTATCCCAGACCTAACTTCCGTTATCCTATAAAATATTGATCGAAACCAGGTTTAATTGACTGTTTCAGCGTGGTACCACATTACTACGTGATCCAATGCAGAAATAGCCCAGGATCTAGCCATGAAGTATGAGAAATATGCGAAAGTATGAACCTGATGAGGGTAAATCCTAGACGTAACCCAGACCTAACTTACGTTATCCTCTAAAATGTTTATCAAGACCAGGTGTAATTGAATGTTTCAGTGTGGTACCACATTACTACGTGAACCAAACCAGAAAATAACCCAGGATCTGTTCAACAAGTATGTGAAAAACGCGAAAGTATGAGCCTGATGAGGGCATATCCCAGACCTATCCCAGACCTAACTTCCGTTATCCTATAAAATATTGATCGAAACCAGGTTTAATTGACTGTTTCAGCGTGGTACCACATTACTACGTGATCCAATCCAGAAATAGCCCAGGACATAGCCATGAAGTATGAGAAATATGCGAAAGTATGACCCTGATGAGGGCAAATCCCAGACCTATCCCAGACCTAACTTGCGTTGTCCTCTAAAATATTGATCGAAACCAGGTTTAATGGACTGTTTCAATGTGGTACCACACTACTACGTGATCCGAACCAGAAAAAACGCAGGATCCGTTCAACGAGTATGTGAAGTGTGCGAAAGTATGAGTCTGATGGGGGCAAATCTCTGACCTATCCCGGACCTAACTTGCGTTATCCTCTAAAATATTGATCGAAACCAGGTTTAATTGACTGTTTTAGTGTGGTACCACTTTACTACGTGATCCAAAGTAGAAAAAACCCTCGATCAGGTCAACATGTATGTTAAAACTGCGAAAGTATGACCCTGATTAGGGCAAATCCCAGGCCTAACCTAGACCTAACATGCGATACCCCCTAAAATGTTTATCCAGACCAGGTTTAATTGAATGTTTCGGTGTGGTACCACATTACTGCGTGATCCAATCCAGAAAAAACCCCGGACCTGTTCTACAGGTATGTGAAAAACGCGAAAGTACGAGCCTGATGAGTGAAAATCCCAGGCCTAACCTAGACCTAACATGCGTTTTCCTCAATAATATTGATCGAAACCAGGTTTAATCGACAGTTTCAGTGTGTTACCACATTACTACGTGATCCAAACCAGAAAAAAATCCAGGATCTGTTCAACGAGTATGTGAAGTGTGCGAAAGTATGAGTCTGATGGGGGCAAATCTCTGACCTATCCCGGACCTAACTTGCGTTATCCTCTAAAATATTGATCGAAACCAGGTTTAATTGACTGTTTTAGTGTGGTACCACTTTACTACGTGATCCAAAGCAGAAAAAACCATCGATCAGGTCAACATGCATTTTAAAACTGCGAAAGTATGAGCCTGATGAGGGCAAAGCCCAGACCTATCCCAGACCTAACATGCGCTATCCTCAAAAATATTATACGAAACCAGGTTTACCCGACTGTTTCAGTGTGGTACCACATTACTACGTTATCCAAACCAGAAAAAAACCCAGGATCTTGTCAACGAGTATGTGAAGTGTGCGAAAGTATGAGTCTGATGAGGGCTAATCCCAGACCTATCCCAGACCTAACTTCCGTTATCCTCTAAAATATTGATCGAAACCAGGTTTAATTGACTGTTTTATTTGTGGTACCACTTTAGTACGTGATCCAAAAAAGAAAAAACCCTCGATCAGGTCAACATGCATGTTAAAACTGCGAAAGTATGACCCTAATGAGGGCAAATCCCAGGCCTAACCTAGACCTAACATGCGTTATCTTCTAAAATATTGAGCGAAACAAGGTTTAATGGACTGTTTCAGTGTAGTACCACACTACTTCGTGATCCAAACCAGAAGAAACACAGGATCTAGCCATGAAGTATGAGAAATATGCGAAAGTATGACCCTGATGAGGGCTAATCCCAGACCTATCCCAGACCTAACTTGCGCTGTCTTCTAAAATATTGATCGAAACCAGTATGAGCCTGATGAGGGCGAATCCCAGACCTATCTCAGACCTAACTTGCGTTATCCTCTAAAATATTGATCGAAACCAGGTTTAATTGACTGTTTCAGCGTGGTACCACATTACTACGTGATACAATCCAGAAATAGCCCAGGATCTAGCCATGAAGTATGAGAAATATGCGAAAGTATGAGCCTGATGAGGGCAAATCCTAGACGTAACCCCGACCTAACATACGTTATCCTCTAAAAGATTTATCAAGACCAGGTTTAATTGAATGTTTCAGTGTGGTACCACATTACTACGTGAACCAAACCGGAAAAAACCCAGGATCCGTTCAATAAGTATGTGAAAAATGCGAAAGTATGAGTCTGATCAGTGAAAATCCCTGGCCTAACTTATACCTAACATGCGTTGTCCTCTAAAATATTGATGGAAACCAGGTTTAATTGACTGTTTCAGTGTCGTACTTCATTACTACGTGATGCAATCCAGAAAAAGCCCTGGATCTAGCCATCATGTATGAGAAATATGCGAAAGAATGAGCCTGATGAGAGCAAATCCCAGACCTATACCAGACATAACTTGCATTATCCTCTAAAATGTTTATCAAGACCAGGTGTAATTGAATGTTTCAGTGTGGTACCACATTACTACGTGAACCAAACCAGAAAATAACCCAGGACCTGTTCAACGAGTATGTGAAGTGTGCGAAAGTATTACACTGATGAGCGCAAATCCCAGATCTAACCCAGACCTAACTTGCGTTTTCCTCCAAAATATTGATCGAACACAGGTTTAATTGACTGTTTCAGTGTGGTACCACTATACTACGTGATCCAAAGTAGAAAAAACCCAGGATCTGTTCAACAAGTATGTGAAGTATGCGAAAGTATGAGTCTGATGAGGGAAAATCCCAGGCCTAACCAGGACATAACATGCGTTATCCTCTAAAATATTGACCGAATCCAGGTTTAGTGGACTGTTTCAGTGTGGTACCACAATACTACGTGATCCAATCCAGAAAAAGCCCAGGATCTAGCCATCAAGTATGAGAAATATGCGAAAGTACGAGCCTGATGTGAGCAAATCCCAGACCTATCCTAGACCTAACATGCGTTATCCTCTAAAATAATGATCGAAACCAGGTTCAATGGACTGCTTCCGTGTGGTACCACATTAGTACGTGATCCAGTCCAGAGAAAGTCCAGGATCTAGCCAACAAGTATGAGAAATATGCGAAAGAATGAGCCTGATGAGGGCAAATCCTAGACCTAACCCAGACCTGACATGCGTTATCCTCTAAAATATTGATCGAAACCAGGTTTAATTGACTGTTTCAGTGTGGTACCACATTACTACGTGATCCAAAGTAGAAAAACCCCTCGATCAGGACAACATGTATGCTAAAACTGCGAAAGGATGACCCTGATTAGGGTAAATCCCAGGCCTAACCTAGACCTAACATGCGTTATCCTCAAAAATATTGATCGAAACCTGGTTTAATCGACAGTTTCAGCGTGGTACCACATTACTACGTGAACCAAACCAGAAAAAACCCAGGATCCGTTCAGCAAGTATGTGAAGAATGCGAAAATATGAGCCTGATGAGGGCAAATCCTAGACCTAACCCAGACCTAACATGCGTTATCATCTAAAATATTGATCGAAACCAGGTTTAATCGACTGTTTCAGTGCGGTACCACAGTACAACGTGATCCAAACCAGAAAAAGCCCAGGATCTGGCCAACATGTATAAGAAATATGCGAAAGTATGAACCTCATGAGGGCAAATCCCACACCTAACCGAGTCCTAACCGGCGTTATCTTCTAAAATGTTGATCGTGACCAGGTTTAATCGACTGTTTCAGTGTGGTACCACACTACTACGTGATCCAAGCCAGAAATAACCCAGCATCTGTTCAACGAGTATGTGATGAATGCGAAAGTATGGGTCTGATGAGGGCAACTCCCAGGCCTAACCTAGACCTAGCATGAGTTATCCTCTAAAATATTATTCGAGACCATGATTAATCGACTGTTTCAGTGTGGTACCACGTTACTACGTGATCCAAACCAGGAAAAGCCCAGGATCTGCCCCACAAGTATGAGAAATATGCGAATGTTTGAGTCGGATGAGGGCAAATCCCAGGCCTAACCTAGACCTAAAATGGTGTATCCTCCAAAATATTGGTCGTATCCAGGTTTAATTAACAGTTTCAGTGTGGTACCACATTACTACGTGATCCAATCCTGAAAAATCCAAGGATCTGCCCAACAAGTATGAGAAATATACGAAAGTATGAGCATCATGAGGGCAAATCCCAGACCTAACCCAGACCTAACATGCGTTATCCTCTAAAATATTGATCGAGACCAGGATTAATTGACTTTCAGTGTGGTACCATATTACTACGTGATCCAGTCCAGAGAAAGTCCAGGATCTAGCCATCAAGTATGAGAAATATGCGAAAGAATGAGCCTGATGAGGGCAAATCCCAGGCCTAACCAGGACATAACATGCGTTATCCTCTAAAATATTGACCGAAGCCAGGTTTAGTGGACTGTTTCAGTGTGGTACCACATTACTACGTGATCCAATCCAGAAAAAGCCCAGGATCTAGCCATCAAGTATGAGAAATATGCGAAAGTACGAGCCTGATGAGAGCAAATCCCAGACCTATCCTAGACCTAACATGCGTTATCCTCTAAAATAATGATCGAAACCAGGTTCAATGGACTGTTTCCGTGTGGTACCACATTACTACGTGATCCAGTCCAGAGAAAGTCCAGGATCTAGCCATCAAGTATGAGAAATATGCGAAAGAATGAGCCTGATGAGGGCAAATCCTAGACCTAACCCAGACCTGACATGCGTTATCCTCTAAAATATTGATCGAAACCAGGTTTAATTGTCTGTTTCAGTGTGGTACCACATTACTACGTGATCCAAAGTAGAAAACCCCCTCGATCAGGACAACATGTATGCTAAAACTGCGAAAGTATGACCCTGATTAGGGTAAATCCCAGGCCTAACCTAGACCTAACATGCGATATCCCCTAAAATATTGATCGAAACCAGGTTTAATAGACTGTTTCAGTGTGGTACCACGTTACTACGTGATCCTAAGTAGAAAAACCCCTCGATCAGGTCAACATGTATGTTGAAACTGCGAAAGTATGACCCTGATTAGGGCAAATCCCAGGCCTAACCTGGACCTAACATGCGATATCCTCTAAAATATTGATCAAAACCAGGTTTAATGGACTGTTTCAGTGTGGTACCACATTACTACGTGATCCGAACCAGAAAAGGCCAGGGATCTGTTCAACAAGTATGTGAAAAAGACGAAAATATGACCCTGAAGTGGGCAAATCCCAGACCTATCCCAGACTTAACTTGTGTTATCCTCTAAAATATTGATCGAAACCGGGTTTAATCGACTGTTTCAGTGTGGTACCACATTACTACGTGATCCAGTCCAGAAAAAGTCCAGGATCTAGCCATTAAGTATGAGAAATATGCGAAAGTATGAGCCTGACGAGGGCAAATCCTAGACCTAACCCAAACCTAACATGCGTTAACCTCTAAAATATTGATCGAAACCAAGTTTAATGGACTGCTTCAGTGTGGTACCACACTACTACGTTATCCAAACGAGAAAAAACCCAGGATCTGGCCAACAAGTATGTGAAAAACGCGAAAGTATGAGCCTGATGAGGGCAAATCCCAGACCTATGCCAGACCTAACATGCGTTATCCTCTAAAATATTGATCGAAACCAGGTTTAATTGACTGTTTCAGTGTGTTACCACTTTACTACGTGATCCAAAGTAGAAAAAACCCAGGATCCGTTCAGCAAGTATGTGAAGAATGCGAAAGTATGAGCCTGATGAGGGCAAATCCTAGACCTAACCCAGACCTAACTTGCGTTGTCCACTAAAATATTGATCGAAACCAGGTTTAATTGACCGTTTCAGTGTTGTACTTCATTACTATGTGATGCAATCCAGAAAAAGCCCAGGATCTAGCCATCAAGTATGAGAAATATGCGAAAGAATGAGCCTGATGAGGGCAAATCCCAGGCCTAACCTAGACCTAAAATGGTGTATCCTCCAAAATATTGGTCGTATCCAGGTTTAATTAACAGTGTTTCAGTGTGGTACCACATTACTACGTGATCCAATCCTGAAAAATCCAAGGATCTGACCAACAAGTATGAGAAATATGCGAAAGATTGAGTATGATGAGGGCAAATCCCAGGCCTAACATAGACCTAACCTGCGTTAACATCTAAAATATTGATCGAAACCAGGTTTAATTGACTGTTTCAGTGTGGTACCACATTACTACGTGAGCCAAACCAGAAAAAACCCAGGATCTGTTCAACAAGTATCAGAAGAATGCGAAGGTATGAGTCAGATGTGGCCCTATACGGGGCCCCCGTCTGGGCGGACGACCTGGCTGCCTCCCGGCGCAGCATGACTATGCTGCGTCGGGTGCAGAGGCGCGTTGCGCTCAGGGTCGTCCGCGGGTATCGGACCATGTCACATGAGGCGGCGACGGTTCTAGCGGGGATGCCGCCCATGGACCTGCTCGCGCGGTCGCACGCGGTGATGTACCGGCACCGCGTCGACCGACGCGCGGGGGTGGGGGCGGTCCCGGGCGGGCAGGAACCTGCTTGGGGCGATTTGAAGCGCCAGGCCCGGCAGTCCGTGTTGCTCGCGTGGCAGGAGCGGCTGGCTCTGCCAACCGCGGGGCACCGGACTGTCAGGGCTGTTCGGCCACTCCTGAAGGAGTGGCTGGACAGAGGCCATGGCAGCCTCACCTACCGGCTGGCACAGGTATTTTCCGGGCATGGCAGCTTCGGAAGATACCTGTGCCGGATAGGGAAGGAGCCGACGGGGCGTTGCTGCCACTGCGACGCTGAGCAGGACACGGCGGATCATACCCTGGAGGTATGCCCCGCGTGGGAGGGGGAGCGCCGTGTCCTGGTCGGCGTCGTCGGGCGGGATGTCTCGCTGCCGGGCGTGGTGCGCGCCATGCTCGGCAGCGAGGAGAAGTGGAGGGCCGTGGCCTCCTTCTGCGAGAACGTAATGTTGCAGAAGGAGGCCGCGGGGAGGGAGCGCGAGCTTCAGCGGCGCACTGAAGCTCGCGCTCGTGCGGTGGCCCGAGGTCGTCGCCCGGTCGCGAGGCGCCGCGGGCGGCCGCCTCGGCGTGGCGGATGACCTAGGCTGGGAGGGGGGTCCTGAGGGGACCCTCCTCCCGCCAGGCGGCGCCGGGTCGGACCGGTTGGGGGTAGGAGTGCCTCCCCCCACCGGTCCGACGCAAGGGGAGGCACCCTCGGCGGTCTGGTGCGGCCATGAACGCCCGGCCGCCGAGGGGTGGAAACGGGGTCGCGGGCGGTTGCGAGTTGGGGCTCGCAGCCGCCACTAAACGCGGCCCCGGGACGGATAGCGGCGGGATGGAGTGGCCCCGTCCCGCCGCTATGAGGCAGTGTGTCTACTGGGGGGACCGATTGTCCCCCCGGGGGATGGGCGCGAAAGCGCGGGCACGGGGAGGATACCGGAAGAATGTTTCGAGCGATTCCCGGTATCCTCCTAAAGCGTGCCGAAGGGTCACCGTGGGGTTTTTAGTGGGTAGGTCCCGCGCCTGTCGTTGTACGGGCGCGGGGAATCCCACACACCCCTCCCACCTCTCCCCAAGGAGGTGGGAGGGAGTCTTTCGAAGATTTTCCCCACGCCAAAAAAAAAAAAAAAAAAAAAAAAAAAAAAAGGTATGAGTCAGATGATGGCAAATCCTAGACCTAACCCAGACCTAACATGCGTTATCATCTAAAATATTGATCGAAACCAGGTTTAATCGACTGTTTCAGTGCGGTACCACAGTACAACGTGATCCTAACCAGAAAAAGCCCAGGATCTGGCCAACATGTATAAGAAATATGCGAAAGTATGAACCTCATGAGGGCAAATCCCACACCTAACCGAGTCCTAACCGGCGTTATCTTCTAAAATGTTGATCGTGACCAGGTTTAATCGACTGTTTCAGTGTGGTACCACACTACTACGTGATCCAAGCCAGAAATAACCCAGCATCTGTTCAACGAGTATGTGATGAATGCGAAAGTATGGGTCTGATGAGGGCAACTCCCAGGCCTAACCTAGACCTACCATGAGTTATCCTCTAAAATATTATTCGAGACCATGATTAATCGACTGTTTCAGTGTGGTACCACGTTACTACGTGATCCAAATCAGAAAAAGCCCAGGATCTGCCCAACAAGTATGAGAAATATGCGAATGTTTGAGTCGGATGAGGGCAAATCCCAGGCCTAACCTAGACCTAAAATGGTGTATCCTCCAAAATATTGGTCGTATCCAGGTTTAATTAACAGTTTCCGTGTGGTACCACATTACTACGTGATCCAAGCCAGAAATAACCCAGCATCTGTTCAACGAGTATGTGATGAATGCGAAAGTATGGGTCTGATGAGGGCAACTCCCAGGCCTAACCTAGACCTACCATGAGTTATCCTCTAAAATATTATTCGAGACCATGATTAATCGACTGTTTCAGTGTGGTACCACGTTACTACGTGATCCAAATCAGAAAAAGCCCAGGATCTGCCCAACAAGTATGAGAAATATGCGAATGTTTGAGTCGGATGAGGGCAAATCCCAGGCCTAACCTAGACCTAAAATGGTGTATCCTCCAAAATATTGGTCGTATCCAGGTTTAATTAACAGTTTCCGTGTGGTACCACATTACTACGTGATCCAATCCTGAAAAATCCAAGGATCTGCCCAACAAGTATGAGAAATATACGAAAGTATGAGCATCATGAGGGCAAATCCCAGACCTAACCCAGACCTAACATGCGTTATCCTCTAAAATATTGATCGAGACCAGGATTAATTGACTGTTTCAGTGTGGTACCACATTACTACGTGATCCAAACCAGAAAAAACCCAGGAACTGCTCAACAAGTATGTGAAGAATGCGAAAGTATGAGACAGATGATGGCAAATCCTAGACCTAACCCAGACCTAACATGCGTTATCACCTAAAATATTGAACGAAACCTGGTTTAATCGACTGTTTCAGTGTGGTACCACATTACTACGTGATCCAAACCAGAAAAAGCCCATGGTCTGGCCAACAAGTATGAGAAATATGCGAATGTATGGGTCTCCTGAGGGCAAATCCCAGGCCTAACCTAGACCTAAAATGGTGTATCCTCCAAAATATTGGTCGTATCCAGGTTTAATTAACAGTTTCAGTGTGGTACCACATTACTACGTGATCCAATCCTGAAAAATCCAAGGATCTGGCCAACAAGTATGAGAAATATGCGAAAGTATGAACCTCATGGGGGCAAATCCCACACCTAACCGAGTCCTAACCGGCGTTATCCTCTAAAATGTTGATCGTGACCAGGTTTAATCGACTGTTTCAGTGTGGTACCACATTACTACCTGATCCAAGCCAGAAATAACCCAGGATCTGCTCAACAAGTATGTGAAAAATGCGAAAGTATGAGTCTGATGAGGGCAAATCCCAGGCCTAACCTAGACCTAACATGGTGTATCCTCTAAAATATTAGTCGTATCCAGGTTTAATTAATTGTTGCAGTGTGGTACCACATACTACGTTATCCAATCCAGACAAATCCAAGGATCTGCCCAACTAGTATGAGAAATATGCGAAAGTTTAGTCTGATGAGGGCAAATCCCAGGCCTAACCTAGACCTAACATGCGTTATCCTCTAAAATATTTATCGAGACCAGGTTGAATTGACTGTTTCAGGGCGGTACCACATTACTACGTGATCCAGACCAGTGAAAACCCAGAATCTAGCCGACAAGTTTGAGAGATATGCGAAAGTATGACCCAGATGAGGGCAAATCATAGACCTAACCGAGACCTAACATGCGTTACCCTCTAAAATATTTATCGAGACCAGGTTGAATTGACTGTTTCAGGGCGGTACCACATTACTACGTGATCCAAACCAGTGAAATCACTGAATCTGGCCAACACGTTTGAGAAATATGCGAAAGTATGAGCCTGATGAGAGCAAATCCTAGACCTAACCCAGACCTAACAAGCGTTATCCTCTAAAATATTGATCGAAACCAGGTTTCATGGACTGTTTCAGTGTGATACCACATTACCACGTGATTCAAGCCAGAAAAGACCCAGGATCTGTACAACAAGTATGTGAAATATGCGAAAGTATGAGTCTGATGAGGGCAAATCCCAGGCCTAACCTAGACCTAACATGGTGTATCCTCTAAAATATTGGTCGTATCCAGGTTTATTTAATTGTTTCAGTGTGGTGCCACATACTACCTTATCCAATCCAGACAAATCCAAGTATCTGCACAACAAGTATGTGAAGAATGCGAAAGTATGAGCCAGATGATGGCAAATCCTAGACCTAACCCAGACCTAACATGCGTTATCATCTAAAATATTGATCGAAACCAGGTTTAATCGACTGTTTCAGTGTGGTACCACATTACTACGTGATTCAAGCCAGACAAATCCAAGTATCTGCCCAACAAGTATGAGAATTATGCGAAAGTTTAGTCTGATGAGGGCAAATCCCACACCCAACCGAGTCCTATTCGGGGTTATCCTCTAAAATGTTGATCGTGACCAGGTTTAATCGACTGTTTCAGTGTGGTATCACATTACTACCTGATCCAAACCAGAAATAACCCAGGATCTGGCCAACAAGTATGTGAAGAATTCGAAAGTATGAGCCAGATGATGGAAAATCCTAGACCTAACCCAGACCTTACATGCGTTATCATTTAAAATATTGATCGAAACCAGATTTAACCGACTGTTTCAGTGTGGTACCACATTACTACGTGATCGAAACCAGAAAAAGCCCAGGACCTGGCCAACAAGTATGAGAAATATGCGAAAGTATGAGTCTCATGAGGGCAAATCCCAGGCCTAACCTAGACCTACCATGGTGTAACCTCTAAAATATTGGTCGTATACAGGGTTAATTAACTGTTTCAGTGTGGTACCACATTACTACGTGATCCAATCCAGAAAAATCCAAGGATCTGCCCAACAAGTATGAGAAATATGCGAAAGTTTGAGTCTGATGGGGGCAAATCCCAGGCCTAACCTAGACCTAACATGCGTTATCCTCTAAAATGTTGATCGTGACCAGGTTTAATCGACTGTTTCAGTGCTGTGTCACATTACTACCTGATCCAAACCAGAAATAACCCAGGATCTGGCCAACAAGTATGAGAAATATGCGAAAGTATGAGTCTGATGGGGCAAATCCCAGGCCTAACCTAGACCTAGCATGAGTTATCCTCTAAAATACTGATCGAAACCAGGTTTAGTTGACTGTTTCAGTGTGGCACCATATTACTACGTGATCCAGACCAGAAAAAAACGCAGGATCTGGCCAACAAGTGTGAGAAATGTGCGAAAGTATAAGCCTGATGAGGGCAAATCCTAGACCTAACCCACACCTAACATGCGTTATCCTCTAAAATATTTATCGAGACCAGGTTGAATTGACTGTTTCAGGGCGGTACCACATTACTACGTGATCCAAACCAGTGAAATCACTGAATCTGGCCAACACGATTGAGAGTTATGCGAAAGTATGAGCCTGATGAGAGCAAATCCCAGACCTAACCTAGACCTAACATGCGTTATCCTCTAAAATATAGATCGAAACCAGGTTTAATCGACTGTTTCAGTGTGGTGTCACATTACTACCTGATCCAAACCAGAAATAACCCAGGATCTGGCCAACAAGTATGAGAAATATGCGAAAGTATGAGTCTGATGGGGGCAAATCCCCGGCCTAACCTTGACCTAACATGAGTTATCCTCTAAACTATTGATCGAAACCAGGTTTAATGGACTGTTTCAGTGTGGTACCACATTACCACATGATCCAAACCAGAAAAAGCCCCGGATCTGGCCAATGAGTATGCGAAAAATGCGAAAGTATGAGTCTGATAAGGGCAAATCCTAGACCTAACCCAGACCTAACATGCGTTATCCTCTAAAATATTGGTCGTATCCAGGTTTAACTGACTGTTTGAGTGTGGTACCACATTACTACGTGATCCAACCCAGGAAAAACCCAGGATCTGTTCAACAAGTATGTGAAAAATGCAAAAGTATGAGTCTGATGAGGGCAAATCCCACGCCTAACCTAGACCTAACTTGGTGTATCCTCTAAAATATTAGTCGTATCCTGGTTTTATTAACTGTTTCAGTGTGGTACCACATTACTACGTGATCCAATCCAGAAAAATCCATGGATCTGCCCAACAAGTATGAGAAATATGGGAAAGTTTGAGTCTGATGAGGGCAAATCCCAGGACTAACCTAGACCTAACATGCGTTATCCTCTAAAATATTGATCGTGACCAGGTTTAATCGACTGTTTCAGTGTGGTATCACATTACTACCTGATCCAAACCAGAAATAACCCAGGATCTGGCCAACAAGTATGTGAAGAATGCGAAAGTATGAGTCTGATAAGGGCAAATCCTAGACCTAACCCACACCTAACATGCGTTATCCTCTAAAATATTTATCGAGACCAGGTTGAATTGACTGTTTCAGGGCGGTACCACATTACTACGTGATCCAAACCAGTGAAATCACTGAATCTGGCCAACACGATTGAGAGATATGCGAAAGTATGAACCTGATGAGAGCAAATCCCAGACCTAACCTAGACCTAACATGCGTTATCCTATAAAATATAGATCGAAACCAGGTTTAATCGACTGTTTCAGTGTGGTGTCACTTTACTACCTGATCCAAACCAGAAATAACCCAGGATCTGGCCAACAAGTATGAGAAATATGCGAAAGTATGAGTCTGATGGGGGCAAATCCCCTGCCTAACCTTGACCTAACATGAGTTATCCTCTAAACTATTGATCGAAACCAGGTTTAATGGACTGTTTCAGTGTGGTACCACATTACCACATGATCCAAACCAGAAAAAGCCCCGGATCTGGCCAATGAGTATGCGAAAAATGCGAAAGTATGAGTCTGATAAGGGCAAATCCTAGACCTAACCCAGACCTAACATGCGTTATCCTCTAAAATATTGGTCGTATCCAGGTTTAACTGACTGTTTGAGTGTGGTACCACATTACTACGTGATCCAACCCAGGAAAAACCCAGGATCTGTTCAACAAGTATGTGAAAAATGCAAAAGTATGAGTCTGATGAGGGCAAATCCCACGCCTAACCTAGACCTAACTTGGTGTATCCTCTAAAATATTAGTCGTATCCTGGTTTTATTAACTGTTTCAGTATGGTACCACATTACTACGTGATCCAATCCAGAAAAATCCATGGATCTGCCCAACAAGTATGAGAAATATGCGAAAGTTTGAGTCTGATGAGGGCAAATCCCAGGACTAACCTAGACCTAACATGCGTTATCCTCTAAAATATTGATCGTGACCAGGTTTAATCGACTGTTTCAGTGTGGTATCACATTACTACCTGATCCAAACCAGAAATAACCCAGGATCTGGCCAACAAGTATGTGAAGAATGCGAAAGTATGAGTCTCATGAGGGCAAATCCCAGGCCTAACCTAGACCTAACATGGTGTAACCTCTAAAATATTGGTCGTATCCAGGTTTAATTAAGTGTTTCAGTGTGGTACCACATTACTACGTGATCCAATCCAGAAAAAGCCCCGGATCTGGCCAATGAGTATGCGAAAAATGCGAAAGTATGAGTCTGATAAGGGCAAATCCTAGACCTAACCCACACCTAACATGCGTTATCCTCTAAAATATTTATCGAGACCAGGTTGAATTGACTGTTTCAGGGCGGTACCACATTACTACGTGATCCAAACCAGTGAAATCACTGAATCTGGCCAACACGATTGAGAGATATGCGAAAGTATGAGCCTGATGAGAGCAAATCCCAGACCTAACCTAGACCTAACATGCGTTATCCTCTAAAATATAGATCGAAACCAGGTTTAATCGACTGTTTCAGTGTGGTGTCACATTACTACCTGATCCAAACCAGAAATAACCCAGGATCTGGCCAACAAGTATGAGAAATATGCGAAAGTATGAGTCTGATGGGGGCAAATCCCCGGCCTAACCTTGACCTAACATGAGTTATCCTCTAAACTATTGATCGAAACCAGGTTTAATGGACTGTTTCAGTGTGGTACCACATTACCACATGATCCAAACCAGAAAAAGCCCCGGATCTGGCCAATGAGTATGCGAAAAATGCGAAAGTATGAGTCTGATAAGGGCAAATCCTAGACCTAACCCAGACCTAACATGCGTTATCCTCTAAAATATTGGTCGTATCCAGGTTTAACTGACTGTTTGAGTGTGGTACCACATTACTACGTGATCCAACCCAGGAAAAACCCAGGATCTGTTCAACAAGTATGTGAAAAATGCAAAAGTATGAGTCTGATGAGGGCAAATCCCACGCCTAACCTAGACCTAACTTGGTGTATCCTCTAAAATATTAGTCGTATCCTGGTTTTATTAACTGTTTCAGTGTGGTACCACATTACTACGTGATCCAATCCAGAAAAATCCATGGATCTGCCCAACAAGTATGAGAAATATGCGAAAGTTTGAGTCTGATGAGGGCAAATCCCAGGACTAACCTAGACCTAACATGCGTTATCCTCTAAAATATTGATCGTGACCAGGTTTAATCGACTGTTTCAGTGTGGTATCACATTACTACCTGATCCAAACCAGAAATAACCCAGGATCTGGCCAACAAGTATGTGAAGAATGCGAAAGTATGAGTCTCATGAGGGCAAATCCCAGGCCTAACCTAGACCTAACATGGTGTAACCTCTAAAATATTGGTCGTATCCAGGTTTAATTAACAGTTTCAGTGTGGTACCACATTACTACGTGATCCAATCCAGAAAAAGCCCCGGATCTGGCCAATGAGTATGCGAAAAATGCGAAAGTATGAGTCTGATAAGGGCAAATCCTAGACCTAACCCACACCTAACATGCGTTATCCTCTAAAATATTTATCGAGACCAGGTTGAATTGACTGTTTCAGGGCGGTACCACATTACTACGTGATCCAAACCAGTGAAATCACTGAATCTGGCCAACACGTTTGAGAAATATGCGAAAGTATGAGCCTGATGAGAGCAAATCCCAGACCTAACCTAGACCTAACATGCGTTATCCTCTAAAATATAGATCGAAACCAGGTTTAATCGACTGTTTCAGTGTGGTGTCACATTACTACCTGATCCAAACCAGAAATAACCCAGGATCTGGCCAACAAGTATGAGAAATATGCGAAAGTATGAGTCTGATGGGGGCAAATCCCAGGCCTAACCTTGACCTAACATGAGTTATCCTCTAAACTATTGATCGAAACCAGGTTTAATGGACTGTTTCAGTGAGGTACCACATTACCACATGATCCAAACCAGAAAAAGCCCCGGATCTGGCCAATGAGTATGCGAAAAATGCGAAAGTATGAGTCTGATAAGGGCAAATCCTAGACCTAACCCAGACCTAACATGCGTTATCCTCTAAAATATTGATCGAATCCAGGTTTAATTGACTATTTCAGTGTGGTCCCACATTACTACGTGATCCAAACCAGAAAAAACCCAGGATCCGTTCAACAAGTATGTGAAGAATGCGAACGTATGAGTCTGATGAGTGAAAATCCCAGGCCTAACCTAGACCTAACACGCGTTATCCTCAAAAATATTGATCGAAACCTGGTTTAATCTGCTGTTTCAGTGTGGTACCACATTACTATGTGATCCAAACCTGAAAATAACCCAGGATCTGTTCAACGAGTATGTGAAGTGTGCGAAAGTATGAGTCTGTTGAGGTCAAATCCCAGACCTATCCCAGACTTAACTTGCGTTATCCTCTAAAATATTGATCGAAACCGGGTTTAATCGACTGTCTCAGTGTGGTACCACATTAATACGTGATCCAAACCAGAAAAAACCCAGGATCAGTTCAACAAGTATGTGAAAAACGCGAAAGTATGAGCCTGATGAGGGCGAATCCCAGACCTATCCCAGACCTAACTTGCGTTATCCTCTAAAATATTGATCGAAACCAGGTTTAATTGACTGTTTCAGCGTGGTACCACATTACTACGTGATACAATCCGGAAACAGCCCAGGATCTTGCCATGAAGTATGAGAAATATGCGAATGTATGAGCCTGATGAGGGCAAATCCTAGACCTAACCCAAACCTAACATGCGTTATCCTCTAAAATATTGATCCAAACCAGGTTTAATGGACTGTTCCAGGGTGGTACCACTTTACTACGTGATCCAAAGCATTAAGAACCCTCCATCAGGTCAACATGTATGTTAAAACTGCGAAAGTATGACCCTGATGAGGGCAAATCCCAGGCCTTACCTAGACCTAACATGCGTTGTCCTCTAAAATATTGATGGAAACCAGGTTTAATTGACTGTTTCAGTGTTGTACTTCATTACTACGTGATGCAATCCAGAAAAAGCCCAGGATCTAGCATTCAAGTATGAGAAATATGCGAAAGAATGAGCCTGATGAGGGCAAATCCCAGACCTAACCTAGACCTGACATGAATTATTCTCTAAAATATTGATCAAAACCAGGTTTAATTGACTGTTTCAGTGTGGTACCACATTACTACCTGATCCAATCCAGAAATAGCCCAGGATCCAGCCATGAAGTATGAGAAATATGCGAAAGTATGAGCCTGATGGGGGCAAATCCTAGACCTAACCCAGACCTAACATGCGTTATCCTCTAAAATATTTATCTAGACCAGGTTTAATTGAATGTTTCAGTGTGGTACCACATTACTATGTGATCCAAACCAGTAAAAACCCAGGATCCGTTCAACGAGTATGTGAAGAATGCGAAAGTACGAGTCTGCTGAGTGAAAATCCCCGGCCTAACCTAGACCTAACATGCGTTATCCTCAAAAATATTGATCGAAACCAGGTTTAATAGACTGTTTCAGTGTGGTACCACACTACTACGTGACCCAAACCGGAAAAACCCAGGATCTGTTGAACAAGTATGTGATAAACGCGAAAGTATGAGCCTGACGAGGGCAAATCCCAGACCTATCCCAGACCTAAGTTGCGTTATCCTCAAAAATATTGATCGAAACCTGGTTTAATCGACTGTTTCAGTGTGGTACCACATTACTACGTGAACCAATCCAGAAATAGCCCAGGATCTAGCCATGACGTATTTGAAATATGCGAAAGTATGGGCCTGACGAGGGCAAATCCTAGACCTAACGAAGACCTAACATGCTTTATCCTCTAAAATATTTATCAAGACCAGGTTTATTTGATTACTTCAGTGTGGTCCCTCATTACTACGTAATCCAAACCAGAAAAAACCCAGGATCCGTTCAACAAGTATGTGAAGAATACGAAAGTATGAGTCTGATGAGTGAAAATCCCAGGCCTAACCTAGACCTAACATGCGTTATCCTCAAAAATATTGATCCAAACAAGGTTTAATGGACTGTTTCAGTGTGGTACCACACTACTACGTGATCCAAACTAGAAAAAACACAGGATCTGTTCAACAAGTATGTGAAAAACGCGAAAGTATGAGCCTGATGAGGGCAAATCCCAGACTTATCCCAGACCTAACTTGCGTTGTCCACTAAGATATTGATGGAAACCAGGTTTAATTGACTGCTTCAGTGTTGTACTTCATTACTGCGTGATGCAATCCAGGAAAAGCCCAGGATCTAGCCATCAAGTATGAGAAATATGCGAAGGTATGAGCCTGATGAGGGCGAATCCCAGACCTATCCCAGACCTAACTTGCGTTATCCTCTAAAATATTCATCGAAATCTGGCTTAATTGACTGTTTCAGCGTGGTACCACATTACTACGTGAGACAATCCAGAAACAGCCCAGGATCTAGCCATGAAGTATGAGAAATATGCGAAAGTATCAGCCTGATGAGGGCATATCCTAGACCTAACCCAAACCTAACATGCGTTATCCTCTAAAATATTTATCAAGACCAGGTTTAATTGAATGTTCCAGTGTGGTACCACATTACTACGTGAACCAAACCAGAAAAAACACAGGATCCGTTCAACAAGTATGTGAAGAATGCGAAAGTATGAGTCTGACGAGTGAAAATCCCTGACCTAACCTAGACCAAACTTGCGTTATCCTCTAAAATATTGATCCAAGCCAGTTTTAATGGACTGTTTCAGTGTGGTCCCACATTACTACGTGATCCAAGCCAGAAAAAACCCAGGATCTGCTCAAAAAGTGTGTGAAAAACGCGAAAGTATGAGCCTGATGAGGGCGAATCCCAGACCTATCCCAGACCTAACTTGCGTTATCCTCTAAAATATTGATCGAAACCAGTTTTAATTGACTGTTTCAGCGTGGTACCACATTACTACGTGATACAATCCAGAAACAGCCCAGGATCTAGCCATGAAGTATGAGAAATATGCGAAAGTATGAGCCTGATGAGGGCAAATCCTAGACCTAACCCAAACCTAACATGCGTTATCCTCTAAAATATTTATCAAGACCAGGTTTAATTGACTGTTTCAGTGTTGTACTTCATTACTACGTGATGCAATCCAGAAAAAGCCCAGGATCTAGCCATCAAGTATGAGAAATATGCGAAAGAATGAGCCTGATGAGAGCAAATCCCAGACCTAACCTAGACATAACATGAATTATTCTCTAAAATATTGATCATGACCAGGTTTAATCGACTGTTTCAGTGTGGTACCACACTACTACGTGACCCAAACAGGAAAAAACCCAGGATCCGTTCAACAAGTATGTGAAGAATGCGAAAGTATGAGCCTGATGAGGGCAAATCCCAGACCTAACCCAGACCTAACATGCGTTATCCTCTAAAATATTGATCCAAACCAGGTTTAATGGTCTGCTTCAGTGCGGTACCACTTCACTACGTGATCCAAAGCAGAAAAAACCCTCGATCAGGTCAACATGTATGTTAAAACTGCGGAAGTATGACCCTGATGAGGGCAAATCCCAGGCCTAGCCTAGGCCTAACATGCGTTATCTTCTAAAATATTGAGCGAAACCAGGTTTAATTGACTGTTTCAGTGTGGTACCACACTACTACGTGATACAATCCAGAAATAGCCCAGGATCTAGCCATGAAGTATGAGAAAAATGCGAAAGTATGAGCCTGATGAGTGAAAATCCCAGACCTAACCTAGACCTAACATGCGTTTTCCTCTAAAATATTGATGGAAACCAGGTTTAATTGACTGTTTCAGTGTGGTACCACATTACCACGTGATCCAATCCAGAAATAGCCCAGGATCCAGGCAAGAAGTATGAGAAATATGCGAAAGTATGAGCCTGATGGGGGCAAATCCTAGACCTAACCCAAACCTAACATGCGTTATCCTCTAAAATATTTATCAAGACCAGGTTTAATTGACTGTTTCAGTGTTGTACTTCATTACTACGTGATGCAATCCAGAAAAAGCCCAGGATCAAGCCATCTAGTATGAGAAATATGCGAAAGAATGAGCCTGATGAGAGCAAATCCCAGACCTAACCTAGACCTAACATGAAATATTCTCTAAAACATTGATCGAAACCAGGTTTAATTGACTGCTCCAGTGTGGTCCCACATTACTACCTGATCCAAACCAGGAAAAACCCAGGATCCGTTCAACAAGTATGTGAAGAATGCGAAAATATGTGTCTGATGAGTGAAAATCCCAGGCCCAACCTAGACCTAACATGCGTTATCCTCTAAAATATTGTTCCAAACCAGGTTTAATGGTCTGGTTCAGTGCGGTACCACTTCACTACCTGATCCAAAGCAGAAAAAACCCTCGATCAGGCCAACATGTATGTTAAAACTGCGGAAGTATGACCCTGATGAGGGCAAATCCCAGGCCTAGCCTAGGCCTAACATGCGTTATCTTCTAAAATATTTATCATGACCAGGTTTAATTGATTGTTTCAGTGTGGTCCCACATTACTACGTGATCCAAACCAGAAAATACCCAGGATCCGTTCAACAAGTATGTGAAGAATGCGAAAGTATGAGTCTGATGAGAGAAAATCCCTGGGCTAACCTAGACCTAACATGCGTTGTCCTCTAAAATATTGATGGAAACCAGGCTTAATTGACTGTTTCAGTGTTGCACTTCATTACAACGTGATGCAATCCAGACAAAGCCCAGGATCTAGCCATCAAGTATGAGAAATATGCGAAAGTATCAGCCCGATGAGGGCAAATCCTAGACCTAACCCAGACCTAACATGCGTTATCCTCAAAAATATTGATCGAAACCAGGTTTAATCGACTGTTTCAGTGTGGTACCACACTACTACGTGACCCAAACCGGAAAAACCCAGGATCTGTTGGACAAGTATGTGAGGAATGCGAAAGTATGAGTCTGATGAGGGCTAATCCCAGACCTATCCCAGACCTAACTTGCGTTGTCCTCTAAGATATTGATGGAAACCAGGTTTAATTGACTGTTTCGGTGTTGTACTTCATTACTACGTGATGCAATCCAGAAAAAGCCCAGGATCTAGCCATCAAGTATGAGAAATATGCGAAAGAATGAGCCTGATGAGAGCAAATCCCACACCTAACCTAGACCAAACATGAATTATTCTCTAAAATATTGATCGAATCCAGGTTTAATTGACTATTTCAGTGTGGTCCCACATTACTACGTGATCCAAACCAGAAAAAACCCAGGATCCGTTCAACAAGTATGTGAAGAATGCGAAAGTATGAGTCTGATGAGTGAAAATCCCAGGCCTAACCTAGACCTAACACGCGTTATCCTCAAAAATATTGATCGAAACCTGGTTTAATCTGCTGTTTCAGTGTGGTACCACATTACTATGTGATCCAAACCTGAAAATAACCCAGGATCTGTTCAACGAGTATGTGAAGTGTGCGAAAGTATGAGTCTGTTGAGGTCAAATCCCAGACCTATCCCAGACTTAACTTGCGTTATCCTCTAAAATATTGATCGAAACCGGGTTTAATCGACTGTCTCAGTGTGGTACCACATTAATACGTGATCCAAACCAGAAAAAACCCAGGATCAGTTCAACAAGTATGTGAAAAACGCGAAAGTATGAGCCTGATGAGGGCGAATCCCAGACCTATCCCAGACCTAACTTGCGTTATCCTCTAAAATATTGATCGAAACCAGGTTTAATTCACTGTTTCAGCGTGGTACCACATTACTACGTGATACAATCCGGAAACAGCCCAGGATCTTGCCATGAAGTATGAGAAATATGCGAATGTATGAGCCTGATGAGGGCAAATCCTAGACCTAACCCAAACCTAACATGCGTTATCCTCTAAAATATTGATCCAAACCAGGTTTAATGGACTGTTCCAGGGTGGTACCACTTTACTACGTGATCCAAAGCATTAAGAACCCTCCATCAGGTCAACATGTATGTTAAAACTGCGAAAGTATGACCCTGATGAGGGCAAATCCCAGGCCTTACCTAGACCTAACATGCGTTGTCCTCTAAAATATTGATGGAAACCTGGTTTAATCGACTGTTTCAGTGTGGTACCACATTACTACGTGATCCAATCCAGAAATAGCCCAGGATCTAGCCATGACGTATTTGAAATATGCGAAAGTATGGGCCTGACGAGGGCAAATCCTAGACCTAACGAAGACCTAACATGCTTTATCCTCTAAAATATTTATCAAGACCAGGTTTATTTGATTACTTCAGTGTGGTCCCTCATTACTACGTAATCCAAACCAGAAAAAACCCAGGATCCGTTCAACAAGTATGTGAAGAATACGAAAGTATGAGTCTGATGAGTGAAAATCCCAGGCCTAACCTAGACCTAACATGCGTTATCCTCAAAAATATTGATCCAAACAAGGTTTAATGGACTGTTTCAGTGTGGTACCACACTACTACGTGATCCAAACTAGAAAAAACACAGGATCTGTTCAACAAGTATGTGAAAAACGCGAAAGTATGAGCCTGATGAGGGCAAGTCCCAGACTTATCCCAGACCTATCTTGCGTTGTCCACTAAGATATTGATGGAAACCAGGTTTAATTGACTGCTTCAGTGTTGTACTTCATTACTGCGTGATGCAATCCAGGAAAAGCCCAGGATCTAGCCATCAAGTATGAGAAATATGCGAAGGTATGAGCCTGATGAGGGCGAATCCCAGACCTATCCCAGACCTAACTTGCGTTATCCTCTAAAATATTCATCGAAATCAGGCTTAATTGACTGTTTCAGCGTGGTACCACATTACTACGTGAGACAATCCAGAAACAGCCCAGGATCTAGCCATGAAGTATGAGAAATATGCGAAAGTATCAGCCTGATGAGGGCATATCCTAGACCTAACCCAAACCTAACATGCGTTATCCTCTAAAATATTTATCAAGACCAGGTTTAATTGAATGTTCCAGTGTGGTACCACATTACTACGTGAACCAAACCAGAAAAAACACAGGATCCGTTCAACAAGTATGTGAAGAATGCGAAAGTATGAGTCTGACGAGTGAAAATCCCTGACCTAACCTAGACCAAACTTGCGTTATCCTCTAAAATATTGATCCAAACCAGTTTTAATGGACTGTTTCAGTGTGGTCCCACATTACTACGTGATCCAAGCCAGAAAAAACCCAGGATCTGCTCAAAAAGTGTGTGAAAAACGCGAAAGTATGAGCCTGATGAGGGCGAATCCCAGACCTATCCCAGACCTAACTTGCGTTATCCTCTAAAATATTGATCGAAACCAGTTTTAATTGACTGTTTCAGCGTCGTACCACATTACTACGTGATACAATCCAGAAACAGCCCAGGATCTAGCCATGAAGTATGAGAAATATGCGAAAGTATGAGCCTGATGAGGGCAAATCCTAGACCTAACCCAAACCTAACATGCGTTATCCTCTAAAATATTTATCAAGACCAGGTTTAATTGACTGTTTCAGTGTTGTACTTCATTACTACGTGATGCAATCCAGAAAAAGCCCAGGATCTAGCCATCAAGTATGAGAAATATGCGAAAGAATGAGCCTGATGAGAGCAAATCCCAGACCTAACCTAGACATAACATGAATTATTCTCTAAAATATTGATCATGACCAGGTTTAATCGACTGTTTCAGTGTGGTACCACACTACTACGTGACCCAAACAGGAAAAAACCCAGGATCCGTTCAACAAGTATGTGAAGAATGCGAAAGTATGAGCCTGATGAGGGCAAATCCCAGACCTAACCCAGACCTAACATGCGTTATCCTCTAAAATATTTATCAAGATCAGGTTTAATTGATTGTTTCAGTGTGGTACCACATTGCTACGTGATCCAAACCAGAAAAAACCGAGGACCAGTTCAACAAGTATGTGAAAAACGCGAAAGTATGAGCCTGATGAGGGCAAATCCCAGACCTATCCCAGACCAAACTTGCGTTATCCTCTAAAATATTGATCGAAACCAGTTTTAATTGACTGTTTCAGCGTGGTACCACATTACTACGTGATACAATCCTGAAACAGCCCGGGATCTAGCCATGAAGTATGAGAAATATGCGAAAGTATGAGCCTGATGAGTGCAAATCCTAGACCTAACCCAAACCTAACATGCGTTATCCTCTAAAATATTGATCCAAACCAGGTTTAATGGTCTGCTTCAGTGCGGTACCACTTCACTACGTGATCCAAAGCAGAAAAAACCCTCGATCAGGTCAACATGTATGTTAAAACTGCGGAAGTATGACCCTGATGAGGGCAAATCCCAGGCCTAGCCTAGGCCTAACATGCGTTATCTTCTAAAATATTGAGCGAAACCAGGTTTAATTGACAGTTTCAGTGTGGTACCACACTACTACGTGATACAATCCAGAAATAGCCCAGGATCTAGCCATGAAGTATGAGAAAAATGCGAAAGTATGAGCCTGATGAGTGAAAATCCCAGACCTAACCTAGACCTAACATGCGTTTTCCTCTAAAATATTGATGGAAACCAGGTTTAATTGACTGTTTCAGTGTGGTACCACATTACCACGTGATCCAATCCAGAAATAGCCCAGGATCCAGGCAAGAAGTATGAGAAATATGCGAAAGTATGAGCCTGATGGGGGCAAATCCTAGACCTAACCCAAACCTAACATGCGTTATCCTCTAAAATATTTATCAAGACCAGGTTTAATTGACTGTTTCAGTGTTGTACTTCATTACTACGTGATGCAATCTAGAAAAAGCCCAGGATCAAGCCATCTAGTATGAGAAATATGCGAAAGAATGAGCCTGATGAGAGCAAATCCCAGACCTAACCTAGACCTAACATGAAATATTCTCTAAAACATTGATCGAAACCAGGTTTAATTGACTGCTCCAGTGTGGTCCCACATTACTACCTGATCCAAACCAGGAAAAACCCAGGATCCGTTCAACAAGTATGTGAAGAATGCGAAAATATGTGTCTGATGAGTGAAAATCCCAGGCCCAACCTAGACCTAACATGCGTTATCCTCTAAAATATTGTTCCAAACCAGGTTTAATGGTCTGGTTCAGTGCGGTACCACTTCACTACCTGATCCAAAGCAGAAAAAACCCTCGATCAGGCCAACATGTATGTAAAAACTGCGGAAGTATGACCCTGATGAGGGCAAATCCCAGGCCTAGCCTAGGCCTAACATGCGTTATCTTCTAAAATATTTATCATGACCAGGTTTAATTGATTGTTTCAGTGTGGTCCCACATTACTACGTGATCCAAACCAGAAAATACCCAGGATCCGTTCAACAAGTATGTGAAGAATGCGAAAGTATGAGTCTGATGAGAGAAAATCCCTGGGCTAACCTAGACCTAACATGCGTTGTCCTCTAAAATATTGATGGAAACCAGGCTTAATTGACTGTTTCAGTGTTGCACTTCATTACAACGTGATGCAATCCAGACAAAGCCCAGGATCTAGCCATCAAGTATGAGAAATATGCGAAAGTATCAGCCCGATGAGGGCAAATCCTAGACCTAACCCAAACCTAACATGCGTTATCCTCTAAAATATTTATCAAGACCACGTTTAATTGAATGTTCCAGTGTGGTACCACATTACTACGTGAACCAAACCAGAAAAAAACCAGGATCCATTCAACAAGTATGTGAGGAATGCGAAAGTATGAGTCTGATGAGGGCTAATCCCAGACCTATCCCAGACCTAACTTGCGTTGTCCTCTAAGATATTGATGGAAACCAGGTTTAATTGACTGTTTCAGTGTTGTACTTCATTACTACGTGATGCAATCCAGAAAAAGCCCAGGATCTAGCCATCAAGTATGAGAAATATGCGAAAGAATGAGCCTGATGAGAGCAAATCCCACACCTAACCTAGACCAAACATGAATTATTCTCTAAAATATTGATCGAATCCAGGTTTAATTGACTATTTCAGTGTGGTCCCACATTACTACGTGATCCAAACCAGAAAAAACCCAGGATCCGTTCAACAAGTGTGTGAAGAATGCGAAAGTATGAGTCTGATGAGTGAAAATCCCAGGCCTAACCTAGACCTAACACGCGTTATCCTCAAAAATATTGATCGAAACCTGGTTTAATCTGCTGTTTCAGTGTGGTACCACATTACTATGTGATCCAAACCTGAAAATAACCCAGGATCTGTTCAACGAGTATGTGAAGTGTGCGAAAGTATGAGTCTGTTGAGGTCAAATCCCAGACCTATCCCAGACTTAACTTGCGTTATCCTCTAAAATATTGATCGAAACCGGGTTTAATCGACTGTCTCAGTGTGGTACCACATTAATACGTGATCCAAACCAGAAAAAACCCAGGATCAGTTCAACAAGTATGTGAAAAACGCGAAAGTATGAGCCTGATGAGGGCGAATCCCAGACCTATCCCAGACCTAACTTGCGTTATCCTCTAAAATATTGATCGAAACCAGGTTTAATTGACTGTTTCAGCGTGGTACCACATTACTACGTGATACAATCCGGAAACAGCCCAGGATCTTGCCATGAAGTATGAGAAATATGCGAATGTATGAGCCTGATGAGGGCAAATCCTAGACCTAACCCAAACCTAACATGCGTTATCCTCTAAAATATTGATCCAAACCAGGTTTAATGGACTGTTCCAGGGTGGTACCACTTTACTACGTGATCCAAAGCATTAAGAACCCTCCATCAGGTCAACATGTATGTTAAAACTGCGAAAGTATGACCCTGATGAGGGCAAATCCCAGGCCTTACCTAGACCTAACATGCGTTGTCCTCTAAAATATTGATGGAAACCAGGTTTAATTGACTGTTTCAGTGTTGTACTTCATTACTACGTGATGCAATCCAGAAAAAGCCCAGGATCTAGCATTCAAGTATGAGAAATATGCGAAAGAATGAGCCTGATGAGGGCAAATCCCAGACCTAACCTAGACCTGACATGAATTATTCTCTAAAATATTGATCAAAACCAGGTTTAATTGACTGTTTCAGTGTGGTACCACATTACTACCTGATCCAATCCAGAAATAGCCCAGGATCCAGCCATGAAGTATGAGAAA
This sequence comes from Colletes latitarsis, assembly GCF_051014445.1. Lineage (NCBI taxonomy): Eukaryota > Metazoa > Arthropoda > Insecta > Hymenoptera > Colletidae > Colletes > Colletes latitarsis. The sequence goes on along the minus strand of NW_027488367.1, from coordinate 28,778,541 downwards.
TATGCGAAAGTATGAGCCTGATGGGGGCAAATCCTAGACCTAACCCAGACCTAACATGCGTTATCCTCTAAAATATTTATCTAGACCAGGTTTAATTGACTGTTTCAGTGTGGTCCCACATTACTACGTGATCCAAGCCAGAAAATACCCAGGATCCGTTCAACAAGTATGTGAAGAATGCGAAAGTATGAGTCTGATGAGAGAAAATCCCTGGGCTAACCTAGACCTAACATGCGTTGTCCTCTAAAATATTGATGGAAACCAGGTTTAATTGACTGTTTCAGTGTTGTACTTCATTACTACGTGATGCAATCCAGAAAAAGCCCAGGATCTAGCATTCAAGTATGAGAAATATGCGAAAGAATGAGCCTGATGAGGGCAAATCCCAGACCTAACCTAGACCTGACATGAATTATTCTCTAAAATATTGTTCCAAACCAGGTTTAATGGTCTGGTTCAGTGCGGTACCACTTCACTACCTGATCCAAAGCATTAAGAACCCTCCATCAGGTCAACATGTATGTTAAAACTGCGAAAGTATGACCCTGATGAGGGCAAATCCCAGGCCTTACCTAGACCTAACATGCGTTGTCCTCTAAAATATTGATGGAAACCAGGTTTAATTGACTGTTTCAGTGTTGTACTTCATTACTACGTGATGCAATCCAGAAAATACCCAGGATCCGTTCAACAAGTATGTGAAGAATGCGAAAGTATGAGTCTGATGAGAGAAAATCCCTGGGCTAACCTAGACCTAACATGCGTTGTCCTCTAAAATATTGATGGAAACCAGGCTTAATTGACTGTTTCAGTGTTGCACTTCATTACAACGTGATGCAATCCAGACAAAGCCCAGGATCTAGCCATCAAGTATGAGAAATATGCGAAAGTATCAGCCCGATGAGGGCAAATCCTAGACCTAACCCAGACCTAACATGCGTTATCCTCAAAAATATTGATCGAAACCAGGTTTAATCGACTGTTTCAGTGTGGTACCACACTACTACGTGACCCAAACCGGAAAAACCCAGGATCTGTTGGACAAGTATGTGAAAAACGCGAAAGTATGAGCCTGACGAGGGCAAATCCCAGACCTATCCCAGACCTAAGTTGCGTTATCCTCAAAAATATTGATCGAAACCTGGTTTAATCGACTGTTTCAGTGTGGTACCACATTACTACGTGATCCAATCCAGAAATAGCCCAGGATCTAGCCATGAAGTATGTGAAGTGTGCGAAAGTATGAGTCTGATGAGGGCAAATCCCAGGCCTAACCTAGACCTAACATGCGTTATCCTCTAAAATATTGATCCAAACCAGGTTTAATGGACTGTTTCAGTGTGGTACCACTTTACTACGTGATCCAAAGCAGAAAAAACCCTCGTTCACGTCAACATGTATGTTAAAGCTGCGAAAGTATGACCCTGATGGGGGCAAATCCCAGGCCTAACCTAGACCTAACATGCATTGTCCTCTAAAATATTGATGGAAACCAGGTTGAGTTGACTGTTTCAGTGTTGTACTTCATTACTACGTGATGCAAACCGGAAAAAGCCCAGGATCTAGCCATCAAGTGTGAGAAATATGCGAAAGAATGAGCCTGATGAGAGCAAATCCCAGACCTAACCTAGACCTGACATGAATTATTCTCTAAAATATTGATCAAAACCAGGTTTAATTGACTGTTTCAGTGTGGTACCACATTACTACGTGATCCAAACCAGAAATAGCCCAGGATCCAGCCATGAAGTATGAGAAATATGCGAAAGTATGAGCCTGATGTGGGCAAATCCTAGTCCTAACCCAGACCTAACATGCGTTATCCTCTAAAATATTTATCAAGACCAGGTTTAATGGACTGTTTCGGTGTTGTACTTCATTACTACGTGATGCAATCCAGAAAAAGCCCAGGATCTAGCCATCATGTATGAGAAACATGCGAAAGAATGAGCCTGATGAGAGCAAATCCCAGACCTAACCTAGACATAACATGAATTATTCTCTAAAATATTGATCATGGCCAGGTTTAATTGATTGTTTCAGTGTGGTCCCACATTACTACGTGATCCAAACCAGAAAAAACCCAGGATCCGTTCAACAAGTATGTGAAGAATGCGAAAGTATGAGCCTAATGAGGGCAAATCCCAGACCTATCCCAGACCAAACTTGCGTTATCCTCTAAAATATTGATCGAAACCAAGGTTAACCGACTGCTTCAGTGTGGTACCACATTGCTACGTGATCCAAACCAGAGAAAACCGAGGACCAGTTCAACAAGTATGTGAAAATCGCGAAAGTATGAGCCTGATGAGGGCAAATCCCAGACCTATCCCAGACCAAACTTGCGTTATCCTCTAAAATATTGATCGAAACCAGTTTTAATTGACTGTTTCAGCGTGGTACCACATTACTACGTGATACAATCCTGAAACAGCCCAGGATCTAGCCATGAAGTATGAGAAATATGCGAAAGTATGAGCCTGATAAGTGCAAATCCTAGACCTAACCCAAACCAAACATGCGTTATCCTCTAAAATATTGATCCAAACCAGGTTTAATGGTCTGCTTCAGTGCGGTACCACTTCACTACGTGATCCAAAGCTGAAAAAACCCTCGATCAGGTCAACATGTATGTTAAAACTGCGGAAGTATGATCCTGATGAGGGCATATCCCAGGCCTAACCTAGACCTAACATGCGTTTTCCTCTAAAACATTGATGGAAACCAGGTTTAATTGACTGTTTCAGTGTGGTACCACATTACCACGTGATCCAATCCAGAAATAGCCCAGGATCCAGCCATGAAGTATGAGAAATATGCGAAAGTATGAGCCTGATGGGGGCAAATCCTAGACCTAACCCAAGCCTAACATGCGTTATCCTCTAAAATATTTATCAAGACCAGGTTTAATTGACTGTTTCAGTGTTGTACTTCATTACTACGTGATGCAATCCAGAAAAAGCCCAGGATCTAGCCATCAAGTATGAGAAATATGCGAAAGAATGAGCCTGATGAGAGCAAATCCCAGACCTAACCTAGACCTAACATGAAATAGTCTCCAAAACATTGATCGAAACCAGGCTTAATTGACTGTTTCAGCGTGGTACCACATTACTACGTGATACAATCCAGAAACAGCCCAGGATCTAGCCGTGAAGTATGAGAAATATGCGAAAGTATCAGCCTGATGAGGGCAAATCCTAGACCTAACCCAAACCTAACATGCGTTATCCTCTAAATTATTTATCAAGACCAGGTTTAATTGAATGTTCCAGTGTGGTACCACATTACTACCTGATCCAAACCAGGAAAAACCCAGGATCCGTTCAACAAGTATGTGAAGAATGCGAAAATATGTGTCTGATGAGTGAAAATCCCAGGCCCAACCTAGACCTAACATGCGTTATCCTCTCAAATATTGATCCAAACCAGGATTAATGGTCTGCTTCAGTGCGGTACCACTTCACTACGTGATCCAAAGCAGAAAAAACCCTCGATCAGGCCAACATGTATGTTAAAACTGCGAAAGTATGACCCTGATGAGGGCAAATCCCAGGCCTAACCTAGGCCTAACATGAGTTATCTTCTAAAATACTGAGCGAAACCAGGTTTAATTGACTGTTTCAGTGTGGTACCACATTACTACGTGATACAATCCAGAAATAGCCCAGGATCTAGCCATGAAGTATGAGAAAAATGCGAAAGTATGAGCCTGATGAGTGAAAATCCCAGACCTAACCTAGACCTAACATGCGTTATCCTCAAAAATATTGATCGAAACCTGGTTTAATCGACTGTTTCAGTGTGGTACCACATTACTACGTGATCCAATCCAGAAATAGCCCAGGATCTAGCCATGAAGTATGAGAAATATGCGAAAGTATGAGCCTGATGAGGGCGAATCCCAGACCTATCCCAGACCTAACATGCGTTATCCTCTAAAATATTAATCGAAACCAGGTTTAATCGACTGTTTCAGTGTGGTACCACATTACTACGTGATCCAAACAAGAAAAAAACCCAGGATCTTGTCAACGAGTATGTAAAGTGTGCGAAAGTATGTGTCTGATGAGGGCTAATCCCAGATCTAACCTAGACCTAACTTGCGTTATCCTCTAAAATAGTGATCGAAACCAGGTTTAATTGACTGTTTTAGTTGTGGTACCACTTTACTACGAGATCCAAAGCAGAAAAAACACTCGATCAGGTCAACATGCATGTTAAAACTGCGAAAGTATGACCCTGATGAGGGCAAATCCCAGGCCTAACCTAGGCCTAACATGCGTTATCTTCTAAAATATTGAGCGAAACCAGGTTTAATTGACTGTTTCAGTGTGGTACCACATTACTACGTGATACAATCCAGAAATAGCCCAGGATCTAGCCATGAAGTATGAGAAAAATGCGAAAGTATGAGCCTGATGAGTGAAAATCCCAGACCTAACTTAGACCTAACATGCGTTATCCTCAAAAATATTGATCGAAACTAGGTTTAATCGACTGTTTCAGTGTGGTACCACACTACTACGTGACCCAAACAGGAAAAAACCCAGGATCTGTTCAACAAGTATGTGAAAAACGCGAAAGTATGAGCCTGATGAGGGCAAATCCCAGACCTATCCCAGACCTAACTTGCGTTATCCTCAAAAATATTGATAGAAACCTGGTTTAATCGACTGTTTCAGTGTGGTACCACATTACTACGTGATCCAATCCAGAAATAGCCCAGGATCTAGCCATGAAGTATGAGAAATATGCGAAAGTATGAGCCTGACGAGGGCAAATCCTAGACCAAACCCAGACCTAACATGCGTTATCCTCTAAAATATTTATCAAGACCAGGTTTAATTGAATGTTTCAGTGTGGTACCACATTACTACGTGATCCAAACCAGAAAAAACCCAGGATCCGTTCAACAAGTATGTGAAGAATGCGAATGTATGAGTCTGATCAGTGAAAATCTTAGACCTAACCCAGACCTAAGATGCGTTATCCTCTAAAATATTTATCCAGAACAGGTTTCATTGAATGTTTCAGTGTGGTACCACTTTACTACGTGATCCAATCCAGAAATAGCCCAGGATCTAGCCATGAAGTATGAGAAATATGCGATAGTAAGAGCCTGATGAGGGCAAATCCTAGACCTATCCCAGACCTAACTTGCGTTGTCCTCTAAAATATTGATGGAAACCAGGTTTCATTGACTGTCTCAGTATGGTACTACATTACTACGTGATGCAATCCAGATAAAGCCCAGGATCCGTTCAACAAGTATGAAGAAAGCGAAAGTATGAGTCTGATGAGGGCTAATCCCAGACCTATCCCAGACCTAACATGCGTTATCCTCAAAAATATTGATCGAAACCAGGTTTAATCGACTGTTTCAGTGTGGAACCACATTACTACGTGATCCAAACCAGAAAAAACCCAGGATCCGTTCAACAAGTATGTGAAGAATGCGAATGTATGAGTCTGATCAGTGAAAATCTCAGGCCTTACCTAGACCTAACTTGCGTTGTCCTCTAAAATATTGATCGAAACCAGGTTTCATTGACTGTTTCAGTGTGGTACTACATTACTACGTGATGCAATCCAGAAAAAGCTCAGGATCTAGCCATCAAGTATGAGAAATATGCGAAAGAATGAGCCTGATGAGAGCAAATCCCAGACCTATCCCAGACCTAACTTGCGTTATCCTCCAAAATATTGATCGAAACCTGGTTTAATTGACTGTTTTAGTGTGGTACCACATTACTACGTGATCCAAACCAGAAAAAACCCAGGATCTGTTCAACAAGTATGTGAAAAACGCGAAACTGTGAGCCTGATGAGGGCAAATCTTAGACCTAACCCAGACCTAAGATGCGTTATCCTCTAAAATATTGATCGGAGCCAAGTCTAATCGACTGTTTCAATGTGGTACCACATTACTATGTGATCCAAACCAGAAAATAACCCAGGATCTGTTCAACGAGTATGTGAAGTGTGCGAAAGTATGAGTCTGATGAGGGCAAATCCCAGACCTATCCCAGACCTAACATGCGTTATCCTCTAAAATATTTATCAAGACCAGGTTTAATTGATTGTTTCAGTGTGGACCCACATTACTACGTGATGCAATCCAGAAAAAGCTCAGGATCTAGCCATCAAGTACGAGAGATATGCGAAAGAATGAGCCTGATGAGAGCAAATCCCAGACCTATCCCAGACCTAACTTGCGTTATCCTCCAAAATATTTATCAAGGCCAGGTTTAATTGAATGTTTCAGTGTGGTACCACATTACTATGTGATCCAAACCAGAAAATAACCCAGGATCTGTTCAACGAGTATGTGAAGTGTGCGAAAGTATGAGTCTGATGAGGGCAAATCCCAGACCTATCCCAGACCTAACACGCGTTATCCTCTAAAATATTTATCAAGACCAGGTTTAATTGATTGTTTCAGTGTGGACCCACATAACTACGTGATCCAAACCAGAAAAAACCCAGGATCCGTTCAACAAGTATGTGAAGAATGCGAATGTATGAGTCTGATCAGTGAAAATCTCAGGCCTTACCTAGACCTAACTTGCGTTGTCCTCTAAAATATTGATGGAAACCAGGTTTCATTGACTGTTTCAGTGTGGTACTACATTACTACGTGATGCAATCCAGAAAAAGCTCAGGATCTAGCCATCAAGTATGAGAAATATGCGAAAGAATGAGCCTGATGAGAGCAAATCCCAGACCTATCCCAGACCTAACTTGCGTTATCCTCCAAAATATTTATCAAGGCCAGGTTTAATTGAATGTTTCAGTGTGGTACCACATTACTACGTGATCCAAACAAGAAAAAACCAAGGATCCGTTCAACAAGTATGTGAAGAATGCGAAAGTATGAGTCTGATGAGTGAAAATCCCAGGCCTGACCTAGACCTAACATGAATTATTCTCTAAAATATTCATCGAAACCAGGTTTAATCGACTGTTTCAGTGTGGTACCACATTACTATGTGATCCAAACCAGAAAATAACCCAGGATCTGTTCAACAAGTATGTGAATTGTGCGAAAGTATGAGTCTGATGAGGTCAAATCCCAGACCAATCCCAGACTTAACTTGCGTTATCCTCTAAAATATTGATCGGAACCAGGTTTAATCGACTGTTTCAGCGTGGAACCACATTACTACGTGATACAATCCAGGAACAGCCCAGGATCTAGCCATCAAGTATGAGAAATATGCGAAAGAATGAGCCTGATGAGAGCAAATCCCAGACCAAACCTAGACCTAACATGAATTATTCTCTAAAATATTCATCGAAACCAGGTTTAATCGACTGTTTCAGTGTGGTACCACATTACTATGTGATCCAAACCAGAAAATAACCCAGGATCTGTTCAACGACTATGTGAAGTGTGCGAAAGTATGAGTCTGATGAGGTCAAATCCCAGATCTATCCCAGACTTAACTTGCGTTATCCTCTAAGATATTGATCGAAACCAGGTTTAATCGACTGTTTCAGTGTGGTACCACATTACTACGTGATCCAAACCAGAAAAACCCCAGGATCCGTTCAACAAGTATGTGAAGAATGCGAAAGTATGAGTCTGATGAGTGAAAATCCCAGGCCTGACCTAGACCTAACATGCGTTATCCTCTAAAATATTGATCCAAACCAGGTTTAATGGACTGTTTCAGTGTGGTACCACACTACTACGTGATCCAAACCAGAGAAAACCCAGGATCTGTTCAACAAGTATGTGAAAAACGCGAAAGTATGAGCCTGATGAGGGCAAATCCCAGACCTATCCCAGACCTAACATGCGTTGTCCTCTAAGATATTGATGGAAACCAGGTTTAATTGACTGTTTCAGTGTTGTACTTCATTACTACGTGATGCAATCCAGAAAAAGCCCAGGATCTAGCCATCAAGTATGAGAAATATGCGAAAGAACGAGCCTGATGAGAGCAAATCCCAGACCTAACCTAGACCTAACATGAATTATTCTCTAAAATATTGATCGAAACCAGGTTTAATCGACAGTTTCAGTGTGGTACCACATTACTATGTGATCCAAACCAGAAAATAACCCAGGATCTGTTCAACGAGTATGTGAAGTGTGCGAAAGTATGAGTCTGATGAGGTCGAATCCCAGACCTATCCCAAACCTAACTATGCGTTATCCTCTAAAATATTGACCATAACCAGGTTTAATCGACTGTTTCAGTGTGGTACCACATTACTACGTGATCCAAACCAGAGAAAACCCAGGATCAGTTCAACAAGTATGAGAAGAATGCGAAAGTATGAGTCTGATGAGTGAAAATCCCAGGGCTAACCTAGACCTAACATGCGTTATCCTCTAAACAATTGATCCAAACCAGGTTTAATGGACTGTTTCAGTGTGGTACCACACTACTACGTGTTACAAACCAGAAAAAAACCCAGGATCTGTTCAACAAGTATGAGAAGAATGCGAAAGTATGAGTCTGATGAGTGAAAATCCCAGGGCTAACCTAGACCTAACATGCGTTATCCTCTAAACAATTGATCCAAACCAGGTTTAATGGTCTGTTTCAGTGTGGTACCACTTTACTACGTGATCCAAAGCAGAAAAAACCCTCGATCAGGTCAACATGTATGTTAAAACTGCGAAAGTATGACCCTGATCAGGGCAAATCCCAGGCCTAACCTAGAACTAACATGCGCTGTCCTCTAAAATATTGATGGAAACCAGGTTTAATTGACTGTTTCAGTGTTGTACTTCATTACTACGTGATCCACTCCAGAAAAAACCCAGGATCTGTTCAACGAGTATGTGAAGTGTGCGTAGGTATGAGTCTGATGAGGGCAAATCCCAGACCTATCCCAGACCTAACTTGCGTTATCCACTAAAATATTGATCGAAACCAGGTTTAACCGACTGTTTCAGTGTGGAACCACATTACTACGTGATCCAAACCAGAAAAAACCCAGTTTCAGTTCAACAAGTATGTGAAGAATGCGAAAGTATGAGTCTGATGAGTGAAAATCCCAGGCCTAACCTAGACCTAACATGCGTTGTCCTCAAAAATAGTGATCGAAACCTGGTTTAATCGACTGTTTCAGTGTGGTACCACATTACTATGTGATCCAAACCAGAAAATAACCCAGGATCTGTTCAACGAGTATGTGAAGTGTGCGAAAGTATGAGTCTGATGAGGGCAAATCCCAGACCTATCCCAGACCTAACATGCGTTATCCTCTAAAATATTTATCAAGACCAGGTTTAATTGATTGTTTCAGTGTGGACCCACATAACTACGTGATCCAAACCAGAAAAAACCCAGGATCCGTTCAACAAGTATGTGAAGAATGCGAATGTATGAGTCTGATCAGTGAAAATCTCAGACCTTACCTAGACCTAACTTGCGTTGTCCTCTAAAATATTGATGGAAACCAGGTTTCATTGACTGTTTCAGTGTGGTACTACATTACTACGTGATGCAATCCAGAAAAAGCTCAGGATCTAGCCATCAAGTACGAGAGATATGCGAAAGAATGAGCCTGATGAGAGCAAATCCCAGACCTATCCCAGACCTAACATGCGTTATCCTCTAAAATATTTATCAAGACCAGGTTTAATTGAATGTTTCAGTGTGGTACCACAATACTACGTGATCCAAACCACAAAAAACCCAGGATCTGTTCGACAAGTATGTGAAAAACGCGAAACTGTGAGCCTGATGAGGGCAAATCTTAGACCTAACCTTGACCTAACATGCGTTATCCTTTAAAATTTTTATCCAGACCAGGTTTCATTGAATGTTTCAGTGTGGTACCACTTTACTACGTGATCCAATCCAGAAATAGCCCAGGCTCTAGCCATGAAGTATGAGAAATATGCGAAAGTATGAGTCTGATGAGGGCTAATCCCAGACCTATCCCAGACCTAACTTGCGTTATCCTCTAAAATATTTATCCAGACCAGGTTTCATTGGATGTTTCAGTGTGGTACCACATTACTACGTGATCCAATCCAGAAAAAACAAAGGATCCGTTCAACAAGTATGTGAAGAATGCGAAAGTATGAGCCTGATGAGGGCAAATCCCAGACCTATCCCAGACCTAACATGCGTTATCCTCTAAAATATTGATCGAAACCTGGTTTAACCGACTGTTTCAGAGTGGTACCACATTGCTATGTGATCCAAACCAGAAAATAACCCAGGATCTGTTCAAGGAGTATGTGAAGTGTGCGAAAGTATGAGTCTGATGAGGTCAAATCCCAGACCAATCCCAGACTTAACTTGCGTTATCCTCTAAAATATTGATCGAAACCAGGTTTAATCGACTGTTTCAGTGTGGTACCACATTACTACGTGATCCAAACCAGAAAAAACCCAGGATCAGTTCAACAAGTATGAGAAGAATGCGAAAGTATGAGTCTAATGAGTGAAAATCCGAGGGCTAACCTAGCCCTAACATGCGTTATCCTCTAAAATATTGATCCAAACCAGGTTTAATGGACTGTTTCAGTGTGGTACCACACTACTACGTGATACAAACCAGAAAAAACCCAGGATCTGTTCAACAAGTATGTGAAAAACGCGAAAGTATGAGCCTGATGAGGGCGAATCCCAGACCTATGCCAGACCTAACTTGCGTTATCCTCTAAAATATTGATCGAAACCAGGTTTAATTGACTGTTTCAGCGTGGTACCACATTACTACGTGATACAATCCAGAAACAGCCCAGGATCTAGCCATGAAGTATGAGATATATGCGAAAGTATGAGCCTGCTGAGTGCAAATCCTAGACCTAACCCAAGCCTAACATGCGTTATCCTCTAAAATATTTATCAAGACAAGGTTTAATTGATTGTTTCAGTGTGGTCCCACATTACAACATGATACAAACCAGAAAAAACCCAGGGTCAGTTCAACAAGTATGTGAAGAATGCGAAAGTATGAGTCTGATGAGGGCAAATCCCATACCTATCCCAGACCTAACATGCGTTATCCTCTAAAATATTTATCAAGACCAGGTTTAATTGATTGTTTCAGTGTGGACCCACATTCCTACGTGATCCAAACCAGAAAAAACCCAGCATCCGTTCAACAAGTATGTGAAGAATGCGAAAGTATGAGTCTGATGAGTGAAAATCCCAGGCCTGACCTAGACCTAACATGCGTTATCCTCTAAAATATTGAGCGAAACCAGGTTTAATGGACTGTTTCAGTGTGGTACCACACTACTACGGGATCCAAACCAGAAAAAACTTAGGATCTGTTCAACAAGTATGTGAAGTGTGCGAAACTATGAGTCTGATGAGGTCAAATCCCAGACCAATCCCAGACTTAACTTGCGTTATCCTCTAAAATATTGATCGAAACCAGGTTTAATCGACTGTTTCAGCGTGGTACCACATTACTACGTGATACAATCCAGAAATAGCCCAGGATCTAGCCATGATGTATGAGAAAGATGCGAAAGTATGAGCATGATGAGGGCAAATTTTAGAGCTGACCCAGACCTAACATGCGTTATCCTCTAAAATATTTATCAAGACCAGGTTTAATTGACTGTTTCAGTGTGGTCCCACATTACTACGTGATCCAAACCAGAAAAAACCCAGGATCCGTTCTACAAGTACGTGAAGAATGCGAAAGTATGAGTCTGATGAGTGAGAATCCCAGGCCTAACCTAGACCTAACATGCGTTATCCTCAAAAATATTGATCGAAACCTGGTTTAATCGACTGTTTCAGTGTGGTACCACATTACTATGTGATCCAAACCAGAAAGTAACCCAGGATCTGTTCAACGAGTATGTGAAGTGTGCGAAAGTATGAGTCTGATGAGGGCAAATCCCAGACCTATCCCAGACCTAACATGCGTTATCCTCTAAAATATTTATCAAGACCAGGTTTAATTGATTGTTTCGGTGTGGACCCACATTACTACGTCATACAATCCAGAAACAGCCCAGAATCTAGCCATCAAGTATGAGAAATATGCGAAAGAATGAGCCGGATGAGAGCAAATCCCAGACCTAACCTAGACCTAACATGAATTATTCTCTAAAATATTGATCGAAACCTGGTTTAATCGACTGTTTCAGTGTGGTACCACATTACTATGTGATCCAAACCAGAAAATAACCCAGGATCTGTTCAACGAGTATGTGAAGTGTGCGAAAGTATGAGTCTGATGAGGTCAAATCCCAGACCAATCCCAGACTTAACTTGCGTTATCCTCTAAGATATTGATCGAAACCAGGTTTACTCGACTGTTTCAGTGTGGTACCACATTACTACGTGATCCAAACCAGAAAAACCCCAAGATCAGTTCAACATGTATGAGAAGAATGCGAAAGTATGAGTCTGATGAGTGAAAATCCCAGGGCTAACCTAGACCTAACATGCGTTATCCTCTAAACAATTGATCCAAACCAGGTTTAATGGACTGTTTCAGTGTGGTACCACACTACTACGTGATACAAACCAGAAAAAACCCAGGATCTGTTCAACAAGTATGAGAAGAATGCGAAAGTATGAGTCTGATGAGTGAAAATCTCAGGGCTAACCTAGACCTAACATGCGTTATCCTCTAAACAATTGATCCAAACTAGGTTTAATGGACTGTTTCAGTGTGGTACCACTTTACTACGTGATCCAAAGCAGAAAAAACCCTCGATCAGGTCAACATGTATGTTAAAACTGCGAAAGTATGACCCTGATCAGGGCAAATCCCAGGCCTAACCTAGACCTAACATGCGCTGTCCTCTAAAATATTGATGGAAACCAGGTTTAATTGACTGTTTCAGTGTTGTACTTCATTACTACGTGATCCAATCCAGAAAAAGCCCAGGTTCTAGCCATCAAGTATGAGAAATATGCGAAAGAATGAGCCTGATGAGAGAAAATCCCAGACCTAACCTAGACCTAACATGAATTATTCTCTAAAATATTGGTCGAAACCAGGTTTAATTGACTGATTCAGTGTGGTCCCACATTACTACGTGATCTAAACCAGAAAAAACCCAGGATCCGTTCAACAAGTATGTGAAGAATGCGAAAGTATGAGTCTGATGTGTGAAAATCCCAGGCCTAACCTAGACCTAACATGCGTTATCCTCTAAAATATTGATCCAAACCAGGTTTAATGGACTGTTTCAGTGTGGTACCACACTACTACGTGATCCAAACCAGAGAAAACCCAGGATCTGTTCAACAAGTATGTGAAAAACGCGAAAGTATGAGCCTGATGAGGGCAAATCCCAGACCTATCCCAGACCTAACTTGCGTTGTCCTCTAAGATATTGATGGAAACCAGGTTTAATTGACTGTTTCAGTGTTGTACTTCATTACTACGTGATGCAATCCAGAAAAAGCCCAGGATCTAGCCATCAAGTATGAGAAATATGCGAAAGAACGAGCCTGATGAGAGCAAATCCCAGACCTAACCTAGACCTAACATGAATTATTCTCTAAAATATTGATCGAAACCAGGTTTAATCGACTGTTTCAGTGTGGTACCACATTACTATGTGATCCAAACCAGAAAATAACCCAGGATCTGTTCAACGAGTATGTGAAGTGTGCGAAAGTATGAGTCTGATGAGGTCGAATCCCAGACCTATCCCAAACCTAACTATGCGTTATCCTCTAAAATATTGATCATAACCAGGTTTAATCGACTGTTTCAGTGTGGTACCACATTACTACGTGATCCAAACCAGAGAAAACCCAGGATCAGTTCAACAAGTATGAGAAGAATGCGAAAGTATGAGTCTGATGAGTGAAAATCCCAGGGCTAACCTAGACCTAACATGCGTTATCCTCTAAACAATTGATCCAAACCAGGTTTAATGGACTGTTTCAGTGTGGTACCACACTACTACGTGTTACAAACCAGAAAAAAACCCAGGATCTGTTCAACAAGTATGAGAAGAATGCGAAAGTATGAGTCTGATGAGTGAAAATCCCAGGGCTAACCTAGACCTAACATGCGTTATCCTCTAAACAATTGATCCAAACCAGGTTTAATGGACTGTTTCAGTGTGGTACCACTTTACTACGTGATCCAAAGCAGAAAAAACCCTCGATCAGGTCAACATGTATGTTAAAACTGCGAAAGTATGACCCTGATCAGGGCAAATCCCAGGCCTAACCTAGACCTAACATGCGCTGTCCTCTAAAATATTGATGGAAACCAGGTTTAATTGACTGTTTCAGTGTTGTACTTCATTACTACGTGATCCACTCCAGAAAAAACCCAGGATCTGTTCAACGAGTATGTGAAGTGTGCGTAGGTATGAGTCTGATGAGGGCAAATCCCAGACCTATCCCAGACCTAACTTGCGTTATCCACTAAAATATTGATCGAAACCAGGTTTAACCGACTGTTTCAGTGTGGAACCACATTACTACGTGATCCAAACCAGAAAAAACCCAGTTTCAGTTCAACAAGTATGTGAAGAATGCGAAAGTATGAGTCTGATGAGTGAAAATCCCAGGCCTAACCTAGACCTAACATGCGTTGTCCTCAAAAATAGTGATCGAAACCTGGTTTAATCGACTGTTTCAGTGTGGTACCACATTACTATGTGATCCAAACCAGAAAATAACCCAGGATCTGTTCAACGAGTATGTGAAGTGTGCGAAAGTATGAGTCTGATGAGGGCAAATCCCAGACCTATCCCAGACCTAACATGCGTTATCCTCTAAAATATTTATCAAGACCAGGTTTAATTGATTGTTTCAGTGTGGACCCACATAACTACGTGATCCAAACCAGAAAAAACCCAGGATCCGTTCAACAAGTATGTGAAGAATGCGAATGTATGAGTCTGATCAGTGAAAATCTCAGGCCTTACCTAGACCTAACTTGCGTTGTCCTCTAAAATATTGATGGAAACCAGGTTTCATTGACTGTTTCAGTGTGGTACTACATTACTACGTGATGCAATCCAGAAAAAGCTCAGGATCTAGCCATCAAGTACGAGAGATATGCGAAAGAATGAGCCTGATGAGAGCAAATCCCAGACCTATCCCAGACCTAACTTGCGTTATCCTCCAAAATATTTATCAAGGCCAGGTTTAATTGAATGTTTCAGTGTGGTACCACATTACTATGTGATCCAAACCAGAAAATAATGCAGGATCCGTTCAACAAGTATGTGAAAAACGCGAAAGTATGAGCCTGATGAGGGCAAATCCCAGACCTGTCCCAGACCTAACTTGCGTTATCCTCTAAAATATTGATCGAAACCAAGTTTAATCGACTGTATCAGTGTGGAACCACATTACTACGTCATCCAAGCCAGAAAAAAACCCAGGATCATGTCAACGAGTATGTGAAGTGTGCGAAAGTATGAGTCTGATGAGGGCTAATCCCAGACCTATCCCAGACCTAGCTTGCGTGATCCTGTAAAATATTGATCGAAACCAGGTTTAATTGACTGTTTTAGTGTGGTACCACATTACTACGAGATACAATGCAGAAACAGCCCAGGATCTAGCCATGAAGTATGAGAAATATGCGAAAGTATGAGCCTGATGAGGGAAAATCGTAGACGTAACCCAGACCTAACATGCGTTATCCTCTAAAATATTTATCAAGACCAGGTTTAATTGAATGTTTCAGTGTGGTACCACAATACTACGTGATCCAAACCACAAAAAACCCAGGATCTGTTCGACAAGTATGTGAAAAACGCGAAACTGTGAGCCTGATGAGGGCAAATCTTAGACCTAACCTTGACCTAACATGCGTTATCCTTTAAAATTTTTATCCAGACCAGGTTTCATTGAATGTTTCAGTGTGGTACCACTTTACTACGTGACCCAATCCAGAAATAGCCCAGGCTCTAGCCATGAAGTATGAGAAATATGCGAAAGTATGAGTCTGATGAGGGCTAATCCCAGACCTATCCCAGACCTAACTTGCGTTATCCTCTAAAATATTTATCCAGACCAGGTTTCATTGGATGTTTCAGTGTGGTACCACATTACTACGTGATCCAATCCAGAAAAAACAAAGGATCCGTTCAACAAGTATGTGAAGAATGCGAAAGTATGAGCCTGATGAGGGCAAATCCCAGACCTATCCCAGACCTAACATGCGTTATCCTCTAAAATATTGATCGAAACCTGGTTTAACCGACTGTTTCAGAGTGGTACCACATTGCTATGTGATCCAAACCAGAAAATAACCCAGGATCTGTTCAAGGAGTATGTGAAGTGTGCGAAAGTATGAGTCTGATGAGGTCAAATCCCAGACCAATCCCAGACTTAACTTGCGTTATCCTCTAAAATATTGATCGAAACCAGGTTTAATCGACTGTTTCAGTGTGGTACCACATTACTACGTGATCCAAACCAGAAAAAACCCAGGATCAGTTCAACAAGTATGAGAAGAATGCGAAAGTATGAGTCTAATGAGTGAAAATCCGAGGGCTAACCTAGCCCTAACATGCGTTATCCTCTAAAATATTGATCCAAACCAGGTTTAATGGACTGTTTCAGTGTGGTACCACACTACTACGTGATACAAACCAGAAAAAACCCAGGATCTGTTCAACAAGTATGTGAAAAACGCGAAAGTATGAGCCTGATGAGGGCGAATCCCAGACCTATGCCAGACCTAACTTGCGTTATCCTCTAAAATATTGATCGAAACCAGGTTTAATTGACTGTTTCAGCGTGGTACCACATTACTACGTGATACAATCCAGAAACAGCCCAGGATCTAGCCATGAAGTATGAGATATATGCGAAAGTATGAGCCTGCTGAGTGCAAATCCTAGACCTAACCCAAGCCTAACATGCGTTATCCTCTAAAATATTTATCAAGACAAGGTTTAATTGATTGTTTCAGTGTGGTCCCACATTACAACATGATACAAACCAGAAAAAACCCAGGGTCAGTTCAACAAGTATGTGAAGAATGCGAAAGTATGAGTCTGATGAGGGCAAATCCCATACCTATCCCAGACCTAACATGCGTTATCCTCTAAAATATATATCAAGACCAGGTTTAATTGATTGTTTCAGTGTGGACCCACATTCCTACGTGATCCAAACCAGAAAAAACCCAGGATCTGTTCAACAAGTATGTGAAGTGTGCGAAACTATGAGTCTGATGAGGTCAAATCCCAGACCAATCCCAGACTTAACTTGCGTTATCCTCTAAAATATTGATCGAAACCAGGTTTAATCGACTGTTTCAGCGTGGTACCACATTACTACGTGATACAATCCAGAAATAGCCCAGGATCTAGCCATGATGTATGAGAAAGATGCGAAAGTATGAGCATGATGAGGGCAAATTCTAGAGCTGACCCAGACCTAACATGCGTTATCCTCTAAAATATTTATCAAGACCAGGTTTAATTGACTGTTTCAGTGTGGTCCCACATTACTACGTGATCCAAACCAGAAAAAACCCAGGATCCGTTCTACAAGTACGTGAAGAATGCGAAAGTATGAGTCTGATGAGTGAGAATCCCAGGCCTAACCTAGACCTAACATGCGTTATCCTCAAAAATATTGATCGAAACCTGGTTTAATCGACTGTTTCAGTGTGGTACCACATTACTATGTGATCCAAACCAGAAAGTAACCCAGGATCTGTTCAACGAGTATGTGAAGTGTGCGAAAGTATGAGTCTGATGAGGGCAAATCCCAGACCTATCCCAGACCTAACATGCGTTATCCTCTAAAATATTTATCAAGACCAGGTTTAATTGATTGTTTCACTGTGGACCCACATTACTACGTCATACAATCCAGAAACAGCCCAGAATCTAGCCATCAAGTATGAGAAATATGCGAAAGAATGAGCCGGATGAGAGCAAATCCCAGACCTAACCTAGACCTAACATGAATTATTCTCTAAAATATTGATCGAAAGCAGGTTTAATCGACTGTTTCAGTGTGGTACCACATTACTATGTGATCCAAACCAGAAAATAACCCAGGATCTGTTCAACGAGTATGTGAAGTGTGCGAAAGTATGAGTCTGATGAGGTCAAATCCCAGACCTATCCCAAACCTAACTATGCGTTATCCTCTAAAATATTGATCATAACCAGGTTTAATCGACTGTTTCAGTGTGGTACCACATTACTACCTGATCCAAACCAGAAAAAACCCAGGATCCGTTCAACAAGTATGTGAAGAATGCGAAAGTATGAGTCTGATGAGTGAAAATCCCAGGCCTAACCTAGTCCTAACATGCGTTATCCTCAAAAATATTGATCGAAACCTGGTTTAATCGACTGTTTCAGTGTGGTACCACATTACTATGTGATCCAAACCAGAAAATAACCCAGGATCTGTTCAACGAGTATGTGAAGTGTGCGAAAGTATGAGTCTGATGAGGTCAAATCCCAGACCAATCCCAGACTTAACTTGCGTTATCCTCTAAGATATTGATCGAAACCAGGTTTACTCGACTGTTTCAGTGTGGTACCACATTACTACGTGATCCAAACCAGAAAAACCCCAAGATCAGTTCAACATGTATGAGAAGAATGCGAAAGTATGAGTCTGATGAGTGAAAATCCCAGGGCTAACCTAGACCTAACATGCGTTATCCTCTAAACAATTGATCCAAACCAGGTTTAATGGACTGTTTCAGTGTGGTACCACACTACTACGTGATACAAACCAGAAAAAACCCAGGATCTGTTCAACAAGTATGAGAAGAATGCGAAAGTATGAGTCTGATGAGTGAAAATCTCAGGGCTAACCTAGACCTAACATGCGTTATCCTCTAAACAATTGATCCAAACTAGGTTTAATGGACTGTTTCAGTGTGGTACCACTTTACTACGTGATCCAAAGCAGAAAAAACCCTCGATCAGGTCAACATGTATGTTAAAACTGCGAAAGTATGACCCTGATCAGGGCAAATCCCAGGCCTAACCTAGACCTAACATGCGCTGTCCTCTAAAATATTGATGGAAACCAGGTTTAATTGACTGTTTCAGTGTTGTACTTCATTACTACGTGATCCAATCCAGAAAAAGCCCAGGTTCTAGCCATCAAGTATGAGAAATATGCGAAAGAATGAGCCTGATGAGAGAAAATCCCAGACCTAACCTAGACCTAACATGAATTATTCTCTAAAATATTGGTCGAACCAGGTTTAATTGACTGATTCAGTGTGGTCCCACATTACTACGTGATCTAAACCAGAAAAAACCCAGGATCCGTTCAACAAGTATGTGAAGAATGCGAAAGTATGAGTGTGATGTGTGAAAATCCCAGGCCTAACCTAGACCTAACATGCGTTATCCTCAAAAATATTGATCGAAACGTGGTTTAATCGACTGTTTCAGTGTGGTGCCACATTACTATGTGATCCAAACCAGAAAATAACCCAGGATCTGTTCAACGAGTATGTGAAGTGTGCGAAAGTATGAGTCTGATGAGGTCAAATCCCAGACCAATCCCAGACTTAACTTGCGTTATCCTCTAAAATATTGATCGAAACCAGGTTTAATCGACTGTTTCAGTGTGGTACCACATTACTACGTGATCCAAACCAGAAAAAACCCAGGATCAGTTCAACAAGTATAAGAAGAATGCGAAAGTATGAGTCTGATGAGTGAAAATCCCAGGCCTAACCTAGACCTAACATGCGTTATCCTCAAAAATATTGATCGAAACCTGGTTTAATCGACTGTTTCAGTTTGGTACCACATTACTATGTGATCCAAACCAGAAAATAACCCAGGATCTGTTCAACGAGTATGTGAAGTGTGCGTAGGTATGAGTCTGATGAGGGCAAATCCCAGACCTATCCCAGACCTAACTTGCGTTATCCTCTAAAATATTTATCAAGACCAGGTTTAATTGATTGTTTCAGTGTGGACCCACATTACTACGTGATCCAAACCAGAAAAAACCCAGGATCCGTTCAACAAGTATGTGAAGAATGCGAAAGTATGAGTCTGATGAGTGAAAATCCCAGGCCTAACCTAGACCTAATATGCGTTATCCTCAAAAATATTGATCGAAACGTGGTTTAATCGACTGTTTCAGTGTGGTGCCACATTACTATGTGATCCAAACCAGAAAATAACCCAGGATCTGTTCAACGAGTATGTGAAGTGTGCGAAAGTATGAGTCTGATGAGGGCAAATCCCAGACCTATCCCAGACCTAACTTGCGTTATCCACTAAAATATTGATCGAAACCAGGTTTAACCGACTGTTTCAGTGTGGTACCACATTACTATGTGATCCAAACCAGAAAATAATGCAGGATCTGTTCAACGAGTACGTGAAGTGTGCGAAAGTATGAGTCTGATGAGGGCAAATCCCAGACCTATCCCGGACCTAACATGCGTTATCCTCTAAAATATTTATCAAGACCAGGTTTAATTGATTGTTTCAGTGTGGACCCACATTACTACGTGAACCAAACCAGAAAAAAACCCAGGATCCGTTCAACAAGTATGTGAAAAACGCGAAAGTATGAGCCTGATGAGGGCAAATCCCAGACCTATCCCAGACCTAACTTGCGTTATCCTCTAAAATATTGATCGAAGCCAAGTTTAATCGACTGTATCAGTGTGGAACCACATTACTACGTGATCCAAGCCAGAAAAAAACCCAGGATCTTGTCAACGAGTATGTGAAGTGTGCGAAAGTATGGGTCTGATGAGGGCTAATCCCAGACCTATCCCAGACCTAGCTTGCGTGATCCTGTAAGATATTGATCGAAACCAGGTTTAATTGACTGTTTTAGTGTGGTACCACATTACTACGTGAACCAAACCAGAAAAAAACCCAGGATCCGTTCAACAAGTATGTGAAAAACGCGAAAGTATGAGCCTGATGAGGGCAAATCCCAGACCTGTCCCAGACCTAACTTGCGTTATCCTCTAAAATATTGATCGAAGCCAAGTT
The DNA here is from genome assembly GCF_051014445.1 of Colletes latitarsis. Lineage (NCBI taxonomy): Eukaryota > Metazoa > Arthropoda > Insecta > Hymenoptera > Colletidae > Colletes > Colletes latitarsis. The sequence goes on along the minus strand of NW_027488367.1, from coordinate 28,757,654 downwards.
TAATCGACTGTATCAGTGTGGAACCACATTACTACGTGATCCAAGCCAGAAAAAAACCCAGGATCTTGTCAACGAGTATGTGAAGTGTGCGAAAGTATGAGCCTGCTGAGGGCAAATCCTAGACCTAACCCAAACCTAACACGCGTTATCCTCTAAAATATTTATCAAGACCAGGTTTAATTGATTGTTTCATTGTGGACCCACATTACTACGTGATCCAAACCCGAAAAAACCCAGGATCCGTTCAACAAGTATGTGAAGAATGCGAAAGTATGAGTCTGATGAGTGAAAATCCCAGACCTATCCCAGACCTAACTTGCGTTGTCCTCTAAAATATTGAGCGAAACCAGGTTTAATGGACTGTTTCAGTGTGGTACCACACTACTACGGGATCCAAACCAGAAAAAACCCAGGATCTGTTCAACAAGTATGTGAATTGTGCGAAAGTATGAGTCTGATGAGGTCAAATCCCAGACCAATCCCAGACTTAACTTGCGTTATCCTCTAAAATATTGATCGGAACCAGGTTTAATCGACTGTTTCAGCGTGGTACCACATTACTACGTGATACAATCCAGGAACAGCCCAGGATCTAGCCATCAAGTATGAGAAATATGCGAAAGAATGAGCCTGATGAGAGCAAATCTCAGACCTAACCTAGACCTAACATGAATTATTCTCTAAAATATTGATCGAAACCAGGTTTAATCGACTGTTTCAGTGTGGTACCACATTACTATGTGATCCAAACCAGAAAATAACCCAGGATCTGTTCAACGAGTATGTGAAGTGTGCGAAAGTATGAGTCTGATGAGGTCAAATCCCAGACCTATCCCAAACCTAACTATGCGTTATCCTCTAAAATATTGATCAAAACCACGTTTAATGGACTGTTTCAGTGTGGTACCACATTAGTACGTGATCCATACCAGAAAAAACCCAGCATCCGTTCAACAAGTATGTGAAGAATGCGAAAGTATGAGTCTGAAGGGTGAAAATCCCAGACCTAACCTAGACCTAACATGCGTTATCCTCTAAAATATTGATCCAAACCAGGTTTAATGGACTGTTTCAGTGTGGTACCACACTACTACGTGATCCAAACCAGAGAAAACCCAGGATCTGTTCAACAAGTATGTGAAAAACGCGAAAGTATGAGCCTGATGAGGGCAAATCCCAGACCTATCCCAGACCTAACTTGCGTTGTTCTCTAAGATATTGATGGAAACCAGGTTTAATTGACTGTTTCAGTGTTGTACTTCATTACTACGTGATGCAATTCAGAAAAAGCCCAGGATCTAGCCATCAAGTATGAGAAATATGCGAAAGAACGAGCCTGATGAGAGCAAATCCCAGACCTAACCTAGACCTAACATGAATTATTCTCTAAAATATTGATCGAAACCAGGTTTAATCGACTGTTTCAGTGTGGTACCACATTACTATGTGATCCAAACCAGAAAATAACCCAGGATCTGTTCAACGAGTATGTGAAGTGTGCGAAAGTATGAGTCTGATGAGGTCAAATCCCAGACCTATCCCAAACCTAACTATGCGTTATCCTCTAAAATATTGATCAAAACCAGGTTGAATCGACTGTTTCAGTGTGGCACCACACTACTACGTGATCCAAACCAGAAAAAACCCAGGATCCGTTCAACAAGTATGTGAAGAATGCGAAAGTATGAGTCTGATGAGTGAAAATCCCAGGGCTAACCTAGACCTAACATGCGTTATCCTCTAAACAATTCATCCAAACCAGGTTTAATGGACTGTTTCAGTGTGGTACCACACTACTACGTGATACAGACCAGAAAAAACCCAGGATCTGTTCAACAAGTATGTGAAAAACGCGAAAGTATGAGCCTGATGAGGTCGAATCCCAGACCTATGCCAGACCTAACTTGCGTTATCCTCTAAAATATTTATCAAGACCAGGTTTAATTGAATGTTTCAGTGTGGTACCACATTACTACCTGAACCAAACCAGAAAAAACCCAGGATCCGTTCAACAAGTATGTGAAGAATGCGAAAGTATGAGTCTCATGAGCGAAAATCCCAGACCTAACCTAGACCTAACATGCGTTATCCTCTAAAATATTGATCCAAACCAGGTTTAATGGACTGTTTCAGTGTGGTACCACACTACTACGTGATCCAAACCAGAAAAAACCCAGGATCTGTTCAACAAGTATGTGAAAAACGCGAAAGTATGAGCCTGATGAGGGCAAAACCAAGACCAATCCCAGACCTAACTTGCGTTGTCCTCTAAGATATTGATGGAAACCAGGTTTAATTGACTGTTTCAGTGTTGTACTTCATTACTACGTGATGCGATCCAGAAAAAGCCCAGGATCTAGCCATCAAGTATGAGAAATATGCGAAAGAACGAGCCTGATGAGAGCAAATCCCAGACCTAACCTAGACCTAACATGAATTATTCTCTAAAATATTGATCGAAACCAGGTTTAATCGACTGTTTCAGTGTGGTACCACATTACTATGTGATCCAAACCAGAAAATAACCCAGGATCTGTTCAACGAGTATGTGAAGTGTGCGAAAGTATGAGTCTGATGAGGTCAAATCCCAGACCTATCCCAAACCTAACTATGCGTCATCCTCTAAAATATTGATCAAAACCAGGTTGAGTCGACTGTTTCAGTGTGGCACCATATTACTACGTGATCCAAACCAGAAAAAACCCAGGATCCGTTCAACAAGTATGTGAAGAATGCGAAAGTATGAGTCTGATGAGTGAAAATCCCATGGCTAACCTAGACCTAACATGCGTTATCCTCTAAACAATTGATCCAAACCAGGTTTAATGGACTGTTTCAGTGTGGTACCACACTACAACGTGATACAGACCAGAAAAAACCCAGGATCTGTTCAACAAGTATGTGAAAGACGCGAAAGTATGAGCCTGATGAGGGCGAGTCCCAGACCTATGCCAGACCTAACTTGCGTTATCCTCTAAAATATTGATCCAAACCAGGTTTAATGGACTGTTTCAGTGTGGTACCATACTACTACGTGATCCAAACCAGAAAAAACCCAGGATCTGTTCAACAAGTATGTGAAAAACGCGAAAGTATGAGCCTGATCAGGGCAAATCCCAGACCAATCCCAGACCTAACTTGCGTTGTCCTCTAACATATTGATGGAAACCAGGTTTAATTGACTGTTTCAGTGTTGTACTTCATTACTACCTGATGCAATCCAGAAAAAGCCCAGGATCTAGCCATCAAGTATGAGAAATATGCGAAAGAATGAGCCTGATGAGAGCAAATCTCAGACCTAACCTAGACCTAACATGAATTATTCTCTAAAATATTCATCGAAACCAGGTTTAATCGACTGTTTCAGTGTGGTACCACACTACTGCGTGATACAAACCAGAAAAACCCCAGGATCTGTTCAAGAAGTATGTGAAAAACGCGAAACTGTGAGCCTGATGAGGGCAAATCTTAGACCTAACCTTGACCTAACATGCCTAATTCTCTAAAATTTTTATCCAGACCAGGTTTCATAGAATGTTTCAGTGTGGTACCACTTTACTACGTGATCCAATCCAGAAATAGCCCAGGATCTAGCCGTGAAGTATGAGAAATATGCGAAAGTATGAGCCTGATGAGGGCAAATCCTAGACCTAACCCTGACCTAACATGCGTTATTCTCTAAAATATTTATCAAGACCAGGTTTAATTGAATGTTTCAGTGTGGTACCACATTACTACGTGTTCCAAACCAGAAAAACCCAGGATCCGTTCAACAAGTATGTGAAGAAGGCGAAATTATGAGTCTGATCAGTGAAAATCTCAGGCCTTACCTAGTCCTAACTTACGTTGTCCTCTAAAATATTGATGGAAACCAGGTTTCATTGACTGTTTCAGTGTGGTACTACATAACTACGTGATGCAATGCAGAAAAAGCCCATGATATAGCCATCAAGTATGAGAAATATGCAAAAGAATAAGCCTAATGAGAGCAAATCCCAGACCCAACCTAGACCTAACATGCGTTATCCTCTAAAATATTGAGCGAAACCAGGTTTAATGGACTGTTTCAGTGTGGTACCACACTACTTCGTGATCCAAACCAGAAAAAACACAGGATCTGTTTAACAGGTATGTGAAAAACTCGAAACTGTGAGCCTGATGAGGGCAAATCTTAGACCTAACCTTGACCTAGCATGCGTTATCCTCTAAAATATTGAGCGAAACCAGGTTTGATGGACTGTTTCAGTGTGGTACCACACTACTACGGGATCCAAACCAGAAAAAACCCAGGATCTGTTCAACAAGTATGTGAAAAACGCGAAAGTATGAGCCTGATGAGGTCAAATCCCAGACCAATCCCAGACTTAACTTTCGTTATCCTCTAAGATATTGATCGAAACCAGGTTTAATCGTCTGTTTCAGTCTGGTACCACATTACTACGTGATCCAAACCAGAAAAAACCCAGGATCAGTTCAACAAGTATGAGAGGAATGCGAAAGTATGAGTCTGATGAGTGAAAATCCCAGGGCTAACCTAGACCTTACATGCGTTATCCTCTAAAATATTCATCCAAACCAGGTTTAATGGACTGTTTCAGTGTGGTACCGCACTACTGCGTGATACAAACCAGAAAAAACCCAGCATCTGTTCAACAAGTATGTGAAAAACGCGAAAGTATGAGCCTGATGAGGGCGAATCCCAGACCTATGCCAGACCTAACTTGCGTTATCCTCTAAAATATTGATCGAAACCAGGTTTAATTGACTGTGTCAGCGTGGTACCACATTACTACGTGATACAATCCAGAAACAGCCCAGGATCTAGCCATGAAGTATGAGAGATATGCGAATGTATGAGCCTGCTGAGGGCAAATCCTAGACCTAACCCAAACCTAACAGGCGTTATCCTCTAAAATATTTATCAAGACCAGGTTTAATTGATTGTTTCAGTGTGGTCCCACACTACAACGTGATCCAAACCAGAAAAAACCCAGGATCAGTTCAACAAGTATGTGAAGAATGCGAAAGTATGAGTCTGATGAGTGAAAATCCCAGGCCTAACCTAGCCCTAACATGCGTTATCCTCAAAAATATTGATCGAAACCTGGTTTAATGGACTGTTTCAGTGTGGTACCACACTACTACGGGATCCAAACCAGAAAAAACCCAGGATCTGTTCAACAAGTATGTGAATTGTGCGAAAGTATGAGTCTGATGAGGTCAAATCCCAGACCAATCCCAGACTTAACTTGCGTTATCCTCTAAAATATTGATCGGAACCAGGTTTAATCGACTGTTTCAGCGTGGTACCACATTACTACGTGATACAATCCAGGAACAGCCCAGGATCTAGCCATCAAGTATGAGAAATATGCGAAAGAATGAGCCTGATGAGAGCAAATCTCAGACCTAACCTAGACCTAACATGAATTATTCTCTAAAATATTCATCGAAACCAGGTTTAATCGTTTGTTTCAGTGTGGTACCACATTACTATGTGATCCAAACCAGAAAATAACCCAGGATCTGTTCAACGAGTATGTGAAGTGTGCGAAAGTATGAGTTTGATGAGGTCAAATCCCAGACCTATCCCAAACCTAACTATGCGTTATCCTCTAAAATATTGATCAAAACCACGTTTAATCGACTGTTTCAGTGTGGTACCACATTAGTACGTGATCCATACCAGAAAAAACCCAGGATCCGTTCAACAAGTATGTGAAGAATGCGAAAGTATGAGTCTGAAGGGTGAAAATACCAGACCTAACCTGGACCTAACATGCGTTATCCTCTAAAATATTGATCCAAACCAGGTTTAATGGACTGTTTCAGTGTGGTACCACACTACTACGTGATCCAAACCAGAGAAAACCCAGGATCTGTTCAACAAGTATGTGAAAAACGCGAAAGTATGAGCCTGATGAGGTTAAATCCCAGACCTATCCCAGACCTAACTTGCGTTGTCCTCTAAGATATTGATGGAAACCAGGTTTAATTGACTGCTTCAGTGTTGTACTTCATTACTACGTGATGCAATCCAGAAAAAGCCCAGGATCTAGCCATCAAGTATGAGAAATATGCGAAAGAACGAGCCTGATGAGAGCAAATCCCAGACCTAACCTAGACCTAACATGAATTATTCTCTAAAATATAGATCGAAACCAGGTTTAATCGACTCTTTCAGTGTGGTACCACATTACTATGTGATCCAAACCAGAAAAAACCCAGGATCCGTTCAACAAGTATGTGAAGAATGCGAAAGTATGAGTCTGATGAGTGAAAATCCCAGGGCTAACCTAGACCTAACTTGCGTTGTCCTCTAAGATATTGATGGAAACCAGGTTTAATTGACTGTTTCAGTGTTGTACTTCATTACTACGTGATACAGACCAGAAAAAACACAGGATCTGTTCAACAAGTATGTGAAAAACGCGAAAGAACGAGCCTGATGAGAGCAAATCCCAGACCTAACCTAGACCTAACATGAATCATTCTCTAAAATATTGATCGAAACCAGGTTTAATCGACTGTTTCAGTGTGGTACCACATTACTATGTGATCCAAACCAGAAAATAACCCAGGATCTGTTCAACGAGTATGTGAAGTGTGCGAAAGTATGAGTCTGATGAGGTCAAATCCCAGGCCTATCCCAAACCTAACATGCGTTATCCTCTAAAATATTGATCCAAACCAGGTTTAATGGACTGTTTCAGTGTGGTACCACACTACTACGTGATCCAAACCAGAAAAAACCCAGGATCTGTTCAACAAGTATGTGAAAAACGCGAAAGTATGAGCCTGATGAGGGCAAATCCCAGACCAATCCCAGACCTAACTTGCGTTGTCCTCTAAGATATTGATGGAAACCAGGTTTAATTGACTGTTTCAGTGTTGTACTTCATTACTACCTGATGCAATCCAGAAAAAGCCCAGGATCTAGCCATCAAGTATGAGAAATATGCGAAAGAATGAGCCTGATGAGAGCAAATCTCAGACCTAACCTAGACCTAACATGAATTATTCTCTAAAATATTCATCGAAACCAGGTTTAATCGACTGTTTCAGTGTGGTACCACACTACTGCGTGATACAAACCAGAAAATAACCCAGGATCTGTTGAACGAGTATGTGAAGTGTGCGAAAGTATGAGTCTGATGAGGTCAAATCCCAGACCAATCCCAGACTTAACTTGCGTTATCCTCTAAAATATTGATCGAAACCAGGTTTAATCGACTGTTTCAGTGTGGTACCACATTACTACGTGATCCAAACCAGAAAAAACCCAGGATCAGTTCAACAAGTATAAGAAGAATGCGAGAGTATGAGTCTGATGAGTGAAAATCCCAGGCCTAACCTAGACCTAACATGCGTTATCCTCAAAAATATTGATCGAAACCTGGTTTAATCGACTGTTTCAGTTTGGTACCAGATTACTATGTGATCCAAACCAGAAAATAACCCAGGATCTGTTCAACGAGTATGTGAAGTGTGCGTAGGTATGAGTCTGATGAGGGCAAATCCCAGACCTATCCCAGACCTAACTTGCGTTATCCACTAAAAATATTGATCGAAACCAGGTTTAACCGACTGTTTCAGTGTGGAACCACATTGCTACGTGATCCAAACCAGAAAAAAACCCAGTTTCAGTTCAACAAGTATGTGAAGAATGCGAAAGTATGAGTCTGATGAGCGAAAATCCCAGGCCTAACCTAGACCTAACATGCGTTGTCCTCAAAAATATTGATCGAAACCTGGTTTAATCGACAGTTTCAGTGTGGTACCACATTACTATGTGATCCAAACCAGAAAATAACCCAGGATCTGTTCAACGAGTATGTGAAGTGTGCGAAAGTATGAGTCTGATGAGGGCAAATCCCAGACCTATCCCAGACCTAACATGCGTTATCCTCTAAAATATTTATCAAGACCAGGTTTAATTGATTGTTTCAGTGTGGACCCACATTACTACGTGATCAAAACCAGAAAAAACCCAGGATCCGTTCAACAAGTATGTGAAGAATGCGAAAGTATGAGTCTGATGAGTGAAAATCCCAGGCCTAACCTAGACCTAATATGCGTTATCCTCAAAAATATTGATCGAAACCTGGTTTAATCGACTGTTTCAGTGTGGTACCACATTACTATGTGATCCAAACCAGAAAATAACCCAGGATCTGTTCAACGAGTATGTGAAGTGTGCGAAAGTATGAGTCTGATGAGGGCAAATCCCAGACCTATCCCAGACCTAACTTGCGTTATCCACTAAAATATTGATCGAAACCAGGTTTAACCGACTGTTTCAGTGTGGAACCACATTGCTACGTGATCCAAACCAGAAAAAAACCCAGTTTCAGTTCAACAAGTATGTGAAGAATGCGAAAGTATGAGTCTGATGAATGAAAATCCCAGGCCTAACCTAGACCTAACATGCGTTGTCCTCAAAAATATTGATCGAAACCTGGTTTAATCGACAGTTTCAGTGTGGTACCACATTACTATGTGATCCAAACCAGAAAATAACCCAGGATCTGTTCAACGAGTATGTGAAGTGTGCGAAAGTATGAGTCTGATGAGGGCAAATCCCAGACCTATCCCAGACCTATCATGCGTTATCCTCTAAAATATTTATCAAGACCAGGTTTAATTGATTGTTTCAGTGTGGACCCACATTACTACGTGATCCAAACCAGAAAAAACCCAGGATCCGTTCAACAAGTATGTGAAGAATGCGAAAGTATGAGTCTGATGAGTGAAAATCCCAGGCCTAACCTAGACCTAATATGCGTTATCCTCAAAAATATTGATCGAGACCTGGTTATAATCGACTGTTTCAGTGTGGTACCACATTACTATGTGATCCAAACCAGAAAATAACCCAGGATCTGTTCAACGAGTATGTGAAGTGTGCGAAAGTATGAGTCTGATGAGGGCAAATCCCAGACCTATCCCAGACCTAACACGCGTTATCCTCTAAAATATTTATCAAGACCAGGTTTAATTGATTGTTTCAGTGTGGACCCACATAACTACGTGATCCAAACCAGAAAAAACCCAGGATCCGTTCAACAAGTATGTGAAGAATGCGAATGTATGAGTCTGATCAGTGAAAATCTCAGGACTTACCTAGACCTAACTTGCGTTGTCCTCTAAAATATTGATGGAAACCAGGTTTTATTGACTGTTTCAGTGTGGTACTACATTACTACGTGATGCAATCCAGAAAAAGCTCAGGATCTAGCCATCAAGTATGAGAAATATGCGAAAGAATGAGCCTGATGAGAGCAAATCCCAGACCTATCCCAGACCTAACTTGCGTTAACCTACAAAATATTTATCAAGGCCAGGTTTAATTGAATGTTTCAGTGTGGTACCACACTACTACGTGATCCAAACCAGAGAAAACCCAGGATCTGTTCAACAAGTATGTGAAAAACGCGAAAGTATGAGCCTGATGAGGGCAAATCCCAGACCTATCCCAGACCTAACTTGCGTTGTCCTCTAAGATATTGATGGAAACCAGGTTTAATTGACTGTTTCAGTGTTGTACTTCATTACTACGTGATGCAATCCAGAAAAAGCCCAGGATCTAGCCATCAAGTATGAGAAATATGCGAAAGAACGAGCCTGATGAGAGCAAATCCCAGACCTAACCTAGACCTAACATGAATTATTCTCTAAAATATTGATCGAAACCAGGTTTAATGGACTGTTTCAGTGTGGTACCACATTAGTACGTGATCCATACCAGAAAAAACCCAGCATCCGTTCAACAAGTATGTGAAGAATGCGAAAGTATGAGTCTGAAGGGTGAAAATCCCAGACCTAACCTAGACCTAACATGCGTTATCCTCTAAAATATTGATCCAAACCAGGTTTAATGGACTGTTTCAGTGTGGTACCACACTACTACGTGATCCAAACCAGAGAAAACCCAGGATCTGTTCAACAAGTATGTGAAAAACGCGAAAGTATGAGCCTGATGAGTGCGAATCCCAGACCTATGCCAGACCTAACTTGCGTTATCCTCTAAAATATTTATCAAGACCAGGTTTAATTGAATGTTTCAGTGTGGTACCACATTACGACCTGAACCAAACCAGAAAAAACCCAGGATCTGTTCAACGAGTATGTGAAGTGTGCGAAAGTATGAGTCTGATGAGGTCAAATCCCAGACCTATCCCAAACCTAACTATGCGTTATCCTCTAAAATATTGATCAAAACCAGGTTGAATCGACTGTTTCAGTGTGGCACCACACTACTACGTGATCCAAACCAGAAAAAACCCAGGATCCGTTCAACAAGTATGTGAAGAATGCGAAAGTATGAGTCTGATGAGTGAAAATCCCAGGGCTAACCTAGACCTAACATGCGTTAGCCTCTAAACAATTCATCCAAACCAGGTTTAATGGACTGTTTCAGTGTGGTACCACACTACTACGTGATACAGACCAGAAAAAACCCAGGATCTGTTCAACAAGTATGTGAAAAACGCGAAAGTATGAGCCTGATGAGGGCGAATCCCAGACCTATGCCAGACCTAACTTGCGTTATACTCTAAAATATTTATCAAGACCAGGTTTAATTGAATGTTTCAGTGTGGTACCACATTACTACGTGATCCAAACCAGAAAAAACCCAGGATCCGTTCAACAAGTATGTGAAGAATGCGAAAGTATGAGTCTGATGAGTGAAAATCCCAGGGTTAACCTAGACCTAACTTGCGTTGTCCTCTAAGATATTGATGGAAACCAGGTTTAATTGACTGTTTCAGTGTTGTACTTCATTACTACGTGATACAGACCAGAAAAAACCCAGGATCTGTTCAACATGTATGTGAAAAACGCGAAAGAACGAGCCTGATGAGAGCAAATCCCAGACCTAACCTAGACCTAACATGAATTATTCTCTAAAATATTGATCGAAACCAGGTTTAATCGACTGTTTCAGTGTGGTACCACATTACTATGTGATCCAAACCAGAAAATAACCCAGGATCTGTTCAACGAGTATGTGAAGTGTGCGAAAGTATGAGTCTGATGAGGTCAAATCCCAGACCAATCCCAGACTTAACTTGCGTTATCCTCTAAAATATTGATCGGAACCAGGTTTAATCGACTGTTTCAGCGTGGTACCACATTACTACGTGATACAATCCAGGAACAGCCCAGGATCTAGCCATCAAGTATGAGAAATATGCGAAAGAATGAGCCTGATGAGAGCAAATCTCAGACCTAACCTAGACCTAACATGAATTATTCTCTAAAATATTCATTCAAACCAGGTTTAATCGACTGTTTCAGTGTGGTACCACATTACTATGTGATCCAAACTAGAAAATAACCCAGGATCTGTTCAACGAGTATGTGAAGTGTGCGAAAGTATGAGTCTGATGAGGTCAAATCCCAGACCTATCCCAAACCTAACTATGCGTTATCCTCTAAAATATTGATCAAAACCACGTTTAATGGACTGTTTCAGTGTGGTACCACATTAGTACGTGATCCATACCAGAAAAAACCCAGCATCCGTTCAACAAGTATGTGAAGAATGCGAAAGTATGAGTCTGAAGGGTGAAAATCCCAGACCTAACCTAGACCTAACATGCGTTATCCTCTAAAATATTGATCCAAACCAGGTTTAATGGACTGTTTCAGTGTGGTACCACACTACTACGTGATCCAAACCAGAAAAAACCCAGGATCCGTTCAACAAGTATGTGAAGAATGCGAAAGTATGAGTCTGATGAGTGAAAATCCCAGGGCTAACCTAGACCTAACATGCGTTATCCTCTAAAATATTTATCAAGACCAGGTTTAATTGATTGTTTCAGTGTGGACCCACATTACTACGTGATCCAAACCAGAAAAAACCCAGGATCTGTTCAACGAGTATGTGAAGTGTGCGAAAGTATGAGTCTGATGAGGTCAAATCCCAGACCTATCCCAAACCTAACTATGCGTTATCCTCTAAAATATTGATCAAAACCAGGTTGAATCGACTTTTTCAGTGTGGCACCACACTACTACGTGATCCAAACCAGAAAAAACCCAGGATCCGTTCAACAAGTATGTGAAGAATGCGAAAGTATGAGTCTGATGAGTGAAAATCCCAGGGCTAACCTAGACCTAACATGCGTTATCCTCTAAACAATTCATCCAAACCAGGTTTAATGGACTGTTTCAGTGTGGTACCACACTACTACGTGATACAGACCAGGAAAAACCCAGGATCTGTTCAACAAGTATGTGAAAAACGCGAAAGTATGAGCCTGATGAGGGCGAATCCCAGACCTATGCCAGACCTAACTTGCGTTATCCTCTAAAATATTTATCAAGACCAGGTTTAATTGAATGTTTCAGTGTGGTACCACATTACTACCTGAACCAAACCAGAAAAAACCCAGGATCTGTTCAACGAGTATGTGAAGTGTGCGAAAGTATGAGTCTGATGAGGTCAAATCCCAGACCTATCCCAAACCTAACTATGCGTTATCCTCTAAAATATTGATCAAAACCAGGTTGAATCGACTTTTTCAGTGTGGCACCACACTACTACGTGATCCAAACCAGAAAAAACCCAGGATCCGTTCAACAAGTATGTGAAGAATGCGAAAGTATGAGTCTGATGAGTGAAAATCCCAGGGCTAACCTAGACCTAACATGCGTTATCCTCTAAACAATTCATCCAGACCAGGTTTAATGGACTGTTTCAGTGTGGTACCACACTACTACGTGATACAGACCAGGAAAAACCCAGGATCTGTTCAACAAGTATGTGAAAAACGCGAAAGTATGAGCCTGATGAGGGCGAATCCCAGACCTATGCCAGACCTAACATGCGTTATCCTCTAAAATATTTATCAAGACCAGGTTTAATAGAATGTTTCAGTGTGGTACCACATTACTACCTGAACCAAACCAGAAAAAACCCAGGATCTGTTCAACGAGTATGTGAAGTGTGCGAAAGTATGAGTCTGATGAGGTCAAATCCCACACCTATCCCAGACCTAACATGCGTTATCCTCTAAAATATTTATCAAGACCAGGTTTAATTGATTGTTTCAGTGTGGACCCACATTACTACGTGATCCAAACCAGAAAAAACCCAGGATCCGTTCAACAAGTATGTGAAGAATGCGAAAGTATGAGTCTGATGAGTGAAAATCCCAGGCCTAACCTAGACCTAATATGCGTTATCCTCAAAAATATTGATCGAAACCTGGTTTAATCGACTGTTTCAGTGTGGTACCACATTACTATGTGATCCAAACCAGAAAATAACCCAGGATCTGTTCAACGAGTATGTGAAGTGTGCGAAAGTATGAGTCTGATGAGGGCAAATCCCAGACCTATCCCAGACCTAACTTGCGTTATCCACTAAAATATTGATCGAAACCAGGTTTAACCGACTGTTTCAGTGTGGAACCACATTGCTACGTGATCCAAACCAGAAAAAAACCCAGTTTCAGTTCAACAAGTATGTGAAGAATGCGAAAGTATGAGTCTGATGAATGAAAATCCCAGGCCTAACCTAGACCTAACATGCGTTGTCCTCAAAAATATTGATCGAAACCTGGTTTAATCGACAGTTTCAGTGTGGTACCACATTACTATGTGATCCAAACCAGAAAATAACCCAGGATCTGTTCAACGAGTATGTGAAGTGTGCGAAAGTATGAGTCTGATGAGGGCAAATCCCAGACCTATCCCAGACCTATCATGCGTTATCCTCTAAAATATTTATCAAGACCAGGTTTAATTGATTGTTTCAGTGTGGACCCACATTACTACGTGATCCAAACCAGAAAAAACCCAGGATCCGTTCAACAAGTATGTGAAGAATGCGAAAGTATGAGTCTGATGAGTGAAAATCCCAGGCCTAACCTAGACCTAATATGCGTTATCCTCAAAAATATTGATCGAAACCTGGTTATAATCGACTGTTTCAGTGTGGTACCACATTACTATGTGATCCAAACCAGAAAATAACCCAGGATCTGTTCAACGAGTATGTGAAGTGTGCGAAAGTATGAGTCTGATGAGGGCAAATCCCAGACCTATCCCAGACCTAACACGCGTTATCCTCTAAAATATTTATCAAGACCAGGTTTAATTGATTGTTTCAGTGTGGACCCACATAACTACGTGTTCCAAACCAGAAAAAACCCAGGATCCGTTCAACAAGTATGTGAAGAATGCGAATGTATGAGTCTGATCAGTGAAAATCTCAGGACTTACCTAGACCTAACTTGCGTTGTCCTCTAAAATATTGATGGAAACCAGGTTTTATTGACTGTTTCAGTGTGGTACTACATTACTACGTGATGCAATCCAGAAAAAGCTCAGGATCTAGCCATCAAGTATGAGAAATATGCGAAAGAATGAGCCTGATGAGAGCAAATCCCAGACCTATCCCAGACCTAACTTGCGTTAACCTACAAAATATTTATCAAGGCCAGGTTTAATTGAATGTTTCAGTGTGGTACCACACTACTACGTGATCCAAACCAGAGAAAACCCAGGATCTGTTCAACAAGTATGTGAAAAACGCGAAAGTATGAGCCTGATGAGGGCAAATCCCAGACCTATCCCAGACCTAACTTGCGTTGTCCTCTAAGATATTGATGGAAACCAGGTTTAATTGACTGTTTCAGTGTTGTACTTCATTACTACGTGATGCAATCCAGAAAAAGCCCAGGATCTAGCCATCAAGTATGAGAAATATGCGAAAGAACGAGCCTGATGAGAGCAAATCCCAGACCTAACCTAGACCTAACATGAATTATTCTCTAAAATATTGATCGAAACCAGGTTTAATGGACTGTTTCAGTGTGGTACCACATTAGTACGTGATCCATACCAGAACAAACCCAGCATCCGTTCAACAAGTATGTGAAGAATGCGAAAGTATGAGTCTGAAGGGTGAAAATCCCAGACCTAACCTAGACCTAACATGCGTTATCCTCTAAAATATTGATCCAAACCAGGTTTAATGGACTGTTTCAGTGTGGTACCACACTACTACGTGATCCAAACCAGAGAAAACCCAGGATCTGTTCAACAAGTATGTGAAAAACGCGAAAGTATGAGCCGGATGAGGGCAAATCCCAGACCTATCCCAGACCTAACTTGCGTTGTCCTCTAAGATATTGATGGAAACCAGGTTTAATTGACTGTTTCAGTGTTGTACTTCATTACTACGTGATGCAATCCAGAAAAAGCCCAGGATCTAGCCATCAAGTATGAGAAATATGCGAAAGAACGAGCCTGATGAGAGCAAATCCCAGACCTAACCTAGACCTAACATGAATTATTCTCTAAAATATTGATCGAAACCAGGTTTAATCGACTGTTTCAGTGTGGTACCACATTACTATGTGATCCAAACCAGAAAATAACCCAGGATCTGTTCAACAAGTATGTGAAAAACGCGAAAGTATGAGCCTGATGAGGGCGAATCCCAGACCTATGCCAGACCTAACTTGCGTTATCCTCTAAAATATTTATCAAGACCAGGTTCAATTGAATGTTTCAGTGTGGTACCACATTACTACCTGAACCAAACCAGAAAAAACCCAGGATCTGTTCAACGAGTATGTGAAGTGTGCGAAAGTATGAGTCTGATGAGGTCAAATCCCAGACCTATCCCAAACCTAACTATGCGTTATCCTCTAAAATATTGATCAAAACCAGGTTGAATCGACTGTTTCAGTGTGGCACCACACTACTACGTGATCCAAACCAGAAAAAACCCAGGATCCGTTCAACAAGTATGTGAAGAATGCGAAAGTATGAGTCTGATGAGTGAAAATCCCAGGGCTAACCTAGACCTAACATGCGTTATCCTCTAAACAATTCATCCAAACCAGGTTTAATGGACTGTTTCAGTGTGGTACCACACTACTACGTGATACAGACCAGAAAAAACCCAGGATCTGTTCAACAAGTATGTGAAAAACGCGAAAGTATGAGCCTGATGAGGGCGAATCCCAGACCTATGCCAGACCTAACTTGCGTTATACTCTAAAATATTTATCAAGACCAGGTTTAATTGAATGTTTCAGTGTGGTACCACATTACTACGTGATCCAAACCAGAAAAAACCCAGGATCCGTTCAACAAGTATGTGAAGAATGCGAAAGTATGAGTCTGATGAGTGAAAATCCCAGGGTTAACCTAGACCTAACTTGCGTTGTCCTCTAAGATATTGATGGAAACCAGGTTTAATTGACTGTTTCAGTGTTGTACTTCATTACTACGTGATACAGACCAGAAAAAACCCAGGATCTGTTCAACATGTATGTGAAAAACGCGAAAGAACGAGCCTGATGAGAGCAAATCCCAGACCTAACCTAGACCTAACATGAATTATTCTCTAAAATATTGATCGAAACCAGGTTTAATCGACTGTTTCAGTGTGGTACCACATTACTATGTGATCCAAACCAGAAAATAACCCAGGATCTGTTCAACGAGTATGTGAAGTGTGCGAAAGTATGAGTCTGATGAGGTCAAATCCCAGACCAATCCCAGACTTAACTTGCGTTATCCTCTAAAATATTGATCGGAACCAGGTTTAATCGACTGTTTCAGCGTGGTACCACATTACTACGTGATACAATCCAGGAACAGCCCAGGATCTAGCCATCAAGTATGAGAAATATGCGAAAGAATGAGCCTGATGAGAGCAAATCTCAGACCTAACCTAGACCTAACATGAATTATTCTCTAAAATATTCATCCAAACCAGGTTTAATCGACTGTTTCAGTGTGGTACCACATTACTATGTGATCCAAACCAGAAAATAACCCAGGATCTGTTCAACGAGTATGTGAAGTGTGCGAAAGTATGAGTCTGATGAGGTCAAATCCCAGACCTATCCCAAACCTAACTATGCGTTATCCTCTAAAATATTGATCAAAACCACGTTTAATGGACTGTTTCAGTGTGGTACCACATTAGTACGTGATCCATACCAGAAAAAACCCAGCATCCGTTCAACAAGTATGTGAAGAATGCGAAAGTATGAGTCTGAAGGGTGAAAATCCCAGACCTAACCTAGACCTAACATGCGTTATCCTCTAAAATATTGATCCAAACCAGGTTTAATGGACTGTTTCAGTGTGGTACCACACTACTACGTGATCCAAACCAGAGAAAACCCAGGATCTGTTCAACAAGTATGTGAAAAACGCGAAAGTATGAGCCTGATGAGGGCAAATCCCAGACCTATCCCAGACCTAACTTGCGTTGTCCTCTAAGATATTGATGGAAACCAGGTTTAATTGACTGTTTCAGTGTTGTACTTCATTACTACGTGATGCAATCCAGAAAAAGCCCAGGATCTAGCCATCAAGTATGAGAAATATGCGAAAGAACGAGCCTGATGAGAGCAAATCCCAGACCTAACCTAGACCTAACATGAATTATTCTCTAAAATATTGATCGAAACCAGGTTTAATCGACTGTTTCAGTGTGGTACCACGTTACTATGTGATCCAAACCAGAAAATAACCCAGGATCTGTTCAACAAGTATGTGAAAAACGCGAAAGTATGAGCCTGATGAGGGCGAATCCCAGACCTATGCCAGACCTAACTTGCGTTATCCTCTAAAATATTTATCAAGACCAGGTTTAATTGAATGTTTCAGTGTGGTACCACATTACTACCTGAACCAAACCAGAAAAAACCCAGGATCTGTTCAACGAGTATGTGAAGTATGCGAAAGTATGAGTCTGATGAGGTCAAATCCCAGACCTATCCCAAAACTAACTATGCGTTATCCTCTAAAATATTGATCAAAACCAGGTTGAATCGACTTTTTCAGTGTGGCACCACACTACTACGTGATCCAAACCAGAAAAAACCCAGGATCCGTTCAACAAGTATGTGAAGAATGCGAAAGTATGAGTCTGATGAGTGAAAATCCCAGGGCTAACCTAGACCTAACATGCGTTATCCTCTAAACAATTCATCCAAACCAGGTTTAATGGACTGTTTCAGTGTGGTACCACACTACTACGTGATACAGACCAGGAAAAACCCAGGATCTGTTCAACAAGTATGTGAAAAACGCGAAAGTATGAGCCTGATGAGGGCGAATCCCAGACCTATGCCAGACCTAACATGCGTTATCCTCTAAAATATTTATCAAGACCAGGTTTAATAGAATGTTTCAGTGTGGTACCACATTACTACCTGAACCAAACCAGAAAAAACCCAGGATCTGTTCAACGAGTATGTGAAGTGTGCGAAAGTATGAGTCTGATGAGGTCAAATCCCAGACCTATCCCAGACCTAACATGCGTTATCCTCTAAAATATTGATCAAAACCAGGTTGAATCGACTGTTTCAGTGTGGCACCACATTACTACGTGATCCAAACCAGAAAAAACCCAGGATCCGTTCAACAAGTATGTGAAGAATGCGAAAGTATGAGTCTGATGAGTGAAAATCCCAGGGCTAACCTAGACCTAACTTGCGTTGTCCTCTAAGATATTGATGGAAACCAGGTTTAATTGACTGTTTCAGTGTTGTACTTCATTACTACGTGATACAGACCAGAAAAAACCCAGGATCTGTTCAACAAGTATGTGAAAAACGCGAAAGAACGAGCCTGATGAGAGCAAATCCCAGACCTAACCTAGACCTAACATGAATTATTCTCTAAAATATTGATCGAAACCAGGTTTAATCGACTGTTTCAGTGTGGTACCACATTACTATGTGATCCAAACCAGAAAATAACCCAGGATCTGTTCAACGAGTATGTGAAGTGTGCGAAAGTATGAGTCTGATGAGGTCAAATCCCAGGCCTATCCCAAACCTAACATGCGTTATCCTCTAAAATATTGATCCAAACCAGGTTTAATGGACTGTTTCAGTGTGGTACCACACTACTACGTGATCCAAACCAGAAAAAACCCAGGATCTGTTCAACAAGTATGTGAAAAACGCGACAGTATGAGCCTGATGAGGGCAAATCCCAGACCAATCCCAGACCTAACTTGCGTTTCCTCTAAGATATTGATGGAAACCAGGTTTAATTGACTGTTTCAGTGTTGTACTTCATTACTACCTGATGCAATCCAGAAAAAGCCCAGGATCTAGCCATCAAGTATGAGAAATATGCGAAAGAATGAGCCTGATGAGAGCAAATCTCAGACCTAACCTAGACCTAACATGAATTATTCTCTAAAATATTCATCGAAACCAGGTTTAATCGACTGTTTCAGTGTGGTACCACACTACTGCGTGATACAAACCAGAAACTAACCCAGGATCTGTTCAACGAGTATGTGAAGTGTGCGAAAGTATGAGTCTGATGAGGTCAAATCCCAGACCAATCCCAGACTTAACTTGCGTTATCCTCTAAAATATTGATCGAAACCAGGTTTAGTCGACTGTTTCAGTGTGGTACCACATTACTACGTGATCCAAACCAGAAAAAACCCAGGATCAGTTCAACAAGTATAAGAAGAATGCGAAAGTATGAGTCTGATGAGTGAAAATCCCAGGCCTAACCTAGACCTAACATGCGTTATCCTCAAAAATATTGATCGAAACCTGGTTTAATCGACTGTTTCAGTTTGGTACCACATTACTATGTGATCCAAACCAGAAAATAACCCAGGATCTGTTCAACGAGTATGTGAAGTGTGCGTAGGTATGAGTCTGATGAGGGCAAATCCCAGACCTATCCCAGACCTAACTTGCGTTATCCACTAAAATATTGATCGAAACCAGGTTTAACCGACTGTTTCAGTGTGGAACCACATTGCTACGTGATCCAAACCAGAAAAAAACCCAGTCTCAGTTCAACAAGTATGTGAAGAATGCGAAAGTATGAGTCTGATGAGTGAAAATCCCAGGCCTAACCTAGACCTAACATGCGTTGTCCTCAAAAATATTGATCGAAACCTGGTTTAATCGACAGTTTCAGTGTGGTACCACATTACAATGTGATCCAAACCAGAAAATAACCCAGGATCTGTTCAACGAGTATGTGAAGTGTGCGAAAGTATGAGTCTGATGAGGGCAAATCCCAGACCTATCCCAGAACTAACATGCGTTATCCTCTAAAATATTTATCAAGACCAGGTTTAATTGATTGATTCAGTGTGGACCCACATTACTACGTGATCCAAACCAGAAAAAACCCAGGATCCGTTCAACAAGTATGTGAAGAATGCGAAAGTATGAGTCTGATGAGTGAAAATCCCAGGCCTAACCTAGACCTAATATGCGTTATCCTCAAAAATATTGATCGAAACCTGGTTTAATCGACTGTTTCAGTGTGGTACCACATTACTATGTGATCCAAGCCAGAAAAAAACCCAGGATCTTGTCAAGGAGTATGTGAAGTGTGCGAAAGTATGGGTCTGATGAGGGCTAATCCCAGACCTATCCCAGACCTAGCTTGCGTGATCCTGTAAGATATTGATCGAAACCAGGTTTAATTGACTGTTTTAGT
This sequence comes from Colletes latitarsis, assembly GCF_051014445.1. Classification (NCBI taxonomy): domain Eukaryota; kingdom Metazoa; phylum Arthropoda; class Insecta; order Hymenoptera; family Colletidae; genus Colletes; species Colletes latitarsis. The sequence continues at coordinate 28,737,179 of NW_027488367.1, read as the reverse complement.
GTGGTACCACATTACTACGTGATCCAAACCAGAAAATAATGCAGGATCTGTTCAACGAGTATGTGAAGTGTGCGAAAGTATGAGCCTGCTGAGGGCAAATCCTAGACCTAACCCAAACCTAACACGCGTTATCCTCTAAAATATTTATCAAGACCAGGTTTAATTGATTGTTTCATTGTGGACCCACATTACTACGTGATCCAAACCCGAAAAAACCCAGGATCCGTTCAACAAGTATGTGAAGAATGCGAAAGTATGAGTCTGATGAGTGAAAATCCCAGGCCTGACCTAGACCTAACATGCGTTATTCTCTAAAATATTGAGCGAAACCAGGTTTAATGGACTGTTTCAGTGTGGTACCACATTACTATGTGATCCAAACCAGAAAATAACCCAGGATCTGTTCAACAAGTATGTGAAAAACGCGAAAGTATGAGCCTGATGAGGGCGAATCCCAGACCTATGCCAGACCTAACTTGCGTTATCCTCTAAAATATTTATCAAGACCAGGTTTAATTGAATGTTTCAGTGTGGTACCACATTACTACCTGAACCAAACCAGAAAAAACCCAGGATCTGTTCAACGAGTATGTGAAGTGTGCGAAAGTATGAGTCTGATGAGGTCAAATCCCAGACCTATCCCAAACCTAACTATGCGTTATCCTCTAAAATATTGATCAAAACCAGGTTGAATCGACTGTTTCAGTGTGGCACCACACTACTACGTGATCCAAACCAGAAAAAACCCAGGATCCGTTCAACAAGTATGTGAAGAATGCGAAAGTATGAGTCTGATGAGTGAAAATCCCAGGGCTAACCTAGACCTAACATGCGTTATCCTCTAAACAATTCATCCAAACCAGGTTTAATGGACTGTTTCAGTGTGGTACCACACTACTACGTGATACAGACCAGAAAAAACCCAGGATCTGTTCAACAAGTATGTGAAAAACGCGAAAGTATGAGCCTGATGAGGGCGAATCCCAGACCTATGCCAGACCTAACTTGCGTTATACTCTAAAATATTTATCAAGACCAGGTTTAATTGAATGTTTCAGTGTGGTACCACATTACTACGTGATCCAAACCAGAAAAAACCCAGGATCCGTTCAACAAGTATGTGAAGAATGCGAAAGTATGAGTCTGATGAGTGAAAATCCCAGGGTTAACCTAGACCTAACTTGCGTTGTCCTCTAAGATATTGATGGAAACCAGGTTTAATTGACTGTTTCAGTGTTGTACTTCATTACTACGTGATACAGACCAGAAAAAACCCAGGATCTGTTCAACATGTATGTGAAAAACGCGAAAGAACGAGCCTGATGAGAGCAAATCCCAGACCTAACCTAGACCTAACATGAATTATTCTCTAAAATATTGATCGAAACCAGGTTTAATCGACTGTTTCAGTGTGGTACCACATTACTATGTGATCCAAACCAGAAAATAACCCAGGATCTGTTCAACGAGTATGTGAAGTGTGCGAAAGTATGAGTCTGATGAGGTCAAATCCCAGACCAATCCCAGACTTAACTTGCGTTATCCTCTAAAATATTGATCGGAACCAGGTTTAATCGACTGTTTCAGCGTGGTACCACATTACTACGTGATACAATCCAGGAACAGCCCAGGATCTAGCCATCAAGTATGAGAAATATGCGAAAGAATGAGCCTGATGAGAGCAAATCTCAGACCTAACCTAGACCTAACATGAATTATTCTCTAAAATATTCATCCAAACCAGGTTTAATCGACTGTTTCAGTGTGGTACCACATTACTATGTGATCCAAACCAGAAAATAACCCAGGATCTGTTCAACGAGTATGTGAAGTGTGCGAAAGTATGAGTCTGATGAGGTCAAATCCCAGACCTATCCCAAACCTAACTATGCGTTATCCTCTAAAATATTGATCAAAACCACGTTTAATGGACTGTTTCAGTGTGGTACCACATTAGTACGTGATCCATACCAGAAAAAACCCAGCATCCGTTCAACAAGTATGTGAAGAATGCGAAAGTATGAGTCTGAAGGGTGAAAATCCCAGACCTAACCTAGACCTAACATGCGTTATCCTCTAAAATATTGATCCAAACCAGGTTTAATGGACTGTTTCAGTGTGGTACCACACTACTACGTGATCCAAACCAGAGAAAACCCAGGATCTGTTCAACAAGTATGTGAAAAACGCGAAAGTATGAGCCTGATGAGGGCAAATCCCAGACCTATCCCAGACCTAACTTGCGTTGTCCTCTAAGATATTGATGGAAACCAGGTTTAATTGACTGTTTCAGTGTTGTACTTCATTACTACGTGATGCAATCCAGAAAAAGCCCAGGATCTAGCCATCAAGTATGAGAAATATGCGAAAGAACGAGCCTGATGAGAGCAAATCCCAGACCTAACCTAGACCTAACATGAATTATTCTCTAAAATATTGATCGAAACCAGGTTTAATCGACTGTTTCAGTGTGGTACCACGTTACTATGTGATCCAAACCAGAAAATAACCCAGGATCTGTTCAACAAGTATGTGAAAAACGCGAAAGTATGAGCCTGATGAGGGCGAATCCCAGACCTATGCCAGACCTAACTTGCGTTATCCTCTAAAATATTTATCAAGACCAGGTTTAATTGAATGTTTCAGTGTGGTACCACATTACTACCTGAACCAAACCAGAAAAAACCCAGGATCTGTTCAACGAGTATGTGAAGTATGCGAAAGTATGAGTCTGATGAGGTCAAATCCCAGACCTATCCCAAAACTAACTATGCGTTATCCTCTAAAATATTGATCAAAACCAGGTTGAATCGACTTTTTCAGTGTGGCACCACACTACTACGTGATCCAAACCAGAAAAAACCCAGGATCCGTTCAACAAGTATGTGAAGAATGCGAAAGTATGAGTCTGATGAGTGAAAATCCCAGGGCTAACCTAGACCTAACATGCGTTATCCTCTGAACAATTCATCCAAACCAGGTTTAATGGACTGTTTCAGTGTGGTACCACACTACTACGTGATACAGACCAGGAAAAACCCAGGATCTGTTCAACAAGTATGTGAAAAACGCGAAAGTATGAGCCTGATGAGGGCGAATCCCAGACCTATGCCAGACCTAACATGCGTTATCCTCTAAAATATTTATCAAGACCAGGTTTAATAGAATGTTTCAGTGTGGTACCACATTACTACCTGAACCAAACCAGAAAAAACCCAGGATCTGTTCAACGAGTATGTGAAGTGTGCGAAAGTATGAGTCTGATGAGGTCAAATCCCAGACCTATCCCAGACCTAACATGCGTTATCCTCTAAAATATTGATCAAAACCAGGTTGAATCGACTGTTTCAGTGTGGCACCACATTACTACGTGATCCAAACCAGAAAAAACCCAGGATCCGTTCAACAAGTATGTGAAGAATGCGAAAGTATGAGTCTGATGAGTGAAAATCCCAGGGCTAACCTAGACCTAACTTGCGTTGTCCTCTAAGATATTGATGGAAACCAGGTTTAATTGACTGTTTCAGTGTTGTACTTCATTACTACGTGATACAGACCAGAAAAAACCCAGGATCTGTTCAACAAGTATGTGAAAAACGCGAAAGAACGAGCCTGATGAGAGCAAATCCCAGACCTAACCTAGACCTAACATGAATTATTCTCTAAAATATTGATCGAAACCAGGTTTAATCGACTGTTTCAGTGTGGTACCACATTACTATGTGATCCAAACCAGAAAATAACCCAGGATCTGTTCAACGAGTATGTGAAGTGTGCGAAAGTATGAGTCTGATGAGGTCAAATCCCAGGCCTATCCCAAACCTAACATGCGTTATCCTCTAAAATATTGATCCAAACCAGGTTTAATGGACTGTTTCAGTGTGGTACCACACTACTACGTGATCCAAACCAGAAAAAACCCAGGATCTGTTCAACAAGTATGTGAAAAACGCGACAGTATGAGCCTGATGAGGGCAAATCCCAGACCAATCCCAGACCTAACTTGCGTTTCCTCTAAGATATTGATGGAAACCAGGTTTAATTGACTGTTTCAGTGTTGTACTTCATTACTACCTGATGCAATCCAGAAAAAGCCCAGGATCTAGCCATCAAGTATGAGAAATATGCGAAAGAATGAGCCTGATGAGAGCAAATCTCAGACCTAACCTAGACCTAACATGAATTATTCTCTAAAATATTCATCGAAACCAGGTTTAATCGACTGTTTCAGTGTGGTACCACACTACTGCGTGATACAAACCAGAAACTAACCCAGGATCTGTTCAACGAGTATGTGAAGTGTGCGAAAGTATGAGTCTGATGAGGTCAAATCCCAGACCAATCCCAGACTTAACTTGCGTTATCCTCTAAAATATTGATCGAAACCAGGTTTAGTCGACTGTTTCAGTGTGGTACCACATTACTACGTGATCCAAACCAGAAAAAACCCAGGATCAGTTCAACAAGTATAAGAAGAATGCGAAAGTATGAGTCTGATGAGTGAAAATCCCAGGCCTAACCTAGACCTAACATGCGTTATCCTCAAAAATATTGATCGAAACCTGGTTTAATCGACTGTTTCAGTTTGGTACCACATTACTATGTGATCCAAACCAGAAAATAACCCAGGATCTGTTCAACGAGTATGTGAAGTGTGCGTAGGTATGAGTCTGATGAGGGCAAATCCCAGACCTATCCCAGACCTAACTTGCGTTATCCACTAAAATATTGATCGAAACCAGGTTTAACCGACTGTTTCAGTGTGGAACCACATTGCTACGTGATCCAAACCAGAAAAAAACCCAGTCTCAGTTCAACAAGTATGTGAAGAATGCGAAAGTATGAGTCTGATGAGTGAAAATCCCAGGCCTAACCTAGACCTAACATGCGTTGTCCTCAAAAATATTGATCGAAACCTGGTTTAATCGACAGTTTCAGTGTGGTACCACATTACAATGTGATCCAAACCAGAAAATAACCCAGGATCTGTTCAACGAGTATGTGAAGTGTGCGAAAGTATGAGTCTGATGAGGGCAAATCCCAGACCTATCCCAGAACTAACATGCGTTATCCTCTAAAATATTTATCAAGACCAGGTTTAATTGATTGATTCAGTGTGGACCCACATTACTACGTGATCCAAACCAGAAAAAACCCAGGATCCGTTCAACAAGTATGTGAAGAATGCGAAAGTATGAGTCTGATGAGTGAAAATCCCAGGCCTAACCTAGACCTAATATGCGTTATCCTCAAAAATATTGATCGAAACCTGGTTTAATCGACTGTTTCAGTGTGGTACCACATTACTATGTGATCCAAGCCAGAAAAAAACCCAGGATCTTGTCAAGGAGTATGTGAAGTGTGCGAAAGTATGGGTCTGATGAGGGCTAATCCCAGACCTATCCCAGACCTAGCTTGCGTGATCCTGTAAGATATTGATCGAAACCAGGTTTAATTGACTGTTTTAGTGTGGTACCACATTACTACGTGATCCAAACCAGAAAATAATGCAGGATCTGTTCAACGAGTATGTGAAGTGTGCGAAAGTATGAGCCTGCTGAGGGCAAATCCTAGACCTAACCCAAACCTAACACGCGTTATCCTCTAAAATATTTATCAAGACCAGGTTTAATTGATTGTTTCATTGTGGACCCACATTACTACGTGATCCAAACCCGAAAAAACCCAGGATCCGTTCAACAAGTATGTGAAGAATGCGAAAGTATGAGTCTGATGAGTGAAAATCCCAGGGCTAACCTAGACCTAACATGCGTTATCCTCTAAACAATTCATCCAAACCAGGTTTAATGGACTGTTTCAGTGTGGTACCACACTACTACGTGATACAGACCAGAAAAAACCCAGGATCTGTTCAACAAGTATGTGAAAAACGCGAAAGTATGAGCCTGATGAGGGCGAATCCCAGACCTATGCCAGACCTAACTTGCGTTATCCTCTAAAATATTTATCAAGACCAGGTTTAATTGAATGTTTCAGTGTGGTACCACATTACTACCTAAACCAAACCAGAAAAAACCCAGGATCCGTTCAACAAGTATGTGAAGAATGCGAAAGTATGAGTCTCATGAGCGAAAATCCCAGACCTAACCTAGACCTAACATGCGTTATCCTCTAAAATATTGATCCAAACCAGGTTTAATGGACTATTTCAGTGTGGTACCACACTACTACGTGATCCAAACCAGAAAAAACCTAGGATCTGTTCAACAAGTATGTGAAAAACGCGAAAGTATGAGCCTGATGAGGGCAAAACCAAGACCAATCCCAGACCTAACTTGCGTTGTCCTCTAAGATATTGATGGAAACCAGGTTTAATTGACTGTTTCAGTGTTGTACTTCATTACTACGTGATGCAATCCAGAAAAAGCCCAGGATCTAGCCATCAAGTATGAGAAATATGCGAAAGAACGAGCCTGATGAGAGCAAATCCCAGACCTAACCTAGACCTAACATGAATTATTCTCTAAAATATTGATCGAAACCAGGTTTAATCGACTGTTTCAGTGTGGTACCACATTACTATGTGATCCAAACCAGAAAATAACCCAGGATCTGTTCAACGAGTATGTGAAGTGTGCGAAAGTATGAGTCTGATGAGGTCAAATCCCAGACCTATCCCAAACCTAACTATGCGTCATCCTCTAAAATATTGATCAAAACCAGGTTGAATCGACTGTTTCAGTGTGGCACCACATTACTACGTGATCCAAAGCAGAAAAAACCCTCGATCAGGTCAACATGTATGTTAAAACTGCGAAAGTATGGCCCTGATGAGGGCAAATCCCAGGCCTAACCTAGACCTAACTTGCGTTATCCTCTAAAATATTGATCGAAACCAGGTTTAATTGACTGTGTCAGCGTGGTACCACATTACTACGTGATACAATCCAGAAGCAGCCCAGGATCTAGCCATGAAGTATGAGAGATATGCGAAAGTATGAGCCTGCTGAGGGCAAATCCTAGACCTAACCCAAACCTAACAGGCGTTATCCTCTAAAATATTTATCAAGACCAGGTTTAATTGATTGTTTCAGTGTGGTCCCACACTACAACGTGATCCAAACCAGAAAAAACCCAGGATCAGTTCAACAAGTATGTGAAGAATGCGAAAGTATGAGTCTGATGAGTGAAAATCCCAGGCCTGACCTAGACCTAACATGCGTTATCCTCTAAAATATTGAGCGAAACCAGGTTTAATGGACTGTTTCAGTGTGGTACCACACTACTACGGGATCCAAACCAGAAAAAACCCAGGATCTGTTCAACAAGTACGTGAAGGGTGCGAAAGTATGAGTCTGATGAGGTCAAATCCCAGACCAATCCCAGACTTAACTTGCGTTATCCTCTAAAATATTGATCGGAACCAGGTTTAATCGACTGTTTCAGCGTGGTACCACATTACTACGTGATACAATACAGAAATAGCCCAGGATCTAGCCATGACGTATGAGACAGATGCGAAAGTATGAGCATGATGAGGGCAAATTCTAGACCTGACCCAGACCTAACATGCGTTATCCTCTAAAATATTTATCAAGCCCAGGATTAATTGACTGTTTCAGTGTGGCCCCACATTACTACGTGATCCAAACCAGAAAAAACCCAGGATCCGTTCTACAAGTATGTGAAGAATGCGAAAGTATGAGTCTGATGAGTGAAAATCCCAGGCCTAACCTATACCTAACATGCGTTATCCTCAAAAATATTGATCGAAACCTGGTTTAATCGACTGTTTCAGTGTGGTACCACGTTACTATGTGATCCAAACCAGAAAGTAACCCAGGATCTGTTCAACGAGTATGTGAAGTGTGCGAAACTATAAGTCTGATGAGGTCAAATCCCAGACCAATCCCTGACATAACTTGCGTTATCCTCTAAAATATTGATCGAAACCAGGTTTAATCGACTGTTTCAGTGTGGTACCACACTACTACGTGATCCAAACCACAAAAAACCCAGGATCTGTTCGACAAGTATGTGAAAAACGCGAAACTGTGAGCCTGATGAGGGCAAATCCTAGACCTAACCCAAACCTAACATCCGTTATCCTCTAAAATATTTATCAAGACCAGGTTTAATTGAATGTTTCAGTGTGGTACCACTTTACTACGTGATCCAAAGCAGAAAAAACCCTCGATCAGGTCAACATGTATGTTAAAACTGCGAAAGTATGGCCCTGATGAGGGCAAATCCCAGGCCTAACCTAGACCTAACTTGCGTTATCCTCTAAAATATTGATCGAAACCAGGTTTAATTCGCTGTTTCAGCGTGGTACCACATTACTACGTCATACAATCCAGAAACAGCCCAGGATCTAGCCATCAAGTATGAGAAATATGCGAAAGAATGAGCCTGATGAGAGCAAATCCCAGACCTAACCTAGACCTAACATGAATTATTCTCTAAAATATTGTTCGACACCAGGTTTAATCGACTGTTTCAGTGTGGTACCACATTACTACGTGATCCAAACCAGTAAAAACCCAGGATCCGTTTAATAAGTATGTGAAAAACGCGAAAGTATGAGCCTGATGAGGGCAAATCCCAGACCTATCCCAGACCTAACTTGCGTTATCCTCTAAAATATTGATCGAAACCAGGTTTAATCGACTGTTTCAGTGTGGAACCACATTACTACGTGATTCAAACCAGAAAAAAACCCAGGATCTTGTCAACGAGTATGTGAAGTGTGCGAAAGTATGAGCCTGACGAGGGCAAATCCTAGACCTAACCCAGGCCTAACATGCGTTATCCTCTAAAATATTTATCAAGACCAGGTATAATTGAATGTTTCAGTGTGGTACCACATTACTACGTGAACTAAACCAGAAAAAAACCCAGGATCTGATCAACGAGTATGTGAAGTGTGCGAAAGTATGAGTATGATGAGGGCAAATCACAGACCTATCCCAGACCTAACTTGCGATATCCTCTAAAATATTGATCGAAACCAGGTTTAATTGACAGTTTTAGTGTGGTACCACTTTACTACGTGATCCAAAGCAGAAAAAACCCTCGATCAGGTCAGCATGCATGTTAAAACTGCGAAAGTATGAGCCTGATGATGGCAAATCCCACACCTATCCCAGACCTAACATGCGTTATCCTCTAAAATATTTATCAAGACCAGGTTTAATTGAATGTTTCAGTGTGGTACCACATTACTACGTGATGCAATCCAGAAAAAGCCTAGGATCTAGGCATCAAGTATAAGAAATATGCGAAAGAATGAGCCTGATGAGGGCAAATCCTAGACCTAACCCAGACCTAACATGCGTTATCCTCTAAAATATTGATCGCAACCAGGTTTAATGGACTGTTTCTGTGTGGTACCACACTACTACGTGATCCAAACCAGAAAAAACCCAGGATCTGTTCAACGAGTATGTGAAGAATGCGAAAGTATGGGTCTGATGAGTGAAAATCCCAGACCTAACCTAGACCTAACATGCGTTATCCTCTAAAATATTGATCCAAACCAGGTTTAATGGACTGTTTCAGTGTGGAACCACACTACTACGTGATCCAAACCAGAAAAAACCCAGGATCTGTTCAACAAGGATGTGAAAAACGCGAAAGTATGAGCCTGATGAGGGCAAATCCCTGACCTATCCCAGACCTAACTTGCGTTGTCCTCTAAGATACTGATGGAAACCAGGTTTAATTGACTGTTTCAGTGTTGTACTTCATTACTACGTGATGCAATCCAGAAAAAGCCCAGGATCTAGCCATCAAGTTTGAGAAATATGCGAAAGAATGAGCCTGATGAGAGCAAATCCCAGATCTAAACTAGACCTAACATGAATTATTCTCTTAAATATTGATCGAAACCAGGTGTAATTGATTGTTTCAGTGTGGTCCCACATTACTACGTGATCCAAACCAGAAAAAACCTAGGATCCGTTCAACAAGTATGTGAAGAATGCGAAAGTATGAGTCTGATGAGTGAAAATACCAGACCTAACCTAGACCTAACATGCGTTATCCTCAAAAATACTGATCGGAACCTGGTTTAATCGACTGTTTCAGTGTGGTACCACATTACTATGTGATCCAAACCAGAAAGTAACCCAGGATCTGTTCAACGAGTATGTGAAGTGTGCGAAAGTATGAGTCTGATGAGGGCAAATCCCAGACCTATACCAGACCTAACTTGCGTTATCCTCAAAAATATTGATCGAAACCTGGTTTAATCGACTGTTTCACTGTGGTCCCACATTACTACGTGATGCAATCTAGAAAAAGCCCAGGATCTAGCCATCAAGTATGAGAAATATGCGAAAGAATGAGCCTGATGACAGCAAATCCCAGACCTAACCTAGACCTAACATGCGTTATCCTCTAAAATATTGAGCGAAACCAGGTTTAATGGACTGTTTCAGTATGGTACCACATTACTACGTGATCCAAACCAGAAACAACCCAGGATCTGTTCAACAAGTATGTGAAAAACGCGAAAATGTGAGCCTGATGAGGGCAAATCTTAGACCTAACCTTGACCTAACATGCGTTATCCTCTAAACTATTTATCCAGACCAGGTTTCATTTAATGTTTCGGTGTGGTACCACTTTACTACGTGATCCAATCCAGAAATAGCCCAGGATCTAGCCATGAAGTATGAGAAATATGCGAAAGTAAGAGCCTGATGAGGGCAAATCCTAGACCTATCCCAGACCTAACTTGCGTTATCCTCTAAAATATTGATCGAAATCAGGTTTAATTGACTGTTTCAGCGTGGTACCACATTACTACGTGATACAATCCAGAAACAGCCCAGGATCTAGCCATGAAGTATGAGCAATATGCGAAAGTATGAGCCTGATGAGGGCAAATCCTAGACCTAACCCAGACCTAACATGCGATATCCTCTAAAATATTTATCAAGACCAGGTTTAATTGATTGTTTCAGTGTGGTCCCACATTACTACATGATCCAAAACAGAAAAAACCCAGGATCTGTTCTACATGTATGAGAAATATGCGAAAGAATGAGCCTGATGAGAGCAAATCCCAGAACTAACCTAGACCTAACATGAATTATTCTCTAAACTGTTGATCGAAACCAGGTTTAATTGACTGTTTCAGTGTGGTCCCACATTACTACGTGATCCAAACCAGAAAAAACCCAGGGTCAGTTCAACAAGAATGTGAAAAACGCGAAAGTATGAGCCTGATTAGGGCGAATCCCAGACCTATCCCAGACCTAACTTGCGTTATCCTCTAAAATATTGATCGAAACCAGGTTTAATTGACTGTTTCAGCGTGGTACCACATTACTACCTGATACAATCCAGAAACAGCCCAGGATCTAGCCATGAAGTATGAGAAATATGCGAAAGTATGAGCCTGATGAGTGCAAATCCTAGACCTAACCCAAACCTAACATGCGTTATCCTCTAAAATATTTATCAAGGCCAGGTTTAATTGAATGTTTCAGTGTGGTACCACATTACTACGTGAAACAAACCAGAAAAAAACAAGGATCAGTTCAACAAGTATGTGAAGAATGCGAAAGTATGAGTCTGATGAGTGAAAACCCCAGGGCTAACCTAGACCTAACATGAATTGTTCTCTAAAATAGTGATCGAAACCAGGTTTAATTGACTGTTTCAGTGTGGTCCCACATTACTACGTGATCCAAACCAGAAAAAACCCAGGATCCGTTCAACAAGTATGTGAAGAATGCGAAAGTATGAGTCTGATGAGGGCAAATTCTAGACATGACCCAGACCTAACATGCGTTATCCTCTAAAATATTTATCAAGACCAGGTTTAATTGAATGTTTCAGTGTGGTACCACATTACTACGTGAACCAAACCAGAAAATAACCCAGGATCTGTTCAACAAGTATGTGAAGACTGCGAAAGTATGAGTCTGATGAGGGCAAATCCCAGACATAACCCAGACCTAACATGCGTTATCCTCTAAAATATTTATCAAGACCAGGTTTAATTGAATGTTTCAGTGTGGTACCACATTACTACGTGATCCAATCCAGAAAAAGCCCAGGATCAGTTCAACAAGTACGTGAAAAACGCGAATGTATGAGCCTGATTAGGGCGAATCCCAGACCTATCCCAGACCTAACTTGCGTTATCCTCTAAAATATTGAGCGAAACCATGTTTAATGGACTGTTTCAGTGTGGTACCACATTACTACGTGATACAATCCTGAAACAGCCCAGGATCTAGCCATGAAGTATGAGAAATATGCGAAAGGATGAGCCTGATGAGTGCAAATCCTAGACCTAACCCAAACCTAACATGCGTTATCCTCTAAAATATTTATCAAGACCAGGTTTAATTGAATGTTTCAGTGTGGTACCACATTACTACGTGATCCAAACCAGAAAAAACCGAGGATCCGTACAACAGGTATGCGAAGAATGCGAAAGTATGAGTCTGAGCAGTGAAAATCTCAGGCCTTACCTAGACCTAACTTGCGTTGTCTTCTAAAATATTGATGGAAACCTGGTTTCATTGACTGTTTCAGTGTGGTACTACATTACTACATGATGCAATCTAGAAAAAGCCCAGGATCTACCCATCAAGTATGAGAAATATGCGAAAGAATGAGCCTGATGACAGCAAATCCCAGACCTAACCTAGACCTAACATGCGTTATCCTCTAAAATATTGAGCGAAACCTGGTTTAATGGACAGTTTCAGTATGGTACCACAGTACTACGTAAACCAAACCAGAAAAAACCCAGGATCTGTTCAAAAAGTATGTGAAAAATTCGAAAATGTGAGCCTGATAAGGGCAAATCTTAGACCTAACCTTAACCTAACATGCGTTATCCTCTAAAATATTTATCCAGACCAGGTTTCATTGAATGTTTCAGTGTGGTACCACTCTACTACGTGATCCAATCCAGAAATAGCCCAGGATCTAGCCATGAAGTATGAGAAATATGCGAAAGTAAGAGCCTGATGAGGGCAAATCCTAGACCTATCCCAGACCTAACTTGCGTTATCCTCTAAAATATTGATCGAAATCAGGTTTAATTGACTGTTTCAGCGTGGTGCCACATTACTACGTGATACAATCCAGAAACAGCCCAGGATCTAGCCATGAAGTCTGAGCAATATGCGAAAGTATGAGCCTGATGAGGGCAAATCCTGGACCTAACCCAGACCTAACATGCGTTATCCTCTAAAATATTTATCAAGACCAGGTTTAATTGAATGTTTCAGTGTGGTACCGCATTACTACGTGATGCAATCCAGAAATAGCCCAGGATCTAGCCATGAAGTATGAGAAATATGCGAAAGTATGAGCCTGATGAGGGCAGATCCTAGACCTAACCCAGACCTAACATGCGTTATCCTCTAAAATATTTATCAATACCATGTTTAATTGAATGTTTCAGTGTGGTACCACATTACTACGTGATGCAATCCAGAAAAAGCCCAGTACCAAGCCATCAAGTTTGAGAAATATGCGAAAGAATGAGCCTGATGAGGGCAAATACTAGACCTAACCCAGACCTAACATGCGTTATCCTCTAAAATATTGATCGCAACCAGGTTTAATGGACACTCTCAGTGTGGTACCACACTACTACGTGATCCAAACCAGAAAAAACCCAGGATCTGTTCAACAAGTATGTGAAAAACGCGAAAGTATGAGTCTGATGAGGTCAAATCCCAGACCTATCCCAGACTTAACTTGTGTTATCCTCTAAAATAATGATCGAAACCAGGTTTCATTGAATGTTTCAGTGTGGTACCACTTTACTACGTGATGCAATCCAGAAAAAGCCCAGGATCTAGCCATGAAGTATGTGAAATATGCGAAAGTATGAGCCTGATGAGGGCAAATCCTAGAACTAACCCAAACCTAACATGCGTTATCCTCTAAAATATTTATCAAGACCAGGTTTAATTGAACGTTTCAGTGTGGTACCACATTACTACGAGAACCAAACCAGAAAAAACCCAGGATCCGTTCAACAAGTATGTGAAGACTGCGAAAGTATGAGTCTGATGAGGTCAAATCCCAGACCTATCCCAGACTTAACTTGCGTTATCATCTAAAATATTGATCGAAACCAGGTTTAATCGACTGTTTCAGCGTGGTACCACATTACTACGTGGTACAATCCAGAAACAGCCCAGGATCTAGCCATGAAGTATGAGAAATATGCGAAAGTATGAGCCTGATGAGGGCAAATCCTAGACCTAACCCAAACCTAACATGCGTTATCCTCTAAAATATTTATCAAGACCAGGTGTAATTGAATGATTCAGTGTGGTACCACATTACTACGTGAACCAAACCAGAAAAATCCCAGGATCCGTTCAACAAGTATGTTAAAACTGCGACAGTATGACCCTGATAAGGGCAAATCCCAGGCCTAACCTAGACCTAACATGCGTTGTCCTCTAAAATATTGATGGAAACAAGGTTTAATTGACTGTTTCAGTGTTGTACTTCATTACTACGTGATGCATTCCAGAAAAAGCCCAGGATCTAGCCATGAAGTATGAGAAATATGCGAAAGTAAGAGCCTGATGAGGGTAAATCCTAGACCTATCCCAGACCTAACTTGCGTTATCCTCTAAAATATTGATCGAAATCAGGTTTAATTGACAGTTTCAGCGTGGTACCACATTACTACGTGATACAATCCAGAAACAGCCCAGGATCTAGCCATGAAGTCTGAGCAATATGCGAAAGTATGAGCCTGATGAGGGCAAATCCTAGACCTAACCCAGACCTAACATGCGTTATCCTCTAAAATATTTATCAAGACCAGGTTTAATTGATTGTTTCAGTGTGGTCCCACATTACTACGTGATACAAAACAGAAAAAACCCAGGATCTGTTCTACATGTATGAGAAATATGTGAAAGAATGAGCCCGATGAGAGCAAATCCCAGACCTAACCTAGACCTAACATGAACTATTTTCTAAAATATTGATCGAAACCAGGTTTAATTGACTGTTTCAGTGTGGTCCCACATTGCTACGTGATCCAAACCAGAAAAAACCCAGGATCCGTTCAAAAAGTATCTGAAGAATGCGAAAGTATGTGTCTGATCAGTGAAAATCCCAGGCCTAACCTAGACCTAACATGCGTTATCCTCAAAAATATTGATCGAAACCTGGTTTAATCGACTGTTTCAGTGTGGTACCACATTACTATGTGATCCAAACCAGAAAATAACCCAGGATCTGTTCAACGAGTATGTGAAGGGTGCGAAGGTATGAGTCTGATGAGGTCAAATCCCAGACCTATCCCAGACCTAACTTGCGTTATCCTCCAAAATATTGATCGAAACGAGGTTTAATCGACTGTTTCAGTGTGGTACCACATTACTACGTGATCCAAACCAGAAAAAACCCAGGATCAGTTCAACAAGTACGTGAAAAACGCGAATGTATGAGCCTGATTAGGGCGAATCCCAGACCTATCCCAGACCTAACTTGCGTTATCCTCTAAAATATTGAGCGAAACCATGTTTAATGGACTGTTTCAGTGTGGTACCACATTACTACGTGATACAATCCTGAAACAGCCCAGGATCTAGCCATGAAGTATGAGAAATATGCGAAAGGATGAGCCTGATGAGTGCAAATCCTAGACCTAACCCAAACCTAACATGCGTTATCCTCTAAAATATTTATCAAGACCAGGTTTAATTGTATGTTTCAGTGTGGTACCACATTACTACGTGATCCAAACCAGAAAAAACCGAGGATCCGTACAACAGGTATGCGAAGAATGCGAAAGTATGAGTCTGAGCAGTGAAAATCTCAGGCCTTACCTAGACCTAACTTGCGTTGTCTCCTAAAATATTGATGGAAACCTGGTTACATTGACTGTTTCAGTGTGGTACTACATTACTACGTGATGCAATCTAGAAAAAGCCCAGGATCTAGCCATCAAGTATGAGAAATATGCGAAAGAATGAGCCTGATGACAGCAAATCCCAGACCTAGCCTAGACCTAACATGCGTTATCCTCTAAAATATTGAGCGAAACCTGGTTTAATGGACAGTTTCAGTATGGTACCACAGTACTACGTAAACCAAACCAGAAAAAACCCAGGATCTGTTCAAGAAGTATGTGAAAAATTCGAAAATGTGAGCCTGATGAGGGCAAATCTTAGACCTAACCTTAACCTAACATGCGTTATCCTCTAAAATATTTATCCAGACCAGGTTTCATTGAATGTTTCAGTGTGGTACCACTTTACTACGTGATCCAATCCAGAAATAGCCCAGGATCTAGCCATGAAGTATGAGAAATATGCGAAAGTAAGAGCCTGATGAGGGCAAATCCTAGACCTATCCCAGACCTAACTTGCGTTATCCTCTAAAATATTGATCGAAATCAGGTTTAATTGACTGTTTCAGCGTGGTGCCACATTACTACGTGATACAATCCAGAAACAGCCCAGGATCTAGCCATGAAGTCTGAGCAATATGCGAAAGTATGAGCCTGATGAGGGCAAATCCTGGACCTAACCCAGACCTAACATGCGTTATCCTCTAAAATATTTATCAAGACACGGTTTAATTGAATGTTTCAGTGTGGTACCGCATTACTACGTGATGCAATCCAGAAATAGCCCAGGATCTAGCCATGAAGTATGAGAAATATGCGAAAGTATGAGCCTGATGAGGGCAGATCCTAGACCTAACCCAGACCTAACATGCGTTATCCTCTAAAATATTTATCAAGACCATGTTTAATTGAATGTTTCAGTGTGGTACCACATTACTACGTGATGCAATCCAGAAAAAGCCCAGTACCAAGCCATCAAGTTTGAGAAATATGCGAAAGAATGAGCCTGATGAGGGCAAATACTAGACCTAACCCAGACCTAACATGCGTTATCCTCTAAAATATTGATCGCAACCAGGTTTAATGGACTCCCTCAGTGTGGTACCACACTACTACGTGATCCAAACCAGAAAAAACCCAGGATCTGTTCAACAAGTATGTGAAAAACGCGAAAGTATGAGGTCAAATCCCAGACCTATCCCAGACTTAACTTGTGTTATCCTCTAAAATAATGATCGAAACCAGGTTTCATTGAATGTTTCAGTGTGGTACCACTTTACTACGTGATGCAATCCAGAAAAAGCCCAGGATCTAGCCATGAAGTATGTGAAATATGCGAAAGTATGAGCCTGATGAGGGCAAATCCTAGAACTAACCCAAACCTAACATGCGTTATCCTCTAAAATATTTATCAAGACCAGGTTTAATTGAACGTTTCAGTGTGGTACCACATTACTACGAGAACCAAACCAGAAAAAACCCAGGATCCGTTCAACAAGTATGTGAAGACTGCGAAAGTATGAGTCTGATGAGGTCAAATCCCAGACCTATCCCAGACTTAACTTGCGTTATCATCTAAAATATTGATCGAAACCAGGTTTAATCGACTGTTTCAGCGTGGTACCACATTACTACGTGGTACAATCCAGAAACAGCCCAGGATCTAGCCATGAAGTATGAGAAATATGCGAAAGTATGAGCCTGATGAGGGCAAATCCTAGACCTAACCCAAACCTAACATGCGTTATCCTCTAAAATATTTATCAAGACCAGGTGTAATTGAATGATTCAGTGTGGTACCACATTACTACGTGAACCAAACCAGAAAAATCCCAGGATCCGTTCAACAAGTATGTTAAAACTGCGACAGTATGACCCTGATAAGGGCAAATCCCAGGCCTAACCTAGACCTAACATGCGTTGTCCTCTAAAATATTGATGGAAACAAGGTTTAATTGACTGTTTCAGTGTTGTACTTCATTACTACGTGATGCAATCCAGAAAAAGCCCAGGATCTAGCCATGAAGTATGAGAAATATGCGAAAGTAAGAGCCTGATGAGGGTAAATCCTAGACCTATCCCAGACCTAACTTGCGTTATCCTCTAAAATATTGATCGAAATCAGGTTTAATTGACAGTTTCAGCGTGGTACCACATTACTACGTGATACAATCCAGAAACAGCCCAGGATCTAGCCATGAAGTCTGAGCAATATGCGAAAGTATGAGCCTGATGAGGGCAAATCCTAGACCTAACCCAGACCTAACATGCGTTATCCTCTAAAATATTTATCAAGACCAGGTTTAATTGATTGTTTCAGTGTGGTCCCACATTACTACGTGATACAAAACAGAAAAAACCCAGGATCTGTTCTACATGTATGAGAAATATGCGAAAGAATGAGCCCGATGAGAGCAAATCCCAGACCTAACCTAGACCTAACATGAACTATTTTCTAAAATATTGATCGAAACCAGGTTTAATTGACTGTTTCAGTGTGGTCCCACATTGCTACGTGATCCAAACCAGAAAAAACACAGGATCCGTTCAAAAAGTATGTGAAGAATGCGAAAGTATGTGTCTGATCAGTCAAAATCCCAGGCCTAACCTAGACCTAACATGCGTTATCCTCAAAAATATTGATCGAAACCTGGTTTAATCGACTGTTTCAGTGTGGTACCACATTACTATGTGATCCAAACCAGAAAATAACCCAGGATCTGTTCAACGAGTATGTGAAGGGTGCGAAGGTATGAGTCTGATGAGGTCAAATCCCAGACCTATCCCAGACCTAACTTGCGTTATCCTCCAAAATATTGATCGAAACGAGGTTTAATCGACTGTTTCAGTGTGGTACCACATTACTACGTGATCCAAACCAGAAAAAACCCAGGATCAGTTCAACAAGTACGTGAAAAACGCGAATGTATGAGCCTGATTAGGGCGAATCCCAGACCTATCCCAGACCTAACTTGCGTTATCCTCTAAAATATTGAGCGAAACCATGTTTAATGGACTGTTTCAGTGTGGTACCACATTACTACGTGATACAATCCTGAAACAGCCCAGGATCTAGCCATGAAGTATGAGAAATATGCGAAAGGATGAGCCTGATGAGTGCAAATCCTAGACCTAACCCAAACCTAACATGCGTTATCCTCTAAAATATTTATCAAGACCAGGTTTAATTGAATGTTTCAGTGTGGTACCACATTACTACGTGATGCAATCCAGAAAAAGCCCAGTACCAAGCCATCAAGTTTGAGAAATATGCGAAAGAATGAGCCTGATGAGGGCAAATACTAGACCTAACCCAGACCTAACATGCGTTATCCTCTAAAATATTGATCGCAACCAGGTTTAATGCACTCTCTCAGTGTGGTACCACACTACTACGTGATCCAAACCAGAAAAAACCCAGGATCTGTTCAAAAAGTATGTGAAAAATTCGAAAATGTGAGCCTGATGAGGGCAAATCTTAGACCTAACCTTAACCTAACATGCGTTATCCTCTAAAATATTTATCCAGACCAGGTTTCATTGAATGTTTCAGTGTGGTACCACTTTACTACGTGATCCAATCCAGAAATAGCCCAGGATCTAGCCATGAAGAATGAGAAATATGCGAAAGTAAGAGCCTGATGAGGGCAAATCCTAGACCTATCCCAGACCTAACTTGCGTTATCCTCTAAAATATTGATCGAAATCAGGTTTAATTGACTGTTTCAGCGTGGTGCCACATTACTACGTGATACAATCCAGAAACAGCCCAGGATCTAGCCATGAAGTCTGAGCAATATGCGAAAGTATGAGCCTGATGAGGGCAAATCCTGGACCTAACCCAGACCTAACATGCGTTATCCTCTAAAATATTTATCAAGACCAGGTTTAATTGAATGTTTCAGTGTGGTACCGCATTACTACGTGATGCAATCCAGAAATAGCCCTGGATCTAGCCATGAAGTATGAGAAATATGCGAAAGTATGAGCCTGATGAGGGCAGATCCTAGACCTAACCCAGACCTAACATGCGTTATCCTCTAAAATATTTATCAAGACCAGGTTTAATTGAATGTTTCAGTGTGGTACCACATTACTACGTGATGCAATCCAGAAAAAGCCCAGTACCAAGCCATCAAGTTTGAGAAATATGCGAAAGAATGAGCCTGATGAGGGCAAATACTAGACCTAACCCAGACCTAACATGCGTTATCCTCTAAAATATTGATCGCAACCAGGTTTAATGCACTCTCTCAGTGTGGTACCACACTACTACGTGATCCAAACCAGAAAAAACCCAGGATCTGTTCAACAAGTATGTGAAAAACGCGAAAGTATGAGTCTGATGAGGTCAAATCCCAGACCTATCCCAGACTTAACTTGTGTTATCCTCTAAAATAATGATCGAAACCAGGTTTCATTGAATGTTTCAGTGTGGTACCACTTTACTACGTGATGCAATCCAGAAAAAGCTCAGGATCTAGCCATGAAGTATGTGAAATATGCGAAAGTATGAGCCTGATGAGGGCAAATCCTAGAACTAACCCAAACCTAACATGCGTTATCCTCTAAAATATTTATCAAGACCAGGTTTAATTGAACGTTTCAGTGTGGTACCACATTACTACGAGAACCAAACCAGAAAAAACCCAGGATCCGTTCAACAAGTATGTGAAGACTGCGAAAGTATGAGTCTGATGAGGTCAAATCCCAGACCTATCCCAGACTTAACTTGCGTTATCATCTAAAATATTGATCGAAATCAGGTTTAATCGACTGTTTCAGCGTGGTACCACATTACTACGTGGTACAATCCAGAAACAGCCCAGGATCTAGCCATGAAGTATGAGAAATATGCGAAAGTATGAGCCTGATGAGGGCAAATCCTAGACCTAACCCAAACCTAACATGCGTTATCCTCTAAAATATTTATCAAGACCAGGTGTAATTGAATGATTCAGTGTGGTACCACATTACTACGTGAACCAAACCAGAAAAATCCCAGGATCCGTTCAACAAGTATGTTAAAACTGCGACAGTATGACCCTGATAAGGGCAAATCCCAGGCCTAACCTAGACCTAACATGCGTTGTCCTCTAAAATATTGATGGAAACAAGGTTTAATTGACTGTTTCAGTGTTGTACTTCATTACTACGTGATGCAATCCAGAAAAAGCCCAGGATCTAGCCATCAAGTATGAGAAATATGCGAAAGAATGAGCCTGATGAGAGCAAATCCCAGACCTAACCTAGATCTAACATGAATTATTCTCTAAAATATTGATCGAAACCAGTTTTAATTGACTGTTTCAGTGTTGTACTTCATTACTACGTGACGCAATCCAGAAAAAGCCCAGGATCTAGCCATGAAGTATGAGAAATATGCGAAAGTATGAGCCTGATGAGGGCAAATCCTAGACCTAACCCAGACCTAACATGCGTTATTCTGTAAAATTTTTATCAAGACCAGGTTTAATTGAATGATTCATTGTGGTACCTCATTACTGCGTGATCAAAACCAGAAAAAACCCAGGATCTAGCCATCAAGTATGAGAAATATGCGAAAGAATGAGCCTGACGAGGGCAAATCCCAGACCTAACCTAGACCTAACATGAATTATTCTCTAAAATATTGATCGAAATCAGGTTTACTTGCCTGTTTCAGTGTGGCCCCACATTACTACGTGATCCAAACCAGAGAAAAACCCGGGGTCTGTTCAACAAGTATGTGAAAAGCGCGAAAGTATGAGTCTGATGAGATCAAATCCCAGACCTATCCCAGACTTAAATTGCGTTATCCTCTAAAATATTGATCGAAACCAGGTTTAATCGACTGTTTCAGCGTGGTGCCACATTACTACGTGATACAATCCAGAAACAGCCCAGGATCTAGCCATCAAGTATGAGAAATATGCGAAAGTATGAGCCTGATGAGGGCAAATCCTAGACCTAACCCAAACCTAACATGCGTTATCCTCTAAAATATTTATCAAGACCAGGTTTAATTGAATGTTTCAGTGTGGTACCACATTACTACGTGAACCAAGCCTGAAAAAACCCAGGATCCGTTCAACAAGTATGTTAAAACTGCGACAGTATGACCCTGATGCGGGCAAATCCCAGGCCTAACCTAGACCTAACATGCGTTGTCCTCTAGAATATTGATGGAAACCAGGTTTAATTGACTGTTTCAGTGTTGTACTTCATTACTACGTGATGCAATCCAGAAAAAGCCCAGGATCTAGCCATGAAGTATGAGAAATATGCGAAAGTAAGAGCCTGATGAGGGCAAATCCTAGACCTATCCCAGACGTAACTTGCGTTATCCTCTAAAATATTGATCGAAACCAGGTTTAATTGACTGTTTCAGCGTGGTACCACATTACTACGTGGTACAATCCAGAAACAGCCCAGGATCTAGCCATGAAGTATGAGAAATATGCGAAAGTATGAGCCTGATGAGGGCAAATCCTAGACCTAACCCAAACCTAACATGCGTTATCCTCTAAAATATTTATCAAGACCAGGTGTAATTGAATGATTCAGTGTGGTACCACATTACTACGTGAACCAAACCAGAAAAATCCCAGGATCCGTTCAACAAGTATGTTAAAACTGCGAAAGTATGTGTCTGATGAGTGAAAATCCCAGGCCTAACCTAGACCTAACATGCGTTATCCTCTAAAATACTGATGGAAAGCAGGTTTAATTGACTGTTTCAGTGTTGTACTTCATTACTACGTGATGCAATCCAGAAAAAGCCCAGGATCTAGCAATCAAGTATGAGAAATATGCGAAGGAATGAGCATGATGAGAGCAAATCCCAGACCTGACCCAGACCTAACATGAATTATTCTCTAAAATATTGATCGAAACCAGGTTTAATTCGCTGTTTCAGTGTGGTCCCACATTACTACGTGATCCAAACCAGAAAAAACCCAGGATCCGTTCAACAAGTATGTGAAGAATGCGAAAGTATGAGTCTGATGAGTGAAAATCCCAGGCCTAACCTAGACCTAACATGCGTTATCCTCAAAAATATTGATCGAAACCTGGTTTAATCGTCTGTTTCAGTGTGGTGCCACATTACTATGTGATCCAAACCAGAAAATAACCCAGGATCTGTTCAACGAGTATGTGAAGTGTGCGAAAGTATGAGTCTGATGAGGTCAAATCCCAGACCAATCCCAGACTTAACATGCGTTATCCTCTAAAATATTGATCGAAACCTGGTTTAATCGACTGTTTCAGTGTGGTACCACATTACTACGTGATCCAAACCAGAAAAAACCCAGGATCTGTTCAACAAGTATGTGAAAAACGCTAAACTATGAGCCTGATGAGGGCAAATCCTAGACCTATCCCAGACCTAACTTGCGTTATCCTCTAAAATATTGATCGAAACCAGGTTTAATTGACTGTTTCAGCGTGGTACCACATTACTACGTAATACAATCCAGAAACAGCCCAGGATCTAGCCTTGAAGTATGAGAAATATGCGAAAGTATGAGCCTGATGAGGACAAATCCTAGACCTATCCCAGGCCTAACTTGCGTTATCCTCTAAAATATTGATCGAAACCTGGTTTAATAGACTGTTTTAGTGTGGTACCACTTTACTGCGTGATCCAAAGCAGAAAAAACCCCCGATCAGGTCAACATGCATGTTAAAACTGCGAAAGTATGACCCTGATGAGGGCAAATCCCAGGCCTAACCTAGACCTAACATGCGTTATCTTCTAAGATATTGAGCGAAACCAGGTTTAATGGACTGTTTCAGTGTGGTACCTCACTACTTCGTGATCCAAACCAGAGAAAACCCAGGATCTGTTCAACAAGTATGCGAAAAACGCGAAACTGTGAGCCTGAGGAGGGCAAATCTTAGACCTCACACAGACCTAAGATGCGTTATCCTCTAAAATATTTATCCAGACCAGGTTTCATTGAATGTTTCAGTGTGGTACCACATTACTACGTAATCCAATCCAGAAATAGCCCAGGATCTAGCCATGAAGTATGAGAAATATGCGAAAGTATGAGCCTGATGAGGGCAAATCCTAGACCTAACCCAGACCTAACATGCGTTATCCTCAAAAATATTTATCAAGACCAGGTTTAACTGAATGTTTCAGTATGGTACCACATTACTACGTGATCCATACCAGAAAAATCCCAGGATCTGTTCAACAAGTATGTGAAAAATGCGAAAGCATGAGTCTGATGAGGGCAAATCCCAGGCCTAACCTAGACATAACTTTCGTTATCCTCTAAAATATTGATCGAAACCAGGTTTAGAGGGCTGTTTCAGTGTGGTACCACATTACTGCGCGATCCAAACCAGAAAAAGCCAGGATCTGTTCAACAAGTATGTGAAAAATGCGATAGTATGAGCCTGATGTGGGCAAATCCTAGACCTAACCCAAACCTAACATGCGTTATCCTCAAAAATATTGATCAAGACCAGGTTTAATTGAATGTTTCAGTGTGGTACCACATTACTACGTGATCCAAACCAGAAAAAACCCAGGATCCGTTCAGCAAGTATGTGAAAAACGCGAACGTATGGGTCTGATGAGGGCAAATCCCAGACCTATCCCAGACCTAACTTGCGTTGTCCTCTAAGATATTGATGGAAACCAGGTTTAATTGACTGTTTCAGTGTTGTACTTCATTACTACGTGATGCAATCCAGAAAAAGCCCAGGATCTAGCCATCAAGTATGAGAAATATGCGAAAGTATGAGCCTGACGAGAGCAAATCCTAGACCTAACCCAGACCTAACATGCGTTATCCTCTAAAATATTGATCGAAACCTGGTTTAATAGACTGTTTTAGTGTGGTACCACTTTACTGCGTGATCCAAAGCAGAAAAAACCCCCGATCAGGTCAACATGCATGTTAAAACTGCGAAAGTATGACCCTGATGAGGGCAAATCCCAGGCCTAACCTAGACCTAACATGCGTTATCTTCTAAGATATTGAGCGAAACCAGGTTTAATGGACTGTTTCAGTGTGGTACCTCACTACTTCGTGATCCAAACCAGAGAAAACCCAGGATCTGTTCAACAAGTATGCGAAAAACGCGAAACTGTGAGCCTGAGGAGGGCAAATCTTAGACCTCACACAGACCTAAGATGCGTTATCCTCTAAAATATTTATCCAGACCAGGTTTCATTGAATGCTTCAGTGTGGTACCACATTACTACGTAATCCAATCCAGAAATAGCCCAGGATCTAGCCATGAAGTATGAGAAATATGCGAAAGTATGAGCCTGATGAGGGCAAATCCTAGACCTAACCCAGACCTAACATGCGTTATCCTCAAAAATATTTATCAAGACCAGGTTTAACTGAATGTTTCAGTATGGTACCACATTACTACGTGATCCATACCAGAAAAATCCCAGGATCTGTTCAACAAGTATGTGAAAAATGCGAAAGCATGAGTCTGATGAGGGCAAATCCCAGGCCTAACCTAGACATAACTTTCGTTATCCTCTAAAATATTGATCGAAACCAGGTTTAGAGGGCTGTTTCAGTGTGGTACCACATTACTGCGCGATCCAAACCAGAAAAAGCCAGGATCTGTTCAACAAGTATGTGAAAAATGCGATAGTATGAGCCTGATGTGGGCAAATCCTAGACCTAACCCAAACCTAACATGCGTTATCCTCAAAAATATTGATCAAGACCAGGTTTAATTGAATGTTTCAGTGTGGTACCACATTACTACGTGATCCAAACCAGAAAAAACCCAGGATCCGTTCAGCAAGTATGTGAAAAACGCGAACGTATGGGTCTGATGAGGGCAAATCCCAGACCTATCCCAGACCTAACTTGCGTTGTCCTCTAAGATATTGATGGAAACCAGGTTTAATTGACTGTTTCAGTGTTGTACTTCATTACTACGTGATGCAATCCAGAAAAAGCCCAGGATCTAGCCATCAAGTATGAGAAATATGCGAAAGTATGAGCCTGACGAGAGCAAATCCTAGACCTAACCCAGACCTAACATGCGTTATCCTCTAAAATATTGATCGAAACCTGGTTTAATAGACTGTTTTAGTGTGGTACCACTTTACTGCGTGATCCAAAGCAGAAAAAACCCCCGATCAGGTCAACATGCATGTTAAAACTGCGAAAGTATGACCCTGATGAGGGCAAATCCCAGGCCTAACCTAGACCTAACATGCGTTATCTTCTAAGATATTGAGCGAAACCAGGTTTAATGGACTGTTTCAGTGTGGTACCTCACTACTTCGTGATCCAAACCAGAGAAAACCCAGGATCTGTTCAACAAGTATGCGAAAAACGCGAAACTGTGAGCCTGAGGAGGGCAAATCTTAGACCTCACACAGACCTAAGATGCGTTATCCTCTAAAATATTTATCCAGACCAGGTTTCATTGAATGCTTCAGTGTGGTACCACATTACTACGTAATCCAATCCAGAAATAGCCCAGGATCTAGCCATGAAGTATGAGAAATATGCGAAAGTATGAGCCTGATGAGGGCAAATCCTAGACCTAACCCAGACCTAACATGCGTTATCCTCAAAAATATTTATCAAGACCAGGTTTAACTGAATGTTTCAGTATGGTACCACATTACTACGTGATCCATACCAGAAAAATCCCAGGATCTGTTCAACAAGTATGTGAAAAATGCGAAAGCATGAGTCTGATGAGGGCAAATCCCAGGCCTAACCTAGACATAACTTTCGTTATCCTCTAAAATATTGATCGAAACCAGGTTTAGAGGGCTGTTTCAGTGTGGTACCACATTACTGCGCGATCCAAACCAGAAAAAGCCAGGATCTGTTCAACAAGTATGTGAAAAATGCGATAGTATGAGCCTGATGTGGGCAAATCCTAGACCTAACCCAAACCTAACATGCGTTATCCTCAAAAATATTGATCAAGACCAGGTTTAATTGAATGTTTCAGTGTGGTACCACATTACTACGTGATCCAAACCAGAAAAAACCCAGGATCCGTTCAGCAAGTATGTGAAAAACGCGAACGTATGGGTCTGATGAGGGCAAATCCCAGACCTATCCCAGACCTAACTTGCGTTGTCCTCTAAGATATTGATGGAAACCAGGTTTAATTGACTGTTTCAGTGTTGTACTTCATTACTACGTGATGCAATCCAGAAAAAGCCCAGGATCTAGCCATCAAGTATGAGAAATATGCGAAAGTATGAGCCTGACGAGAGCAAATCCTAGACCTAACCCAGACCTAACATGCGTTATCCTCTAAAATATTGTCAAGACCTGGTTTAATCGACTGTTTCAGTGTGGTACCACATTACTACGTGAACCATACCAGAAAAAACCCAGGATCCGTTCAACAAGTATCTGAAGAATGCGAAAGTATGAGTCTGATGAGTGAAAATCTCAGGGCTAACCTAGACCTAACATGCATTATCCTCTAAAATATTGATCCAAACCAGGTTTAGTGGACTGTTTCAGTGTGGTACCACATTACTATGTGATCCAAACCAGGAAATACCCAAGATCCGTTCAACAAGTATGTGAAGAATGCGAAAGTATGAGTCTGATGAGTGAAAATCCCAGGCCTAACCTAGACCTAACATGCGTTATCCTCAAAAATATTGATCGAAACCTGGTTTAATCGACTGTTTCAGTGTGGTACCACAATACTACGTGATGCAATCCAGAAAATGCCCAGGATCTAGCCATCAAGTATGAGAAATATGCGAAAGAATGAGCCAGATGAGGGCAAATCCTAGACCTATCCCAGGCCTAACTTGCGTTATCCTCTAAAATATTGATCGATGCCAGGTTTAATTGACTGTTTTAGTGTGGTACCACTTTACTGCGTGATACAAAGCAGAAAAAACCCTCGATCAGGTCAACATGCATGTTAAAACTGCGAAAGTATGACCCTGATGAGAGCAAATCCCAGGCCTAACCTAGACCTAACATGCGTTATCTTCTAAGATATTGATCGAAACCAGGTTTAATGGACTGTTTCAGTGTGGTACCTCACTACTTCGTGATCCAAACCAGAGAAAACCCAGGATCTGTTCAACAAGTATGCGAAAAACGCGAAACTGTGAGCCTGAGGAGGGCAAATCTTAGACCTAACACAGACCTAAGATGCGTAATCCTCTAAAATATTCATCCAGACCAGGTTTCATTGAATGTTTCAGTGTGGTACCACATTACTACGTGATCCATGCCAGAAAAATCCCAGGATCTGTTCAACAAGTATGTGAAAAATGCGAAAGCATGAGTCTGATGAGTGATAATCTCAGGGCTGACCTAGACCTAACATGCATTATCCTCTAAAATATTGATCCAAACCAGGTTTAGTGGACTGTTTCAGTGTGGTACCACTTTACTACGTGATCCATAGCAGAAAAAACCCTCGATCAGGTCAACATGTATGTTAGAACTGCGAAAGTATGACCCTGATGAGGGCAAATCCCAGGCCTAACCTAGACCTAACATGAATTGTTCTCTAAAATATTTATCGAAACCAGGTTTAATTGACTGTTTCAGTGTTGTACTTCATTTCTACGTGATGCAATCCAGAAAAAGCCCAGGATCTAGCCATCAAGTATGAGAAATATGCGAAAGAATGAGCCTGATGAGAGCAAATCCCAGACCTAACCCAGACCTAACATGAATTATTCTCTAAAATATTGATCGAAACCAGGTTTAATTGACTGTTTCAGTGTGGTACCACATTACTACGTGATCCAAACCAGTAATAGTCCAGGATCCAGCCATGAAGTATGAGAAATATGCGAAAGTATGAGCCTGATGAGGGCAAATCCTAGACCTAACCCAGACCTAACATGCGTTACCCTCTAAAATATTTATCAAGACCAGGTTTAATTGATTGTATCAGTGTGGTGCCACATTACTACGTGATCCACACCAGAAAAAACCCAAGATCCGTTCAACATGTATGTTAGAACTGCGAAAGTATGACCCTGATGAGGGCAAATCCCAGGCCTAACCTAGACCTAACATGAATTGTTCTCTAAAATATTTATCGAAACCAGGTTTAATTGACTGTTTCAGTGTTGTACTTCATTTCTACGTGATGCAATCCAGAAAAAGCCCAGGATCTAGCCATCAAGTATGCGAAAAACGCGAAAGTATGAGCCTGACGAGAGCAAATCCTAGACCTAACCCAGACCTAACATGCGTTATCCTCTAAAATATTTATCAAGACCAGGTTTAATTGATTGCTTCAGTGTGGTCCCACATTACTACGTGATCCAAACCAGAAAAAACCCAGGATCCGTGCAACAGGTATGTGAAGAATGCGAAAGAATGTGTCTGATGAGTGAAAATCTCAGGGCTAACCTAGACCTAACATGCGTTATCCTCAAGAATATTGATCGAAACCTGGTTTAATCAACTGTTTCAGTGTGGTACCACATTACTATGTGATCCAAACCAGAAAATAGCCCAGGATCTATCCATGAAGTATAAGAAATATGCGAAAGTATGAGCCTGATGAGAGCAAATCCCAGACCTAACCCAGACCTAACATGAATTACTCTCTAAAATATTGATCGAAACCAGGTTTAATTGACTGTTTCAGTGTGGTACCACATTACTACGTGATCCAAACCAGTAATAGTCCAGGATCCAGCCATGAAGTATGAGAAATATGCGAAGGAATGAGCCTGATGACGGCAAATCCTAGACCTATCCCAGGCCTAACTTGCGTTATCCTCTAAAATATTGATCGAAACCAGGTTTAATTGACTGTTTTAGTGTGGTACCACTTTACTACGTGATCCAAAGCAGAAAAAACCCTCGATCAGGTCAACATGCATGTTAAAACTGCGAAAGTATGACCCTGATGAGGGCAAATCCCAGGCCTAACCTAGACCTAACATGCGTTATCTTCTATGATATTGAGCGAAACCAGGTTTAATGGACTGTTTCAGTGTGGTACCTCACTAATTCGTGATCCAAACCAGAGAACACCCAGGATCTGTTCAACAAGTATGTGAAGAATGCGAAAGAATGAGTCTGATGAGTGAAAATCCCAGGCCTTACCTAGACCTAACATGCGTTATCCTCAAGAATATTGACCGAAACCTGGTTTAATCGACTGTTTCAGTGTGGTACCACATTACTATGTGATCCAAACCAGAAAATAGCCCAGGATCTATCCATGAAGTATAATAAATATGCGAAAGTATGAGCCTGATGAGGGCAAATCCTAGACCTAACCCAGACCTAACATGCGTTATCCTCAAAAATATTTATCAAGACCAGGTTTAACTGAATGTTTCAGTGTGGTACCACATTACTACGTGAACCAAACCAGAAAAAACCCAGGATCTGTTAAGCGAGTCTGTGAAGTGTGCGAAAGTATGAGCCTGATGAGGGCGAATCCCAGACCTATCCCAGACCTAACTTGCGTTGTCCTCTAAGATATTGATGGAAACCAGGTTTAATTGACTGTTTCAGTGTTGTACTTCATTACTACGTGATGGAATCCAGAAAAAGCCCAGGATCTAGCCATCAAGTATGAGAAATATGCGAAAGTATGAGCCTGACGAGAGCAAATCCTAGACCTAACCCAGACCTAATATGCGTTATCCTCTAAAATATTTATCAAGACCAGGTTTAATTGATTGTTTCAGTGTGGTACCACATTACTGCGTGATCCATACCAGAAAAAACCCAGGATCCGTTCAACAGGTATGTGAAGAATGCGAAAGAATGAGTCTGATGAGTGAAAATCCCAGGCCTTACCTAGACCTAACATGCGTTATCCTCAAGAATATCGATCGAAACCTGGTTTAATCAACTGTTTCAGTGTGGTACCACATTACTACGTGATCCATGCCAGAAAAATCCCAGGATCTGTTCAACAAGTATGTGAAAAATGCGAAAGCATGAGTCTGATGAGTGATAATCTCAGGGCTGACCTAGACCTAACATGCATTATCCTCTAAAATATTGATCCAAACCAGGTTTAGTGGACTGTTTCAGTGTGGTACCACTTTACTACGTGATCCAAAGCAGAAAAAACCCTCGATCAGGTCAACATGCATGTTAAAACTGCGAAAGTATGACCCTGATGAGGGCAAATCCCAGGCCTAACCTAGACCTAACATGCGTTATCTTCTAAGATATTGAGCGAAACCAGGTTTAATGGACTGTTTCAGTGTGGTACCTCACTAATTCGTGATCCAAACCAGAGAACACCCAGGATCTGTTCAACAAGTATGTGAAGAATGCGAAAGAATGAGTCTGATGAGTGAAAATCCCAGGCCTTACCTAGACCTAACATGCGTTATCCTCAAGAATATTGACCGAAACCTGGTTTAATCGACTGTTTCAGTGTGGTACCACATTACTATGTGATCCAAACCAGAAAATAGCCCAGGATCTATCCATGAAGTATAATAAATATGCGAAAGTATGAGCCTGATGAGGGCAAATCCTAGACCTAACCCAGACCTAACATGCGTTATCCTCAAAAATATTTATCAAGACCAGGTTTAACTGAATGTTTCAGTGTGGTACCACATTACTACGTGAACCAAACCAGAAAAAACCCAGGATCTGTTAAGCGAGTCTGTGAAGTGTGCGAAAGTATGAGCCTGATGAGGGCGAATCCCAGACCTATCCCAGACCTAACTTGCGTTGTCCTCTAAGATATTGATGGAAACCAGGTTTAATTGACTGTTTCAGTGTTGTACTTCATTACTACGTGATGCAATCCAGAAAAAGCCCAGGATCTAGCCATCAAGTATGAGAAATATGCGAAAGAATGAGCCTCATGAGGGCAAATCCCAGGCCTATCCCAGACCTAACTTGCGTTATCCTCTAAAATATTGAACGAAACCAGGTTTAATTGACTGCTTCAGCGTGGTACCACATTACTACGTGGTACAATCCAGAAACAGCCCAGGATCTAGCCATGAAGTATGAGAAATATGCGAAAGTATGAGCCTGATGAGGGCAAATCCTAGACCTAACCCAAACCTAACATGCGATATCCTCTAAAATATTTATCAAGACCACGTTTAATTGAATGTTCCAGTGTGATACCACATTACTACGTGAACCAAACCAGAAAAAAACCAGGATCCATTCAACAAGTATGTGAGGAATGCGAAAGTATGAGTCTGATGAGGGCTAATCCCAGACCTATCCCAGACCTAACTTGCGTTGTCCTCTAAGATATTGATGGAAACCAGGTTTAATTGACTGTTTCAGTGTTGTACTTCATTACTACGTGATGCAATCCAGAAAAAGCCCAGGATCTAGCATTCAAGTATGAGAAATATGCGAAAGAATGAGCCTGATGAGGGCAAATCCCAGACCTAACCTAGACCTGACATGAATTATTCTCTAAAATATTGATCAAAACCAGGTTCAATTGACTGTTTCAGTGTGGTACCACATTACTACCTGATCCAATCCAGAAATAGCCCAGGATCCAGCCATGAAGTATGAGAAATATGCGAAAGTATGAGCCTGATGGGGGCAAATCCTAGACCTAACCCAGACCTAACATGCGTTATCCTCTAAAATATTTATCTAGACCAGGTTTAATTGAATGTTTCAGTGTGGTACCACATTACTATGTGATCCAAACCAGTAAAAACCCAGGATCCGTTCAACAAGTATGTGAAGAATGCGAAAGTACGAGTCTGCTGAGTGAAAATCCCCGGCCTAACCTAGACCTAACATGCGTTATCCTCAAAAATATTGATCGAAACCAGGTTTAATAGACTGTTTCAGTGTGGTACCACACTACTACGTGACCCAAACCGGAAAAACCCAGGATCTGTTGAACAAATATGTGATAAACGCGAAAGTATGAGCCTGACGAGGGCAAATCCCAGACCTATCCCAGACCTAAGTTGCGTTATCCTCAAAAATATTGATCGAAACCTGGTTTAATCGACTGTTTCAGTGTGGTACCACATTACTGCGTGATCCAATCCAGAAATAGCCCAGGATCTAGCCATGACGTATTTGAAATATGCGAAAGTATGGGCCTGACGAGGGCAAATCCTAGACCTAACGAAGACCTAACATGCTTTATCCTCTAAAATATTTATCAAGACCAGGTTTATTTGATTGCTTCAGTGTGGTCCCTCATTACTACGTAATCCAAACCAGAAAAAACCCAGGATCCGTTCAACAAGTATGTGAAGAATACGAAAGTATGAGTCTGATGAGTGAAAATCCCAGGCCTAACCTAGACCTAACATGCGTTATCCTCAAAAATATTGATCCAAACAAGGTTTAATGGACTGTTTCAGTGTGGTACCACACTACTACGTGATCCAAACTAGAAAAAACACAGGATCTGTTCAACAAGTATGTGAAAAACGCGAAAGTATGAGCCTGATGAGGGCAAATCCCAGACTTATCCCAGACCTAACTTGCGTTGTCCACTAAGATATTGATGGAAACCAGGTTTAATTGACTGCTTCAGTGTTGTACTTCATTACTGCGTGATGCAATCCAGGAAAAGCCCAGGATCTAGCCATCAAGTATGAGAAATATGCGAAGGTATGAGCCTGATGAGGGCGAATCCCAGACCTATCCCAGACCTAACTTGCGTTATCCTCTAAAATATTCCTCGAAATCAGGCTTAATTGACTGTTTCAGCGTGGTACCACATTACTACGTGAGACAATCCAGAAACAGCCCAGGATCTAGCCATGAAGTATGAGAAATATGCGAAAGTATCAGCCTGATGAGGGCATATCCTAGACCTAACCCAAACCTAACATGCGTTATCCTCTAAAATATTTATCAAGACCAGGTTTAATTGAATGTTCCAGTGTGGTACCACATTACTACGTGAACCAAACCAGAAAAAACACAGGATCCGTTCAACAAGTATGTGAAGAATGCGAAAGTATGAGTCTGACGAGTGAAAATCCCTGACCTAACCTAGACCAAACTTGCGTTATCCTCTAAAATATTGATCCAAACCAGGTTTAATGGACTGTTTCAGTGTGGTCCCACATTACTACGTGATCCAAGCCAGAAAAAACCCAGGATCTGCTCAAAAAGTGTGTGAAAAACGCGAAAGTATGAGCCTGATGAGGGCGAATCCCAGACCTATCCCAGACCTAACATGCGTTATCCTCTAAAATATTTATCAAGACCAGGTTTAATTGACTGTTTCAGTGTTGTACTTCATTACTACGTGATGCAAACCGGAAAAAGCCCAGGATCTAGCCATCAAGTGTGAGAAATATGCGAAAGAATGAGCCTGATGAGAGCAAATCCCAGACCTAACCTAGACCTGACATGAATTATTCTCTAAAATATTGATCAAAACCAGGTTTAATTGACTGTTTCAGTGTGGTACCACATTACTACGTGATCCAAACCAGAAATAGCCCAGGATCCAGCCATGAAGTATGAGAAATATGCGAAAGTATGAGCCTGATGTGGGCAAATCCTAGTCCTAACCCAGACCTAACATGCGTTATCCTCTAAAATATTTATCAAGACCAGGTTTAATGGACTGTTTCAGTGTGGTACCACATTACTACGTGATCCAAACAAGAAAAAAACCCAGGATCTTGTCAACGAGTATGTAAAGTGTGCGAAAGTATGTGTCTGATGAGGGCTAATCCCAGATCTAACCTAGACCTAACATGAATTATTCTCTAAAATATTGATCGAAACCAGGTTTAATTGACTGTTTTAGTTGTGGTACCACTTTACTACGTGATCCAAAGCAGAAAAAACCCTCGATCAGGTCAACATGCATGTTAAAACTGCGAAAGCATGAGCCTGATGAGGGCTAATCCCAGACCTATCCCAGACCTAACTTGCGTTATCCTCTAAAATAGTGATCGAAACCAGGTTTCATTGACTGTTTTAGTTGTGGTACCACTTTACTACGAGATCCAAAGCAGAAAAAACACTCGATCAGGTCAACATGCATGTTAAAACTGCGAAAGTATGACCCTAATGAGGGCAAATCCCAGGCCTAACCTAGGCCTAACATGCGTTATCTTCTAAAATATTGAGCGAAACCAGGTTTAATTGACTGTTTCAGTGTGGTACCACATTACTACGTGATACAATCCAGAAATAGCCCAGGATCTAGGCATGAAGTATGAGAAAAATGCGAAAGTATGAGCCTGATGAGTGAAAATCCCAGACCTAACTTAGACCTAACATGCGTTATCCTCAAAAATATTGATCGAAACTAGGTTTAATCGACTGTTTCAGTGTGGTACCACACTACTACGTGACCCAAACAGGAAAAAACCCAGGATCTGTTCAACAAGTATGTGAAAAACGCGAAAGTATGAGCCTGATGAGGGCAAATCCCAGACCTATCCCAGACCTAACTTGCGTTATCCTCAAAAATATTGATAGAAACCTGGTTTAATCGACTGTTTCAGTGTGGTACCACATTACTACGTGATCCAATCCAGAAATAGCCCAGGATCTAGCCATGAAGTATGAGAAATATGCGAAAGTATGAGCCTGACGAGGGCAAATCCTAGACCAAACCCAGACCTAACATGCGTTATCCTCTAAAATATTTATCAAGACCAGGTTTAATTGAATGTTTCAGTGTGGTACCACATTACTACGTGATCCAAACCAGAAAAAACCCAGGATCCGTTCAACAAGTATGTGAAGAATGCGAATGTATGAGTCTGATCAGTGAAAATCTTAGACCTAACCCAGACCTAAGATGCGTTATCCTCTAAAATATTTATCCAGAACAGGTTTCATTGAATGTTTCAGTGTGGTACCACTTTACTACGTGATCCAATCCAGAAATAGCCCAGGATCTAGCCATGAAGTATGAGAAATATGCGATAGTAAGAGCCTGATGAGGGCAAATCCTAGACCTATCCCAGACCTAACTTGCGTTGTCCTCTAAAATATTGATGGAAACCAGGTTTCATTGACTGTTTCAGTATGGTACTACATTACTACGTGATGCAATCCAGATAAAGCCCAGGATCCGTTCAACAAGTATGAAGAAAGCGAAAGTATGAGTCTGATGAGGGCTAATCCCAGACCTATCCCAGACCTAACATGCGTTATCCTCAAAAATATTGATCGAAACCAGGTTTAATCGACTGTTTCAGTGTGGTACCACATTACTGCGTGATCCAAACTAGAAAAAAACCCAGGATCTCGTCAACGAGTATGTGAAGTGTGCGAAAGTATGAGCCTGATGAGGGCAAATCCTAGACCTAACCCAGACCTAACATGCGTTATTCTCTAAAATATTTATCAAGGCCAGGTTTAATTGAATGTTTCAGTGTGGTACCACATTACTACGTGTTCCAAACCAGAAAAAACTCAGGATCCGTTCAACAAGTATGTGAAGAAGGCGAAAGTATGAGTCTGATCAGTGAAAATCTCAGGCCTTAAATAGACCTAACTTGCGTTGTACTCTAAAATATTAATCGAAACCAGGTTTAATTGACTGTTTCAGTGTGGTACCACATTACTACGTGATCCAATCCAGAAATAGCCCAGGATTCAGCCATGAAGTATGAGAAATATGAGAAAGTATGAGCCTGATGAGGGCAAATCCTAGACCTGACCTAGACCTAACATGCGTTATCCTCAATAATATTGATCGAAACCAGGTTTAATCGACTGTTTCAGTGTGTTACCACATTACTACGTGATCCAAACCAGAAAAAAACCCAGGATCTGTTCAACGAGTATGTGAAGTGTGCGAAAGTATGAGTCTGATGAGGGCTAATCCCAGACCTACCCCAGACCTAACTTGCGTTATCCTCTAAAATATTTATCCAGACCAGGTTTCATTGAATGTTTCAGTGTGGTACCACATTACTACGTGATCCAATCCAGAAAAAACCCAGGATCCGTTCAACAAGTATGTGAAGAATGCGAAAGTATGAGTCTGATGAGTGAAAATCCCAGACCTGACCTAGACCTAACATGCGTTATCCTCAAAAATATTGATCGAAACCTGGTTTAATCCACTGTTCCAGTGTGGTACCACATTACTATGTGATCCAAACCAGAAAATAACACAGGATCTGTTCAACGAGTATGTGAAGAAAGCGAAAGTATGAGTCTGATGAGGGCTAATCCCAGACCTATCCCAGACCTAACTTGCGTTATCCTCTAAAATATTTATCCAGACCAGGTTTCATTGAATGTTTCAGTGTGGTACCACATTACTACGTGATCCAATCCAGAAAAAACACAGGATCCGTTCAACAAGTATGTGAAGAATGCGAAAGTATGAGTCTGATGAGTGAAAATCCCAGACCTATGCCAGACCTAACTTGCGATATCCTCCAAAATATTGATCGAAACCAGGTTTAATTGACTGCTTTATTGTGGTACCACACTACTACGGGATCCAAACCAGAAAAAACCCAGGATCTGTTCAACAAGTATGTGAAAAACGCGATGGTATGAGCCTGATGAGGGCAAATCCCAGACCTATCCCAGACCTAACTTGCGTTGTCCTCTAAAATATTGATGGAAACCAGGTTTAATTGACTGCTTCAGTGTGGTCCCACATTACTACGTGATCCAAACCAGAAAAAACCCAGGATCCGTTCAACAAGTATGTGAAGAATGCGAAAGTATGAGTCTGATGAGTGAAAATCCCAGGCCTAACCTAGACCTAACATGCGTTATCCTCTAAAATATTGATCGAAACCTGGTTTAATCGACTGTTTCAGTGTGGTACCACATTACTATGTGATCCAAACCAGAAAATAACCCTGGATCTGTTCAAGGAGTATGTGAAGTGTGCGAAAGTATGAGTCTGATGAGGTCAAATCCCAGACCAATCCCAGACTTAACTTGCGTTATCCTCTAAGATATTGATCGAAACCAGGTTTAATCGTCTGTTTCAGTGTGGTACCACGTTACTACGTGATCCAAACCAGAAAAAACCCAGGATCAGTTCAACAAGTATGAGAAGAATGCGAAAGTATGAGTCTGATGAGTGGAAATCCCAGGGCTAACCTAGACCTTACATGCGTTATCCTCTAAAATATTCATCCAAACCAGCTTTAATGGACTGTTTCAGTGTGGTACCACACTACTACGTGATACAAACCAGAAAAAACCCAGGATCTGTTCAACAAGTATGTGAAAAACGCGAAAGTATGAGCCTGATGAGGGCGTATCCCAGACATATGCCAGACCTAACTTGCGTTATCCTCTAAAATATTGATCGAAACCAGGTTTAATTGACTGTTTCAGCGTGGTACCACATTACTACGTGATACAATCCAGAAACAGCCCAGGATCTAGCCATCAAGTATGAGAGATATGCGAAAGTATGAGCCTGCTGAGTGCAAATCCTAGACCTAACCCAAGCCTAACATGCGTTATCCTCTAAAATATTTATCAAGACAAGGTTTAATTGATTGTTTCAGTGTGGTCCCTCATTACAACGTGATCCAAACCAGAAAAAACCCAGGATCCGTTCAACAGGTATGTGAAGAATGCGAAAGTATGAGTCTGATGAGTGAAAATCCCAGGCCTGACCTAGACCTAACATGTGTTATCCTCTAAACAATTGATCCAAACCAGGTTTAATCGACTGTTTCAGTGTGGTACCACATTACTACGTGATCCAAACCAGTAAAAACCCAGGATCAGTTCAACAAGTATAAGAAGAATGCGAAAGTATGAGTCTGATGAGTGAAAATCCCAAGGCTAACCTAGACCTAACATGCGTTATCCTCTAAAATATTGATCCAAACCAGGTTTAATGGACTGTTTCAGTGTGGTACCACATTACTACGTGATACAAGCCAGACAAAACACAGGATCCGTTCAACAAGTATGTGAAGTGTGCGAAAGTATGAGTCTGATGAGGTCAAATCCCAGACCAATCCCAGACTTAACTTGCGTTATCCTCTAAAATATTGATCGAAACCAGGTTTAATCGACTGTTTCAGTGTGGTACCACACTACTACGTGATACAAACCAGAAAAAACCCAGGATCTGTTCAACAAGTATGAGAAGAATGCGAAAGTATGAGTCTGATGAGTGAAAATCTCAGGGCTAACCTAGACCTAACATGCGTTATCCTCTAAACAATTGATCCAAACTAGGTTTAATGGACTGTTTCAGTGTGGTACCACTTTACTACGTGATCCAAAGCAGAAAAAACCCTCGATCAGGTCAACATGTATGTTAAAACTGCGAAAGTATGACCCTGATCAGGGCAAATCCCAGGCCTAACCTAGACCTAACATGCGTTATCCTCTAAACAATTGATCCAAACCAGGTTTAATCGACTGTTTCAGTGTGGTACCACATTACTACGTGATCCAAACCAGTAAAAACCCAGGATCAGTTCAACAAGTATAAGAAGAATGCGAAAGTATGAGTCTGATGAGTGAAAATCCCAAGGCTAACCTAGACCTAACATGCGTTATCCTCTAAAATATTGATCCAAACCAGGTTTAATGGACTGTTTCAGTGTGGTACCACATTACTACGTGATACAAGCCAGACAAAACACAGGATCCGTTCAACAAGTATGTGAGGAATGCGAAAGTATGAGTCTGATGAGTGAAAATCCCAGGCCTAACCTAGACCTAACATGCGTTATCCTCAAAAATATTGATCGAAACCTGGTTTAATCGACTGCTTCAGTTTGGTACCACATTACTATGTGATCCAAACCAGAAAATAACCCAGGATCTGTTCAACGAGTATGTGAAGTGTGCGTAGGTATGAGTCTGATGAGGGCAAATCCCAGACCTATCCCAGACCTAACTTGCGTTATCCACTAAAATATTGATCGAAACCAGGTTTAACCGACTGTTTCAGTGTGGAACCACATTACTACGTGATCCAAACCAGAAAAAACCCAGGATCCGTTCAACAAGTATGTGAAGAATGCGAAAGTATGAGTCTGATGAGTGAAAATCCCAGGCCTGACCTAGACCTAACATGAATTATTCTCTAAAATATTCATCGAAACCAGGTTTAATCGACTGTTTCAGTATGGTACCACATTACTATGTGATCCAAACCAGAAAATAACCCAGGATCTGTTCAACAAGTATGTGAATTGTGCGAAAGTATGAGTCTGATGAGGTCAAATCCCAGACCAATCCCAGACTTAACTTGCGTTATCCTCTAAAATATTGATCGGAACCAGGTTTAATCGACTGTTTCAGCGTGGTACCACATTACTACGTGATACAATCCAGGAACAGCCCAGGATCTAGCCATCAAGTATGAGAAATATGCGAAAGAATGAGCCTGATGAGAGCAAATCCCAGACCAAACCTAGACCTAACATGAATTATTCTCTATAATATTCATCGAAACCAGGTTTAATCGACTGTTTCAGTGTGGTACCACATTACTATGCGATCCAAACCAGAAAAACCCCAGGATCCGTTCAACAAGTATGTGAAGAATGCGAAAGTATGAGTCTGATGAGTGAAAATCCCAGGCCTGACCTAGACCTAACATGCGTTATCCTCTAAAATATTGATCCAAACCAGGTTTAATGGACTGTTTCAGTGTGGTACCACACTACTACGTGATCCAAACCAGAAAAACCCCAGGATCCGTTCAACAAGTATGTGAAGAATGCGAAAGTATGAGTCTGATGAGTGAAAATCCCAGGCCTGACCTAGACCTAACATGCGTTATCCTCTAAAATATTGATCCAAACCAGGTTTAATGGACTGTTTCAGTGTGGTACCACACTACTACGTGATCCAAACCAGAGAAAACCCAGGATCTGTTCAACAAGTATGTGAAAAACGCGAAAGTATGAGCCTGATGAGGGCAAATCCCAGACCTATCCCAGACCTAACTTGCGTTGTCCTCTAAGATATTGATGGAAACCAGGTTTAATTGACTGTTTCAGTGTTGTACTTCATTACTACGTGATGCAATCCAGAAAAAGCCCAGGATCTAGCCATCAAGTATGAGAAATATGCGAAAGAACGAGCCTGATGAGAGCAAATCCCAGACCTAACCTAGACCTAACATGAATTATTCTCTAAAATATTGATCGAAACCAGGTTTAATCGACTGTTTCAGTGTGGTACCACATTACTATGTGATCCAAACCAGAAAATAACCCAGGATCTGTTCAACGAGTATGTGAAGTGTGCGAAAGTATGAGTCTGATGAGGTCGAATCCCAGACCTATCCCAAACCTAACTATGCGTTATCCTCTAAAATATTGATCATAACCAGGTTTGATCGACTGTTTCAGTGTGGTACCACATTACTACGTGATCCAAACCAGAGAAAACCCAGGATCAGTTCAACAAGTATGAGAAGAATGCGAAAGTATGAGTCTGATGAGTGAAAATCCCAGGGCTAACCTAGACCTAACATGCGTTATCCTCTAAACAATTGATCCAAACCAGGTTTAATGAACTGTTTCAGTGTGGTACCACACTACTACGTGTTACAAACCAGAAAAAAACCCAGGATCTGTTCAACAAGTATGAGAAGAATGCGAAAGTATGAGTCTGATGGGTGAAAATCCCAGGGCTAACCTAGACCTAACATGCGTTATCCTCTAAACAATTGATCCAAACCAGGTTTAATGGACTGTTTCAGTGTGGTACCACTTTACTACGTGATCCAAAGCAGAAAAAACCCTCGATCAGGTCAACATGTATGTTAAAACTGCGAAAGTATGACCCTGATCAGGGCAAATCCCAGGCCTAACCTAGACCTAACATGCGCTGTCCTCT
Source organism: Colletes latitarsis (assembly GCF_051014445.1). Lineage (NCBI taxonomy): Eukaryota > Metazoa > Arthropoda > Insecta > Hymenoptera > Colletidae > Colletes > Colletes latitarsis. The sequence continues at coordinate 28,695,659 of NW_027488367.1, read as the reverse complement.
AAAATATTGATGGAAACCAGGTTTAATTGACTGTTTCAGTGTTGTACTTCATTACTACGTGATCCACTCCAGAAAAAACCCAGGATCTGTTCAACGAGTATGTGAAGTGTGCGTAGGTATGAGTCTGATGAGGGCAAATCCCAGACCTATCCCAGACCTAACTTGCGTTATCCACTAAAATATTGATCGAAACCAGGTTTAGCCGACTGTTTCAGTGTGGAACCACATTACTACGTGATCCAAACCAGAAAAAACCCAGTTTCAGTTCAACAAGTATGTGAAGAATGCGAAAGTATGAGTCTGATGAGTGAAAATCCCAGGCCTAACCTAGACCTAACATGCGTTGTCCTCAAAAATATTGATCGAAACCTGGTTTAATCGACAGTTTCAGTGTGGTACCACATTACTATGTGATCCAAACCAGAAAAAAACCCAGTTTCAGTTCAACAAGTATGTGAAGAATGCGAAAGTATGAGTCTGATGAGTGAAAATCCCAGGCCTAACCTAGACCTAACATGCGTTGTCCTCAAAAATATTGATCGAAACCTGGTTTAATCGACAGTTTCAGTGTGGTACCACATTACTATGTGATCCAAACCAGAAAATAACCCAGGATCTGTTCAACGAGTATGTGAAGTGTGCGAAAGTATGAGTCTGATGAGGGCAAATCCCAGACCTATCCCAGACCTAACATGCGTTATCCTCTAAAATATTTATCAAGACCAGGTTTAATTGATTGTTTCAGTGTGGACCCACATTACTACGTGATCCAAACCAGAAAAAACCCAGGATCCGTTCAACAAGTATGTGAAGAATGCGAAAGTATGAGTCTGATGAGTGAAAATCCCAGGCCTAACCTAGACCTAATATGCGTTATCCTCAAAAATATTGATCGAAACCTGGTTTAATCGACTGTTTCAGTGTGGTACCACATTACTATGTGATCCAAACCAGAAAATAACCCAGGATCTGTTCAACGAGTATGTGAAGTGTGCGAAAGTATGAGTCTGATGAGGGCAAATCCCAGACCTATCCCAGACCTAACACGCGTTATCCTCTAAAATATTTATCAAGACCAGGTTTAATTGATTGTTTCAGTGTGGACCCACATAACTACGTGATCCAAACCAGAAAAAACCCAGGATCCGTTCAACAAGTATGTGAAGAATGCGAATGTATGAGTCTGATCAGTGAAAATCTCAGGCCTTACCTAGACCTAACTTGCGTTGTCCTCTAAAATATTGATGGAAACCAGGTTTCATTGACTGTTTCAGTGTGGTACTACATTACTACGTGATGCAATCCAGAAAAAGCTCAGGATCTAGCCATCAAGTATGAGAAATATGCGAAAGAATGAGCCTGATGAGAGCAAATCCCAGACCTATCCCAGACCTAACTTGCGTTAACCTCCAAAATATTTATCAAGGCCAGGTTTAATTGAATGTTTCAGTGTGGTACCACATTACTATGTGATCCAAACCAGAAAATACTGCAGGATCTGTTCAACGAGTACGTGAAGTGTGCGAAAGTATGAGTCTGATGAGGGCAAATCCAGACCTATCCCGGACCTAACATGCGTTATCCTCTAAAATATTTATCAAGACCAGGTTTAATTGATTGTTTCAGTTTGGACCCACATTACTACGTGAACCAAACCAGAAAAAAACCCAGGATCTTGTCAACGAGTATGTGAAGTGTGCGAAAGTATGGGTCTGATGAGGGCTAATCCCAGACCTATCCCAGACCTAGCTTGCGTGATCCTGTAAGATATTGATCGAAACCAGGTTTAATTGACTGTTTTAGTGTGGACCCACATAACTACGTGATCCAAACCAGAAAAAACCCAGGATCCGTTCAACAAGTATGTGAAGAATGCGAATGTATGAGTCTGATCAGTGAAAGTCTCAGGCCTTACCTAGACCTAACTTGCGTTGTCCTCTAAAATATTGATGGAAACCAGGTTTCATTGACTGTTTCAGTGTGGTACTACATTACTACGTGATGCAATCCAGAAAAAGCTCAGGATCTAGCCATCAAGTACGAGAGATATGCGAAAGAATGAGCCTGATGAGAGCAAATCCCAGACCTATCCCAGACCTAACTTGCGTTATCCTCCAAAATATTTATCAAGGCCAGGTTTAATTGAATGTTTCAGTGTGGTACCACATTACTATGTGATCCAAACCAGAAAATAATGCAGGATCCGTTCAACAAGTATGTGAAAAACGCGAAAGTATGAGCCTGATGAGGGCAAATCCCAGACCTGTCCCAGACCTAACTTGCGTTATCCTCTAAAATATTGATCGAAACCAAGTTTAATCGACTGTATCAGTGTGGAACCACATTACTACGTCATCCAAGCCAGAAAAAAACCCAGGATCATGTCAACGAGTATGTGAATTGTGCGAAAGTATGAGTCTGATGAGGGCTAATCCCAGACCTATCCCAGACCTAGCTTGCGTGATCCTGTAAAATATTGATCGAAACCAGGTTTAATTGACTGTTTTAGTGTGGTACCACATTACTACGAGATACAATGCAGAAACAGCCCAGGATCTAGCCATGAAGTATGAGAAATATGCGAAAGTATGAGCCTGATGAGGGAAAATCCTAGACGTAACCCAGACCTAACATGCGTTATCCTCTAAAATATTTATCAAGGCCAGGTTTAATTGAATGTTTCAGTGTGGTACCACATTACTACGTGATCCAAACCAGAAAAAACCCAGGATCCGTTCAAGAAGTATGTGAAGAATGCGAATGTATGAGTCTGATCAGTGAAAATCTCAGGCTTTACCTAGACCTAACTTGCGTTGTCCTCTAAAATATTGATGGAAACCAGGTTTCATTGACTGTTTCAGTATGGTACTACATTACTACGTGATGCAATCCAGAAAAAGCCCAGGATCCGTTCAACAAGTATGAAGAAAGCGAAAGTATGAGTCTGATGAGGGCTAATCCCAGACCTATCCCAGACCTAACATGCGTTATCCTCAAAAATATTGATCGAAACCAGGTTTAATCGACTGTTTCAGTGTGGTACCACATTACTGCGTGAGCCAAACTAGAAAAAAACCCAGGACCTCGTCAACGAGTATGTGAAGTGTGCGAAAGTATGAGTCTGATGAGTGAAAATCCCAGGCCTAACCTAGACCTAACATGCGTTGTCCTCAAAAATATTGATCGAAACCTGGTTTAATCGACAGTTTCAGTGTGGTACCACATTACTATGTGATCCAAACCAGAAAATAACCCAGGATCTGTTCAACGAGTATGGGAAGTGTGCGAAAGTATGAGTCTGATGAGGGCAAATCCCAGACCTATCCCAGACCTAACATGCGTTATCCTCGAAAATATTTATCAAGACCAGGTTTAATTGATTGTTTCAGTGTGGACCCACATTACTACGTGATCCAAACCAGAAAAAACCCAGGATCCGTTCAACAAGTATGTGAAGAATGCGAAAGTATGAGTCTGATGAGTGAAAATCCCAGGCCTAACCTAGACCTAATATGCGTTATCCTCAAAAATATTGATCGAAACCTGGTTTAATCGACTGTTTCAGTGTGGTACCACATTACTATGTGATCCAAACCAGAAAATAACCCAGGATCTGTTCAACGAGTATGTGAAGTGTGCGAAAGTATGAGTCTGATGAGGGCAAATCCCAGACCTATCCCAGACCTAACTTGCGTTATCCACTAAAATATTGATCGAAACCAGGTTTAACCGACTGTTTCAGTGTGGAACCACATTGCTACGTGATCCAAACCAGAAAAAAACCCAGTTTCAGTTCAACAAGTATGTGAAGAATGCGAAAGTATGAGTCTGATGAGTGAAAATCCCAGGCCTAACCTAGACCTAACATGCGTTGTCCTCAAAAATATTGATCGAAACCTGGTTTAATCGACAGTTTCAGTGTGGTACCACATTACTATGTGATCCAAACCAGAAAATAACCCAGGATCTGTTCAACGAGTATGTGAAGTGTGCGAAAGTATGAGTCTGATGAGGGCAAATCCCAGACCTATCCCAGACCTAACATGCGTTATCCTCTAAAATATTTATCAAGACCAGGTTTAATTGATTGTTTCAGTGTGGACCCACATTACTACGTGATCCAAACCAGAAAAAACCCAGGATCCGTTCAACAAGTATGTGAAGAATGCGAAAGTATGAGTCTGATGAGTAAAAATCCCAGGCCTAACCTAGACCTAATATGCGTTATCCTCAAAAATATTGATCGAAACCTGGTTTAATCGACAGTTTCAGTGTGGTACCACATTACTATGTGATCCAAACCAGAAAATAACCCAGGATCTGTTCAACGAGTATGTGAAGTGTGCGAAAGTATGAGTCTGATGAGGGCAAATCCCAGACCTATCCCAGACCTAACACGCGTTATCCCCTAAAATATTTATCAAGACCAGGTTTAATTGATTGTTTCAGTGTGGACCCACATAACTACGTGATCCAAACCAGAAAAAACCCAGGATCCGTTCAACAAGCATGTGAAGAATGCGAATGTATGAGTCTGATCAGTGAAAATCTCAGGCCTTACCTAGACCTAACATGCGTTGTCCTCTAAAATATTGATGGAAACCAGGTTTCATTGACTGTTTCAGTGTGGTACTACATTACTACGTGATGCAATCCAGAAAAAGCTCAGGATCTAGCCATCAAGTATGAGAAATATGCGAAAGAATGAGCCTGATGAGAGCAAATCCCAGACCTATCCCAGACCTAACTTGCGTTAACCTCCAAAATATTTATCAAGGCCAGGTTTAATTGAATGTTTCAGTGTGGTACCACATTACTATGTGATCCAAACCAGAAAATAATGCAGGATCTGTTCAACGAGTACGTGAAGTGTGCGAAAGTATGAGTCTGATGAGGGCAAATCCCAGACCTATCCCGGACCTAACATGCGTTATCCTCTAAAATATTTATCAAGACCAGGTTTAATTGATTGTTTCAGTGTGGACCCACATTACTACGTGAACCAAACCAGAAAAAAACCCAGGATCTTGTCAACGAGTATGTGAAGTGTGCAAAAGTATGGGTCTGATGAGGGCTAATCCCAGACCTATCCCAGACCTAGCTTGCGTGATCCTGTAAGATATTGATCGAAACCAGGTTTAATTGACTGTTTTAGTGTGGTACCACATTACTACGTGATCCAAACCAGAAAATAATGCAGGATCTGTTCAACGAGTATGTGAAGTGTGCGAAAGTATGAGCCTGCTGAGGGCAAATCCTAGACCTAACCCAAACCTAACACGCGTAATCCTCTAAAATATTTATCAAGACCAGGTTTAATTGATTGTTTCATTGTGGACCCACATTACTACGTGATCCAAACCCGAAAAAACCCAGGATCCGTTCAACAAGTATGTGAAGAATGCGAAAGTATGAGTCTGATGAGTGAAAATCCCAGGCCTGACCTAGACCTAACATGCGTTATTCTCTAAAATATTGAGCGAAACCAGGTTTAATGGACTGTTTCAGTGTGGTACCACACTACTACGGGATCCAAACCAGAAAAAACCCAGGATCTGTTCAACAAGTATGTGAATTGTGCGAAAGTATGAGTCTGATGAGGTCAAATCCCAGACCAATCCCAGACTTAACTTGCGTTATCCTCTAAAATATTGATCGGAACCAGGTTTAATCGACTGTTTCAGCGTGGTACCACATTACTACGTGATACAATCCAGGAACAGCCCAGGATCTAGCCATCAAGTATGCGAAATATGCGAAAGAATGAGCCTGATGAGAGCAAATCTCAGACCTAACCTAGACCTAACATGAATTATTCTCTAAAATATTCATCGAAACCAGGTTTAATCGACTGTTTCAGTGTGGTACCACTTTACTATGTGATCCAAACCAGAAAATAACCCAGGATCTGTTCAACGAGTATGTGAAGTGTGCGAAAGTATGAGTCTGATGAGGACAAATCCCAGACCTATCCCAAACCTAACTATGCGTTATCCTCTAAAATATTGATCAAAACCACGTTTAATGGACTGTTTCAGTGTGGTACCACATTAGTACGTGATCCATACCAGAAAAAACCCAGCATCCGTTCAACAAGTATGTGAAGAATGCGAAAGTATGAGTCTGAAGGGTGAAAATCCCAGACCTAACCTAGACCTAACATGCGTTATCCTCTAAAATATTGATCCAAACCAGGTTTAATGGACTGTTTCAGTGTGGTACCACACTACTACGTGATCCAAACCAGAGAAAACCCAGGATCTGTTCAACAAGTATGTGAAAAACGCGAAAGTATGAGCCTGATGAGGGCAAATCCCAGACCTATCCCAGACCTAACTTGCGTTGTCCTCTAAGATATTGATGGAAACCAGGTTTAATTGACTGTTTCAGTGTTGTACTTCATTACTACGTGATGCAATTCAGAAAAAGCCCAGGATCTAGCCATCAAGTATGAGAAATATGCGAAAGAACGAGCCTGATGAGAGCAAATCCCAGACCTGACCTAGACCTAACATGAATTATTCTCTAAAATATTGATCGAAACCAGGTTTAATCGACTGTTTCAGTGTGGTACCACATTACTATGTGATCCAAACCAGAAAATAACCCAGGATCTGTTCAACGAGTATGTGAAGTGTGCGAAAGTATGAGTCTGATGAGGTCAAATCCCAGACCTATCCCAAACCTAACTATGCGTTATCCTCTAAAATATTGATCAAAACCAGGTTGAATCGACTGTTTCAGTGTGGCACCACACTACTACGTGATCCAAACCAGAAAAAAACCCAGGATCCGTTCAACAAGTATGTGAAGAATGCGAAAGTATGAGTCTGATGAGTGAAAATCCCAGGGCTAACCTAGACCTAACATGCGTTATCCTCTAAACAATTCATCCAAACCAGGTTTAATGGACTGTTTCAGTGTGGTACCACACTACTACGTGATACAGACCAGAAAAAACCCAGGATCTGTTCAACAAGTATGTGAAAAACGCGAAAGTATGAGCCTGATGAGGGCGAATCCCAGACCTATGCCAGACCTAACTTGCGTTATCCTCTAAAATATTTATCAAGACCAGGTTTAATTGAATGTTTCAGTGTGGTACCACATTACTACCTGAACCAAACCAGAAAAAACCCAGGATCCGTTCAACAAGTATGTGAAGAATGCGAAAGTATGAGTCTCATGAGCGAAAATCCCAGACCTAACCTAGACCTAACATGCGTTATCCTCTAAAATATTGATCCAAACCAGGTTTAATGGACTGTTTCAGTGTGGTACCACACTACTACGTGATCCAAACCAGAAAAAACCCAGGATCTGTTCAACAAGTATGTGAAAAACGCGAAAGTATGAGCCTGATGAGGGCAAAACCAAGACCAATCCCAGACCTAACTTGCGTTGTCCTCTAAGATATTGATGGAAACCAGGTTTAATTGACTGTTTCAGTGTTGTACTTCATTACTACGTGATGCAATCCAGAAAAAGCCCAGGATCTAGCCATCAAGTATGAGAAATATGCGAAAGAACGAGCCTGATGAGAGCAAATCCCAGACCTAACCTAGACCTAACATGAATTATTCTCTAAAATATTGATCGAAACCAGGTTTAATCGACTGTTTCAGTGTGGTACCACATTACTATGTGATCCAAACCAGAAAATAACCCAGGATCTGTTCAACGAGTATGTGAAGTGTGCGAAAGTATGAGTCTGATGAGGTCAAATCCCAGACCTATCCCAAACCTAACTATGCGTCATCCTCTAAAATATTGATCAAAACCAGGTTGAATCGACTGTTTCAGTGTGGCACCACATTACTACGTGATCCAAACCAGAAAAAACCCAGGATCCGTTCAACAAGTTTGTGAAGAATGCGAAAGTATGAGTCTGATGAGTGAAAATCCCAGGGCTAACCTAGACCTAACATGCGTTATCCTCTAAACAATTGATCCAAACCAGGTTTAATGGACTGTTTCAGTGTGGTACCACACTACAACGTGATACAGACCAGAAAAAACCCAGGATCTGTTCAACAAGTATGTGAAAGACGCGAAAGTATGAGCCTGATGAGGGCGAGTCCCAGACCTATGCCAGACCTAACTTGCGTTATCCTCTAAAATATTTATCAAGACCAGGTTTAATTGAATGTTTCAGTGTGGTACCACATTACTACCTGAACCAAACCAGAAAAAACCCAGGATCCGTTCAACAAGTATGTGAAGAATTCGAAAGTATGAGTCTCATGAGCGAAAATCTCAGACCTAACCTAGACCTAACATGAATTATTCTCTAAAATATTCATCGAAACCAGGTTTAATCGACTGTTTCAGTGTGGTACCACACTACTGCGTGATACAAACCAGAAAAACCCCAGGATCTGTTCAAGAAGTATGTGAAAAACGCGAAACTGTGAGCCTGATGAGGGCAAATCTTAGACCTAACCTTGACCTAACATGCGTAATTCTCTAAAATTTTTATCCAGACCAGGATTCATAGAATGTTTCAGTGTGGTACCACTTTACTACGTGATCCAATCCAGAAATAGCCCAGGATCTAGCCATGAAGTATGAGAAATATGCGAAAGTATGAGCCTGATGAGGGCAAATCCTAGACCTAACCCTGACCTAACATGCGTTATTCTCTAAAATATTTATCAAGACCAGGTTTAATTGAATGTTTCAGTGTGGTACCACATTACTACGTGTTCCAAACCAGAAAAACCCAGGATCCGTTCAACAAGTATGTGAAGAAGGCGAAATTATGAGTCTGATCAGTGAAAATCTCAGGCCTTACCTAGTCCTAACTTACGTTGTCCTCTAAAATATTGATGGAAACCAGGTTTCATTGACTGTTTCAGTGTGGTACTACATAACTACGTGATGCAATGCAGAAAAAGCCCATGATATAGCCATCAAGTATGAGAAATATGCAAAAGAATAAGCCTAATGAGAGCAAATCCCAGACCCAACCTAGACCTAACATGCGTTATCCTCTAAAATATTGAGCGAAACCAGGTTTAATGGACTGTTTCAGTGTGGTACCACACTACTTCGTGATCCAAACCAGAAAAAACACAGGATCTGTTTAACAGGTATGTGAAAAACTCGAAACTGTGAGCCTGATGAGGGCAAATCTTAGACCTAACCTTGACCTAGCATGCGTTATCCTCTAAAATATTGAGCGAAACCAGGTTTGATGGACTGTTTCAGTGTGGTACCACACTACTACGGGATCCAAACCAGAAAAAACCCAGGATCTGTTCAACAAGTATGTGAAAAACGCGAAAGTATGAGCCTGATGAGGTCAAATCCCAGACCAATCCCAGACTTAACTTTCGTTATCCTCTAAGATATTGATCGAAACCAGGTTTAATCGTCTGTTTCAGTCTGGTACCACATTACTACGTGATCCAAACCAGAAAAAACCCAGGATCAGTTCAACAAGTATGAGAGGAATGCGAAAGTATGAGTCTGATGAGTGAAAATCCCAGGGCTAACCTAGACCTTACATGCGTTATCCTCTAAAATATTCATCCAAACCAGGTTTCATGGACTGTTTCAGTGTGGTACCGCACTACTGCGTGATACAAACCAGAAAAAACCCAGCATCTGTTCAACAAGTATGTGAAAAACGCGAAAGTATGAGCCTGATGAGGGCGAATCCCAGACCTATGCCAGACCTAACTTGCGTTATCCTCTAAAATATTGATCGAAACCAGGTTTAATTGACTGTGTCAGCGTGGTACCACATTACTACGTGATACAATCCAGAAACAGCCCAGGATCTAGCCATGAAGAATGAGAGATATGCGAAAGTATGAGCCTGCTGAGGGCAAATCCTAGACCTAACCCAAACCTAACAGGCGTTATCCTCTAAAATATTTATCAAGACCAGGTTTAATTGATTGTTTCAGTGTGGTCCCACACTACAACGTGATCCAAACCAGAAAAAACCCAGGATCAGTTCAACAAGTATGTGAAGAATGCGAAAGTATGAGTCTGATGAGTGAAAATCCCAGGCCTAACCTAGCCCTAACATGCGTTATCCTCAAAAATATTGATCGAAACCTGGTTTAATCGACTGTTTCAGTGTGGTACCACATTACTATGCGATCCAAACCAGAAAATAACCCAGGATCTGTTCAACGAGTATGTGAAGTGTGCGAAAGTATGAGTCCGATGAGGGCAAATCCCATACCTATCCCAGACTTAACATGCGTTATCCTCTAAAATATTTATCAAGACCAGGTTTAATTGATTGTTTCAGTGTGGACCCACATTACTACGTGATCCAAACCTGAAAAATCCCAGGATCCGTTCAACAAGTATGTGAAGAATGCGAAAGTATGAGTCTGATGAGTGAAAATCCCAGGCCTGACCTAGACCTAACATGCGTTATTCTCTAAAATATTGAGCGAAACCAGGTTTAATGGACTGTTTCAGTGTGGTACCACACTACTACGGGATCCAAACCAGAAAAAACCCAGGATCTGTTCAACAAGTATGTGAATTGTGCGAAAGTATGAGTCTGATGAGGTCAAATCCCAGACCAATCCCAGACTTAACTTGCGTTATCCTCTAAAATATTGATCGGAACCAGGTTTAATCGACTGTTTCAGCGTGGTACCACATTACTACGTGATACAATCCAGGAACAGCCCAGGATCTAGCCATCAAGTATGAGAAATATGCGAAAGAATGAGCCTGATGAGAGCAAATCTCAGACCTAACCTAGACCTAACATGAATTATTCTCTAAAATATTCATCGAAACCAGGTTTAATCGTTTGTTTCAGTGTGGTACCACATTACTATGTGATCCAAACCAGAAAATAACCCAGGATCTGTTCAACGAGTATGTGAAGTGTGCGAAAGTATGAGTTTGATGAGGTCAAATCCCAGACCTATCCCAAACCTAACTATGCGTTATCCTCTAAAATATTGATCAAAACCACGTTTAATCGACTGTTTCAGTGTGGTACCACATTAGTACGTGATCCATACCAGAAAAAACCCAGGATCCGTTCAACAAGTATGTGAAGAATGCGAAAGTATGAGTCTGAAGGGTGAAAATACCAGACCTAACCTGGACCTAACATGCGTTATCCTCTAAAATATTGATCCAAACCAGGTTTAATGGACTGTTTCAGTGTGGTACCACACTACTACGTGATCCAAACCAGAGAAAACCCAGGATCTGTTCAACAAGTATGTGAAAAACGCGAAAGTATGAGCCTGATGAGGTTAAATCCCAGACCTATCCCAGACCTAACTTGCGTTGTCCTCTAAGATATTGATGGAAACCAGGTTTAATTGACTGTTTCAGTGTTGTACTTCATTACTACGTGATACAGACCAGAAAAAACACAGGATCTGTTCAACAAGTATGTGAAAAACGCGAAAGAACGAGCCTGATGAGAGCAAATCCCAGACCTAACCTAGACCTAACATGAATTATTCTCTAAAATATTGATCGAAACCAGGTTTAATCGACTGTTTCAGTGTGGTACCACATTACTATGTGATCCAAACCAGAAAATAACCCAGGATCTGTTCAACGAGTACGTGAAGTGTGCGAAAGTATGAGTCTGATGAGGTCAAATCCCAGGCCTATCCCAAACCTAACATGCGTTATCCTCTAAAATATTGATCCAAACCAGGTTTAATGGACTGTTTCAGTGTGGTACCACACTACTACGTGATCCAAACCAGAAAAAACCCAGGATCTGTTCAACAAGTATGTGAAAAACGCGAAAGTATGAGCCTGATGAGGGCAAATCCCAGACCAATCCCAGACCTAACTTGCGTTGTCCTCTAAGATATTGATGGAAACCAGGTTTAATTGACTGTTTCAGTGTTGTACTTCATTACTACCTGATGCAATCCAGAAAAAGCCCAGGATCTAGCCATCAAGTATGAGAAATATGCGAAAGAATGAGCCTGATGAGAGCAAATCTCAGACCTAACCTAGACCTAACATGAATTATTCTCTAAAATATTTATCAAGACCAGGTTTAATTGATTGTTTCAGTGTGGACCCACATTACTACGTGATCCAAACCAGAAAAAACCCAGGATCCGTTCAACAAGAATGTGAAGAATGCGAAAGTATGAGTCTGATGAGTGAAAATCCCAGGCCTAACCTAGACCTAATATGCGTTATCCTCAAAAATATTGATCGAAACCTGGTTTAATCGACTGTTTCAGTGTGGTACCACATTACTATGTGATCCAAACCAGAAAATAACCCAGGATCTGTTCAACGAGTATGTGAAGTGTGCGAAAGTATGAGTCTGATGAGGGCAAATCCCAGACCTATCCCAGACCTAACTTGCGTTATCCACTAAAATATTGATCGAAACCAGGTTTAACCGACTGTTTCAGTGTGGAACCACATTGCTACGTGATCCAAACCAGAAAAAATCCCAGTTTCAGTTCAACAAGTATGTGAAGAATGCGAAAGTATGAGTCTGATGAATGAAAATCCCAGGCCTAACCTAGACCTAACATGCGTTGTCCTCAAAAATATTGATCGAAACCTGGTTTAATCGACAGTTTCAGTGTGGTACCACATTACTATGTGATCCAAACCAGAAAATAACCCAGGATCTGTTCAACGAGTATGTGAAGTGTGCGAAAGTATGAGTCTGATGAGGGCAAATCCCAGACCTATCCCAGACCTATCATGCGTTATCCTCTAAAATATTTATCAAGACCAGGTTTAATTGATTGTTTCAGTGTGGACCCACATTACTACGTGATCCAAACCAGAAAAAACCCAGGATCCGTTCAACAAGTATGTGAAGAATGCGAAAGTATGAGTCTGATGAGTGAAAATCCCAGGCCTAACCTAGACCTAATATGCGTTATCCTCAAAAATATTGATCGAAACCTGGTTATAATCGACAGTTTCAGTGTGGTACCACATTACTATGTGATCCAAACCAGAAAATAACCCAGGATCTGTTCAACGAGTATGTGAAGTGTGCGAAAGTATGAGTCTGATGAGGGCAAATCCCAGACCTATCCCAGACCGAACACGCGTTATCCTCTAAAATATTTATCAAGACCAGGTTTAATTGATTGTTTCAGTGTGGACCCACATAACTACGTGATCCAAACCAGAAAAAACCCAGGATCCGTTCAACAAGTATGTGAAGAATGCGAATGTATGAGTCTGATCAGTGAAAATCTCAGGCCTTACCTAGACCTAACTTGCGTTGTCCTCTAAAATATTGATGGAAACCAGGTTTCATTGACTGTTTCAGTGTGGTACTACATTACTACGTGATGCAATCCAGAAAAAGCTCAGGATCTAGCCATCAAGTATGAGAAATATGCGAAAGAATGAGCCTGATGAGAGCAAATCCCAGACCTATCCCAGACCTAACTTGCGTTAACCTACAAAATATTTATCAAGGCCAGGTTTAATTGAATGTTTCAGTGTGGTACCACACTACTACGTGATCCAAACCAGAGAAAACCCAGGATCTGTTCAACAAGTATGTGAAAAACGCGAAAGTATGAGCCTGATGAGGGCAAATCCCAGACCTATCCCAGACCTAACTTGCGTTGTCCTCTAAGATATTGATGGAAACCAGGTTTAATTGACTGTTTCAGTGTTGTACTTCATTACTACGTGATGCAATCCAGAAAAAGCCCAGGATCTAGCCATCAAGTATGAGAAATATGCGAAAGAATGAGCCTGATGAGAGCAAATCTCAGACCTAACCTAGACCTAACATGAATTATTCTCTAAAATATTTATCAAGACCAGGTTTAATTGATTGTTTCAGTGTGGACCCACATTACTACGTGATCCAAACCAGAAAAAACCCAGGATCCGTTCAACAAGAATGTGAAGAATGCGAAAGTATGAGTCTGATGAGTGAAAATCCCAGGCCTAACCTAGACCTAATATGCGTTATCCTCAAAAATATTGATCGAAACCTGGTTTAATCGACTGTTTCAGTGTGGTACCACATTACTATGTGATCCAAACCAGAAAATAACCCAGGATCTGTTCAACGAGTATGTGAAGTGTGCGAAAGTATGAGTCTGATGAGGGCAAATCCCAGACCTATCCCAGACCTAACTTGCGTTATCCACTAAAATATTGATCGAAACCAGGTTTAACCGACTGTTTCAGTGTGGAACCACATTGCTACGTGATCCAAACCAGAAAAAATCCCAGTTTCAGTTCAACAAGTATGTGAAGAATGCGAAAGTATGAGTCTGATGAATGAAAATCCCAGGCCTAACCTAGACCTAACATGCGTTGTCCTCAAAAATATTGATCGAAACCTGGTTTAATCGACAGTTTCAGTGTGGTACCACATTACTATGTGATCCAAACCAGAAAATAACCCAGGATCTGTTCAACGAGTATGTGAAGTGTGCGAAAGTATGAGTCTGATGAGGGCAAATCCCAGACCTATCCCAGACCTATCATGCGTTATCCTCTAAAATATTTATCAAGACCAGGTTTAATTGATTGTTTCAGTGTGGACCCACATTACTACGTGATCCAAACCAGAAAAAACCCAGGATCCGTTCAACAAGTATGTGAAGAATGCGAAAGTATGAGTCTGATGAGTGAAAATCCCAGGCCTAACCTAGACCTAATATGCGTTATCCTCAAAAATATTGATCGAAACCTGGTTATAATCGACTGTTTCAGTGTGGTACCACATTACTATGTGATCCAAACCAGAAAATAACCCAGGATCTGTTCAACGAGTATGTGAAGTGTGCGAAAGTATGAGTCTGATGAGGGCAAATCCCAGACCTATCCCAGACCGAACACGCGTTATCCTCTAAAATATTTATCAAGACCAGGTTTAATTGATTGTTTCAGTGTGGACCCACATAACTACGTGATCCAAACCAGAAAAAACCCAGGATCCGTTCAACAAGTATGTGAAGAATGCGAATGTATGAGTCTGATCAGTGAAAATCTCAGGCCTTACCTAGACCTAACTTGCGTTGTCCTCTAAAATATTGATGGAAACCAGGTTTCATTGACTGTTTCAGTGTGGTACTACATTACTACGTGATGCAATCCAGAAAAAGCTCAGGATCTAGCCATCAAGTATGAGAAATATGCGAAAGAATGAGCCTGATGAGAGCAAATCCCAGACCTATCCCAGACCTAACTTGCGTTAACCTACAAAATATTTATCAAGGCCAGGTTTAATTGAATGTTTCAGTGTGGTACCACACTACTACGTGATCCAAACCAGAGAAAACCCAGGATCTGTTCAACAAGTATGTGAAAAACGCGAAAGTATGAGCCTGATGAGGGCAAATCCCAGACCTATCCCAGACCTAACTTGCGTTGTCCTCTAAGATATTGATGGAAACCAGGTTTAATTGACTGTTTCAGTGTTGTACTTCATTACTACGTGATGCAATCCAGAAAAAGCCCAGGATCTAGCCATCAAGTATGAGAAATATGCGAAAGAACGAGCCTGATGAGAGCAAATCCCAGACCTAACCTAGACCTAACATGAATTATTCTCTAAAATATTGATCGAAACCAGGTTTAATGGACTGTTTCAGTGTGGTACCACATTAGTACGTGATCCATACCAGAAAAAACCCAGCATCCGTTCAACAAGTATGTGAAGAATGCGAAAGTATGAGTCTGAAGGGTGAAAATCCCAGACCTAACCTAGACCTAACATGCGTTATCCTCTAAAATATTGATCCATACCAGGTTTAATGGACTGTTTCAGTGTGGTACCACACTACTACGTGATCCAAACCAGAGAAAACCCAGGATCTGTTCAACGAGTATGTGAAGTGTGCGAAAGTATGAGTCTGATGAGGTCAAATCCCAGACCTATCCCAAACCTAACTATGCGTTATCCTCTAAAATATTGATCAAAACCAGGTTGAATCGACTGTTTCAGTGTGGCACCACACTACTACGTGATCCAAACCAGAAAAAACCCAGGATCCGTTCAACAAGTATGTGAAGAATGCGAAAGTATGAGTCTGATGAGTGAAAATCCCAGGGCTAACCTAGACCTAACATGCGTTATCCTCTAAACAATTCATCCAAACCAGGTTTAATGGACTGTTTCATTGTGGTACCACACTACTACGTGATACAGACCAGAAAAAACCCAGGATCTGTTCAACAAGTATGTGAAAAACGCGAAAGTATGAGCCTGATGAGGGCGAATCCCAGACCTATGCCAGACCTAACTTGCGTTATACTCTAAAATATTTATCAAGACCAGGTTTAATTGAATGTTTCAGTGTGGTACCACATTACTACGTGATCCAAACCAGAAAAAACCCAGGATCCGTTCAACAAGTATGTGAAGAATGCGAAAGTATGAGTCTGATGAGTGAAAATCCCAGGGCTAACCTAGACCTAACTTGCGTTGTCCTCTAAGATATTGATGGAAACCAGGTTTAATTGACTGTTTCAGTGTTGTACTTCATTACTACGTGATACAGACCAGAAAAAACCCAGGATCTGTTCAACATGTATGTGAAAAACGCGAAAGAACGAGCCTGATGAGAGCAAATCCCAGACCTAACCTAGACCTAACATGAATTATTCTCTAAAATATTGATCAAAACCACGTTTAATGGACTGTTTCAGTGTGGTACCACATTAGTACGTGATCCATACCAGAAAAAACCCAGCATCCGTTCAACAAGTATGTGAAGAATGCGAAAGTATGAGTCTGAAGGGTGAAAATCCCAGACCTAACCTAGACCTAACATGCGTTATCCTCTAAAATATTGATCCAAACCAGGTTTAATGGACTGTTTCAGTGTGGTACCACACTACTACGTGATCCAAACCAGAGAAAACCCAGGATCTGTTCAACAAGTATGTGAAAAACGCGAAAGTATGAGCCTGATGAGGGCAAATCCCAGACCTATCCCAGACCTAACTTGCGTTGTCCTCTAAGATATTGATGGAAACCAGGTTTAATTGACTGTTTCAGTGTTGTACTTCATTACTACGTGATGCAATCCAGAAAAAGCCCAGGATCTAGCCATCAAGTATGAGAAATATGCGAAAGAACGAGCCTGATGAGAGCAAATCCCAGACCTAACCTAGACCTAACATGAATTATTCTCTAAAATATTGATCGAAACCAGGTTTAATCGACTTTTTCAGTGTGGCACCACACTACTACGTGATCCAAACCAGAAAAAACCCAGGATCCGTTCAACAAGTATGTGAAGAATGCGAAAGTATGAGTCTGATGTGTGAAAATCCCAGGGCTAACCTAGACCTAACATGCGTTATCCTCTAAACAATTCATCCAAACCAGGTTTAATGGACTGTTTCAGTGTGGTACCACACTACTACGTGATACAGACCAGGAAAACCCCAGGATCTGTTCAACAAGTATGTGAAAAACGCGAAAGTATGAGCCTGATGAGGGCGAATCCCAGACCTATGCCAGACCTAACTTGCGTTATCCTCTAAAATATTTATCAAGACCAGGTTTAATAGAATGTTTCAGTGTGGTACCACATTACTACCTGAACCAAACCAGAAAAAACCCAGGATCTGTTCAACGAGTATGTGAAGTGTGCGAAAGTATGAGTCTGATGAGGTCAAATCCCAGACCTATCCCAGACCTAACATGCGTTATCCTCTAAAATATTGATCAAAACCAGGTTGAATCGACTGTTTCAGTGTGGCACCACATTACTACGTGATCCAAACCAGAAAAAACCCAGGATCCGTTCAACAAGTATGTGAAGAATGCGAAAGTATGAGTCTGATGAGTGAAAATCCCAGGGCTAACCTAGACCTAACTTGCGTTGTCCTCTAAGATATTGATGGAAACCAGGTTTAATTGACTGTTTCAGTGTTGTACTTCATTACTACGTGATACAGACCAGAAAAAACCCAGGATCTGTTCAACAAGTATGTGAAAAACGCGAAAGAACGAGCCTGATGAGAGCAAATCCCAGACCTAACCTAGACCTAACATGAATTATTCTCTAAAATATTGATCGAAACCAGGTTTAATCGACTGTTTCAGTGTGGTACCACATTACTATGTGATCCAAACCAGAAAATAACCCAGGATCTGTTCAACGAGTATGTGAAGTGTGCGAAAGTATGAGTCTGATGAGGTCAAATCCCAGGCCTATCCCAAACCTAACATGCGTTATCCTCTAAAATATTGATCCAAACCAGGTTTAATGGACTGTTTCAGTGTGGTACCACACTACTACGTTATCCAAACCAGAAAAAACCCAGGATCTGTTCAACAAGTATGTGAAAAACGCGAAAGTATGAGCCTGATGAGGGCAAATCCCAGACCAATCCCAGACCTAACTTGCGTTTCCTCTAAGATATTGATGGAAACCAGGTTTAATTAACTGTTTCAGTGTTGTACTTCATTACTACCTGATGCAATCCAGAAAAAGCCCAGGATCTAGCCATCAAGTATGAGAAATATGCGAAAGAATGAGCCTGATGAGAGCAAATCTCAGACCTAACCTAGACCTAACATGAATTATTCTCTAAAATATTCATCGAAACCAGGTTTAATCGACAGTTTCAGTGTGGTACCACACTACTGCGTGATACAAACCAGAAAATAACCCAGGATCTGTTCAACGAGTATGTGAAGTGTGCGAAAGTATGAGTCTGATGAGGTCAAATCCCAGACCAATCCCAGACTTAACTTGCGTTATCCTCTAAAATATTGATCGAAACCAGGTTTAATCGACTGTTTCAGTGTGGTACCACATTACTACGTGATCCAAACCAGAAAAAACCCAGGATCAGTTCAACAAGTATAAGAAGAATGCGAAAGTATGAGTCTGATGAGTGAAAATCCCAGGCCTAACCTAGACCTAACATGCGTTATCCTCAAAAATATTGATCGAAACCTGGTTTAATCGACTGTTTCAGTTTGGTACCACAATACTATGTGATCCAAACCAGAAAATAACCCAGGATCTGTTCAACGAGTATGTGAAGTGTGCGTAGGTATGAGTCTGATGTGGGCAAATCCCAGACCTATCCCAGACCTAACTTGCGTTATCCACTAAAATATTGATCGAAACCAGGTTTAACCGACTGTTACAGTGTGGAACCACATTGCTACGTGATCCAAACCAGAAAAAAACCCAGTTTCAGTTCAACAAGTATGTGAAGAATGCGAAAGTATGAGTCTGATGAGTGAAAATCCCAGGCCTAACCTAGACCTAACATGCGTTGTCCTCAAAAATATTGATCGAAACCTGGTTTAATCGACAGTTTCAGTGTGGTACCACATTACAATGTGATCCAAACCAGAAAATAACCCAGGATCTGTTCAACGAGTATGTGAAGTGTGCGAAAGTATGAGTCTGATGAGGGCAAATCCCAGACCTATCCCAGACCTAACATGCGTTATCCTCTAAAATATTTATCAAGACCAGGTTTAATTGATTATTTCAGTGTGGACCCACATTACTACGTGATCCAAACCAGAAAAAACCCAGGATCCGTTCAACAAGTATGTGAAGAATGCGAAAGTATGAGTCTGATGAGTGAAAATCCCAGGCCTAACCTAGACCTAATATGCGTTATCCTCAAAAATATTGATCGAAACCTGGTTTAATCGACTGTTTCAGTGTGGTACCACATTACTATGTGATCCAAACCAGAAAATAACCCAGGATCTGTTCAACGAGTATGTGAAGTGTGCGAAAGTATGAGTCTGATGAGGGCAAATCCCAGACCTATCCCAGACCTAACTTGCGTTATCCACTAAAATATTGATCGAAACCAGGTTTAACCGACTGTTTCAGTGTGGAACCACATTGCTACGTGATCCAAACCAGAAAAAAACCCAGTTTCAGTTCAACAAGTATGTGAAGAATGCGAAAGTATGAGTCTGATGAGTGAAAATCCCAGGCCTAACCTAGACCTAACATGCGTTGTCCTCAAAAATATTGATCGAAACCTGGTTGAATCGACAGTTTCAGTGTGGTACCACATTACTATGTGATCCAAACCAGAAAATAACCCAGGATCTGTTCAACGAGTATGTGAAGTGTGCGAAAGTATGAGTCTGATGAGGGCAAATCCCAGACCTATCCCAGACCTAACATGCGTTATCCTCTAAAATATTTATCAAGACCAGGTTTAATTGATTGTTTCAGTGTGGACCCACATTACTACGTGATCCAAACCAGAAAAAACCCAGGATCCGTTCAACAAGTATGTGAAGAATGCGAAAGTATGAGTCTGATGAGTGAAAATCCCAGGCCTAACCTAGACCTAATATGCGTTATCCTCAAAAATATTGATCGAAACCTGGTTTAATCGACTGTTTCAGTGTGGTACCACATTACTATGTGATCCAAACCAGAAAATAACCCAGGATCTGTTCAACGAGTATGTGAAGTGTGCGAAAGTATGAGTCTGATGAGGGCAAATCCCAGACCTATCCCAGACCTAATACGCGTTATCCTCTAAAATATTTATCAAGACCAGGTTTAATTGATTGTTTCAGTGTGGACCCTCATAACTACGTGATCCAAACCAGAAAAAACCCAGGATCCGTTCAACAAGTATGTGAAGAATGCGAATGTATGAGTCTGATCAGTGAAAATCTCAGGCCTTACCTAGACCTAACTTGCGTTGTCCTCTAAAATATTGATGGAAACCAGGTTTCATTGACTGTCTCAGTGTGGTACTACATTACTACGTGATGCAATCCAGAAAAAGCTCAGGATCTAGCCATCAAGTATGAGAAGTATGCGAAAGAATGAGCCTGATGAGAGCAAATCCCAGACCTATCCCAGACCTAACTTGCGTTAACCTCCAAAATATTTATCAAGGCCAGGTTTAATTGAATGTTTCAGTGTGGTACCACATTACTATGTGATCCAAACCAGAAAATAATGCAGGATCTGTTCAACGAGTACGTGAAGTGTGCGAAAGTATGAGTCTGATGAGGGCAAATCCCAGACCTATCCCGGACCTAACATACGTTATCCTCTAAAATATTTATCAAGACCAGGTTTAATTGATTGTTTCAGTGTGGACCCACATTACTACGTGAACCAAACCAGAAAAAAACCCAGGATCCGTTCAACAAGTATGTGAAAAACGCGAAAGTATGAGCCTGATGAGGGCAAATCCCAGACCTGTCCCAGACCTAACTTGCGTTATCCTCTAAAATATTGATCGAAGCCAAGTTTAATCGACTGTATCAGTGTGGAACCACATTACTACGTGATCCAAGCCAGAAAAAAACCCAGGATCTTGTCAAGGAGTATATGAAGTGTGCGAAAGTATGGGTCTGATGAGGGCTAATCCCAGACCTATCCCAGACCTAGCTTGCGTGATCCTGTAAGATATTGATCGAAACCAGGTTTAATTGACTGTTTTAGTGTGGTACCACATTACTACGTGATCCAAACCAGAAAATAATGCAGGATCTGTTCAACGAGTATGTGAAGTGTGCGAAAGTATGAGCCTGCTGAGGGCAAATCCTAGACCTAACCCAAACCTAACACGCGTTATCCTCTAAAATATTTATCAAGACCAGGTTTAATTGATTGTTTCATTGTGGACCCACATTACTACGTGATCCAAACCCGAAAAAACCCAGGATCCGTTCAACAAGTATGTGAAGAATGCGAAAGTATGAGTCTGATGAGTGAAAATCCCAGGCCTGACCTAGACCTATCTTGCGTTGTCCTCTAAGATATTGATGGAAACCAGGTTTAATTGACTGTTTCAGTGTTGTACTTCATTACTACGTGATACAGACCAGAAAAAACCCAGGATCTGTTCAACAAGTATGTGAAAAACGCGAAAGAACGAGCCTGATGAGAGCAAATCCCAGACCTAACCTAGACCTAACATGAATTATTCTCTAAAATATTGATCGAAACCAGGTTTAATCGACTGTTTCAGTGTGGTACCACATTACTATGTGATCCAAACCAGAAAATAACCCAGGATCTGTTCAACGAGTATGTGAAGTGTGCGAAAGTATGAGTCTGATGAGGTCAAATCCCAGGCCTATCCCAAACCTAACATGCGTTATCCTCTAAAATATTGATCCAAACCAGGTTTAATGGACTGTTTCAGTGTGGTACCACACTACTACGTTATCCAAACCAGAAAAAACCCAGGATCTGTTCAACAAGTATGTGAAAAACGCGAAAGTATGAGCCTGATGAGGGCAAATCCCAGACCAATCCCAGACCTAACTTGCGTTTCCTCTAAGATATTGATGGAAACCAGGTTTAATTAACTGTTTCAGTGTTGTACTTCATTACTACCTGATGCAATCCAGAAAAAGCCCAGGATCTAGCCATCAAGTATGAGAAATATGCGAAAGAATGAGCCTGATGAGAGCAAATCTCAGACCTAACCTAGACCTAACATGAATTATTCTCTAAAATATTCATCGAAACCAGGTTTAATCGACAGTTTCAGTGTGGTACCACACTACTGCGTGATACAAACCAGAAAATAACCCAGGATCTGTTCAACGAGTATGTGAAGTGTGCGAAAGTATGAGTCTGATGAGGTCAAATCCCAGACCAATCCCAGACTTAACTTGCGTTATCCTCTAAAATATTGATCGAAACCAGGTTTAATCGACTGTTTCAGTGTGGTACCACATTACTACGTGATCCAAACCAGAAAAAACCCAGGATCAGTTCAACAAGTATAAGAAGAATGCGAAAGTATGAGTCTGATGAGTGAAAATCCCAGGCCTAACCTAGACCTAACATGCGTTATCCTCAAAAATATTGATCGAAACCTGGTTTAATCGACTGTTTCAGTTTGGTACCACAATACTATGTGATCCAAACCAGAAAATAACCCAGGATCTGTTCAACGAGTATGTGAAGTGTGCGTAGGTATGAGTCTGATGTGGGCAAATCCCAGACCTATCCCAGACCTAACTTGCGTTATCCACTAAAATATTGATCGAAACCAGGTTTAACCGACTGTTACAGTGTGGAACCACATTGCTACGTGATCCAAACCAGAAAAAAACCCAGTTTCAGTTCAACAAGTATGTGAAGAATGCGAAAGTATGAGTCTGATGAGTGAAAATCCCAGGCCTAACCTAGACCTAACATGCGTTGTCCTCAAAAATATTGATCGAAACCTGGTTTAATCGACAGTTTCAGTGTGGTACCACATTACAATGTGATCCAAACCAGAAAATAACCCAGGATCTGTTCAACGAGTATGTGAAGTGTGCGAAAGTATGAGTCTGATGAGGGCAAATCCCAGACCTATCCCAGACCTAACATGCGTTATCCTCTAAAATATTTATCAAGACCAGGTTTAATTGATTATTTCAGTGTGGACCCACATTACTACGTGATCCAAACCAGAAAAAACCCAGGATCCGTTCAACAAGTATGTGAAGAATGCGAAAGTATGAGTCTGATGAGTGAAAATCCCAGGCCTAACCTAGACCTAATATGCGTTATCCTCAAAAATATTGATCGAAACCTGGTTTAATCGACTGTTTCAGTGTGGTACCACATTACTATGTGATCCAAACCAGAAAATAACCCAGGATCTGTTCAACGAGTATGTGAAGTGTGCGAAAGTATGAGTCTGATGAGGGCAAATCCCAGACCTATCCCAGACCTAACTTGCGTTATCCACTAAAATATTGATCGAAACCAGGTTTAACCGACTGTTTCAGTGTGGAACCACATTGCTACGTGATCCAAACCAGAAAAAAACCCAGTTTCAGTTCAACAAGTATGTGAAGAATGCGAAAGTATGAGTCTGATGAGTGAAAATCCCAGGCCTAACCTAGACCTAACATGCGTTGTCCTCAAAAATATTGATCGAAACCTGGTTGAATCGACAGTTTCAGTGTGGTACCACATTACTATGTGATCCAAACCAGAAAATAACCCAGGATCTGTTCAACGAGTATGTGAAGTGTGCGAAAGTATGAGTCTGATGAGGGCAAATCCCAGACCTATCCCAGACCTAACATGCGTTATCCTCTAAAATATTTATCAAGACCAGGTTTAATTGATTGTTTCAGTGTGGACCCACATTACTACGTGATCCAAACCAGAAAAAACCCAGGATCCGTTCAACAAGTATGTGAAGAATGCGAAAGTATGAGTCTGATGAGTGAAAATCCCAGGCCTAACCTAGACCTAATATGCGTTATCCTCAAAAATATTGATCGAAACCTGGTTTAATCGACTGTTTCAGTGTGGTACCACATTACTATGTGATCCAAACCAGAAAATAACCCAGGATCTGTTCAACGAGTATGTGAAGTGTGCGAAAGTATGAGTCTGATGAGGGCAAATCCCAGACCTATCCCAGACCTAATACGCGTTATCCTCTAAAATATTTATCAAGACCAGGTTTAATTGATTGTTTCAGTGTGGACCCTCATAACTACGTGATCCAAACCAGAAAAAACCCAGGATCCGTTCAACAAGTATGTGAAGAATGCGAATGTATGAGTCTGATCAGTGAAAATCTCAGGCCTTACCTAGACCTAACTTGCGTTGTCCTCTAAAATATTGATGGAAACCAGGTTTCATTGACTGTCTCAGTGTGGTACTACATTACTACGTGATGCAATCCAGAAAAAGCTCAGGATCTAGCCATCAAGTATGAGAAGTATGCGAAAGAATGAGCCTGATGAGAGCAAATCCCAGACCTATCCCAGACCTAACTTGCGTTAACCTCCAAAATATTTATCAAGGCCAGGTTTAATTGAATGTTTCAGTGTGGTACCACATTACTATGTGATCCAAACCAGAAAATAATGCAGGATCTGTTCAACGAGTACGTGAAGTGTGCGAAAGTATGAGTCTGATGAGGGCAAATCCCAGACCTATCCCGGACCTAACATACGTTATCCTCTAAAATATTTATCAAGACCAGGTTTAATTGATTGTTTCAGTGTGGACCCACATTACTACGTGAACCAAACCAGAAAAAAACCCAGGATCCGTTCAACAAGTATGTGAAAAACGCGAAAGTATGAGCCTGATGAGGGCAAATCCCAGACCTGTCCCAGACCTAACTTGCGTTATCCTCTAAAATATTGATCGAAGCCAAGTTTAATCGACTGTATCAGTGTGGAACCACATTACTACGTGATCCAAGCCAGAAAAAAACCCAGGATCTTGTCAAGGAGTATATGAAGTGTGCGAAAGTATGGGTCTGATGAGGGCTAATCCCAGACCTATCCCAGACCTAGCTTGCGTGATCCTGTAAGATATTGATCGAAACCAGGTTTAATTGACTGTTTTAGTGTGGTACCACATTACTACGTGATCCAAACCAGAAAATAATGCAGGATCTGTTCAACGAGTATGTGAAGTGTGCGAAAGTATGAGCCTGCTGAGGGCAAATCCTAGACCTAACCCAAACCTAACACGCGTTATCCTCTAAAATATTTATCAAGACCAGGTTTAATTGATTGTTTCATTGTGGACCCACATTACTACGTGATCCAAACCCGAAAAAACCCAGGATCCGTTCAACAAGTATGTGAAGAATGCGAAAGTATGAGTCTGATGAGTGAAAATCCCAGGCCTGACCTAGACCTAACATGCGTTATTCTCTAAAATATTGAGCGAAACCAGGTTTAATGGACTGTTTCAGTGTGGTACCACACTACTACGGGATCCAAACCAGAAAAAACCCAGGATCTGTTCAACAAGTATGTGAATTGTGCGAAAGTATGAGTCTGATGAGGTCAAATCCCAGACCAATCCCAGACTTAACTTGCGTTATCCTCTAAAATATTGATCGGAACCAGGTTTAATCGACTGTTTTAGCGTGGTACCACATTACTACGTGATACAATCCAGGAACAGCCCAGGATCTAGCCATCAAGTATGAGAAATATGCGAAAGAATGAGCCTGATGAGAGCAAATCTCAGACCTAACCTAGACCTAACATGAATTATTCTCTAAAATATTCATCGAAACCAGGTTTAATCGACTGTTTCAGTGTGGTACCACATTACTATGTGATCCAAACCGGAAAATAACCCAGGATCTGTTCAACGAGTATGTGAAGTGTGCGAAAGTATGAGTCTGATGAGGTCAAATCCCAGACCTATCCCAAACCTAACTATGCGTTATCCTCTAAAATATTGATCAAAACCACGTTTAATGGACTGTTTCAGTGTGGTACCACATTAGTACGTGATCCATACCAGAAAAAACCCAGCATCCGTTCAACAAGTATGTGAAGAATGCGAAAGTATGAGTCTGAAGGGTGAAAATCCCAGACCTAACCTAGACCTAACATGCGTTATCCTCTAAAATATTGATCCAAACCAGGTTTAATGGACTGTTTCAGTGTGGTACCACACTACTACGTGATCCAAACCAGAGAAAACCCAGGATCTGTTCAACAAGTATGTGAAAAACGCGAAAGTATGAGCCTGATGAGGGCAAATCCCAGACCTATCCCAGACCTAACTTGCGTTGTCCTCTAAGATATTGATGGAAACCAGGTTTAATTGACTGTTTCAGTGTTGTACTTCATTACTACGTGATGCAATCCAGAAAAAGCCCAGGATCTAGCCATCAAGTATGAGAAATATGCGAAAGAACGAGCCTGATGAGAGCAAATCCCAGACCTAACCTAGACCTAACATGAATTATTCTCTAAAATATTGATCGAAACCAGGTTTAATCGACTGTTTCAGTGTGGTACCACATTACTATGTGATCCAAACCAGAAAATAACCCAGGATCTGTTCAACGAGTATGTGAAGTGTGCGAAAGTATGAGTCTGATGAGGTCAAATCCCAGACCTATCCCAAACCTAACTATGCGTTATCCTCTAAAATATTGATCAAAACCAGGTTGAATCGACTGTTTCAGTGTGGCACCACACTACTACGTGATCCAAACCAGAAAAAACCCAGGATCCGTTCAACAAGTATGTGAAGAATGCGAAAGTATGAGTCTGATGAGTGAAAATCCCAGGGCTAACCTAGACCTAACATGCGTTATCCTCTAAACAATTCATCCAAACCAGGTTTAATGGACTGTTTCAGTGTGGTACCACACTACTACGTGATACAGACCAGAAAAAACCCAGGATCTGTTCAACAAGTATGTGAAAAACGCGAAAGTATGAGCCTGATGAGGGCGAATCCCAGACCTATGCCAGACCTAACTTGCGTTATCCTCTAAAATATTTATCAAGACCAGGTTTAATTGAATGTTTCAGTGTGGTACCACATTACTACCTAAACCAAACCAGAAAAAACCCAGGATCCGTTCAGCAAGTATGTGAAGAATGCGAAAGTATGAGTCTCATGAGCGAAAATCCCAGACCTAACCTAGACCTAACATGCGTTATCCTCTAAAATATTGATCCAAACCAGGTTTAATGGACTGTTTCAGTGTGGTACCACACTACTACGTGATCCAAACCAGAAAAAACCCAGGATCTGTTCAACAAGTATGTGAAAAACGCGAAAGTATGAGCCTGATGAGGGCAAAACCAAGACCAATCCCAGACCTAACTTGCGTTGTCCTCTAAGATATTGATGGAAACCAGGTTTAATTGACTGTTTCAGTGTTGTACTTCATTACTACCTGATGCAATCCAGAAAAAGCCCAGGATCTAGCCATCAAGTATGAGAAATATGCGAAAGAATGAGCCTGATGAGAGCAAATCTCAGACCTAACCTAGACCTAACATGAATTATTCTCTAAAATATTCATCGAAACCAGGTTTAATCGACTGTTTCAGTGTGGTACCACACTACTGCGTGATACAAACCAGAAAAACCCCAGGATCTGTTCAAGAAGTATGTGAAAAACGCGAAACTGTGAGCCTGATGAGGGCAAATCTTAGACCTAACCTTGACCTAACATGCGTAATTCTCTAAAATTTTTATCCAGACCAGGTTTCATAGAATGTTTCAGTGTGGTACCACTTTACTACGTGATCCAATCAAGAAATAGCCCAGGATCTAGCCATGAAGTATGAGAAATATGCGAAAGTATGAGCCTAATGAGAGCAAATCCCAGACCCAACCTAGACCTAACATGCGTTATCCTCTAAAATATTGAGCGGAACCAGGTTTGATGGACTGTTTCAGTGTGGTACTACACTACTACGTGATCCAAACCAGAAAAAACCCAGGATCAGTTCAACAAGTATGAGAGGATTGCGAAAGTATGAGCCTGATGAGGGCGAATCCCAGACCTATGCCAGACCTAACTTGCGTTATCCTCTAAAATATTGATCGAAACCAGGTTTAATTGACTGTGTCAGCGTGGTACCACATTACTACGTGATACAATCCAGAAGCAGCCCAGGATCTAGCCATGAAGTATGAGAGATATGCGAAAGTATGAGCCTGCTGAGGGCAAATCCTAGACCTAACCCAAACCTAACAGGCGTTATCCTCTAAAATATTTATCAAGACCAGGTTTAATTGATTGTTTCAGTGTGGTCCCACACTACAACGTGATCCAAACCAGAAAAAACCCAGGATCCGTTCTACAAGTATGTGAAGAATGCGAAAGTATGAGTCTGATGAGTGAAAATCCCAGGCCTAACCTAGACCTAACTTGCGTTATCCTCAAAAATATTGATCGAAACCTGGTTTAATCGACTGTTTCAGTGTGGTACCACGTTACTATGTGATCCAAACCAGAAAGTAACCCAGGATCTGTTCAACGAGTATGTGAAGTGTGCGAAAGTATAAGTCTGATGAGGTCAAATCCCAGACCAATCCCTGACATAACTTGCGTTATCCTCTAAAATATTGATCGAAACCAGGTTTAATCGACTGTTTCAGTGTGGTACCACACTACTACGTGATCCAAACCACAAAAAACCCAGGATCTGTTCGACAAGTATGTGAAAAACGCGAAACTGTGAGCCTGATGAGGGCAAATCCTAGACCTAACCCAAACCTAACATGCGTTATCCCCTAAAATATTTATCAAGACCAGGTTTAATTGAATGTTTCAGTGTGGTACCACTTTACTACGTGATCCAAAGCAGAAAAAACCCTCGATCAGGTCAACATGTATGTTAAAACTGCGAAAGTATGGCCCTGATGAGGGCAAATCCCAGGCCTAACCTAGACCTAACTTGCGTTATCCTCTAAAATATTGATCGAAACCAGGTTTAATTCGCTGTTTCAGCGTGGTACCACATTACTACGTCATACAATCCAGAAACAGCCCAGGATCTAGCCATCAAGTATGAGAAATATGCGAAAGAATGAGCCTGATGAGAGCAAATCCCAGACCTAACCTAGACCTAACATGAATTATTCTCTAAAATATTGTTCGACACCAGGTTTAATCGACTGTTTCAGTGTGGTACCACATTACTACGTGATCCAAACCAGTAAAAACCCAGGATCCGTTTAATAAGTATGTGAGGAATGCGAATGAATGAGTCTGATGAGTGAAAATCCCAGGTCTAACCTAGACCTAACATGCGTTATCCTCAAAAATATTGATCGAAACCTGGTTTAATCGACTGTTTCAGTGTGGTACCATATTACTATGTAATCCAAACCAGAAAATAACCCAGGATCCGTTCAACAAGTATGTGAAGAATGCGAAAGTATGAGTCTGATGGGTGAAAATCCCAGGCCTAACCTAGACCTAACATGCGTTATCCTGAAAAATATTGATCGAAACCTGGTTCAATCGACTGTTTCAGTGTGGTACCACATTACTATGTGATCCAAACCAGAAAATAACCCAGGATCTGTTCAACGAGTATGTGAAGTGTGCGAAAGTATGAGTCTGATGAGGTCAAATCCCAGACCAATCCCTGACTTAACTTGCGTTATCCTCTAAAATATTGATCGAAACCAGGTTTAATCGACTGTTTCAGTGTGGTACCACATTACTACGTGATCCAAACCTGAAAAAACCCAGGATCAGTTCAACAAGTATCAGAAGAATGCGAAAGTATGAGTCTGATGAGTGAAAATCCCAGGGCTAACCTAGACCTAACATGCGTTATCCTCTAAAATATTGATCCAAACCAGGTTTGATGGACTGTTTCAGTGTGGTACCACACTACTACGTGATACAAACCAGAAAAAACCCAGGATCCGTTCAACAAGTATGTGAAGAATGCGAAAGTATGAGTCTGATGAGTGAAAAAACCAGGCCTGACCTAGACCTAACATGCGTTATCCTCTAAAATATTGAGCGAAACCAGGTTTAATGGACTGTTTCAGTGTGGTACCACACTACTACGGGATCCAAACCAGAAAAAACCCGGGATCTGTTCAACTAGTATGTGAAAAACGCGAAAGTATGAGTCTGATGAGGGCAAATCACAGACCTATCCCAGACCTAACTTGCGATATCCTCTAAAATATTGATCGAAACCAGGTTTAATTGACAGTTTTAGTGTGGTACCACTTTACTACGTGATCCAAAGCAGAAAAAACCCTCGATCAGGTCAGCATGCATGTTAAAACTGCGAAAGTATGAGCCTGATGATGGCAAATCCCACACCTATCCCAGACCTAACATGCGTTATCCTCTAAAATATTTATCAAGACCAGGTTTAATTGAATGTTTCAGTGTGGTACCACATTACTACGTGATGCAATCCAGAAAAAGCCTAGGATCTAGGCATCAAGTATAAGAAATATGCGAAAGAATGAGCCTGATGAGGGCAAATCCTAGACCTAACCCAGACCTAACATGCGTTATCCTCTAAAATATTGATCGCAACCAGGTTTAAT
This sequence comes from Colletes latitarsis, assembly GCF_051014445.1. Taxonomy (NCBI): domain Eukaryota; kingdom Metazoa; phylum Arthropoda; class Insecta; order Hymenoptera; family Colletidae; genus Colletes; species Colletes latitarsis. Next base: position 28,664,943 of record NW_027488367.1, on the reverse strand, counting down.
GGACTGTTTCTGTGTGGTACCACACTACTACGTGATCCAAACCAGAAAAAACCCAGGATCTGTTCAACGAGTATGTGAAGAATGCGAAAGTATGGGTCTGATGAGTGAAAATCCCAGACCTAACCTAGACCTAACATGCGTTATCCTCTAAAATATTGATCCAAACCAGGTTTAATGGACTGTTTCAGTGTGGAACCACACTACTACGTGATCCAAACCAGAAAAAACCCAGGATCTGTTCAACAAGGATGTGAAAAACGCGAAAGTATGAGCCTGATGAGGGCAAATCCCTGACCTATCCCAGACCTAACTTGCGTTGTCCTCTAAGATACTGATGGAAACCAGGTTTAATTGACTGTTTCAGTGTTGTACTTCATTACTACGTGATGCAATCCAGAAAAAGCCCAGGATCTAGCCATCAAGTTTGAGAAATATGCGAAAGAATGAGCCTGATGAGAGCAAATCCCAGATCTAAACTAGACCTAACATGAATTATTCTCTTAAATATTGATCGAAACCAGGTGTAATTGATTGTTTCAGTGTGGTCCCACATTACTACGTGATCCAAACCAGAAAAAACCTAGGATCCGTTCAACAAGTATGTGAAGAATGCGAAAGTATGAGTCTGATGAGTGAAAATACCAGACCTAACCTAGACCTAACATGCGTTATCCTCAAAAATACTGATCGGAACCTGGTTTAATCGACTGTTTCAGTGTGGTACCACATTACTATGTGATCCAAACCAGAAAGTAACCCAGGATCTGTTCAACGAGTATGTCAAGTGTGCGAAAGTATGAGTCTGATGAGGGCAAATCCCAGACCTATCCCAGACCTAACTTGCGTTATCCTCAAAAATATTGATCGAAACCTGGTTTAATCGACTGTTTCACTGTGGTCCCACATTACTACGTGATGCAATCTAGAAAAAGCCCAGGATCTAGCCATCAAGTATGAGAAATATGCGAAAGAATGAGCCTGATGACAGCAAATCCCAGACCTAACCTAGACCTAACATGCGTTATCCTCTAAAATATTGAGCGAAACCAGGTTTAATGGACTGTTTCAGTATGGTACCACATTACTACGTGATCCAAACCAGAAACAACCCAGGATCTGTTCAACAAGTATGTGAAAAACGCGAAAATGTGAGCCTGATGAGGGCAAATCTTAGACCTAACCTTGACCTAACATGCGTTATCCTCTAAACTATTTATCCAGACCAGGTTTCATTTAATGTTTCGGTGTGGTACCACTTTACTACGTGATCCAATCCAGAAATAGCCCAGGATCTAGCCATGAAGTATGAGAAATATGCGAAAGTAAGAGCCTGATGAGGGCAAATCCTAGACCTATCCCAGACCTAACTTGCGTTATCCTCTAAAATATTGATCGAAATCAGGTTTAATTGACTGTTTCAGCGTGGTACCACATTACTACGTGATACAATCCAGAAACAGCCCAGGATCTAGCCATGAAGTATGAGCAATATGCGAAAGTATGAGCCTGATGAGGGCAAATCCTAGACCTAACCCAGACCTAACATGCGTTATCCTCTAAAATATTTATCAAGACCAGGTTTAATTGATTGTTTCAGTGTGGTCCCACATTACTACGTGATCCAAAACAGAAAAAACCCAGGATCTGTTCTACATGTATGAGAAATATGCGAAAGAATGAGCCTGATGAGAGCAAATCCCAGACCTAACCTAGACCTAACATGAATTATTCTCTAAAATATTGATCGAAACCAGGTTTAATTGACTGTTTCAGTGTGGTCCCACATTACTACGTGATCCAAACCAGAAAAAACCCAGGATCCGTTCAACAAGTATGTGAAGAATGCGAAAGTATGAGTCTGATGAGTGAAAATCCCAGGCCTAACCTAGACCTAACATGAATTATTCTCTAAAATATTGATCAAAACCAGATTTAATTGACTGTTTCAGTGTGGTCCCACATTACTACGTGATCCAAACCAGAAAAAACCCTCGATCAGGTCAACATGCATGTTAAAACTGCGAAAGTATGAGCCTGACGAGGGCAAATCACAGACCTAACCCAGACCTAACATGCGTTATCCTCTAAAATATTTATCAAGACCAGGTTTAATTTAATGTTTCAGTGTGATACCACAATACTACGTGATCCAAACCAGAAAAAACCCTGGATCTGTTCAACAAGTATGTGAAAAACGCGAGACTGTGAGCCTGATGAGGGCAAATCTTAGACCTAACCTTGACCTAACATGCGTTATCCTCTAAAATATTTATCCAGACCAGGTTTCATTGAATGTTTCAGTGTGGTACCACTTTACTACGTGATCCAATCCAGAAATAGCCCAGGATCTAGCCATGAAGTATGAGAAATATGCGAAAGTATGAGCCCGATGAGGGCAAATCCTAGACCTAACCCAGTCGTAACATGCGTTATTCTCTAAAATATTTATCAAGACCAGTTTTAATTGAATGTTTCAGTGTGGTACCACATTACTACGTGATCCAAACCAGGAAAAACCCAGGGTCAGTTCAACAAGTATGTGAAAAACGCGAAAGTATGAGCCTGATTAGGGCGAATCCCAGACCTATCCCAGACCTAACTTGCGTTATCCTCTAAAATATTGATCGAAACCAGGTTTAATTGACTGTTTCAGCGTGGTACCACATTACTACCTGATACAATCCAGAAACAGCCCAGGATCTAGCCATGAAGTATGAGAAATATGCGAAAGTATGAGCCTGATGAGGGCAAATCCTAGACCTAACCCAAACCTAACATGCGTTATCCTCTAAAATATTTATCAAGGCCAGGTTTAATTGAATGTTTCAGTGTGGTACCACATTACTACGTGAAACAAACCAGAAAAAAACAAGGATCAGTTCAACAAGTATGTGAAGAATGCGAAAGTATGAGTCTGATTGTTGAAAACCCCAGGGCTAACCTAGACCTAACATGAATTGTTCTCTAAAATAGTGATCGAAACCAGGTTTAATTGACTGTTTCAGTGTGGTCCCACATTACTACGTGATCCAAACCAGAAAAAACCCAGGATCCGTTCAACAAGTATGTGAAGAATGCGAAAGTATGAGTCTGATGAGGGCAAATTCTAGACATGACCCAGACCTAACATGCGTTATCCTCTAAAATATTTATCAAGACCAGGTTTAATTGAATGTTTCAGTGTGGTACCACATTACTACGTGAACCAAACCAGAAAATAACCCAGGATCTGTTCAACAAGTATGTGAAGACTGCGAAAGTATGAGTCTGATGAGGGCAAATCCCAGACATAACCCAGACCTAACATGCGTTATCCTCTGAAATATTTATCAAGACCAGGTTTAATTGAATGTTTCAGTGTGGTACCACATTACTACGTGATCCAATCCAGAAAAAGCCCAGGATCAGTTCAACAAGTACGTGAAAAACGCGAATGTATGAGCCTGATTAGGGCGAATCCCAGACCTATCCCAGACCTAACTTGCGTTATCCTCTAAAATATTGAGCGAAACCAGGTTTAATGGACTGTTTCAGTGTGGTACCACATTACTACGTGATACAATCCAGAAACAGCCCAGGATCTAGCCATGAAGTATGAGAAATATGCGAAAGGATGAGCCTGATGAGTGCAAATCCTAGACCTAACCCAAACCTAACATACGTTATCCTCTAAAATATTTATCAAGACCAGGTTTAATTGAATGTTTCAGTGTGGTACCACATTACTACGTGATCCAAACCAGAAAAAACCGAGGATCCGTACAACAGGTATGTGAAGAATGCGAAAGTATGAGTCTGATCAGTGAAAATCTCAGGCCTTACCTAGACCTAACTTGCGTTGTCTTCTAAAATATTGATGGAAACCTGGTTTCATTGACTGTTTCAGTGTGGTACCACATTACTACGTGAACCAAACCAGAAAATAACCCAGGATCTGTTCAACAAGTATGTGAAGACTGCGAAAGTATGAGTCTGATGAGGGCAAATCCCAGACATAACCCAGACCTAACATGCGTTATCCTCTAAAATATTTATCAAGACCAGGTTTAATTGAATGTTTCAGTGTGGTACCACATTACTACGTGATCCAATCCAGAAAAAGCCCAGGATCAGTTCAACAAGGACGTGAAAAACGCGAATGTATGAGCCTGATTAGGGCGAATCCCAGACCTATCCCAGACCTAACTTGCGTTATCCTCTAAAATATTGAGCGAAACCATGTTTAATGGACTGTTTCAGTGTGGTATCACATTACTACGTGATACAATCCTGAAACAGCCCAGGATCTAGCCATGAAGTATGAGAAATATGCGAAAGGATGAGCCTGATGACAGCAAATCCCAGACCTAACCTAGACCTAGCATGCGTTATCCTCTAAAATATTGAGCTAAACCTGGTTTAATGGACAGTTTCAGTATGGTACCACAGTACTACGTAAACCAAACCAGAAAAAACCCAGGATCTGTTCAAAAAGTATGTGAAAAATTCGAAAATGTGAGCCTGATGAGGGCAAATCTTAGACCTAACCTTAACCTAACATGCGTTATCCTCTAAAATATTTATCCAGACCAGGTTTCATTGAATGTTTCAGTGTGGTACCACTTTACTACGTGATCCAATCCAGAAATAGCCCAGGATCTAGCCATGAAGTATGAGAAATATGCGAAAGTAAGAGCCTGATGAGGGCAAATCCTAGACCTATCCCAGACCTAACTTGCGTTATCCTCTAAAATATTGATCGAAATCAGGTTTAATTGACTGTTTCAGCGTGGTGCCACATTACTACGTGATACAATCCAGAAACAGCCCAGGATCTAGCCATGAAGTCTGAGCAATATGCGAAAGTATGAGCCTGATGAGGGCAAATCCTGGACCTAACCCAGACCTAACATGCGTTATCCTCTAAAATATTTATCAAGACCAGGTTTAATTGAATGTTTCAGTGTGGTACCGCATTACTACGTGATGCAATCCAGAAATAGCCCAGGATCTAGCCATGAAGTATGAGAAATATGCGAAAGTATGAGCCTGATGAGGGCAGATCCTAGACCTAACCCAGACCTAACATGCGTTATCCTCTAAAATATTTATCAAGACCAGGTTTAATTGAATGTTTCAGTGTGGTACCACATTACTACGTGATGCAATCCAGAAAAAGCCCATTACCAAGCCATCAAGTTTGAGAAATATGCGAAAGAATGAGCCTGATGAGGGCAAATACTAGACCTAACCCAGACCTAACATGCGTTATCCTCTAAAATATTGATCGCAACCAGGTTTAATGGACTCTCTCAGTGTGGTACCACACTACTACGTGATCCAAACCAGAAAAAACCCAGGATCTGTTCAACAAGTATGTGAAAAACGCGAAAGTATGAGTCTGATGAGGTCAATTCCCAGACCTATCCCAGACTTAACTTGTGTTATCCTCTAAAATAATGATCGAAACCAGGTTTCATTGAATGTTTCAGTGTGGTACCACTTTACTACGTGATGCAATCCAGAAAAAGCCCAGGATCTAGCCATGAAGTATGTGAAATATGCGAAAGTATGAGCCTGATGAGGGCAAATCCTAGAACTAACCCAAACCTAACATGCGTTATCCTCTAAAATATTTATCAAGACCAGGTTTAATTGAACGTTTCAGTGTGGTACCACATTACTACGAGAACCAAACCAGAAAAAACCCAGGATCCGTTCAACAAGTATGTGAAGACTGCGAAAGTATGAGTCTGATGAGGTCAAATCCCAGACCTATCCCAGACTTAACTTGCGTTATCATCTAAAATATTGATCGAAACCAGGTTTAATCGACTGTTTCAGCGTGGTACCACATTACTACGTGGTACAATCCAGAAACAGCCCAGGATCTAGCCATGAAGTATGAGAAATATGCGAAAGTATGAGCCTGATGAGGGCAAATCCTAGACCTAACCCAAACCTAACATGCGTTATCCTCTAAAATATTTATCAAGACCAGGTGTAATTGAATGATTCAGTGTGGTACCACATTACTACGTGAACCAAACCAGAAAAATCCCAGGATCCGTTCAACAAGTATGTTAAAACTGCGACAGTATGACCCTGATAAGGGCAAATCCCAGGCCTAACCTAGACCTAACATGCGTTGTCCTCTAAAATATTGATGGAAACAAGGTTTAATTGACTGTTTCAGTGTTGTACTTCATTACTACGTGATGCAATCCAGAAAAAGCCCAGGATCTAGCCATCAAGTATGAGAAATATGCGAAAGTAAGAGCCTGATGAGGGTATATCCTAGACCTATCCCAGACCTAACTTGCGTTATCCTCTAAAATATTGATCGAAATCAGGTTTAATTGACAGTTTCAGCGTGGTACCACATTACTACGTGATACAATCCAGAAACAGCCCAGGATCTAGCCATGAAGTCTGAGCAATATGCGAAAGTATGAGCCTGATGAGGGCAAATCCTAGACCTAACCCAGACCTAACATGCGTTATCCTCTAAAATATTTATCAAGACCAGGTTTAGTTGATTGTTTCAGTGTGGTCCCACATTACTACGTGATACAAAACAGAAAAAACCCAGGATCTGTTCTACATGTATGAGAAATATGCGAAAGAATGAGCCCGATGAGAGCAAATCCCAGACCTAACCTAGACCTAACATGAACTATTTTCTAAAATATTGATCGAAACCAGGTTTAATTGACTGTTTCAGTGTGGTCCCACATTGCTACGTGATCCAAACCAGAAAAAACCCAGGATCCGTTCAAAAAGTATGTGAAGAATGCGAAAGTATGTGTCTGATCAGTGAAAATCCCAGGCCTAACCTAGACCTAACATGCGTTATCCTCAAAAATATTGATCGAATCCTGGTTTAATCGACTGTTTCAGTGTGGTACCACATTACTATGTGATCCAAACCCTAAAATAACCCAGGATCTGTTCAACGAGTATGTGAAGGGTGCGAAGGTATGAGTCTGATGAGGTCAAATCCCAGACCTATCCCAGACCTAACTTGCGTTATCCTCCAAAATATTGATCGAAACGAGGTTTAATCGACTGTTTCAGTGTGGTACCACATTGCTACGTGATCCAAACCAGAAAAAACCCAGGATCAGTTCAACAAGTACGTGAAAAACGCGAATGTATGAGCCTGATTAGGGCGAATCCCAGACCTATCCCAGACCTAACTTGCGTTATCCTCTAAAATATTGAGCGAAACCATGTTTAATGGACTGTTTCAGTGTGGTACCACATTACTACGTGATACAATCCTGAAACAGCCCAGGATCTAGCCATGAAGTATGAGAAATATGCGAAAGGATGAGCCTGATGAGTGCAAATCCTAGACCTAACCCAAACCTAACATGCGTTATCCTCTAAAATATTTATCAAGACCAGGTTTAATTGAATGTTTCAGTGTGGTACCACATTACTACGTGATCCAAACCAGAAAAAACCGAGGATCCGTACAACAGGTATGCGAAGAATGCGAAAGTATGAGTCTGAGCAGTGAAAATCTCAGGCCTTACCTAGACCTAACTTGCGTTGTCTTCTAAAATATTGATGGAAACCTGGTTTCATTGACTGTTTCAGTGTGGTACTACATTACTACGTGATACAATCCAGAAACAGCCCAGTACCAAGCCATCAAGTTTGAGAAATATGCGAAAGAATGAGCCTGATGTGGGCAAATACTAGACCTAACCCAGACCTAACATGCGTTATCCTCTAAAATATTGATCGCAACCAGGTTTAATGGACTCTCTCAGTGTGGTACCACACTACTACGTGATCCAAACCAGAAAAAACCCAGGATCTGTTCAACAAGTATGTGAAAAACGCGAAAGTATGAGTCTGATGAGGTCAAATCCCAGACCTATCCCAGACTTAACTTGCGTTATCATCTAAAATATTGATCGAAATCAGGTTTAATCGACTGTTTCAGCGTGGTACCACATTACTACGTGATCCAAACCAGAAAAAACCCAGGATCTGTTCAACAAGTATGTGAAAAACGCGAAAGTATGAGTCTGATGAGGTCAAATCCCAGACCTATCCCAGACTTAACTTGCGTTATCATCTAAAATATTGATCGAAATCAGGTTTAATCGACTGTTTCAGCGTGGTACCACATTACTACGTGGTACAATCCAGAAACAGCCCAGGATCTAGCCATGAAGTATGAGAAATATGCGAAAGTATGAGCCTGATGAGGGCAAATCCTAGACCTAACCCAAACCTAACATGCGTTATCCTCTAAAATATTTATCAAGACCAGGTTTAATTGATTGTTTCAGTGTGGTCCCACATTACTACGTGATACAAAACAGAAAAAACCCAGGATCTGTTCTACATGTATGAGAAATATGCGAAAGAATGAGCCCGATGAGAGCAAATCCCAGACCTAACCTAGACCTAACATGAACTATTTTCTAAAATATTGATCGAAACCAGGTTTAATTGACTGTTTCAGTGTGGTCCCACATTGCTACGTGATCCAAACCAGAAAAAACCCAGGATCCGTTCAAAAAGTATGTGAAGAATGCGAAAGTATGTGTCTGATCAGTGAAAATCCCAGGCCTAACCTAGACCTAACATGCGTTATCCTCAAAAATATTGATCGAATCCTGGTTTAATCGACTGTTTCAGTGTGGTACCACATTACTATGTGATCCAAACCCTAAAATAACCCAGGATCTGTTCAACGAGTATGTGAAGGGTGCGAAGGTATGAGTCTGATGAGGTCAAATCCCAGACCTATCCCAGACCTAACTTGCGTTATCCTCCAAAATATTGATCGAAACGAGGTTTAATCGACTGTTTCAGTGTGGTACCACATTACTACGTGATCCAAACCAGAAAAAACCCAGGATCAGTTCAACAAGTACGTGAAAAACGCGAATGTATGAGCCTGATTAGGGCGAATCCCAGACCTATCCCAGACCTAACTTGCGTTATCCTCTAAAATATTGAGCGAAACCATGTTTAATGGACTGTTTCAGTGTGGTACCACATTACTACGTGATACAATCCTGAAACAGCCCAGGATCTAGCCATGAAGTATGAGAAATATGCGAAAGGATGAGCCTGATGAGTGCAAATCCTAGACCTAACCCAAACCTAACATGCGTTATCCTCTAAAATATTTATCAAGACCAGGTTTAATTGAATGTTTCAGTGTGGTACCACATTACTACGTGATCCAAACCAGAAAAAACCGAGGATCCGTACAACAGGTATGCGAAGAATGCGAAAGTATGAGTCTGAGCAGTGAAAATCTCAGGCCTTACCTAGACCTAACTTGCGTTGTCTTCTAAAATATTGATGGAAACCTGGTTTCATTGACTGTTTCAGTGTGGTACTACATTACTACGTGATACAATCCAGAAACAGCCCAGTACCAAGCCATCAAGTTTGAGAAATATGCGAAAGAATGAGCCTGATGTGGGCAAATACTAGACCTAACCCAGACCTAACATGCGTTATCCTCTAAAATATTGATCGCAACCAGGTTTAATGGACTCTCTCAGTGTGGTACCACACTACTACGTGATCCAAACCAGAAAAAACCCAGGATCTGTTCAACAAGTATGTGAAAAACGCGAAAGTATGAGTCTGATGAGGTCAAATCCCAGACCTATCCCAGACTTAACTTGCGTTATCATCTAAAATATTGATCGAAATCAGGTTTAATCGACTGTTTCAGCGTGGTACCACATTACTACGTGGTACAATCCAGAAACAGCCCAGGATCTAGCCATGAAGTATGAGAAATATGCGAAAGTATGAGCCTGATGAGGGCAAATCCTAGACCTAACCCAAACCTAACATGCGTTATCCTCTAAAATATTTATCAAGACCAGGTGTAATTGAATGATTCAGTGTGGTACCACATTACTACGTGAACCAAACCAGAGAAATCCCAGGATCCGTTCAACAAGTATGTTAAAACTGCGACAGTATGACCCTGATAAGGGCAAATCCCAGGCCTAACCTAGACCTAACATGCGTTGTCCTCTAAAATATTGATGGAAACAAGGTTTAATTGACTGTTTCAGTGTTGTACTTCATTACTACGTGATGCAATCCAGAAAAAGCCCAGGATCTAGCCATCAAGTATGAGAAATATGCGAAAGAATGAGCCTGATGAGAGCAAATCCCAGACCTAACCTAGATCTAACATGAATTATTCTCTAAAATATTGATCGAAACCAGTTTTAATTGACTGTTTCAGTGTTGTACTTCATTACTACGTGACGCAATCCAGAAAAAGCCCAGGATCTAGCCATGAAGTATGAGAAATATGCGAAAGTATGAGCCTGATGAGGGCAAATCCTAGATCTAACCCAGACCTAACATGCGTTCTTCTGTAAAATTTTTATCAAGACCAGGTTTAATTGAATGATTCATTGTGGTACCTCATTACTGCGTGATCAAAACCAGAAAAAACCCAGGATCCGTTCAACAAGTATGTGAAGAATGCGAAAGTATGAGCCTGATGATGGCAAATCCCACACCTATCCCAGACCTAACATGCGTTATCCTCTAAAATATTTATCAAGACCAGGTTTAATTGAATGTTTCAGTGTGGTACCACATTACTACGTGATGCAATCCAGAAAAAGCCTAGGATCTAGGCATCAAGTATAAGAAATATGCGAAAGAATGAGCCTGATGAGGGCAAATCCTAGACCTAACCCAGACCTAACATGCGTTATCCTCTAAAATATTGATCGCAACCAGGTTTAATGGACTGTTTCTGTGTGGTACCACACTACTACGTGATCCAAACCAGAAAAAACCCAGGATCTGTTCAACGAGTATGTGAAGAATGCGAAAGTATGGGTCTGATGAGTGAAAATCCCAGACCTAACCTAGACCTAACATGCGTTATCCTCTAAAATATTGATCCAAACCAGGTTTAATGGACTGTTTCAGTGTGGAACCACACTACTACGTGATCCAAACCAGAAAAAACCCAGGATCTGTTCAACAAGGATGTGAAAAACGCGAAAGTATGAGCCTGATGAGGGCAAATCCCTGACCTATCCCAGACCTAACTTGCGTTGTCCTCTAAGATACTGATGGAAACCAGGTTTAATTGACTGTTTCAGTGTTGTACTTCATTACTACGTGATGCAATCCAGAAAAAGCCCAAGATCTAGCCATCAAGTTTGAGAAATATGCGAAAGAATGAGCCTGATGAGAGCAAATCCCAGATCTAAACTAGACCTAACATGAATTATTCTCTTAAATATTGATCGAAACCAGGTGTAATTGATTGTTTCAGTGTGGTCCCACATTACTACGTGATCCAAACCAGAAAAAAACTAGGATCCGTTCAACAAGTATGTGAAGAATGCGAAAGTATGAGTCTGATGAGTGAAAATACCAGACCTAACCTAGACCTAACATGCGTTATCCTCAAAAATACTGATCGGAACCTGGTTTAATCGACTGTTTCAGTGTGGTACCACATTACTATGTGATCCAAACCAGAAAGTAACCCAGGATCTGTTCAACGAGTATGTGAAGTGTGCGAAAGTATGAGTCTGATGAGGGCAAATCCCAGACCTATCCCAGACCTAACTTGCGTTATCCTCAAAAATATTGATCGAAACCTGGTTTAATCGACTGTTTCACTGTGGTCCCACATTACTACGTGATGCAATCTAGAAAAAGCCCAGGATCTAGCCATCAAGTATGAGAAATATGCGAAAGAATGAGCCTGATGACAGCAAATCCCAGACCTAACCTAGACCTAACATGCGTTATCCTCTAAAATATTGAGCGAAACCAGGTTCAATGGACTGTTTCAGTATGGTACCACATTACTACGTGATCCAAACCAGAAACAACCCAGGATCTGTTCAACAAGTATGTGAAAAACGCGAAAATGTGAGCCTGATGAGGGCAAATCTTAGACCTAACCTTGACCTAACATGCGTTATCCTCTAAACTATTTATCCAGACCAGGTTTCATTTAATGTTTCGGTGTGGTACCACTTTACTACGTGATCCAATCCAGAAATAGCCCAGGATCTAGCCATGAAGTATGAGAAATATGCGAAAGTAAGAGCCTGATGAGGGCAAATCCTAGACCTATCCCAGACCTAACTTGCGTTATCCTCTAAAATATTGATCGAAATCAGGTTTAATTGACTGTTTCAGCGTGGTACCACATTACTACGTGATACAATCCAGAAACAGCCCAGGATCTAGCCATGAAGTATGAGCAATATGCGAAAGTATGAGCCTGATGAGGGCAAATCCTAGACCTAACCCAGACCTAACATGCGTTATCCTCTAAAATATTTATCAAGACCAGGTTTAATTGATTGTTTCAGTGTGGTCCCACATTACTACGTGATCCAAAACAGAAAAAACCCAGGATCTGTTCTACATGTATGAGAAATATGCGAAAGAATGAGCCTGATGAGAGCAAATCCCAGACCTAACCTAGACCTAACATGAATTATTCTCTAAAATATTGATCGAAACCAGGTTTAATTGACTGTTTCAGTGTGGTCCCACATTACTACGTGATCCAAACCAGAAAAAACCCAGGATCCGTTCAACAAGTATGTGAAGAATGCGAAAGTATGAGTCTGATGAGTGAAAATCCCAGGCCTAACCTAGACCTAACATGAATTATTCTCTAAAATATTGATCAAAACCAGATTTAATTGACTGTTTCAGTGTGGTCCCACATTACTACGTGATCCAAACCAGAAAAAACCCTCGATCAGGTCAACATGCATGTTAAAACTGCGAAAGTATGAGCCTGACGAGGGCAAATCACAGACCTAACCCAGACCTAACATGCGTTATCCTCTAAAATATTTATCAAGACCAGGTTTAATTTAATGTTTCAGTGTGATACCACATTACTACGTGATCCAAACCAGAAAAAACCCTGGATCTGTTCAACAAGTATGTGAAAAACGCGAGACTGTGAGCCTGATGAGGGCAAATCTTAGACCTAACCTTGACCTAACATGCGTTATCCTCTAAAATATTTATCCAGACCAGGTTTCATTGAATGTTTCAGTGTGGTACCACTTTACTACGTGATCCAATCCAGAAATAGCCCAGGATCTAGCCATGAAGTATGAGAAATATGCGAAAGTATGAGCCCGATGAGGGCAAATCCTAGACCTAACCCAGTCGTAACATGCGTTATTCTCTAAAATATTTATCAAGACCAGTTTTAATTGAATGTTTCAGTGTGGTACCACATTACTACGTGATCCAAACCAGGAAAAACCCAGGGTCAGTTCAACAAGTATGTGAAAAACGCGAAAGTATGAGCCTGATTAGGGCGAATCCCAGACCTATCCCAGACCTAACTTGCGTTATCCTCTAAAATATTGATCGAAACCAGGTTTAATTGACTGTTTCAGCGTGGTACCACATTACTACCTGATACAATCCAGAAACAGCCCAGGATCTAGCCATGAAGTATGAGAAATATGCGAAAGTATGAGCCTGATGAGGGCAAATCCTAGACCTAACCCAAACCTAACATGCGTTATCCTCTAAAATATTTATCAAGGCCAGGTTTAATTGAATGTTTCAGTGTGGTACCACATTACTACGTGAAACAAACCAGAAAAAAACAAGGATCAGTTCAACAAGTATGTGAAGAATGCGAAAGTATGAGTCTGATGAGTGAAAACCCCAGGGCTAACCTAGACCTAACATGAATTGTTCTCTAAAATAGTGATCGAAACCAGGTTTAATTGACTGTTTCAGTGTGGTCCCACATTACTACGTGATCCAAACCAGAAAAAACCCAGGATCCGTTCAACAAGTATGTGAAGAATGCGAAAGTATGAGTCTGATGAGGGCAAATTCTAGACATGACCCAGACCTAACATGCGTTATCCTCTAAAATATTTATCAAGACCAGGTTTAATTGAATGTTTCAGTGTGGTACCACATTACTACGTGAACCAAACCAGAAAATAACCCAGGATCTGTTCAACAAGTATGTGAAGACTGCGAAAGTATGAGTCTGATGAGGGCAAATCCCAGACATAACCCAGACCTAACATGCGTTATCCTCTAAAATATTTATCAAGACCAGGTTTAATTGAATGTTTCAGTGTGGTACCACATTACTACGTGATCCAATCCAGAAAAAGCCCAGGATCAGTTCAACAAGTACGTGAAAAACGCGAATGTATGAGCCTGATTAGGGCGAATCCCAGACCTATCCCAGACCTAACTTGCGTTATCCTCTAAAATATTGAGCGAAACCAGGTTTAATGGACTGTTTCAGTGTGGTACCACATTACTACGTGATACAATCCAGAAACAGCCCAGGATCTAGCCATGAAGTATGAGAAATATGCGAAAGGATGAGCCTGATGAGTGCAAATCCTAGACCTAACCCAAACCTAACATACGTTATCCTCTAAAATATTTATCAAGACCAGGTTTAATTGAATGTTTCAGTGTGGTACCACATTACTACGTGATCCAAACCAGAAAAAACCGAGGATCCGTACAACAGGTATGTGAAGAATGCGAAAGTATGAGTCTGATCAGTGAAAATCTCAGGCCTTACCTAGACCTAACTTGCGTTGTCTTCTAAAATATTGATGGAAACCTGGTTTCATTGACTGTTTCAGTGTGGTACCACATTACTACGTGAACCAAACCAGAAAATAACCCAGGATCTGTTCAACAAGTATGTGAAGACTGCGAAAGTATGAGTCTGATGAGGGCAAATCCCAGACATAACCCAGACCTAACATGCGTTATCCTCTAAAATATTTATCAAGACCAGGTTTAATTGAATGTTTCAGTGTGGTACCACATTACTACGTGATCCAATCCAGAAAAAGCCCAGGATCAGTTCAACAAGGACGTGAAAAACGCGAATGTATGAGCCTGATTAGGGCGAATCCCAGACCTATCCCAGACCTAACTTGCGTTATCCTCTAAAATATTGAGCGAAACCATGTTTAATGGACTGTTTCAGTGTGGTACCACATTACTACGTGATACAATCCTGAAACAGCCCAGGATCTAGCCATGAAGTATGAGAAATATGCGAAAGGATGAGCCTGATGACAGCAAATCCCAGACCTAACCTAGACCTAACATGCGTTATCCTCTAAAATATTGAGCGAAACCTGGTTTAATGGACAGTTTCAGTATGGTACCACAGTACTACGTAAACCAAACCAGAAAAAACCCAGGATCTGTTCAAAAAGTATGTGAAAAATTCGAAAATGTGAGCCTGATGAGGGCAAATCTTAGACCTAACCTTAACCTAACATGCGTTATCCTCTAAAATATTTATCCAGACCAGGTTTCATTGAATGTTTCAGTGTGGTACCACTTTACTACGTGATCCAATCCAGAAATAGCCCAGGATCTAGCCATGAAGTATGAGAAATATGCGAAAGTAAGAGCCTGATGAGGGCAAATCCTAGACCTATCCCAGACCTAACTTGCGTTATCCTCTAAAATATTGATCGAAATCAGGTTTAATTGACTGTTTCAGCGTGGTGCCACATTACTACGTGATACAATCCAGAAACAGCCCAGGATCTAGCCATGAAGTCTGAGCAATATGCGAAAGTATGAGCCTGATGAGGGCAAATCCTGGACCTAACCCAGACCTAACATGCGTTATCCTCTAAAATATTTATCAAGACCAGGTTTAAATGAATGTTTCAGTGTGGTACCGCATTACTACGTGATGCAATCCAGAAATAGCCCAGGATCTAGCCATGAAGTATGAGAAATATGCGAAAGTATGAGCCTGATGAGGGCAGATCCTAGACCTAACCCAGACCTAACATGCGTTATCCTCTAAAATATTTATCAAGACCAGGTTTAATTGAATGTTTCAGTGTGGTACCACATTACTACGTGATGCAATCCAGAAAAAGCCCATTACCAAGCCATCAAGTTTGAGAAATATGCGAAAGAATGAGCCTGATGAGGGCAAATACTAGACCTAACCCAGACCTAACATGCGTTATCCTCTAAAATATTGATCGCAACCAGGTTTAATGGACTCTCTCAGTGTGGTACCACACTACTACGTGATCCAAACCAGAAAAAACCCAGGATCTGTTCAACAAGTATGTGAAAAACGCGAAAGTATGAGTCTGATGAGGTCAAATCCCAGACCTATCCCAGACTTAACTTGTGTTATCCTCTAAAATAATGATCGAAACCAGGTTTCATTGAATGTTTCAGTGTGGTACCACTTTACTACGTGATGCAATCCAGAAAAAGCCCAGGATCTAGCCATGAAGTATGTGAAATATGCGAAAGTATGAGCCTGATGAGGGCAAATCCTAGAACTAACCCAAACCTAACATGCGTTATCCTCTAAAATATTTATCAAGACCAGGTTTAATTGAACGTTTCAGTGTGGTACCACATTACTACGAGAACCAAACCAGAAAAAACCCAGGATCCGTTCAACAAGTATGTGAAGACTGCGAAAGTATGAGTCTGATGAGGTCAAATCCCAGACCTATCCCAGACTTAACTTGCGTTACCATCTAAAATATTGATCGAAACCAGGTTTAATCGACTGTTTCAGCGTGGTACCACATTACTACGTGGTACAATCCAGAAACAGCCCAGGATCTAGCCATGAAGTATGAGAAATATGCGAAAGTATGAGCCTGATGAGGGCAAATCCTAGACCTAACCCAAACCTAACATGCGTTATCCTCTAAAATATTTATCAAGACCAGGTGTAATTGAATGATTCAGTGTGGTACCACATTACTACGTGAACCAAACCAGAAAAATCCCAGGATCCGTTCAACAAGTATGTTAAAACTGCGACAGTATGACCCTGATAAGGGCAAATCCCAGGCCTAACCTAGACCTAACATGCGTTGTCCTCTAAAATATTGATGGAAACAAGGTTTAATTGACTGTTTCAGTGTTGTACTTCATTACTACGTGATGCAATCCAGAAAAAGCCCAGGATCTAGCCATGAAGTATGAGAAATATGCGAAAGTAAGAGCCTGATGAGGGTAAATCCTAGACCTATCCCAGACCTAACTTGCGTTATCCTCTAAAATATTGATCGAAATCAGGTTTAATTGACAGTTTCAGCGTGGTACCACATTACTACGTGATACAATCCAGAAACAGCCCAGGATCTAGCCATGAAGTCTGAGCAATATGCGAAAGTATGAGCCTGATGAGGGCAAATCCTAGACCTAACCCAGACCTAACATGCGTTATCCTCTAAAATATTTATCAAGACCAGGTTTAATTGATTGTTTCAGTGTGGTCCCACATTACTACGTGATACAAAACAGAAAAAACCCAGGATCTGTTCTACATGTATGAGAAATATGCGAAAGAATGAGCCCGATGAGAGCAAATCCCAGACCTAACCTAGACCTAACATGAACTATTTTCTAAAATATTGATCGAAACCAGGTTTAATTGACTGTTTCAGTGTGGTCCCACATTGCTACGTGATCCAAACCAGAAAAAACCCAGGATCCGTTCAAAAAGTATGTGAAGAATGCGAAAGTATGTGTCTGATCAGTGAAAATCCCAGGCCTAACCTAGACCTAACATGCGTTATCCTCAAAAATATTGATCGAATCCTGGTTTAATCGACTGTTTCAGTGTGGTACCACATTACTATGTGATCCAAACCAGAAAATAACCCAGGATCTGTTCAACGAGTATGTGAAGGGTGCGAAGGTATGAGTCTGATGAGGTCAAATCCCAGACCTATCCCAGACCTAACTTGCGTTATCCTCCAAAATATTGATCGAAACGAGGTTTAATCGACTGTTTCAGTGTGGTACCACATTACTACGTGATCCAAACCAGAAAAAACCCAGGATCAGTTCAACAAGTACGTGAAAAACGCGAATGTATGAGCCTGATTAGGGCGAATCCCAGACCTATCCCAGACCTAACTTGCGTTATCCTCTAAAATATTGAGCGAAACCATGTTTAATGGACTGTTTCAGTGTGGTACCACATTACTACGTGATACAATCCTGAAACAGCCCAGGATCTAGCCATGAAGTATGAGAAATATGCGAAAGGATGAGCCTGATGAGTGCAAATCCTAGACCTAACCCAAACCTAACATGCGTTATCCTCTAAAATATTTATCAAGACCAGGTTTAATTGAATGTTTCAGTGTGGTACCACATTACTACGTGATCCAAACCAGAAAAAACCGAGGATCCGTACAACAGGTATGCGAAGAATGCGAAAGTATGAGTCTGAGCAGTGAAAATCTCAGGCCTTACCTAGACCTAACTTGCGTTGTCTTCTAAAATATTGATGGAAACCTGGTTTCATTGACTGTTTCAGTGTGGTACTACATTACTACGTGATGCAATCTAGAAGAAGCCCAGGATCTAGCCATCAAGTATGAGAAATATGCGAAAGAATGAGCCTGATGACAGCATATCCCAGACCTAACCTAGACCTAACATGCGTTATCCTCTAAAATATTGAGCGAAACCTGGTTTAATGGACAGTTTCAGTATGGTACCACAGTACTACGTAAACCAAACCAGAAAAAACCCAGGATCTGTTCAAAAAGTATGTGAAAAATTCGAAAATGTGAGCCTGATGAGGGCAAATCTTAGACCTAACCTTAACCTAACATGCGTTATCCTCTAAAATATTTATCCAGACCAGGTTTCATTGAATGTTTCAGTGTGGTACCACTTTACTACGTGATCCAATCCAGAAATAGCCCAGGATCTAGCCATGAAGTATGAGAAATATGCGAAAGTAAGAGCCTGATCAGGGCAAATCCTAGACCTATCCCAGACCTAACTTGCGTTATCCTCTAAAATATTGATCGAAATCAGGTTTAATTGACTGTTTCAGCGTGGTGCCACATTACTACGTGATACAATCCAGAAACAGCCCAGGATCTAGCCATGAAGTCTGAGCAATATGCGAAAGTATGAGCCTGATGAGGGCAAATCCTGGACCTAACCCAGACCTAACATGCGTTATCCTCTAAAATATTTATCAAGACCAGGTTTAATTGAATGTTTCAGTGTGGTACCGCATTACTACGTGATGCAATCCAGAAATAGCCCAGGATCTAGCCATGAAGTATGAGAAATATGCGAAAGTATGAGCCTGATGAGGGCAGATCCTAGACCTAACCCAGACCTAACATGCGTTATCCTCTAAAATATTTATCAAGACCAGGTTTAATTGAATGTTTCAGTGTGGTACCACATTACTACGTGATGCAATCCAGAAAAAGCCCAGTAC
The DNA here is from genome assembly GCF_051014445.1 of Colletes latitarsis. Lineage (NCBI taxonomy): Eukaryota > Metazoa > Arthropoda > Insecta > Hymenoptera > Colletidae > Colletes > Colletes latitarsis. The sequence goes on along the minus strand of NW_027488367.1, from coordinate 28,645,691 downwards.
CAAGCCATCAAGTTTGAGAAATATGCGAAAGAATGAGCCTGATGAGGGCAAATACTAGACCTAACCCAGACCTAACATGCGTTATCCACTAAAATATTGATCGCAACCAGGTTTAATGGACTCTCTCAGTGTGGTACCACACTACTACGTGATCCAAACCAGAAAAAACCCAGGATCTGTTCAACAAGTATGTGAAAAACGCGAAAGTATGAGTCTGATGAGGTCAAATCCCAGACCTATCCCAGACTTAACTTGTGTTATCCTCTAAAATAATGATCGAAACCAGGTTTCATTGAATGTTTCAGTGTGGTACCACTTTACTACGTGATGCAATCCAGAAAAAGCCCAGGATCTAGCCATGAAGTATGTGAAATATGCGAAAGTATGAGCCTGATGAGGGCAAATCCTAGAACTAACCCAAACCTAACATGCGTTATCCTCTAAAATATTTATCAAGACCAGGTTTAATTGAACGTTTCAGTGTGGTACCACATTACTACGAGAACCAAACCAGAAAAAACCCAGGATCCGTTCAACAAGTATGTGAAGACTGCGAAAGTATGAGTCTGATGAGGTCAAATCCCAGACCTATCCCAGACTTAACTTGCGTTATCATCTAAAATATTGATCGAAATCAGGTTTAATCGACTGTTTCAGCGTGGTACCACATTACTACGTGGTACAATCCAGAAACAGCCCAGGATCTAGCCATGAAGTATGAGAAATATGCGAAAGTATGAGCCTGATGAGGGCAAATCCTAGACCTAACCCAAACCTAACATGCGTTATCCTCTAAAATATTTATCAAGACCAGGTGTAATTGAATGATTCAGTGTGGTACCACATTACTACGTGAACCAAACCAGAAAAATCCCAGGATCCGTTCAACAAGTATGTTAAAACTGCGACAGTATGACCCTGATAAGGGCAAATCCCAGGCCTAACCTAGACCTAACATGCGTTGTCCTCTAAAATATTGATGGAAACAAGGTTTAATTGACTGTTTCAGTGTTGTACTTCATTACTACGTGATGCAATCCAGAAAAAGCCCAGGATCTAGCCATCAAGTATGAGAAATATGCGAAAGAATGAGCCTGATGAGAGCAAATCCCAGACCTAACCTAGATCTAACATGAATTATTCTCTAAAATATTGATCGAAACCAGTTTTAATTGACTGTTTCAGTGTTGTACTTCATTACTACGTGACGCAATCCAGAAAAAGCCCAGGATCTAGCCATGAAGTATGAGAAATATGCGAAAGTATGAGCCTGATGAGGGCAAATCCTAGACCTAACCCAGACCTAACATGCGTTATTCTGTAAAATTTTTATCAAGACCAGGTTTAATTGAATGATTCATTGTGGTACCTCATTACTGCGTGATCAAAACCAGAAAAAACCCAGGATCCGTTCAACAAGTATGTGAAGAATGCGAAAGTATGAGTCTGATCAGTGAAAATCTCAGGACTTACCTAGACCCAACTTGCGTTGTCCTCTAAAATATTGATGGAAACCAGGTTTCATTGACTGTTTCAGTGTGGTACTACATTACTACGTGATGCAATCCAGAAAAAGCCCAGGATCTAGCCATCAAGTATGAGAAATATGCGAAAGAATGAGACTTATGAGAGCAAATCCCAGACCTAACCTAGACCTAACATGCGTTATCCTCTAAAATATTGAGCGAAACCAGGTTTAATGGACTGTTTCAGTGTGGTACCACACTACTTCGTGATCCAAGCCAGAAAAAACCCAGGATCTGTTCAACAAGTATGTGAAAAACGCGAAAGAATGAGCCTGATGAGAGCAAATCCCAGACCTAACCTAGACCTAACATGAATTATTCTCTAAAATATTCATCCAAACCAGGTTTAATGGTCTGTTTCAGCGTGGTACCACACTACTACATGATCCAAACCAGAAAAAACCCAGGATCTGTTCAACAAGTATGTGAAAAACGCTAAACTGTGAGCCTGATGAGGGCAAATCTTACACCTAACCCAGACCTAAGATGCGTTATCCTCTAAAATATTTATCCAGACCAGGTTTCATTGAATGTTTCAGTGTGGCACCACTTTCCTACGTGATCCAATCCAGAAATAGCCCAGGATCTAGCCATCAAGTATGAGAAATATGCGAAAGAATGAGCCTTATGAGAGCAAATCCCAGACCTAACCTAGACCTAACATGCGTTATCCTCTAAAATATTGAGCGAAACCAGGTTTAATGGACTGTTTCAGTGAGGTACCACACTACTTCGTGATCCAAACCAGAAAAAGCCCAGGATCTGTTCAACAAGTATGTGAAAAACGCTAAACTGTGAGCCTGATGAGAGCAAATCCCAGACCTAACCTAGACCTTACATGCGTTATCCTCTAAAATATTGAGCGAAACCAGGTTTAATGGACTGTTTCAGTGTGGTCCCACATTACTACGTGATCCGAACCAGAAATAACCCAGAGTCCGTTCAACAAGTATGTGAAGAATGCGAAAGTATGAGTCTGATGAGTGAAAATCCCAGACCTATCCCAGACCTAACTTGCGTTATCCTCTAAAATATTGATCGAAACCAGGTTTAATCGACTGTTTCAGTGCGGTACCACATTGCTGCGTGATCCAAACCAGAAAAACCCAGGATCTGTTCAACAAGTATGTGAAAAACGCTAAACTGTGAGCCTGATGGGGGCAAATCTTAGACCTAACCCAGACATAACATGCGTTATCCTCTAAAATATTTATCCAGACCAGGTTTCATTGAATGTTTCAGTGTGGCACCACTTTCCTACGTGATCCAATCCAGAAATAGCCCAGGATCTAGCCACGAAGTATGAGAAATATGCGAAAGTAAGAGCCTGATGAGAGCAAATCCCGGACCTAACCTAGACCTAACATGCGTTATCCTCTAAAATATTGAGCGAAACCAGGTTTAATGGACTGTTTCAGTGAGGTACCACACTACTTCGTGATCCAAACCAGAAAATGCCCAGGATCTGTTCAACAAGTATGTGAAAAACGCTAAACTGTGAGCCTGATGAGGGCAAATCTTAGACCTAACCCAGACATAAGATGCGTTATCCTCTAAAATATTTATCCAGACCAGGTTTCATTGAATGTTTCAGTGTGGCACCACTTTCCTACGTGATCCAATCCAGAAATAGCCCAGGATCTAGCCACGAAGTATGAGAAATATGCGAAAGTAAGAGCCTGATGAGGGCAAATCCTAGACCTATCCCAGACCTAACTTGCGTTATCCTCTAAAATATTGATCGAAACCAGGTTTAATCGACTGTTTCAGCGTGGTGCCACATTACTACGTGATACAATCCAGAAACAGCCCAGGATCTAGCCATGAAGTATGAGAAATATGCGAAAGTATGAGCCTGATGAGGGCAAATCCTAGACCTAACCCAAACCTAACATGCGTTATCCTCTAAAATATTTATCAAGACCAGGTTTAATAAAATGTTTCAGTGTGAAACCACATTACTACGTGAACCAAACCAGAAAAAACCCAGGATCCGTTCAACAAGTATGTTAAAACTGCGACAGTATGACCCTGATGAGGGCAAATCCCAGGCCTAACCTAGACCTAACATGCGTTGTCCTCTAGAATATTGATGGAAACCAGGTTTAATTGACTGTTTCAGTGTTGTACTTCATTACTACGTGATGCAATCCAGAAAAAGCCCAGGATCTAGCCATCAAGTATGAGAAATATGCGAAAGAATGAACCTGATGAGAGCAAATCCCAGACCTAACCTAGACCTAACATGAATTATTCTCTAAAATATTGATCGAAACCAGGTTTAATTGACTGTTTCAGTGTTGTACTTCATTACTACGTGATGCAATCCAGAAAAAGCCCAGGATCTTGCCATCAAGTATGAGAAATATGCGAAAGAATGAGCCTGATGGGAGCAAATCCCTGACCTAACCTAGACCTAACATGAATTATTCTCTAAAATATTGATCAAAACCAGGTTTACTTGACTATTTCAGTGTGGTACCACATTACTACGTGATCCAATCCAGAAACAACCCAGGATCTAGCCATGAACTATGAGAAATATGCGAAATTATGAGCCTGATGAGGGCAAATCCTAGACCTAACCCAAACCTAACATGCGTTATCCTCTAAAATATTTATCAAGACCAGGTTTAATTGAATGTTTCAGTGCGGTACCACATTACTACGTGAACCAAACCAGAAAAAACACAGGATCCGTTCAACAAGTATGTTAAAACTGCGACAGTATGACCCTGATGAGGGCAAATCCCAGGCCTAACCTAGACCTAACATGCGTTGTCCTCTAAAATATTGATGGAAACCAGGTTTAATTGACTGTTTCAGTGTTGTACTTCATTACTACGTGATGCAATCCAGAAAAAGCCCAGGATCTAGCCATGCAGTGTGAGAAATATGCGAAAGTAAGGGCCTGATGAGGGCAAATCCCAGACCTAACCTAGACCTAGCATGTATAATTCTCTAAAATATTGATCGAAACCAGGTTTAATTGACTGTTTCAGTGTTGTACTTCATTATTACGTGATGCAATCCAGAAAAAGCCCAGGATCTAGCCATCAAGTATGAGAAATATGCGAAAGAATGAGCCTGACGAGGGCAAATCCCAGACCTAACCTAGACCTAACATGAATTATTCTCTAAAATATTGATCGAAATCAGGTTTACTTGCCTGTTTCAGTGTGGCCCCACATTACTACGTGATCCAAACCAGAGAAAAACCCGGGGTCTGTTCAACAAGTATGTGAAAAGCGCGAAAGTATGAGTCTGATGAGGTCAAATCCCAGACCTATCCCAGACTTAAATTGCGTTATCCTCTAAAATATTGATCGAAACCAGGTTTAATCGACTGTTTCAGCGTGGTGCCACATTACTACGTGATACAATCCAGAAACAGCCCAGGATCTAGCCATCAAGTATGAGAAATATGCGAAAGTATGAGCCTGATGAGGGCAAATCCTAGACCTAACCCAAACCTAACATGCGTTTTCCTCTAAAATATTTATCAAGACCAGGTTTAATTGAATGTTTCAGTGTGGTACCACATTACTACGTGAACCAAGCCTGAAAAAACCCAGGATCCGTTCAACAAGTATGTTAAAACTGCGACAGTATGACCCTGATGCGGGCAAATCCCAGGCCTAACCTAGACCTAACATGCGTTGTCCTCTAGAATATTGATGGAAACCAGGTTTAATTGACTGTTTCAGTGTTGTACTTCATTACAACGTGATGCAATCCAGAAAAAGCCCAGGATCTAGCCATGAAGTATGAGAAATATGCGAAAGTAAGAGCCTGAGGAGGGCAAATCCTAGACCTATCCCAGACGTAACTTGCGTTATCCTCTAAAATATTTATCGAAACCAGGTTTAATTGACTGTTTCAGCGTGGTACCACATTACTGCGTGATGCAATCCAGGAAAAGCCCAGGATCTAGCCACGAAGTATGAGAAATATGCGAAAGTAAGAGCCTGATGAGGGCAAATCCTAGACCTATCCCAGACCTAACTTGCGTTATCCTCTAAAATATTGATCGAAACCAGGTTTAATCGACTGTTTCAGCGTGGTGCCACATTACTACGTGATACAATCCAGAAACAGCCCAGGATCTAGCCATGAAGTATGAGAAATATGCGAAAGTATGAGCCTGATGAGGGCAAATCCTAGACCTAACCCAAACCTAACATGCGTTATCCTCTAAAATATTTATCAAGACCAGGTTTAATAAAATGTTTCAGTGTGAAACCACATTACTACGTGAACCAAACCAGAAAAAACCCAGGATCCGTTCAACAAGTATGTTAAAACTGCGACAGTATGACCCTGATGAGGGCAAATCCCAGGCCTAACCTAGACCTAACATGCGTTGTCCTCTAGAATATTGATGGAAACCAGGTTTAATTGACTGTTTCAGTGTTGTACTTCATTACTACGTGATGCAATCCAGAAAAAGCCCAGGATCTAGCCATCAAGTATGAGAAATATGCGAAAGAATGAACCTGATGAGAGCAAATCCCAGACCTAACCTAGACCTAACATGAATTATTCTCTAAAATATTGATCGAAACCAGGTTTAATTGACTGTTTCAGTGTTGTACTTCATTACTACGTGATGCAATCCAGAAAAAGCCCAGGATCTTGCCATCAAGTATGAGAAATATGCGAAAGAATGAGCCTGATGGGAGCAAATCCCTGACCTAACCTAGACCTAACATGAATTATTCTCTAAAATATTGATCAAAACCAGGTTTACTTGACTATTTCAGTGTGGTACCACATTACTACGTGATCCAATCCAGAAACAACCCAGGATCTAGCCATGAACTATGAGAAATATGCGAAATTATGAGCCTGATGAGGGCAAATCCTAGACCTAACCCAAACCTAACATGCGTTATCCTCTAAAATATTTATCAAGACCAGGTTTAATTGAATGTTTCAGTGCGGTACCACATTACTACGTGAACCAAACCAGAAAAAACACAGGATCCGTTCAACAAGTATGTTAAAACTGCGACAGTATGACCCTGATGAGGGCAAATCCCAGGCCTAACCTAGACCTAACATGCGTTGTCCTCTAAAATATTGATGGAAACCAGGTTTAATTGACTGTTTCAGTGTTGTACTTCATTACTACGTGATGCAATCCAGAAAAAGCCCAGGATCTAGCCATGCAGTGTGAGAAATATGCGAAAGTAAGGGCCTGATGAGGGCAAATCCCAGACCTAACCTAGACCTAGCATGTATAATTCTCTAAAATATTGATCGAAACCAGGTTTAATTGACTGTTTCAGTGTTGTACTTCATTATTACGTGATGCAATCCAGAAAAAGCCCAGGATCTAGCCATCAAGTATGAGAAATATGCGAAAGAATGAGCCTGACGAGGGCAAATCCCAGACCTAACCTAGACCTAACATGAATTATTCTCTAAAATATTGATCGAAATCAGGTTTACTTGCCTGTTTCAGTGTGGCCCCACATTACTACGTGATCCAAACCAGAGAAAAACCCGGGGTCTGTTCAACAAGTATGTGAAAAGCGCGAAAGTATGAGTCTGATGAGGTCAAATCCCAGACCTATCCCAGACTTAAATTGCGTTATCCTCTAAAATATTGATCGAAACCAGGTTTAATCGACTGTTTCAGCGTGGTGCCACATTACTACGTGATACAATCCAGAAACAGCCCAGGATCTAGCCATCAAGTATGAGAAATATGCGAAAGTATGAGCCTGATGAGGGCAAATCCTAGACCTAACCCAAACCTAACATGCGTTTTCCTCTAAAATATTTATCAAGACCAGGTTTAATTGAATGTTTCAGTGTGGTACCACATTACTACGTGAACCAAGCCTGAAAAAACCCAGGATCCGTTCAACAAGTATGTTAAAACTGCGACAGTATGACCCTGATGCGGGCAAATCCCAGGCCTAACCTAGACCTAACATGCGTTGTCCTCTAGAATATTGATGGAAACCAGGTTTAATTGACTGTTTCAGTGTTGTACTTCATTACAACGTGATGCAATCCAGAAAAAGCCCAGGATCTAGCCATGAAGTATGAGAAATATGCGAAAGTAAGAGCCTGAGGAGGGCAAATCCTAGACCTATCCCAGACGTAACTTGCGTTATCCTCTAAAATATTTATCGAAACCAGGTTTAATTGACTGTTTCAGCGTGGTACCACATTACTGCGTGATGCAATCCAGGAAAAGCCCAGGATCTAGCCATCAAGTATGAGAAATATGCGAAAGAATGAGCCTGATGAGAGCAAATCCCAGACCTAACCTAGACCTAACATGCGTTATCCTCCAAAATATTGATCGAAACAAGGTTTAATTGACTGTTTCAGCGTGGTACCACATTACTACGTGATACAATCCAGAAACAGCCCAGGATCTAGCCATGAAGTATGAGAAACATGCGAAAGTATGAGCCTGATGAGTGAAAATCCCAGGCCTAACCTAGACCTAACATGCGTTATCCTCTAAAATATTGATCGAAACCCGGTTTAATCGACTGTTTCAGTGTGGTACCATATAACTATGTGATCCAAACCAGAAAATAACCCAGGATCTGTTCAAGGAGTATGTGAAGTGTGCGAAAGTATGAGTCTGATGAGGTCAAATCCCAGACCTATCCCAGACCTAACTTGCGTTATCCTCTAAAATATTTATCCAGACCAGGTTTCATTGAATGTTTCAGTGTGGTCCCACATTACTACGTGATCCAAACCAGAAAAAACCCAGGATCCGTTCAACAAGTATGTGAAGAATGCGATAGTATGAGTCTGATGAGTGAAAATCCCAGGCCTAACCTAGACCTAACATGCGTTATCCTCTAAAATATTGATCGAAACCCGGTTTAATCGACTGTTTCAGTGTGTTACCACATTACTATGTGATCCAAACCAGAAAATAACCCAGGATCTGTTCAAGGAGTATGTGAAGTGTGCGAAAGTATGAGTCTGATGAGGTCAAATCCCAGACCAATCCCAGACTTAACTTGCGTTATCCTCTAAAATATTGATCGAAACCAGGTTTAATCGACTGTTTCAGTGTGGTACCACATTAGTACGTGATCCAAACCAGAAAAAGCCCAGGATCTAGCCATCAAGTATGAGAAATATGCGAAAGAATGAGCCTGGTGAGAGCAAATACCAGACCTAACCTAGACCTTACATGCGTTATCCTCTAAAATATTGAGCGAAACCAGGTTTAATGGACTGTTTCAGTGTGGTACCACACTACTTCGTGATCCAAACCAGAAAAATCCCAGGATCTGTTCAACAAGTATGTGAAAAACGCTAAACTGTGAGCCTGATGAGGGCAAATCTTAGACCTAACCCAGACCTAAGATGCGTTAACCTCTAAAATATTTATCAAGACCAGGTTTAATTGATTGTTTCAGTGTGGTCCCACATTACTACGTGATCCAAACCAGAAAAAACCCAGGATCTGTTCAACATGTATGAGAAATATGCGAAAGAATGAGCCTGATGAGGGCAAATCCTAGACCTAACCCAGACCTAACATGCGTTATCCTCTAAAATATTTATCAAGACCAGGTTTAATTGATTGTTTCAGTGTGGTCCCACATTACTACGTGATCCAAACCAGAAACAGCCCAGGATCTAGCCTTGAAGTATGAGAAATATGCGGAAGTATGAGCCTGATGAGGGCAAATCCTAGACCTAACCCAGACCTAACATGCGTTATCCTCTAAAATATTGATCGAAACCAGGTTTAATTGACTGTTTCAGCGTGGTACCACATTACTACGTAATACAATCCAGAAACAGCCCAGGATCTAGCCTTGAAACATGAGAAATATGCGAAAGTATGAGCCTGATGAGGGCAAATCCTAGACCTAACCCAGACCTAACATGCGTTATCCTCTAAAATATTTATCAAGACCAGGTTTAATTGATTGTTTCAGTGTGGTCCCACATTACTACGTGATCCAAACCAGAAAAAACCCAGGATCTGTTCAACATGTATGAGAAATATGCGAAAGAATGAGCCTGATGAGAGCAAATCCCAGACCTAACATAGACCTAACATGAATTATTCTCTAAAATATTGATCGAAACCAGGTTTAATTGACTGTTTCAGTGTGGTCCCACATTACTACGTGATCCAAACCAGAAATAACCCAGGATCCGTTCAACAAGTATGTGAAGAATGCGAAAGTATGAGTCTGATGAGTGAAAATCCCAGGCCTAACCTAGACCTAACATGCGTTATCCTCTAAAATATTGATCCAAACCAGGTTTAATGGACTGTTTCAGCGTGGTACCACACTACTACGTGATCCAAACCAGAAAAAACCCAGGATCTGTTCAACAAGTATGTGAAAAACGCGAAAGTATGAGCCTGATGAGGGCAAATCCCAGACATATCCCAGACCTAACTTGCGTTGTCCTCTAAGATATTGATGGAAACCAGGTTTCATTGACTGTCTCAGTGTTGTACTTCAATACTACGTGATGCGATCCAGAAAAAGCCCAGGATCTAGCCATCAAGTATGAGAAATATGCGAAAGAATGAGCCTGATGAGAGCAAATCCCAGACCTAACCTAGACCTAACATGCGCTATCCTCAAAAATATTGATCGAAACCTGGTTTAATCGACTGTTTCAGTGTGGTGCCACATTACTATGTGATCCAAACCTGAAAAAACCCAGGATCTGTTCACCAAGTATGTGAAAAACGCGAAAGTATGAGTCTGATGAGGTCAAATCCCAGACCTATCCCAGACTTAACTTGCGTTATCCTCTAAAATATTTATCAAGACCAGGTTTAATTGAATGTTTCAGTGTGGTACCACATTACTACGAGAAACAAACCAGAAAAAACCCAGGATCCGTTCAACAAGCATGTGAAGAATGCGAAAGTATGAGTCTGATCAGTGATAATCTCAGGCCTTACCTAGACCTAACTTGCGTTGTCCTCTAAAATATTGATGGAAACCAGGTTTCATTGACTGTTTCAGTGTGGTGCTACATTACTACGTGATGTAATCCAGAAAAAGCCCAGGATCTAGCCATCAAGTATGAGAAATATGCGAAAGAATGAGCCTGATGAGAGCAAATCCCAGACCTAACCTAGACCTGACATGCGTTATCCTCTAAAATATTGAGCGAAACCAGGTTTAATGGACTGTTTCAGTGAGGTACCACACTACTTCGTGATCCAAACCAGAAAAAGCCCAGGATCTGTTCAACAAGTATGTGAAAAACGCTAAACTGTGAGCCTGATGAGGGCAAATCTTAGACCTAACCCAGACATAAGATGCGTTATCCTCTAAAATATTTATCCAGACCAGGTTTCATTGAATGTTTCAGTGTGGTACCACTTTGCTACGTGATCCAATCCAGAAATAGCCCAGGATCTAGCCATGAAGTATGAGAAATATGCGAAAGTATGAGCCTGATGTGGGCAAATCCTAGACCTAACCCAGACCTAACATGCGTTATCCACTAAAGTATTTATCAAGATCAGGTTTAGTTGATTGTTTCAGTGTGGCCCCACATTACTACGTGATCCAAACCAGAAAAAACCCAGGATCTGTTCAACATGTATGAGAAATATGCGAAAGAATGAGCCTGATGAGGGCAAATCCCAGACATATCCCAGACCTAACTTGCGCTGTCCTCTAAGATATTGATGGAAACCAGGTTTCATTGACTGTTTCAGTGTGGTACTACATTACTACGTGATGCAATCCAGAAAAAGCCCAGGATCTAGCCATCAAGTATGAGAAATATGCGAAAGAATGAGCCTGATGACAGCAAATCCCAAACCTAACATAGACCTAACATGAATTATTCTCTAAAATATTGATCGAAACCAGGTTTAATTGACTGTTTCAGTGTGGTCCCACATTACTACGTGATCCAAACCAGAAATAACCCAGGATCCGTTCAACAAGTATGTGAAGAATGCGAAAGTATGAGTCTGATGAGTGAAAATCCCAGGCCTAACCTAGACCCAACATGCGTTATCCTCAAAAATATTGATCGAAACCTGGTTTAATCGACTGTTTCAGTGTGGTACCACATTACTATGTGATCCAAACCTGAAAATAACCCAGGATCTGTTCCACAAGTATGTGAAACACGCGAAAGTATGGGTCTGATGAGATCAAATCCCAGACCTATCCCAGACTTAACTTGTGTTATCTCTCCACATTACTACGTGATACAATCCAGAAACAGCCCAGGATCTAGCCACGAAGTATGTGAAATATGCGAAAGTATGAGCCTGATGAGGGCAGTCCTAGACCTAACCCAAACCTAACATGCGTTATCCTCTAAAATATTTATCAAGACCAGGTTTAATGGACTGTTTCAGTGTGGTACCACACTACTACGTGATACAAACCAGAAAAAGCCCAGGATCTAGCCATCAAGTATGAGAAATATGCGAAAGAATGAGCCTGATGAGAGCAAATCCCAGACCTAACCTAGACCAAACATGAATTATTCTCTAAAATATTTATCAAGACCAGGTTTAATGGACTGTTTCAGTGTGGTACCACACTACTACGTGATACAAACCAGAAAAAGCCCAGGATCTAGCCATCAAGTATGAGAAATATGCGAAAGTATGAGCCTGATGAGGGCAAATCCTAGACCTAACCCAAACCTAACATGCGTTATCCTCTAAAATATTTATCAAGACCAGTATTAATTGAATGTTTCAGTGTGGTACCACATTACTACGTGAACCAAGCCTGAAAAAACCCGGGATCCGTTCAACAAGTACGTGAAGAATGCGAAAGTATGAGTCTGATGAGTGAAAATCCCAGGCCTAACCTAGACCTAACATGCGTTATCCTCAAAAATATTGATCGAAACCTGGTTTAATCGTCTGTTTCAGTGTGGTGCCACATTACTATGTGATCCAAACCAGAAAATAACCCAGGATCTGTTCAACGAGTATGTGAAGTGTGCGAAAGTATGAGTCTGATGAGGTCAAATCCCAGACCAATCCCAGACTTAACATGCGTTATCCTCTAAAATATTGATCGAAACCTGGTTTAATCGACTGTTTCAGTGTGGTACCACATTACTACGTGATCCAAACCAGAAAAAACCCAGGATCTAGCCACCAAGAATGAGAAATATGCGAAAGAATGAGCCTGATGAGAGCAAATCCCAGACCTAACCTAGACCTTACATGCGTTATCCTCTAAAATATTGAGCGAAACCAGGTTTAATGGACAGTTTCAGTGTGATACCACACTGCTTCGTGATCCAAACCAGAAAAAACCCAGGATCTGTTCAACAAGTATGTGAAAAACGCTAAACTGTGAGCCTGATGAGGGCAAATCTTAGACCCAACCCAGACCTAAGATGCGTTATCCTCTAAAATATTTATCCAGACCAGGTTTCATTGAATGTTTCAGTGTGGTACCACTTTACTACGTGATCCAATCCAGAAAAAGCCCAGGATCTAGCCATCAAGTATGAGAAATATGCGAAAGTAGGAGCCTGATGAGGGCAAATCCTAGACCTATCCCAGACCTAACTTGCGTTATCCTCTAAAATATTGATCGAAACCAGGTTTAATTGACTGTTTCAGCGTGGTACCACATTACTACGTGATACAATCCAGAAACAGCCCAGGGTCTAGCCTTCAAGTATGAGAAATATGCGAAAGTATGAGCCTGATGAGGGCAAATCCTAGACCTAACCCAGACCTAACATGCGTTATCCTCTAAAATATTTATCAAGACCAGGTTTAATTGATTGTTTCAGTGTGGTCCCACATTACTACGTGATCCAAACCAGAAAAAACCCAGGATCTGTTCAACATGTCTGAGAAATATGCGAAAGAATGAGCCTGATGAGAGCAAATCCCAGGCCTAACCTAGACCTAACGTGAATTATTCTCTAAAATATTGATCGAAACCAGGTTTAATTGACTGTTTCAGTGTGGTCCCACATTACTACATGATCCAAACCAGAAATAACCCAGGATCCGTTCAACAAGTGTGTGAAGAATGCGAAAGTATGAGTCTGATGAGTGAAAATCCCAGACCTAACCTAGACCTAACATGCGTTATCCTCTAAAATATTGATCGAAACCTGGTTTAATCGACTGTTTCAGTGTGGTACTACATTACTACGTGATGCAATCCAGAAAAAGCCCAGGATCTAGCCATCAAGTATGAGAAATATGTGAAAGAATGAGCCTGATGAGAGCAAATCCCAGACCTAACCTAGACCAAACATGCGTTATCCTCTAAAATATTGAGCGAAACCAGGTTTAATGGACTGTTTCAGTGTGGTACCACACTACTTCGTGATGCAAACCAGAAAAAACCCAGGATCTGTTCAACAAGTATGTGAAAAACGCTAAACTGTGAGCCTGATGAGGGCAAATCTTAGACCTAACCCAGACCTAAGATGCGTTATCCTCTAAAATATTTATCCAGACCAGGTTGCATTGAATGTTTCGGTGTGGTCCCACATTACTACGTGATCCAAACCAGAAAAAACCCAGGATCCGTTCAACAAGTATGTGAAGAATGCGAAAGTATGAGTCTGATGAGTGAAAATCCCAGGCCTAACCTAGACCTAACATGCGTTATCCTCAAAAATATTGATCGAAACCTGGTTTAATCGTCTGTTTCAGTGTGGTGCCACATTACTATGTGATCCAAACCAGAAAATAACCCAGGATCTGTTCAACGAGTATGTGAAGTGTGCGAAAGTATGAGTCTGATGAGGTCAAATCCCAGACCAATCCCAGACTTAACATGCGTTATCCTCTAAAATATTGATCGAAACCAGGTTTAATCGACTGTTTCAGTGTGGTACCACATTACTACGTGATCCAAACCAGAAAAAACCCAGGATCTAGCCATCAAGTATGAGAAATATGCGAAAGAATGAGCCTGATGAGAGCAAATCCCAGACCTAACCTAGACCTTACATGCGTTATCCTCTAAAATATTGAGCGAAACCAGGTTTAATGGACTGTTTCAGTGTGATACCACACTGCTTCGTGATCCAAACCAGAAAAAACCCAGGATCTGTTCAACAAGTATGTGAAAAACGCTAAACTGTGAGCCTGATGAGGGCAAATCTTAGACCTAACCCAGACCTAAGATGCGTTATCCTCTAAAATAATTATCCAGACCAGGTTTCATTGAATGTTTCAGTGTGGTACCACTTTACTACGTGATCCAATCCAGAAAAAGCCCAGGATCTAGCCATCAAGTATGAGAAATATGCGAAAGTAGGAGCCTGATAAGGCCAAATCCTAGACCTATCCCAGACCTAACTTGCGTTATCCTCTAAAATATTGATCGAAACCAGGTTTAATTGACTGTTTCAGCGTGGTAGCACATTACTACGTGATCCAATCCAGAAAAAGCCCAGGATCTAGCCATCAAGTATGAGAAATATGCGAAAGTAGGAGCCTGATAAGGCCAAATCCTAGACCTATCCCAGACCTAACTTGCGTTATCCTCTAAAATATTGATCGAAACCAGGTTTAATTGACTGTTTCAGCGTGGTACCACATTACTACGTGATACAATCCAGAAACAGCCCAGGGTCTAGCCTTGAAGTATGAGAAATATGCGAAAGTATGAGCCTGATGAGGGCAAATCCTAGACCTATCCCAGACCTAACTTGCGTTATCCTCTAAAATATTGAGCGAAACCAGGTTTAATGGACTGTTTCAGTGTGGTACCACACTACTTCGTGATCCAAACCAGAAAAATCCCAGGATCTGTTCAACAAGTATGTGAAAAACGCTAAACTGTGAGCCTGATGAGGGCAAATCTTAGACCTAACCCAGACCTAAGATGCGTTAACCTCTAAAATATTTATCAAGACCAGGTTTAATTGATTGTTTCAGTGTGGTCCCACATTACTACGTGATCCAAACCAGAAAAAACCCAGGATCTGTTCAACATGTATGAGAAATATGCGAAAGAATGAGCCTGATGAGGGCAAATCCTAGACCTAACCCAGACCTAACATGCGTTATCCTCTAAAATATTGATCGAAACCAGGTTTAATTGACTGTTTCAGCGTGGTACCACATTACTACGTAATACAATCCAGAAACAGCCCAGGATCTAGCCTTGAAGTATGAGAAATATGCGAAAGTATGAGCCTGATGAGGGCAAATCCCAGACCTAACCTAGACCTAACATGAATTATCCTCTAAAATATTTATCAAGACCAGGTTTAATTGATTGTTTCAGTGTGGTCCCACATTACTACGTGATCCAAACCAGAAAAAACCCAGGATCCGTTCAACAAGTATGTGAAGAATGCGAAAGTATGAGTCTGATGAGTGAAAATCCCAGGCCTAACCTAGACCTAACATGCGTTATCCTCTAAAATATTGATCCAAACCAGGTTTAATGGACTGTTTCAGCGTGGTACCACACTACTACGTGATCCAAACCAGAAAAAACCCAGGATCTGTTCAACAAGTATGTGAAAAACGCGAAAGTATGAGCCTGATGAGGGCAAATCCCAGACATATCCCAGACCTAACTTGCGTTGTCCTCTAAGATATTGATGGAAACCAGGTTTCATTGACTGTCTCAGTGTTGTACTTCAATACTACGAGATGCGATCCTGAAAAAGCCCAGGATCTAGCCATCAAGTATGAGAAATATGCGAAAGAATGAGCCTGATGAGAGCAAATCCCAGACCTATTCTAGACCTAACATGAATTATTCTCTAAGATATTGATCGAAACCATGTTTAATTGACTGTTTCAGTGTGGTCCCACATTACTACGTGATCCAAACCAGAAAAAAACCAGGATCCGTTCAACAAGTATGTGAAGAATGCGAAAGTATGAGTCCGATGAGTGAAAATCCCAGGCCTAACCTAGACCTAACATGCGCTATCCTCAAAAATATTGATCGAAACCTGGTTTAATCGACTGTTTCAGTGTGGTACGACATTACTATGTGATCCAAACCTGAAAAAACCCAGGATCTGTTCACCAAGTATGTGAAAAACGCGAAAGTATGAGTCTGATGAGGTCAAATCCCAGACCTATCCCAGACTTAACTTGCGTTATCCTCTAAAATATTTATCAAGACCAGGTTTAATTGAATGTTTCAGTGTGGTACCACATTACTACGAGAAACAAACCAGAAAAAACCCAGGATCCGTTCAACAAGCATGTGAAGAATGCGAAAGTATGAGTCTGATCAGTGAAAATCTCAGGCCTTACCTAGACCTAACTTGCGTTGTCCTCTAAAATATTGATGGAAACCAGGTTTCATTGACTGTTTCAGTGTGGTACTACATTACTACGTGATGCAATCCAGAAAAAGCCCAGGATCTAGCCATCAAGTATGAGAAATATGCGAAAGAATGAGCCTGATGAGAGCAAATCCCAGACCTAACCTAGACCTAACATGAATTATTCTCTAAAATATTGATCGAAACCAGGTTTACTTGACTGTTTCAGTGTGGTCCCACATTACTACGTGATCCAAACCAGAAGAAACCCAGGATCTGTTCACCAAGTATGTGAAAAACGCGAAAGTATGAGTCTGATGAGGTCAAATCCCAGACCTATCCCAGACTTAGCTTGCGTTATCCTCTAAAATATTGATCGAAACCAGGTTTAATCGACTGTTTCAGCGTGGTGCCACATTACTACGTGATACAATCCAGAAACAGCCCACGATCTAGCCATCAAGTATGAGAAATATGCGAAAGAATGAGCCTGATGAGAGCAAATCCCAGACCTAACATAGACCTAACATGAATTATTCTCTAAAATATTGATCGAAACCAGGTTTAATTGACTGTTTCAGTGTGGACCCACATTACTACGTGATCCAAACCAGAAATAACCCAGGATCCGTTCAACAAGTATGTGAAGAATGCGAAAGTATGAGTCTGATGAGTGAAAATCCCAGGCCTAACCTAGACCTAACATGTGTTATCCTCTAAAATATTGATCCAAACCAGGTTTAATGGACTGTTTCAGCGTGGTACCACACTACTACGTGATCCAAACCAGAAAAAACCCAGGATCTGTTCAACAAGTATGTGAAAAACGCGAAAGTATGAGCCTGATGAGGGCAAATCCCAGACATATCCCAGACCTAACTTGCGCTGTCCTCTAAGATATTGATGGAAACCAGGTTTCATTGACTGTTTCAGTGTGGTACTACATTACTACGTGATGCAATCCAGAAAAAGCCCAGGATCTAGCCATCAAGTATGAGAAATATGCGAAAGAATGAGCCTGATGACAGCAAATCCCAAACCTAACATAGACCTAACATGAATTATTCTCTAAAATATTGATCGAAACCAGGTTTAATTGACTGTTTCAGTGTGGTCCCACATTACTACGTGATCCAAACCAGAAATAACCCAGGATCCGTTCAACAAGTATGTGAAGAATGCGAAAGTATGAGTCTCATGAGTGAAAATCCCAGGCCTAACCTAGACCCAACATGCGTTATCCTCAAAAATATTGATCGAAACCTGGTTTAATCGACTGTTTCAGTGTGGTACCACATTACTATGTGATCCAAACCTGAAAATAACCCAGGATCTGTTCAACAAGTATGTGAAACACGCGAAAGTATGAGTCTGATGAGGTCAAATCCCAGACCTATCCCAGACTTAACTTGTGTTATCTCTCCACATTACTACGTGATACAATCCAGAAACAGCCCAGGATCTAGCCACGAAGTATGTGAAATATGCGAAAGTATGAGCCTGATGAGGGCAGTCCTAGACCTAACCCAAACCTAACATGCGTTATCCTCTAAAATATTTATCAAGACCAGGTTTAATGGACTGTTTCAGTGTGGTACCACACTACTACGTGATACAAACCAGAAAAAGCCCAGGATCTAGCCATCAAGTATGAGAAATATGCGAAAGAATGAGCCTGATGAGAGCAAATCCCAGACCTAACCTAGACCAAACATGAATTATTCTCTAAAATATTGATCAAAACCAGGTTTAATTGACTGTTTCAGTGTGGCACCACATTACTGCGTGATCCAATCCAGAAATAGCCCAGGATCCAGCCATGAAGTATGAGAAATATGCGAAAGAATGAGCCTGACGAGGGCAAATCCCAGACCTAACCTAGACCTAACATGAATTATTCTCTAAAATATTGATCGAAACCAGGTTTGCTTGACTGTTTCAGTGTGGCCCCACATTACTACGTGATCCAAACCAGAAAAAACCCAGGATGTAGCCATCAAGTATGAGAAATATGCGAAAGTATGAGCCTGATGAGGGCAAATCCTAGACCTAACCCAAACCTAACATGCGTTATCCTCTAAAATATTTATCAAGACCAGTATTAATTGAATGTTTCAGTGTGGTACCACATTACTACGTGAACCAAGCCTGAAAAAACCCGGGATCCGTTCAATAAGTATGTGAAGAATGCGAAAGTATGAGTCTGATGAGTGAATATCCCAGGCCTAACCTAGACCTAACATGCGTTATCCTCAAAAATATTGATCGAAACCTGGTTTAATCGTCTGTTTCAGTGTGGTGCCACATCACTATGTGATCCAAACCAGAAAATAACCCAGGATCTGTTCAACGAGTATGTGAAGTGTGCGAAAGTATGAGTCTGATGAGGTCAAATCCCAGACCAATCCCAGACTTAACATGCGTTATCCTCTAAAATATTGATCGAAACCTGGTTTAATCGACTGTTTCAGTGTGGTACCACATTACTACGTGATCCAAACCAGAAAAAACCCAGGATCTAGCCATCAAGAATGAGAAATATGCGAAAGAATGAGCCTGATGAGAGCAAATCCCAGACCTAACCTAGACCTTACATGCGTTATCCTCTAAAATATTGAGCGAAACCAGGTTTAATGGACTGTTTCAGTGTGATACCACACTGCTTCGTGATCCAAACCAGAAAAAACCCAGGATCTGTTCAACAAGTATGTGAAAAACGCTAAACTGTGAGCCTGATGAGGGCAAATCTTAGACCCAACCCAGACCTAAGATGCGTTATCCTCTAAAATATTTATCCAGACCAGGTTTCATTGAATGTTTCAGTGTGGTACCACTTTACTACGTGATCCAATCCAGAAAAAGCCCAGGATCTAGCCATCAAGTATGAGAAATATGCGAAAGTAGGAGCCTGATGAGGGCAAATCCTAGACCTATCCCAGACCTAACTTGCGTTATCCTCTAAAATATTGATCGAAACCAGGTTTAATTGACTGTTTCAGCGTGGTACCACATTACTACGTGATACAATCCAGAAACAGCCCAGGGTCTAGCCTTGAAGTATGAGAAATATGCGAAAGTATGAGCCTGATGAGGGCAAATCCTAGACCTAACCCAGACCTAACATGCGTTATCCTCTAAAATATTTATCAAGACCAGGTTTAATTGATTGTTTCAGTGTGGTCCCACATTACTACGTGATCCAAACCAGAAAAAACCCAGGATCTGTTCAACATGTATGAGAAATATGCGAAAGAATGAGCCTGATGAGAGCAAATCCCAGGCCTAACCTAGACCTAACATGAATTATTCTCTAAAATATTGATCGAAACCAGGTTTAATTGACTGTTTCAGTGTGGTCCCACATTACTACATGATCCAAACCAGAAATAACCCAGGATCCGTTCAACAAGTGTGTGAAGAATGCGAAAGTATGAGTCTGATGAGTGAAAATCCCAGACCTAACCTAGACCTAACATGCGTTATCCTCTAAAATATTGATCGAAACCTGGTTTAATCGACTGTTTCAGTGTGGTACTACATTACTACGTGATGCAATCCAGAAACAGCCCAGGATCTAGCCATCAAGTATGAGAAATATGCGAAAGAATGAGCCTGATGAGAGCAAATCCCAGACCTAACCTAGACCTAACATGCGTTATCCTCTAAAATATTGAGCGAAACCAGGTTTAATGGACTGTTTCAGTGTGGTACCACACTACATCGTGATGCAAACCAGAAAAAACCCAGGATCTGTTCAACAAGTATGTGAAAAACGCTAAACTGTGAGCCTGATGAGGGCAAATCTTAGACCTAACCCAGACCTAAGATGCGTTATCCTCTAAAATATTTATCCAGACCAGGTTGCATTGAATGTTTCGGTGTGGTCCCACATTACTACGTGATCCAAACCAGAAAAAACCCAGGATCCGTTCAACAAGTATGTGAAGAATGCGAAAGTATGAGTCTGATGAGTGAAAATCCCAGGCCTAACCTAGACCTAACATGCGTTATCCTCAAAAATATTGATCGAAACCTGGTTTAATCGTCTGTTTCAGTGTGGTGCCACATTACTATGTGATCCAAACCAGAAAATAACCCAGGATCTGTTCAACGAGTATGTGAAGTGTGCGAAAGTATGAGTCTGATGAGGTCAAATCCCAGACCAATCCCAGACTTAACATGCGTTATCCTCTAAAATATTGATCGAAACCAGGTTTAATCGACTGTTTCAGTGTGGTACCACATTACTACGTGATCCAAACCAGAAAAAACCCAGGATCTAGCCATCAAGTATGAGAAATATGCGAAAGAATGAGCCTGATGAGAGCAAATCCCAGACCTAACCTAGACCTTACATGCGTTATCCTCTAAAATATTGAGCGAAACCAGGTTTAATGGACTGTTTCAGTGTGATACCACACTGCTTCGTGATCCAAACCAGAAAAAACCCAGGATCTGTTCAACAAGTATGTGAAAAACGCTAAACTGTGAGCCTGATGAGGGCAAATCTTAGACCTAACCCAGACCTAAGATGCGTTATCCTCTAAAATAATTATCCAGACCAGGTTTCATTGAATGTTTCAGTGTGGTACCACCTTACTACGTGATCCAATCCAGAAAAAGCCCAGGATCTAGCCATCAAGTATGAGAAATATGCGAAAGTAGGAGCCTGATAAGGCCAAATCCTAGACCTATCCCAGACCTAACTTGCGTTATCCTCTAAAATATTGATCGAAACCAGGTTTAATTGACTGTTTCAGCGTGGTACCACATTACTACGTGATCCAATCCAGAAAAAGCCCAGGATCTAGCCATCAAGTATGAGAAATATGCGAAAGTAGGAGCCTGATAAGGCCAAATCCTAGACCTATCCCAGACCTAACTTGCGTTATCCTCTAAAATATTGATCGAAACCAGGTTTAATTGACTGTCTCAGCGTGGTACCACATTACTACGTGATACAATCCAGAAACAGCCCAGGGTCTAGCCTTGAAGTATGAGAAATATGCGAAAGTATGAGCCTGATGAGGGCAAATCCTAGACCTAACCCAGACCTAACATGCGTTATCCTCTAAAATATTAATCGAAACCTGGTTTAATCGACTGTTTCAGTGTGGTACCACATTACTATGTGATCCAAACCAGAAAAAGCCCAGGATCTAGCCATCAAGTATGAGAAATATGCGAAAGAATGAGCCTGGTGAGAGCAAATACCAGACCTAACCTAGACCTTACATGCGTTATCCTCTAAAATATTGATCGAAACCAGGTTTAATTGACTGTCTCAGCGTGGTACCACATTACTACGTGATACAATCCAGAAACAGCCCAGGGTCTAGCCTTGAAGTATGAGAAATATGCGAAAGTAGGAGCCTGATAAGGCCAAATCCTAGACCTATCCCATACCTAACTTGCGTTATCCTCTAAAATATTGATCGAAACCAGGTTTAATTGATTGTTTCAGTGTGGTCCCACATTACTACGTGATCCAAACCAGAAAAACCCAGGATCTGTTCAACATGTATGAGAAATATGCGAAAGAATGAGCCTAATGTGAGCAAATCCCAGACCTAACCTAGACCTAACATGCGTTATCCTCTAAAATATTGATCGAAACCTGGTTTAATCGACTGTTTCAGTGTGGTACCACATTACTATGTGATCCAAATCAGAAAATAACCCAGGATCTGTTCAAGGAGGATGTGAAGTGTGCGAAAGTATGAGTCTGATGAGGTCAAATCCCAGACCTATCCCAGACCTAACTTGCGTTATCCTCAAAAATATTGATCGAAACCAGGTTTAATCGACTGTTTCAGTGTGGTACCACATTACTACGTGATCCAAACCAGGAAAAACCCAGGATCCGTTCAACAAGTATGTGAAGAATGCGAAATTATGAGTCTGATGAGTGAATATCCCAGGCCTAACCTAGACCTAACATGCGTTATCCTCTAAAATATTGATCGAAACCAGGTTTAATCGACTGTTTCAGTGTGGTACCACATTACTACGTGATCCAAGCCAGAAAAAACCCAGGATCTAGCCATCAAGTATGAGAAATATGCGAAAGAATGAGCCTGATGAGAGCAAATCCCAGACCTAACCTAGACCTTACATGCGTTATCCTCTAAAATATTGAGCGAAACCAGGTTTAATGGACTGTTTCAGTGTGGTACCACACTGCTTCGTGATCCAAACCAGAAAAAACCCAGGATCTGTTCAACAAGTATGTGAAGAATGCGAAAGTATGAGTCTGATGAGTGAAAATCCCAGACCCAACCTATACCTTACATGCGTTATCCTCTAAAATATTGAGCGAAACCAGGTTTAATGGACTGTTTCAGCGTGGTACCACATTACTACGTGATACAATCCAGAAACAGCCCAGGGTCTAGCCTTGAAGTATGAGAAATATGCGAAAGTATGAGCCTGATGAGGGAAAATCCTAGACCTAACCAAGACCTAACATGCGTTATCCTCTAAAATATTTATCAAGACCAGGTTTAATTGATTGTTTCAGTGTGGTCCCACATTACTACGTGATCCAAACCAGAAAAAACCCAGGATCTGTTCAACATGTATGAGAAATATGCGAAAGAATGAGCCTGATGAGAGCAAATCCCAGACCTAACCTAGACCTAACATGAATTATTCTCTAAAATATTGATCGAAACCAGGTTTAATTGACTGTTTCAGTGTGGTCCCACATTACTACATGATCCAAACCAGAAATAACCCAGGATCCGTTCAACAAGTATGTGAAGAATGCGAAAGTATGAGTCTGATGAGGGCAAATCCTAGACCTATCCCAGACCTAACTTGCGTTATCCTCTAAAATATTTATCAAGACCAGGTTTAATTGAATGTTTCAGTGTGGTACCACATTACTGCGTGATCCAAACCAGAAAAAACCCAGGATCTGTTCAACAAGTATGTGAAGAATGCGAAAGTATGAGTCTGATGAGTGAAAATCCCAGACCCAACCTATACCTTACATGCGTTATCCTCTAAAATATTGAGCGAAACCAGGTTTCATTGACTGTTTCAGTGTGGTACTACATTACTACGTGATGCAATCCAGGAAAAGCCCAGGATCTAGCCATCAAGTATGAGAAATATGCGAAAGAATGAGCCTGATGAGAGCAAATCCCAGACCTAACCTAGACCTAACATGCGTTATCCTCCAAAATATTGATCGAAACCAGGTTTAATTGACTGTTTCAGCGTGGTACCACATTACTACGTGATACAATCCAGAAACAGCCCAGGATCTAGCCATGAAGTATGAGAAACATGCGAAAGTATGAGCCTGATGAGTGAAAATCCCAGGCCTAACCTAGACCTAACATGCGTTATCCTCTAAAATATTGATCGAAACCCGGTTTAATCGACTGTTTCAGTGTGGTACCATATAACTATGTGATCCAAACCAGAAAATAACCCAGGATCTGTTCAAGGAGTATGTGAAGTGTGCGAAAGTATGAGTCTGATGAGGTCAAATCCCAGACCTATCCCAGACCTAACTTGCGTTATCCTCTAAAATATTTGTCCAGACCAGGTTTCATTGAATGTTTCAGTGTGGTCCCACATTACTACGTGATCCAAACCAGAAAAAACCCAGGATCCGTTCAACAAGTATGTGAAGAATGCGATAGTATGAGTCTGATGAGTGTAAATCCCAGGCCTAACCTAGACCTAACATGCGTTATCCTCTAAAATATTGATCGAAACCCGGTTTAATCGACTGTTTCAGTGTGTTACCACATTACTATGTGATCCAAACCAGAAAATAACCCAGGATCTGTTCAAGGGGTATGTGAAGTGTGCGAAAGTATGAGTCTGATGAGGTCAAATCCCAGACCAATCCCGGACTTAACTTGCGTTATCCTCTAAAATATTGATCGAAACCAGGTTTAATCGACTGTTTCAGTGTGGTCCCACATTACTACGTGATCCAAACCAGAAAAAAACCAGGATCCGTTCAACAAGTATGTGAAGAATGCGAAAGTATGAGTCCGATGAGTGAAAATCCCAGGCCTAACCTAGACCTAACATGCGCTATCCTCAAAAATATTGATCGAAACCTGGTTTAATCAACTGTTTCGGTGTGGTACCACATTACTATGTGATCCAAACCTGAAAAAACCCAGGATCTGTTCAACAAGTATGTGAAAAACGCTAAACTGTGAGCCTGATGAGGGCAAATCTTAGACCTAACCCAGACCTAAGATGCGTTAACCTCTAAAATATTTATCCAGACCAGGTTTCATTGAATGTTTCAGTGTGGTACCACTTTACTACGTGATCCAAACCAGAAAACACCCAGGATCTGTTCAACATGTATGAGAAATATGCGAAAGAATGAGCCTGATGAGAGCAAATCCCAGACCTGACATAGACCTAACATGAATTATTCTCTAAAATATTGATCGAAACCAGGTTTAATTGACTGTTTCAGTGTGGTCCCACATTACTACGTGATCCAAACCAGAAATAACCCAGGATCCGTTCAACAAGTATGTGATGAATGCGAAAGTATGAGTCTGATGAGTGAAAATCCCAGGCCTAACCTAGACCTAACATGCGTTATCCTCTAAAATATTGATCCAAACCAGGTTTAATGGACTGTTTCAGGGTGGTACCACACTACTACGTGATCCAAACCAGAAAAAACCCAGGATCTGTTCAAGGGGTATGTGAAGTGTGCGAAAGTATGAGTCTGATGAGTGAAAATCCCAGACCAATCCCGGACTTAACTTGCGTTATCCTCTAAAATATTGATCGAAACCAGGTTTAATTGACTGTTTCAGTGTGGTCCCACATTACTACATGATCCAAACCAGAAATAACCCAGGATCCGTTCAACAAGTATGTGAAGAATGCGAAAGTATGAGTCTGATGAGGGCAAATCCTAGACCTATCCCAGACCTAACTTGCGTTATCCTCTAAAATATTTATCAAGACCAGGTTTAATTGAATGTTTCAGTGTGGTACCACATTACTGCGTGATCCAAACCAGAAAAAACCCAGGATCTGTTCAACAAGTATGTGAAGAATGCGAAAGTATGAGTCTGATGAGTGAAAATCCCAGACCCAACCTATACCTTACATGCGTTATCCTCTAAAATATTGAGCGAAACCAGGTTTCATTGACTGTTTCAGTGTGGTACTACATTACTACGTGATGCAATCCAGGAAAAGCCCAGGATCTAGCCATCAAGTATGAGAAATATGCGAAAGAATGAGCCTGATGAGAGCAAATCCCAGACCTAACCTAGACCTAACATGCGTTATCCTCCAAAATATTGATCGAAACCAGGTTTAATTGACTGTTTCAGCGTGGTACCACATTACTACGTGATACAATCCAGAAACAGCCCAGGATCTAGCCATGAAGTATGAGAAACATGCGAAAGTATGAGCCTGATGAGTGAAAATCCCAGGCCTAACCTAGACCTAACATGCGTTATCCTCTAAAATATTGATCGAAACCCGGTTTAATCGACTGTTTCAGTGTGTTACCACATTACTATGTGATCCAAACCAGAAAATAACCCAGGATCTGTTCAAGGGGTATGTGAAGTGTGCGAAAGTATGAGTCTGATGAGGTCAAATCCCAGACCAATCCCGGACTTAACTTGCGTTATCCTCTAAAATATTGATCGAAACCAGGTTTCATTGAATGTTTCAGTGTGGTCCCACATTACTACGTGATCCAAACCAGAAAAAACCCAGGATCCGTTCAACAAGTATGTGAAGAATGCGATAGTATGAGTCTGATGAGTGTAAATCCCAGGCCTAACCTAGACCTAACATGCGTTATCCTCTAAAATATTGATCGAAACCCGGTTTAATCGACTGTTTCAGTGTGTTACCACATTACTATGTGATCCAAACCAGAAAATAACCCAGGATCTGTTCAAGGGGTATGTGAAGTGTGCGAAAGTATGAGTCTGATGAGGTCAAATCCCAGACCAATCCCGGACTTAACTTGCGTTATCCTCTAAAATATTGATCGAAACCAGGTTTAATTGACTGTTTCAGCGTGGTACCACATTACTACGTAATACAATCCAGAAACAGCCCAGGATCTAGCCTTGAAGTATGAGAAATATGCGAAAGTATGAGCCTGATGAGGGCAAATCCTAGACCTAACCCAGACCTAACATGCGTTATCCTCTAAAATATTTATCAAGACCAGGTTTAATTGATTGTTTCAGTGTGGTCCCACATTACTACGTGATCCAAACCAGAAAACACCCAGGATCTGTTCAACATGTATGAGAAATATGCGAAAGAATGAGCCTGATGAGAGCAAATCCCAGACCTGACATAGACCTAACATGAATTATTCTCTAAAATATTGATCGAAACCAGGTTTAATTGACTGTTTCAGTGTGGTCCCACATTACTACGTGATCCAAACCAGAAATAACCCAGGATCCGTTCAACAAGTATGTGATGAATGCGAAAGTATGAGTCTGATGAGTGAAAATCCCAGGCCTAACCTAGACCTAACATGCGTTATCCTCTAAAATATTGATCCAAACCAGGTTTAATGGACTGTTTCAGGGTGGTACCATACTACTACGTGATCCAAACCAGAAAAAACCCAGGATCTGTTCAACAAGTATGTGAAAAACGCGAAAGTATGAGTCTGATCAGTGAAAATCTCAGGCCTAACCCAGACATAAGATGCGTTATCCTCTAAAATATTTATCCAGACCAGGTTTCATTGAATGTTTCAGTGTGGTACCACTTTGCTACGTGATCCAAACCAGAAAAAAACCAGGATCCGTTCAACAAGTATGTGAAGAATGCGAAAGTATGAGTCCGATGAGTGAAAATCCCAGGCCTAACCTAGACCTAACATGCGCTATCCTCAAAAATATTGATCGAAACCTGGTTTAATCAACTGTTTCGGTGTGGTACCACATTACTATGTGATCCAAACCTGAAAAAACCCAGGATCTGTTCACCAAGTATGTGAAAAACGCGAAAGTATGAGTCTGATCAGTGAAAATCTCAGGCCTAACCCAGACATAAGATGCGTTATCCTCTAAAATATTTATCCAGACCAGGTTTCATTGAATGTTTCAGTGTGGTACCACTTTGCTACGTGATCCAATCCAGAAACAGCCCAGGATCTAGCCATGAAGTATGAGAAATATGCGAAAGTAAGTGCCTGATGAGGTCAAATCCCAGACCTATCCCAGACTTAACTTGTGTTATCCTCTAAAATATTGATCGAAACCAGGTTTAATCGACTGTTTCAGCGTGGTACCACATTTCTACGTGATCCAATCCAGAAACAGCCCAGGATCTAGCCATGAAGTATGAGAAATATGCGAAAGTAAGAGCCTGATGAGGGCAAATCCTAGACCTATCCCAGACGTAACTTGCGTTATCCTCTAAAATATTGATCGAAACCAGGTTTAATCGACTGTTTCAGCGTGGTACCACATTACTACGTGATACAATCCAGAAACAGCCCAGGATCTAGCCACGAAGTATGTGAAATATGCGAAAGTATGAGCCTGATGGGGGCAAATCCTAGACCTAACCCAAACCTAACAAGCGTTATCCTCTAAAATATTTATCAAGACCAGGTTTAATTGACTGTTTCAGTGTTGTACTTCATTACTACGTGATCCAATCCAGAAACAGCCCAGGATCTAGCCATGCAGTATGAGAAATATGCGAAAGTATGAGCCTGATGAGGGCAAATCCCAGACCTCACCTAGACCTAGCATGTATTATTCTCTAAAATATTGATCGAAACCAGGTTTAATTGACTGTTTCAGTGTTGTACTTCGCTACTACGTGATGCAATCCAGAAAAAGCCCAGGATCTGTTCAACAAGTATGTGAAAAACGCTAAACTGTGAGCCTGATGAGGGCAAATCTTAGACCTAACCAAGACATAAGATGCGTTATCCTCTAAAATATTTATCCAGAC
This sequence comes from Colletes latitarsis, assembly GCF_051014445.1. Lineage (NCBI taxonomy): Eukaryota > Metazoa > Arthropoda > Insecta > Hymenoptera > Colletidae > Colletes > Colletes latitarsis. The sequence goes on along the minus strand of NW_027488367.1, from coordinate 28,616,979 downwards.
CAGGTTTCATTGAATGTTTCAGTGTGGTACCACTTTGCTACGTGATCCAATCCAGAAATAGCCCAGGATCTAGCCATGAAGTATGAGAAATATGCGAAAGTAAGAGCCTGATGAGGGCAAATCCTAGACCTATCCCAGACCTAACTTGCGTTATCCTCTAAAATATTGATCGAAACCAGGTTTAATTGACTGTTTCAGCGTGGTACCACATTACTACGTGATCCAATCCAGAAACAGCCCAGGATCTAGCCATGCAGTATGAGAAATATGCGAAAGTATGAGCCTGATGAGGGCAAATCCCAGACCTAACCTAGACCTAGCATGTATTATTCTCTAAAATATTGATCGAAACCAGGTTTAATTGACTGTTTCAGTGTTGTACTTCATTACTACGTGATGCAATCCAGAAAAAGCCCAGGATCTAGCCATCAAGTATGAGAAATATGCGAAAGAATGAGCCTGACGAGGGCAAATCCCAGACCTAACCTAGACCTAACATGAATTATTCTCTAAAATATTGATCGAAACCAGGTTTGCTTGACTGTTTCAGTGTGGCCCCACATTACTACGTGATCCAAACCAGAAAAAACCCAGGATCTGTTCAACAAGTATGTGAAAAACGCGAAAGTATGAGTCTGATGAGGTCAAATCCCAGACCTATCCCAGACTTAAATTGCGTTATCCTCTAAAATATTGATCGAAACCAGGTTTAATCGACTGTTTCAGCGTGGTGCCACATTACTACGTGATACAATCCAGAAACAGCCCAGGATCTAGCCATCAAGTATGAGAAATATGCGAAAGTATGAGCCTGATGAGGGCAAATCCTAGACCTAACCCAAACCTAACATGCGTTATCCTCTAAAATATTTATCAAGACCAGTATTAATTGAATGTTTCAGTGTGGTACCACATTACTACGTGAACCAAGCCTGAAAAAACCCGGGATCCGTTCAACAAGTATGTTAAAACTGCGACAGTATGACCCTGATGAGGGCAAATCCCAGGCCTAACCTAGACCTAACATGCGTTGTCCTCTAGAATATTGATGGAAACCAGGTTTAATTGACTGTTTCAGTGTTGTACTTCATTACTACGTGATGCAATCCAGAAAAAGCCCAGGATCTAGCCATCAAGTATGAGAAACATGCGAAAGAATGAGCCTGATGGGAGCAAATCCCAGACCTAACCTAGACCTAACATGCGTTATCCTCTAAAATATTGAGCGAAACCAGGTTAAATGGACTGTTTCAGTGTGGTACCACACTACTTCGTGATCCAAACCAGAGAAAGCCCAGGATCTGTTCAAGAAGTATGTGAAAAACGCTAAACTGTGAGACTGATGAGGGCAAATCTTAGACCTAACCCAGACCTAAGATGCGTTATCCTCTAAAATATTTATCCAGACCAGGTTTCATAGAATGTTTCTGTGTGGTACCACTTTACTACCTGATACAATCCAGAAACAGCCCAGGATCTAGCCATGAAGTATGAGATATATGCGAAAGTATGAGCCTGATGAGGGCAAATCCTAGACCTAACCCAAACCTAACATGCGTTATCCTCTAAAATATTTATCAAGAAAAGGTTTAATTGAATGTTTCAGTGTGGTACCACATTACTACGTGAACCAAACCCGAAAAAACCCAGGATCTGTTCAACATGTATGAGAAATATGCGAAAGAATGAGCCTGATGAGAGCAAATCCCAGACCTATCCTAGACATAACATGAATTATTCTCTAAAATATTGATCGAAAACAGGTTTACTTGAATGTTTCAGTGTGGTACCACATTACTACGTGATCCAAACCAGAAAAAACCCAGGATCCGTTCAACAAGTATGTGAAGAATGCGAAAGTATGAGTCTGATGGGTGAAAATCCCAGGCCTACCCTAGACCTAACATGCGTTATCCTCTAAAATATTGATCGAAACCTGGTTTAATCGACTGTTTCAGTGTGGTACCACATTACTATGTGATCCAAACCAGAAAATAACCCAGGATCTGTTCAAGGAGTATGTGAAGTGTGCGAAAGTATGAGTCTGATGAGGTCTAATCCCAGACCTATCCCAGACCTAGCTTGCGTTATCCTCTAAAATATTGATCGAAACCAGGTTTAATCGACTGTTGCAGTGTGGTACCACATTACTACGTGATCCAAACCAGAAAAAGCCCAGGATCTAGCCATCAAGTATGAGAAATATGCGAAAGAATGAGCCTGATGACAGCAAATCCCAAACCTAACATAGACCTAACATGAATTATTCTCTAAAATATTGATCGAAACCAGGTTTAATTGACTGTTTCAGTGTGGTACCACATTACTATGTGATCCAAACCAGAAAATAACCCAGGATCTGTTCAACGAGTATGTGAAGTGTGCGAAAGAATGAGTCTGATGAGGTCAAATCCCAGACCATTCCCAGACTTAACTTGCGTTATCCTCTAAAATATTGATCCAAACCAGGTTTAATGGACTGTTTCAGGGTGGTACCATACTACTACGTGATCCAAACCAGAAAAAACCCAGGATCTGTTCAACAAGTATGTGAAAAACGCGAAAGTATGAGTCTGATCAGTGAAAATCTCAGGCCTAACCCAGACATAAGATGCGTTATCCTCTAAAATATTTTTCCAGACCAGGTTTCATTGAATGTTTCAGTGTGGTACCACTTTGCTACGTGATCCAAACCAGAAAAAAACCAGGATCCGTTCAACAAGTATGTGAAGAATGCGAAAGTATGAGTCCGATGAGTGAAAATCCCAGGCCTAACCTAGACCTAACATGCGCTATCCTCAAAAATATTGATCGAAACCTGGTTTAATCAACTGTTTCGGTGTGGTACCACATTACTATGTGATCCAAACCTGAAAAAACCCAGGATCTGTTCACCAAGTATGTGAAAAACGCGAAAGTATGAGTCTGATCAGTGAAAATCTCAGGCCTAACCCAGACATAAGATGCGTTATCCTCTAAAATATTTATCCAGACCAGGTTTCATTGAATGTTTCAGTGTGGTACCACTTTGCTACGTGATCCAATCCAGAAACAGCCCAGGATCTAGCCATGAAGTATGAGAAATATGCGAAAGTAAGTGCCTGATGAGGTCAAATCCCAGACCTATCCCAGACTTAACTTGTGTTATCCTCTAAAATATTGATCGAAACCAGGTTTAATCGACTGTTTCAGCGTGGTACCACATTTCTACGTGATCCAATCCAGAAACAGCCCAGGATCTAGCCATGAAGTATGAGAAATATGCGAAAGTAAGAGCCTGATGAGGGCAAATCCTAGACCTATCCCAGACGTAACTTGCGTTATCCTCTAAAATATTGATCGAAACCAGGTTTAATCGACTGTTTCAGCGTGGTACCACATTACTACGTGATACAATCCAGAAACAGCCCAGGATCTAGCCACGAAGTATGTGAAATATGCGAAAGTATGAGCCTGATGGGGGCAAATCCTAGACCTAACCCAAACCTAACAAGCGTTATCCTCTAAAATATTTATCAAGACCAGGTTTAATTGACTGTTTCAGTGTTGTACTTCATTACTACGTGATCCAATCCAGAAACAGCCCAGGATCTAGCCATGCAGTATGAGAAATATGCGAAAGTATGAGCCTGATGAGGGCAAATCCCAGACCTCACCTAGACCTAGCATGTATTATTCTCTAAAATATTGATCGAAACCAGGTTTAATTGACTGTTTCAGTGTTGTACTTCGCTACTACGTGATGCAATCCAGAAAAAGCCCAGGATCTGTTCAACAAGTATGTGAAAAACGCTAAACTGTGAGCCTGATGAGGGCAAATCTTAGACCTAACCAAGACATAAGATGCGTTATCCTCTAAAATATTTATCCAGACCAGGTTTCATTGAATGTTTCAGTGTGGTACCACTTTGCTACGTGATCCAATCCAGAAATAGCCCAGGATCTAGCCATGAAGTATGAGAAATATGCGAAAGTAAGAGCCTGATGAGGGCAAATCCTAGACCTATCCCAGACCTAACTTGCGTTATCCTCTAAAATATTGATCGAAACCAGGTTTAATTGACTGTTTCAGCGTGGTACCACATTACTACGTGATCCAATCCAGAAACAGCCCAGGATCTAGCCATGCAGTATGAGAAATATGCGAAAGTATGAGCCTGATGAGGGCAAATCCCAGACCTAACCTAGACCTAGCATGTATTATTCTCTAAAATATTGATCGAAACCAGGTTTAATTGACTGTTTCAGTGTTGTACTTCATTACTACGTGATGCAATCCAGAAAAAGCCCAGGATCTAGCCATCAAGTATGAGAAATATGCGAAAGAATGAGCCTGACGAGGGCAAATCCCAGACCTAACCTAGACCTAACATGAATTATTCTCTAAAATATTGATCGAAACCAGGTTTGCTTGACTGTTTCAGTGTGGCCCCACATTACTACGTGATCCAAACCAGAAAAAACCCAGGATCTGTTCAACAAGTATGTGAAAAACGCGAAAGTATGAGTCTGATGAGGTCAAATCCCAGACCTATCCCAGACTTAAATTGCGTTATCCTCTAAAATATTGATCGAAACCAGGTTTAATCGACTGTTTCAGCGTGGTGCCACATTACTACGTGATACAATCCAGAAACAGCCCAGGATCTAGCCATCAAGTATGAGAAATATGCGAAAGTATGAGCCTGATGAGGGCAAATCCTAGACCTAACCCAAACCTAACATGCGTTATCCTCTAAAATATTTATCAAGACCAGTATTAATTGAATGTTTCAGTGTGGTACCACATTACTACGTGAACCAAGCCTGAAAAAACCCGGGATCCGTTCAACAAGTATGTTAAAACTGCGACAGTATGACCCTGATGAGGGCAAATCCCAGGCCTAACCTAGACCTAACATGCGTTGTCCTCTAGAATATTGATGGAAACCAGGTTTAATTGACTGTTTCAGTGTTGTACTTCATTACTACGTGATGCAATCCAGAAAAAGCCCAGGATCTAGCCATCAAGTATGAGAAACATGCGAAAGAATGAGCCTGATGGGAGCAAATCCCAGACCTAACCTAGACCTAACATGCGTTATCCTCTAAAATATTGAGCGAAACCAGGTTAAATGGACTGTTTCAGTGTGGTACCACACTACTTCGTGATCCAAACCAGAGAAAGCCCAGGATCTGTTCAAGAAGTATGTGAAAAACGCTAAACTGTGAGACTGATGAGGGCAAATCTTAGACCTAACCCAGACCTAAGATGCGTTATCCTCTAAAATATTTATCCAGACCAGGTTTCATAGAATGTTTCTGTGTGGTACCACTTTACTACCTGATACAATCCAGAAACAGCCCAGGATCTAGCCATGAAGTATGAGATATATGCGAAAGTATGAGCCTGATGAGGGCAAATCCTAGACCTAACCCAAACCTAACATGCGTTATCCTCTAAAATATTTATCAAGAAAAGGTTTAATTGAATGTTTCAGTGTGGTACCACATTACTACGTGAACCAAACCCGAAAAAACCCAGGATCTGTTCAACATGTATGAGAAATATGCGAAAGAATGAGCCTGATGAGAGCAAATCCCAGACCTATCCTAGACATAACATGAATTATTCTCTAAAATATTGATCGAAAACAGGTTTACTTGAATGTTTCAGTGTGGTACCACATTACTACGTGATCCAAACCAGAAAAAACCCAGGATCCGTTCAACAAGTATGTGAAGAATGCGAAAGTATGAGTCTGATGGGTGAAAATCCCAGGCCTACCCTAGACCTAACATGCGTTATCCTCTAAAATATTGATCGAAACCTGGTTTAATCGACTGTTTCAGTGTGGTACCACATTACTATGTGATCCAAACCAGAAAATAACCCAGGATCTGTTCAAGGAGTATGTGAAGTGTGCGAAAGTATGAGTCTGATGAGGTCTAATCCCAGACCTATCCCAGACCTAGCTTGCGTTATCCTCTAAAATATTGATCGAAACCAGGTTTAATCGACTGTTGCAGTGTGGTACCACATTACTACGTGATCCAAACCAGAAAAAGCCCAGGATCTAGCCATCAAGTATGAGAAATATGCGAAAGAATGAGCCTGATGACAGCAAATCCCAAACCTAACATAGACCTAACATGAATTATTCTCTAAAATATTGATCGAAACCAGGTTTAATTGACTGTTTCAGTGTGGTACCACATTACTATGTGATCCAAACCAGAAAATAACCCAGGATCTGTTCAACGAGTATGTGAAGTGTGCGAAAGAATGAGTCTGATGAGGTCAAATCCCAGACCATTCCCAGACTTAACTTGCGTTATCCTCTAAAATATTGATCGAAACCAGGTTTAATCGACTGTTCCACTGTGGTACCACATTACTACGTGATCCAAACCAGAAAAAACCCAGGATCTAGCCATCAAGTATGAGAAATATGCGAAAGAATGAGCCTGATGGGAGCAAATCCCAGACCTAACCTAGACCTTACATGCGTTATCCTCTAATATATTGAGCGAAACCAGGATTAATGGACTGTTTCAGTGTGGTACCACACTACTTCGTGATCCAAACCAGAAATAACCCAGGATCCGTTCAACAAGTATGCGAAGAATGCGAAAGTATGAGTCTGATGAGTGAAAATCCCAGGCCTAACCTAGACCTAACATGCGTTATCCTCTAAAATATTGATGGAAAGCAGGTTTAATTACTGTCTCAGTGTTGTACTTCATTACTACGTGATGCAATCCAGAAAAAGCCCAGGATCTAGCCATCAAGTATGAGAAATATGTGAAAGAATGAGCCTGATGAGAGCAAATCCTAGACCTGACCTAGACCTTACATGCGTTATCCTCTAAAATATTGAGCGAAACCAGGTTTAATGGACTGTTTCAGTGTGATACCACACTGCTTCGTGATCCAAACCAGAAAAAACCCAGGATCTGTTCAACAAGTATGTGAAAAACGCTAAACTGTGAGCCTGATGAGGGCAAATCTTAGACCTAACCCAGACCTAACATGCGTTATCCTCTAACATATTTATCAAGACCAGGTTTAATTGATTGTTTCAGTGTGGTCCCACATTACTACGTGATCCAAACCAGAAAAACCCAGGATCTGTTCAACATGTATGAGAAATATGCGAAAGAATGAGCCTGATGTGAGCAAATCCCAGACCTAACCTAGACCTAACATGAATTATTCTCTAAAATATTGATCGAAACCAGGTTTAATTGACTGTTTCAGTGTGGTCCCACATTACTACATGATCCAAACCAGAAATAACCCAGGATCCGTTCAACAAGTATGTGAAGAATGCGAAAGTATGAGTCTGATGAGGTCAAATCCCAGGCCTAACCCAGACCTAACATGCGTTATCCTCAAAAATATTGATCGAAACCTGGTTTAATCGACTGTTTCCGTGTGGTACCACATTACTATGTGATCCAAACCAGAAAATAACCCAGGATCTGTTCAACGAGTATGTGAAGTGTGCGAAAGAATGAGTCTGATGAGGTCAAATCCCAGACCATTCCCAGACTTAACTTGCGTTATCCTCTAAAATATTGATCGAAACCAGGTTTAATCGACTGTTTCAGTGTGGTACCACATTACTACGTGATCCAAACCAGAAAAAACCCAGGATCTAGCCATCAAGTATGAGAAATATGCGAAAGAATGAGCCTGATGGGAGCAAATCCCAGACCTAACCTAGACCTTACATGCGTTATCCTCTAATATATTGAGCGAAACCAGGTTTAATCGACTGTTTCAGTGTGGTACCACATTACTACGTGATCCAAACCAGAAAAAACCCAGGATCTAGCCATCAAGTATGAGAAATATGCGAAAGAATGAGCCTGATGGGAGCAAATCCCAGACCTAACCTAGACCTAACATGCGTTATCCTCTAAAATATTGATGGAAAGCAGGTTTAATTACTGTTTCAGTGTTGTACTTCATTACTACGTGATGCAATCCAAAAAACGCCCAGGATCTAGCAATCAAGTATGAGAAATATGCGAAAGAGTGAGCCTGATGAGAGCAAATCCCAGACCTGACCTAGACCTAACATGAATTATTCTCTAAAATATTGATCGAAACCAGGTTTAATTCGCTGTTTCAGTGTGGTCCCACATTACTACGTGATCCAAACCAGAAAAAACCCAGGATCTGTTCAACAAGTATGTGAACAATGCGAAAGTATGAGTCTGATGAGTGAAAATCCCAGGCCTAACCTAGACCTAACATGCGTTATCCTCAAAAATATTGATCGAAACCTGGTTTAATCGTCTGTTTCAGTGTGGTACCACATTACTGCGTGATCCAAACTAGAAAAAACCCAGGATCCGTTCAACAAGTATGTGAAGAATGCGAAAGTATGAGTCTGATCAGTGAAAATCTCAGGCCTTTCCTAGACCTAACATGCGTTATCCTCTAAAATATTGATCAAAACCAGGTTTAATTGACAGTTTCAGCGTGGTACCACATTACTACGTGATACAATCTAGAAACAGCCCAGGGTCTAGCCATGAAGTATGATAAACATGCGAAAGTATGAGCCTGATGAGGGCAAATCCCAGGCCTAACCCAGACCAAAGATGCGTTATCCTCTAAAATATTTATCCAGACCAGGTTTCATTGAATGTTTCAGTGAGGTACCACACTACTTCGTGATGCAAACCAGAAAAAACCCAGGATCTGTTCAACAAGTATGTGAAAAACGCTAAACTGTGAGCCTGATGAGGGCAAATCTTAGACCTAACCCAGACCTAAGATGCGTTATCCTCTAAAATATTTGTCCAGACCAGGTTGCATTGAATGTTTCGGTGTGGTCCCACATTACTACGTGATCCAAACCAGGAAAAACCCAGGATCCGTTCAACAAGTATGTGAAGAATGCGAAATTATGAGTCTGATGAGTGAAAATCCCAGACCTAACCTAGACCTAACATGCGTTATCCTCTAAAATATTGATCGAAACCTGGTTTAATCGACTGTTTCAGTGTGGTACCACATTACTATGTGATCCAAACCAGAAAATAACCCAGGATCTGTTCAACGAGTATGTGAAGTGTGCGAAAGTATGAGTCTGATGAGGTCAAATCCCAGACCAATCCCAGACATAACATGCGTTATCCTCTAAAATATTGATCGAAACCAGGTTTAATCGACTGTTTCAGTGTGGTACCACATTACTACGTGATCCAAACCAGAAAAAACCCAGGATCAGTTCAACAAGTATGTGAAGAATGCGAAAGTATGAGTCTGATGAGTGAGAATCCCAGGGCTAACATAGACTTAACATGCGTTATACTCTAAAATATTGATCGAAACCAGGTTTAATCGACTGTTTCAGTGTGGTACCACATTGCTACGTGATCCAAACCAGAAAAAACCCAGGATCAGTTCAACAAGTATGTGAAGAATGCGAAAGTATGAGTCTGATGAGTGAAAATCCCAGACCTAACCTAGACCTTACATGCGTTATCCTCTAAAATAATGAGCGAAACCAGGTTTAATGGTCTGTTTCAGCGTGGTAGCACATTACTACGTGGTACAATCCAGAAACAGCCCAGGGTCTAGCCTTGAAGTATGAGAAATATGCGAAAGTATGAGCCTGATGAGAGCAAATCCCAGACCTAACCTAGACCTAACATGCGTTATCCTCTAAAATATTGATCGAAACCTGGTTTAATCGACTGTTTCAGTGTGGTACCACATTGCTACGTGATCCAAACCAGAAAAAACCCAGGATCAGTTCAACAAGTATGTGAAGAATGCGAAAGTATGAGTCTGATGAGTGAAAATCCCAGACCTAACCTAGACCTTACATGCGTTATCCTCTAAAATATTGAGCGAAACCAGGTTTAATGGTCTGTTTCAGCGTGGTAGCACATTACTACGTGGTACAATCCAGAAACAGCCCAGGGTCTAGCCTTGAAGTATGAGAAATATGCGAAAGTATGAGCCTGATGAGAGCAAATCCCAGACCTAACCTAGACCTAACATGCGTTATCCTCTAAAATATTGATCGAAACCTGGTTTAATCGACTGTTTCAGTGTGGTACCACATTACTACGTGATCCAAACCAGAAAAAACCCAGGATCTGTTCAACAAGTATGTGAAAAACGCTAAACTGTGAGCCTGATGAGGGCAAATCTTAGACCTAACCCAGACCTAAGATGCGTTATCCTCTAAAATATTTATCCAGACCAGGTTGCATTGAATGTTTCGGTGTGGTCCCACATTACTACGTGATCCAAACCAGGAAAAACCCAGGATCCGTTCAACAAGTATGTGAAGAATGCGAAATTATGAGTCTGATGAGTGAAAATCCCAGACCTAACCTAGACCTAACATGCGTTATCCCGTAAAATATTGATCGAAACCAGGTTTAATGGACTGTTTCAGCGTGGTAGCACATTACTACGTGGTACAATCCAGAAACAGCCCAGGGTCTAGCCTTGAAGTATGAGAAATATGCGGAAGTATGAGCCTGATGAGAGCAAATCCCAGACCTAACCTAGACCTAACATGCGTTATCCTCTAAAATATTGATCGAAACCTGGTTTAATCGACTGTTTCAGTGTGGTACCACATTACTATGTGATCCAAACCAGAAAATAACCCAGGATCTGTTCAACGAGTATGTGAAGTGTGCGAAAGTATGAGTCTGATGAGGTCAAATCCCAGACCAATCCCAGACATAACATGCGTTATCCTCTAAAATATTGATCGAAACCAGGTTTAATCGACTGTTTCAGTGTGGCACCACATTACTACGTGATCCAAACCAGAAAAAACCCAGGATCTAGCCATCAAGTATGAGAAATATGCGAAAGAATGAGCCTGATGAGAGCAAATCCCAGACCTAACCTAGACCTAACATGCGTTATCCTCTAAAATATTGATCGAAACCTGGTTTAATCGACTGTTTCAGTGTGGTACCACATTACTATGTGATCCAAACCAGAAAATAACCCAGGATCTGTTCAACGAGTATGTGAAGTGTGCGAAAGTATGAGTCTGATGAGGTCAAATCCCAGACCAATCCCAGACATAACATGCGTTATCCTCTAAAATATTGATCGAAACCAGGTTTAATCGACTGTTTCAGTGTGGCACCACATTACTACGTGATCCAAACCAGAAAAAACCCAGGATCTAGCCATCAAGTATGGGAAATATGCGAAAGAATGAGCCTGATGAGAGCAAATCCCAGACCTAACCTAGACCTAACATGCGTTATCCTCTAAAATATTGATCGAAACCTGGTTTAATCGACTGTTTCAGTGTGGTACCACATTACTATGTGATCCAAACCAGAAAATAACCCAGGATCTGTTCAACGAGTATGTGAAGTGTGCGAAAGTATGAGTCTGATGAGGTCAAATCCCAGACCAATCCCAGACATAACATGCGTTATCCTCTAAAATATTGATCGAAACCAGGGTTAATCGACTGTTTCAGTGTGGTACCACATTACTACGTGATCCAAACCAGAAAAAACCCAGGATCTAGCCATCAAGTATGAGAAATATGCGAAAGAATGAGCCTGATGAGAGCAAATCCCAGACCTAACCTAGACCTTACATGCGTTATCCTCTAAAATATTGAGCGAAACCAGGTTTAATGGACTGTTTCAGTGTGGTACCACACTGCTTCGTGATCCAAACCAGAACAAACCCAGGATCTGTTCAACAAGTATGTGAAGAATGCGAAAGTATGAGTCTGATGAGTGAAAATCCCAGACCTAACCTAGACCTTACATGCGTTATCCTCTAAAATATTGAGCGAAACCAGGTTTAATTGACTGTTTCAGTGTGGTCCCACATTACAACATGATCCAAACCAGAAATAACCCAGGATCCGTTCAACAAGTATGTGAAGAATGCGAAAGTATGAGTCTGATGAGGGCAAATCCTAGACCTATCCCAGACCTAACTTGCGTTATCCTCTAAAATATTTATCAAGACCAGGTTTAATTGAATGTTTCAGTGTGGTACCACATTACTGCGTGATCCAAACTAGAAAAAACCCAGGATCCGTTCAACAAGTATGTGAAGAATGCGAAAGTATGAGTCTGATCAGTGAAAATCTCAGGCCTTACCTAGACCTAACTTGCGTCGTCCTCTAAAACATTGATGGAAACCAGGTTTCATTGACTGTTTCAGTGTGGTACTACATTACTACGTGATGCAATCCAGGAAAAGCCCAGGATCTAGCCATCAAGTATGAGAAATATGCGAAAGAATGAGCCTGATGAGAGCAAATCCCAGACCTAACCTAGACCTAACATGCGTTATCCTCTAAAATATTGATCGAAACCAGGTTTAATTGACTGTTTCAGCGTGGTACCACATTACTACGTGATACAATCCAGAAACAGCCCAGGATCTAGCCATGAAGTATGAGAAACATGCGAAAGTGTGAGCCTGATGAGGGCAAATCCCAGGCCTAACCCAGACCCAATATGCGTTATCCTCTAAAATATTTATCCAGACCAGGTTTCATTGAATGTTTCAGTGTGGTCCCACATTACTACGTGATCCAAACCAGAAAAAACCCAGGATCCGTTCAACAAGTATGTGAAGAATGCGATAGTATGAGTCTGATGAGTGAAAATCCCAGGCCTAACCTAGACCTAACATGCGTTATCCTCTAAAATATTGATCGAAACCCGGTTTAATCGACTGTTTCAGTGTGGTACCACAGTACTATGTGATCCAAACCAGAAAATAACCCAGGATCTGTTCAAGGAGTATGTGAAGTGTGCGAAAGTATGAGTCTGATGAGGTCAAATCCCAGACCTATCCCAGACCTGACTTGCGTTATCCTCTAAAATATTGATCGAAACCAGGTTTAATCGACTGTTTCAGTGCGGTACCACATTACTACGTGATCCAAACCAGAAAAAACCCAGGATCAGTTCAACAAGTATGTGAAGAATGCGAAAGTATGAGTCTGATGAGTGAGAATCCCAGGGCTAACATAGACCTAACATGCGTTATACTCTAAAATATTGATCGAAACCAGGTTTAATCGACTGTTTCAGTGTGGTACCACATTGCTAAGTGATCCAAACCAGAAAAAACCCAGGATCAGTTCAACAAGTATGTGAAGAATGCGAAAGTATGAGTCTGATGAGTGAAATTCCCAGGGCTAACCTAGACCTGACATGCGTTATCCTCTAAAATATTGATGGAAACCAGGTTTAATTGACTGTTTCAGTGTGGTACCACATTACTATGTGATCCAAACCAGAAAATAACCCAGGATCTGTTCAACGAGTATGTGAAGTGTGCGCAAGTATGAGTCTGATGAGGTCAAATCCCAGACCTATCCCAGACCTAACTTGCGTTATCCTCTAAAATATTGATCGAAACCAGGTTTAATTGACCGTTTCAGTGTGGTACCACATTACTACGTGATTCAAACCAGAAAAAACCCAGGATCAGTTCAACAAGTATGTGAAGAATGCGAATGTATGCGCCTGATGAGGGCAAATCCCAGACCTATCCCAGACCTAACTTGCGTTATCCTCTAAAATATTGATCGAAACCAGGTTTAATTGACCGTTTCAGTGTGGTGCCACATTACTACGTGATCCAAACCAGAAAAAACCCAGGATCTGTTCAACGAGTATGTGAAGTGTGCGAAAGAATGAGCCTGATGAGAGCAAATCCCAGACCTAACCTAGACCTTATATGCGTTATCCTCTAAAATATAGATGGAAACCAGGTTTCATTGACTGTTTCAGTGTGGTACCACATTGTTACGTGATCCAAACCAGAAAAAACCCAGGATCTGTTCAACAAGTATGTGAAAAACGCGAAACTGTGAGCCTGATGAGGGCAAATCTTAGACCTAACCCAGACCTAAGATGCGTTATCCTCTAAAATATTTATCCAGACCAGGTTTCATTGAATGTTTCAGTATGGTACCACTTTACTACGTGATCCAAACCAGAAATAGCCCAGGATCTAGCCATGAAGTATGAGAAATATGCGATAGTAAGTGCCTGATGAGGGCAAATCCTAGACCTATACCAGACCTTACTTGCGTTATCCTCTAAAATATTGATCGAAACCAGGTTTAATTGACTGTTTCAGCGTGGTACCACATTACTACGTGATACAATGCAGAAACAGCCCAGGATCTAGCCATGAAGTATGAGAAATATGCGAAAATATGAGCCTGATGAGGGCAAATCCTAGACGTAACCCAGACCTAACATGCGTTATCCCCTAAAATATTTATGAAGACCAGGTTTAATTGAATGTTTCAGTGTGGTGCCACATTACTACGTGATACAAACCAGAAAAAACCCAGGATCCGTTCAACAAGTATGTGAAAAACGCGAAAGTATGAGCCTGATGAGGGCGAATCCCAGAACTATGCCAGACCTAACTTGCGTTGTCCTCTAAGATATTGATGGAAACCAGGTTTAATTGACTGTTTCAGTGTTGTACTTCATTACTACGTGATACAAACCAGAAAAAACCCAGGATCTGTTCAACAAATATGTGAAAAACGCGAAAGTATGAGCCTGATGAGGGCGAATCCCAGACCTATGCCAGACCTAACTTGCGTTGTCCTCTAAAATATTGATGGAAACCAGGCTTAATTGACTGTTTCAGTGTTGTACTTCATTACTACGTGATACAAACCAGAAAAAACCCAGGATCTGTTCAACAAATATGTGAAAAACGCGAAAGTATGAGCCTGATGAGGGCGAATCCCAGTCCTATGCCAGACCTAACTTGCGTTGTCCTCTAAGATATTGATGGAAACCAGGTTTAATTGACTATTTCAGTGTTGTACTTCATTACTACGTGATGCAGTCCAGAAAAAGCCCAGGATATAGCCATCAAGTATGAGAAATATGCGAAAGAATGAGTCTGATGAGGGCAAATCCCAGACCTATCCCAGACCTAACTTGCGTTATCCTCCAAAATATTGATCGAAACCAGGTTTAATTGACTGTTTTAGTGTGGTACCACATTACTACGTGATCCAAACCAGAAAAAACCCAGGATCTGTTCAACAAGTACGTGAAAAACGCGAAACTGTGAGCCTGATGAGGGCAAATCTTAGACCTAACCCAGACCAAAGATGAGTTATCCTCTAAAATATTTCTCCAGACCAGGTTTCATTGAATGATTCAGTGTGGTACCACTTTACTACGTGATCCAATCCAGAAATAGCCCAGGATCTAGCCATGAGGTATGAGAAATATGCGAAAGTATGAGCCTGATGAGGGCAAATCCTAGACCTAACCCAGACCTAACATGCGTTATCCTCTAAAATATTTATCAAGACCAGGTTTAATTGAATGTTTCAGTGTGGTACCACATTACTACGTGATCCAAACCAGAAAAAACCCAGGATCCGTTCAACAAGTATGTGAAGAATGCGAAAGTATGAGTCTGATGAGTGAAAATCCCAGGCCTGGCCTAGACCTAACATGCGTTATCATCTAAAATATTGAGCGAAACCAGGTTTAATCGACTGTTTCAGTCTGGTACCACATTACTATGTGATCCAATCCAGAAAATGCCCAGGATCTAGCCATCAAGTATGAGAAATACGCGACAGAATGAGCCTGATGAGAGCAAATCCCAGACCTAACCTAGACCTAACATGAATTATTCTCTAAAATATTGGTCGAAACCAGGTTTAATTGACTGTTTCAGTGTGGTCCCACTTTACTACGTGATCCAAACCAGAAAAAACGCAGGATCCGTTCAACAAGTATGTGAAGAATGCGAAAGTATGAGTCTGATGAGTGATAGTCCCAGGCCTAACCTAGACCAAACATGCGTTATCCTCAAAAGTATTGATCGAAACCTGGTTTAATCGACTGTTTCAGTTTGGTACCACATTACTATGTGATCCAAAGCAGAAAATAACCCAGGATCTGTTCAACGAGTATGTGAAGTGTGCGTAAGTATGAGTCTGATGAGGGCAAATCCCAGACCTATCCCATACCTAACTTGCGTTATCCTCTAAAATATTTATCAAGACCAGGTTTAATTGAATGTTTCAGCGTGGTACCACATTACTACGTGATACAATCCAGAAATAGCCCAGGATCTAGCCATGAAGTATGAGAAATATGCGAAAGTATGAGCCTGATGAGGGCAAATCCTAGACCTAACCCAGACCTAACATGCGTTATCCTCTAAAATATTTATCAAGACCAGGTTTAAATGAATGTTTCAGTGTGGTACCACATTACTACGTGATGCAATCCAGAAAAAGCCTAGGATCTAGCCATCAAGTATAAGAAATATGCGAAAGAATGAGCCTGATGAGGGCAAATCCTAGACCTAACCCAGACCTAACATGCGTTATCCTCTAAAATATTGATCGCAACCAGGTATAATGGACTGTTTCTGTGTGGTACCACACTACTACGTGATCCAAACCAGAAAAAAACCCAGGATCTGATCAACGAGTATGTGAAGTGTGCGAAAGTATGAGTCTGATGAGGGCAAATCACAGACCTATCCCAGACCTCACTTGCGATATCCTGTAAAATATTGATCGACACCAGGTTTAATTGACTGTTTTAGTGTGGTACCACTTTACTACGTGATCCAAAGCAGAAAAAACCCTCGATCAGGTCAGCATGCATGTTAAAACTGCGAAAGTATGAGCCTGATGATGGCAAATCCCACACCTATCCCAGACCTAACATGCGTTATCCTCTAAAATATTTATCAAGACCAGGTTTAATTGAATGTTTCAGTGTGGTACCGCATTACTACGTGATGCAATCCAGAAAAAGCCTAGGATCTAGCCATCAAGTATAAGAAATATGCGAAAGAATGAGCCTGATGAGGGCAAATCCTAGACCTAACCCAGACCTAACTTGCGTTATCCTCTAAAATATTGATCGAAACCAGGTTTAATTGACTGTTTTAGTGTGGTACCACATTACTACGTGATCCAAACCAGAAAAAACCCAGGATCTGTTCAACAAGTATGTGAAAAACGCGAAACTGTGAGCCTGATGAGGGCAAATCTTAGACCTAACCCAGACCTAAGATGCGTTATCCTCTAAAATATTTATCCAGACCAGGTTTCATTGAATGTTTCAGTGTGGTACCACTTTACTACGTGATCCAATCCAGAAATAGCCCTGGATCTAGCCATGACGTATGAGAGATATGCGATAGTAAGAGCCTGATGAGGGCAAATCCTAGACCTATCCCAGACCTAACTTGCGTTATCCTCTAAAATATTGATCGAAACCAGGTTTAATTGACTGTTTCAGCGTGGTACCACATTACTACGTGATCCAATTCAGAAATAGCCCAGGATCTAGCCTTGATGTATGAGAAATATGCGAAAGTATGAGCCTGATGAGGGCAAATCCTAGACGTAACCCAGACCTAACATGCGTCATCCTGTAAAATATTTATCAAGACAAGGTTTAATTGAATGTTTCAGTGTGGTACCACATTACTATGTGATCCAAACCAGAAAATAACGCAGGATCTGTTCAACGAGTATGTGAAGTGTGCGAAAGTATGAGCCTGATGAGGGCAAATCCCAGACCTATCCCAGACCTAACATGCGTTATCCTCTAAAATATTTATCAAGACCTCGTTTAATTGATTGTTTCAGTGTGGACCCACATTACTACGCGATCCAAACCAGAAAAAACCCAGGATCCGTTCAGCAAGTATGTGAAGAATGCGAAAGTATGAGTCTGATGAGTGAAAATCCCAGGCCTGACCTAGACCTAACATGCGTTATCGTCTAAAATATTGAGCGAAACCAGGGTTAATGGACTGTTTCAGTGTGGTACCACACTACTACGTGATCCAAACCAGAAAAAACCCAGGATCCGTTCAACAAGTATGTGAAGTGTGCGAAAGTATGCGCCTGATGAGGGCAAATCCCAGACCTATCCCAGACCTAACTTGCGTTGTCCTCTAAAATATTGATGGAAACCAGGTTTAATTGACTGTTTCAGTGTTGCACTTCATTACTACGTGATGCAATCCAGAAAAAGCCCAGGATCTAGCCATCAAGTATGAGAAATATGCGAAAGAATGAGCCTGATGAGAGCAAATCCCAGACCTAACCTAGACCTAACATGAATTATTCTCTAAAATATTGGTCGAAACCAGGTTTAATTGACTGTTTCAGTTTGGTCCCACATTACTACGTGATCCAAACCAGAAAAAACCCAGGATCCGTTCAACAAGTATGTGAAAAACGCGAAACTGTGAGCCTGATGAGGGCAAATCTTAGACCTAACCCAGACCAAAGATGAGTTATCCTCTAAAATATTTCTCCAGACCAGGTTTCATTGAATGATTCAGTGTGGTACCACTTTACTACGTGATCCAATCCAGAAATAGCCCAGGATCTAGCCATGAGGTATGAGAAATATGCGAAAGTATGAGCCTGATGAGGGCAAATCCTAGACCTAACCCAGACCTAACATGCGTTATCCTCTAAAATATTTATCAAGACCAGGTTTAATTGAATGTTTCAGTGTGGTACCACATTACTACGTGATCCAAACCAGAAAAAACCCAGGATCCGTTCAACAAGTATGTGAAGAATGCGAAAGTATGAGTCTGATGAGTGAAAATCCCAGGCCTGGCCTAGACCTAACATGCGTTATCATCTAAAATATTGAGCGAAACCAGGTTTAATCGACTGTTTCAGTCTGGTACCACATTACTATGTGATCCAATCCAGAAAATGCCCAGGATCTAGCCATCAAGTATGAGAAATACGCGACAGAATGAGCCTGATGAGAGCAAATCCCAGACCTAACCTAGACCTAACATGAATTATCCTCTAAAATATTTATCAAGACCAGGTTTAATTGAATGTTTCAGTGTGGTACCGCATTACTACGTGATGCAATCCAGAAAAAGCCTAGGATCTAGCCATCAAGTATAAGAAATATGCGAAAGAATGAGCCTGATGAGGGCAAATCCTAGACCTAACCCAGACCTAACATGCGTTATCCTCTAAAATATTGATCGCAACCAGGTTTAATGGACTGTTTCTGTGTGGTACCACACTACTACGTGATCCAAACCAGAAAAAACCCAAGATCTGTTCAACAAGTATGTGAAAAACGCGAAAGTATGAGCCTGATGAGGGCAAATCCCAGACCTATCCCAGACCTAACTTGCGTTATCCTCCAAAATATTGATCGAAACCAGGTTTAATTGACTGTTTCAGTGTGGTCCCACATTACTACGTGATGCAAACCAGAAAAAACCCAGGATGCGTTCAACAAGTATGTGAAGAATGCGAAAGTATGAGTTTGATGAGTGAAAATCCCAGGCCTAACCTAGACCTAACATGCGTTATCCTCAAAAATATTGTTCGAAACCTGGTTTAATCGACTGTTTCAGTTTGGTACCACATTACTATGTGATCCAAACCAGAAAATAACCCAGGATCCGTTCAACGAGTATGTGAAGTGTGCGTAAGTATGAGTCTGATAAGGGCAAATCCCAGACCTATCCCAGACCTAACTTGCGTTATCCTCTAAAATATTTATCAAGACCAGGTTTAATTGAATGTTTCAGCGTGGTACCATATTACTACGTGATCCAATCCAGAAATAGCCCAGGATCTAGCCATGAAGTATGAGAAATATGCGAAAGTATGAGCCTGATGAGGGCAAATCCTAGACCTAACCCAGACCTAACATGCGTTATCCTCTAAAATATTTATCAAGACCAGGTTTAAATGAATGTTTCAGTGTGGTACCACATTACTACGTGATGCAATCCACAAAAAGCCTAGGATCTAGCCATCAAGTATAAGAAATATGCGAAAGAATGAACCTGATGAGGGCAAATCCTAGACCTAACCCAGACCTAACATGCGTTATCCTCTAAAATATTGATCGCAACCAGGTTTAATGGACTGTTTCTGTGTGGTACCACACTACTACGTGATCCAAACCAGAAAAAAACCCAGGATCTGATCAACGAGTATGTGAAGTGTGCGAAAGTATGAGTCTGATGAGGGCAAATCACAGACCTATCCCAGACTTCACTTGCGATATCCTGTAAAATATTGATCGAAACCAGGTTTAATTGACAGTTTTAGTGTGGTACCACTTTACTACGTGATCCAAAGCAGAAAAAACCCTCGATCAGGTCAGCATGCATGTTAAAACTGTGAAAGTAAGAGCCTGATGATGGCAAATCCCACACCTATCCCAGACCTAACATGCGTTATCCTCTAAAATATTTATCAAGACCAGGTTTAATTGAATGTTTCAGTGTGGTACCACATTACTACGTGATGCAATCCAGAAAAAGCCTAGGATCTAGCCATCAAGTATAAGAAATATGCGAAAGTATGAGCCTGATGAGGGCAAATCCTAGACCTAACCCAGACCTAACATGCGTCATCCTCTAAAATATTTATCAAGACCAGGTTTAATTGAATGTTTCAGCGTGGTACCATATTACTACGTGATACAATCCAGAAATAGCCCAGGATCTGATCAACGAGTATGTGAAGTGTGCGAAAGTATGAGTCTGATGAGGGCAAATCACAGACCTATCCCAGACCTAACTTGCGATATCCTCTAAAATATTGATCGAAACTAGGTTTAATTGACAGTTTTAGTGTGGTACCACTTTACTACATGATCCAAAGCAGAAAAAACCCTCGATCAGGTCAGCATGCATGTTAAAACTGCGAAAGTATGAGCCTGATGATGGCAAATCCCACACCTATCCCAGACCTAACATGCGTTATCCTCTAAAATATTTATCAAGACCAGGTTTAATTGAATGTTTCAGTGTGGTACCACATTACTACGTGATGCAATCCAGAAAAAGCCTAGGATCTAGCCATCAAGTATAAGAAATATGCGAAAGAATGAGCCTGATGAGGGCAAATCCTAGACCTAACCCAGACCTAACATGCGTTATCCTCTAAAATATTGATCGCAACCAGGTTTAATGGACTGTTTCTGTGTGGTACCACACTACTACGTGATCCAAACCAGAAAAAACCCAGGATCTGTTCAACAAGTATGTGAAGAATGCGAAAGTATGAGTTTGATGAGTGAAAATCCCAGGCCTAACCTAGACCTAACATGCGTTATCCTCAAAAATATTGATCGAAACATGGTTTAATCGACTGTTTCAGTGTGGTACCACATTACTATGTGATCCAAACCAGAAAATAACCCAGTATCTGTTCAACGAGTATGTGAAGAATGCGAAAGTATGGGACTGATGAGTGAAAATGCCAGACCTAACCTAGACCTAACATGCGTTATCCTCTAAAATATTGATGCAAACCAGGTTTAATGGACTGTTTCAGTGTGGAACCACACTACTACGTGATCCAAACCAGAAAAAACCCAGGATCTGTTCAACAAGGATGTGAAAAACGCGAAAGTATGAGCCTGATGAGGGCAAATCCCTGACCTATCCCAGACCTAACTTGCGTTGTCCTCTAAGATATTGATGGAAACCAGGTTTAATTGACTGTTTCAGTGTTGTACTTCATTACTACGTGATGCAATCCAGAAAAAGCCCAGGATCTAGCCATCAAGTTTGAGAAATATGCGAAAGAATGAGCCTGATGAGAGCAAATCCCAGACCTAAACTAGACCTAACATGAATTATTCTCTTAAATATTGATCGAAACCAGGTGTAATTGATTGTTTCAGTGTGGTCCCACATTACTACGTGATCCAAACCAGAAAAAACCTAGGATCCGTTCAACAAGTATGTGAAGAATGCGAAAGTATGAGTCTGATGAGGGCAAATCCCAGACCTATCCCAGACCTAACTTGCGTTGTCCTCTAAAATATTGTTCGAAACCAGGTTTAATCGACTGTTTCAGTGTGGTACCACAGTACTACGTGATCCAAACCAGAAGAAACCCAGGATCAGTTCAAGAAGTATGTGAAAAACGCGAATGTATGAGCCTGATGAGGGCCAATCCCAGACCTATCCCAGACCTAACTTTTTTTTTTTTTTTTTTTTTTTTTTTGTCGTGGGGAAAATCTTCGAAAGACTCCCTCCCACCTCTTTGGGGAGAGGCGGGAAGGTTGTGTGGGATTCCCAGCGCCCGTAGAATGACGGGCACGGTACCTACCCACTAAAAACCCCACGGTGACCCTTCCGCACGATTTGGGAGGATACCGGGAATCGCTCGAAGCATTCTTCCGGTATCCTCCCCGTGCCCGCGCTTTGCGCCCATCCCCGGGGGGGGGACAAACGGTCCACCCGGTAGACACTCTGTCTCATAGCGGCAAGAAGGCGCCACTCCATCCCACCGCGATCCGTCCCGGGGCCGCATTTAGTGGCGGGCTGCGAGCCCCAACTCGCAACCGCCTGCGACCCCGTTTCTACCCCTCGGCGGCCGGGAGCTCATGGCCGCTCCAGGCCACCGAGGGTGCCTCCCCGTGGGCCGAACCTACCCGGTCCGACCCATCGCCGCCTGGCGGGAGGAGGCTCCCCTCAGGGCCCCCCTCCCAGCCAGGGTCATCCGCCGCGCAAAGGCCGCCGCCCGCGACGCCTGGCGCCCGGGCGACGCCCTCGCGCCACCATACGAGCGCGAGCCTCAGCGCGCCGCTGAAGCTCGCGCTCCCTTCCCGCGGCCTCCTTCTGCACCATTACGGTCTCGCAGAAGGAGGGCCACGGCCCTCCACTTCCTCTCGCTGTCGAGCATGGCGCGCACCACACCCGGCAGCGAGACATCCCGCCCTATGACGCCGACCAGGACACGGCGCTCCCCCTCCCACGCTGGGCATACCTGGAGGGTATGATCAGCCGTGTCCTGCTCGGCGTCACAATGGCAGCAACGCGCCGTCGGCTCCTTCCCTATCCGGCACAGGTACCTTCCGAAGCTTCCATGCCCGGAAAATACCTGTGCCATCCGGTAAGTAAGCCCCGACTGTCCGGTGCCCCGCAGTTGGCAGGGCCAACCGCTCCTGCCACGCGAGCACCACGAACTGCCGGGCCTGGCGCTTCAAATCGCCCCAAGCAGGTTCCTGCTCTCCCGGGACCGCCCCCACTCCCGCGCGACGGTCGACACGATGACGATACATCCTCGCGTGCGACCGCGCGAGGAGATCCATGGGCGGCATCCCCGCAAGGGCCGTCGCCGCCTCATGCGACACGGTCCGGTAGCCGCGGACGACCCTCAGCGCCATCTGCCTCTGCACCCGACGCAGCATCGTCATGCTGCGCCGGGAGGCCGCCAGGTCGTCCGCCCAGACGGGGGCCCCGTATAGGGCCACCGACTGAACCATTGCCACATAGAGGCGGCGAACTCGTCCCGCCGGGCCCCCCAGGTTGGGGAGGATCCGGCCTAAAGCCGAGACCATCCTGTCCAACCGGGGAACTAGGCAGCGGAAATGCTCCTCGAAGCGCCAGTGGCTATCGAGGATCAACCCCAGATAACCTCATCCGGGGCTTCACCTCGATATCAGCCCCACCCACCCGGATCAGAGGGGGTGGCGGATCCTGCCGAGGTGAGTGGAACGCTATCACCTCGGTCTTATGGACCGCCACCGTCATCCCCATCCCCCTGATCCGGTCGACGACGCGTTGAGCCCCCTCCTCGGCGAGGCGCTTGGCCCTCCCCCACTGAGCCCCGACGGCCAGCACCAGTGTGTCATCTGCGTAACACACGGCACTGACGCCGTCGGGGAGGTCGGCCCGCAACACCGCGTCGTACGCGATGTTCCACAGGAGTGGCCCAAGGACCGACCCCTGCGGAACCCCGCAGTAGACCTCCCTTCGCATATCACCATTCCGGCCCGGATACTCGATCCACCTGCCGCGGAGATAATGCCCGACGACTGCCCTGAGATACGGGGGTACCCGATGATATTCGAGCCCCCTCCGTATCTCCCCCCAGGGAAGGGTGTTAAACGCGTTGGCAATATCCAGCGATACCGCCAACGCCACCCCTCCCCGGGAGACGGCCGACTCACGGCGTTGGGGGTCGCGAATCCAACATCCACGATAGACCCCCCATATCGCCGCACACACGTGTGCTCCGACCCCCGGTTTAGTAACCGAAGGTCGAGTCCGGCCGCCCAGTCGCCCAGGATCCCGCCGCGAACGGAAGTTCTGGGGGACCCCCACGCCACCGACTTGGCGTTGAAGTCTCCCAGGACCAGCACCGGCCGGGCCGCGCAGCGCTGCACGCATGCCGCGACCTCGGCTAGGTACTGCCCGAAAGCGACGTGACCGCTGCGAGGCGATATGTAGCACCCTACCACGGCGACTCCCCCCCAGACCACGGCGACGAATCCTCGACCGCGTTCCAGCATGGAGAACGGCGGGGACCCGTCGCCACCTCCCCATACCGTCGCCACCAAGCCGTCCGCGTCGCCCACCCAATGAGGGTGATCAGGGACGCGGTACGGCTCGGCGGCGACAGCCAGGCCAAGGCCAGGCGGGGCGCCATTAATTACCGACCGCCCCAGCCTCCTCCCGGCTGTCCGTCCCCGTGGCACCGTCCACCTCCATGGTGGACGATGCCACCGCCCGCGGCGCCGGAGTCAGAACGGCCCGCCTCTTCCTCTCCTTCCGGGAGGGGGGAGAGCACTTCCTGCTCCCCACTCTGTGGTCGGCTGGCATCCCCCTGTCCGCACATAGCGGGCAGTGGAGGGCCGCCGAGCACTGGCTCGCGCGGTGGTCCTTTGCCCCGCAACGGTAACATTGACCGCTGCGGTCCACCGACGAGGTGCACCACTGCCTCACACGCCCCAATTCGAGGCAGCGGTGACACTGGAGCGGGCGCGGCGCGAGGATTTCCACTCGCGCCGAAACCCACCCCACCAAAACCCTCCCGGATTCCGCCAATTTATGGGCGACGGAGAGGGGGCAGCGGGCCCACACGGACCCCAGGCCGGAAGGAGATCTGCGGATCTCCCCGACCCGCAAATCCCCCTCAGGGCAATCCCCCGCCCTTGCTAGGGCACGCGCCACGTCCTCCGCGGTGGCCGAGCCGGCCAGCCCACACACGCGCATCTCCGTGCGCTTCGTGGGCCGGGCGACCCGGACACCCCGCTCGCCCAGCTGCTCCCGGAGCCTCTGGGCGAGTCGATCGGCCTTCACGCCGCCGTCTGGACCGGGGATCCCCAGCAGGAGACCCCCAGTCACGGCCCGCTTCGCCCTGACGGAAGCGATGCCAAGCACTTCAGGGACACATAGTCCCTGGCAAGCAGCATCGCCTCCGCGAGGGTCAGGTCGCCCCCCTGCGCAGCGGTCAGCGCTACCGTTGCTGTTTTAGGGGGGCGGCCTAGTCGCGCCTTCGCGGCCTTTCCTTTGGCCGCGGGTGGCGGGGGCGGAGGCAGCGCCTGCGAGGCCTTCCTCGACGCCCTCCTCGCCCTTCGCCCCACCACCTCGCTCCACGACACCCCCCCTTGGGGCGGTGCCGCGGAGGATGCGGGAACCGGGACCACGGGTACGCTTCCCCCCTTGGGGGTCACGATCCGAGGCCCCGCAGTCGCCACGGTGGACGGAGCCATCGCTTCCCCCACCTTCGCCTTCCCCGGCCGTGCTGGCACTGGTCGGGGTGGCACCACCCTCCCACCGACCGCTCTTCCGGGGAGGAGCTCCTCCCGGAAGGCGGCCAGCTTCTTCTCAATCATGTCCCCTATCTTCCTCAGGAGATCGTCCTCTGAGGAGGACGGGGATCTCTGCGCGGGCGGAGTGCGTGTGGAAGGGCCCGTGGAGGCCCGCACCACCTCCGCCGCACTCCGCTTTCTAACGGCCGCAGGAGGGCGCGGCGTAGGAGGAGGGAGGACAGGAGGGAGGGCCGCGCTGTTCCAGCGCGCCTCTGCCCTCATCCTCCCACGTCGCTCCTCCTCCAACAGGAGCTGCAGACGGGCGTTCCGCCCGCTTAGCTCCCGCGCCGCGTCCCTCATCATTTGGGCAGCCTCCCTCAGAGTCTCTGCCCCGCCGCACTTCTGCCCCTTAAAAGAGCAGGCAGCGGCCACTTTCTCCACTCGTCTCAGGGACGAGGATATCCTCTCCGATATCTACTCGGTCACCTCGTCCCTGAGGCAGCTCATCCGGACAACCGGGCTAATCGCCCTGCCCACTTCAATGACGGCCTGCCCCGTCATCTTTCTCTTGGAGCCTATAAGGCTCCTGGTGGAGGAGAAGGACGAGACTGACGCAGTCTCGTCGTCTTCCACCACCCTCCACGAAGCCGTGCCAGGCGCTGGAGGCGGCGCGAGCGCCGTCACTCCAGTCCCAACACCGCTTTCCTCCTCCCCCTCTGACTTACCCCGTCCCATCCCCGTTTTAATTTTATACTCCATATTATTATCCCAGACCTAACTTGCGTTATCCTCTAAAATACTGATCGAAACCAGGTTTAATTGACTGTTTCAGTGTTGTACTTCATTACTACGTAATCCAATACAGAAATAGCCCAGGATCTAGCCATGAAGTATGAGAAATATGCGAAAGTATGAGCCTGATGGGGGCAAATCCTAGACCTAACCCAGACCTAACATGCGTTATCCTCTAAAATATTGAGCGAAACCAGGTTTAATGGACTGTTTCAGTGTGGTACCACATTACTACGTGATCCAAACCAGAAACAACCCAGGATCTGTTCAACAAGTATGTGAAGAATGCGAAAGTATGAGCCTGATGGGGGCAAATCCCAGACCTATCCCAGACCTAACTTTTTTTTTTTTTTTTTTTTTTTTTTTTTTTTTTTTTTTTTTTTTTGTCGTGGGGAAAATCTTCGAAAGACTCCCTCCCACCTCCTTGGGGAGAGGTGGGAGGGGTGTGTGGGATTCCCCGCGCCCGTACAACGACAGGCGCGGGACCTACCCACTAAAAACCCCACGGTGACCCTTCGGCACGCTTTGGGAGGATACCGGGAATCGCTCGAAGCATTCTTCCGGTATCCTCCCCGTGCCCGCGCTTTCGCGCCCATCCCCCGGCGGGACAATCGGTCCCCCCAGTAGACACACTGCCTCATAGCGGCGGGACGGGGCCACTCCATCCCGCCGCTATCCGTCCCGGGGCCGCGTTTAGTGGCGGCTGCGAGCCCCAACTCGCAACCGCCCGCGACCCCCTTTCCACCCCTCGGCGGCCGGGCGTTCATGGCCGCACCAGACCGCCGAGGGTGCCTCCCCTTGCGTCGGACCGGTAGGGGGAGGCACTCCTACCCCCAACCGGTCCGACCCGGCGCCGCCTGGCGGGAGGAGGGTCCCCTCAGGACCCCCCTCCCAGCCTAGGTCATCCGCCACGCCGAGGCGGCCGCCCGCGACGCCTCGCGACCGGGCGACGACCTCGGGCCACCGCACGAGCGCGAGCTTCAGCACGCCGCTCAAGCTCGCGCTCCCTCCCCGCGGCCTCCTTCTGCAACATTACGTTCTCGCAGAAGGAGGCCACGGCCCTCCACTTCTCCTCGCTGCCGAGCATGGCGCGCACCACGCCCGGCAGCGAGACATCCCGCCCGACGACGCCGACCAGGACACGGCGCTCCCCCTCCCACGCGGGGCATACCTCCAGGGTATGATCCGCCGTGTCCTGCTCAGCGTCGCAGTGGCAGCAACGCGCCGTCGGCTCCTTCCCTATCCGGCACAGGTATCTTCCGAAGCTGCCATGCCCGGAAAATACCTGTGCCATCCGGTAGGTGAGGCTGCCATGGCCTCTGTCCAGCCACTCCTTCAGGAGTGGCCGAACCGCCCCGACAGTCCGGTGCCCCGCGGTTGGCAGAGCCAGCCGCTCCTGCCACGCGAGCAACACGGACTGCCGGGCCTGGCGCTTCAAATCGCCCCAAGCAGGTTCCTGCCCGCCCGGGACCGCCCCCACCCCCGCGCGAGCAGGTCCATGGGCGGCATCCCCGCTAGAACCGTCGCCGCCTCATGTGACATGGTCCGATACCCGCGGACGACCCTGAGCGCCATGCGCCTCTGCACCCGACGCAGCATAGTCATGCTGCGCCGGGAGGCAGCCAGGTCGTCCGCCCAGACGGGGGCCCCGTATAGGGCCACCGACTGGACCATTGCCACATAGAGGCGACGAACTCGGCCCGCCGGGCCCCCCAGGTTGGGCAGGATCCGGCCCAGAGCCGCAACCATCCTTTCCAACCGGGGGACCAGGCAGCGGAAATGCTTCTCGAAACGCCAGTGGCTATCGAGGATCAGCCCCAGATACCTGATCTGGGGCTTCACCTCGATGTCAGCCCCACCCACCCGAATCAGAGGGGGTGGCGGATCCTGCCGAGGTGAATGAAACGCAATCACCTCGGTCTTATGGACCGCCACCGTCATCCCCATCCCCCTGATCCGGTCGACGACGCGTTGCGACCCCTCCTCCGCGCGACGCATGGCCCTCCCCCAGTGCGCCCCGACGGCCAGCACCAGTGTGTCATCCGCATAACACACCGTGCTGACGCCGTCGGGGAGGCCGGCCCGCAACACCGAGTCGTACGCGATGTTCCACAGGAGTGGCCCGAGGACCGACCCCTGCGGAACACCGCAGTACACCTCCCTCCGCATATCACCATCCCGGCCCGGATACTCGATCCACCTGCCGCGGAGATAATCCCCGACGACCGCCCTGAGACAAGGGGGGACTCGATGATATTCGAGCCCCCTCCTTATCTCTTCCCAGGGGAGGGTGTTAAAGGCATTGGCAATATCCAAGGATATTGCCAATGCCACCCCTCCCCGGGAGACGGCCGCCTCCGAGAGGGCCCTCACACGACCTATCGCGTCGATAGTCGATCGGCCCCCCCGGAAACCGAACTGGCAGTCGGCCAGACCGGGATCACCCCGCGACAGGTGCTCGACGAGGCGGGCAGCAATCACCCGCTCGAAGAGCTTGCCCACCTCGTCGAGGAGACAAATGGGCCGGTATGCGGAGGGAGACTCCGCGGGCCGACCCTCCTTCCGGAGGAGGACCATCCTCGCCACCTTCCAACTGGGGGGGAATCGCCCGTCCCTCAGGCAGCGGTCGAACAACCGCCTGAGGTCGGCCCCAAGGACGCCCTGGGTCAAGACCCAAACCCGGCCGGGCACACCATCCGGACCCGGGGCCGTGTTACGAACCCCGAGCCGTCTGATGGCCGCTGCCAGCTCCTCCTGCGTGACCCCCAGCTCGGCCGTCCACTCCACTGGGACAGCCGCCGCCGCCGGAGGACGCGGTCCCCTCTCCCCAATTGGGAAGAGTGTATTGACCACGTCCTCCAGCAGCCGGGGGTCAAGACCCTCGGTGACGGGGGGCGCCCACGGGCGGAGCTTATTCAGCACCACCTTATATGGGCGCCCCCATGGATCGTCATCAAGGGTCTGGAGGAGCTCCTTCCATGCCTGGGTCTTGGCCCGTTTGATGGCGACCTGCAGAGCAACCCGCGCCACGCGGTATGCTCCATACAGGTCATCAGCTGCCCTCGCTCGCGCCACGTCGTCGCCTGTACGTTGACGACGGCGCGCGCGGGTGTACTGGCGTCGGGCGCGGACAGTCGCGACTCGCAACTCCGCGATCGCGTCCGACCACCAGTACACCGCCCGGCGAGGAGAAGCCCGCCCGACCCGAGGCATCGCCGCGTCGCAAATACCCGCGACCAATGCCCCGAGCCGGGCGACCTCCTCCTCTATGCTCGGCAACTCGGCCGCTCCCTGCGGCCAAGTTGCAGCGAGGGCAGCTGCCATCAGGGCGTCCTTGTCCAGGCGCCGAAGCGCCCAGCGGCGTGGTGGGGTGCCACGCAGGCGGCCGTGTCGGGATGCACTCGCGGCGGCAGAGACCTCCATCCGGATGTACCGGTGATCGGAGAGTGTCTCTGCCCCCGCGACCACGTGCCAACCCGACACCATGCGCACGGCGTTGGGGGTCGCGAATCCAACATCCACGATGGACCCCCCATATCGCCGCACGCATGTGTGCTCCGACCCCCGGTTCAATACCCGGAGGTCGAGCCCCGCCGCCCAATCGCCCAGGATCCCGCCGCGAACGGAGGTCCTGGGGGATCCCCAAGCCACCGACTTGGCATTAAAATCCCCCAGGACCAGCACCGGCCGGGCCGCGTAGCGCTGCACGCATGCCGCGACCTCGGCCAAGTACAGCTCGAACGCAGCGTGACCGCTACGGGGCGAAATGTAGCACCCCACCACAGCGACTCCCCCCCAGTCCACGGCGACGAATCCCCGACCGCGCTCCAACAAGGAGAACGGTGGGGACCCGTCGCCCCCTCCCCATACCGTCGCCACCAAGCCGTCCGCGTCGCCCACCCAATGAGGGTGATCAGGGACGCGGTACGGCTCGGCGGCGACCGCCAGGCCAACCCCCCACTCCGCGAGGACTTGGGACATCAAGTCCTGTGCCGCGCGGCAGTGGTTGAGGTTGGCCTGGAGGAGGAGGCGGGGCGGCATTAATTAATGGCCGCGCCAGCCTCCTCCCGGCCGTCCGTCCCCGTAGCACCGTCCACCTCCATGGAGGACGATGCCACCGCCCTCGGCACCGGAGCCGGTGCAGCCCGCCTCTTCCTCTCCTTCCGGGAGGGGGGGGAGCACTTCTTGCTCCCCACCCTGTGATCAGCTGGCCTCCCCATGTCCGCACACAGCGGGCAGTGGGGGGCCGCCGAGCACTGGCTCGCACGGTGCTCTTTGGCACCGCAGCGGTAACACTGACCGCTGCGGTCCACCGGCGAGGTGCACCACTGCCTCACGTGCCCCAATTCGAGGCAGCGGTGACACTGGAGCGGGCGCGGCGCGAGGATTTCCACTCGCGCCGAAACCCACCCCACCAACACCCTCCCGGATTCCGCCACCTTACGGGCGGCGGAGAGGGGGCACCGGGCCCACACCGACCCGAGGCCGGAGGGCGACCTGCGGATCTCTCCGATCCGCAGGTCCTCCACAGGACAGTCCCCCGCCCTCGCAAGGGCACGGGACACATCCTGTGCGCTGACCGAGTCGTCCAGCCCACAAACGCGCATCTCCGTGCGCTTCGTGGGCCGGGCGACCCGGACACCTCGCTCGCCCAGCTGCTCCCGGAGCCTCTGGGCGAGACGATCCGCCTTCGCGCCGCCTTCTGCACCGGGGATCTCCAGCAAGAGACCCCCGGTCACGGCCCTCTTCGCCCTCACGGAGGCGATGCCCAGCTCTTCCAGGGAGATATTCTCCCTGGCGAGCCGCATCGCCTCCGCGAGGGTCAGGTCGCCCCCCTGCGCAACGGTCAGCGTCACCGCTGCCGTTTTTGGGGGACGACCTGGTCGTGCCTTCCCGACCTTCGCGGCCTTTACCTTGGCCGCCGGCGGCGGAGGCGGAGGCTGCGGTTGCGAGGCCTTCCTCGCCGCCCGCTTCGCCTTCCGCCCCACCACCTCACTCCACGCCACCCCCCCTTGGGAGGGTGCTGTGGAGGACGCGACCACCGCGACCACGGGTACACCACCCCCCTTGGGGGTCGCGACCCGGGGCCCTGGTGCCGCAACGCTGGGCGGAGCCTTCACTCCGCCCTTCTTTGCCTTCCCCGACTGTACCGGAACAGGTCGGGGAGGCACCGCCTTCCTGCTGACCGCTCTTCCGGCGAGGAGCTCCTCCCGGAAGGCGGCCAGCTTGCCATCAATCATGTCCCCAATCCTCCTCAGAAGATCGTCTTCTGAGGAGGACGGGGACTTCTTCACGGGCGGAGTGCGGGTGGAGGGGCCCGCGGTGCCCCGCACCACTGCCGCCGCACTCCGCTTATTTACCTCCGCCGTGGGACGCGGCGGTGGAGGAGGAGGGAGGATGGGAGGGAGAGCCGCGCTGTTCCACAGCGCCTCTGCCCTCCTCCTCCCCTGTCGCTCCTCCTCCAACAGGAGCTGCAGACGGGCGTTCCGCCCTCTGAGCTCCCGCGCCGCCTCCCTCATTTCCGCCGCCGCGGCCTTCAGGGCCTCCGCGCCACCGCTTTTCTGCCCCTTAAAGGCGCAGGCAGCGGCGACTTTCTCCACCCGCCTCAGGGACGAGGAGATCCTCTCCGATATCTCCTCGGTCACCTCGTCCCTGAGGCAACTCAGCCTCACCGACGGGCTCATCGCCCCGCCCACCTCGACGACGGCCTGCCCCGTCCTCTTCCTCTTAGAGCCTATGTGGCTCGTGCTGGAGGAGAAGGACGAGACCGACGCCGTCTCGTCGTCCTCCTCCACCCTCCACGAAGCCGGACCTGGCGCTGAGTGGGGCGCGAGCGCCGCCACCCTAACCCCAACCCCGTCTCCGTCCTCCCCAACCGACAAAACCCGCCCCATCCCCATTTTATTTTCTGTGTCCATAAGAATCCCACGAGATGGTCGGAAATAAAGGTCCACCCGGGCAGAGCCGCCTTACCCGGGTAAGCCTAATACTCCGGGGGTTCGGCAGGTTCCCCGGAGGTGGTCGCTTGGGATTGGGCCTTCTCCCCCAACCATGCATCCCATCGCCGCGCACCATAGCTTAGGATTGGAGGGCGATTTTATAGAGTCGCCATACTCGTGGCCCAGGCGGTTAAGCCAAGACCCCCGTTCCTCCTGCCGTCACGTACCATTCACAAAACCAATAGGGAATTGTGAATGGGTCGTTGTGACGACCAACAGGAGGCTTACGGTGTGTGTATGACTCGGGTACCCCGGGTTCGTTAAGCCCGTACTGCAGCTGAAAGGCTGGCAGCCCCTGAGGGAATCCCAGACCTAACTTGCGTTATCCTCTAAAATATTGATCGAAACCTGGTTTAATCGACTGTTTCAGTGTGGTACCACATTACTACGTGACCCAAACCAGAAAAAACCCAGGATCCGTTCAACAAGTATGTGAAGAATGCGAAAGTATGAGTCTGATGAGTGAAAATCCCAGGGCTAACCTAGACCTAACATGCGTTATCCTCTAAAATATCGATCCAAACCAGGTTTAATCGACTGTTTCAGGGTGGCACCACTTTACTACGTGATCCAAAGCAGAACAAACCCTTGATCAGGTCAACATGTATGTTAAAACTGCGAAAGTATGACCCTGATGAGGGCAAATCCCAGGCCTAACCTAGACCTAACATGCGTTGTCCTCTAAAATATTGATCGAAACCAGGTTTAATTGACTGTTTCAGTATGGTCCCACATTACTACGTGATCCAAACCAGAAAAAACCCAGGATCCGTTCAACAAGTATGTGAAGAATGCGAAAGTATGAGTCTGATGAGTGAAAATCCCAGACCTAACCTAGACCTAACATGCGTTATCCTCTAAAATATTGATCCAAACCAGGTTTAATGGACTGTTTCAGTGTGGTACCACACTAGTACGTGATCCAAACCAGGAAAAACCCAGGATCTGTTCAACAAGTATGTGAAAAACGCGAAACTGTGAGCCTGATGAGAGCAAATCCCAGACCTAACCTAGACGTAACATGAATTATTCTCTACAATATTGATCGAAACCAGGTTTAATTGACTGTTTCAGTGTGGTCCCACATTGCTACGTGATCCAAACCAGAAAAAACCCAGGATCCGTTCAACAAGTATGTGAAGAATGCGAAAGTATGAGTCTGATGAGTGAAAATCCCAGGCCTAACCTAGACCTAACATGCGTCATCCTCAAAAATATTGATCGAAACCTGGTTTAATCGACTGTTTCACTGTGGTCCCACATTACTACGTGATGCAATCTAGAAAAAGCCCAGGATCTAGCCATCAAGTATGAGAAATATGCGAAAGAATGAGCCTGATGACAGCAAATCCCAGACCTAACCTAGACCTAACATGCGTTATCCTCTAAAATATTGAGCGAAACCAGGTTTAATGGACTGTTTCAGTGTGGTACCACATTACTACGTGATCCAAACCAGAAACAACCCAGGATCTGTTCAACAAGTATGTCAAGTGTGCGACAGTATGACCCTGATGAGGGCTAACCCCAGACCTATCCCAGACCTAACATGCGTTATCCTCTAAAATATTGATCGAAACCAGGTTTAATTGACTGTTTCAGTGTGGTCCCACATTACTACGTGATCCAAACCAGAAAAAACCCAGGATCCGTTAAACAAGTATGTGAAAAAATGCGAAAGTATGAGTCTGATGAGTGAAAATCCCAGGCCTAAACTAGACCTAACATGCGTTATCCTCAATAATATTGATCGAAACCAGGTTTAATTGACTGTTGCAGTGTGGTCCCACATTACTACGTGATCCAAACCAGAAAAAACCCAGGATCCGTTAAACAAGTATGTGAAGAATGCGAAAGTATGAGTCTGATGAGTGAAAATCCCAGGCCTAAACTAGACCTAACATGCGTTATCCTCAATAATATTGATCGAAACCAGGTTTAATCGACTGTTTCAGTGTGGTACCACATTACTACGTGATCCAAACCAGAAAAAAACCCAGGATCTGATCAACGAGTATGTCAAGTGTGCGACAGTATGACCCTGATGAGGGCTAACCCCAGACATATCCCAGACCTAACATGCGTTATCCTCTAAAATATTGATCGAAACCAGGTTTAATTGACTGTTTCAGTGTGGTCCCACATTACTACGTGATCCAAACCAGAAAAAACCCAGGATCCGTTCAACAAGTATGTGAAGAATGCGAAAGTATGAGTCTGATGAGTGAAAATCCCAGGCCTAACCTAGACCTAACATGAATTATTCCGTAAAATATTGATCAAAACCAGATTTAATTGACTGTTTCAGTGTGGTCCCACATTACTACGTGATCCAAACCAGAAAAAACCCAGGGTCCGTTCAACAAGTATGTGAAGAATGCGAAAGTATGAGTCTGATGAGTGAAAATCCCAGGCCTAACCTAGACCTAACATGAATTATTCTCTAAAATATTGATCGAAACCAGGTTTAATTGACTGTTTCAGTGTGGCCCCACATTACTACATGATCCAAACCAGAAATAACCCAGGATCCGATCAACAAGTATGTGAAGAATGCGAAAGTATGAGTCTGATGAGTGAAAATCCCAGGCCTAACCTAGACCTAACATGCGTTATCCTCAAAAATATTGATCGAAACCTGGTTTAATCGACTGGTTCACTGTGGTCCCACATTACTACATGATCCAAACCAGAAACAACCCAGGATCTGTTCAACAAGTATGTGAAGAATGCGAAAGTATGAGTCTGATGAGTGAAAATCCCAGGCCTAACCTAGACCTAACATGCGTTATCCTCAAAAATATTGATCGAAACCTGGTTTAATCGACTGGTTCACTGTGGTCCCACATTACTACGTGATGCAATCTAGAAAAAGCCCAGGATCTAGCCATCAAGTATGAGAAATATGCGAAAGAATGAGCCTGATGACAGCAAATCCCAGACCTAACCTAGACCTAACATGCGTTATCCTCTAAAATATTGAGCGAAACCAGGTTTAATGGACTGTTTCAGTGTGGTACCACATTACTACGTGATCCAAACCAGAAACAACCCAGGATCTGTTCAACAAGTATGTGAAGAATGCGAAAGTATGAGTCTGATGAGTGAAAATCCCAGGCCTAACCTAGACCTAACATGCGTTATCCTCAAAAATATTGATCGAAACCTGGTTTAATCGTCTGTTTCAGCGTGGTACCACATTACTACGTGATACAATCCAGAAACAGCCCAGGGTCTAGTCTTGAAGTATGGGAAATATGCGAAAGTATGAGCCTGATGAGGGCAAATCCTAGACCTAACCCAGACCTAACATGCGTTATCCTCTAAAATATTTATCAAGACCAGGTTTAATTGATTGTTTCAGTGTGGTCCCACATTACTACGTGATCCAAACCAGAAAAAACCCAGGATCTGTTCAACATGTATGAGAAATATTCGAAAGAATGAGCCTGATGAGAGCAAATCCCAGACCTAACCTAGACCTAACATGAATTATTCTCTAAAATATTGATCGAAACCAGGTTTAATTGACTGTTTCAGTGTGGCCCCACATTACTACATGATCCATACCAGAAATAACCCAGGATCCGTTCAACAAGTATGTGAAGAATGCGAAAGTATGAGTCTGATGAGGGCAAATCCTAGACCTATCCCAGACCTAACTTGCGTTATCCTCTAAAATATTTATCAAGACCAGGTTTAATTGAATGTTTCAGTGTGGTACCACATTACTGCGTGATCCAAACTAGAAAAAACCCAGGATCCGTTCAACAAGTATGTGAAGAATGCGAAAGTATGAGTCTGATCAGTGAAAATCTCAGGCCTTACCTAGACCTAACTTGCGTCGTCCTCTAAAACATTGATGGAAACCAGGTTTCATTGACTGTTTCAGTGTGGTACTACATTACTACGTGATGCAATCCAGGAAAAGCCCAGGATCTAGCCATCAAGTATGAGAAATATGCGAAAGAATGAGCCTGATGAGAGCAAATCCCAGACCTAACCTAGACCTAACATGCGTTATCCTCTAAAATATTGATCGAAACCAGGTTTAATTGACTGTTTCAGCGTGGTACCACATTACTACGTGATACAATCCAGAAACAGCCCATGATCTAGCCATGAAGTATGAGAAACATGCGAAAGTATGAGCCTGATGAGGGCAAATCCCAGGCCTAACCCAGACCTAAGATGCGTTAGCCTCTAAAATATTTATCCAGACCAGGTTTCATTGAATGTTTCAGTGTGGTCCCACATTACTACGTGATCCAAACCAGAAAAAACCCAGGATCCGTTCAACAAGTATGTGAAAAACGCTAAACTGTGAGCCTGATGAGGGCAAATCTTAGACCTAACCCAGACCTAAGATGCGTTATCCTCTAAAATATTTATCCAGTCCAGGTTTCATTGAATGTTTCAGTGTGGTACCACTTTACTACGTGATCCAATCCAGAAATAGCCCAGGATCTAGCCATGAAGTAAGAGAAATATGCGAAAGTAAGGGCCTGATGAGGGCAAATCCTAGACCTATCCCAGACGTAACTTGCGTTATCCTCTAAAATATTGATCGAAACCAGGTTTAATTGACTGTTTCAGCGTGGTACCACATTACTACGTGATACAATCCAGAAACAGCCCAGGGTCTAGCCTTGAAGTATGAGAAATATGCGAAAGTATGAGCCTGATGAGGGCAAATCCCAGGCCTAACCCAGACCTAAGATGCGTTATCCTCTAAAATATTTATCCAGTCCAGGTTTAATTGACTGTTTCAGCGTGGTACTACATTACTACGTGATGCAATCCAGAAAAAGCCCAGGATCTAGCCATCAAGTATGAGAAATATGCGAAAGAATGAGCCTGATGAGAGCAAATCCCAGACCTAACCTAGACCTAACATGCGTTATCCTCTAAAATATTGAGCGAAACCCGGTTTAATGGACTGTTTCAGTGGGGTACCACACTACTTCGTGATGCAAACCAGAAAAAACCCAGGATCTGTTCAACAAGTATGTGAAAAACGCTAAACTGTGAGCCTGATGAGGGCAAATCTTAGACCTAACCCAGACCTAAGATGCATAACCCTCTAAAATATTTATCCAGACCAGGTTGCATTGAATGTTTCGGTGTGGTCCCACATTACTACGTGATCCAAACCAGAAAAAACCCAGGATCCGTTCAACAAGTATGTGAAGAATGCGAAAGTATGAGTCTGATGAGTGAAAATCCCAGGCCTAACCTAGACCTAACATGCGTTATCCTCTAAAATATTGATCGAAACCTGGTTTAATCGACTGTTTCAGTGTGGTACCACATTACTATGTGATCCAAACCACAAAATAACCCAGGATCTGTTCAACGAGTATGTGAAGTGTGCGAAAGTATGAGTCTGATGAGGTCAAATCCCAGACCAATCCCAGACTTAACATGCGTTATCCTCTAAAATATTGATCGAAACCAGGTTTAATCGACTGTTTCAGTGTGGTACCACATTACTACGTGATCCAAACCAGAAAAAACCCAGGATCTAGCCATCAAGTATGAGAAATATGCGAAAGAATGAGCCTGATGAGAGCAAATCCCAGACCTAACCTAGACCTTACATGCGTTATCCTCTAAAATATTGAGCGAAACCAGGTTTAATGGACTGTCTCAGTGTGGTACCACACTGCTTCGTGATCCAAACCAGAAAAAACCCAGGATCTGTTCAACAAGTATGTGAAGAATGCGAAAGTATGAGTCTGATGAGTGAAAATCCCAGGCCTAACCTAGACCTAACATGCGTTATCCTCAAAAATATTGATCGAAACCTGGTTTAATCGTCTGTTTCAGCGTGGTACCACATTACTACGTGATCCAAACCAGAAATAACCCAGGATCCGTTCAACAAGTATGTGAAGAATGCGAAAGTATGAGTCTGATGAGGGCAAATCCTAGACCTATCCCAGACCTAACTTGCGTTATCCTCTAAAATATTTATCAAGACCAGGTTTAATTGAATGTTTCAGTGTGGTACCACATTACTGCGTGATCCAAACTAGAAAAAACCCAGGATCCGTTCAACAAGTATGTGAAGAATGCGAAAGCATGAGTCTGATGAGTGAAAATCCCAGACCTAACCTAGACCTAACATGCGTTATCCTCTAAAATATTGATCGAAACCTGGTTTAATCGACTGTTTCAGTGTGGTACTACATTACTACGTGATGCAATCCAGAAAAAGCCCAGGATCTAGCCATCAAGTATGAGAAATATGCGAAAGAATGAGCCTGATGAGAGCAAATCCCAGACCTAACCTAGACCTAACATGCGTTATCCTCTAAAATATTGAGCGAAACCAGGTTTAATGGACTGTTTCAGTGTGGTACCACACTACTTCGTGATGCAAACCAGAAAAAACCCAGGATCTGTTCAACAAGTATGTGAAAAACGCTAAACTGTGAGCCTGATGAGGGCAAATCTTAGACCTAACCCAGACCTAAGATGAGTTATCCTCTAAAATATTTATCCAGACCAGGTTGCATTGAATGTTTCGGTGTGGTCCCACATTACTACGTGATCCAAACCAGAAAAAACCCAGGATCCGTTCAACAAGTATGTGAAGAATGCGACAGTATGAGTCTGATGAGTGAAAATCCCAGGCCTAACCTAGACCTAACATGCGTTATCCTCTAAAATATTGATCGAAACCTGGTTTAATCGACTGTTTCAGTGTGGTACCACATTACTATGTGATCCAAACCAGAAAATAACCCAGGATCTGTTCAAGGAGGTTGTGAAGTGTGCGAAAGTATGAGTCTGATGAGGTCAAATCCCAGACCTATCCCAGACCTAACTTGCGTTATCCTCAAAAATATTGATCGAAACCAGGTTTAATCGACTGTTTCAGTGTGGTACCACATTACTACGTGATCCAAACCAGGAAAAACCCAGGATCCGTTCAACAAGTATGTGAAGAATGCGAAATTATGAGTCTGATGAGGTCATATCCCAGACCTAACCTAGACGTAACATGCGTTATCCTCTAAAATATTGATCGAAACCTGGTTTAATCGACTGTTTCAGTGTGGTACCACATTACTATGTGATCCAAACCACAAAATAACCCACGATCTGTTCAACGAGTATGTGAAGTGTGCGAAAGTATGAGTCTGATGAGGTCATATCCCAGACCAATCCCAGACTTAACATGCGTTATCCTCTAAAATATTGATCGAAACCAGGTTTAATCGACTGTTTCAGTGTGGTACCACATTACTACGTGATCCAAACCAGAAAAAACCCAGGATCTAGCCATCGAGTATGAGAAATATGCGAAAGAATGAGCCTGATGAGAGCAAATCCCAGACCTAACCTAGACCTTACATGCGTTATCCTCTAAAATATTGAGCGAAACCAGGTTTAATGGACTGTTTCAGTGTGGTACCACACTGCTTCGTGATCCAAACCAGAAAAAACCCAGGATCTGTTCAACAAGTATGTGAAGAATGCGAAAGTATGAGTCTGATGAGTGAAAATCCCAGGCCTAACCTAGACCTAACATGCGTTATCCTCAAAAATATTGATCGAAACCTGGTTTAATCGTCTGTTTCAGCGTGGTACCACATTACTACGTGATCCAAACCAGGAAAAACCCAGGATCCGTTCAACAAGTATGTGAAAAACGCTAAACTGTGAGCCTGATGAGGGCAAATCTTAGACCTAACCCAGACCTAAGATGAGTTATCCTCTAAAATATTTATCCAGACCAGGTTGCATTGAATGTTTCGGTGTGGTCCCACATTACTACGTGATCCAAACCAGAAAAAACCCAGGATCCGTTCAACAAGTATGTGAAGAATGCGACAGTATGAGTCTGATGAGTGAAAATCCCAGGCCTAACCTAGACCTAACATGCGTTATCCTCTAAAATATTGATCGAAACCTGGTTTAATCGACTGTTTCAGTGTGGTACCACATTACTATGTGATCCAAACCAGAAAATAACCCAGGATCTGTTCAAGGAGGTTGTGAAGTGTGCGAAAGTATGAGTCTGATGAGGTCAAATCCCAGACCTATCCCAGACCTAACTTGCGTTATCCTCAAAAATATTGCTCGAAACCAGGTTTAATCGACTGTTTCAGTGTGGTACCACATTACTAGGTGATCCAAACCAGGAAAAACCCAGGATCCGTTCAACAAGTATGTGAAGAATGCGAAATTATGAGTCTGATGAGGTCATATCCCAGACCTATCCCAGACCTAACTTGCGTTATCCTCAAAAATATTGATCGAAACCAGGTTTAATCGACTGTTTCAGTGTGGTACCACATTACTACGTGATCCAAACCAGGAAAAACCCAGGATCCGTTCAACAAGTATGTGAAGAATGCGAAATTATGAGTCTGATGAGTGAAAATCCCAGACCTAACCTAGACCTAACATGCGTTATCCTCAAAAATATTGATCGAAACCTGGTTTAATCGTCTGTTTCAGCGTGGTCCCACATTACTACGTGATGCAATCTAGAAAAAGCCCAGGATCTAGCCATCAAGTATGAGAAATATGCGAAAGAATGAGCCTGATGACAGCAAATCCCAGACCTAACCTAGACCTAACATGCGTTATCCTCTAAAATATTGAGCGAAACCAGGTTTAATGGACTGTTTCAGTGTGGTACCACATTACTACGTGATCCAAACCAGAAACAACCCAGGATCTGTTCAACAAGTATGTGAAGAATGCGAAAGTATGAGTCTGATGAGTGAAAATCCCAGGCCTAACCTAGACCTAACATGCGTTATCCTCAAAAATATTGATCGAAACCTGGTTTAATCGTCTGTTTCAGCGTGGTACCACATTACTAAGTGATACAATCCAGAAACAGCCCAGGGTCTAGTCTTGAAGTATGGGAAATATGCGAAAGTATGAGCCTGATGAGGGCAAATCCTAGACCTAACCCAGACCTAACATGCGTTATCCTCTAAAATATTTATCAAGACCAGGTTTAATTGATTGTTTCAGTGTGGTCCCACATTACTACGTGATCCAAACCAGAAAAAACCCAGGATCTGTTCAACATGTATGAGAAATATGCGAAAGAATGAGCCTGATGAGAGCAAATCCCAGACCTAACCTAGACCTAACATGAATTATTCTCTAAAATATTGATCGAAACCAGGTTTAATTGACTGTTTCAGTGTGGCCCCACATTACTACATGATCCAAACCAGAAATAACCCAGGATCCGTTCAACAAGTATGTGAAGAATGCGAAAGTATGAGTCTGATGAGGGCAAATCCTAGACCTATCCCAGACCTAACTTGCGTTATCCTCTAAAATATTTATCAAGACCAGGTTTAATTGAATGTTTCAGT
Organism: Colletes latitarsis; assembly: GCF_051014445.1. Classification (NCBI taxonomy): domain Eukaryota; kingdom Metazoa; phylum Arthropoda; class Insecta; order Hymenoptera; family Colletidae; genus Colletes; species Colletes latitarsis. The sequence goes on along the minus strand of NW_027488367.1, from coordinate 28,575,290 downwards.
GTGGTACCACATTACTGCGTGATCCAAACTAGAAAAAACCCAGGATCCGTTCAACAAGTATGTGAAGAATGCGAAAGTATGAGTCTGATCAGTGAAAATCTCAGGCCTTACCTAGACCTAACTTGCGTCGTCCTCTAAAACATTGATGGAAACCAGGTTTCATTGACTGTTTCAGTGTGGTACTACATTACTACGTGATGCAATCCAGGAAAAGCCCAGGATCTAGCCATCCAGTATGAGAAATATGCGAAAGAATGAGCCTGATAAGAGCAAATCCCAGACCTAACCTAGACCTAACATGCGTTATCCTCTAAAATATTGATCGAAACCAGGTTTAATTGACTGTTTCAGCGTGGTACCACATTACTACGTGATACAATCCAGAAACAGCCCATGATCTAGCCATGAAGTATGAGAAACATGCGAAAGTATGAGCCTGATGAGGGCAAATCCCAGGCCTAACCCAGACCTAAGATGCGTTAGCCTCTAAAATATTTATCCAGACCAGGTTTCATTGAATGTTTCAGTGTGGTCCCACATTACTACGTGATCCAAACCAGAAAAAACCCAGGATCCGTTCAACAAGTATGTGAAAAACGCTAAACTGTGAGCCTGATGAGGGCAAATCTTAGACCTAACCCAGACCTAAGATGCGTTATCCTCTAAAATATTTATCCAGTCCAGGTTTCATTGAATGTTTCAGTGTGGTACCACTTTACTACGTGATCCAATCCAGAAATAGCCCAGGATCTAGCCATGAAGTAAGAGAAATATGCGAAAGTAAGGGCCTGATGAGGGCAAATCCTAGACCTATCCCAGACGTAACTTGCGTTATCCTCTAAAATATTGATCGAAACCAGGTTTAATTGACTGTTTCAGCGTGGTACCACATTACTACGTGATACAATCCAGAAACAGCCCAGGGTCTAGCCTTGAAGTATGAGAAATATGCGAAAGTATGAGCCTGATGAGGGCAAATCCCAGGCCTAACCCAGACCTAAGATGCGTTATCCTCTAAAATATTTATCCAGTCCAGGTTTAATTGACTGTTTCAGCGTGGTACTACATTACTACGTGATGCAATCCAGAAAAAGCCCAGGATCTAGCCATCAAGTATGAGAAATATGCGAAAGAATGAGCCTGATGAGAGCAAATCCCAGACCTAACCTAGACCTTACATGCGTTATCCTCTAAAATATTGAGCGAAACCAGGTTTAATGGACTGTTTCAGTGTGGTACCACACTGCTTCGTGATCCAAACCAGAAAAAACCCAGGATCTGTTCAACAAGTATGTGAAAAACGCTAAACTGTGAGCCTGATGAGGGCAAATCTTAGACCTAACCCAGACCTAAGATGCATTACCCTCTAAAATATTTATCCAGACCAGGTTGCATTGAATGTTTCGGTGTGGTCCCACATTACTACGTGATCCAAACCAGAAAAAACCCAGGATCCGTTCAACAAGTATGTGAAGAATGCGAAAGTATGAGTCTGATGAGTGAAAATCCCAGGCCTAACCTAGACCTAACATGCGTTATCCTCTAAAATATTGATCGAAACCTGGTTTAATCGACTGTTTCAGTGTGGTACCACATTACTATGTGATCCAAACCACAAAATAAACCAGGATCTGTTCAACGAGTATGTGAAGTGTGCGAAAGTATGAGTCTGATGAGGTCAAATCCCAGACCAATCCCAGACTTAACATGCGTTATCCTTTAAAATATTGATCGAAACCAGGTTTAATCGACTGTTTCAGTGTGGTACCACATTACTACGTGATCCAAACCAGAAAAAACCCAGGATCTAGCCATCAAGTATGAGAAATATGCGAAAGAATGAGCCTGATGAGAGCAAATCCCAGACCTAACCTAGACCTTACATGCGTTATCCTCTAAAATATTGAGCGAAACCAGGTTTAATGGACTGTTTCAGTGTGGTACCACACTGCTTCGTGATCCAAACCAGAAAAAACCCAGGATCTGTTCAACAAGTATGTGAAGAATGCGAAAGTATGAGTCTGATGAGTGAAAATCCCAGGCCTAACCTAGACCTAACATGCGTTATCCTCAAAAATATTGATCGAAACCTGGTTTAATCGTCTGTTTCAGCGTGGTACCACATTACTACGTGATCCAAACCAGAAATAACCCAGGATCCGTTCAACAAGTATGTGAAGAATGCGAAAGTATGAGTCTGATGAGGGCAAATCCTAGACCTATCCCAGACCTAACTTGCGTTATCCTCTAAAATATTTATCAAGACCAGGTTTAATTGAATGTTTCAGTGTGGTACCACATTACTGCGTGATCCAAACTAGAAAAAACCCAGGATCCGTTCAACAAGTATGTGAAGAATGCGAAAGCATGAGTCTGATGAGTGAAAATCCCAGACCTAACCTAGACCTAACATGCGTTATCCTCTAAAATATTGATCGAAACCTGGTTTAATCGACTGTTTCAGTGTGGTACTACATTACTACGTGATGCAATCCAGAAAAAGCCCAGGATCTAGCCATCAAGTATGAGAAATATGCGAAAGAATGAGCCTGATGAGAGCAAATCCCAGACCTAACCTAGACCTAACATGCGTTATCCTCTAAAATATTGAGCGAAACCAGGTTTAATGGACTGTTTCAGTGTGGTACCACACTACTTCGTGATGCAAACCAGAAAAAACCCAGGATCTGTTCAACAAGTATGTGAAAAACGCTAAACTGTGAGCCTGATGAGGGCAAATCTTAGACCTAACCCAGACCTAAGATGAGTTATCCTCTAAAATATTTATCCAGACCAGGTTGCATTGAATGTTTCGGTGTGGTCCCACATTACTACGTGATCCAAACCAGAAAAAACCCAGGATCCGTACAACAAGTATGTGAAGAATGCGACAGTATGAGTCTGATGAGTGAAAATCCCAGGCCTAACCTAGACCTAACATGCGTTATCCTCTAAAATATTGATCGAAACCTGGTTTAATCGACTGTTTCAGTGTGGTACCACATTACTATGTGATCCAAACCAGAAAATAACCCAGGATCTGTTCAAGGAGGTTGTGAAGTGTGCGAAAGTATGAGTCTGATGAGGTCAAATCCCAGACCTATCCCAGACCTAACTTGCGTTATCCTCAAAAATATTGATCGAAACCAGGTTTAATCGACTGTTTCAGTGTGGTACCACATTACTACGTGATCCAAACCAGGAAAAACCCAGGATCCGTTCAACAAGTATGTGAAGAATGCGAAATTATGAGTCTGATGAGGTCATATCCCAGACCTAACCTAGACGTAACATGCGTTATCCTCTAAAATATTGATCGAAACCTGGTTTAATCGACTGTTTCAGTGTGGTACCACATTACTATGTGATCCAAACCACAAAATAACCCACGATCTGTTCAACGAGTATGTGAAGTGTGCGAAAGTATGAGTCTGATGAGGTCATATCCCAGACCAATCCCAGACTTAACATGCGTTATCCTCTAAAATATTGATCGAAACCAGGTTTAATCGACTGTTTCAGTGTGGTACCACATTACTACGTGATCCAAACCAGAAAAAACCCAGGATCTAGCCATCAAGTATGAGAAATATGCGAAAGAATGAGCCTGATGAGAGCAAATCCCAGACCTAACCTAGACCTTACATGCGTTATCCTCTAAAATATTGAGCGAAACCAGGTTTAATGGACTGTTTCAGTGTGGTACCACACTGCTTCGTGATCCAAACCAGGAAAAACCCAGGATCTGTTCAACAAGTATGTGAAGAATGCGAAAGTATGAGTCTGATGAGTGAAAATCCCAGGCCTAACCTAGACCTAACATGCGTTATCCTCAAAAATATTGATCGAAACCTGGTTTAATCGTCTGTTTCAGCGTGGTACCACATTACTACGTGATCCAAACCAGGAAAAACCCAGGATCCGTTCAACAAGTATGTGAAAAACGCTAAACTGTGAGCCTGATGAGGGCAAATCTTAGACCTAACCCAGACCTAAGATGAGTTATCCTCTAAAATATTTATCCAGACCAGGTTGCATTGAATGTTTCGGTGTGGTCCCACATTACTACGTGATCCAAACCAGAAAAAACCCAGGATCCGTTCAACAAGTATGTGAAGAATGCGACAGTATGAGTCTGATGAGTGAAAATCCCAGGCCTAACCTAGACCTAACATGCGTTATCCTCTAAAATATTGATCGAAACCTGGTTTAATCGACTGTTTCAGTGTGGTACCACATTACTATGTGATCCAAACCAGAAAATAACCCAGGATCTGTTCAAGGAGGTTGTGAAGTGTGCGAAAGTATGAGTCTGATGAGGTCAAATCCCAGACCTATCCCAGACCTAACTTGCGTTATCCTCAAAAATATTGATCGAAACCAGGTTTAATCGACTGTTTCAGTGTGGTACCACATTACTAGGTGATCCAAACCAGGAAAAACCCAGGATCCGTTCAACAAGTATGTGAAGAATGCGAAATTATGAGTCTGATGAGGTCATATCCCAGACCTATCCCAGACCTAACTTGCGTTATCCTCAAAAATATTGATCGAAACCAGGTTTAATCGACTGTTTCAGTGTGGTACCACATTACTACGTGATCCAAACCAGGAAAAACCCAGGATCCGTTCAACAAGTATGTGAAGAATGCGAAATTATGAGTCTGATGAGTGAAAATCCCAGACCTAACCTAGACCTAACATGCGTTATCCTCAAAAATATTGATCGAAACCTGGTTTAATCGTCTGTTTCAGCGTGGTCCCACATTACTACGTGATGCAATCTAGAAAAAGCCCAGGATCTAGCCATCAAGTATGAGAAATATGCGAAAGAATGAGCCTGATGACAGCAAATCCCAGACCTAACCTAGACCTAACATGCGTTATCCTCTAAAATATTGAGCGAAACCAGGTTTAATGGACTGTTTCAGTGTGGTATCACATTACTACGTGATCCAAACCAGAAACAACCCAGGATCTGTTCAACAAGTATGTGAAGAATGCGAAAGTATGAGTCTGATGAGTGAAAATCCCAGGCCTAACCTAGACCTAACATGCGTTATCCTCAAAAATATTGATCGAAACCTGGTTTAATCGTCTGTTTCAGCGTGGTACCACATTACTACGTGATACAATCCAGAAACAGCCCAGGGTCTAGTCTTGAAGTATGGGAAATATGCGAAAGTATGAGCCTGATGAGGGCAAATCCTAGACCTAACCCAGACCTAACATGCGTTATCCTCTAAAATATTTATCAAGACCAGGTTTAATTGATTGTTTCAGTGTGGTCCCACATTACTACGTGATCCAAACCAGAAAAAACCCAGGATCTGTTCAACATGTATGAGAAATATGCGAAAGAATGAGCCTGATGAGAGCAAATCCCAGACCTAACCTAGACCTAACATGAATTATTCTCTAAAATATTGATCGAAACCAGGTTTAATTGACTGTTTCAGTGTGGCCCCACATTACTACATGATCCAAACCAGAAATAACCCAGGATCCGTTCAACAAGTATGTGAAGAATGCGAAAGTATGAGTCTGATGAGGGCAAATCCTAGACCTATCCCAGACCTAACTTGCGTTATCCTCTAAAATATTTATCAAGACCAGGTTTAATTGAATGTTTCAGTGTGGTACCACATTACTGCGTGATCCAAACTAGAAAAAACCCAGGATCCGTTCAACAAGTATGTGAAGAATGCGAAAGTATGAGTCTGATCAGTGAAAATCTCAGGCCTTACCTAGACCTAACTTGCGTCGTCCTCTAAAACATTGATGGAAACCAGGTTTCATTGACTGTTTCAGTGTGGTACTACATTACTACGTGATGCAATCCAGGAAAAGCCCAGGATCTAGCCATCCAGTATGAGAAATATGCGAAAGAATGAGCCTGATGAGAGCAAATCCCAGACCTAACCTAGACCTAACATGCGTTATCCTCTAAAATATTGATCGAAACCAGGTTTAATTGACTGTTTCAGCGTGGTACCACATTACTACGTGATACAATCCAGAAACAGCCCATGATCTAGCCATGAAGTATGAGAAACATGCGAAAGTATGAGCCTGATGAGGGCAAATCCCAGGCCTAACCCAGACCTAAGATGCGTTAGCCTCTAAAATATTTATCCAGACCAGGTTTCATTGAATGTTTCAGTGTGGTCCCACATTACTACGTGATCCAAACCAGAAAAAACCCAGGATCCGTTCAACAAGTATGTGAAAAACGCTAAACTGTGAGCCTGATGAGGGCAAATCTTAGACCTAACCCAGACCTAAGATGCGTTATCCTCTAAAATATTTATCCAGTCCAGGTTTCATTGAATGTTTCAGTGTGGTACCACTTTACTACGTGATCCAATCCAGAAATAGCCCAGGATCTAGCCATGAAGTAAGAGAAATATGCGAAAGTAAGGGCCTGATGAGGGCAAATCCTAGACCTATCCCAGACGTAACTTGCGTTATCCTCTAAAATATTGATCGAAACCAGGTTTAATTGACTGTTTCAGCGTGGTACCACATTACTACGTGATACAATCCAGAAACAGCCCAGGGTCTAGCCTTGAAGTATGAGAAATATGCGAAAGTATGAGCCTGATGAGGGCAAATCCCAGGCCTAACCCAGACCTAAGATGCGTTATCCTCTAAAATATTTATCCAGTCCAGGTTTAATTGACTGTTTCAGCGTGGTACTACATTACTACGTGATGCAATCCAGAAAAAGCCCAGGATCTAGCCATCAAGTACGAGAAATATGCGAAAGAATGAGCCTGATGAGAGCAAATCCCAGACCTAACCTAGACCTTACATGCGTTATCCTCTAAAATATTGAGCGAAACCAGGTTTAATGGACTGTTTCAGTGTGGTACCACACTGCTTCGTGATCCAAACCAGAAAAAACCCAGGATCTGTTCAACAAGTATGTGAAAAACGCTAAACTGTGAGCCTGATGAGGGCAAATCTTAGACCTAACCCAGACCTAAGATGCATTACCCTCTAAAATATTTATCCAGACCAGGTTGCATTGAATGTTTCGGTGTGGTCCCACATTACTACGTGATCCAAACCAGAAAAAACCCAGGATCCGTTCAACAAGTATGTGAAGAATGCGAAAGTATGAGTCTGATGAGTGAAAATCCCAGGCCTAACCTAGACCTAACATGCGTTATCCTCTAAAATATTGATCGAAACCTGGTTTAATCGACTGTTTCAGTGTGGTACCACATTACTATGTGATCCAAACCACAAAATAACCCAGGATCTGTTCAACGAGTATGTGAAGTGTGCGAAAGTATGAGTCTGATGAGGTCAAATCCCAGACCAATCCCAGACTTAACATGCGTTATCCTCTAAAATATTGATCGAAACCAGGTTTAATCGACTGTTTCAGTGTGGTACCACATTACTACGTGATCCAAACCAGAAAAAACCCAGGATCTAGCCATCAAGTATGAGAAATATGCGAAAGAATGAGCCTGATGAGAGCAAATCCCAGACCTAACCTAGACCTTACATGCGTTATCCTCTAAAATATTGAGCGAAACCAGGTTTAATGGACTGTTTCAGTGCGGTACCACACTGCTTCGTGATCCAAACCAGAAAAAACCCAGGATCTGTTCAACAAGTATGTGAAGAATGCGAAAGTATGAGTCTGATGAGTGAAAATCCCAGGCCTAACCTAGACCTAACATGCGTTATCCTCAAAAATATTGATCGAAACCTGGTTTAATCGTCTGTTTCAGCGTGGTACCACATTACTACGTGATCCAAACCAGAAATAACCCAGGATCCGTTCAACAAGTATGTGAAGAATGCGAAAGTATGAGTCTGATGAGGGCAAATCCTAGACCTATCCCAGACCTAACTTGCGTTATCCTCTAAAATATTTATCCAGACCAGGTTGCATTGAATGTTTCGGTGTGGTCCCACATTACTACGTGATCCAAACCAGAAAAAACCCAGGATCCGTTCAACAAGTATGTGAAGAATGCGACAGTATGAGTCTGATGAGTGAAAATCCCAGGCCTAACCTAGACCTAACATGCGTTATCCTCTAAAATATTGATCGAAACCTGGTTTAATCGACTGTTTCAGTGTGGTACCACATTACTATGTGATCCAAACCAGAAAATAACCCAGGATCTGTTCAAGGAGGTTGTGAAGTGTGCGAAAGTATGAGTCTGATGAGGTCAAATCCCAGACCTATCCCAGACCTAACTTGCGTTATCCTCAAAAATATTGATCGAAACCAGGTTTAATCGACTGTTTCAGTGTGGTACCACATTACTACGTGATCCAAACCAGGAAAAACCCAGGATCCGTTCAACAAGTATGTGAAGAATGCGAAATTATGAGTCTGATGAGGTCATATCCCAGACCTAACCTAGACGTAACATGCGTTATCCTCTAAAATATTGATCGAAACCTGGTTTAATCGACTGTTTCAGTGTGGTACCACATTACTATGTGATCCAAACCACAAAATAACCCACGATCTGTTCAACGAGTATGTGAAGTGTGCGAAAGTATGAGTCTGATGAGGTCATATCCCAGACCAATCCCAGACTTAACATGCGTTATCCTCTAAAATATTGATCGAAACCAGGTTTAATCGACTGTTTCAGTGTGGTACCACATTACTACGTGATCCAAACCAGAAAAAACCCAGGATCTAGCCATCAAGTATGAGAAATATGCGAAAGAATGAGCCTGATGAGAGCAAATCCCAGACCTAACCTAGACCTTACATGCGTTATCCTCTAAAATATTGAGCGAAACCAGGTTTAATGGACTGTTTCAGTGTGGTACCACACTGCTTCGTGATCCAAACCAGAAAAAACCCAGGATCTGTTCAACAAGTATGTGAAGAATGCGAAAGTATGAGTCTGATGAGTGAAAATCCCAGGCCTAACCTAGACCTAACATGCGTTATCCTCAAAAATATTGATCGAAACCTGGTTTAATCGTCTGTTTCAGCGTGGTACCACATTACTACGTGATCCAAACCAGGAAAAACCCAGGATCCGTTCAACAAGTATGTGAAGAATGCGAAATTATGAGTCTGATGAGGTCATATCCCAGACCTATCCCAGACCTAACTTGCGTTATCCTCAAAAATATTGATCGAAACCAGGTTTAATCGACTGTTTCAGTGTGGTACCACACTACTTCGTGATGCAAACCAGAAAAAACCCAGGATCTGTTCAACAAGTATGTGAAAAACGCTAAACTGTGAGCCTGATGAGGGCAAATCTTAGACCTAACCCAGACCTAAGATGAGTTATCCTCTAAAATATTTATCCAGACCAGGTTGCATTGAATGTTTCGGTGTGGTCCCACATTACTACGTGATCCAAACCAGAAAAAACCCAGGATCCGTTCAACAAGTATGTGAAGAATGCGACAGTATGAGTCTGATGAGTGAAAATCCCAGGCCTAACCTAGACCTAACATGCGTTATCCTCTAAAATATTGATCGAAACCTGGTTTAATCGACTGTTTCAGTGTGGTACCACATTACTATGTGATCCAAACCAGAAAATAACCCAGGATCTGTTCAAGGAGGTTGTGAAGTGTGCGAAAGTATGAGTCTGATGAGGTCAAATCCCAGACCTATCCCAGACCTAACTTGCGTTATCCTCAAAAATATTGATCGAAACCAGGTTTAATCGACTGTTTCAGTGTGGTACCACATTACTAGGTGATCCAAACCAGGAAAAACCCAGGATCCGTTCAACAAGTATGTGAAGAATGCGAAATTATGAGTCTGATGAGGTCATATCCCAGACCTATCCCAGACCTAACTTGCGTTATCCTCAAAAATATTGATCGAAACCAGGTTTAATCGACTGTTTCAGTGTGGTACCACATTACTACGTGATCCAAACCAGGAAAAACCCAGGATCCGTTCAACAAGTATGTGAAGAATGCGAAATTATGAGTCTGATGAGTGAAAATCCCAGACCTAACCTAGACGTAACATGCGTTATCCTCTAAAATATTGATCGAAACCTGGTTTAATCGACTGTTTCAGTGTGGTACCACATTACTATGTGATCCAAACCACAAAATAACCCAGGATCTGTTCAACGAGTATGTGAAGTGTGCGAAAGTATGAGTCTGATGAGGTCATATCCCAGACCAATCCCAGACTTAACATGCGTTATCCTCTAAAATATTGATCGAAACCAGGTTTAATCGACTGTTTCAGTGTGGTACCACATTACTACGTGATCCAAACCAGAAAAAACCCAGGATCTAGCCATCAAGTATGAGAAATATGCGAAAGAATGAGCCTGATGAGAGCAAATCCCAGACCTAACCTAGACCTTACATGCGTTATCCTCTAAAATATTGAGCGAAACCAGGTTTAATGGACTGTTTCAGTGTGGTACCACACTGCTTCGTGATCCAAACCAGAAAAAACCCAGGATCTGTTCAACAAGTATGTGAAGAATGCGAAAGTATGAGTCTGATGAGTGAAAATCCCAGGCCTAACCTAGACCTAACATGCGTTATCCTCAAAAATATTGATCGAAACCTGGTTTAATCGTCTGTTTCAGCGTGGTACCACATTACTACGTGATCCAAACCAGGAAAAACCCAGGATCCGTTCAACAAGTATGTGAAGAATGCGAAATTATGAGTCTGATGAGGTCATATCCCAGACCTATCCCAGACCTAACTTGCGTTATCCTCAAAAATATTGATCGAAACCAGGTTTAATCGACTGTTTCAGTGTGGTACCACACTACTTCGTGATGCAAACCAGAAAAAACCCAGGATCTGTTCAACAAGTATGTGAAAAACGCTAAACTGTGAGCCTGATGAGGGCAAATCTTAGACCTAACCCAGACCTAAGATGAGTTATCCTCTAAAATATTTATCCAGACCAGGTTGCATTGAATGTTTCGGTGTGGTCCCACATTACTACGTGATCCAAACCAGAAAAAACCCAGGATCCGTTCAACAAGTATGTGAAGAATGCGACAGTATGAGTCTGATGAGTGAAAATCCCAGGCCTAACCTAGACCTAACATGCGTTATCCTCTAAAATATTGATCGAAACCTGGTTTAATCGACTGTTTCAGTGTGGTACCACATTACTATGTGATCCAAACCAGAAAATAACCCAGGATCTGTTCAAGGAGGTTGTGAAGTGTGCGAAAGTATGAGTCTGATGAGGTCAAATCCCAGACCTATCCCAGACCTAACTTGCGTTATCCTCAAAAATATTGATCGAAACCAGGTTTAATCGACTGTTTCAGTGTGGTACCACATTACTAGGTGATCCAAACCAGGAAAAACCCAGGATCCGTTCAACAAGTATGTGAAGAATGCGAAATTATGAGTCTGATGAGGTCATATCCCAGACCTATCCCAGACCTAACTTGCGTTATCCTCAAAAATATTGATCGAAACCAGGTTTAATCGACTGTTTCAGTGTGGTACCACATTACTACGTGATCCAAACCAGGAAAAACCCAGGATCCGTTCAACAAGTATGTGAAGAATGCGAAATTATGAGTCTGATGAGTGAAAATCCCAGACCTAACCTAGACGTAACATGCGTTATCCTCTAAAATATTGATCGAAACCTGGTTTAATCGACTGTTTCAGTGTGGTACCACATTACTATGTGATCCAAACCACAAAATAACCCAGGATCTGTTCAACGAGTATGTGAAGTGTGCGAAAGTATGAGTCTGATGAGGTCAAATCCCAGACCAATCCCAGACTTAACATGCGTTATCCTCTAAAATATTGATCGAAACCAGGTTTAATCGACTGTTTCAGTGTGGTACCACATTACTACGTGATCCAAACCAGAAAAAACCCAGGATCTAGCCATCAAGTGTGAGAAATATGCGAAAGAATGAGCCTGATGAGAGCAAATCCCAGACCTAACCTAGACCTTACATGCGTTATCCTCTAAAATATTGAGCGAAACCAGGTTTAATGGACTGTTTCAGTGTGGTACCACACTGCTTCGTGATCCAAACAAGAAAAAACCCAGGATCTGTTCAACAAGTATGTGAAGAATGCGAAAGTATGAGTCTGATGAGTGAAAATCCCAGGCCTAACCTAGACCTAACATGCGTTATCCTCAAAAATATTGATCGAAACCTGGTTTAATCGTCTGTTTCAGCGTGGTACCACATTACTACGTGATCCAAACCAGAATTAACCCAGGATCCGTTCAACATGTATGTGAAGAATGCGAAAGTATGAGTCTGATGAGGGCAAATCCTAGACCTATCCCAGACCTAACTTGCGTTATCCTCTAAAATATTTATCAAGACCAGGTTTAATTGAATGTTTCAGTGTGGTACCACATTTCTGCGTGATCCAAACTAGAAAAAACCCAGGATCCGTTCAACAAGTATATGATGAATGCGAAAGTATGAGTCTGATGAGTGAAAATCCCAGACCTAACCTAGACCTAACATGCGTTATCCTCTAAAATATTGATCGAAACCTGGTTTAATCGACTCTTTCAGTGTGGTACTACATTACTACGTGATGCAATCCAGAAAAAGCCCAGGATCTAGCCATCAAGTATGAGAAATATGCGAAAGAATGAGCCTGATGAGAGCAAATCCCAGACCTAACCTAGACCTAACATGCGTTATCCTCTAAAATATTGAGCGAAACCAGGTTTAATGGACTGTTTCAGTGTGGTACCACACTACTTCGTGATGCAAACCAGAAAAAAACCCAGGATCTGTTCAACAAGTATGTGAAAAACGCTAAACTGTGAGCCTGATGAGGGCAAATCTTAAACCTAACCCAGACCTAAGATCAGTTATCCTCTAAAATATTTATCCAGACCAGGTTGCATTGAATGTTTCAGTGTGGTACCACATTTCTGCGTGATCCAAACTAGAAAAAACCCAGGATCCGTTCAACAAGTATGTGAAGAATGCGAAAGTATGAGCCTGATGAGTGAAAATCCCAGGCCTAACCTAGACCTAACATGCGTTATCCTCTAAAATATTGATCGAAACCTGGTTTAATCGACTGTTTCAGTGTGGTACCACATTACTATGTGATCCAAACCAGAAAATAACCCAGGATCTGTTCAAGGAGGTTGTGAAGTGTGCGAAAGTATGAGTCTGATGAGGTCAAATCCCAGACCTATCCCAGACCTAACTTGCGTTATCCTCAAAAATATTGATCGAAACCAGGTTTAATCGACTGTTTCAGTGTGGTACCACATTACTACGTGATCCAAACCAGAAAAAACCCAGGATCTAGCCATCAAGTATGAGAAATATGCGAAAGAATGAGCCTGATGAGAGCAAATCCCAGACCTAACCTAGACCTTACATGCGTTATCCTCTAAAATATTGATCGAAACCTGGTTTAATCGACTGTTTCAGTGTGGTACCACATTACTACGTGATCCAAACCAGGAAAAACCCAGGATCCGTTCAACAAGTATGTGAAGAATGCGAAATTATGAGTCTGATGAGTGAAAATCCCAGACCTAACCTAGACGTAACATGCGTTATCCTCTAAAATATTGATCGAAACCTGGTTTAATCGACTGTTTCAGTGTGGTACCACATTACTACGTGATCCAAACCAGAAAAAACCCAGGATCTAGCCATCAAGTATGAGAAATATGCGAAAGAATGAGCCTGATGAGAGCAAATCCCAGACCTAACCTAGACCTTACATGCGTTATCCTCTAAAATATTGAGCGAAACCAGGTTTAATGGACTGTTTCAGTGTGGTACCACACTGCTTCGTGATCCAAACCAGAAAAACCCAGGATCTGTTCAACAAGTATGTGAAGAATGCGAAAGTATGAGTCTGATGAGTGAAAATCCCAGGCCTAACCTAGACCTAACATGCGTTATCCTCAAAAATATTGATCGAAACCTGGTTTAATCGTCTGTTTCAGCGTGGTACCACATTACTATGTGATCCAAACCACAAAATAACCCAGGATCTGCTCAACGAGTATGTGAAGTGTGCGAAAGTATGAGTCTGATGAGGTCAAATCCCAGACCAATCCCAGACTTAACATGCGTTATCCTCTAAAATATTGATCGAAACCAGGTTTAATCGACTGTTTCAGTGTGGTACCACATTACTACGTGATCCAAACCAGAAAAAACCCAGGCTCTAGCCATCAAGTATGAGAAATATGCGAAAGAATGAGCCTGATGAGAGCAAATCCCGGACCTAACCTAGACCTTACATGCGTTATCCTCTAAAATATTGATCGAAACCTGGTTTAATCGACTGTTTCAGTGTGGTACCACATTACTATGTGATCCAAACCAGAAAATAACCCAGGATCTGTTCAAGGAGGTTGTGAAGTGTGCGAAAGTATGAGTCTGATGAGGTCAAATCCCAGACCTATCCCAGACCTAACTTGCGTTATCCTCAAAAATATTGATCGAAACCAGGTTTAATCGACTGTTTCAGTGTGGTACCACATTACTACGTGATCCAAACCAGGAAAAACCCAGGATCCGTTCAACAAGTATGTGAAGAATGCGAAATTATGAGTCTGATGAGTGAAAATCCCAGACCTAACCTAGACCTAACATGCGTTATCCTCTAAAATATTGAGCGAAACCAGGTTTAATGGACTGTTTCAGTGTGGTACCACATTACTACGTGATCCAAACCAGAAAAAACCCAGGATCTGTTCAACATGTATGAGAAATATGCGAAAGAATGAGCCTGATGAGAGCAAATCCCAGACCTAACCTAGACCTAACATGAATTATTCTCTAAAATATTGATCGAAACCAGGTTTAATTGACTGTTTCAGTGTGGTCCCACATTACTACATGATCCAAACCTGAAATAACCCAGGATCCGTTCAACAAGTATGTGAAGAATGCGAAAGTATGAGTCTGATGAGGGCAAATCCTAGACCTATCCCAGACCTAACTTGCGTTATCCTCTAAAATATTTATCAAGACCAGGTTTAATTGAATGTTTCAGTGTGGTACCACATTACTGCGTGATCCAAACTAGAAAAAACCCAGGATCTAGCCATCAAGTATGAGAAATATGCGAAAGAATGAGCCTGATGAGAGCAAATCCCAGACCTAACCTAGACCTTAGTTGCGTTATCCTCTAAAATATTGAGCGAAACCAGGTTTAATGGACTGTTTCAGTGTGGTACCACACTGCTTCGTGATCCAAACCAGAAAAAACCCAGGATCTGTTCAACAAGTATGTGAAGAATGCGAAAGTATGAGTCTGATGAGTGAAAATCCCAGGCCTAACCTAGACCTAACATGCGTTATCCTCTAAAATATTGATCGAAACCTGGTTTAATCGACTGTTTCAGTGTGGTACCACATTACTATGTGATCCAAACCAGAAATAACCCAGGATCCGTTCAACAAGTATGTGAAGAATGCGAAAGTATGAGTCTGATGAGTGAAAATCCCAGGCCTAACCTAGACCTAACATGCGTTATCCTCTAAAATATTGATCGAAACCTGGTTTAATCGACTGTTTCAGTGTGGTACCACATTACTATGTGATCCAAACCAGAAAATAACCCAGGATCTGTTCAAGGAGGTTGTGAAGTGTGCGAAAGTATGAGTCTGATGAGGTCAAATCCCAGACCTATCCCAGACCTAACTTGCGTTATCCTCAAAAATATTGATCGAAACCAGGTTTAATCGACTGTTTCAGTGTGGTACCACATTACTACGTGATCCAAACCAGGAAAAACCCAGGATCCGTTCAACAAGTATGTGAAGAATGCGAAATTATGAGTCTGATGAGTGAAAATCCCAGACCTAACCTAGACGTAACATGCGTTATCCTCTAAAATATTGATCGAAACCTGGTTTAATCGACTGTTTCAGTGTGGTACCACATTACTACGTGATCCAAACCAGAAAAAACCCAGGCTCTAGCCATCAAGTATGAGAAATATGCGAAAGAATGAGCCTGATGAGAGCAAATCCCAGACCTAACCTAGACCTTACATGCGTTATCCTCTAAAATATTGAGCGAAACCAGGTTTAATGGACTGTTTCAGTGTGGTACCACACTGCTTCGTGATCCAAACCAGAAAAAACCCAGGATCTGTTCAACAAGTATGTGAAGAATGCGAAAGTATGAGTCTGATGAGTGAAAATCCCAGGCCTAACCTAGACCTAACATGCGTTATCCTCAAAAATATTGATCGAAACCTGGTTTAATCGTCTGTTTCAGCGTGGTACCACATTACTACGTGATACAATCTAGAAACAGCCCAGGGTCTAGCCTTGAAGTATGAGAAATATGCGAAAGTATGAGCCTGATGAGGGCAAATCCTAGACCTAACCCAGGCCTAACATGCGTTATCCTCTAAAATATTTATCAAGACCAGGTTTAATTGATTGTTTCAGTGTGGTCCCACATTACTACGTGATCCAAACCAGAAAAAACCCAGGATCTGTTCAACATGTATGAGAAATATGCGAAAGAATGAGCCTGATGAGAGCAAATCCCAGACCTAACCTAGACCTAACATGAATTATTCTCTAAAATATTGATCGAAACCAGGTTTAATTGACTGTTTCAGTGTGGTCCCACATTACTACATGATCCAAACCTGAAATAACCCAGGATCCGTTCAACAAGTATGTGAAGAATGCGAAAGTATGAGTCTGATGAGGGCAAATCCTAGACCTATCCCAGACCTAACTTGCGTTATCCTCTAAAATATTTATCAAGACCAGGTTTAATTGAATGTTTCAGTGTGGTACCACATTACTGCGTGATCCAAACTAGAAAAAACCCAGGATCTAGCCATCAAGTATGAGAAATATGCGAAAGAATGAGCCTGATGAGAGCAAATCCCAGACCTAACCTAGACCTTAGTTGCGTTATCCTCTAAAATATTGAGCGAAACCAGGTTTAATGGACTGTTTCAGTGTGGTACCACACTGCTTCGTGATCCAAACCAGAAAAAACCCAGGATCTGTTCAACAAGTATGTGAAGAATGCGAAAGTATGAGTCTGATGAGTGAAAATCCCAGGCCTAACCTAGACCTAACATGCGTTATCCTCTAAAATATTGATCGAAACCTGGTTTAATCGACTGTTTCAGTGTGGTACCACATTACTATGTGATCCAAACCAGAAATAACCCAGGATCCGTTCAACAAGTATGTGAAGAATGCGAAAGTATGAGTCTGATGAGTGAAAATCCCAGGCCTAACCTAGACCTAACATGCGTTATCCTCTAAAATATTGATCGAAACCTGGTTTAATCGACTGTTTCAGTGTGGTACCACATTACTATGTGATCCAAACCAGAAAATAACCCAGGATCTGTTCAAGGAGGTTGTGAAGTGTGCGAAAGTATGAGTCTGATGAGGTCAAATCCCAGACCTATCCCAGACCTAACTTGCGTTATCCTCAAAAATATTGATCGAAACCAGGTTTAATCGACTGTTTCAGTGTGGTACCACATTACTACGTGATCCAAACCAGGAAAAACCCAGGATCCGTTCAACAAGTATGTGAAGAATGCGAAATTATGAGTCTGATGAGTGAAAATCCCAGACCTAACCTAGACGTAACATGCGTTATCCTCTAAAATATTGATCGAAACCTGGTTTAATCGACTGTTTCAGTGTGGTACCACATTACTACGTGATCCAAACCAGAAAAAACCCAGGCTCTAGCCATCAAGTATGAGAAATATGCGAAAGAATGAGCCTGATGAGAGCAAATCCCAGACCTAACCTAGACCTTACATGCGTTATCCTCTAAAATATTGAGCGAAACCAGGTTTAATGGACTGTTTCAGTGTGGTACCACACTGCTTCGTGATCCAAACCAGAAAAAACCCAGGATCTGTTCAACAAGTATGTGAAGAATGCGAAAGTATGAGTCTGATGAGTGAAAATCCCAGGCCTAACCTAGACCTAACATGCGTTATCCTCAAAAATATTGATCGAAACCTGGTTTAATCGTCTGTTTCAGCGTGGTACCACATTACTACGTGATACAATCCAGAAACAGCCTAGGGTCTAGCCTTGAAGTATGAGAAATATGCGAAAGTATGAGCCTGATGAGGGCAAATCCTAGACCTAACCCAGGCCTAACATGCGTTATCCTCTAAAATATTTATCAAGACCAGGTTTAATTGATTGTTTCAGTGTGGTCCCACATTACTACGTGATCCAAACCAGAAAAAACCCAGGATCTGTTCAACATGTATGAGAAATATGCGAAAGAATGAGCCTGATGAGAGCAAATCCCAGACCTAACCTAGACCTAACATGAATTATTCTCTAAAATATTGATCGAAACCAGGTTTAATTGACTGTTTCAGTGTGGTCCCACATTACTACATGATCCAAACCTGAAATAACCCAGGATCCGTTCAACAAGTATGTGAAGAATGCGAAAGTATGAGTCTGATGAGGGCAAATCCTAGACCTATCCCAGACCTAACTTGCGTTATCCTCTAAAATATTTATCAAGACCAGGTTTAATTGAATGTTTCAGTGTGGTATCACATTACTGCGTGATCCAAACTAGAAAAAACCCAGGATCCGTTCAACAAGTATGTGAAGAATGCGAAAGTATGAGTCTGATGAGGTCAAATCCCAGACCTATCCCAGACCTAACTTGCGTTATCCTCAAAAATATTGATCGAAACCAGGTTTAATCGACTGTTTCAGTGTGGTACCACACTGCTTCGTGATCCAAACCAGAAAAAACCCAGGATCTGTTCAACAAGTATGTGAAGAATGCGAAAGTATGAGTCTGATGAGTGAAAATCCCAGGCCTAACCTAGACCTAACATGCGTTATCCTCTAAAATATTGATCGAAACCTGGTTTAATCGACTGTTTCAGTGTGGTACCACATTACTATGTGATCCAAAACAGAAAATAACCCAGGATCTGCTTAAGGAGTATGTGAAGTATGCGAAAGTATGAGTCTGATGAGGTCAAATCCCAGACCTATCCCAGACCTAACTTGCGTTATCCTCTAAAATATTGATCGAAACCAGGTTTAATCGACTGTTTCAGTGCGGTACCACATTACTACGTGATCCAAACCAGAAAAAACCCAGGATCAGTTCAACAAGTATGTGAAGAATGCGAAAGTATTAGTCTGATGAGTGAGAATCCCAGGGCTAACATAGACCTAACATGCGTTATACTCTAAAATATTGATCGAAACCAGGTTTAATCGACTGTTTCAGTGCGGTACCACATTACTACGTGATCCAAACCAGAAAAAACCCAGGATCAGTTCAACAAGTATGTGAAGAATGCGAAAGTATGAGTCTGATGAGGTCAAATCCCAGACCTATCCCAGACCTAACTTGCGTTATCCTCTAAAATATTGAACGAAACCAGGTTTAATCGACCGTTTCAGTGTGGTACCACATTACTACGTGATCCAAACCAGAAAAAACCCAGGATCCGTTGAACAAGTATGTGAAGAATGCGAAAGTATGAGTCTGATGAGTGAAAATCCCAGTCCTAACCTAGACCTAACATGCGCTATCCTCTAAAATATTGATAGAAACCTGGTTTAATCGACTGTTTCAGTGTGGTACCACATTACTACGTGATGCAAACCAGAAAATAACCCAGGATCTGTTCAAGGAGTATGTGAAGTGTGCGAAAGTATGAGTCTGATTAGGTCAAATCCCAGACCTATCCCAGACCTAACTTGCGTTATCCTCTAAAATATTGAACGAAACCAGGTTTAATCGACTGTTTCAGTGTGGTACCACATTACTACGTGATGCAAACCAGAAAATAACCCAGGATCTGTTCAAGGAGTATGTGAAGTGTGCGAAAGTATGAGTCTGATGAGGTCAAATCCCAGACCTATCCCAGACCTAACTTGCGTTATCCTCTAAAATATTGATCGAAACCAGGTTTAATCGACTGTTTCAGTGCGGTACCTCACCACTACGTGATCCAAACCAGAAAACACCCAGGATCAGTTCAACAAGTATGTGAAGGATGCGAAAGTATGAGTCTGATGAGTGAGAATCCCAGGGCTAACATAGACCTAACATGCGTTATCCTCTAAAATATTGATCGAAACCAGGTTTAATCGACTGTTTCAGTGTGGTACCACATTACTACGTGATCCAAACCAGAAAAAACCCAGGATCAGTTCAACAAGTATGTGAAGAGTGCGAAAGTATGAGTCTGATGAGTGAAATTCCCAGGGCTAACCTAGACCTAACATGCGTTATCCTCTAAAATATTGATCGAAACCAGGTTTAATCGACTGTTTCAGTGTGGTACCACATATGTGATCCAAACCAGAAAATAACCCAGGATCTGTTCAACGAGTATGTGAAGTGTGCGAAAGTATGAGTCTGATGAGGTCAAATCCCAGACCAATCCCAGACTTAACATGCGCTATCCTCTAAAATATTGATAGAAACCTGGTTTAATCGACTGTTTCAGTGTGGTACCACATTACTACGTGATGCAAACCAGAAAATAACCCAGGATCTGTTCAAGGAGTATGTGAAGTGTGCGAAAGTATGAGTCTGATTAGGTCAAATCCCAGACCTATCCCAGACCTAACTTGCGTTATCCTCTAAAATATTGAACGAAACCAGGTTTAATCGACAGTTTCAGTGTGGTACCACATTACTACGTGATGCAAACCAGAAAATAACCCAGGATCTGTTCAAGGAGTATGTGAAGTGTGCGAAAGTATGAGTCTGATGAGGTCAAATCCCAGACCTATCCCAGACCTAACTTGCGTTATCCTCTAAAATATTGATCGAAACCAGGTTTAATCGACTGTTTCAGTGCGGTACCTCACCACTACGTGATCCAAACCAGAAAACACCCAGGATCAGTTCAACAAGTATGTGAAGAATGCGAAAGTATGAGTCTGATGAGTGAGAATCCCAGGGCTAACATAGACCTAACATGCGTTATCCTCTAAAATATTGATCGAAACCAGGTTTAATCGACTGTTTCAGTGTGGTACCACATTACTACGTGATCCAAACCAGAAAAAACCCAGGATCAGTTCAACAAGTATGTGAAGAGTGCGAAAGTATGAGTCTGATGAGTGAAATTCCCAGGGCTAACCTAGACCTAACATGCGTTATCCTCTAAAATATTGATCGAAACCAGGTTTAATCGACTGTTTCAGTGTGGTACCACATATGTGATCCAAACCAGAAAATAACCCAGGATCTGTTCAACGAGTATGTGAAGTGTGCGAAAGTATGAGTCTGATGAGGTCAAATCCCAGACCAATCCCAGACTTAACATGCGTTATCCTCTAAAATATTGATCGAAACCAGGTTTAATCGACTGTTTCAGTGTGGTACCACATTACTACGTGATCCAAACCAGAAAAAACCCAGGCTCTAGCCATCAAGTATGAGAAATATGCGAAAGAATGAGCCTGATGAGAGCAAATCCCAGACCTAACCTAGACCTTACATGCGTTATCCTCTAAAATATTGATCGAAACCTGGTTTAATCGACTGTTTCAGTGTGGTACCACATTACTATGTGATCCAAACCAGAAAATAACCCAGGATCTGTTCAAGGAGGTTGTGAAGTGTGCGAAAGTATGAGTCTGATGAGGTCAAATCCCAGACCTATCCCAGACCTAACTTGCGTTATCCTCAAAAATATTGATCGAAACCAGGTTTAATCGACTGTTTCAGTGTGGTACCACATTACTACGTGATCCAAACCAGGAAAAACCCAGGATCCGTTCAACAAGTATGTGAAGAATGCGAAATTATGAGTCTGATGAGTGAAAATCCCAGACCTAACCTAGACCTAACATGCGTTATCCTCTAAAATATTGAGCGAAACCAGGTTTAATGGACTGTTTCAGTGTGGTACCACATTACTACGTGATCCAAACCAGAAAAAACCCAGGATCTGTTCAACATGTATGAGAAATATGCGAAAGAATGAGCCTGATGAGAGCAAATCCCAGACCTAACCTAGACCTAACATGAATTATTCTCTAAAATATTGATCGAAACCAGGTTTAATTGACTGTTTCAGTGTGGTCCCACATTACTACATGATCCAAACCTGAAATAACCCAGGATCCGTTCAACAAGTATGTGAAGAATGCGAAAGTATGAGTCTGATGAGGGCAAATCCTAGACCTATCCCAGACCTAACTTGCGTTATCCTCTAAAATATTTATCAAGACCAGGTTTAATTGAATGTTTCAGTGTGGTACCACATTACTGCGTGATCCAAACTAGAAAAAACCCAGGATCTAGCCATCAAGTATGAGAAATATGCGAAAGAATGAGCCTGATGAGAGCAAATCCCAGACCTAACCTAGACCTTAGTTGCGTTATCCTCTAAAATATTGAGCGAAACCAGGTTTAATGGACTGTTTCAGTGTGGTACCACACTGCTTCGTGATCCAAACCAGAAAAAACCCAGGATCTGTTCAACAAGTATGTGAAGAATGCGAAAGTATGAGTCTGATGAGTGAAAATCCCAGGCCTAACCTAGACCTAACATGCGTTATCCTCTAAAATATTGATCGAAACCTGGTTTAATCGACTGTTTCAGTGTGGTACCACATTACTATGTGATCCAAACCAGAAATAACCCAGGATCCGTTCAACAAGTATGTGAAGAATGCGAAAGTATGAGTCTGATGAGTGAAAATCCCAGGCCTAACCTAGACCTAACATGCGTTATCCTCTAAAATATTGATCGAAACCTGGTTTAATCGACTGTTTCAGTGTGGTACCACATTACTATGTGATCCAAACCAGAAAATAACCCAGGATCTGTTCAAGGAGGTTGTGAAGTGTGCGAAAGTATGAGTCTGATGAGGTCAAATCCCAGACCTATCCCAGACCTAACTTGCGTTATCCTCAAAAATATTGATCGAAACCAGGTTTAATCGACTGTTTCAGTGTGGTACCACATTACTACGTGATCCAAACCAGGAAAAACCCAGGATCCGTTCAACAAGTATGTGAAGAATGCGAAATTATGAGTCTGATGAGTGAAAATCCCAGACCTAACCTAGACGTAACATGCGTTATCCTCTAAAATATTGATCGAAACCTGGTTTAATCGACTGTTTCAGTGTGGTACCACATTACTACGTGATCCAAACCAGAAAAAACCCAGGCTCTAGCCATCAAGTATGAGAAATATGCGAAAGAATGAGCCTGATGAGAGCAAATCCCAGACCTAACCTAGACCTTACATGCGTTATCCTCTAAAATATTGAGCGAAACCAGGTTTAATGGACTGTTTCAGTGTGGTACCACACTGCTTCGTGATCCAAACCAGAAAAAACCCAGGATCTGTTCAACAAGTATGTGAAGAATGCGAAAGTATGAGTCTGATGAGTGAAAATCCCAGGCCTAACCTAGACCTAACATGCGTTATCCTCAAAAATATTGATCGAAACCTGGTTTAATCGTCTGTTTCAGCGTGGTACCACATTACTACGTGATACAATCTAGAAACAGCCCAGGGTCTAGCCTTGAAGTATGAGAAATATGCGAAAGTATGAGCCTGATGAGGGCAAATCCTAGACCTAACCCAGGCCTAACATGCGTTATCCTCTAAGATATTTATCAAGACCAGGTTTAATTGATTGTTTCAGTGTGGTCCCACATTACTACGTGATCCAAACCAGAAAAAACCCAGGATCTGTTCAACATGTATGAGAAATATGCGAAAGAATGAGCCTGATGAGAGCAAATCCCAGACCTAACCTAGACCTAACATGAATTATTCTCTAAAATATTGATCGAAACCAGGTTTAATTGACTGTTTCAGTGTGGTCCCACATTACTACATGATCCAAACCTGAAATAACCCAGGATCCGTTCAACAAGTATGTGAAGAATGCGAAAGTATGAGTCTGATGAGGGCAAATCCTAGACCTATCCCAGACCTAACTTGCGTTATCCTCTAAAACATTTATCAAGACCAGGTTTAATTGAATGTTTCAGTGTGGTACCACATTACTGCGTGATCCAAACTAGAAAAAACCCAGGATCTAGCCATCAAGTATGAGAAATATGCGAAAGAATGAGCCTGATGAGAGCAAATCCCAGACCTAACCTAGACCTTAGTTGCGTTATCCTCTAAAATATTGAGCGAAACCAGGTTTAATGGACTGTTTCAGTGTGGTACCACACTGCTTCGTGATCCAAACCAGAAAAAACCCAGGATCTGTTCAACAAGTATGTGAAGAATGCGAAAGTATGAGTCTGATGAGTGAAAATCCCAGGCCTAACCTAGACCTAACATGCGTTATCCTCTAAAATATTGATCGAAACCTGGTTTAATCGACTGTTTCAGTGTGGTACCACATTACTATGTGATCCAAACCAGAAATAACCCAGGATCCGTTCAACAAGTATGTGAAGAATGCGAAAGTATGAGTCTGATGAGTGAAAATCCCAGGCCTAACCTAGACCTAACATGCGTTATCCTCTAAAATATTGATCGAAACCTGGTTTAATCGACTGTTTCAGTGTGGTACCACATTACTATGTGATCCAAACCAGAAAATAACCCAGGATCTGTTCAAGGAGGTTGTGAAGTGTGCGAAAGTATGAGTCTGATGAGGTCAAATCCCAGACCTATCCCAGACCTAACTTGCGTTATCCTCAAAAATATTGATCGAAACCAGGTTTAATCGACTGTTTCAGTGTGGTACCACATTACTACGTGATCCAAACCAGGAAAAACCCAGGATCCGTTCAACAAGTATGTGAAGAATGCGAAATTATGAGTCTGATGAGTGAAAATCACAGACCTAACCTAGACGTAACATGCGTTATCCTCTAAAATATTGATCGAAACCTGGTTTAATCGACTGTTTCAGTGTGGTACCACATTACTACGTGATCCAAACCAGAAAAAACCCAGGATCTAGCCATCAAGTATGAGAAATATGCGAAAGAATGAGCCTGATGAGAGCAAATCACAGACCTAACCTAGACCTTACATGCGTTATCCTCTAAAATATTGAGCGAAACCAGGTTTAATGGACTGTTTCAGTGTGGTACCACACTGCTTCGTGATCCAAACCAGAAAAAACCCAGGATCTGTTCAACAAGTATGTGAAGAATGCGAAAGTATGAGTCTGATGAGTGAAAATCCCAGGCCTAACCTAGACCTAACATGCGTTATCCTCAAAAATATTGATCGAAACCTGGTTTAATCGTCTGTTTCAGCGTGGTACCACATTACTACGTGATACAATCCAGAAACAGCCTAGGGTCTAGCCTTGAAGTATGAGAAATATGCGAAAGTATGAGCCTGATGAGGGCAAATCCTAGACCTAACCCAGGCCTAACATGCGTTATCCTCTAAAATATTTATCAAGACCAGGTTTAATTGATTGTTTCAGTGTGGTCCCACATTACTACGTGATCCAAACCAGAAAAAACCCAGGATCTGTTCAACATGTATGAGAAATATGCGAAAGAATGAGCCTGATGAGAGCAAATCCCAGACCTAACCTAGACCTAACATGAATTATTCTCTAAAATATTGATCGAAACCAGGTTTAATTGACTGTTTCAGTGTGGTCCCACATTACTACATGATCCAAACCTGAAATAACCCAGGATCCGTTCAACAAGTATGTGAAGAATGCGAAAGTATGAGTCTGATGAGGGCAAATCCTAGACCTATCCCAGACCTAACTTGCGTTATCCTCTAAAATATTTATCAAGACCAGGTTTAATTGAATGTTTCAGTGTGGTATCACATTACTGCGTGATCCAAACTAGAAAAAACCCAGGATCCGTTCAACAAGTATGTGAAGAATGCGAAAGTATGAGTCTGATGAGGTCAAATCCCAGACCTATCCCAGACCTAACTTGCGTTATCCTCAAAAATATTGATCGAAACCAGGTTTAATCGACTGTTTCAGTGTGGTACCACATTACTGCGTGATCCAAACTAGAAAAAACCCAGGATCTAGCCATCAAGTATGAGAAATATGCGAAAGAATGAGCCTGATGAGAGCAAATCCCAGACCTAACCTAGACCTTAGTTGCGTTATCCTCTAAAATATTGAGCGAAACCAGGTTTAATGGACTGTTTCAGTGTGGTACCACACTGCTTCGTGATCCAAACCAGAAAAAACCCAGGATCTGTTCAACAAGTATGTGAAGAATGCGAAAGTATGAGTCTGATGAGTGAAAATCCCAGGCCTAACCTAGACCTAACATGCGTTATCCTCTAAAATATTGATCGAAACCTGGTTTAATCGACTGTTTCAGTGCGGTACCACATTACTACGTGATCCAAACCAGAAAAAACCCAGGATCAGTTCAACAAGTATGTGAAGAATGCGAAAGTATGAGTCTGATGAGGTCAAATCCCAGACCTATCCCAGACCTAACTTGCGTTATCCTCTAAAATATTGAACGAAACCAGGTTTAATCGACCGTTTCAGTGTGGTACCACATTACTACGTGATCCAAACCAGAAAAAACCCAGGATCCGTTGAACAAGTATGTGAAGAATGCGAAAGTATGAGTCTGATGAGTGAAAATCCCAGTCCTAACCTAGACCTAACATGCGCTATCCTCTAAAATATTGATAGAAACCTGGTTTAATCGACTGTTTCAGTGTGGTACCACATTACTACGTGATGCAAACCAGAAAATAACCCAGGATCTGTTCAAGGAGTATGTGAAGTGTGCGAAAGTATGAGTCTGATTAGGTCAAATCCCAGACCTATCCCAGACCTAACTTGCGTTATCCTCTAAAATATTGAACGAAACCAGGTTTAATCGACAGTTTCAGTGTGGTACCACATTACTACGTGATGCAAACCAGAAAATAACCCAGGATCTGTTCAAGGAGTATGTGAAGTGTGCGAAAGTATGAGTCTGATGAGGTCAAATCCCAGACCTATCCCAGACCTAACTTGCGTTATCCTCTAAAATATTGATCGAAACCAGGTTTAATCGACTGTTTCAGTGCGGTACCTCACCACTACGTGATCCAAACCAGAAAACACCCAGGATCAGTTCAACAAGTATGTGAAGAATGCGAAAGTATGAGTCTGATGAGTGAGAATCCCAGGGCTAACATAGACCTAACATGCGTTATCCTCTAAAATATTGATCGAAACCAGGTTTAATCGACTGTTTCAGTGTGGTACCACATTACTACGTGATCCAAACCAGAAAAAACCCAGGATCAGTTCAACAAGTATGTGAAGAGTGCGAAAGTATGAGTCTGATGAGTGAAATTCCCAGGGCTAACCTAGACCTAACATGCGTTATCCTCTAAAATATTGATCGAAACCAGGTTTAATCGACTGTTTCAGTGTGGTACCACATATGTGATCCAAACCAGAAAATAACCCAGGATCTGTTCAACGAGTATGTGAAGTGTGCGAAAGTATGAGTCTGATGAGGTCAAATCCCAGACCTATCCCAGACCTAACTTGCGTTATCCTCTAAAATATTGATCGAAACCAGGTTAAATTGACCGTTTCAGTGTGGTCCCACATTACTACGTGATCCAAACCAGAAAAAACCCAGGATCCGTTCAACAAGTATGTGAAGAATGCGAAAGTATGAGTCTGATGAGGTCAAATCCCAGACCTATCCCAGACCTAACTTGCGTTATCCTCTAAAATATTGATCGAAACCTGGTTTAATCGACTGTTTCAGTGTGGTACCACATTACTATGTGGTCCAAACCAGAAAATAACCCAGGATCTGTTCAAGGAGTATGTGAAGTGTGCGAAAGTATGAGTCTGATGAGGTCAAATCCGAGACCTATCCCAGACCTAACTTGCGTTATCCTCTAAAATATTGAACGAAACCAGGTTTAATCGACCGTTTCAGTGTGGTACCACATTACTACGTGATCCAAACCAGAAAAAACCCAGGATCCGTTCAACAAGTATGTGAAGAATGCGACAGTATGAGTCTGATGAGTGAAAATCCCAGTCCTAACCTAGACCTAACATGCGCTATCCTCTAAAATATTGATCGAAACCTGGTTTAATCGACTGTTTCAGTGTGGTACCACATTACTACGTGATGCAAACCAGAAAATAACCTAGGATCTGTTCAAGGAGTATGTGAAGTGTGCGAAAGTATGAGTCTGATGAGGTCAAATCCCAGACCTATCCCAGACCTAACTTGCGTTATCCTCTAAAATATTGATCGAAACCAGGTTTAATGGACTGTTTCAGTGTGGTACCACACTGCTTCGTGATCCAAACCAGAAAAAACCCAGGATCTGTTCAACAAGTATGTGAAGAATGCGAAAGTATGAGTCTGATGAGTGAAAATCCCAGGCCTAACCTAGACCTAACATGCGTTATCCTCAAAAATATTGATCGAAACCTGGTTTAATCGTCTGTTTCAGCGTGGTACCACATTACTACGTGATACAATCTAGAAACAGCCCAGGGTCTAGGCTTGAAGTATGAGAAATATGCGAAAGTATGAGCCTGATGAGGGCAAATCCTAGACCTAACCCAGGCCTAACATGCGTTATCCTCTAAAATATTTATCAAGACCAGGTTTAATTGATTGTTTCAGTGTGGTCCCACATTACTACGTGATCCAAACCAGAAAAAACCCAGGATCTGTTCAACATGTATGAGAAATATGCGAAAGAATGAGCCTGATGAGAGCAAATCCCAGACCTAACCTAGACCTAACATGAATTATTCTCTAAAATATTGATCGAAACCAGGTTTAATTGACTGTTTCAGTGTGGTCCCACATTACTACATGATCCAAACCTGAAATAACCCAGGATCCGTTCAACAAGTATGTGAAGAATGCGAAAGTATGAGTCTGATGAGGGCAAATCCTAGACCTATCCCAGACCTAACTTGCGTTATCCTCTAAAATATTTATCAAGACCAGGTTTAATTGAATGTTTCAGTGTGGTACCACATTACTGCGTGATCCAAACTAGAAAAAACCCAGGATCTAGCCATCAAGTATGAGAAATATGCGAAAGAATGAGCCTGATGAGAGCAAATCCCAGACCTAACCTAGACCTTAGTTGCGTTATCCTCTAAAATATTGAGCGAAACCAGGTTTAATGGACTGTTTCAGTGTGGTACCACACTGCTTCGTGATCCAAACCAGAAAAAACCCAGGATCTGTTCAACAAGTATGTGAAGAATGCGAAAGTATGAGTCTGATGAGTGAAAATCCCAGGCCTAACCTAGACCTAACATGCGTTATCCTCTAAAATATTGATCGAAACCTGGTTTAATCGACTGTTTCAGTGTGGTACCACATTACTATGTGATCCAAACCTGAAAACACCCAGGATCAGTTCAACAAGTATGTGAAGAATGCGAAAGTATGAGTCTGATGAGTGAGAATCCCAGGGCTAACATAGACCTAACATGCGTTATCCTCTAAAATATTGATCGAAACCAGGTTTAATCGACTGTTTCAGTGCGGTACCACATTACTACGTGATCCAAACCAGAAAAAACCCAGGATCAGTTCAACAAGTATGTGAAGAGTGCGAAAGTATGAGTCTGATGAGTGAAATTCCCAGGGCTAACCTAGACCTAACATGCGTTATCCTCTAAAATATTGATCGAAACCAGGTTTAATCGACTGTTTCAGTGCGGTACCTCATCACTACGTGATCCAAACCAGAAAACACCCAGGATCAGTTCAACAAGTATGTGAAGAATGCGAAAGTATGAGTCTGATGAGTGAGAATCCCAGGGCTAACATAGACCTAACATGCGTTATCCTCTAAAATATTGATCGAAACCAGGTTTAATCGACTGTTTCAGTGCGGTACCTCATCACTACGTGATCCAAACCAGAAAACACCCAGGATCAGTTCAACAAGTATGTGAAGAATGCGAAAGTTTGAGTCTGATGAGTGAGAATCCCAGGGCTAACATAGACCTAACATGCGTTATCCTCTAAAATATTGATCGAAACCAGGTTTAATCGACTGTTTCAGTGTGGTACCACATTACTACGTGATCCAAACCAGAAAAAACCCAGGATCAGTTCAACAAGTATGTGAAGAGTGCGAAAGTATGAGTCTGATGAGTGAAATTCCCAGGGCTAACCTAGACCTAACATGCGTTATCCTCTAAAATATTGATCGAAACCAGGTTTAATCGACTGTTTCAGTGCGGTACCTCATCACTACGTGATCCAAACCAGAAAACACCCAGGATCAGTTCAACAAGTATGTGAAGAATGCGAAAGTATGAGTCTGATGAGTGAGAATCC
Source organism: Colletes latitarsis (assembly GCF_051014445.1). NCBI lineage: Eukaryota > Metazoa > Arthropoda > Insecta > Hymenoptera > Colletidae > Colletes > Colletes latitarsis. Next base: position 28,545,074 of record NW_027488367.1, on the reverse strand, counting down.
CAGGGCTAACATAGACCTAACATGCGTTATCCTCTAAAATATTGATCGAAACCAGGTTTAATCGACTGTTTCAGTGTGGTACCACATTACTACGTGATCCAAACCAGAAAAAACCCAGGATCAGTTCAACAAGTATGTGAAGAGTGCGAAAGTATGAGTCTGATGAGTGAAATTCCCAGGGCTAACCTAGACCTAACATGCGTTATCCTCTAAAATATTGATCGAAACCAGGTTTAATCGACTGTTTCAGTGTGGTACCACATTACTATGTGATCCAAACCAGAAAATAACCCAGGATCTGTTCAACGAGTATGTGAAGTGTGCGAAAGTATGAGTCTGATGAGGTCAAATCCCAGACCTATCCCAGACCTAACTTGCGTTATCCTCTAAAATATTGATCGAAACCAGGTTAAATTGACCGTTTCAGTGTGGTCCCACATTACTACGTGATCCAAACCAGAAAAAACCCAGGATCCGTTCAACAAGTATGTGAAGAATGCGAAAGTATGAGTCTGATGAGGTCAAATCCCAGACCTATCCCAGACCTAACTTGCGTTATCCTCTAAAATATTGATCGAAACCTGGTTTAATCGACTGTTTCAGTGTGGTACCACATTACTATGTGATCCAAACCAGAAAATAACCCAGGATCTGTTCAAGGAGTATGTGAAGTGTGCGAAAGTATGAGTCTGATGAGGTCAAATCCCAGACCTATCCCAGACCTAACTTGCGTTATCCTCTAAAATATTGAACGAAACCAGGTTTAATGGACCGTTTCAGTGTGGTACCACACTGCTTCGTGATCCAAACCAGAAAAAACCCAGGATCTGTTCAACAAGTATGTGAAGAATGCGAAAGTATGAGTCTGATGAGTGAAAATCCCAGGCCTAACCTAGACCTAACATGCGTTATCCTCAAAAATATTGATCGAAACCTGGTTTAATCGTCTGTTTCAGCGTGGTACCACATTACTACGTGATACAATCTAGAAACAGCCCAGGGTCTAGCCTTGAAGTATGAGAAATATGCGAAAGTATGAGCCTGATGAGGGCAAATCCTAGACCTAACCCAGGCCTAACATGCGTTATCCTCTAAAATATTTATCAAGACCAGGTTTAATTGATTGTTTCAGTGTGGTCCCACATTACTACGTGATCCAAACCAGAAAAAACCCAGGATCTGTTCAACATGTATGAGAAATATGCGAAAGAATGAGCCTGATGAGAGCAAATCCCAGACCTAACCCAGACCTAACATGAATTATTCTCTAAAATATTGATCGAAACCAGGTTTAATTGACTGTTTCAGTGTGGTCCCACATTACTACATGATCCAAACCTGAAATAACCCAGGATCCGTTCAACAAGTATGTGAAGAATGCGAAAGTATGAGTCTGATGAGGGCAAATCCTAGACCTATCCCAGACCTAACTTGCGTTATCCTCTAAAATATTTATCAAGACCAGGTTTAATTGAATGTTTCAGTGTGGTACCACATTACTGCGTGATCCAAACTAGAAAAAACCCAGGATCTAGCCATCAAGTATGAGAAATATGCGACAGAATGAGCCTGATGAGAGCAAATCCCAGACCTAACCTAGACCTTAGTTGCGTTATCCTCTAAAATATTGAGCGAAACCAGGTTTAATGGACTGTTTCAGTGTGGTACCACACTGCTTCGTGATCCAAACCAGAAAAAACCCAGGATCTGTTCAACAAGTATGTGAAGAATGCGAAAGTATGAGTCTGATGAGGGCAAATCCTAGACCTATCCCAGACCTAACTTGCGTTATCCTCTAAAATATTGATTGAAACCAGGTTTAATCGACTGTTTCAGTGCGGTACCACATTACTACGTGATCCAAACCAGAAAAAACCCAGGATCAGTTCAACAAGTATGTGAAGAATGCGAAAGTATGAGTCTGATGAGTGAGAATCCCAGGGCTAACATAGACCTAACATGCGTTATGCTCTAAAATATTGATCGAAACCAGGTTTAATTGACTGTTTCAGTGTGGTCCCACATTACTACGTGATCCAAACCAGAAAAAACCCAGGATCCGTTCAACAAGTATGTGAAGAATGCGAAAGTATGAGTCTGATGAGGTCAAATCCCAGACCTATCCCAGACCTAACTTGCGTTATCCTCTAAAATATTGAACGAAACCAGGTTTAATCGACCGTTTCAGTGTGGTACCACATTACTACGTGATCCAAACCAGAAAAAACCCAGGATCCGTTCAACAAGTATGTGAAGAATGCGAAAGTATGAGTCTGATGAGTGAAAATCCCAGTCCTATCCTAGACCTAACATGCGCTATCCTCTAAAATATTGATAGAAACCTGGTTTAATCGACTGTTTCAGTGTGGTACCACATTACTACGTGATGCAAACCAGAAAATAACCCAGGATCTGTTCAAGGAGTATGTGAAGTGTGCGAAAGTATGAGTCTGATTAGGTCAAATCCCAGACCTATCCCAGACCTAACTTGCGTTATCCTCTAAAATATTGAACGAAACCAGGTTTAATCGACCGTTTCAGTGTGGTACCACATTACTATGTGATCCAAACCACAAAATAACCCAGGATCTGTTCAACGAGTATGTGAAGTGTGCGAAAGTATGAGTCTGATGAGGTCAAATCCCAGACCAATCCCAGACTTAACATGCGTTATCCTCTAAAATATTGATCGAAACCAGGTTTAATCGACTGTTTCAGTGTGGTACCACATTACTACGTGATGCAAACCAGAAAATAACCCAGGATCTGTTCAAGGAGTATGTGAAGTGTGCGAAAGTATGAGTCTGATGAGGTCAAATCCCAGACCTATCCCAGACCTAACTTGCGTTATCCTCTAAAATATTGATCGAAACCAGGTTTAATCGACTGTTTCAGTGCGGTACCTCATCACTACGTGATCCAAACCAGAAAACACCCAGGATCAGTTCAACAAGTATGTGAAGAATGCGAAAGTATGAGTCTGATGAGTGAGAATCCCAGGGCTAACATAGACCTAACATGCGTTATCCTCTAAAATATTGATCGAAACCAGGTTTAATCGACTGTTTCAGTGTGGTACGACATTACTACGTGATCCAAACCAGAAAAAACCCAGGATCCGTTCAACAAGTATGTGAAGAATGCGAAAGTATGAGTCTGATGAGGTCAAATCCCAGACCTATCCCAGACCTAACTTGCGTTATCCTCTAAAATATTGATCGAAACCAGGTTTAATCGACCGTTTCAGTGTGGTACCACATTACTACGTGATCCAAACCAGAAAAAACCCAGGATCCGTTCAACAAGTATGTGAAGAATGCGACAGTATGAGTCTGATGAGTGAAAATCCCAGTCCTAACCTGGACCTAACATGCGTTATCCTCAATAATATTGATCGAAACCAGGTTTAATTGAGTGTTTCAGTGTTGTACTTCATTACTACGTGATGCAATCCAGAAAAAGCCCAGGATCTAGCCATCTAGTATGAGAAATATGCGAAAGAATGAGCCGGATGAGAGCAAATCCCAGGCCTAACCTAGACCTAACATGAATTATTCTCTAAAATATTCATCAAAACCAGGTTTAATTGACTGTTTCAGTGTGGTACCACATTACTACGTGATCCAATCCAGAAATAGCCCAGGATCCAGCCATGAAGTATGAGAAATATGCGAAAGTATGAGCCGGATGAGGGCAAATCCTAGACCTAACCCAGACCTAACATGCGTTATCCTCTAAAATATTTATCAAGACAAGGTTTAATTGAATGTTTCAGTGTGGTACCACATTACTACGTGATCCAAACCGGCAAAAACCCAGGATCCGTTCAACAAGTATGTGAAGAATGCGAAAGTATGAGTCTGATGAGTGAAAATCCCCGGCCTAACCTAGACCTAACATGCGTTATCCTCAAAAATATTGATCGAAACCACGTTTAATCGACTGTTTCAGTGTGGTACCACACTACTACGTGACCCAAACCAGAAAAAACCCAGGATCTGTTCAACAAGTATGTGAAAAACGCGAAAGTATGAGCCTGATGAGGGCAAATCCCAGACCTATCCCAGACCTAACTTGCGTTATCCACTAAAATATTGATCGAAACCAGGTTTAATTGACTGTTTCTGTGTGGTACCACATTACTACGTGATACAATCCAGAAATAGCCCAGGATCTAGCCATGAAGTATGAGAAATATCTGAAGTATGAACCCGACGAGGGCAAATCCTAGACCTAACCCAGACCTAACATGCGTTGTCCTCTAAAATATTTATCAAGACCAGGTTTAATTGATTGCTCCTGTGTGGTCCCACATTACTACGTGATCCAAACCAGAAAAAACCCAGGATCCGTTCAACAAGTATGAGAAGAATGCGAAAGTATGAGTATGATGAGTGAAAATCCCAGGCCTAACCTAGACCTAACATGCGTTATCCTCAAAAATATTGATCGAAACCTGGTTTAATCGACTGTTTCAGTGTGGTACCACATTACTATGTGATCCAAACCAGAAAATAACCCAGGATCTGTTCAACAGGTATGTGAAGTGTGCGAAAGTATGAGTCTGATGAGGGCAAATCCCAGACCTATCCCAGACCTAACATGCGTTATCCTCTAAAATATTTATCGAGACCAGGTTTAATTGATTGTTTCAGTGTGGTCCCACATTACTACGTTATCCAAACCAGAAAAAACCCAGGATCCGTTCAACAAGTATGGGAGAAACGCGAAAGTATGAGTCTGATGAGGTCAAATCCTAGACCTAACCCAAACCTAACATGCGTTATCCTCTAAAATATTTATCAAGGCCAGGTTTAATTGAATGTTTCAGTGTGGAACCACATTACTACGTGAACCAAACCAGAAGAAACCCAGGATCCGTTCAACAAGTAAGTTAAAACTGCGACAGTATGACCCTGATGAGAGCAAATCCCAGACCTAACCTAGACCTGACATGCGTTGTCCTCTAAAATATTGATGGAAACCAGGTTTAATTGACTGCTTCAGTGTTGTACATCATTACTACGTGATGCAATCCAAAAAAAGCCCAGGATCTAGCCATCAAGTATGGGAAATACGCGAAAGAATGAGCCTGATGAGAGCAAATCCCTGACCTTACCCAGACCTAACATGCGTTATCCTCTAAAATATTTATCGAGATCAGGTTTAATTGATTGTTTCAGTGTGGTACCACATTACTACGTGATCCACACCAGAAAAAACCCAAGATCCGTTCAACAAGTATGTGAAGAATGCGAAAGTATGAGTCTGATGAGTGAAAATCCCAGGCCTAACCTGGACCTAACATGCGTTGTCCTCAATAATATTGATCGAAACCAGGTTTAATTGAGTGTTTCAGTGTTGTACTTCATTACTACGTGATGCAATCCAGAAAAAGCCCAGGATCTAGCCATCTAGTATGAGTAATATGCGAAAGAATGAGCCTGATGAGAGCAAATCCCAGGCCTAACATAGACCTAACATGAATTATTCTCTAAAATATTCATCAAAACCAGGTTTAATTGACTGTTTCAGTGTGGTACCACATTACTACGTGATCCAATCCAGAAATAGCCCAGGATCCAGCCATGAAGTATGAGAAATATGCGAAAGTATGAGCCTGATGAGGGCAAATCCTAGACCTAACCCAGACCTAACATGCGTTATCCACTAAAATATTTATCAAGACCAGGTTTAATTGAATGTTTCAGTGTGGTACCACATTCCTATGTGATCCAAACCAGCAAAAACCCAGGATCCGTTCAACAAGTATGTGAAGAATGCGAAAGTATGAGTCTGATGAGTGAAAATCCCCGGCCTAACCTAGACCTAACATGCGTTATCCTCAAAAATATTGATCGAAACCACGTTTAATCGACTGTTTCAGTGTGGTACCACACTGCTACGTGACCCAAACCAGAAAAAACCCAGGATCTGTTCAACAAGTATGTGAAAAACGCGAAAGTATGAGCCTGATGAGGGCAAATCCTAGACCTAACCCAGACCTAACATGCGTTATCCTGTAAAATATTGATCGCAACCAGGTTTAATGGACTGTTTCAGTGTGGTACCACATTACTACGTGATACAATCCAGAAATAGCCCAGGATCTAGCCATGAAGTATGAGAAATATCTGAAGTATGAACCTGACGAGGGCAAATCCTAGACCTAACCCAGACCTAACATGCGTTATCCTCTAAAATATTTATCAAGACCAGGATTAATTGATTGCTCCTGTGTGGTCCCACATTACTACGTGATCCAAACCAGAAAAAACCCAGGATCCGTCCAACAAGTATGTGAAGAATGCGAAAGTATGAGCCTGATGAGAGCAAATCCCTGACCTTACCTAGACCTAACATGAATTATTCTCTAAAATATTTATCAAGACCAGGTTTAATTGAATGTTTCAGTGTGGTACCACATTACTACGTGATCCAAACCAGTAAAAACCCAGGATCCGTCCAACAAATATGTGAAGAATGCGAAAGTATGAGCCTGATGAGAGCAAATCCCTGACCTTACCGAGACCTAACATGAATTATTCTCTAAAATATTTATCAACACCAGGTTTACTGGACTGTTTCAGTGTTGTACTTCATTACTACGTGATGCAATCCAGAAAAAGCCCAGGATCTAGCCGTCAAGTATGAGAAATATGCGAAAGAATGAGCCTGATGAGAGCAAATCCCAGACCTAACCCAGACCTAACATGCGTTATCCTTTAAAATATTGATCGCAACCAGGTTTAATTGACTGTTTCAGTGTTGTACTTCATTACTACGTGTTGCAATCCAGAAAAAGCCCAGGATCTAGCCGTCATGTATGAGAAATATGCGAAAGAATGAGCCTGATGAGAGCAAATCCCAGACCTAACCCAGACCTAACATGAATTATTCTCTAAAATATTCATCAAAACCAGGTTTAATTGATTGTTTCAGTGTGGTCCCACATTACTTCGTGATCCAAACCAGAGAAAACCCAGGATCCGTTCAACAAGTATGTGAAGAATGCGAAAGTATGAGTCTGATGAGTGAAAATCCCAGACCTAACCGAGACCTAACATGCGTTATCCTCAAAAATATTTATCAAGACCAGGTTTAATTGATTGTTTCAGTGTGGTCCCACATTACTACGGTATCCAAACCAGAAAAAGCCCAGGATCCGTTCAACAAGTATGTGAAGAATGCGAAAGTATGAGTCTGATGAGTGAAAATCCCAGACCTAACCTAGGCCTAACATGCGTTATCCTCTAAAATATTGATCCAAACCAGGTTTAATGGACTGTTTCAGTGTGGTACCACACTACTACGTGATACAAACCAGAAAAAGCCCAGGATCTAGCCATCAAGTATGAGAAATATGCGAAGGAATGAGCCTGATGAGAGCAAATCCCAGACCTAACCTAGACCAAACATGAATTATTCTCTAAAATATTGATCAAAACCAGGTTTAATTGACTGTTTCAGTGTGGCACCACATTACTGCGTGATCCAATCCAGAAATAGCCCAGGATCCAGCCATGAAGTATGAGAAATATGCGTAAGTATGAGCGTGATGAGGGCAAATCATAGACCTAACCCAGACCTAACATGCGTTATCCTCTAAAATATTTATCAAGGCCAGGTTTAATTGAATGTTTCAGTGTGGTACCACATTACTACGTGAACCAAACCAGAAAAAACCCAGGATCCGTTCAACAAGTAAGTTAAAACTGCGACAGTATGACCCTGATGAGAGCAAATCCCAGACCTAACCTAGACCTGACATGCGTTGTCCTCTAAAATATTGATGGAAACCAGGTTTAATTGACAGTTTCACTGTTGAACTTCATTACTACGTGATGCAATCCAAAAAAAGCCCAGGATCTAGCCATCAAGTATGAGAAATATTCGAAAGAATGAGCCTGATGAGGGCAAATCATAGACCTAACCCAGACCTAACATGCGTTATCCTCTAAAATATTTATCGAGATCAGGTTTAATTGATTGTTTCAGTGTGGTACCACATTACTTCGTGATCCACACCAGAAAAAACCCAAGATCCGTTCAACAAGTATGTGAGGAATGCGAAAGTATGAGTCTGATAAGTGAAAATCCCAGGCCTAACCTGGACCTAACATGCGTTATCCTCAATAATATTGATCGAAACCAGGTTTAATTGAGTGTTTCAGTGTTGTACTTCATTACTACGTGATGCAATCCAGAAAAAGCCCAGGGTCTAGCCATTTAGTATGAGAAATATGCGAAAGAATGAGCCTGATGAGAGCAAATCCCAGGCCTAACCTAGACCTAACATGAATTATTCTCTAAAATATTCATCAAAACCAGGTTTAATTGACTGTTTCAGTGTGGTACCACATTACTACGTGATCCAAACCAGTAAAAACCCAGGATCCGTTCAACAAGTATGTGAAGAATGCGAAAGTATGAGTCTGATGAGTGAAAATCCCCGGCCTAACCTAGACCTAACATGCGTTATCTTCAAAAATATTCATCCAAACCAGGTTTAATGGACTGTTTCAGTGTGGTACCACATTACTACGTGCTGCAATCCAGAAATAGCCCGGGATCCAGCCATGAAGTATGAGGAATATGCGAAAGTATGCGCCTGATGAGGGCAAATCCTAGACCTAACCCAGACCTAACATACGTTATCCTCTAAAATATTTATCGAGATCAGGTTTAATTGATTGTTTCAGTGTGGTACCACATTACTACGTGATCCACACCAGAAAAAACCCAAGATCCGTTCAACAAGTATGTGAAGAATGCGAAAGTATGAGTCTGATGAGTGAAAATCCCAGGCCTAACCTGGACCTAACATGCGTTGTCCTCAATAATATTGATCGAAACCAGGTTTAATTGAGTGTTTCAGTGTTGTACTTCATTACTACGTGATGCAATCCAGAAAAAGCCCAGGATCTAGCCATCTAGTATGAGAAATATGCGAAAGAATGAGCCTGATGAGAGCAAATCCCAGGCCTAACCTAGACCTAACATGAATTATTCTCTAAAATATTCATCAAAACCAGGTTTAATTGACTGTTTCAGTGTGGTACCACATTACTACGTGATCCAATCCAGAAATAGCCCAGGATCCAGCCATGAAGTATGAGAAATATGCGAAAGGATGAGCCTGATGAGGGCAAATCCTAGACCTAACCCAGACCTAACATGCGTTATCCTCTAAAATTTTTATCAAGACCAGGTTTAATTGAATGTTTCAGTGTGGTACCACATTCCTACGTGATCCAAACCAGCAAAAACCCAGGATCCGTTCAACAAGTATGTGAAGAATGCGAAAGTATGAGTCTGAAGAGTGAAAATCCCCGGCCTAACCTAGACCTAACATGCGTTATCCTCAAAAATATTGATCGAAACCACGTTTAATCGACTGTTTCAGTGTGGTACCACACTGCTACGTGACCCAAACCAGAAAAAACCCAGGATCTGTTCAACAAGTATGTGAAAAACGCGAAAGTATGAGCCTGATGAGGGCAAATCCTAGACCTAACCCAGACCTAACATGCGTTATCTTGTAAAATATTGATCGCAACCAGGTTTAATGGACTGTTTCAGTGTGGTACCACGTTACTACGTGATACAATCCAGAAATAGCCCAGGATCTAGCCATGAAGTATGAGAAATATCTGAAGTATGAACCTGACGAGGGCAAATCCTAGACCTAACCCAGACCTAACATGCGTTATCCTCTAAAATATTTATCAAGACCAGGATTAATTGATTGCTCCTGTGTGGTCCCACATTACTACGTGATCCAAACCAGAAAAAACCCAGGATCCGTCCAACAAGTATGTGAAGAATGCGAAAGTATGAGCCTGATGAGAGCAAATCCCTGACCTTACCTAGACCTAACATGAATTATTCTCTAAAATATTTATCAAGACCAGGTTTAATTGAATGTTTCAGTGTGGTACCACATTACTACGTGAACCAAACCAGAAAAAACCCAGGATCCGTTCAACAAGTAAGTTAAAACTGCGACAGTATGACCCTGATGAGAGCAAATCCCAGACCTAACCTAGACCTGACATGCGTTGTCCTCTAAAATATTGATGGAAACCAGGTTTAATTGACAGTTTCAGTGTTGAACTTCATTACTACGTGATGCAATCCAAAAAAAGCGCTGGATCTAGCCATCAAGTATGAGAAATATGCGAAAGAGTGAGCCTGATGAGAGCAAATCCCTGACCTAACCTAGACCTAACATGCGTTATCCTTTAAAATATTGATCGCAACCAGGTTTAATTGACTGTATCAGTGTTGTACTTCATTACTACGTGATGCAATCCAGAAAAAGCCCAGGATCTAGCCGTCAAGTATGAGAAATATGCGAAAGAATGAGCCTGATGAGGGCAAATCCTAGACCTAACCCAGACCTAACATGCGTTATCCTGTAAAATATTGATCGCAACCAGGTTTAATGGACTGTTTCAGTGTGGTACCACATTACTACGTGATACAATCCAGAAATAGCCCAGGATCTAGCCATGAAGTATGAGAAATATCTGAAGTATGAACCTGACGAGGGCAAATCCTAGACCTAACCCAGACCTAACATGCGTTATCCTCTAAAATATTTATCAAGACCAGGATTAATTGATTGCTCCTGTGTGGTCCCACATTACTACGTGATCCAAACCAGAGAAAACCCAGGATCCGTCCAACAAGTATGTGAAGAATGCGAAAGTATGAGCCTGATGAGAGCAAATCCCTGACCTTACCCAGACCTAACATGCGTTATCCTCTAAAATATTTATCAAGATCAGGTTTAATTGATTGTTTCAGTGTGGTACCACATTACTACGTGATCCACACCAGAAAAAACGCAAGATCCGTTCGGCAAGTATGTGAAGAATGCGAAAGTATGAGTCTGATGAGTGAAAATCCCAGGCCTAACCTAGACCTAACATGCGTTATCCTCAATAATATTGATGGAAACCAGGTTTAAGTGAGTGTTTCAGTGTTGTACTTCATTACTACGTGATGCAATCCAGAAAAAGCCCAGGATCTATCCATCAAGTATGAGAAATATGCGAAAGAATGAGCCTGATGAGAGCAAATCCCAGACCTAACCTAGACCTAACATGAATTATTCTCTAAAATATTGATCGAAACCAGGTTTAATTGACTGGTTCAGTGTTGTACTTCATTACTACCTGATGCAATCCAGAAAAAGCCCAGGATCTAGCCGTCAAGTATGAGAAATATGCGAAAGAATGAGCCTGATGAGAGCAAATCCCAGACCTAACCTAGACCTAACATGAATTATTCTCTAAAATATTTATCAAGACCAGGTTTAATGGACTGTTTCAGTGTGGTACCACATTACTACGTGCTCCAATCCAGAAATAGCCCAGGATCCAGCCATGAAGTATGAGAAATATGCGAAAGTATGCGCCTGATGAGGGCAAATCCTAGATCTAACCCAGACCTAACATGTGTTATCCTCTAAAATATTTATCAAGACCAGGTTTAATTGATTGCTCCTGTGTGGTCCCACATTACTACGTGATCCAAACCAGAAAAAACCCAGGATCCGTTCAACAAGTATGAGAAGAATGCGAAAGTATGAGTATGATGAGTGAAAATCCCAGGCCTAACCTAGACCTAACATGCGTTATCCTCTAAAATATTTATCAAGACCAGGTTTAATTGATTGTTTCAGTGTGGTCCCACATTACTACGTTATCCAAACCAGAAAAAACCTAGGATCCGTTCAACAAGTATGTGAAGAATGCGAAAGTATGAGTCTGATGAGTGAAAATCCCAGACCTAACCTAGGCCTAACATGCGTTATCCTCTAAAATATTGATCCAAACCAGGTTTAATGGACTGTTTCAGTGTGGTACCACACTACTACGTGATACAAACCAGAAAAAGCCCAGGATCTAGCCATCAAGTATGAGAAATATGCGAAAGAATGAGCCTGATGAGAGCAAATCCCAGACCTAACCTAGACCAAACATGAATTATTCTCTAAAATATTGATCAAAACCAGGTTTAATTGACTGTTTCAGTGTGGTACCACATTACTGCGTGATCCAATCCAGAAATAGCCCAGGATCCAGCCATGAAGTATGAGAAATATGCGTAAGTATGAGCCTGATGAGGGCAAATCCTAGAACTAACTCAGACCTAACATGCGTTATCCTGTAAAATATTGATCGCAACCAGGTTTAGTGGACTGTTTCAGTGTGGTACCACAATACTACGTGATTCAAACCAGAAAAAACCCAGGATCTGTTCAACAAGTATGTGATAAACGCGAAAGTATGAGTCTGATGAGGTCAAATCCTGGACCTAACCCAAACCTAACATGCGTTATCCTCTAAAATATTTATCAAGGCCAGGTTTAATTGAATGTTTCAGTGTGGTACCACATTACTACGTGAACCAAACCAGAAAAAACCCAGGATCCGTTCAACAAGTAAGTTAAAACTGCGACAGTATGACCCTGATGAGAGCAAATCCCAGACCTAACCTAGACCTGACATGCGTTGTCCTCTAAAATATTGATGGAAACCAGGTTTAATTGACAGTTTCAGTGTTGAACTTCATTACTACGTGATGCAATCCAAAAAAAGCCCAGGATCTAGCCATCAAGTATGAGAAATATGCGAAAGAGTGAGCCTGATGAGAGCAAATCCCTGACCTAACCTAGACCTAACATGAATTATTCTCTAAAATATTGATGGAAACCAGGTTTAATTGACTGCTTCAGTGTTGTACATCATTACTACGTGATGCAATCCAAAAAAAGCCCAGGATCTAGCCATCAAGTATGAGAAATATGCGAAAGAATGAGCCTGATGAGAGCAAATCCCTGACCTTACCTAGACCTAACATGAATTATTCTCTAAAATATTTATCAAGACCAGGTTTAATTGAATGTTTCAGTGTGGTACCACATTACTACGTGATCCAAACCAGTAAAAACCCAGGATCCGTTCAACAAGTATGTGAAGAATGCGAAAGTATGAGTCTGATGAGCGAAAATCCCAGACCTAACCTAGACCTAACATGCGTTATCCTCTAAAATGTCGATCCAAACCAGGTTTAATGGACTGGTTCAGTGTGGTACCACACTACTACGTGATCCAAACCAGAAAAAACCCAGGATCTGTTCAACAAGTTTGTGAAAAACGCGAAAGTATGAGCCTGATGTGGGCAAATCCCATACCTATCCCAGACCTAACTTGCGTTGTCCTCTAAGATATTGATGGAAACCAGGTTTAATTGACTGTTTCAGTGTGGTCCCACATTACTACGTGATGCAATCCAGAAAAAGCCCAGGATCTAGCCATCAAGTTTGAGAAATATGCGAAAGAATGAGCCTGATGAGGGCAAATCCTAGACCTAACCCAGACCTAACATGCGTTATCCTCAAAAATATTGATCGAAACCAGGTTTAATCGACTGTTTCAGTGTGGTACCACACTACTACGTGACCCAATCCAGAAAAAACCCGGGATCTGTTCAACAAGTATGTGAAAAACGCGAAAGTATGAGCCTGATGAGGGCAAATCCTAGACCTAACCCAGACCTAACATGCGTTATCCTCTAAAATATTGATCGAAACCTGGTTTAATCGACTGTTTCAGTGTGGTACCACATTACTATGCGATCCAAAGCAGAAAAAACCCTCGATCAGGTCAACATGTATGTTAAAACTGCGAAAGTATGACCCTGATGAGAGCAAATCCCAGACCTAACCTAGACCTAACATGAATTATTCTCTAATATATTGATCGAAACCAGGTTTAATTGACTGTCTCAGTGTTGTACTTCATTACTACGTGATGCAATCCAGAAAAAGCCCAGGATCTAGCCATCAAGTATGAGAAATATGCGAAAGAATGAGCCTGATGAGAGCAAATCCCAGACCTAACCTAGACCTAACATGAATTATTCTCTAAAATATTGATGGAAACCAGGTTTAATTGACTGCTTCAGTGTTGTACATCATTACTACGTGATGCAATCCAAAAAAAGCCCAGGATCTAGCCATCAAGTATGAGAAATATGCGAAAGAATGAGCCTGATGAGAGCAAATCCCTGACCTTACCTAGACCTAACATGAATTATTCTCAAAAATATTTATCAAGACCAGGTTTAATTGAATGTTTCAGTGTGGTACCACATTACTACGTGATCCAAACCAGTAAAAACCCAGGATCCGTTCAACAAGTATGTGAAGAATGCGAAAGTATGAGTCTGATGAGTGAAAATCCCCGGCCTAACCTAGACCTAACATGCGTTATCCTCAAAAATATTGATCCAAACCAGGTTTAATGGACTGTTTCAGTGTGGTACCACATTACTACGTGCTCCAATCCAGAAATAGCCCAGGATCCAGCCATGAAGTATGAGAAATATGCGAAAGTATGCGCCTGATGAGCGCAAATCCTAGACCTAACCTAGACCTAACATGCGTTATCCTCTAAAATATTTATCGAGATCAGGTTTAATTGGTTGTTTCAGTGTGGTACCACATTACTACGTGATCCAATCCAGAAATAGCCCAGGATCCAGCCATGAAGAATGAGAAATATGCGAAAGTATGAGCCTGATGAGGGCAAATCCTAGACCTAACCCAGACCTAACATGCGTTATCCTCTAAAATATTTATCAAGACCAGGTTTAATTGAATGTTTCAGTGTGGTACCACATTACTACGTGATCCAAACCAGCAAAAACCCAGGATCCGTTCAACAAGTATGTGAAGAATGCGAAAGTATGAGTCTGATGAGGGCAAATCCCAGACGTATCCCAGACCTAACATGCGTTATCCTCTAAAATATTTATCAAGACCAGGTTTAATTGATTGTTTCAGTGTGGTACCACATTACTATGTGATCCAAACCAGAAAATAACCCAGGATCTGTTCAACGAGTATGTGAAGTGTGCGAAAGTTTCAGTCTGATGAGGGCAAATCCCAGACCTATCCCAGACCTAACTTGCGTTATCCTCTAAAATATTGATCGAAACCAGGTCTAATTGACTGTTTCAGCGTGGTACCACATAACTACGTGACACAATCCAGAAAAAGCCCAGGGTCTAGCCATTTAGTATGAGAAATATGCGAAAGAATGAGCCTGATGAGAGCAAATCCCAGGCCTAACCTAGACCTAACATGAATTATTCTCTAAAATATTCATCAAAACCAGGTTTAATTGACTGTTTCAGTGTGGTACCACATTACTACGTGATCCAAACCAGTAAAAACCCAGGATCCGTTCAACAAGTATGTGAAGAATGCGAAAGTATGAGTCTGATGAGTGAAAATCCCCGGCCTAACCTAGACCTAACATGCGTTATCTTCAAAAATATTCATCCAAACCAGGTTTAATGGACTGTTTCAGTGTGGTACCACATTACTACGTGCTGCAATCCAGAAATAGCCCGGGATCCAGCCATGAAGTATGAGGAATATGCGAAAGTATGCGCCTGATGAGGGCAAATCCTAGACCTAACCCAGACCTAACATACGTTATCCTCTAAAATATTTATCGAGATCAGGTTTAATTGATTGTTTCAGTGTGGTACCACATTACTACGTGATCCACACCAGAAAAAACCCAAGATCCGTTCAACAAGTATGTGAAGAATGCGAAAGTATGAGTCTGATGAGTGAAAATCCCAGGCCTAACCTGGACCTAACATGCGTTGTCCTCAATAATATTGATCGAAACCAGGTTTAATTGAGTGTTTCAGTGTTGTACTTCATTACTACGTGATGCAATCCAGAAAAAGCCCAGGATCTAGCCATCTAGTATGAGAAATATGCGAAAGAATGAGCCTGATGAGAGCAAATCCCAGGCCTAACCTAGACCTAACATGAATTATTCTCTAAAATATTCATCAAAACCAGGTTTAATTGACTGTTTCAGTGTGGTACCACATTACTACGTGATCCAATCCAGAAATAGCCCAGGATCCAGCCATGAAGTATGAGAAATATGCGAAAGGATGAGCCTGATGAGGGCAAATCCTAGACCTAACCCAGACCTAACATGCGTTATCCTCTAAAATTTTTATCAAGACCAGGTTTAATTGAATGTTTCAGTGTGGTACCACATTCCTACGTGATCCAAACCAGCAAAAACCCAGGATCCGTTCAACAAGTATGTGAAGAATGCGAAAGTATGAGTCTGATGAGTGAAAATCCCCGGCCTAACCTAGACCTAACATGCGTTATCCTCAAAAATATTGATCGAAACCACGTTTAATCGACTGTTTCAGTGTGGTACCACACTGCTACGTGACCCAAACCAGAAAAAACCCAGGATCTGTTCAACAAGTATGTGAAAAACGCGAAAGTATGAGCCTGATGAGGGCAAATCCTAGACCTAACCCAGACCTAACATGCGTTATCTTGTAAAATATTGATCGCAACCAGGTTTAATGGACTGTTTCAGTGTGGTACCACGTTACTACGTGATACAATCCAGAAATAGCCCAGGATCTAGCCATGAAGTATGAGAAATATCTGAAGTATGAACCTGACGAGGGCAAATCCTAGACCTAACCCAGACCTAACATGCGTTATCCTCTAAAATATTTATCAAGACCAGGATTAATTGATTGCTCCTGTGTGGTCCCACATTACTACGTGATCCAAACCAGAAAAAACCCAGGATCCGTCCAACAAGTATGTGAAGAATGCGAAAGTATGAGCCTGATGAGAGCAAATCCCTGACCTTACCTAGACCTAACATGAATTATTCTCTAAAATATTTATCAAGACCAGGTTTAATTGAATGTTTCAGTGTGGTACCACATTACTACGTGATCCAAACCAGTAAAAACCCAGGATCCGTTCAACAAGTATGTGAAGAATGCGAAAGTATGAGCCTGATGAGAGCAAATCCCTGACCTTACCTAGACCTAACATGAATTATTCTCTAAAATATTTATCAAGACCAGGTTTACTGGACTGTTTCAGTGTTGTACTTCATTACTACGTGATGCAATCCAGAAAAAGCCCAGGATCTAGCCGTCAAGTATGAGAAATATGCGAAAGAATGAGCCTGATGAGAGCAAATCCCAGACCTAACCCAGACCTAACATGCGTTATCCTTTAAAATATTGATCGCAACCAGGTTTAATTGACTGTATCAGTGTTGTACTTCATTACTACGTGATGCAATCCAGAAAAAGCCCAGGATCTAGCCGTCAAGTATGAGAAATATGCGAAAGAATGAGCCTGATGAGAGCAAATCCCAGACCTAACCCAGACCTAACATGAATTATTCTCTAAAATATTCATCAAAACCAGGTTTAATTGATTGTTTCAGTGTGGTCCCACAGTACTTCGTGATCCAAACCAGAGAAAACCCAGGATCCGTTCAACAAGTATGTGAAGAATGCGAAAGTATGAGTCTGATGAGTGAAAATCCCAGACCTAACCTAGACCTAACATGCGTTATCCTCAAAAATATTGATCCAAACCAGGTTTACTGGACTGTTTCAGTGTTGTACTTCATTACTACGTGATGCAATCCAGAAAAAGCCCAGGATCTAGCCGTCAAGTATGAGAAATATGCGAAAGAATGAGCCTGATGAGAGCAAATCCCAGACCTAACCCAGACCTAACATGCGTTATCCTCTAAAATATTTATCAAGATCAGGTTTAATTGATTGTTTCAGTGTGGTACCACATTACTACGTGATCCACACCAGAAAAAACCCAAGATCCGTTCAGCAAGTATGTGAAGAATGGGAAAGTATGAGTCTGATGAGTGAAAATCCCAGGCCTAACCTAGACCTAACATGCGTTATCCTCAATAATATTGATGGAAACCAGGTTTAAGTGAGTGTTTCAGTGTTGTACTTCATTACTACGTGATGCAATCCAGAAAAAGCCCAGGATCTATCCATCAAGTATGAGAAATATGCGAAAGAATGAGCCTGATGAGAGCAAATCCCAGACCTAACCTAGACCTAACATGAATTATTCTCTAAAATATTGATCGAAACCAGGTTTAATTGACTGGTTCAGTGTTGTACTTCATTAATACGTGATGCAATCCAGAGAAAGCCCAGGATCTAGCCGTGAAGTATGAGAAATATGCGAAAGAATGAGCCTGATGAGAGCAAATCCCAGACCTAACCTAGACCTAACATGAATTATTCTCTAAAATATTTATCAAGACCAGGTTTAATGGACTGTTTCAGTGTGGTACCACATTACTACGTGCTCCAATCCAGAAATAGCCCAGGATCCAGCCATGAAGTATGAGAAATATGCGAAAGTATGCGCCTGATGAGGGCAAATCCTAGACCTAACCCAGACCTAACATGTGTTATCCTCTAAAATATTTATCAAGACCAGGTTTAATTGATTGCTCCTGTGTGGTCCCACATTACTACGTGATCCAAACCAGAAAAAACCCAGGATCCGTTCAACAAGTATGAGAAGAATGCGAAAGTATGAGTATGATGAGTGAAAATCCCAGGCCTAACCTAGACCTAACATGCGTTATCCTCTAAAATATTTATCAAGACCAGGTTTAATTGATTGTTTCAGTGTGGTCCCACATTACTACGTTATCCAAACCAGAAAAAACCTAGGATCCGTTCAACAAGTATGTGAAGAATGCGAAAGTATGAGTCTGATGAGTGAAAATCCCAGACCTAACCTAGGCCTAACATGCGTTATCCTCTAAAATATTGATCCAAACCAGGTTTAATGGACTGTTTCAGTGTGGTACCACACTACTACGTGATACAAACCAGAAAAAGCCCAGGATCTAGCCATCAAGTATGAGAAATATGCGAAAGAATGAGCCTGATGAGAGCAAATCCCAGACCTAACCTAGACCAAACATGAATTATTCTCTAAAATATTGATCAAAACCAGGTTTAATTGACTGTTTCAGTGTGGTACCACATTACTGCGTGATCCAATCCAGAAATAGCCCAGGATCCAGCCATGAAGTATGAGAAATATGCGTAAGTATGAGCCTGATGAGGGCAAATCCTAGAACTAACTCAGACCTAACATGCGTTATCCTGTAAAATATTGATCGCAACCAGGTTTAGTGGACTGTTTCAGTGTGGTACCACTATACTACGTGATCCAAACCAGAAAAAACCCAGGATCTGTTCAACAAGTATGTGATAAACGCGAAAGTATGAGTCTGATGAGGTCAAATCCTAGACCTAACCCAAACCTAACATGCGTTATCCTCTAAAATATTTATCAAGGCCAGGTTTAATTGAATGTTTCAGTGTGGTACCACATTACTACGTGAACCAAACCAGAAAAAACCCAGGATCCGTTCAACAAGTAAGTTAAAACTGCGACAGTATGACCCTGATGAGAGCAAATCCCAGACCTAACCTAGACCTGACATGCGTTGTCCTCTAAAATATTGATGGAAACCAGGTTTAATTGACAGTTTCAGTGTTGAACTTCATTACTACGTGATGCAATCCAAAAAAAGCGCAGGATCTAGCCATCAAGTATGAGAAATATGCGAAAGAGTGAGCCTGATGAGAGCAAATCCCTGACCTAACCTAGACCTAACATGAATTATTCTCTAAAATATTGATGGAAACCAGGTTTAATTGACTGCTTCAGTGTTGTACATCATTACTACGTGATGCAATCCAAAAAAAGCCCAGGATCTAGCCATCAAGTATGAGAAATATGCGAAAGAATGAGCCTGATGAGAGCAAATCCCTGACCTTACCTAGACCTAACATGAATTATTCTCTAAAATATTTATCAAGACCAGGTTTAATTGAATGTTTCAGTGTGGTACCACATTACTACGTGATCCAAACCAGTAAAAACCCAGGATCCGTTCAACAAGTATCTGAAGAATGCGAAAGTATGAGTCTGATGAGCGAAAATCCCAGACCTAACCTAGACCTAACATGCGTTATCCTCTAAAATGTCGATCCAAACCAGGTTTAATGGACTGGTTCAGTGTGGTACCACACTACTACGTGATCCAAACCAGAAAAAACCCAGGATCTGTTCAACAAGTATGTGAAAAACGCGAAAGTATGAGCCTGATGTGGGCAAATCCCATACCTATCCCAGACCTAACTTGCGTTGTCCTCTAAGATATTGATGGAAACCAGGTTTAATTGACTGTTTCAGTGTGGTCCCACATTACTACGTGATGCAATCCAGAAAAAGCCCAGGATCTAGCCATCAAGTTTGAGAAATATGCGAAAGAATGAGCCTGATGAGGGCAAATCCTAGACCTAACCCAGACCTAACATGCGTTATCCTCAAAAATATTGATCGAAACCAGGTTTAATCGACTGTTTCAGTGTGGTACCACACTACTACGTGACCCAATCCAGAAAAAACCCGGGATCTGTTCAACAAGTATGTGAAAAACGCGAAAGTATGAGCCTGATGAGGGCAAATCCTAGACCTAACCCAGACCTAACATGCGTTATCCTCTAAAATATTGATCGAAACCTGGTTTAATCGACTGTTTCAGTGTGGTACCACATTACTATGCGATCCAAAGCAGAAAAAACCCTCGATCAGGTCAACATGTATGTTAAAACTGCGAAAGTATGACCCTGATGAGAGCAAATCCCAGACCTAACCTAGACCTAACATGAATTATTCTCTAATATATTGATCGAAACCAGGTTTAATTGACTGTTTCAGTGTTGTACTTCATTACTACCTGATGCAATCCAGAAAAAGCCCAGGATCTAGCCATCAAGTATGAGAAATATGCGAAAGAATGAGCCTGATGAGAGCAAATCCCTGACCTAACCTAGACCTAACATGAATTATTCTCTAAAATATTGATGGAAACCAGGTTTAATTGACTGCTTCAGTGTTGTACATCATTACTACGTGATGCAATCCAAAAAAAGCCCAGGATCTAGCCATCAAGTATGAGAAATATGCGAAAGAATGAGCCTGATGAGAGCAAATCCCTGACCTTACCTAGACCTAACATGAATTATTCTCAAAAATATTTATCAAGACCAGGTTTAATTGAATGTTTCAGTGTGGTACCACATTACTACGTGATCCAAACCAGTAAAAACCCAGGATCCGTTCAACAAGTATGTGAAGAATGCGAAAGTATGAGTCTGATGAGTGAAAATCCCCGGCCTAACCTAGACCTAACATGCGTTATCCTCAAAAATATTGATCCAAACCAGGTTTAATGGACTGTTTCAGTGTGGTACCACATTACTATGTGATCCAAACCAGAAAATAGCCCAGGATCTATCCATGAAGTATAAGAAATATGCGAAAGTATGAGCCTGATGAGGGCAAATCCTAGACCTATCCCAGACCTAACTTGCGTTATCCTCTAAAATATTGACCGAAACCAGGTTTAATTGACTGTTTCAGTGTCGTACTTCATTACTACGTGATGCAATCCAGAAAAAGCCCCGGATCTAGCCATCAAGTATGAGAAATATGCGAAAGAATGAGCCTGATGAGAGCAAATCCCAGACGTATCCCAGACCTAACATGCGTTATCCTCTAAAATATTTATCAAGACCAGGTTTAATTGATTGTTTCAGTGTGGTACCACATTACTATGTGATCCAAACCAGAAAATAACCCAGGATCTGTTCAACGAGTATGTGAAGTGTGCGAAAGTTTGAGTCTGATGAGGGCAAATCCCAGACCTATCCCAGACCTAACTTGCGTTATCCTCTAAAATATTGATCGAAACCAGGTCTAATTGACTGTTTCAGCGTGGTACCACATTACTACGTGACACAATCCAGAAATAGCCCAGGATCTAGCCATGAAGTATGAGAAATATGCGAAAGTATGAGCCTGATGAGGGCAAATCCTAGACCTAACCCAGACCTAACATGCGTTATCCTCTAAAATATTTATCAAGACCAGGTTTAATTGAATGTTTCAGTGTGGTACCACATTACTACGTGATCCAAACCAGCAAAAACCCAGGATCCGTTCAACAAGTATGTGAAGAATGCGAAAGTATGAGTCTGATGAGGGCAAATCCCAGACGTATCCCAGACCTAACATGCGTTATCCTCTAAAATATTTATCAAGACCAGGTTTAATTGATTGTTTCAGTGTGGTACCACATTACTATGTGATCCAAACCAGAAAATAACCCAGGATCTATTCAACGAGTATGTGAAGTGTGCGAAAGTTTGAGTCTGATGAGGGCAAATCCCAGACCTATCCCAGACCTAACTTGCGTTATCCTCTAAAATATTGATCGAAACCAGGTCTAATTGACTGTTTCAGCGTGGTACCACATTACTACGTGACACAATCCAGAAATAGCCCAGGATCTAGCCATGAAGTATGAGAAATATGCGAAAGTATGAGCCTGATGAGGGCAAATCCTAGACGTAACCCGGACCTAACATACGTTATCCTCTAAAATATTTATCAAGACCAGGTTTAATTGAATGTTTCAGTGTGGTACCACATTACTACGTGTACCAAACCGGAAAAAACCCAGGATCCGTTCAACAAGTATGTGAAGAATGCGAAAGTATGAGTCTGATGAGTGAAAATCCCAGGCCTAACCTAGACCTAACATGCGTTATCCTCTAAAATATTGATCGATACCAGGTTTAATTGACTGTTTCAGTGTCGTACTTCATTACTACGTGATGCAATCCAGAAAAAGCCCCGGATCTAGCCATCAAGTATGAGAAATATGCGAAAGAATGAGCCTGATGAGAGCAAATCCCAGGCCTAACCTAGACCTAACATGCGTTATCCTCAAAAATATTGATCGAAACCTGGTTTAATCGACTGTTTCAGTGTGGTACCACATTACTGCGCGATCCAATCCAGAAAAAACCCAGGATCTGTTCAACAAGTATGTGAAAAATGCGAAAGTATGACCCTGATGTGGGCAAATCCCAGACCTATCCCAGACCTAACTTGCATTGTCCTCTAAAATATTGATCGAAACCAGGTTTAATTGACTGTTTCAGTGTGGTACCACATTACTACGTGATCCAATCCAGAAATAGCCCAGGATCTAGCCATGAAGTATGAGAAATATGCGAAAGTATGAGCCTGATGAGGGCAAACCTAGACCTAACCCAGACCTAACATGTGTTATCACCTAAAATATTTATCAAGACCTGGTTTAATTGATTGTTTCAGTGTGGTACCACATTACTACGTGAACCATACCAGAAAAAACCCAGGATCTGTTCAACAAGTATGTGAAAAACGCGAAAGTATGAGCCTGATGAGAGCAAATCCCAGACCTATCCCAGACCTAACTTGCGTTATCCACTAAAATATTGATCGAAACCAGGTTTAATTGACTGTTTCTGTGTGGTACCACATTACTACGTGATACAATCCAGAAATAGGCCAGGATCTAGCCATGAAGTATGAGAAATATCTGAAGTATGAACCTGACGAGGGCAAATCCTAGACCTAACCCAGACCTAACATGCGTTATCCTCTAAAATATTTATCAAGACCAGGTTTAATTGATTGCTCCTGTGTGGTCCCACATTACTACGTGATCCAAACCAGAAAAAACCCAGGATCCGTTCAACAAGTATGAGAAGAATGCGAAAGTATGAGTATGATGAGTGAAAATCCCAGGCCTAACCTAGACCTAACATGCGTTATCCACAAAAATATTGATCGAAACCTGGTTTAATCGACTGTTTCAGTGTGGTACCACATTACTATGTGATCCAAAACAGAAAATAACCCAGGATCTGTTCAACAAGTATGTGAAGTGTGCGAAAGTATGAGTCTGATGAGGGCAAATCCCAGACCTATCCCAGACCTAACATGCGTTATCCTCTAAAATATTTATCAAGACCAGGTTTAATTGATTGTTTCAGTGTGGTCCCACATTACTACGTTATCCAAACCAGAAAAAACCCAGGATCCGTTCAACAAGTATGTGAAGAATGCGAAAGTATGAGTCTGATGAGTGAAAATCCCAGACCTAACCTAGGCCTAACATGCGTTATCCTCTAAAATATTGATCCAAACCAGGTTTAATGGACTGTTTCAGTGTGGTACCACACTACTACGTGATCCAAACCAGAAAAAACCCAGGATCTGTTCAACAAGTATGTGAAAAACGCGAAAGTATGAGTCTGATGTGGTCAAATCCTAGACCTAACCCAAACCTAACATGCGTTATCCTCTAAAATATTTATCAAGGCCAGGTTTAATTGAATGTTTCAGTGTGGTACCACATTACTACGTGAAACAAACCAGAAAAAACCCAGGATCCCTTCAACAAGTAAGTTAAAACTGCGACAGTATGACCCTGATGAGAGCAAATCCCAGACCTAACCTATACCTGACATGCGTTGTCCTCTAAAATATTGATGGAAACCAGGTTTAATCGACAGTTTCAGTGTTGAACTTCATTACTACGTGATGCAATCCAGAAAAAGCCCCGGATCTAGCCATCAAGTATGAGAAATATGCGAAAGAATGAGCCTGATGAGAGCAAATCCCAGGCCTAACCTAGACCTAACATGCGTTATCCTCAAAAATATTGATCGAAACCTGGTTTAATCGACTGTTTCAGTGTGGTACCACATTACTATGTGATCCAAACCAGAAAATAGCCCAGGATCTATCCATGAAGTATAAGAAATATGCGAAAGTATGAGCCTGATGAGGGCAAATCCTAGACCTAGCCCAGACCTAACATGCGTTATCCTCAAATATATTTATCAAGACCAGGTTTAACTGAATGTTTCAGTGTGGTACCACATTACTACGTGATCCATACCAGAAAAAACCCAGGATCTGTTCAACAAGTATGTGAAAAATGCGAAAGCATGAGTCTGATGAGGGCAAATCCCAGGCCAAACCTAGACATAACTTTCGTTATCCTCTAAAATATTGATCGAAACCAGGTTTAGTGGGCTGTTTCAGTGTGGTACCACATTACTGCACGATCCAATCCAGAAAAAACCCAGGATCTGTTCAACAAGTATGTGAAAAATGCGAAAGTATGACCCTGTTGTGGGCAAATCCCAGACCTATCCCAGACCTAACTTGCATTGTCCTCTAAAATATTGATCGAAACCAGGTTTAATTGACTGTTTCAGTGTGTTACCACATTACTACGTGATCCAATCCAGAAATAGCCCAGGATCTAGCCATGAAGTATGTGAAATATGCGAAAGTATGTGTCTGATGAGGGCAAATCCCAGGCGTAACCTTGACCTAACATGCATTATCCTCTAAAATATTGATCGAAACCAGGCTTCATGGACTGTTTCAGTGTGATACCACATTACCACATGATTCAAACATGAAAAAGCCAGGGATCTGATCAACAAGTATGTGAAATACGCAAAACTATGAGTCTGATGAGGGCAAATCCCAGGCCTAACCTAGACCTAACATGCGTTATCCTCTAAAATATTGATCGAAACCAGGTTTCATGGACTGTTTCAGTGTGATACCACATTACCACGTGATCCAAACCAGAAAAAGCAACGGATCTGGCTAACAAGTATGAGAAATATGCGACAGTATGAGCCTGATGAGGGCAAATCCCTCACCTAACAGTGTCCTAAACGGCGTTATCCTATAAAATATTGTTCGAGACCAGGATTAATCGACTGTTTCGGTGTGGTACCACTTTACGACGTGATCCAAACCAGAAAAAGCCAGGGATCTGTACAACAAGTATGTGAAAAATGCGAACGTATGAGCCTGACGAGGGCAAATCCCAGACCTATCCCAGACATAACGTGCGTTATCCTCTAAAATATTGGTCGAAACCAGGTTTCATGGACTGATTCAGTGTGATACCACAGTACCACGTGATCCAAACCAGAAAAAGCAATGGATCTGGCTAACAAGTATGAGAAATATGCGACAGTATGAGCCTGATGAGGGTAAATCCGACACCTAACCGTGTCCTAACCGGCGTTATCCTATAAAATGTTGAACGAGACCAGGAGTAATCGACTGTGGTTGTGTGGTACCACTTTACTACGTGATCCAAACCAGAAAAAGCCAGGGATCTGTTCAACAAGTATGTGAAGTATGCGAAAGTATGAGTCTGATGAGGGCAAATCTCAGGCCTAACCTATACCTAAGATGCGTTATCCTCTAAAATATTGATCGAAACCAGCTGTAATGAACTGTTTCAGTGTGGTACCACATTAGTACGTGATCCAAACCAGAATAAGCCAGGGATCTGTTCAACAAGAATGTGAAAAACGCGAATGTATGACCCTGATGAGAGCAAATCCCAGACCTAACCAAGACCTAACATGCGTTATTCTCTAAAATATTGATCGAAACCAGGTTTAATGGACTGTTTCACTGTGGTACCACATTACTACGAGATCCAGACCTGTGACAGCACAGGATCTGGCCAACAAGTATGCGAGAAATGCGAAGGTATGACCCTGACGAGGGCAAATCCCACACCTAACCGAGTCCTAACCGGCGTTATCCTCTAAAATGTTGATCGTGACCAGGTTTAATCGACTGTTTCAGTGTGGTACCACATTACTACCTGATCCAAACCAGAAATAACCCAGGATCTGTTCAACAAGTACGTGAAGAATGCGAAAGTATGAGTCTGATGAGGGCAAATCCCACGCCTAACCTAGACCGAACATGCGTTATCATCTAAAATATTGATCGAAACCAGGTTTAATGGACTGTTTCACTGTGGTACCACATTACTACGAGATCCAGACCTGTGACAGCACAGGATCTGGCCAACAAATATGCGAGAAATGCGAATGTATGACCCAGATGAGGGCAAATCCCACACCTAACCTAGACCTAACATGAGTTATTCTCTAAAATATTGATCGAAACCATGTTTAATGGACTGTATCAGTGTGGTACCACATTACTACATGATCCTAACCAGAAAAAACCCAGGATACGTTCAACAAGTATGTGAAGAATGCGAAAGTATGAGTCTGACGAGGGCAAATCCCAGGCCTAACCTAGACCTAACATGCGTTACCCTCAAAAATATTGATAGAAACCAGGTTTAATCGACTATTTCAGTGTGGTACCACATTACTACGTGATCCAAACCAGAAAAAGCCCAGAATCTGGCCATCAACTATGAGAAATATGCGAAAGTACGAGCCTGATGAGAGCAAATCCCAGACCTAACCAAGACCTAACATGCGTTATCCTCTAAAATATTGATTGAAACCAGCTGTAATGACTGTTTCAGTGTGGTACCACATTAGTACGTGATCCAAACCAGAATAAGCCAGGGATCTGTTCAACAAGAATGTGAAAAACGCGAATGTATGACCCTGATGAGAGCAAATCCCAGACCAAACCAAGACCTAACATGCGTTATCCTCAAAAATATTGATCGAAACCAGGTTTAATGGACTGTTTCAGTGTGGTACCACATTACTACGAGATCCAGACCTGTGAAAGCACAGGATCTGGCCAACAAATATGCGAGAAATGCGAAGGTATGACCCAGATGAGGGCAAATCCCACACCTAACCGAGTCCTAACCGGCGTTTTCCTCTAAAATGTTGATCGTGACCAGGTTTAATCGACTGTTTCAGTGTGGTACCACATTACTACCTGATCCAAACCAGAAATAACCCAGGATCTGTTCAACAAGTATGAGAAGAATGCGAAAGTATGAGTCTGATGAGGGCAAATCCCAGGCCTAACCTAGACCGAACATGCGTTATCGTCTAAAATATTGATCGAAACCAGGTTTAATGGACTGTTTCTGTGTTGTACCACATTACAACGTGATCCAGACTAGAAAAAAACCCAGGATCTGGCCAACAAGTATGAGAAATATGCGAAAGTATGAGCCTGATGAGAGCAAATCCCAGACCTTATCCAGACCTAACATGCGCTATCCTCAAAAGTATTGATCGAAACCAGGTTTAATGGACTGTTTCAGTGTGGTACCACGTTACTACGTGATCCAAACCAGTGAAAGCACAGAATCTGGCCAACAAGTTTGAGAAATATGCGAAAGTATGACCCAGATGAGGGCAAATCCTAGACCTAACCGAGACCTAACATGCGTTATCCTCTAAAATATTGATCGGATCCAGGTTTAGTTGGCTGTTTCTGTGTGGTACCACTTTACTACGTTATCCAAAGTAGGAAAAACCCTCGATCAGGTCAACATGTATGATAAAACTGCGAAAGTATGACCCTGATTAGGGCAAATCCCAGGCCTAGCCTAGGCCTAACATGCGTTATCCTCTAAGATATTGGTTGAAAACAGGTTTAATGGACTGTTACAGTGTTGTACTACATTACTACGTGATCCAAATCAGAAAAAGCCCCGAATCTGGCCATCAAGTATGAGAAATATGCGAATGTACAAGCCTGATGAGAGCAAATCCCAGACCTAACCTAGACCTAACATGAGTTATTCTCTAAAATATTGATCGAAACCATGTTTAATGGATTGTTTCAGTGTGGTACCACATTACTACGAGATCCAAACCAGAAAAAACCCAGGATCTGTTCACCAAGTATGTGAAAAACGCGAAACTATGAGCCTGATGAGGGCAAATCCCAGACCTATCACTGACCTAACATGCGTTATCCTCTAAAATATTGATCGAAACCAGGTTTAATGGACTGTTTCAGTGTGGTACCACATTAGTACGTGATCCAAACCAGAATAAGCCAGGGTTCTGTTCAACAAGAATGTGA
This sequence comes from Colletes latitarsis, assembly GCF_051014445.1. Lineage (NCBI taxonomy): Eukaryota > Metazoa > Arthropoda > Insecta > Hymenoptera > Colletidae > Colletes > Colletes latitarsis. Next base: position 28,516,417 of record NW_027488367.1, on the reverse strand, counting down.
AAAACGCGAATGTATGACCCTGATGAGAGCAAATCCCAGACCTAACCAAGACCTAACATGCGTTATTCTCTAAAATATTGATCGAAACCAGGTTTAATCGACTGTTTCAGTGTGGTACCACATTACTACGTGATCAAAACCAGAAAAGACCCTGGATCTGTACAAGTATGAGAAGAATGCGAAGGTATGAGCCTGACGAGGTCAAATTCCAGGCCTAACCTAGACCTAACATGACTTATCATCTATAACATTTATCGAGACCAGGTTGAATTGACTGTTTCAAGGCGGTACAACATTACTACGTGATCCAAACCAGTGAAAGAACAGAATCTGTCCAACAAGTTTGAGAAATATGCGAAGCTATGAGCCTGATGAGGACAAATCCCAGGCCTAACCTAGACCTAACATGCGTTATCATCTAAAATATTGATCGAAACCAGGTTTAATGGACTGTTACAGTGTTGTACTACATTACTACGTGATCCAAACCAGAAAAAGCCACGAATCTGGCCATCAAGTATGAGAAATATGCGAATGTACACGCCTGATGAGAGCAAATCCAAGACCTGACCTAGACCTAACATGAGTTATTCTCTAAAATATTGATCGAAACCATGTTTAATGGACTGTTTCAGTCTGGTACCACATTACTACGAGATCCAAACCAGAAATAACCCAGGATCTGTTCAACAAGTATGTGAAGAATGCGAAAGTATGAGTCTGATGAGGGCAAATCCCAGGCCTAACCTAGACCGAACATGCGTTATCACCTAAAATATGGATCGAAACCAGGTTTAATGGACTCTTTCTGTGTTGTACCACATTACTATGTGATCCAGACTAGACAAAAACCCAGGATCTGGCCAACAAGTATGAGAAATATGCGAAAGTATGAGTCTGATGAGGGCAAATCCCAGCCCTAACCTAGACCTAACATACGTTATCATCTAAAATATTTATCGAGACCAGGTTGAATTGGCAGTTTCAGGGCGGTACAACATTACTACGTGATCCAAACCAGTGAAAGCACAGAATCTGGCCAACAAGTTTGAGAAATATGCGAAAGTATGAGCCTGATGCGGGCGAATCCTGGACCTAACCCAGGCCTAACATGCGTTATCCTCTAAAATATTGATCGAGACCAGGTATAATTGACTGTTTCAGTGTGGTACCACATTACTACGAGATCCAAACCAGAAGAACGCAGGATCTGTTCAACAAGCATGTGAAGAATGCGAATGTATGAGTCTGATGAGGGCAGACCCCGGACCTATCCCAGACCTAACATGCGTTATCATCTAAAATATTGATCAAAACCAGGTTTCATGGACTGTTTCAGTGTGATACCGCATTACCACATGATTCAAACATGAAAAAGCCAGGGATCTGTTCAACAAGTATGTGAAAAATGCGAAAATATGACCCTGATGTGGGCAAATCCCAGACCTATCCCAGACCTAACTTGCGTTATCCTACAAAATATTGATCGCGACCAGGATTAATCGACTGTTTCAGTGTGGTACCACTTTTCTACGTGATCCAAACCAGAAAAAGCCAGGTATCTGTTCAATAAGTATGTGAAATATGCGAAAGTATGTGTCTGATGAGGGCAAATCCCAGGCGTAACCTTGACCTAACATGCACTATCCTCTAAAATATTGATCGAAACCAGGCTTCATGGACTGTTTCAGTGTGATACCACATTACCACATGATTCAAACATGAAAAAGCCAGGGATCTGATCAACAAGTATGTGAAATACGCAAAACTATGAGTCTGATGAGGGCAAATCCCAGGCCTAACCTAGACCTAACATGCGTTATCCTCTAAAATATTGATCGAAACCAGGTTTCATGGACTGTTTCAGTGTGATACCACATTACCACGTGATCCAAACCAGAAAAAGCAACGGATCTGGCTAACAAGTATGAGAAATATGCGACAGTATGAGCCTGATGAGGGCAAATCCCTCACCTAACAGTGTCCTAAACGGCGTTATCCTATAAAATATTGTTCGAGACCAGGATTAATCGACTGTTTCGGTGTGGTACCACTTTACGACGTGATCCAAACCAGAAAAAGCCAGGGATCTGTACAACAAGTATGTGAAAAATGCGAACGTATGAGCCTGACGAGGGCAAATCCCAGAACTATCCCAGACATAACGTGCGTTATCCTCTAAAATATTGGTCGAAACCAGGTTTCATGGACTGATTCAGTGTGATACCACAGTACCACGTGATCCAAACCAGAAAAAGCAATGGATCTGGCTAACAAGTATGAGAAATATGCGACAGTATGAGCCTGATGAGGGTAAATCCGACACCTAACCGTGTCCTAACCGGCGTTATCCTATAAAATGTTGAACGAGACCAGGAGTAATCGACTGTGGTTGTGTGGTACCACTTTACTACGTGATCCAAACCAGAAAAAGCCAGGGATCTGTTCAACAAGTATGTGAAGTATGCGAAAGTATGAGTCTGATGAGGGCAAATCCCAGGCCTAACCTATACCTAAGATGCGTTATCCTCTAAAATATTGATCGAAACCAGCTGTAATGAACTGTTTCAGTGTGGTACCACATTAGTACGTGATCCAAACCAGAATAAGCCAGGGATCTGTTCAACAAGAATGTGAAAAACGCGAATGTATGACCCTGATGAGAGCAAATCCCAGACCTAACCAAGACCTAACATGCGTTATTCTCTAAAATATTGATCGAAACCAGGTTTAATGGACTGTTTCACTGTGGTACCACATTACTACGAGATCCAGACCTGTGACAGCACAGGATCTGGCCAACAAATATGCGAGAAATGCGAAGGTATGACCCTGACGAGGGCAAATCCCAGACCTAACCAAGACCTAACATGCGTTATTCTCTAAAATATTGATCGAAACCAGGTTTAATGGACTGTTTCACTGTGGTACCACATTACTACGAGATCCAGACCTGTGACAGCACAGGATCTGGCCAACAAATATGCGAGAAATGCGAAGGTATGACCCTGACGAGGGCAAATCCCACACCTAACCGAGTCCTAACCGGCGTTATCCTCTAAAATGTTGATCGTGACCAGGTTTAATCGACTGTTTCAGTGTGGTACCACATTACTACCTGATCCAAACCAGAAATAACCCAGGATCTGTTCAACAAGTATGTGAAGAATGCGAAAGTATGAGTCTGATGAGGGCAAATCCCACGCCTAACCTAGACCGAACATGCGTTATCATCTAAAATATTGATCGAAACCAGGTTTAATGGACTGTTTCTGTGTTGTACCACATTACTATGTGATCCAGACTAGAAAAAAACCCAGGATCTGTTCAACAAGTATGTGAAGAATGCGAAAGTATGAGTCTGATGAGGGCAAATCCCACGCCTAACCTAGACCGAACATGCGTTATCATCTAAAATATTGATCGAAACCAGGTTTAATGGACTGTTTCACTGTGGTACCACATTACTACGAGATCCAGACCTGTGACAGCACAGGATCTGGCCAACAAATATGCGAGAAATGCGAAGGTATGACCCAGATGAGGGCAAATCCCACACCTAACCTAGACCCAACATGAGTTATTCTCTAAAATATTGATCGAAACCATGTTTAATGGACTGTATCAGTGTGGTACCACATTACTACATGATCCTAACCAGAAAAAACCCAGGATACGTTCAACAAGTATGTGAAGAATGCGAAAGTATGAGTCTGACGAGGGCAAATCCCAGGCCTAACCTAGACCTAACATGCGTTACCCTCAAAAATATTGATAGAAACCAGGTTTAATCGACTATTTCAGTGTGGTACCACATTACTACGTGATCCAAACCAGAAAAAGCCCAGAATCTGGCCATCAACTATGAGAAATATGCGAAAGTACGAGCCTGATGAGAGCAAATCCCAGACCTAACCAAGACCTAACATGCGTTATCCTCTAAAATATTGATTGAAACCAGCTGTAATGACTGTTTCAGTGTGGTACCACATTAGTACGTGATCCAAACCAGAATAAGCCAGGGATCTGTTCAACAAGAATGTGAAAAACGCGAATGTATGACCCTGATGAGAGCAAATCCCAGACCTAACCAAGACCTAACATGCGTTATTCTCTAAAATATTGATCGAAACCAGGTTTAATGGACTGTTTCAGTGTGGTACCAAATTACTACGTGATCCAAACCAGAAAAAACCCAGGATCTGTTCAACAAGCATGGGAAGAATGCGAAGGTAAGAGTCTGATGAGGGCAGATCCCAGACCTATCCCAGACCTAACATGCGTTATCATTTAAAATATTGATCGAAACCAGGTTTAATCGACTGTTTCAGAGTGGTACCACATTACTACGTGATCCAAACCAGAAAAAGCCAGGGATCTGTTCAACAAGTATGAGAAATATGCGAAAGTATGAGCCTGATGCAGGCAAATCCTGGACCTAACCCAGGCCTAACATGCGTTATCCTCTAAAATATTGATCGAGACCAGGTATAATTGACTGCTTCAGTGTGGTACTTCATCAGTATGTGATCCAATCCAGAAAAAGCGAAGTATCTGGCCAACAGGTATGAGAAGTATGCGAAAGTATGAGTCTGATGAGGGCAAATCCCAGACCTATCCCAGACCTAACATGCGTTATCATCTAAAATATTGATCAAAACCAGGTTTAATGGACAGTTTCAGTGTGGTACCACATTACTACGTGATCCAGACCAGAAAAAAAGCCAGAATCTTGCCAACAAGTATGAGAAATATGCGAAAGTATGAGTCTGATGAGGGCAAATCCCAGACCTATCCCAGACCCAACATGCGTTATCCTCTAAAATATTGACCGAGACTAGGTTTTATGTACTGTTTCAGTGTGGTACCACATTACTACGTGATCCAGACCAGAAAAAAAGCCAGAATCTTGCCAACAAGTATGAGAAATATGCGAAAGTATGAGTCTGATGAGGGCAAATCCCAGACCTATCCCAGACCCAACATGCGTTATCCTCTAAAATATTGACCGAGACTAGGTATTATGTACTGTTTCAGTGTGGTACCACATTACCGCCTGATTCAAACCTGAAAAAACCCAGGATCTGTACAACAAGTATGTGAAGAATGCGAAAGTATGGGTCCGATGGGGGCAAATCCCAGGCCTAACCTAGACCTAGCATGAGCTATCCTCAAAAATATTGATCGAAACCAGGTTTAATGGACTGTTTCAGTGTGGTACCACATTACTACCTGATCCAAACCAGAAATAACCCAGGATCTGTACAACAAGTATGTGAAGAATGCGAAAGTATGGGTCCGATGGGGGCAAATCCCAGGCCTAACCTAGACCTAGCATGAGCTATCCTCAAAAATATTGATCGAAACCAGGTTTAATGGGCTGTTTCAGTGTGGTAACACATTACTACGAGATCCAGACCTGTGAAAGCACAGGATCTGGCCAACAAATATGCGAGAAATGCGAAGGTATGACCCAGATGAGGGCAAATCCCACACCTAACCGAGTCCTAACCGGCGTTTTCCTCTAAAATGTTGATCGTGACCAGGTTTAATCGACTGTTTCAGTGTGGTACCACATTACTACCTGATCCAAACCAGAAATAACCCAGGATCTGTTCAACAAGTATGAGAAGAATGCGAAAGTATGAGTCTGATGAGGGCAAATCCCAGGCCTAACCTAGACCGAACATGCGTTATCGTCTAAAATATTGATCGAAACCAGGTTTAATGGACTGTTTCTGTGTTGTACCACATTACAACGTGATCCAGACTAGAAAAAAACCCAGGATCTGGCCAACAAGTATGAGAAATATGCGAAAGTATGAGTCTGATGAGGGCAAATCCCAGGCCTAACCTAGACCTAACATGCGTTATCATCTAAAATATTTATCGAGACCAGGTTGAATTGGCAGTTTCAGGGCGGTACAACATTACTACGTGATCCAAACCAGTGAAAGCACAGAATCTGGCCAACAAGTTTGAGAAATATGCGAAAGTATGAGCCTGATGCGGGCAAATCCTGGACCTAACCCAGGCCTAACATGCGTTATCCTCTAAAATATTGATCGAGACCAGGTATAATTGACTGTTTCAGTGTGGTACCACATTACTACGAGATCCAGACCTGTGAAAGCACAGGATCTGGCCTACAAGAATGAGAAATATGCGAAAGTATGAGCCTGATGAGAGCAAATCCCAGACCTTATCCAGACCTAACATGCGCTATCCTCAAAAGTATTGATCGAAACCAGGTTTAATGGACTGTTTCAGTGTGGTACCACGTTACTACGTGATCCAAACCAGTGAAAGCACAGAATCTGGCCAACAAGTTTGAGAAATATGCGAAAGTATGACCCAGATGAGGGCAAATCCTAGACCTAACCGAGACCTAACATGCGTTATCCTCTAAAATATTGATCGGATCCAGGTTTAGTTGGCTGTTTCTGTGTGGTACCACTTTACTACGTTATCCAAAGTAGGAAAAACCCTCGATCAGGTCAACATGTATGATAAAACTGCGAAAGTATGACCCTGATTAGGGCAAATCCCAGGCCTAGCCTAGGCCTAACATGCGTTATCCTCTAAGATATTGGTTGAAAACAGGTTTAATGGACTGTTACAGTGTTGTACTACATTACTACGTGATCCAAATCAGAAAAAGCCCCGAATCTGGCCATCAAGTATGAGAAATATGCGAATGTACAAGCCTGATGAGAGCAAATCCCAGACCTAACCTAGACCTAACATGAGTTATTCTCTAAAATATTGATCGAAACCATGTTTAATGGATTGTTTCAGTGTGGTACCACATTACTACGAGATCCAAACCAGAAAAAACCCAGGATCTGTTCACCAAGTATGTGAAAAACGCGAAACTATGAGCCTGATGAGGGCAAATCCCAGACCTATCACTGACCTAACATGCGTTATCCTCTAAAATATTGATCGAAACCAGGTTTAATGGACTGTTTCAGTGTGGTACCACATTAGTACGTGATCCAAACCAGAATAAGCCAGGGATCTGTTCAACAAGAATGTGAAAAACGCGAATGTATGACCCTGATGAGAGCAAATCCCAGACCTAACCAAGACCTAACATGCGTTATTCTCTAAAATATTGATCGAAACCAGGTTTAATCGACTGTTTCAGTGTGGTACCACATTACTACGTGATCAAAACCAGAAAAGACCCTGGATCTGTACAAGTATGAGAAGAATGCGAAGGTATGAGCCTGACGAGGTCAAATTCCAGGCCTAACCTAGACCTAACATGACTTATCATCTATAACATTTATCGAGACCAGGTTGAATTGACTGTTTCAAGGCGGTACAACATTACTACGTGATCCAAACCAGTGAAAGCACAGAATCTGGCCAACAAGTTTGAGAAATATGCGAAAGTATGAGCCTGATGCGGGCAAATCCTGGACCTAACCCAGGCCTAACATGCGTTATCCTCTAAAATATTGATCGAGACCAGGTATAATTGACTGTTTCAGTGTGGTACCACATTACTACGAGATCCAGACCTGTGAAAGCACAGGATCTGGCCTACAAGAATGAGAAATATGCGAAAGTATGAGCCTGATGAGAGCAAATCCCAGACCTTATCCAGACCTAACATGCGCTATCCTCAAAAGTATTGATCGAAACCATGTTTAATGGACTGTTTCAGTCTGGTACCACATTACTACGAGATCCAAACCAGAAATAACCCAGGATCTGTTCAACAAGTATGTGAAGAATGCGAAAGTATGAGTCTGATGAGGGCAAATCCCAGGCCTAACCTAGACCGAACATGCGTTATCACCTAAAATATAGATCGAAACCAGGTTTAATGGACTCTTTCTGTGTTGTACCACATTACTATGTGATCCAGACTAGAAAAAAACCCAGGATCTGGCCAACAAGTATGAGAAATATGCGAAAGTATGAGTCTGATGAGGGCAAATCCCAGGCCTAACCTAGACCTAACATACGTTATCATCTAAAATATTTATCGAGACCAGGTTGAATTGGCAGTTTCAGGGCGGTACAACATTACTACGTGATCCAAACCAGTGAAAGCACAGAATCTGGCCAACAAGTTTGAGAAATATGCGAAAGTATGAGCCTGATGCGGGCGAATCCTGGACCTAACCCAGGCCTAACATGCGTTATCCTCTAAAATATTGATCGAGACCAGGTATAATTGACTGTTTCAGTGTGGTACCACATTACTACGAGATCCAAACCAGAAGAACGCAGGATCTGTTCAACAAGCATGTGAAGAATGCGAAGGTATGAGTCTGATGAGGGCAGATTCCAGACCTAACATGCGTTATCATCTAAAATATTGATCAAAACCAGGTTTCATGGACTGTTTCAGTGTGTTACCGCATTACTACATGATTCAAACATGAAAAAGCCAGGGATCTGTTCAACAAGTATGTGAAAAATGCGAAAATATGACCCTGATGTGGGCAAATCCCAGACTTATCCCAGACCTAACTTGCGTTATCCTACAAAATATTGATCGCGACCAGGATTAATCGACTGTTTCAGTGTGGTACCACTTTTCTACGTGATCCAAACCAGAAAAAGCCAGGTATCTGTTCAATAAGTATGTGAAATATGCGAAAGTATGTGTCTGATGAGGGCAAATCCCAGGCGTAACCTTGACCTAACATGCATTATCCTCTAAAATATTGATCGAACCAGGTTTCATGGACTGTTTCAGTGTGATACCACATTACCACATGATTCAAACATGAAAAAGCCAGGGATCTGATCAACAAGTATGTGAAATACGCAAAACTATGAGTCTGATGAGGGCAAATCCCAGGCCTAACCTAGACCTAACATGCGTTATCCTCTAAAATATTGATCGAAACCAGGTTTCATGGACTGTTTCAGTGTGATACCACATTACCACGTGATCCAAACCAGAAAAAGCAACGGATCTGGCTAACAAGTATGAGAAATATGCGACAGTATGAGCCTGATGAGGGCAAATCCCTCAGCTAACCGTGGCCTAAACGGCGTTATCCTATAAAATATTGTTCGAGACCAGGATTAATCGACTGTTTCGGTGTGGTACCACTTTACGACGTGATCCAAACCAGAAAAAGCCAGGGATCTGTACAACAAGTATGTGAAAAATGCGAACGTATGAGCCTGACGAGGGCAAATCCCAGACCTATCCCAGACATAACGTGCGTTATCCTCTAAAATATTGGTCGAAACCAGGTTTCATGGACTGATTCAGTGTGATACCACAGTACCACGTGATCCAAACCAGAAAAAGCAATGGATCTGGCTAACAAGTATGAGAAATATGCGACAGTATGAGCCTGATGAGGGTAAATCCGACACCTAACCGTGTCCTAACCGGCGTTATCCTATAAAATGTTGAACGAGACCAGGAGTAATCGACTGTGGTTGTGTGGTACCACTTTACTACGTGATCCAAACCAGAAAAAGCCAGGGATCTGTTCAACAAGTATGTGAAGTATGCGAAAGTATGAGTCTGATGAGGGCAAATCCCAGGCCTAACCTATACCTAAGATGCGTTATCCTCTAAAATATTGATCGAAACCAGCTGTAATGAACTGTTTCAGTGTGGTACCACATTAGTACGTGATCCAAACCAGAATAAGCCAGGGATCTGTTCAACAAGAATGTGAAAAACGCGAATGTATGACCCTGATGAGAGCAAATCCCAGACCTAACCAAGACCTAACATGCGTTATTCTCTAAAATATTGATCGAAACCAGGTTTAATGGACTGTTTCACTGTGGTACCACATTACTACGAGATCCAGACCTGTGACAGCACAGGATCTGGCCAACAAATATGCGAGAAATGCGAAGGTATGACCCTGACGAGGGCAAATCCCACACCTAACCGAGTCCTAACCGGCGTTATCCTCTAAAATGTTGATCGTGACCAGGTTTAATCGACTGTTTCAGTGTGGTACCACATTACTACCTGATCCAAACCAGAAATAACCCAGGATCTGTTCAACAAGTATGTGAAAAATGCGAAAGTATGAGTCTGATGAGGGCAAATCCCACGCCTAACCTAGACCGAACATGCGTTATCATCTAAAATATTGATCGAAACCAGGTTTAATGGACTGTTTCTGTGTTGTACCACATTACTATGTGATCCAGACTAGAAAAAAACCCAGGATCTGTTCAACAAGTATGTGAAGAATGCGAAAGTATGAGTCTGATGAGGGCAAATCCCACGCCTAACCTAGACCGAACATGCGTTATCATCTAAAATATTGATCGAAACCAGGTTTAATGGACTGTTTCACTGTGGTACCACATTACTACGAGATCCAGACCTGTGACAGCACAGGATCTGGCCAACAAATATGCGAGAAATGCGAAGGTATGACCCAGATGAGGGCAAATCCCACACCTAACCTAGACCTAACATGAGTTATTCTCTAAAATATTGATCGAAACCATGTTTAATGGACTGTATCAGTGTGGTACCACATTACTACATGATCCTAACCAGAAAAAACCCAGGATACGTTCAACAGGTATGTGAAGAATGCGAAAGTATGAGCCTGACGAGGGCAAATCCCAGGCCCAACCTAGACCTAACATGCGTTACCCTCAAAAATATTGATAGAAACCAGGTTTAATCGACTATTTCAGTGTGGTACCACATTACTACGTGATCCAAACCAGAAAAAGCCCAGAATCTGGCCATCAACTATGAGAAATATGCGAAAGTACGAGCCTGATGAGAGCAAATCCCAGACCTAACCAAGACCTAACATGCGTTATCCTCTAAAATATTGATTGAAACCAGCTGTAATGACTGTTTCAGTGTGGTACCACATTAGTACGTGATCCAAACCAGAAAAAACCCAGGATCTGTTCAACAAGCATGGGAAGAATGCGAAGGTAAGAGTCTGATGATGGCAGATCCCAGACCTATCCCAGACCTAACATGCGTTATCATTTAAAATATTGATCGAAACCAGGTTTAATGGACTGTTTCTGTGTCATACCACATTACTATGTGATCCAGACTAGAAAAAAACCCAGGATCAGGCCAACAAGTATGAGAAATATGCGAAAGTATGAGTCTGATGAGGGCAAATCCCAGGCCTAACCTAGACCTAACATGCGTTATCATATAAAATATTTATCGAGACCAGGTTGAATTGGCAGTTGCAGGGCGGTACAACATTACTACGTGATCCAAACCAGTGAAAGCACAGAATCTGGCCAACAAGTTTGACAAATATGCGAAAGTATGAGCCTGATGCGGGCAAATCCTGGACCTAACCTAGACCGAACATGCGTTATCATCTAAAATATTGATCGAAACCAGGTTTAATGGACTGTTTCTGTGTTGTACCACATTACTATGTGATCCAGACTAGAAAAAAACCCAGGATCTGTTCAACAAGTATGTGAAGAATGCGAAAGTATGAGTCTGATGAGGGCAAATCCCACGCCTAACCTAGACCGAACATGCGTTATCATCTAAAATATTGATCGAAACCAGGTTTAATGGACTGTTTCACTGTGGTACCACATTACTACGAGATCCAGACCTGTGACAGCACAGGATCTGGCCAACAAATATGCGAGAAATGCGAAGGTATGACCCAGATGAGGGCAAATCCCACACCTAACCTAGACCTAACATGAGTTATTTTCTAAAATATTGATCGAAACCATGTTTAATGGACTGTATCAGTGTGGTACCACATTACTACATGATCCTAACCAGAAAAAACCCAGGATACGTTCAACAGGTATGTGAAGAATGCGAAAGTATGAGCCTGACGAGGGCAAATCCCAGGCCTAACCTAGACCTAACATGCGTTACCCTCAAAAATATTGATAGAAACCAGGTTTAATCGACTATTTCAGTGTGGTACCACATTACTACGTGATCCAAACCAGAAAAAGCCCAGAATCTGGCCATCAACTATGAGAAATATGCGAAAGTACGAGCCTGATGAGAGCAAATCCCAGACCTAACCAAGACCTAACATGCGTTATCCTCTAAAATATTGATTGAAACCAGCTGTAATGACTGTTTCAGTGTGGTACCACATTAGTACGTGATCCAAACCAGAAAAAACCCAGGATCTGTTCAACAAGCATGGGAAGAATGCGAAGGTAAGAGTCTGATGAGGGCAGATCCCAGACCTATCCCAGACCTAACATGCGTTATCATTTAAAATATTGATCGAAACCAGGTTTAATGGACTGTTTCTGTGTCATACCACATTACTATGTGATCCAGACTAGAAAAAAACCCAGGATCTGGCCAACAAGTATGAGAAATATGCGAAAGTATGAGTCTGATGAGGGCAAATCCCAGGCCTAACCTAGACCTAACATGCGTTATCATATAAAATATTTATCGAGACCAGGTTGAATTGGCAGTTGCAGGGCGGTACAACATTACTACGTGATCCAAACCAGTGAAAGCACAGAATCTGGCCAACAAGTTTGACAAATATGCGAAAGTATGAGCCTGATGCGGGCAAATCCTGGACCTAACCTAGACCGAACATGCGTTATCATCTAAAATATTGATCGAAACCAGGTTTAATGGACTGTTTCTGTGTCATACCACCTTACTATGTGATCCAGACTAGAAAAAAACCCAGGATCTGGCCAACAAGTATGAGAAATATGCGAAAGTATGAGTCTGATGAGGGCAAATCCCAGGCCTAACCTAGACCTAACATGCGTTATCATATAAAATATTTATCGAGACCAGGTTGAATTGGCAGTTGCAGGGCGGTACAACATTACTACGTGATCCAAACCAGTGAAAGCACAGAATCTGGCCAACAAGTTTGACAAATATGCGAAAGTATGAGCCTGATGCGGGCAAATCCTGGACCTAACCCAGGCCTAACATGCGTTATCCTCTAAAATATTGATCGAGGCCTGGTATAATTGACTGTTTCAGTGTGGTACCACATTACTACGAGATCCAGACATGTGAAAGCATAGGAGCTGGCCAACAAATATGCGAGAAATGCGAAGGTATGCCCCTGATGAGGGCAAATCCCACACCTAACCGAGTCCTAACCGGCGTTATCATCTAAAATATTGATCGAGACCAGGTTTAATGGACTGTTTCAGTATGGTACCACATTACTACGTGGTCCAAACCAGTGGGAGCCCAGTATCTAGCCAACAAGAATGAGAAATATGCGCTAGTATGAGCCTGATGAGAGCAAATCCCAGACCTTATCCAGACCTAACATGAGTTATTCTCTAAAATATTGATCGAAACCATGTTTAATGGACTGTATCAATGTGGCACCACATTACTACATGATCCTAACCAGAAATAACCCAGGATCTGTCCAACAAGTATGTGAAAAACGCGAAACTATGAGCCTGATGAGAGCAAATCCCAGACCTAACCAAGACCTAACATGCGTTATTCTCTAAAATATTGGTCGAAACCAGGTTTAATGGACTGTTTCAGTGTGGTACCACATTACTACGAGATCCAGACATGTGAAAGCATAGGAGCTGGCCAACAAATATGCGAGAAATGCGAAGGTATGCCCCTGATGAGGGCAAATCCCACACCTAACCGAGTCCTAACCGGCGTTATCATCTAAAATATTGATCGAGACCAGGTTTAATGGACTGTTTCAGTATGGTACCACATTACTACGTGGTCCAAACCAGTGGGAGCCCAGTATCTAGCCAACAAGAATGAGAAATATGCGCTAGTATGAGCCTGATGAGAGCAAATCCCAGACCTTATCCAGACCTAACATGAGTTATTCTCTAAAATATTGATCGAAACCATGTTTAATGGACTGTATCAATGTGGTACCACATTACTACATGATCCTAACCAGAAATAACCCAGGATCTGTCCAACAAGTATGTGAAAAACGCGAAACTATGAGCCTGATGAGAGCAAATCCCAGACCTAACCAAGACCTAACATGCGTTATTCTCTAAAATATTGGTCGAAACCAGGTTTAATCGACTGTTTCAGAGTGGTACCACATTACTACGTGATCCAAACCAGAAAAAGCCAGGGATCTGTTCAACAAGTATGAGAAATATGCGAAAGTATGAGCCTGATGAGGTCAAATCCCAGGCCTAACCTATACCTAAGATGCGTTATCCTCTAAAATATTGATCGAAACCAGCTGTAATGAACTGTTTCAGTGTGGTTCCACATTAGTACGTGATCCAAACCAGAAAAAACCCAGGATCTGTTCAACAAGCATGGGAAGAATGCGAAGGTAAGAGTCTGATGAGGGCAGATCCCAGACCTATCCCAGACCTAACATGCGTTATCCTCTAAAATATTGATCGAAACCAGGTTTAATGGACTGTTTCAGTGTGGTACCACATTACTACGGGATCCAATCCAGAAAAAGCACAGAATCAGGCCATCAAGTATGAGAAATTTGCGAAAGTACGAGCCTGATGAGAGCAAATCCCAGACCTAACCTAGACCTAACATGAGTAATTCTCAAATATATTGATCGAAAGCACGTTTAATCGACAGTTTCAGTGTGGTACCACATTACTACGTGATCGAAACCAGAAAAAACCCAGGATCCGTCCAACAAGTATGTGAAGAATGCGAAAGTATGTGTCTGATGAGGGCAAATCCCAGGCCTACCTAGACAGAACATGGGTTATCCTCTAAAATATTGATCGAAACCAGGTTTAATGGACTGTTTCAGTGTGCTACCACATTACTACGTGATCCAAACCAGAAAAAACCCAGGATCCGTTAAACAAGTATGTGAAGAATGCGAAAGTATGAGTCTGATGAGGGCAAATCCCACGCCTAACCTAGACCGAACATGCGTTATCATCTAAAATATTGATCGAAACCAGGTTTAATGGACTGTTTCTGTGTTGTACCACATTACTATGTGATCCAGACTAGAAAAAAACCCAGGATCTGTTCAACAAGTATGTGAAGAATGCGAAAGTATGAGTCTGATGAGGGCAAATCCCACGCCTAACCTAGACCGAACATGCGTTATCATCTAAAATATTGATCGAAACCAGGTTTAATGGACTGTTTCACTGTGGTACCACATTACTACGAGATCCAGACCTGTGACAGCACAGGATCTGGCCAACAAATATGCGAGAAATGCGAAGGTATGACCCAGATGAGGGCAAATCCCACACCTAACCTAGACCTAACATGAGTTATTCTCTAAAATATTGATCGAAACCATGTTTAATGGACTGTATCAGTGTGGTACCACATTACTACATGATCCTAACCAGAAAAAACCCAGGATACGTTCAACAGGTATGTGAAGAATGCGAAAGTATGAGCCTGACGAGGGCAAATCCCAGGCCTAACCTAGACCTAACATGCGTTACCCTCAAAAATATTGATAGAAACCAGGTTTAATCGACTATTTCAGTGTGGTACCACATTACTACGTGATCCAAACCAGAAAAAGCCCAGAATCTGGCCATCAACTATGAGAAATATGCGAAAGTACGAGCCTGATGAGAGCAAATCCCAGACCTAACCAAGACCTAACATGAGTTATTCTCTAAAATATTGATCGAAACCATGTTTAATGGACTGTTTCAGTGTGCTACCACATTACTACGTGATCCAAACCAGAAAAAACCCAGGATCCGTTCAACAAGTATGTGAAGAATGCGAAAATATGAGCCTGATGAGGGCAAATCCCAGGCCTAACCTAGACCTAACATGAGTTATTCTCTAAAATATTGATCGAATCCAGGTTTAATGAACTGTTTCAGTGTGCTACCACATTACTACGTGATCCAAACCAGAAAAAACCCAGGATCCGTTCAACAAGTATGTGAAGAATGCGGAAATATGACCCTGATGGGGGCAAATCCCGGGCCTAACCTAGACCTAACATGCGTTATCCTCAAAAATATTGATCGAAACCAGGTTTAATGGACTGTTTCAGTGTGGTACCACATTACTACGTGAACCAAACCAGAAAAAGCCCAGAATCTGGCCATCAACTATGAGAAATATGCGGAAGTACGAGCCTGATGAGAGCAAATCCCAGACCTAACCGAGACCTAACATGCGTTATTCTCTAAAATACTGATCGAAACCAGGTTTAATGGGCTCTTTCAGTGTGATACCACACTACTACGTGATCCAAACCAGAAAAAACCCAGGATCCGTTCAACAAGTATGTGAAGAATGCGAAAGTATGAGTCTGATGAAGGAAAATCCCAGACCTATCCTAGACCTAACATGAGTTATCCTCTAAAATATTGATCGAAACCAGGTTTAATCGACTATTTCTGTGTGGTGCCACATTACTACGTGATCCAAACCAGAAAAATACCCAGGATCTGTTCAACAAGTATGTGAAGATCGCGGAAATATGACCCTGTTGAGGGCAAATCCCAGGCCTAACCTAGACCTAACATGCGTTATCCTCAAAAATATTTATCGAAACCAGGTTTAATCGACTGTTTCACTGTGGTACCACATTACTACCTGATCCAAACCAGAAAAATACCCAGGATCTGTTCAACAAGAATGTGAAGAACGCGAAAATATGACCCTGAGGAGGGCAAATCCCAGACCTAACCTAGACCTAACATGAGTTATTCTCAAAAATATTGATCGAAAGCAGGTTTAATCGAATGTTTCAGTGTGGTACCACATTACTACGTGATCCAATCCAGAAAAAGCCCTGGATCTAGCCATCAAGTATAAGAAATATGCGAAAGTATGTGTCTGATGAGGGCAAATCCCAGGCCTAACCTAGACATAACATGCGTTATCCTCTAAAATATTGATCGAAACCAGGTTAAATGGACTGTTTCAGTGTGGTACCACATTACTACGTGATCCAAACCAGTAAAAGCACAGAATCTGGCCATCAAGTATGAGAAATTAGCGAAAGTACGAGCCTGATAAGAGCAAATCCCAGACCTTACCTAGACCTAACATGAGTTATTCTCAAAAATATTGATCGAAAGCAGGTTTAATCGACAGTTTCAGTGTGGTACCACATTACTACGTGATCCAAACCAGAAAAAACCCAGGATCCGTTCAACAAGTATGTGACGAATGCGAAAGTATGTGTCTGATGAGGGCAAATCCCAGGCCTAACCTAGATCTAACATGCGTTATCCTCAAAAGTATTGATCGAAACCAGGTTTAATGGACTGTTTCAGTGTGCTACCACATTACTACGTGATCCAAAGCAGAAAAAACCAAGGATCCGTTCAACAAGTATGTGAAGAATGCGAAAGTCTGTGTCTGATGAGGGAAAATCCCAGGCCTAACCTAGACCTAACATGCGTTACCCTAAAAAATATTTATCAAGACCAGGTTTAATTGAATGTTTCAGTGTGGTACCACATTACTACAGGATCCAAACTAGAAAAAGTCCAGAATCTGGCCATCAAGTATGAGAAATATGCGAAAGTACGAGCCTGATGAGAGCAAATCCCAGACCTAACCTAGACCTAACATGAGTTATTCTCAAAAATATTGATCGAAAGCAGGTTTAATAGACAGTTTCAGTGTGGTACCACATTACTACGTGATCCAAACCAGAAAAAGCCCAGAATCTGGCCATCAACTATGAGAAATATGCGGAAGTACGAGCCTGATGAGAGCAAATCCCAGACCTAACCAAGACCTATCATGCGTTATTCTCTAAAATATTGATCGAAACCGGGTTTAATGGACTGTTTGAGTGAGGTACCACATTACTACGTGATCCAAACCTGAAAAAACCCAGGATCTGTTCAACAGGTATGTGAAAAACGCGAAACTATGAGCCTGATGAGGGCAAATCCCAGACCCATCCCAGACCTAACATGCGTTATCCTCAAAATATTTATCAAGACCAGGTTTAATTGAATGTTTCAGTGTGGTACCACATTACTACGTGATCCAAACCACAAAAAACCCAGGATCCGTTCAACAAGTATGTGAAGAACACGAAAATATGACCCTGATGATGGCAAATCCCAGACCTATCCCAGACCTAACTTGCGTTGTCCTCTAAAATATTGATGGAAACCAGGTTTAATTGACTGTTTCAGTGTGGCACCACATTACTACGTGATCCAATCCAGAAAAAGCCCTGGATCTAGCCATCAAGTATGAGTAACATGCGAAAGTATGAGCCTGATGAGGGCAAATCCTAGACCTAACCCAGACCTAACATGCGTTATCCTCTAAAATATTTATCAAGACCAGGATTAATTGAATGTTTCAGTGTGGTACCACATTACTACGTGATCCAAACCACAAAAAACCCAGGATCTGTTCAACATGTATGTGGAAAATGCGAAAGTATGTGTCTGATGAGGGCAAATCCCAGGCCTAACCTAGACAGAACATGCGTTATCCTCTAAAATATTGATCGAAACCAGGTTTAATCGACTGTTTCAGTGTGGTACCACATTACTACGTGATCCAAAACAGAAAAAACCCAGGATCTCTTCAACAAGTATGTGAAAAACGCGAAACTATGAGCCTGATGAGGGCAAATCCCAGACCTATCCCAGACCCAACATGCGTTATCCTCTAAAACATTTATCAAGACCAGGATTAATTGAATGTTTCAGTGTGGTACCGCATTACTACGTGATCCAAACCACAAAAAACCCAGGATCCGTTCAACAAGTATGTGACGAATGCGAAAGTATGTGTCTGATGAGGGCAAATCCCAGGCCTAAACTAGATCTAACATGCGTTATCCTCAAAAATATTGATCGAAACCAGGTTTAATGGACTGTTTCAGTGTGGTACCACATCACTACGTGATCCAAACCAGAAAAATACCCAGGATCCGTTCAACAAGTATGTGAAGAATGCGAAAGTATGTGTCTGATGAGGACAAATCCCAGGCCTGACCTAGACAGAACATGCGTTATCCTCTAAAATATTGATCGAAACCAGGTTTAATGGACTGTTTCAGTGTGCTACCACATTACTACGTGATCCAAACCAGAAAAAACCCAGGATCCGTTCAACAAGTATGTGAAGAATGCGAAAGTATGTGTCTGATGAGGGCAAATCACAGGCCTAACCTAGACATAACATGCGTTATCCTCTAATATATTGATCGAAACCAGGTTTAATGGACTGTTTCAGTGTAATACCACGTTACTACGGGATCCAAACCAGAAAAAGCACAGAATCAGGCCATCAAGTATGAGAAATTTGCGAAAGTGCGAGCCTGATGAGAGCAAATCCCAGACCTAACCTAGACCTAACATGAGTTATTCTCAAAAATATTGATCGAAAGCAGGTTTAATAGACAGTTTCAGTGTGGTACCACATTACTACGTGATCCAAACCAGAAAAAACCCAAGATACGTTCAACAAGTATGTCAAGAATGCGAAAGTATGAGCCTGACGAGGGCAAATCCCAGACCTATACCAGACATAACTAGCGTTATCATCTTAGATATTGATCGAAACCAGGTTTAATGGACTGTTTCAGTGTGCTACCACATTACTACGTGATCCAATCCAGAAAAGGCACAGAATCTGGCCATCAAGTATGAGAAATTTGCGAAAGTACGAGCCTGATAAGAGCAAATCCCAGACCTAACCTAGACCTAACATGAGTTATTCTCAAAAATATTCATCGAAAGCAGGTTTAATCGACAGTTTCGGTGTGGTGCCACATTACTACGTGATCCAAACCAGAAAAAACCCAGGATACGTTCATCAAGTATGTGAAGAATGCGAAAGTATGTGTCTGATGAGGGAAAATCCCAGGCCTAACTTAGACCTAACATGCGTTATCCTCTAAAATAACGATCGCAACTGGGTTTCATTTACTGTTTCAGTGTGGTACCACATTACTACGTGATCCAATCCAGAAAAAGCCCTGGATCTAGCCATCAAGTATGAGAAATATGCGAAAGTAGGAGCCTGATGAGGGCAAATCCTAGACCTAACCCAGACCTAACATGCGTTATCCTCTAAAATATTTATCAAGACCAGGTTTAATTGAATGTTTCAGTGTGGTACCACATTACTTTCGTGATCCAAACCTGAAAAAACCCAGGATCCGTTCAACAAGTATGTGAAGAATGCGAAAGTATGTTTCTGATGAGGGAAAATCCCAGGCCTAACCTAGACCTAACATGCGTTACCCTCAAAAATATTGATAGAAACCAGGTTTAATCGACTATTTCAGTGTGGTGCCACATTACTACGTGATACAAACAGAAAAAGCCCAGAATCTGGCCATCAACTATGAGAAATATGCGAAAGTACGAGCCTGATGAGAGCAATTCCCAGACCTAACCTAGACCTAACATGAGTTATTCTCAAAAATATTGATCGAAACCAGGTTTAATCGACAGTTTCAGTGTGGTACCACATTACTACGTGATTCAAACCAGAAAAAACCCAGGATACGTTCAACAAGTATGTGAAGAATGCGAAAGTATGAGCCTGACGAGGGCAAATCCCAGACCTATCGCAGACATAACTAGCGTTATCATCTTAGATATTGATCGAAACCAGGTTTAATGGACTGTTTCAGTGTGCTACCACATTACTACGTGATCCAATCCAGAAAAAGCCCTGGACCTAGCCATCAAGTATGAGATAAATGCGAAAGTATGAGCCTGATGAGGGCAAATCCTAGACCTAACCCAGACCTAACATGTGTTATCCTCTAAAATATTTATCAAGACCAGGTTTAATTGAATGTTTCAGTGTGGTACCACATTACTATGTGTCCAAACCTGAAAAAACCCAGGATCTGTTCAACAAGTATGTGGAGAATGCGAAAGTATGTGTCTGATGAGGGCAAATCCCTGGCCTAACCTAGACCTAACATGCATTACCCTCAAAAATATTGATAGGAACCAGGTTTAATCGACTATTTCAGTGTGGTACCACATTACTACGTGATCCAAACCAGAAAAAACCCAGGATCCGTTCAACAAGTATGTGAAGAATGCGAAAGTATGAGTCTGATGAAGGAAAATCCCAGACCTAATCTAGACCTAACATGAGTTATTCTCTAAAATATTGATCGAAACCAGGTTTAATGGACTGTTTCAGTGTGCTACCACATTACTACGTGATTCAAACCAGAAAAAACCCAGGATCCGTTCAACAAGTATGTGAAGAATGCGAAAGTATGTGTCGGATGAGGGAAAATCCCAGTCCTAACCTAGACCTAACATGCGTTATCCTCTAAAATATTGATCGAAACCACGTTTAATGGACTGTTTCAGTGTGATACCACATTACTACGTGATCCAAACCAGAAAAAACCCAGGATCCGTTCAACAAGTATGTGAAGAATGCGAAAGTATGAGTCTGATGAAGGAAAATCCCAGACCTAACCTAGACCTAATATGAGTTATTCTCTAAAATATTGATCGAAACCAGGTTTAACCGACTGTTTCAGTGTGGTACCACATTACTGCGTGATCCAAACCAGAAAAATACCCAGGATCTGTTCAACAAGTATGTGGAGAATGCGAAAGTATGTGTCTGATGAGGGCAAATCCCAGGCCTAACCTAGACCTAACATGCATTACCCTCAAAAATATTGATAGGAACCAGGTTTAATCGACTATTTCAGTGTGGTACCACATTACTACGTGATCCAAACCAGAAAAAACCCAGGATCCGTTCAACAAGTATGTGAAGAATGCGAAAGTATGAGTCTGATGAAGGAAAATCCCAGACCTAACCTAGACCTAACATGAGTTATTCTCTAAAATATTGATCGAAACCAGCTGTAATGAACTGTTTCAGTGTGGTTCCACATTAGTACGTGATCCAAACCAGAAAAAACCCAGGATCTGTTCAACAAGCATGGGAAGAATGCGAAGGTAAGAGTCTGATGAGGGCAGATCCCAGACCTATCCCAGACCTAACATGCGTTATCCTCTAAAATATTGATCGAAACCAGGTTTAATGGACTGTTTCAGTGTGGTACCACATTACTACGGGATCCAATCCAGAAAAAGCACAGAATCAGGCCATCAAGTATGAGAAATTTGCGAAAGTACGAGCCTGATGAGAGCAAATCCCAGAC
Source organism: Colletes latitarsis (assembly GCF_051014445.1). Taxonomy (NCBI): domain Eukaryota; kingdom Metazoa; phylum Arthropoda; class Insecta; order Hymenoptera; family Colletidae; genus Colletes; species Colletes latitarsis. The sequence goes on along the minus strand of NW_027488367.1, from coordinate 28,494,386 downwards.
CTAACCTAGACCTAACATGAGTAATTCTCAAATATATTGATCGAAAGCACGTTTAATCGACAGTTTCAGTGTGGTACCACATTACTACGTGATCGAAACCAGAAAAAACCCAGGATCCGTCCAACAAGTATGTGAAGAATGCGAAAGTATGTGTCTGATGAGGGCAAATCCCAGGCCTACCTAGACAGAACATGGGTTATCCTCTAAAATATTGATCGAAACCAGGTTTAATGGACTGTTTCAGTGTGCTACCACATTACTACGTGATCCAAACCAGAAAAAACCCAGGATCCGTTCAACAAGTATGTGAAGAATGCGAAAGTATGAGCCTGATGAGGGCAAATCCCAGGCCTAACCTAGACCTAACATGAGTTATTCTCTAAAATATTGATCGAATCCAGGTTTAATGAACTGTTTCAGTGTGCTACCACATTACTACGTGATCCAAACCAGAAAAAACCCAGGATCCGTTCAACAAGTATGTGAAGAATGCGGAAATATGACCCTGATGGGGGCAAATCCCGGGCCTAACCTAGACCTAACATGCGTTATCCTCAAAAATATTGATCGAAACCAGGTTTAATCGACTGCTTCAGTGTGGTACCACATTACTACCTGATCCAATCCAGAAAAAGCCCTAGGTCTAGTCATCAAGTATGCGAAATATGCGAAGGTATGAGCCTGATGTGGGCAAATCCTAGACCTAACCCAGACCTAACATGCGTTATCCTCTAAAATATTTATCAAGACCGGGTTTAATTGTATGTTTCAGTGCGGTACCACATTACTATGTGTCCAAACCTGAAAAAACCCGGGATCTGTTCAACAAGTATGTGGAGAATGCGAAAGTATGTGTCTGATGAGGGCAAATCCCAGGCCTAACCTTGACATAACATACGTTATCCTCAAAAATATTGATCGAAACCAGGTTTAATGGACTGTTTCAGTGTGGTACCACATTACTACGTGATCCAAACCAGAAAATGCCCAGAATCTGGCCATCAACTATGAGAAATATGCGGAAGTACGAGCCTGATGAGAGCAAATCCCAGACCTAACCGAGACCTAACATGCGTTATTCTCTAAAATACTGATCGAAACCAGGTTTAATGGGCTCTTTCAGTGTGATACCACACTACTACGTGATCCAAACCAGAAAAAACCCAGGATCCGTTCAACAAGTATGTGAAGAATGCGAAAGTATGAGTCTGATGAAGGAAAATCCCAGACCTATCCTAGACCTAACATGAGTTATCCTCTAAAATATTGATCGAAACCAGGTTTAATCGACTATTTCTGTGTGGTGCCACATTACTACGTGATCCAAACCAGAAAAATACCCAGGATCTGTTCAACAAGTATGTGAAGATCGCGGAAATATGACCCTGATGAGGGCAAATCCCAGGCCTAACCTAGACCTAACATGCGTTATCCTCAAAAATATTTATCGAAACCTGGTTTAATCGACTGTTTCACTGTGGTACCACATTACTACCTGATCTAAACCAGAAAAATACCCAGGATCTGTTCAACAAGTATGTGAAGAACGCGAAAATATGACCCTGAGGAGGGCAAATCCCAGACCTATACCAGACCTAACTAGCGTTATCATCTATGATATTGATCGAAACCAGGTTTAATCGACAGTTTCAGTGTGGTACCACATTACTACGTGATCCAAACCAGAAAAAACCCAGGATACGTTAAACAAGTATGTGAAGAATGCGAAAGTATGAGCCTGACGAGGGCAAATCCCAGACCTATCGCAGACATAACTAGCGTTATCATCTTAGATATTGATCGAAACCAGGTTTAATGGACTGTTTCAGTGTGCTACCACATTACTACGTGATCCAATCCAGAAAAAGCCCTGGACCTAGCCATCAAGTATGAGATATATGCGAAAGTATGAGCCTGATGAGGGCAAATCCTAGACCTAACCCAGACCTAACATGTGTTATCCTCTAAAATATTTATCAAGACCAGGTTTAATTGAATGTTTCAGTGTGGTACCACATTACTATGTGTCCAAACCTGAAAAAACCCAGGATCTGTTCAACAAGTATGTGGAGAATGCGAAAGTATGTGTCTGATGAGGGCAAATCCCAGGCCTAACCTAGACCTAACATGCATTACCCTCAAAAATATTGATAGGAACCAGGTTTAATCGACTATTTCAGTGTGGTACCACATTACTACGTGATCCAAACCAGAAAAAACCCAGGATCCGTTCAACAAGTATGTGAAGAATGCGAAAGTATGAGTCTGATGAAGGAAAATCCCAGACCTAACCTAGACCTAACATGAGTTATTCTCTAAAATATTGATCGAAACCAGGTTTAATGGACTGTTTCAGTGTGCTACCACATTACTACGTGATTCAAACCAGAAAAAACCCAGGATCCGTTCAAGAAGTATGTGAAGAATGCGAAAGTATGTGTCGGATGAGGGAAAATCCCAGTCCTAACCTAGACCTAACATGCGTTATCCTCTAAAATATTGATCGAAAGCAGGTTTAATCGACAGTTTCAGTGTGGTACCACATTACTACTTGATCCAAACCAGAAAAAACCCAGGATCCGTTCAACAAGTATGTGACGAATGCGAAAGTATGTGTCTGATGAGGGCAAATCTCAGGCCTAACCTAGATCTAACATGCGTTATCCTCAAAAGTATTGATCGAAACCAGGTTTAATGGACTGTTTCAGTGTGCTACCACATTACTACGTGATTCAAAGCAGAAAAAACCAAGGATCCGTTCAACAAGTATGTGAAGAATGCGAAAGTCTGTGTCTGATGAGGGAAAATCCCATGCCTAACCTAGACCTAACATGCGTTACCCTCAAAAATATTTATCAAGACCAGGTTTAATTGAATGTTTCAGTGTGGTACCACATTACTACAGGATCCAAACTAGAAAAAGTCCAGAATCTGGCCATCAAGTATGAGAAATATGCGAAAGTACGAGCCTGATGAGAGCAAATCCCAGACCTAACCAAGACCTATCATGCGTTATTCTCTAAAATATTGATCGAAACCGGGTTTAATGGACTGTTTGAGTGAGGTACCACATTACTACGTGATCCAAACCTGAAAAAACCCAGGATCTGTTCAACAGGTATGTGAAAAACGCGAAACTATGAGCCTGATGAGGGCAAATCCCAGACCCATCCCAGACCTAAAATGCGTTATCCTCAAAATATTTATCAAGACCAGGTTTAATTGAATGTTTCAGTGTGGTACCACATTACTACGTGATCCAAACCACAAAAAACCCAGGAACCGTTCAACAAGTATGTGAAGAACACGAAAATATGACCCTGATGATGGCAAATCCCAGACCTATCCCAGACCTAACTTGCGTTGTCCTCTAAAATATTGATGGAAACCAGGTTTAATTGACTGTTTCAGTGTGGTACCACATTACTACGTGATCCAATCCAGAAAAAGCCCTGGATCTAGCCATCAAGTATTAGTAACATGCGAAAGTATGAGCCTGATGAGGGCAAATCCTAGACCTTACCCAGACCTAACATGTGTTATCCTCTAAAATATTTATCAAGACCAGGATTAATTGAATGTTTCAGTGTGGTACCACATTACTACGTGATCCAAACCACAAAAAACCCAGGATCTGTTCAACATGTATGTGGAAAATGCGAAAGTATGTGTCTGATGAGGGCAAATCCCAGGCCTAACCTAGACAGAACATGCGTTATCCTCTAAAATATTGATCGAAACCAGGTTTAATCGACTGTTTCAGTGTGGTACCATATTACTACGTGATCCAAAACAGAAAAAACCCAGGATCTGTTCAACAAGTATGTGAAAAACGCGAAACTGTGAGCCTGATGAGGGCAAATCCCAGACCTATCCCAGACCCAACATGCGTTATCCTCTAAAACATTTATCAAGACCAGGTTTAATTGAATGTTTCAGTGTGGTACCGCATTACTACGTGATCCAAACCACAAAAAACCCAGGATCCGTTCAACAAGTATGTGACGAATGCGAAAGTATGTGTCTGATGAGGGCAAATCCCAGGCCTAAACTAGATCTAACATGCGTTATCCTCAAAAATATTGATCGAAACCAGGTTTAATGGACTGTTTCAGTGTGGTACCACATCACTACGTGATCCAAACCAGAAAAATACCCAGGATCCGTTCAACAAGTATGTGAAGAATGCGAAAGTATGTGTCTGATGAGGGAAAATCCCAGGCCTAACCTAGACCTAACATGCGTTATCCTCTAAAATATTGATCGAAACCAGGTTTAATGGACTGTTTCCGTGTGCTATCACATTACTACGTGATCCAAACCGGAAAAAACCCACGATCCGTTCAACAAGTATGTGAAGAATGCGAAAGTATGTGTCTGATGAGGACAAATCCCAGGCCTAAACTAGATCTAACATGCGTTATCCTCTAAAATATTGATCGAAACCAGGTTTAATGGACTGTTTCAGTGTAATACCACGTTACTACGGGATCCAAACCAGAAAAAGCACAGAATCAGGCCATCAAGTATGAGAAATTTGCGAAAGTGCGAGCCTGATGAGAGCAAATCCCAGACCTAACCTAGACCTAACATGAGTTATTCTCAAAAATATTGATCGAAAGCAGGTTTAATAGACAGTTTCAGTGTGGTACCACATTACTACGTGATCCAAACCAGAAAAAACCCAGGATACGTTCAACAAGTATGTCAAGAATGCGAAAGTATGAGCCTGACGAGGGCAAATCCCAGACCTATCCCAGACATAACTAGCGTTATCATCTTAGATATTAATCGAAACCAGGTTTAATGGACTGTTTCAGTGTGCTACCACATTACTACGTGATCCAATCCAGAAAAGGCACAGAATCTGGCCATCAAGTATGAGAAATTTGCGAAAGTACGAGCCTGATAAGAGCAAATCCCAGACCTAACCTAGACCTAACATGAGTTATTCTCAAAAATATTCATCGAAAGCAGGTTTAATCGACAGTTTCGGTGTGGTGCCACATTACTACGTGATCCAAACCAGAAAAAACCCAGGATACGTTCATCAAGTATGTGAAGAATGCGAAAGTATGTGTCTGATGAGGGAAAATCCCAGGCCTAACTTAGACCTAACATGCGTTATCCTCTAAAATAACGATCGCAACTGGGTTTCATTTACTGTTTCAGTGTGGTACCACATTACTACGTGATCCAATCCAGAAAAAGCCCTGGATCTAGCCATCAAGTATGAGAAATATGCGAAAGTAGGAGCCTGATAGAGGCAAATCCTAGACCTAACCCAGACCTAACATGAGTTATTCTCAAAAATATTGATCGAAACCAGGTTTAATCGACAGTTTCAGTGTGGTACCACATTACTACGTGATCCAAACCAGAAAAAACCCAGGATACGTTCAACAAGTATGTGAAGAATGCGCAAATATGAGCCTGACGAGGGCAAATCCCAGACCTATCGCAGACATAACTAGCGTTATCATCTTAGATATTGATCGAAACCAGGTTTAATGGACTGTTTCAGTGTGCTACCACATTACTACGTGATCCAAACCAGAAAAAGCCCTGGACCTAGCCATCAAGTATGAGATATATGCGAAAGTATGAGCCTGATGAGGGCAAATCCTAGACCTAACCCAGACCTAACATGTGTTATCCTCTAAAATATTTATCAAGACCAGGTTTAATTGAATGTTTCAGTGTGGTACCACACTACTATGTGTCCAAACCTGAAAAAACCCAGGATCTGTTCAACAAGTATGTGGAGAATGCGAAAGTATGTGTCTGATGAGGGCAAATCCCAGGCCTAACCTAGACCTAACATGCATTACCCTCAAAAATATTGATAGGAACCAGGTTTAATCGACTATTTCAGTGTGGTACCACATTACTACGTGATCCAAACCAGAAAAAACCCAGGATCCGTTCAACAAGTATGTGAAGAATGCGAAAGTATGAGTCTGATGAAGGAAAATCCCAGACCTAACCTAGACCTAACATGAGTTATTCTCTAAAATATTGATCGAAACCAGGTTTAATGGACTGTTTCAGTGTGCTACCACATTACTACGTGATTCAAACCAGAAAAAACCCAGGATCCGTTCAACAAGTATGTGAAGAATGCGAAAGTATGTGTCGGATGAGGGAAAATCCCAGTCCTAACCTAGACCTAACATGCGTTATCCTCTAAAATATTGATCGAAACCACGTTTAATGGACTGTTTCAGTGTGATACCACATTACTACGTGATCCAAACCAGAAAAAACCCAGGATCCGTTCAACAAGTATGTGAAGAATGCGAAAGTATGAGTCTGATGAAGGAAAATCCCAGACCTAACCTAGACCTAATAAGAGTTATTCTCTAAAATATTGATCGAAACCAGGTTTAACCGACTGTTTCAGTGTGGTACCACATTACTGCGTGATCCAAACCAGAAAAATACCCAGGATCTGTTCAACAAGTATGTGGAGAATGCGAAAGTATGTGTCTGATGAGGGCAAATCCCAGGCCTAACCTAGACCTAACATGCATTACCCTCAAAAATATTGATAGGAACCCGGTTTAATCGACTATTTCAGTGTGGTACCACATTACTACGTGATCCAAACCAGAAAAAACCCAGGATCCGTTCAACAAGTATGTGAAGAATGCGAAAGTATGAGTCTGATGAAGGAAAATCCCAGACCTAACCTAGACCTAACATGAGTTATTCTCTAAAATATTGATCGAAACCAGCTGTAATGAATTGTTTCAGTGTGGTTCCACATTAGTACGTGATCCAAACCAGAAAAACCCCAGGATCTGTGCAACAAGCATGGGAAGAATGCGAAGGTAAGAGTCTGATGAGGGCAGATCCCAGACCTATCCCAGACCTAACATGCGTTATCCTCTAAAATATTGATCGAAACCAGGTTTAATGGACTGTTTCAGTGTGGTACCACATTACTACGGGATCCAATCCAGAAAAAGCACAGAATCAGGCCATCAAGTATGAGAAATTTGCGAAAGTACGAGCCTGATGAGAGCAAATCCCAGACCTAACCTAGACCTAACATGAGTAATTCTCAAATATATTGATCGAAAGCACGTTTAATCGACAGTTTCAGTGTGGTACCACATTACTACGTGATCGAAACCAGAAAAAACCCAGGATCCGTCCAACAAGTATGTGAAGAATGCGAAAGTATGTGTCTGATGAGGGCAAATCCCAGGCCTACCTAGACAGAACATGGGTTATCCTCTAAAATATTGATCGAAACCAGGTTTAATGGACTGTATCAGTGTGCTACCACATTACTACGTGATCCAAACCAGAAAAAACCCAGGATCCGTTCAACAAGTATGTGAAGAATGCGAAAGTATGAGCCTGATGAGGGCAAATCCCAGGCCTAACCTAGACCTAACATGAGTTATTCTCTAAAATATTGATCGAATCCAGGTTTAATGAACTGTTTCAGTGTGCTACCACATTACTACGTGATCCAAACCAGAAAAAACCCAGGATCCGTTCAACAAGTATGTGAAGAATGCGGAAATATGACCCTGATGGGGGCAAATCCCGGGCCTAACCTAGACCTAACATGCGTTATCCTCAAAAATATTGATCGAAACCAGGTTTAATCGACTGCTTCAGTGTGGTACCACATTACTACCTGATCCAATCCAGAAAAAGCCCTAGGTCTAGTCATCAAGTATGCGAAATATGCGAAGGTATGAGCCTGATGTGGGCAAATCCTAGACCTAACCCAGACCTAACATGCGTTATCCTCTAAAATATTTATCATTACCAGGTTTAATTGAATGTTTCAGTGCGGTACCACATTACTATGTGTCCAAACCTGAAAAAACCCGGGATCTGTTCAACAAGGATGTGGAGAATGCGAAAGTATGTGTCTGATGAGGGCAAATCCCAGGCCTAACCTTGACATAACATACGTTATCCTCAAAAATATTGATCGAAACCAGGTTTAATGGACTGTTTCAGTGTGGTACCACATTACTACGTGATCCAAACCAGAAAATGCCCAGAATCTGGCCATCAACTATGAGAAATATGCGGAAGTACGAGCCTGATGAGAGCAAATCCCAGACCTAACCGAGACCTAACATGCGTTATTCTCTAAAATACTGATCGAAACCAGGGTTAATGGGCTCTTTCAGTGTGATACCACACTACTACGTGATCCAAACCAGAAAAAACCCAGGATCCGTTCAACAAGTATGTGAAGAATGCGAAAGTATGAGTCTGATGAAGGAAAATCCCAGACCTATCCTAGACCTAACATGAGTTATCCTCTAAAATATTGATCGAAACCAGGTTTAATCGACTATTTCTGTGTGGTGCCACATTACTACGTGATCCAAACCAGAAAAATACCCAGGATCTGTTCAACAAGTATGTGAAGATCGCGGAAATATGACCCTGATGAGGGCAAATCCCAGGCCTAACCTAGACCTAACATGCGTTATCCTCAAAAATATTTATCGAAACCAGGTTTAATCGACTGTTTCACTGTGGTACCACATTACTACCTGATCCAAACCAGAAAAATACCCAGGATCTGTTCAACAAGTATGTGAAGAACGCGAAAATATGACCCTGAGGAGGGCAAATCCCAGAACTATACCAGACCTAACTAGCGTTATCATCTAAGATATTGATCGAAACCAGGTTTAATCGACTGTTTCAGAGTGGTACCACATTACTACGTGATCCAAACCAGTAAAAGCACAGAATCTGGCCATCAAGTATGAGAAATTTGCGAAAGTACGAGCCCGATAAGAGCAAATCCCAGACCTAACCTAGACCTAACATGAGTTATTCTCAAAAATATTGATCGAAAGCAGGTTTAATCGAAAGTTTCAGTGTGGTACCACATTACTACGTGATCCAATCCAGAAAAAGCCCTGGATCTAGCCATCAAGTATAAGAAATATGCGAAAGTATGAGCCTGATGAGGGCAAATCCTAGACCTAACCCAGACCTAACATGCGTTATCCTCTAAAATATCTATCAAGACCAGGTTTAATTGAATGTTTCAGTGTGGTACCACATTTCTACGTGATCCAATCCAGAAATAGCCCAGGATCTAGCCATGAAGTATGAGAAATATGCGAAAGTATGTGTCTGATGAGGGCAAATCCCAGGCCTAACCTAGACATAACATGCGTTATCCTCTAAAATATTGATCGAAACCAGGTTAAATGGACTGTTTCAGTGTGGTACCACATTACTACGTGATCCAAACCAGTAAAAGCACAGAATCTGGCCATCAAGTATGAGAAATTTGCGAAAGTACGAGCCTGATAAGAGCAAATCCCAGACCTAACCTAGACCTAACATGAGTTATTCTCAAAAATATTTATCGAAACCAGGTTTAATCGTCTGTTTCACTGTGGTACCACATTACTACCTGATCCAAACCAGAAAAATACCCAGGATCTGTTCAACAAGTATGTGAAGAACGCGAAAATATGACCCTGAGGAGGGCAAATCCCAGACCTATACCAGACCTAACTAGCGTTATCATCTAAGATATTGATCGAAACCAGGTTTAATCGACTGTTTCAGTGTGGTACCACATTACTACGTGATCCAAACCAGTAAAAGCGCAGAATCTGGCCATCAAGTATGAGAAATTTGCGAAAGTACGAGCCTGATAAGAGCAAATCCCAGACCTAACCTAGACCTAACATGAGTTATTCTCAAAAATATTGATCGAAAGCTGGTTTAATCGAAAGTTTCAGTGTGGTACCACATTACTACGTGATCCAATCCAGAAAAAGCCATGGATCTAGCCATCAAGTATAAGAAATATGCGAAAGTATGAGCCTGATGAGGGCAAATCCTAGACCTAACCCAGACCTAACATGCGTTATCCTCTAAAATATCTATCAAGACCAGGTTTAATTGAATGTTTCAGTGTGGTACCACATTTCTACGTGATCCAATCCAGAAATAGCCCAGGATCTAGCCATGAAGTATGAGAAATATGCGAAAGTATGTGTCTGATGAGGGCAAATCCCAGGCCTAACCTAGACATAACATGCGTTATCCTCTAAAATATTGATCGAAACCAGGTTAAATGGACTGTTTCAGTGTGGTACCACATTACTACGTGATCCAAACCAGTAAAAGCATAGAATCTGGCCATCAAGTATGAGAAATTTGCGAAAGTACGAGCCTGATAAGAGCAAATCCCAGACCTAACCTAGACCTAACATGAGTTATTCTCAAAAATATTGATCGAAAGCAGGTTTAATGGACTGTTTGAGTGAGGTACCACATTACTACGTGATCCAAACCTGAAAAAACCCAGGCTCTGTTCAACAGGTATGTGAAAAACGCGAAACTATGAGCCTGATGAGGGCAAATCCCAGACCTATCCCAGACCTAACTTGCGTTGTCCTCTAAAATATTGATGGAAACCAGGTTTAATTGACTGTTTCAGTGTGGTACCACATTACTACGTGATCCAATCCAGAAAAAGCCCTGGATATAGCCATCAAGTATGAGTAACATGCGAAAGTATGAGCCTGATGAGGGCAAATCCTAGACCTAACCCAGACCTAACATGCGTTATCCTCTAAAATATCTATCAAGACCAGGTTTAATTGAATGTTTCAGTGTGGTACCACATTACTACGTGATCCAAACCAGAAAAAACCCAGGATCCGTTCAACAAGTATGTGACGAATGCGAAAGTATGTGTCTGATGAGGGCAAATCCCAGGCCTAACCTAGATCTAACATGCGTTATCCTCAAAAGTATTGATCGAAACCAGGTTTAATGGACTGTTTCAGTGTGCTACCACATTACTACGTGATCCAAAGCAGAAAAAACCAAGGATCCGTTCAACAAGTATGTGAAGAATGCGAAAGTCTGTGTCTGATGAGGGAAAATCCCAGGCCTAACCTAGACCTAACATGCGTTACCCTCAAAAATATTTATCAAGACCAGGTTTAATTGAATGTTTCAGTGTGGTACCACATTACTACAGGATCCAAACTAGAAAAAGTCCAGAATCTGGCCATCAAGTATGAGAAATATGCGAAAGTACGAGCCTGATGAGAGCAAATCCCAGACCTAACCAAGACCTATCATGCGTTATTCTCTAAAATATTGATCGAAACCGGGTTTAATGGACTGTTTGAGTGAGGTACCACATTACTACGTGATCCAAACCTGAAAAAACCCAGGCTCTGTTCAACAGGTATGTGAAAAACGCGAAACTATGAGCCTGATGAGGGCAAATCCCAGACCCATCCCAGACCTAACATGCGTTATCCTCAAAATATTTATCAAGACCAGGTTTAATTGGATGTTTCAGTGTGGTACCACATTACTACGTGATCCAAACCAGAAAAAACCCAGGAACCGTTCAACAAGTATGTGAAGAACACGAAAATATGACCCTGATGATGGCAAATCCCAGACCTATCCCAGACCTAACTTGCGTTGTCCTCTAAAATATTGATGGAAACCAGGTTTAATTGACTGTTTCAGTGTGGTACCACATTACTACGTGATCCAATCCAGAAAAAGCCCTGGATATAGCCATCAAGTATGAGTAACATGCGAAAGTATGAGCCTGATGAGGGCAAATCCTAGACCTAACCCAGACCTAACATGCGTTATCCTCTAAAATATTTATCAAGACCAGGATTAATTGAATGTTTCAGTGTGGTACCACATTACTACGTGATCCAAACCACAAAAAACCCAGGATCTGTTCAACATGTATGTGGAAAATGCGAAAGTATGTGTCTGATGAGGGCAAATCCCAGGCCTAACCTAGACAGAACATGCGTTATCCTCTAAGATATTGATCGAAACCAGGTTTAATCGACTGTTTCAGTGTGGTACCACATTACTACGTGATCCAAAACAGAAAAAACCCAGGATCTGTTCAACAAGTATGTGAAAAACGCGAAACTATGAGCCTGATGAGGGCAAATCCCAGACCTATCCCAGACCCAACATGCGTTATCCTCTAAAACATTTATCAAGACCAGGTTTGATTGAATGTTTCAGTGTGGTACCGCATTACTACGTGATCCAAACCACAAAAAACCCAGGATCCGTTCAACAAGCATGTGACGAATGCGAAAGTATGTGTCTGATGAGGGCAAATCCCAGGCCTAAACTAGATCTAACATGCGTTATCCTCAAAAATATTGATCGAAACCAGGTTTAATGGACTGTTTCAGTGTGGTACCACATCACTACGTGATCCAAACCAGAAAAATACCCAGGATCCGTTCAACAAGTATGTGAAGAATGCGAAAGTATGTGTCTGATGAGGGAAAATCCCAGGCCTAACCTAGACCTAACATGCGTTATCCTCTAAAATATTGATCGAAACCAGGTTTAATGGACTGTTTCCGTGTGCTATCACATTACTACGTGATCCAAACCGGAAAAAACCCACGATCCGTTCAACAAGTATGTGAAGAATGCGAAAGTATGTGTCTGATGAGGACAAATCCCAGGCCTGACCTAGACAGAACATGCGTTATCCTCTAAAATATTGATCGAAACCAGGTTTAATGGACTGTTTCAGTGTGCTACCACATTACTACGTGATCCAAACCAGAAAAAACCCAGGATCCGTTCAACAAGTATGTGAAGAATGCGAAAGTATGTGTCTGATGAGGGAAAATCCCAGGCCTAACTTAGACCTAACATGCGTTATCCTCTAAAATAACGATCGCAACTGGGTTTCATTTACTGTTTCAGTGTGGTACCACATTACTACGTGATCCAATCCAGAAAAAGCCCTGGATCTAGCCATCAAGTATGAGAAATATGCGAAAGTAGGAGCCTGATGAGGGCAAATCCTAGACCTAACCCAGACCTAACATGAGTTATTCTCAAAAATATTGATCGAAACCAGGTTTAATCGACAGTTTCAGTGTGGTACCACATTACTACGTGATCCAAACCAGAAAAAACCCAGGATACGTTCAACAAGTAAGTGAAGAATGCGAAAGTATGAGCCTGACGAGGGCAAATCCCAGACCTATCGCAGACATAACTAGCGTTATCATCTTAGATATTGATCGAAACCAGGTTTAATGGACTGTTTCAGTGTGCTACCACATTACTACGTGATCCAATCCAGAAAAAGCCCTGGACCTAGCCATCAAGTATGAGATATATGCGAAAGTATGAGCCTGATGAGGGCAAATCCTAGACCTAACCCAGACCTAACATGTGTTATCCTCTAAAATATTTATCAAGACCAGGTTTAATTGAATGTTTCAGTGTGGTACCACATTACTATGTGTCCAAACCTGAAAAAACCCAGGATCTGTTCAACAAGTATGTGGAGAATGCGAAAGTATGTGTCTGATGAGGGCAAATCCCAGGCCTAACCTAGACCTAACATGCATTACCCTCAAAAATATTGATAGGAACCAGGTTTAATCGACTATTTCAGTGTGGTACCACATTACTACGTGATCCAAACCAGAAAAAACCCAGGATCCGTTCAACAAGTATGTGAAGAATGCGAAAGTATGAGTCTGATGAAGGAAAATCCCAGACCTAACCTAGACCTAACATGAGTTATTCTCTAAAATATTGATCGAAACCAGGTTTAATGGACTGTTTCAGTGTGCTACCACATTACTACGTGATTCAAACCAGAAAAAAGCCAGGATCCGTTCAACAAGTATGTGAAGAATGCGAAAGTATGTGTCGGATGAGGGAAAATCCCAGTCCTAACCTAGACCTAACATGCGTTATCCTCTAAAATATTGATCGAAACCACGTTTAATGGACTGTTTCAGTGTGATACCACATTACTACGTGATCCAAACCAGAAAAAACCCAGGATCCGTTCAACAAGTATGTGAAGAATGCGAAAGTATGAGTCTGATGAAGGAAAATCCCAGACCTAACCTAGACCTAATATGAGTTATTCTCTAAGATATTGATCGAAACCAGGTTTAACCGACTGTTTCAGTGTGGTACCACATTACTGCGTGATCCAAACCAGAAAAATACCCAGGATCTGTTCAACAAGTATGTGAAGAACGCGGAAATATGACCCTTATGAGGGCAAATCCCGGGCCTAACCTAGACCTAACATGCGTTATCCTCAAAGATATTGATCGAAACCAGGTTTAATCGACTGCTTCAGTGTGGTACCACATTACTACATGATCGCAACCAGAAAAAACCCAGGATCTGTTCAACAAGTATGTGAAAAACGCGAAACTATGAGCGTGATGAGGGCAAATCCCAGACCTATCCTAGACCTAACATGAGTTATCCTCTAAAATATTGATCGAAACCAGGTTTAATCGACTATTTCTGTGTGGTGCCACATTACTACGTGATCCAAACCAGAAAAATACCCAGGATCTGTTCAACAAGTATGTGAAGAACGCGAAAGTATGAGTCTGATGATGGAAAATCCCAGACCTAACCTAGACCTAACATGCGTTATCCTCTAAAATATTGTTCGAAACCAGGTTTAACCGACTGTTTCAGTGGGGTACCACATTACTGCGTGATCCAAACCAGAAAAATACCCAGGATCTGTTCAACAAGTATGTGAAGAACGCGGAAATATGACCCTTATGAGGGCAAATCCCGGGCCTAACCTAGACCTAACATGCGTTATCCTCAAAGATATTGATCGAAACCAGGTTTAATCGACTGCTTCAGTGTGGTACCACATTACTACATGATCGCAACCAGAAAAAACCCAGGATCTGTTCAACAAGTATGTGAAAAACGCGAAACTATGAGCGTGATGAGGGCAAATCCCAGACCTATCCTAGACCTAACATGAGTTATCCTCTAAAATATTGATCGAAACCAGGTTTAATCGACTATTTCTGTGTGGTGCCACATTACTACGTGATCCAAACCAGAAAAATACCCAGGATCTGTTCAACAAGTATGTGAAGAACGCGAAAGTATGAGTCTGATGATGGAAAATCCCAGACCTAACCTAGACCTAACATGCGTTATCCTCTAAAATATTGTTCGAAACCACGTTTAATGGACTGTTTCAGTGTGATACCACATTACTACGTGATCCAAACCAGAAAAAACCCAGGATCCGTTCAACAAGTATGTGAAGAATGCGAAAGTATGAGTCTGATGAAGGAAAATCCCAGACCTAACCTAGACCTAATATGAGTTATTCTCTAAGATATTGATCGAAACCATGTTTAACCGACTGTTTCAGTGTGGTACCACATTACTGCGTGATCCAAACCAGAAAAATACCCAGGATCTGTTCAACAAGTATGTGAAGAACGCGGAAATATGACCCTTATGAGGGCAAATCCCGGGCCTAACCTAGACCTAACATGCGTTATCCTCAAAGATATTGATCGAAACCAGGTTTAATCGACTGTTTCACTGTGGTACCACATCACTACCTGATCCAAACCAGAAAAATACCCAGGTTCTGTTCAACAGGTATGTGAAGAACGCGAAAATATGACCCTGAGGAGGGCAAATCCCAGACCTATACCAGCCCTAACTAGCGTTATCATCTAAGATATTGATCGAAACCAGGTTTAATCGACTGTTTCAGTGTGGTACCACATTACTACGTGATCCAAACCAGTAAAAGCACAGAATCTGGCCATCAAGTATGAGAAATTTGCGAAAGTACGAGCCTGATAAGAGCAAATCCCAGGCCTAACCTAGACCTAACATGCGTTATTCTCTAAAATATTGATCGAAACCAGGTTTAATGGACTGTTTCAGTGTGCTATCACATTACTACGTGATCCAAACCGGAAAAAACCCACGATCCGTTCAACAAGTATGTGAAGAATGCGAAAGTATGTGTCTGATGAGGACAAATCCCAGGCCTAACCTAGACAGAACATGCGTTATCCTCTAAAATATTGATCGACAGCAGGTTTAATCGACAGTTTCAGTGTGGTACCACGTTACTACGGGATCCAAACCAGAAAAAGCACAGAATCAGGCCATCAAGTATGAGAAATTTGCGAAAGTACGAGCCTGATGAGAGCAAATCCCAGACCTAACCTAGACCTAACATGAGTTATTCTCAAAAATATTGATCGACAGCAGGTTTAATCGACAGTTTCAGTGTGGTACCACATTACTACGTGATCCAAACCAGAAAAAACCCAGGATACGTTCAACAAGTATGTGAAGAATGCGAAAGTATGAGCCTGACGAGGGCAAATCCCAGACCTATCCCAGACATAACTAGCGTTATCATCTTAGGTATTGATCGAAACCAGGTTTAATGGACTGTTTCAGTGTGCTACCACATTACTACGTGATCCAATCCAGAAAAGGCACAGAATCTGGCCATCAAGTATGAGAAATTTGCGAAAGTACGAGCCTGATAAGAGCAAATCCCAGACCTAACCTAGACCTAACGTGAGTTATTCTCAAAAATATTCATCGAAAGCAGGTTTAATCGACAGTTTCAGTGTGGTACCACATTACTACATGATCGCAACCAGAAAAAACCCAGGATCTGTTCAACAAGTATGTGAAAAACGCGAAACTATGAGCGTGATGAGGGCAAATCCCAGACCTATCCTAGACCTAACATGAGTTATCCTCTAAAATATTGATCGAAACCAGGTTTAATCGACTATTTCTGTGTGGTGCCACATTACTACGTGATCCAAACCAGAAAAATACCCAGGATCTGTTCAACAAGTATGTGAAGAACGCGAAAGTATGAGTCTGATGAAGGAAAATCCCAGACCTAACCTAGACCTAACATGCGTTATCCTCTAAAATATTGATCGAAACCACGTTTAATGGACTGTTTCATTGTGATACCACATTACTACGTGATCCAAACCAGAAAAAACCCAGGATCCGTTCAACAAGTATGTGAAGAATGCGAAAGTATGAGTCTGATGAAGGAAAATCCCAGACCTAACCTAGACCTAATATGAGTTATTCTCTAAAATATTGATCGAAACCAGGTTTAACCGACTGTTTCAGTGTGGTACCACATTACTGCGTGATCCAAACCAGAAAAATACCCAGGATCTGTTCAACATGTATGTGAAGAACGCGGAAATATGACCCTTATGAGGGCAAATCCCGGGCCTAACCTAGACCTAACATGCGTTATCCTCAAAGATATTGATCGAAACCAGGTTTAATCGACTGTTTCACTGTGGTACCACATCACTACCTGATCCAAACCAGAAAAATACCCAGGTTCTGTTCAACAGGTATGTGAAGAACGCGAAAATATGACCCTGAGGAGGGCAAATCCCAGACCTATACCAGTCCTAACTAGCGTTATCATCTAAGATATTGATCGAAACCAGGTTTAATCGACTGTTTCAGTGTGGTACCACATTACTACGTGATCCAAACCAGTAAAAGCACAGAATCTGGCCATCAAGTATGAGAAATTTGCGAAAGTACGAGCCTGATAAGAGCAAATCCCAGGCCTAACCTAGACCTAACATGCGTTATTCTCTAAAATATTGATCGAAACCAGGTTTAATGGACTGTTTCAGTGTGCTATCACATTACTACGTGATCCAAACCGGAAAAAACCCACGATCCGTTCAACAAGTATGTGAAGAATGCGAAAGTATGTGTCTGATGAGGACAAATCCCAGGCCTAACCTAGACAGAACATGCGTTATCCTCTAAAATATTGATCGACAGCAGGTTTAATCGACAGTTTCAGTGTGGTACCACGTTACTACGGGATCCAAACCAGAAAAAGCACAGAATCAGGCCATCAAGTATGAGAAATTTGCGAAAGTACGAGCCTGATGAGAGCAAATCCCAGACCTAACCTAGACCTAACATGAGTTATTCTCAAAAATATTGATCGACAGCAGGTTTAATCGACAGTTTCAGTGTGGTACCACATTACTACGTGATCCAAACCAGAAAAAACCCAGGATACGTTCAACAAGTATGTGAAGAATGCGAAAGTATGAGCCTGACGAGGGCAAATCCCAGACCTATCCCAGACATAACTAGCGTTATCATCTTAGGTATTCATCGAAACCAGGTTTAATGGACTGTTTCAGTGTGCTACCACATTACTACGTGATCCAATCCAGAAAAGGCACAGAATCTGGCCATCAAGTATGAGAAATTTGCGAAAGTACGAGCCTGATAAGAGCAAATCCCAGACCTAACCTAGACCTAACGTGAGTTATTCTCAAAAATATTCATCGAAAGCAGGTTTAATCGACAGTTTCAGTGTGGTGCCGCATTACTACGTGATCCAAACCAGAAAAAACCCAGGATACGTTCATCAAGTATGTGAAGAATGCGAAAGTATGTGTCTGATGAGGGAAAATCCCAGGCCTAACTTAGACCTAACATGCGTTATCCTCTAAAATAACGATCGCAACTGGGTTTCATTTACTGTTTCAGTGTGGTACCACATTACTACGTGATCCAATCCAGAAAAAGCCCTGGATCTAGCCATCAAGTATGAGAAATATGCGAAAGTAGGAGCCTGTTGAGGGCAAATCCTAGACCTAATCCAGACCTAACATGCGTTATCCTCTAAAATATTTGTCAAGACCAGGTTTAATTGAATGTTTCAGTGTGGTACCACATTACTACGTGATCCAAACCTGAAAAAACCCAGGATCCGTTCAACAAGTATGTGAAGAATGCGAAAGTATGTTTCTGATGAGGGAAAATCCCAGGCCTAACCTAGACCTAACATGCGTTACCCTCAAAAATATTGATAGAAACCAGGTTTAATCGACTATTTCAGTGTGGTATCACATTACTACATGATCCAAACCAGAAAAAGCCCAGAATCTGGCCATCAACTATGAGAAATATGCGAAAGTACGAGCCTGATGAGAGCAAATCCCAGACCTAACCAAGACCTAACATGCGTTATTCTCTAAAATATTGATCGAAACCAGGTTTAATGGACTGTTTCAGTGTGATACCACATTACTACGTGATCCAAACCAGAAAAAACCCAGGAGCCGTTCAACAAGTATGTGAAGAATGCGAAAGTATGAGTCTGATGAGGGAAAATCCCAGACCTAACCTAGACCTAACATGAGTTATTCTCTAAAATATTGATCGAAACGAGGTTTAATGGACTGTTTCAGTGTGCTATCACATTACTACGTGATCCAAACCGGAAAAAACCCACGATCCGTTCAACATGTATGTGAAGAATGCGAAAGTATGTGTCTGATGAGGACAAATCCCAGGCCTAACCTAGACAGAACATGCGTTATCCTCTAAAATATTGATCGAAACCAGGTTTAATGGACTGTTTCAGTGTGCTACCACATTACTACGTGATCCAAACCAGAAAAAACCCAGGATCCGTTCAACAAGTATGTGAAGAATGCGAAAGTATGTGTCTGATGAGGGCAAATCACAGGCCTAACCTAGACATAACATGCGTTATCCTCTAATATATTGATCGAAACCAGGTTTAATGGACTGTTTCAGTGTGCTACCACATTACTACGTGATCCAAACCAGAAAAAACCCAGGATACGTTCAACAAGTATGTGAAGAATGCGAAAGTATGAGCCTGACGAGGGCAAATCCCAGACCTATCGCAGACATAACTAGCGCTATCATCTTAGATATTGATCGAAACCAGGTTTAATGGACTGTTTCAGTGTGCTACCACATTACTACGTGATCCAATCTAGAAAAGGCACAGAATCTGGCCATCAAGTATGAGAAATTTGCGAAAGTACGAGCCTGATAAGAGCAAATCCCAGACCTAACCTAGGCCTAACATGAGTTATTCTCAAAAATATTCATCGAATGCAGGTTTAATCGACAGTTTCAGTGTGGTGCCACATTACTACGTGATCCAAACCAGAAAAAACCCAGGATACGTTCATCAAGTATGTGAAGAATGCGAAAGTATGTGTCTGATGAGGGAAAATCCCTGGCCTAACTTAGACAGAACATGCGTTATCCTCTAAAATAACGATCGCAACTGGGTTTCATTTACTGTTTCAGTGTGGTACCACATTACTACGTGATCCAATCCAGAAAAAGCCCTGGATCTAGCCATCAAGTATGAGAAATATGCGAAAGTAGGAGCCTGATGAGGGCGAATCCTAGACCTAACCCAGACCTAACATGCGTTATCCTCTAAAATATTTATCAAGACCAGGTTTAATTGAATGTTTCAGTGTGGTACCACATTACTACGTGATCCAAACCTGAAAAAACCCAGGATCCGTTCAACAAGTATGTGAAGAATGCGAAAGTATGTTTCTGATGAGGGAAAATCCCAGGCCTAACCTAGACCTAACATGCGTTACCCTCAAAAATATTGATAGAAACCAGGTTTAATCGACTATTTCAGTGTGGTACCACATTACTACGTGATCCAAACCAGAAAAAGCCCAGAATCTGGCCATCAACTATGAGAAATATGCGAAAGTACGAGCCTGATGAGAGCAAATCCCAGACCTAACCAAGACCTAACATGCGTTATTCTCTAAAATATTCATCGAAACCAGGTCTAATGGACTGTTTCAGTGTGATACCACATTACTACGTGATCCAAACCAGAAAAAACCCAGGATCCGTCCAACAAGTATGTGAAGAATGCGAAAGTATGAGTCTGATGAAGGAAAATCACAGACCTAACCTAGACCTAACATGAGTTATTCTCTAAAATATTGACCGAAACCAGGTTTAATGGACTGTTTCAGTGTGCTACCACATTACTACGTGATTCAAACCAGAAAAAACCCAGGATCTAGCCATCAAGTATGAGAAATATGCGAAAGTAGGAGCCTGATGAGGGCAAATCCTAGACCTAACCCAGACCTAACATGCGTTATCCTCTAAAATATTTATCAAGACCAGGTTTAATTGAATGTTTCAGTGTGGTACCACATTACTACGTGATCCAAACCTGAAAAAACCCAGGATCCGTTCAACAAGTATGTGAAGAATGCGAAAGTATGTTTCTGATGAGGGAAAATCCCAGGCCTAACCTAGACCTAACATGCGTTACCCTCAAAAATATTGATAGAAACCAGGTTTAATCGACTATTTCAGTGTGGTACCACATTACTACGTGATCCAAACCAGAAAAAACCCAGGATCCGTTCAACAAGTATGTGAAGAATGCGAAAGTATGTGTCTGATGAGGGCAAATCACAGGCCTAACCTAGACATAACATGCGTTATCCCCTAATATATTGATCAAAACCAGGTTTAATGGACTGTTTCAGTGTAGTACCACGTTACTACGGGATCCAAACCAGAAAAAGCACAGAATCAGGCCATCAAGTATGAGAAATTTGCGAAAGTACGAGCCTGATGAGAGCAAATCCCAGACCTAACCTAGACCTAACATGAGTTATTCTCAAAAATATTGATCGACAGCAGGTTTAATCGACAGTTTCAGTGTGGTACCACATTACTACGTGATCCAAACCAGAAAAAACCCAGGATACGTTCAACAAGTATGTGAAGAATGCGAAAGTATGAGCCTGACGAGGGCAAATCCCAGACCTATCCCAGACATAACTAGCGTTATCATCTTAGATATTGATCGAAACCAGGTTTAATGGACTGTTTCAGTGTGCTACCACATTACTACGTGATCCAATCCAGAAAAGGCACAGAATCTGGTCATCAAGTATGAGAAATTTGCGAAAGTACGAGCCTGATAAGAGCAAATCCCAGACCTAACCTAGACCTAACATGAGTTATTCTCAAAAATATTCATCGAAAGCAGGTTTAATCGACAGTTTCAGTGTGGTACCACATTACTACGTGATCCAAACCAGAAAAAACCCAGGATCCGTTCATCAAGTATGTGAAGAATGCGAAAGTATGTGTCTGATGAGGGTAAATCCCAGGCCTAACTTAGACCTAACATGCGTTATCCTCTAAAATAACGATCGCAACTGGGTTTCATTTACTGTTTCAGTGTGGTACCACATTACTACGTGATCCAATCCAGAAAAAGCCCTGGATCTAGCCATCAAGTATGAGAAATATGCGAAAGTAGGAGCCTGTTGAGGGCAAATCCTAGACCTAATCCAGACCTAACATGCGTTATCCTCTAAAATATTTGTCAAGACCAGGTTTAATTGAATGTTTCAGTGTGGTACCACATTACTACGTGATCCAAACCTGAAAAAACCCAGGATCCGTTCAACAAGTATGTGAAGAATGCGAAAGTATGTTTCTGATGAGGGAAAATCCCAGGCCTAACCTAGACCTAACATGCGTTACCCTCAAAAATATTGATAGAAACCAGGTTTAATCGACTATTTCAGTGTGGTATCACATTACTACGTGATCCAAACCAGAAAAAGCCCAGAATCTGGCCATCAACTATGAGAAATATGCGAAAGTACGAGCCTGATGAGAGCAAATCCCAGACCTAACCAAGACCTAACATGCGTTATTCTCTAAAATATTGATCGAAACCAGGTTTAATGGACTGTTTCAGTGTGATACCACATTACTACGTGATCCAAACCAGAAAAAACCCAGGAGCCGTTCAACAAGTATGTGAAGAATGCGAAAGTATGAGTCTGATGAGGGAAAATCCCAGACCTAACCTAGACCTAACATGAGTTATTCTCTAAAATATTGATCGAAACGAGGTTTAATGGACTGTTTCAGTGTGCTATCACATTACTACGTGATCCAAACCGGAAAAACCCGAGATCTGTTCAACAAGTATGTGAAAAACGCGAAAGTATGAGCCTGATGAGGGCGTATCACAGACTTATCCCAGACCTAACTTGCGTTATCCTCTAAAATATTGATCGAAACCAGGTTTAATCGACTGCTTCAGTGTGGTACCACATTACTACCTGATCCATTCCAGAAATAGCCCAGGATCTAGCCATGAAGTATGAGAAATATGCGAAAGTATGAGCCTGATGAGGGCAAATCCCAGACCTATCCCAGACCTAACTTGCGTTGTCCTCTAAGATATTTATCATGACCAGGTTTAATTGAATGTTTCAGTGTGGTACCACATTACTACGTGATGCAATCCAGAAAAAGCCCAGGATCTAGCCATCAAGTATGAGAAATATGCGAAAGAACGAGCCTGATGGGGGCAAATCCCAGACCTAACCTAGACCTAACATGAATTATTCTCTAAAATATTGATCGAAACCAGGTTTAATCGACTGTTTCAGTGTGGTACCACATTACTATGTGATCCAAACCAGAAAAAACCCAGTATCCGTTCAACAAGTATGTGAAGAATGCGAAAGTATGAGTCTGATGAGTGAAAAACCCAGGCCTGACCTAGACCTAACATGCGTTATCCTCAAAAATATTGATCGAAACCTGGTTTAATGGACTGTTTCAGTGTGGTACCACGCTACTACGTGATACAAACCAGAAAAAACCCAGGATCTGTTCATCAAGTATGTGAAAAACGCGAAAGTATGAGCCTGATGAGGGCGAATCCCAGACCTATGCCAGACCTAACTTGCGTTATCCTCTAAAATATTGATCGAAACCAGGTTTAATTGACTGTTTTAGCGTGGTACCACATTACTACGTGATACAATCCAGAAACAGCCCAGGATCTAGCCATGAAGTATGAGAGATATGCGAAAGTATGAGCCTGCTGAGGGCAAATCCTAGACCTAACCCAAGCCTAACATGCGTTACCCTCTAAAATATTTATCAAGACCAGGTTTAATTGATTGTTTCAGTGTGGTCCCACATTACAACGTGATCCAAACCAGAAAAAACCCAGGATCCGTTCAACAAGTATATGAAGAATGCGAAAGTATGAGTCTGATGAGTGAAAATCCCAGGCCTGACCTAGACCTAACATGCGTTATCCTCTAAAATATTGAGCGAAACCAGGTTTAATGGACTATTTCAGTGTGGTACCACATTACTACGTGATCCAAGCCAGAAAAAACCGAGGATCTGTTCAACAAGAATGTGAAAAACGCGAAAGTATAAGCCTGATGAGGGCAAATCCCCAGACCTATCCCAGACATAACTCGCGTAATCCTCTAAAATATTGATGGAAAGCAGGTTTAATTGTCTGTTTCAGAGTTGTACTACATTACTACGTGATCCAATGCAGAAATAGTCCAGGATCTAGCCATCAAGTATGAGAAATATGCGAAAGAATGAGCCTGATGAGAGCAAATGCCAGACCTACCCTAGACCTAACTTGCGTTATCCTCTAAAATATTGATCGAAACCCAGGTTTAATTGACTGCTTCAGTGTGGTACCACATTACTACGTGATCCAATCCAGAAATAGCCCAGGATCTAGCCATGAAGTATGAGAAATATGCGAAAGTATGAGCCTGATGAGGGCAAATCCTAGACCTAACCCAGACCTATCATGCGTTATCCTCAATAATATTGATCGAAACCAGGTTTAATTGACTGTTTCAGTGTTGTACTTAATTACTACGTGATGCAATCCAGAAAAAGCCCAGGATCTAGCCATCAAGTATGAGAAATATGCGAAAGAACGAGCCCGATGAGAGCAAATCCCAGACCTAACCTAGACCTAACATGAATTATTCTCTAAAATATTGATCGAAACCAGGTTTAATTGACTGTTTCAGTGCGGTACCACACTACTACGTGATCCAAACCAGAAAAAAACCCAGGAGGTGTTCAACAAGTACGTGAAGAATGCGAAAGTACGTGTCTGATGAGGGCATATCCCAGGCCTAACCTAGGTCTAACTTGCGTTGACCTCTAAAATATTGATGGAAACCAGGTTTAATTGACTGTTTCAGTGTTGTACTTCATTACTACGTGATGCAATCCAGAAAAAGCCCAGGATCTAGCCATCAAGTATGAGAAATATGCGAAAGAACGAGCCTGATGAGAGCAAATCCCAGACCTAACCTAGACCTAACATGAATTATTCTCTAAAATATTGATCGAAACCAGGTTTAATCGACTGCTTCAGTGTGGTACCACATTACTACGTGATCCAAACCAGAAAAAACCAAGGATCCGTTCAACAAGTATGTGAAGAATGCGAAAGTATGAGTCTGATGAGTGAAAATCCCAGGCCTAACCTAGACCTAACATGCGTTATCCTCAAAAATATTGATCGAAACCTGGTTTAATCGACTGTTTCAGTGTGGTACCACATTACTATGTGATCCAAACCAGAAAATAACCCAGGATCTGTTCAACGAGTATGTGAAGTGTGCGAAAGTATGAGTCTGATGAGGTCAAATCCCAGACCTATCCCAAACCTAACTATGCGTTATCCTCTAAAATATTGATCATAACCAGGTTTAATCGACTGCTTCAGTGTGGTACCACATTACTACGTGATCCAAACCAGAAAAAACCAAGGATCTGTTCAACAAGTATGTGAAAAACGCGAAAGTATGAGCCAGATGAGGGCGAATCCCAGACCTATGCCAGACCTAACTTGCGTTGTCCTCTAAAATATTGATCGAAACCAGGTTTAATTGACTGTTTTAGCGTGGTACCACATTACTACGTGATACAATCCAGAAACAGCCCAGGATCTAGCCATGAAGTATGAGAGATATGCGAAAGTATGAGCCTGCTGAAGGCAAATCCTAGACCTAACCCAAGCCTAACATGCGTTACCCTCAAATATATTTATCAAGACCAGGTTTAATTGATTGTTTCAATGTGGTCCCACATTACAACGTGATCCAAACCAGAAAAAACCCAGGATCCGTCCAACAAGTATGTGAAGAATGCGAAAGTATGAATCTGATGAGTGAAAATCCCAGGCCTAACCTAGACCTAACATGCGTTATCCTCAAAAATATTGATCGAAACCTGGTTTAATCGACTGTTTCAGTGTGGTACCACATTACTATGTGATCCAAACCAGAAAATAACCCAGGATCTGTTCAACGAGTATGTGAAGTGTGCGAAAGTATGAGTCTGATGAGGGCAAATCCCATACCTATCCCAGACCTAACATGCGTTATCCTCTAAAATATTTATAAAGACCAGGTTTAATTGATTGGTTCAGTGTGGACCCACATTACTACGTGATCCAAACCAGAAAAAACCCAGCACCCGTTCAACAAGTATGTGAATAATGCGAAAGTATGAGTCTGATGAGTGAAAATGCCAGGCCTGTCCTAGACCTAACATGCGTTATCCTCTAAAATATTGAGCGAAACCAGGTTTAATGGACTGTTTCAGTGTGGTACCACAATACTACGTGATCCAAGCCAGAAAAAACCGAGGATCTGTTCAACAAGTATGTGAAAAACGCGAAAGTATAAGCCTGATGAGGGCAAATCCCCAGACCTATCCCAGACATAACTCGCGTAATCCTCTAAAATATTGATGGAAACCAGGTTTAATTGTCTGTTTCAGAGTTGTACTACATTACTACGTGATCCAATGCAGAAATAGCCCAGGATCTAGCCATCAAGTATGAGAAATATGCGAAAGAATGAGCCTGATGAGAGCAAATGCCAGACCTACCCTAGACCTAACTTGCGTTATCCTCTAAAATATTGATCGAAACCCAGGTTTAATTGACTGCTTCAGTGTGGTACCACATTACTACGTGATCCAATCCAGAAATAGCCCAGGATCTAACCATGAAGTATGAGAAATATGCGAAAGTATGAGCCTGATGAGGGCAAATCCTAGACCTAACCCAGACCTATCATGCGTTATCCTCAATAATATTGATCGAAACCAGGTTTAATTGACTGTTTCAGTGTTGTACTTAATTACTACGTGATGCAATCCAGAAAAAGCCCAGGATCTAGCCATCAAGTATGAGAAATATGCGAAAGAACGAGCCCGATGAGAGCAAATCCCAGACCTAACCTAGACCTAACATGAATTATTCTCTAAAATATTGATCGAAACCAGGTTTAATTGACTGTTTCAGTGCGGTACCACACTACTACGTGATCCAAACCAGAAAAAAACCCAGGAGGTGTTCAACAAGTACGTGAAGAATGCGAAAGCACGTGTCTGATGAGGGCATATCCCAGGCCTAACCTAGGTCTAACTTGCGTTGACCTCTAAAATATTGATGGAAACCAGGTTTAATTGACTGTTTCAGTGTTGTACTTCATTACTACGTGATGCAATCCAGAAAAAGCCCAGGATCTAGCCATCAAGTATGAGAAATATGCGAAAGAACGAGCCTGATGAGAGCAAATCCCAGACCTAACCTAGACCTAACATGAATTATTCTCTAAAATATTGATCGAAACCAGGTTTAATCGACTGCTTCAGTGTGGTACCACATTACTACGTGATCCAAACCAGAAAAAACCAAGGATCCGTTCAACAAGTATGTGAAGAATGCGAAAGTATGAGTCTGATGAGTGAAAATCCCAGGCCTAACCTAGACCTAACATGCGTTATCCTCAAAAATATTGATCGAAACCTGGTTTAATCGACTGTTTCAGTGTGGTACCACATTACTATGTGATCCAAACCAGAAAATAACCCAGGATCTGTTCAACGAGTATGTGAAGTGTGCGAAAGTATGAGTCTGATGAGGTCAAATCCCAGACCTATCCCAAACCTAACTATGCGTTATCCTCTAAAATATTGATCTTAACCAGGTTTAATCGACTGCTTCAGTGTGGTACCACATTACTACGTGATCCAAACCAGAAAAAACCAAGGATCTGTTCAACAAGTATGTGAAAAACGCGAAAGTATGAGCCAGATGAGGGCGAATCCCAGACCTATGCCAGACCTAACTTGCGTTGTCCTCTAAAATATTGATCGAAACCAGGTTTAATTGACTGTTTTAGCGTGGTACCACATTACTACGTGATACAATCCAGAAACAGCCCAGGATCTAGCCATGAAGTATGAGAGATATGCGAAAGTATGAGCCTGCTGAAGGCAAATCCTAGACCTAACCCAAGCCTAACATGCGTTACCCTCAAATATATTTATCAAGACCAGGTTTAATTGATTGTTTCAATGTGGTCCCACATTACAACGTGATCCAAACCAGAAAAAACCCAGGATCCGTCCAACAAGTATGTGAAGAATGCGAAAGTATGAATCTGATGAGTGAAAATCCCAGGCCTAACCTAGACCTAACATGCGTTATCCTCAAAAATATTGATCGAAACCTGGTTTAATCGACTGTTTCAGTGTGGTACCACATTACTATGTGATCCAAACCAGAAAATAACCCAGGATCTGTTCAACGAGTATGTGAAGTGTGCGAAAGTATGAGTCTGATGAGGGCAAATCCCATACCTATCCCAGACCTAACATGCGTTATCCTCTAAAATATTTATAAAGACCAGGTTTAATTGATTGGTTCAGTGTGGACCCACATTACTACGTGATCCAAACCAGAAAAAACCCAGCACCCGTTCAACAAGTATGTGAATAATGCGAAAGTATGAGTCTGATGAGTGAAAATGCCAGGCCTGTCCTAGACCTAACATGCGTTATCCTCTAAAATATTGAGCGAAACCAGGTTTAATGGACTGTTTCAGTGTGGTACCACATTACTACGTGATCCAAGCCAGAAAAAACCGAGGATCTGTTCAACAAGTATGTGAAAAACGCGAAAGTATAAGCCTGATGAGGGCAAATCCCCAGACCTATCCCAGACATAACTCGCGTAATCCTCTAAAATATTGATGGAAACCAGGTTTAATTGTCTGTTTCAGTGTTGTACTACATTACTACGTGATCCAATCCAGAAATAGCCCAGGATCTAGCCATCAAGTATGAGAAATATGCGAAAGAATGAGCCTGATGAGAGCAAATCCCAGACCTACCCTAGACCTAACTTGCGTTATCCTCTAAAATATTGATCGAAACCAGGTTTAATTGACTGCTTCAGTGTGGTACCACATTACTACGTGATCCAATCCAGAAATAGCCCAGGATCTAGCCATGAAGTATGAGAAATATGCGAAAGTATGAGCCTGATGAGGGCAAATCCTAGACCTAACCCAGACCTATCATGCGTTATCCTCAATAATATTGATCGAAACCAGGTTTAATGGACTGTTTCAGTGTGGTACCACATTACTACGTGATCTAATCCAGAAATAGCCTAGGATCTAGCCATGAAGTATTAGAAATATGCGAAAGTATGAGTCTGATGAGGGCAAAT
Source organism: Colletes latitarsis (assembly GCF_051014445.1). Taxonomy (NCBI): domain Eukaryota; kingdom Metazoa; phylum Arthropoda; class Insecta; order Hymenoptera; family Colletidae; genus Colletes; species Colletes latitarsis. Next base: position 28,465,333 of record NW_027488367.1, on the reverse strand, counting down.
CCCAGACCTATCCCAGACCTAACTTGCGTTATCCTCTAAAATATTGATCGAAACCAGGTTTAATTGACTGTTTCAGTGCGGTACCACACTACTACGTGATCCAAACCAGAAAAAAACCCAGGAGCTGTTCAACAAGTACGTGAAGAATGCGAAAGTATGTGTCTGATGAGGGCTAATCCCAGACCTAACCTAGACCTAGCATGCGTTATCTTCTAAAATATTGATCGAAAGCAGGTTTAATGGTCTGTTTCCGTGTGGTACCACATTACTACGTGATCCAATCTAGAAAAAGCCCAGGATCTAGCCATCAAGTATGAGAAATATGCGAAAGTACGAGCCTGATGAGAGCAAATCCCAGACCTAACCTGGACCTAACATGCGTTATGCTCAAACGTATTGATCGAAACCAGGTTTAATCGACTGTTTCAGTGTGGTACCACACTACTACGTGATCCAAACCGGAACAAAACCCAGGATCTGTTCAACAAGTATGTGAAGTATGCGAAAACATAAGTCTGATGAGGGCAAATCCCAGGCCTAACCCAGACCTAACTAGCGTTGTCCTCTAAAATATTGTTGGAAACCAGGTTTAATTGAATGTTTCAGTGTGGTACCACATTACTACGTGATCCAATCCAGAAAAAACCCAGGATCCGTTCAACAAGTATGTGAAGAATGCGAAAGTATGAGTCTGATGAGTGAAAATCCCAGACCTAACATGCGTTATCCTCAAAAATATTGATCGAAACCTGGTTTAATCGACTGTTTCAGTGTGGTACCACATTACTATGTGATCCAAACCAGAAAAGAACACAGGATCTGTTCAACGAGTATGTGAAGAAAGCGAACGTATGAGTCTGATGAGGGCTAATCCCAGACCTATCCCAGACCTAACTTGCGTTGTCCTCTAAAATATTGATGGAAACCAGGTTTAATTGATTGTTTCAGTGTGGTCCCACATTACTACGTGATCCAAACCAGATGAAACCCAGGATCTGTTCAACATGTATGACAAATATGCGAAAGAATGAGCCTGATGAGAGCAAACCCCAGACCTAACCTAGACCTAACATGAATTATTCTCTAAAATATTGATCGAAACCAGGTTTAATTGACTGTTTCAGTGTGGTCCCACATTACTACGTGATCCAAACCAGAAAAAACCCAGGATCCGTTCAACAAGTATGTGAAGAAAGCGAAAGTATGAGTCTGATGAGGTCAAATCCCAGACCGATCCCAGACTTAACTTGCGTTATCCTCTAAGATATTGATCGAAACCAGGTTTAATCGTCTGTTTCAGTGTGATACCACATTACTACGTGATCCAAACCAGAAAAAACCCAGGATCAGATCCACAAGTATGAGAAGAATGCGAAAGTATGAGTCTGATGAGTGAAAATCCCAGGGCTAACCTAGACCTTACATGCGTTATCCTCTAAAATATTCATCCAAACCAGGTTTAATGGACTGTTTCAGTGTGGTACCACACTACTACGTGATACAAACCAGAAAAAACCCAGGATCTGTTCAACAAGTATGTGAAAAACGCGAAAGTATGAGCCTGATGAGGGCGAATCCCAGACCTATGCCAGACCTAACTTGCGTTATCCTCTAAAATATTGATCGAAACCAGGTTTTATTGACTGTCTCAGCGTGGTACCACATTACTACGTGACACAATCCAGAAACAGCCCAGGATCTAGCCATGAAGTATGAGAGATATGCGAAAGTATGAGCCTGCTGATGGCAAATCCTAGACCTAACCCAAGCCTAACATGCGTCATCCTCTAAAATATTTATCAAGACCAGGTTTAATTGATTGTTTCAGTGTGGTCCCACATTACAACGTGATCCAAACCAGAAAAAACCCAGGATCCGTTCAACAAGTATGTGAAGAATGCGAAAGTATGAGTCTGATGTGTGAAAATCCCAGGCCTAACCTAGACCTAACATGCGTTATCCTCAAAAATATTGATCGAAACCTGGTTTAATCGACTGTTTCAGTGTGGTACCACATTACTATGCGATCCAAACCAGAAAATAACCCAGCATCCGTTCAACAAGTATGTGAAGAATGCGAAAGTATGAGTCTGATGAGTGAAAATCCCAGGCCTGACCTAGACCTAACATGCGTTGTCCTCTAAGATATTGATGGAAACCAGGTTTAATTGACTGTTTCAGTGTTGTACTTCATTACTACGTGATGCAATCCAGAAAAAGCCCAGGATCTAGCCATCAAGTATGAGAAATATGCGAAAGAACGAGCCTGATGAGAGCAAATCCCAGACCTAACCTAGACCTAACATGAATTATTCTCTAAAATATTGATCGAAACCAGGTTTAATCGTCTGTTTCAGTGTGATACCACATTACTACGTAATCCAAACCAGAAAAAAACCAGGATCAGTTCCACAAGTATGAGAAGAATGCGAAAGTATGAGTCTGATGAGTGAAAATCCAAGGGCTAACCTAGACCTTACATGCGTTATCCTCTAAAATATTCATCCAAACCAGGTTTAATGGACTGTTTCAGTGCGGTACCACACTACTACGTGATACAAACCAGAAAAAACCCAGGATCTGTTCAACAAGTATGTGAAAAACGCGAAAGTATGAGCCTGATGAGGGCAAATCCCAGACCTAACCCAAACCTAACATGCGTTATCCTCTAAACTATTTATCAAGACCAGGTTTAATTGAATGTTTCAGTGTGATACCACTTTACTACGTGATCCAAAGCAGAAAAAACCCTCGATCAGGTCAACATGTTTGTTAAAACTGCGAAAGTATGACCCTGATGAGGGCAAATCCCAGGCCTAACCTAGACCTAACTTGCGTTATCCTCTAAAATATTGATCGAAACCAGGTTTAATTCGCTGTTTCAGCGTGGTACCACATTACTACGTCATACAATCCAGAAACAGCCCAGGATCTAGCCATCAAGTATGAGAAATATGCGAAAGAATGAGCCTGATGAGAGCAAATCCCAGACCTAACCTAGACCTAACATGAATTATTCTCTAAAATATTGAAAAAGCCAGGTTTAATCGACTGTTTCAGTGTGGTACCACATTACAATGTGATCCAAACCAGAAAATAACCCAGGATCTGTTCAACGAGTATGTGAAGTGTGCGAAAGTATGAGTCTGATGAGTGAAAATCCCAGGCCTAACCTAGGTCTAACTTGCGTTGACCTCTAAAATATTGATGGAAACCAGGTTTAATCGACTGTTTCAGTGTGGTACCACATTACTATGTGATCCAAACCAGAAAATAACCCAGGATCTGTTCAACGAGTATGTGAAGTGTGCGAAAGTATGAGTCTGATGAGGTCAAATCCCAGACCTATCCCAAACCTAACTATGCGTTATCCTCTAAAATATTGATCATAACCAGGTTTAATCGACTGCTTCAGTGTGGTACCACATTACTACGTGATCCAAACCAGAAAAAACCAAGGACCCGTTCAACAAGTATGTGAAGAATGCGAAAGTATGAGTCTGAAGAGTGAATATCCCAGGCCTAACCTAGACCTAACATGCATTGTCCTCAAAAATATTGATCGAAACCTGGTTAAATCGACTGTTTCAGTGTGGTACCACATTACTATGTGATCCAAACCAGAAAATAACCCAGGATCTGTTCAACGAGTATGTGAAGTGTGCGAAAGTATGAGTCTGATGAGGGCAAATCCCAGACCTATCCCAGACCTAACATGCGTTATCCTCTAAAATATTTATCAAGACCAGGTTTAATTGATTGTTTCAGTGTGGACCCACATTACTACGTGATCCAAACCAGAAAAACCCAGGATCCGTTCAACAAGTATGTGAAGAATGCGAAAGTATGAGTCTGATGAATGAAAATCCCAGGCCTAACCTAGACCTAACATGCGTTATCCTCAAAAATATTGATCCAAACCTGGTTTAATCGGCTGTTTCAGTGTGGTACCACATTACTATGTGATCCAAACCAGAAAATAACCCAGGATCTGTTCAACGAGTATGTGAAGTGTGCGAAAGTAAGAGTCTGATGAGGGCAAATCCCAGACCTATCCCAGACCTAACTTGCGTTGTCCTCTAAAATATTGATGGAAACCAGGTTTAATTGACTGTTTCAGTGTGGTACCACACTACTACGGGAGCCAAACCAGAAAAAACCCAGGATCTGTTCAACAAGTATGTGAAGTGTGCGAAAGTATGAGTCTGATGAGGTCAAATCCCAGACCAATCCCAGACCTAAGATGCGTTATCCTCTGAAATATTTATCCAGACCAGGTTTCATTGAGTGTTTCAGTGTGGTACCACTTTACTACGTGATCCAATCCAGAAATAGCCCAGGATCTAGCCATGAAGTATGAGAAATATGCGAAAGTAAGAGCCTGATGAGGGCAAATCCTAGACCTATCCCAGACCTAACTTGCGTTATCCTCTAAAATATTGATCGAAACCAGGTTTAATTGACTGTTTCAGCGTGGTAGCACATTACTACGCGATACAATGCAGAAACAGCCCAGGATCTAGCCATGAAGTATGAGAAATATGCGAAAGTATGAGCCTGATGAGGGCAAATCCTAGACGTAACTCAGACCTAACATGCGTTATCCTCTAAAATATTTATCAAGACCAGGTTTAATTGAATGTTTCAGTGTGGTACCATACTACTACGGGATCCAAACCAGAAAAAACCCAGGATCTGTTCAACAAATATGTGAAAAACGCGAAACTGTGAGCCCGATGAGGGCAAAACTTAGACCTAACCCAGACCTAAGATGCGTTGTCCTCTAAAATATTTATCCAGACCTGGTTTCATTGAATGTTTCAGTGTGGTACCACTTTACTACGTGATCCAAACCAGAAAATAACGCAGGATCTGTTCAACGAGTATGTGAAGTGTGCGAAAGTATGAGTCTGATGAGGGCAAATCCCAGACCTATCCCAGACCTAACATGCGTTATCCTCTAACATATTTATCAAGACCAGGTTTAATTGATTGTTTCAGTGTGGACCCACATTACTACGTGATCCAAACCAGAAAAAACCCAGGATCCGTTCAACAAGTATGTGAAGAATGCGAAAGTATGAGTCTGATGAGTGAAAATCCCAGGACTGACCTAGACCTAACATGCGTTATCCTCTAAAATATTGAGCGAAACCAGGTTTAATTGACTGTTTCGGCGTGGTACCACATTACTACGTGATACAATGCAGAAACAGCCCAGGATCTAGCCATGAAGTATGAGAAATATGCGAAAGTATGAGCCTGATGAGGGCAAATCCTAGACGTAACCCAGACCTAACATTCGTTATCCTCTAAAATATTTATCTTGACCAGGTTTAATTGAAAGTTCAGTGTGGTACCACATTACTACGTGATCCAAACCAGAAGAAACCCAGGATCCGTTCAACAAGTATGTGAAGAATGCGAATGTATGAGTCTGATCAGTGAAAATCTCAGGCCTTACCTAGACCTAACATGCGTTATCCTCTAAAATATTGAGCGAAACCAGGTTTAATTGACTGTTTCGGCGTGGTACCACATTACTACGTGATACAATGCAGAAACAGCCCAGGATCTAGCCATGAAGTATGAGAAATATGCGAAAGTATGAGTCTGATGAGGGCTAATCCCAGACCTATCCCAGACCTAACATGCGTTATCCTCAAAAATATTGATCGAAACCAGGTTTAATCGACTGTTTCAGTGTGGTACCACATTACTACGTGATCCAAACTAGAAAAAAACCCAGGACCTCGTCAACGAGTATGTGAAGTGTGCGAAAGTATGAGTCTGATGAGGGCTAATCCCAGACCTATCCCAGACCTAACATGCGTTATCCTCTAAAATATTTATCTTGACCAGGTTTAATTGAAAGTTCAGTGTGGTACCACATTACTACGTGATCCAAACCAGAAGAAACCCAGGATCCGTTCAACAAGTATGTGAAGAATGCGAATGTATGAGTCTGATCAGTGAAAATCTCAGGCCTTACCTAGACCTAACATGCGTTATCCTCTAAAATATTGAGCGAAACCAGGTTTAATTGACTGTTTCGGCGTGGTACCACATTACTACGTGATACAATGCAGAAACAGCCCAGGATCTAGCCATGAAGTATGAGAAATATGCGAAAGTATGAGTCTGATGAGGGCTAATCCCAGACCTATCCCAGACCTAACATGCGTTATCCTCAAAAATATTGATCGAAACCAGGTTTAATCGACTGTTTCAGTGTGGTACCACATTACTACGTGATCCAAACTAGAAAAAAACCCAGGACCTCGTCAACGAGTATGTGAAGTGTGCGAAAGTATGAGTCTGATTAGGGCTAATCCCAGACCTATCCCAGTCCTAACATGCGTTATCCTCTAAAATATTTATCAAGACCTGGTTTAATTGAATGTTTCAGTGTGGTACCACATTACTACGTGATCCAAACCACAAAAAACCCAGGATCTGTTCGACAAGTATGTGAAAAACGCGAAACTGTGAGCCTGATGAGGGCAAATCTTAGAACTAACCTTGACCTAACGTGCGTTATCCTCTAAAATTTTTATCCAGACCAGGTTTCATTGAATGTTTCAGTGTGGTACCACTTTACTACGTGATCCAATCCAGAAATAGCCCAGGATCTAGCCATGAAGTATGAGAAATATGCGAAAGTATGAGCCTGATGAGGGCAAATCCTAGACCTAACCCAAACCTAACATGCGTTATTCTCTAAAATATTTATCAAGACCAGGTTTAATGGACTGTTTCAGTGTGGTACCGCACTACTTCGTGATCGAAACCAGAAAAAACCCAGGATCTGTTCAACAAGTACGTGAAAAACTCGAAACTGTGAGCCTGATGAGGGCAAATCCCAGACCTAACCTAGACCTAACATGCGTTATCCTCTAAAATATTGATCCAAACCAGGTTTAATGGACTGTTTCAGTGTGGTACCACACTACTACGTGATCCATACCGGAAAAAAACCCAGGATCTGCTCAACAAGTATGTGAAAAACGCGAAAGTATGAGCCTGATGAGGGCGAATCCCAGACCTATGCCAGACCTAACATGCGTTGTCCTCTATAATATTGATCAAAACCAGGTTTAATCGACTGTTTCAGTGTGGTACCACATTACTACGTGATCCAAACCAGAAAAAACCCAGGATCAGTTCAACGAGTATGTGAAGTGTGCGAAAGTATGAGTCTGATGAGGTCAAATCCCAGACCTATCCCAAACCTAACTATGCGTTATCCTCTAAAATATTGATCAAAACCAGGTTTAATCGACTGTTTCAGTGTGGTACCACATTACTACGTGATCCAAACCAGAAAATAACCCAGGATCTGTTCAACGAGTATGTGAAGTGTGCCAAAGTATGAGTCTGATGAGGTCAAATCCCAGACCAATCCCAGACTTAACTCGCGTTATCCCCTAAGATATTGATCGAAACCAGGTTTAATCGACTGTTTCAGTGTGGTACCACATTACTACGTGATCCAAACCAGAAAATAACCCAGGATCTGTTCAACGAGTATGTGAAGTGTGCCAAAGTATGAGTCTGATGAGTGAAAATCCCAGGCCTAACCTAGACCTAACATGCGTTATCCTCAAAAATAATGATCGAAACCTGGTTTAATCGACTGTTTCAGTGTGGTACCACATTACTACCTGATCCAAACCAGAAAAAACCGAGGATCCGTTCAACAAGTATGTGAAGAATGCGAAAGTATGAGTCTGATGAGTGAAAATCCCAGGCCTAACCTAGACCTAACATGCGTTATCCTCAAAAATATTGATCGAAACCTGGTTTAATCGACTGTTTCAGTGTGGTACCACATTACTACGTGATCCAAACCAGAAAAAACCCAGGATCAGTTCAACAAGTATGTGAAGTATGCGAAAGTATGAGTCTCATGAGCGAAAATCCCAGACCTAACCTAGACCTAACATGCGTTATCCTCTAAAATATTTATCAAGACCAGGTTCAATTGAATGTTTCAGTGTGGTACCACATTACTACCTGAACCAAACCAGAAAAAACCCAGGATCCGCCGAACAAGTAGGTGAAGTATGCGAAAGTATGAGTCTCATGAGCGAAAATCCCAGACCTAACCTAGACCTAACATGCGTTATCCTCTAAAATATTGATCCAAACCAGGTTTAATGGACTGTTTCAGTGTGGTACCACACTACTACGTGATCCAAACCGGAAAAAAACCCAGGATCTGCTCAACAAGTATGTGAAAAACGCGAAAGTATGAGCCTGATGAGGGCAAATCCCAGACCAATCCCAGACCTAACTGGCGTTGTCCTCTAAGATATTGATGGAAACCAGGTTTAATTGACTGTTTCAATGTTGTACTTCATTAGTACGTGATGCAATCCAGAAAAAGCCCAGGATCTAGCCATCAAGTATGAGAAATATGCGAAAGAACGAGCCTGATGAGAGCAAATCCCAGACCTAACCTAGACCTAACATGAATTATTCTCTAAAATATTAATCGAAACCAGGTTTAATTGACTGTTTCAGTGTGGTCCCACATTACTACGTGATCCAAACCAGAAAAAACCCAGGATCCGTTCAACAAGTATGTGAAGAATGCGAAAGTATGAGTCTGATGAGTGAAAATCCCAGGCCTAACCTAGACCTAACATGCGTTATCCTCTAAGATATTAATCGAAACCAGGTTTAATCGACTGTTTCAGAGTGGTACCACATTACTACGTGACCCAAACCAGAAAAAACCCAGGATCAGTTCAGCAAGTATGAGAAGAATGCGAAAGTATGAGTCTGATGAGTGAAAATCCCAGGGCTAACCTAGACCTAACATGCGTTATCCTCTAAAATATTGATCCAAACCAGGTTTAATGGACTGTTTCAGTGTGGTACCACACTACTACGTGATACAAACCAGAAAAAACCCAGGATCTGTTCAACAAGTATGTGAAAAACGCGAAAGTATGAGCCTGATGAGGGCGAATCCCAGACCTATGCAAGACCTAACATGCGTTGTCCTCTAAGATATTGATGGAAACCAGGTTTAATTGACTGTTTCAGTGTTGTACTTCATTACTACGTGATGCAATCCAGAAAAAGCCCAGGATCTAGCCATCAAGTATGAGAAATATGCGAAAGAATGAGCCTGATGAGAGCAAATCCCAGACCTAACCTAGACCTAACATGAAATATTCTCTAAAATATTGATCGAAACCAGGTTTAATTGACTGTTGCAGTGTTGTACTTCATTACTACATGATGCAATCCAGAAAAAGCCCAGGATCTAGCCATCAAGTATGAGAAATATGCGAAAGAATGAGCCTGATGAGGGCAAATCCTAGACCTAACACAGACCTAACATGCGTTATCCACTAAAATGTTTATCAAGACCAGGTTTAATGGTCTGTTTCAGTGTAGTATCCCACTACTACGTGACCCAAACCAGAAAAAACCCAGGATCTGTTCAACAAGTATGTAAAAAACGCGAAAGTATCAGCCTGATGAGGGCAAATCCCGGACCTATCCCAGACCTAACTTGCGTTATCCTCTAAAATATTGATCGAAACCAGGTTTAATTGAATGTTTCAGTGTGGTACCACATTACTACGTGATCCAAACCAGTAAAAACCCTGGATCCGTTCTACAAGTATGTGAAGAATGCGAAAGTATGAGATAGATGAGTGAAAATCCCAGGCCTGACCTAGACCTAACATGCGTTATCCTCTAAAATATTGAGCGAAACTAGGTTTAATGGACTGTTTCAGTGTGGTACCACACTACTTTGGGATCCAAACCAGAAAAAACCCAGGATCTGTTCAACAAGTATGTGAAAAACGCGAAAGTATGAGCCTGATGAGGGCAAATCCCAGAACTATCCCAGACCTAACTTGCGTTGTCCTCTAAAATATTGATGGAAACCAGGTTTAATTGACTGTTTCAGTGTTGTACTTCATTGCCACGTGATGCAATCGAGGAAAAGCCCAGGATCTAGCCATCAAGTATGAGAAATATGCGAAAGAATGAGCCTGATGAGAGCAAATCCCAGACCTAACCTAGACCTAACATGCGTTATCCTCTAAAATATTTATCAAGACCAGGTTTAATTGAATGTTTCAGTGTGGTACCACTTTACAACGTGATCCAAAGCAGAGAAAACCCTCGATCAGGTCAACATGTATGATAAAACTTCGAAAGTATGACCCTGATGAGGGCCAATCCCAGGCCTAACCTAGACCTAACTTGCGTTATCCTCTAAAATATTGATCGAAACCAGGTGAATTGACTGTTTCAGTGTTGTACTTCATTACTACGTGATGCAATCCAGAAAAAGCCCAGGATCTAGCCATCAAGTATGAGAAATATGCGAAAGAATGAGCCTGATGAGGGCAAATCCAAGACCTAACCCAGACCTAACATGCGTTATCCACTAAACTGTTTATCAAGACCAGGTTTAACTGAATGTTTCAGTGTAGTATCACACTACTACGTGACCCAAACCAGAAAAAACCCAGGATCTGTTCAACAAGTATGTGAAAAACGCGAAAGTATGAGCCTGATGAGGTCAAATCCCAGACCAATCCCAGACTTAACTCGCGTTATCCCCTAAGATATTGATCGAAACCAGGTTTAATCGACTGTTTCAGTGTGGTACCACATTACTACGTGATCCAAACCAGAAAATAACCCAGGATCTGTTCAACGAGTATGTGAAGTGTGCCAAAGTATGAGTCTGATGAGTGAAAATCCCAGGCCTAACCTAGACCTAACATGCGTTGTCCTCAAAAATAATGATCGAAACCTGGTTTAATCGACTGTTTCAGTGTGGTACCACATTACTACCTGATCCAAACCAGAAAAAACCGAGGATCCGTTCAACAAGTATGTGAAGAATGCGAAAGTATGAGTCTGATGAGTGAAAATCCCAGGCCTAACCTAGACCTAACATGCGTTATCCTCAAAAATATTGATCGAAACCTGGTTTAATCGACTGTTTCAGTGTGGTACCACATTACTATGTGATCCAAACCAGAAAATAACCCAGGATCTGTTCAACGAGTATGTGAAGTGTGCGAAAGTATGAGTCTGATGAGGGCAAATCCCAGACCTATTCCAGACCTAACATGCGTTATCCTCTAAAATATTGATCGAAACCTGGTTTAATCGACTGTTTCAGTGTGGTACCACATTACTACGTGATCCAAACCAGAAAAAACCCAGGATCAGTTCAACAAGTATGTGAAGTATGCGAAAGTATGAGTCTCATGAGCGAAAATCCCAGACGTAACCTAGACCTAACATGCGTTATCCTCTAAAATATTGATCCAAACCAGGTTTAATGGACTGTTTCAGTGTGGTACCACACTACTACGTGATACAAACCAGAAAAAACCCAGGATCTGTTCAACAAGTATGTGAAAAACGCGAAAGTATGAGCCTGATGAGGGCGAATCCCAGACCTATGCCAGACCTAACTTGCGTTATCCTCTAAAATATTGATCGAAACCAGGTTTAATTGACTGTTTCAGCGTTGTACCACATTACTACGTGATACAAACCAGAAACAGCCGAGGATCTAGCCATGAAGTATGAGAAATATGCGAAAGTATGAGCCTGCTGAGGGCAAATCCTGGACCTAACCCAAACCTAACATGCGTTATCCTCTAAAATATTTATCAAGACCAGGTTCAATTGAATGTTTCAGTGTGGTACCACATTACTACCTGAACCAAACCAGAAAAAACCCAGGATCCGCCGAACAAGTAGGTGAAGTATGCGAAAGTATGAGTCTCATGAGCGAAAATCCCAGACCTAACCTAGACCTAACATGCGTTATGCTCTAAAATATTGATCCAAACCAGGTTTAATGGACTGTTTCAGTGTGGTACCACACTACTACGTGATCCAAACCGGAAAAAAACCCAGGATCTGCTCAGCAAGTATGTGAAAAACGCGAAAGTATGAGCCTGATGAGGGCAAATCCCAGACCAATCCCAGACCTAACTGGCGTTGTCCTCTAAGATATTGATGGAAACCAGGTTTAATTGACTGTTTCAATGTTGTACTTCATTACTACGTGATGCAATCCAGAAAAAGCCCAGGATCTAGCCATCAAGTATGAGAAATATGCGAAAGAACGAGCCTGATGAGAGCAAATCCCAGACCTAACCTAGACCTAACATGAATTATTCTCTAAAATATTGATCGAAACCAGGTTTAATTGACTGTTTCAGTGTGGTCCCACATTACTACGTGATCCAAACCAGAAAAAACCCAGGATCCGTTCAACAAGTATGTAAAGAATGCGAAAGTATGAGTCTGATGAGTGAAAATCCCAGGCCTAACCTAGACCTAACATGCGTTATCCTCTAAGATATTAATCGAAACCAGGTTTAATCGACTGTTTCAGTGTGGTACCACATTACTACGTGACCCAAACCAGAAAAAACCCAGGATCAGTTCAGCAAGTATGAGAAGAATGCGAAAGTATGAGTCTGATGAGTGAAAATCCCAGGGCTAACCTAGACCTAACATGCGTTATCCTCTAAAATATTGATCCAAACCAGGTTTAATGGACTGTTTCAGTGTGGTACCACACTACTACGTGATACAAACCAGAAAAAACCCAGGATCTGTTCAACAAGTATGAGAAATATGCGAAAGAATGAGCCTGATGAGAGCAAATCCCAGACCTAACCTAGACCTAACATGAATTATTCTCTAAAATATTGATCGAAACCAGGTTTAATTGACTGTTGCAGTGTTGTACTTCATTACTACATGATGCAATCCAGAAAAAGCCCAGGATCTAGCCATCAAGTATGAGAAATATGCGAAAGAATGAGCCTGATGAAGGCAAATCCTAGACCTAACACAGACCTAACATGCGTTATCCACTAAAATGTTTATCAAGACCAGGTTTAATGGTCTGTTGCAGTGTAGTATCCCACTACTACGTGACCCAAACCAGAAAAAACCCAGGATCAGTTCAACAAGTATGTAAAAAACGCGAAAGTATGAGCCTGATGAGGGCAAATCCCGGACCTATCCCAGACCTAACTTGCGTTATCCTCTAAAATATTGATCGAAACCAGGTTTAATTGAATGTTTCAGTGTGGTACCACATTACTACGTGATCCAAACCAGTAAAAACCCTGGATCCGTTCTACAAGTATGTGAAGAATGCGAAAGAATGAGCCTGATGAGAGCAAATCCCAGACCTAACCTAGACCTAACATGCGTTATCCTCTAAAATATTTATCAAGACCAGGTTTAATTGAATGTTTCAGTGTGGTACCACTTTACAACGTGATCCAAAGCAGAGAAAACCCTCGATCAGGTCAACATGTATGATAAAACTTCGAAAGTATGACCCTGATGAGGGCCAATCCCAGGCCTAACCTAGACCTAACTTGCGTTATCCTCTAAAATATTGATCGAAACCAGGTTTAATTGACTGTTTCAGTGTTGTACTTCATTACTACGTGATGCAATCCAGAAAAAGCCCAGGATCTAGCCATCAAGTATGAGAAATATGCGAAAGAATGAGCCTGATGAGGGCAAATCCAAGACCTAACCCAGACCTAACATGCGTTATCCACTAAAATGTTTATCAAGACCAGGTTTAACGGAATGTTTCAGTGTAGTATCACACTACTACGTGACCCAAACCAGAAAAAACCCAGGATCTGTTCAACAAGTATGTGAAAAACGCGAAAGTATGAGCCTGATGAGGGCAAATCCCGGACCTATCCCAGACCTAACTTGCGTTATCCTCTAAAATATTGATCGAAACCAGGTTTAATTGAATGTTTCAGTGTGGTACCACATTACTACGTGATCCAAACCAGTAAAAACCCAGGATCCGTTCTACAAGTATGTGAAGATTGCGAAAGTATGAGTCTGATGAGTGAAAATCCCAGGCCTAACCTAGACCTAACATGCGTTATCCTGAAAAATATTGATCGAAACCTGGTTTAATCGACTGTTTCAGTGTGGTACCACATTACTATGTGATCCAAACCAGAAAATAACCGAGGATCTGTTCAACGAGTATGTGAAGTGTGCGAAAGTATGAGTCTGATGAGGGCAAATCCCAGACCTATCCCAGACCTAACATGCGTTATCCTCTAAAATATTTATCAAGACCAGGTTTAATCGATTGTTTCAGTGTGGACCCACATTACTACGTGATCCAAACCAGAAAAAACCCAGGATCCGTTCAACAAGTATGTGAAGAATGCGAAGGTATGAGTCTGATAAGTGAAAATGCCAGGCCTGACCTAGACCTAACATGCGTTATCCTCTAAAATATTGAGCGAAACCAGGTTTAATGGACTGTTTCAGTGTGGTACCACACTACTATGGGATCCAAACCAGAAAAAACCCAGGATCTGTTCAACAAGTATGTGAAAAACGCGAAAGTATGAGCCTGATGTGGGCAAATCCCAGACCTATCCCAGACCTAACTTGCGTTGTCCTCTAAAATATTGATGGAAACCAGGTTTAATTGACTGTTTCAGTGTTGTACTTCATTACTACGCGATGCAATCCAGAAAAAGCCCAGGATCTAGCCATCAAGTATGAGAAATATGCGAAAGAATGAGCCTGATGAGAGCAAATCCCAGACCTAACCTAGACCTAACATGGATTATTCTCTAAAATATTGGTGGAAACCTTGTTTAATTGACTGTTTCAGTGTGGAACCACATTACTACGTGATCCAAACCAGAAAAAACCCAGGATCAGTTCAACAAGTATGTGAAGAATGCGAAAGTATGAGTCTGATGAGTGAAAACCCCAGGCCTAACCTAGACCTAACATGCGTTGTCCTCAAAAATATTGATCGAAACCTGGTTTAATCGACTGTTTCAGTGTGGTACCACATTACTATGTGATCCAAACCAGAAAATTACCCGGGATCTGTTCAACAAGTATGTGAAGTGTGCGAAAGTATGAGCCTGATGAGGGCAAATCCTAGACCTAACCCAAACCTAACATGCGTTACCCTCTAAAATATTTATCAAGACCAGGTTTCATCGATTGTTTCAGTGTGGACCCACATTACTACGTGATCCAAACCAGAAAAAACCCAGGATCCGTTCAACAAGTATGTGAAGAATGCGAAGGTATGAGTCTGATGAGTGAAAATCCCAGACCTAACCCAGACCTAACATGCGTTATCCTCAAAAATATTGATCGAAACCTGGTTTAATCGACTGTTTCAGTGTGGTCCCACATTACTACGTGACCCAAACCAGAAAAAACCCAGGATCCGTTCAACAAGTATGTGAAGAATGCGAAAGTATGAGTCTGATGAGTGAAAAAACCAGGCCTGATCTAGACCTAACATGCGTTATCCTCTAAAATATTGAGCGAAACCAGGTGTGATGGACTGTTTCAGTGTAGTACCACACTACTACGGGATCCAAACCAGAAAAAACCCAGGATCTGTTCAACTAGTATGCGAAAAACGCGAAAGTATGAGCCTGATGAGGGCAAATCCCAGACCTATCCCAGACCTAACATGCGTTATCCACTAAAATGTTTATCAAGACCAGGTTTAACTGAATGTTTCAGTGTAGTATCACACTACTACGTGACCCAAACCAGAAAATAACCCAGGATCTGTTCAACGAGTATGTGAAGTGTGCCAAAGTATGAGTCTGATGAGTGAAAATCCCAGGCCTAACCTAGACCTAACATGCGTTGTCCTCAAAAATAATGATCGAAACCTGGTTTAATCGACTGTTTCAGTGTGGTACCACATTACTACCTGATCCAAACCAGAAAAAACCGAGGATCCGTTCAACAAGTATGTGAAGAATGCGAAAGTATGAGTCTGATGAGTGAAAATCCCAGGCCTAACCTAGACCTAACATGCGTTATCCTCAAAAATATTGATCGAAACCTGGTTTAATCGACTGTTTCAGTGTGGTACCACATTACTATGTGATCCAAACCAGAAAATAACCCAGGATCTGTTCAACGAGTATGTGAAGTGTGCGAAAGTATGAGTCTGATGAGGGCAAATCCCAGACCTATTCCAGACCTAACATGCGTTATCCTCTAAAATATTGATCGAAACCTGGTTTAATCGACTGTTTCAGTGTGGTACCACATTACTACGTGATCCAAACCAGAAAAAACCCAGGATCAGTTCAACAAGTATGTGAAGTATGCGAAAGTATGAGTCTCATGAGCGAAAATCCCAGACCTAACCTAGACCTAACATGCGTTATCCTCTAAAATATTGATCCAAACCAGGTTTAATGGACTGTTTCAGTGTGGTACCACACTACTACGTGATACAAACCAGAAAAAACCCAGGATCTGTTCAACAAGTATGTGAAAAACGCGAAAGTATGAGCCTGATGAGGGCGAATCCCAGACCTATGCCAGACCTAACTTGCGTTATCCTCTAAAATATTGATCGAAACCAGGTTTAATTTACTGTTTCAGCGTTGTACCACATTACTACGTGATACAAACCAGAAACAGCCGAGGATCTAGCCATGAAGTATGAGAAATATGCGAAAGTATGAGCCTGCTGAGGGCAAATCCTGGACCTAACCCAAACCTAACATGCGTTATCCTCTAAAATATTTATCAAGACCAGGTTCAATTGAATGTTTCAGTGTGGTACCACATTACTACCTGAACCAAACCAGAAAAAACCCAGGATCCGCCGAACAAGTAGGTGAAGTATGCGAAAGTATGAGTCTCATGAGCGAAAATCCCAGACCTAACCTAGACCTAACATGCGTTATCCTCTAAAATATTGATCCAAACCAGGTTTAATGGACTGTTTCAGTGTGGTACCACACTACTACGTGATCCAAACCGGAAAAAAACCCAGGATCTGCTCAGCAAGTATGTGAAAAACGCGAAAGTATGAGCCTGATGAGGGCAAATCCCAGACCAATCCCAGACCTAACTGGCGTTGTCCTCTAAGATATTGATGGAAAACAGGTTTAATTGACTGTTTCAATGTTGTACTTCATTACTACGTGATGCAATCCAGAAAAAGCCCAGGATCTAGCCATCAAGTATGAGAAATATGCGAAAGAACGAGCCTGATGAGAGCAAATCCCAGACCTAACCTAGACCTAACATGAATTATTCTCTAAAATATTGATCGAAACCAGGTTTAATTGACTGTTTCTGTGTGGTCCCACATTACTACGTGATCCAAACCAGAAAAAACCCAGGATCCGTTCAACAAGTATGTGAAGGATGCGAAAGTATGAGTCTGATGAGTGAAAATCCCAGGCCTAACCTAGACCTAACATGCGTTATCCTCTAAGATATTAATCGAAACCAGGTTTAATCGACTGTTTCAGTGTGGTACCACATTACTACGTGACCCAAACCAGAAAAAACCCAGGATCAGTTCAGCAAGTATGAGAAGAATGCGAAAGTATGAGTCTGATGAGTGAAAATCCCAGGGCTAACCTAGACCTAACATGCGTTATCCTCTAAAATATTGATCCAAACCAGGTTTAATGGACTGTTTCAGTGTGGTACCACACTACTACGTGATACAAACCAGAAAAAACCCAGGATCTGTTCAACAAGTATGTGAAAAACGCGAAAGTATGAGCCTGATGAGGGCGAATCCCAGACCTATGCCAGACCTAACATGCGTTGTCCTCTAAGATATTGATGGAAACCAGGTTTAATTGACTGTTTCAGTGTTGTACTTCATTACTACGTGATGCAATCCAGAAAAAGCCCAGGATCTAGCCATCAAGTATGAGAAATATGCGAAAGAATGAGCCTGATGAGAGCAAATCCCAGACCTAACCTAGACCTAACATGAATTATTCTCTAAAATATTGATCGAAACCAGGTTTAATTGACTGTTGCAGTGTTGTACTTCATTACTACATGATGCAATCCAGAAAAAGCCCAGGATCTAGCCATCAAGTATGAGAAATATGCGAAAGAATGAGCCTGATGAGGGCAAATCCTAGACCTAACACAGACCTAACATGCGTTATCCACTAAAATGTTTATCAAGACCAGGTTTAATGGTCTGTTTCAGTGTAGTATCCCACTACTACGTGACCCAAACCAGAAAAAACCCAGGATCTGTTCAACAAGTATGTAAAAAACGCGAAAGTATGAGCCTGATGAGGGCAAATCCCGGACCTATCCCAGACCTAACTTGCGTTATCCTCTAAAATATTGATCGAAACCAGGTTTAATTGAATGTTTCAGTGTGGTACCACATTACTACGTGATCCAAACCAGTAAAAACCCTGGATCCGTTCTACAAGTATGTGAAGAATGCGAAAGTATGAGATAGATGAGTGAAAATCCCAGGCCTGACCTAGACCTAACATGCGTTATCCTCTAAAATATTGAGCGAAACTAGGTTTAATGGACTGTTTCAGTGTCGTACCACACTACTTTGGGATCCAAACCAGAAAAAACCCAGGATCTGTTCAACAAGTATGTGAAAAACGCGAAAGTATGAGCCTGATGAGGGCAAATCCCAGAACTATCCCAGACCTAACTTGCGTCGTCCTCTAAAATATTGATGGAAACCAGGTTTAATTGACTGTTTCAGTGTTGTACTTCATTGCTACGTGATGCAATCGAGGAAAAGCCCAGGATCTAGCCATCAAGTATGAGAAATATGCGAAAGAATGAGCCTGATGAGAGCAAATCCCAGACCTAACCTAGACCTAACATGCGTTATCCTCTAAAATATTTATCAAGACCAGGTTTAATTGAATGTTTCAGTGTGGTACCACTTTACAACGTGATCCAAAGCAGAGAAAACCCTCGATCAGGTCAACATGTATGATAAAACTTCGAAAGTATGACCCTGATGAGGGCCAATCCCAGGCCTAACCTAGACCTAACTTGCGTTATCCTCTAAAATATTGATCGAAACCAGGTTTAATTGACTGTTTCAGTGTTGTACTTCATTACTACGTGATGCAATCCAGAAAAAGCCCAGGATCTAGCCATCAAGTATGAGAAATATGCGAAAGAATGAGCCTGATGAGGGCAAATCCAAGACCTAACCCAGACCTAACATGCGTTATCCACTAAAATGTTTATCAAGACCAGGTTTAACTGAATGTTTCAGTGTAGTATCACACTACTACGTGACCCAAACCAGAAAAAACCCAGGATCTGTTCAACAAGTATGTGAAAAACGCGAAAGTATGAGCCTGATGAGGTCAAATCCCAGACCAATCCCAGACTTAACTCGCGTTATCCCCTAAGATATTGATCGAAACCAGGTTTAATCGACTGTTTCAGTGTGGTACCACATTACTACGTGATCCAAACCAGAAAATAACCCAGGATCTGTTCAACGAGTATGTGAAGTGTGCCAAAGTATGAGTCTGATGAGTGAAAATCCCAGGCCTAACCTAGACCTAACATGCGTTGTCCTCAAAAATAATGATCGAAACCTGGTTTAATCGACTGTTTCAGTGTGGTACCACATTACTACCTGATCCAAACCAGAAAAAACCGAGGATCCGTTCAACAAGTATGTGAAGAATGCGAAAGTATGAGTCTGATGAGTGAAAATCCCAGGCCTAACCTAGACCTAACATGCGTTATCCTCAAAAATATTGATCGAAACCTGGTTTAATCGACTGTTTCAGTGTGGTACCACATTACTATGTGATCCAAACCAGAAAATAACCCAGGATCTGTTCAACGAGTATGTGAAGTGTGCGAAAGTATGAGTCTGATGAGGGCAAATCCCAGACCTATTCCAGACCTAACATGCGTTATCCTCTAAAATATTGATCGAAACCTGGTTTAATCGACTGTTTCAGTGTGGTACCACATTACTACGTGATCCAAACCAGAAAAAACCCAGGATCAGTTCAACAAGTATGTGAAGTATGCGAAAGTATGAGTCTCATGAGCGAAAATCCCAGACCTAACCTAGACCTAACATGCGTTATCCTCTAAAATATTGATCCAAACCAGGTTTAATGGACTGTTTCAGTGTGGTACCACACTACTACGTGATACAAACCAGAAAAAACCCAGGATCTGTTCAACAAGTATGTGAAAAACGCGAAAGTATGAGCCTGATGAGGGCGAATCCCAGACCTATGCCAGACCTAACTTGCGTTATCCTCTAAAATATTGATCGAAACCAGGTTTAATTGACTGTTTCAGCGTTGTACCACATTACTACGTGATACAAACCAGAAACAGCCGAGGATCTAGCCATGAAGTATGAGAAATATGCGAAAGTATGAGCCTGCTGAGGGCAAATCCTGGACCTAACCCAAACCTAACATGCGTTATCCTCTAAAATATTTATCAAGACCAGGTTCAATTGAATGTTTCAGTGTGGTACCACATTACTACCTGAACCAAACCAGAAAAAACCCAGGATCCGCCGAACAAGTAGGTGAAGTATGCGAAAGTATGAGTCTCATGAGCGAAAATCCCAGACCTAACCTAGACCTAACATGCGTTATCCTCTAAAATATTGATCCAAACCAGGTTTAATGGACTGTTTCAGTGTGGTACCATACTACTACGTGATCCAAACCGGAAAAAAACCCAGGATCTGCTCAGCAAGTATGTGAAAAACGCGAAAGTATGAGCCTGATGAGGGCAAATCCCAGACCAATCCCAGACCTAACTGGCGTTGTCCTCTAAGATATTGATGGAAACCAGGTTTAATTGACTGTTTCAATGTTGTACTTCATTACTACGTGATGCAATCCAGAAAAAGCCCAGGATCTAGCCATCAAGTATGAGAAATATGCGAAAGAACGAGCCTGATGAGAGCAAATCCCAGACCTAACCTAGACCTAACATGAATTATTCTCTAAAATATTGATCGAAACCAGGTTTAATTGACTGTTTCAGTGTGGTCCCACATTACTACGTGATCCAAACCAGAAAAAACCCAGGATCCGTTCAACAAGTATGTGAAGAATGCGAAAGTATGAGTCTGATGAGTGAAAATCCCAGGCCTAACCTAGACCTAACATGCGTTATCCTCTAAGATATTAATCGAAACCAGGTTTAATTGACTGTTTCAGTGTGGTACCACATTACTACGTGACCCAAACCAGAAAAAACCCAGGATCAGTTCAGCAAGTATGAGAAGAATGCGAAAGTATGAGTCTGATGAGTGAAAATCCCAGGGCTAACCTAGACCTAACATGCGTTATCCTCTAAAATATTGATCCAAACCAGGTTTAATGGACTGTTTCAGTGTGGTACCACACTACTACGTGATACAAACCAGAAAAAACCCAGGATCTGTTCAACAAGTATGTGAAAAACGCGAAAGTATGAGCCTGATGAGGGCGAATCCCAGACCTATGCCAGACCTAACATGCGTTGTCCTCTAAGATATTGATGGAAACCAGGTTTAATTGACTGTTTCAGTGTTGTACTTCATTACTACGTGATGCAATCCAGAAAAAGCCCAGGATCTAGCCATCAAGTATGAGAAATATGCGAAAGAATGAGCCTGATGAGAGCAAATCCCAGACCTAACCTAGACCTAACATGAATTATTCTCTAAAATATTGATCGAAACCAGGTTTAATTGACTGTTGCAGTGTTGTACTTCATTACTACATGATGCAATCCAGAAAAAGCCCAGGATCTAGCCATCAAGTATGAGAAATATGCGAAAGAATGAGCCTGATGAAGGCAAATCCTAGACCTAACACAGACCTAACATGCGTTATCCACTAAAATGTTTATCAAGACCAGGTTTAATGGTCTGTTTCAGTGTAGTATCCCACTACTACGTGACCCAAACCAGAAAAAACCCAGGATCTGTTCAACAAGTATGTAAAAAACGCGAAAGTATGAGCCTGATGAGGGCAAATCCCGGACCTATCCCAGACCTAACTTGCGTTATCCTCTAAAATATTGATCGAAACCAGGTTTAATTGAATGTTTCAGTGTGGTACCACATTACTACGTGATCCAAACCAGTAAAAACCCTGGATCCGTTCTACAAGTATGTGAAGAATGCGAAAGTATGAGATAGATGAGTGAAAATCCCAGGCCTGACCTAGACCTAACATGCGTTATCCTCTAAAATATTGAGCGAAACTAGGTTTAATGGACTGTTTCAGTGTGGTACCACACTACTTTGGGATCCAAACCAGAAAAAACCCAGGATCTGTTCAACAAGTATGTGAAAAACGCGAAAGTATGAGCCTGATGAGGGCAAATCCCAGAACTATCCCAGACCTAACTTGCGTTGTCCTCTAAAATATTGATGGAAACCAGGTTTAATTGACTGTTTCAGTGTTGTACTTCATTGCTACGTGATGCAATCGAGAAAAAGCCCAGGATCTAGCCATCAAGTATGAGAAATATGCGAAAGAATGAGCCTGATGAGAGCAAATCCCAGACCTAACCTAGACCTAACATGCGTTATCCTCTAAAATATTTATCAAGACCAGGTTTAATTGAATGTTTCAGTGTGGTACCACTTTACAACGTGATCCAAAGCAGAGAAAACCCTCGATCAGGTCAACATGTATGATAAAACTTCGAAAGTATGACCCTGATGAGGGCCAATCCCAGGCCTAACCTAGACCTAACTTGCGTTATCCTCTAAAATATTGATCGAAACCAGGTTTAATTGACTGTTTCAGTGTTGTACTTCATTACTACGTGATGCAATCCAGAAAAAGCCCAGGATCTAGCCATCAAGTATGAGAAATATGCGAAAGAATGAGCCTGATGAGGGCAAATCCAAGACCTAACCCAGACCTAACATGCGTTATCCACTAAAATGTTTATCAAGACCAGGTTTAACTGAATGTTTCAGTGTAGTATCACACTACTACGTGACCCAAACCAGAAAAAACCCAGGATCTGTTCAACAAGTATGTGAAAAACGCGAAAGTATGAGCCTGATGAGGGCAAATCCCGGACCTATCCCAGACCTAACTTGCGTTATCCTCTAAAATATTGATCGAAACCAGGTTTAATTGAATGTTTCAGTGTGGTACCACATTACTACGTGATCCAAACCAGTAAAAACCCAGGATCCGTTCTACAAGTATGTGAAGATTGCGAAAGTATGAGTCTGATGAGTGAAAATCCCAGGCCTAACCTAGACCTAACATGCGTTATCCTGAAAAATATTGATCGAAACCTGGTTTAATCGACTGTTTCAGTGTGGTACCACATTACTGTGTGATCCAAACCAGAAAATAACCGAGGATCTATTCAACGAGTATGTGAAGTGTGCGAAAGTATGAGCCTGATGAGGGCAAATCCAAGACCTAACCCAGACCTAACATGCGTTATCCACTAAAATGTTTATCAAGACCAGGTTTAACTGAATGTTTCAGTGTAGTATCACACTACTACGTGACCCAAACCAGAAAAAACCCAGGATCTGTTCAACAAGTATGTGAAAAACGCGAAAGTATGAGCCTGATGAGGTCAAATCCCAGACCAATCCCAGACTTAACTCGCGTTATCCCCTAAGATATTGATCGAAACCAGGTTTAATCGACTGTTTCAGTGTGGTACCACATTACTACGTGATCCAAACCAGAAAATAACCCAGGATCTGTTCAACGAGTATGTGAAGTGTGCCAAAGTATGAGTCTGATGAGTGAAAATCCCAGGCCTAACCTAGACCTAACATGCGTTGTCCTCAAAAATAATGATCGAAACCTGGTTTAATCGACTGTTTCAGTGTGGTACCACATTACTACCTGATCCAAACCAGAAAAAACCGAGGATCCGTTCAACAAGTATGTGAAGAATGCGAAAGTATGAGTCTGATGAGTGAAAATCCCAGGCCTAACCTAGACCTAACATGCGTTATCCTCAAAAATATTGATCGAAACCTGGTTTAATCGACTGTTTCAGTGTGGTACCACATTACTATGTGATCCAAACCAGAAAATAACCCAGGATCTGTTCAACGAGTATGTGAAGTGTGCGAAAGTATGAGTCTGATGAGGGCAAATCCCAGACCTATTCCAGACCTAACATGCGTTATCCTCTAAAATATTGATCGAAACCTGGTTTAATCGACTGTTTCAGTGTGGTACCACATTACTACGTGATCCAAACCAGAAAAAACCCAGGATCAGTTCAACAAGTATGTGAAGTATGCGAAAGTATGAGTCTCATGAGCGAAAATCCCAGACCTAACCTAGACCTAACATGCGTTATCCTCTAAAATATTGATCCAAACCAGGTTTAATGGACTGTTTCAGTGTGGTACCACACTACTACGTGATACAAACCAGAAAAAACCCAGGATCTGTTCAACAGGTATGTGAAAAACGCGAAAGTATGAGCCTGATGAGGGCGAATCCCAGACCTATGCCAGACCTAACTTGCGTTATCCTCTAAAATATTGATCGAAACCAGGTTTAATTGACTGTTTCAGCGTTGTACCACATTACTACGTGATACAAACCAGAAACAGCCGAGGATCTAGCCATGAAGTATGAGAAATATGCGAAAGTATGAGCCTGCTGAGGGCAAATCCTGGACCTAACCCAAACCTAACATGCGTTATCCTCTAAAATATTTATCAAGACCAGGTTCAATTGAATGTTTCAGTGTGGTACCACATTACTACCTGAACCAAACCAGAAAAAACCCAGGATCCGCCGAACAAGTAGGTGAAGTATGCGAAAGTATGAGTCTCATGAGCGAAAATCCCAGACCTAACCTAGACCTAACATGCGTTATCCTCTAAAATATTGATCCAAACCAGGTTTAATGGACTGTTTCAGTGTGGTACCACACTACTACGTGATCCAAACCGGAAAAAAACCCAGGATCTGCTCAGCAAGTATGTGAAAAACGCGAAAGTATGAGCCTGATGAGGGCAAATCCCAGACCAATCCCAGACCTAACTGGCGTTGTCCTCTAAGATATTGATGGAAACCAGGTTTAATTGACTGTTTCAATGTTGTACTTCATTACTACGTGATGCAATCCAGAAAAAGCCCAGGATCTAGCCATCAAGTATGAGAAATATGCGAAAGAACGAGCCTGATGAGAGCAAATCCCAGACCTAACCTAGACCTAACATGAATTATTCTCTAAAATATTGATCGAAACCAGGTTTAATTGACTGTTTCAGTGTGGTCCCACATTACTACGTGATCCAAACCAGAAAAAACCCAGGATTCGTTCAACAAGTATGTGAAGAATGCGAAAGTATGAGTCTGATGAGTGAAAATCCCAGGCCTAACCTAGACCTAACATGCGTTATCCTCTAAGATATTAATCGAAACCAGGTTTAATCGACTGTTTCAGTGTGGTACCACATTACTACGTGACCCAAACCAGAAAAAACCCAGGATCAGTTCAGCAAGTATGAGAAGAATGCGAAAGTATGAGTCTGATGAGTGAAAATCCCAGGGCTAACCTAGACCTAACATGCGTTATCCTCTAAAATATTGATCCAAACCAGGTTTAATGGACTGTTTCAGTGTGGTACCACACTACTACGTGATACAAACCAGAAAAAACCCAGGATCTGTTCAACAAGTATGTGAAAAACGCGAAAGTATGAGCCTGATGAGGGCGAATCCCAGACCTATGCCAGACCTAACATGCGTTGTCCTCTAAGATATTGATGGAAACCAGGTTTAATTGACTGTTTCAGTGTTGTACTTCATTACTACGTGATGCAATCCAGAAAAAGCCCAGGATCTAGCCCTCAAGTATGAGAAATATGCGAAAGAATGAGCCTGATGAGAGCAAATCCCAGACCTAACCTAGACCTAACATGAATTATTCTCTAAAATATTGATCGAAACCAGGTTTAATTGACTGTTGCAGTGTTGTACTTCATTACTACATGATGCAATCCAGAAAAAGCCCAGGATCTAGCCATCAAGTATGAGAAATATGCGAAAGAATGAGCCTGATGAAGGCAAATCCTAGACCTAACACAGACCTAACATGCGTTATCCACTAAAATGTTTATCAAGACCAGGTTTAATGGTCTGTTTCAGTGTAGTATCCCACTACTACGTGACCCAAACCAGAAAAAACCCAGGATCTGTTCAACAAGTATGTAAAAAACGCGAAAGTATGAGCCTGATGAGGGCAAATCCCGGACCTATCCCAGACCTAACTTCCGTTATCCTCTAAAATATTGATCGAAACTAGGTTTAATTGAATGTTTCAGTGTGGTACCACATTACTACGTGATCCAAACCAGTAAAAACCCTGGATCCGTTCTACAAGTATGTGAAGAATGCGAAAGTATGAGATAGATGAGTGAAAATCCCAGGCCTGACCTAGACCTAACATGCGTTATCCTCTAAAATATTGAGCGAAACTAGGTTTAATGGACTGTTTCAGTGTGGTACCACACTACTTTGGGATCCAAACCAGAAAAAACCCAGGATCTGTTCAACAAGTATGTGAAAAACGCGAAAGTATGAGCCTGATGAGGGCAAATCCCAGAACTATCCCAGACCTAACTTGCGTTGTCCTCAAAAATATTGATGGAAACCAGGTTTAATTGACTGTTTCAGTGTTGTACTTCATTGCTACGTGATGCAATCGAGAAAAAGCCCAGGATCTAGCCATCAAGTATGAGAAATATGCGAAAGAATGAGCCTGATGAGAGCAAATCCCAGACCTAACCTAGACCTAACATGCGTTATCCTCTAAAATATTTATCAAGACCAGGTTTAATTGAATGTTTCAGTGTGGTACCACTTTACAACGTGATCCAAAGCAGAGAAAACCCTCGATCAGGTCAACATGTATGATAAAACTTCGAAAGTATGACCCTGATGAGGGCCAATCCCAGGCCTAACCTAGACCTAACTTGCGTTATCCTCTAAAATATTGATCGAAACCAGGTTTAATTGACTGTTTCAGTGTTGTACTTCATTACTACGTGATGCAATCCAGAAAAAGCCCAGGATCTAGCCATCAAGTATGAGAAATATGCGAAAGAATGAGCCTGATGAGGGCAAATCCAAGACCTAACCCAGACCTAACATGCGTTATCCACTAAAATGTTTATCAAGACCAGGTTTAACTGAATGTTTCAGTGTAGTATCACACTACTACGTGACCCAAACCAGAAAAAACCCAGGATCTGTTCAACAAGTATGTGAAAAACGCGAAAGTATGAGCCTGATGAGGGCAAATCCCGGACCTATCCCAGACCTAACTTGCGTTATCCTCTAAAATATTGATCGAAACCAGGTTTAATTGAATGTTTCAGTGTGGTACCACATTACTACGTGATCCAAACCAGTAAAAACCCAGGATCCGTTCTACAAGTATGTGAAGATTGCGAAAGTATGAGTCTGATGAGTGAAAATCCCAGGCCTAACCTAGACCTAACATGCGTTATCCTGAAAAATATTGATCGAAACCTGGTTTAATCGACTGTTTCAGTGTGGTACCACATTACTGTGTGATCCAAACCAGAAAATAACCGAGGATCTATTCAACGAGTATGTGAAGTGTGCGAAAGTATGAGCCTGATGAGGGCAAATCCAAGACCTAACCCAGACCTAACATGCGTTATCCACTAAAATGTTTATCAAGACCAGGTTTAACTGAATGTTTCAGTGTAGTATCACACTACTACGTGACCCAAACCAGAAAAAACCCAGGATCTGTTCAACAAGTATGTGAAAAACGCGAAAGTATGAGCCTGATGAGGTCAAATCCCAGACCAATCCCAGACTTAACTCGCGTTATCCCCTAAGATATTGATCGAAACCAGGTTTAATCGACTGTTTCAGTGTGGTACCACATTACTACGTGATCCAAACCAGAAAATAACCCAGGATCTGTTCAACGAGTATGTGAAGTGTGCCAAAGTATGAGTCTGATGAGTGAAAATCCCAGGCCTAACCTAGACCTAACATGCGTTGTCCTCAAAAATAATGATCGAAACCTGGTTTAATCGACTGTTTCAGTGTGGTACCACATTACTACCTGATCCAAACCAGAAAAAACCGAGGATCCGTTCAACAAGTATGTGAAGAATGCGAAAGTATGAGTCTGATGAGTGAAAATCCCAGGCCTAACCTAGACCTAACATGCGTTATCCTCAAAAATATTGATCGAAACCTGGTTTAATCGACTGTTTCAGTGTGGTACCACATTACTATGTGATCCAAACCAGAAAATAACCCAGGATCTGTTCAACGAGTATGTGAAGTGTGCGAAAGTATGAGTCTGATGAGGGCAAATCCCAGACCTATTCCAGACCTAACATGCGTTATCCTCTAAAATATTGATCGAAACCTGGTTTAATCGACTGTTTCAGTGTGGTACCACATTACTACGTGATCCAAACCAGAAAAAACCCAGGATCAGTTCAACAAGTATGTGAAGTATGCGAAAGTATGAGTCTCATGAGCGAAAATCCCAGACCTAACCTAGACCTAACATGCGTTATCCTCTAAAATATTGATCCAAACCAGGTTTAATGGACTGTTTCAGTGTGGTACCACACTACTACGTGATACAAACCAGAAAAAACCCAGGATCTGTTCAACAGGTATGTGAAAAACGCGAAAGTATGAGCCTGATGAGGGCGAATCCCAGACCTATGCCAGACCTAACTTGCGTTATCCTCTAAAATATTGATCGAAACCAGGTTTAATTGACTGTTTCAGCGTTGTACCACATTACTACGTGATACAAACCAGAAACAGCCGAGGATCTAGCCATGAAGTATGAGAAATATGCGAAAGTATGAGCCTGCTGAGGGCAAATCCTGGACCTAACCCAAACCTAACATGCGTTATCCTCTAAAATATTTATCAAGACCAGGTTCAATTGAATGTTTCAGTGTGGTACCACATTACTACCTGAACCAAACCAGAAAAAACCCAGGATCCGCCGAACAAGTAGGTGAAGTATGCGAAAGTATGAGTCTCATGAGCGAAAATCCCAGACCTAACCTAGACCTAACATGCGTTATCCTCTAAAATATTGATCCAAACCAGGTTTAATGGACTGTTTCAGTGTGGTACCACACTACTACGTGATCCAAACCGGAAAAAAACCCAGGATCTGCTCAGCAAGTATGTGAAAAACGCGAAAGTATGAGCCTGATGAGGGCAAATCCCAGACCAATCCCAGACCTAACTGGCGTTGTCCTCTAAGATATTGATGGAAACCAGGTTTAATTGACTGTTTCAATGTTGTACTTCATTACTACGTGATGCAATCCAGAAAAAGCCCAGGATCTAGCCATCAAGTATAAGAAATATGCGAAAGAACGAGCCTGATGAGAGCAAATCCCAGACCTAACCTAGACCTAACATGAATTATTCTCTAAAATATTGATCGAAACCTGGTTTAATTGACTGTTTCAGTGTGGTCCCACATTACTACGTGATCCAAACCAGAAAAAACACAGGATCCGTTCAACAAGTATGTGAAGAATGCGAAAGTATGAGTCTGATGAGTGAAAATCCCAGGCCTAACCTAGACCTAACATGCGTTATCCTCTAAGATATTAATCGAAACCAGGTTTAATCGACTGTTTCAGTGTGGTACCACATTACTACGTGACCCAAACCAGAAAAAACCCAGGATCAGTTCAGCAAGTATGAGAAGAATGCGAAAGTATGAGTCTGATGAGTGAAAATCCCAGGGCTAACCTAGACCTAACATGCGTTATCCTCTAAAATATTGATCCAAACCAGGTTTAATGGACTGTTTCAGTGTGGTACCACACTACTACGTGATACAAACCAGAAAAAACCCAGGATCTGTTCAACAAGTATGTGAAAAACGCGAAAGTATGAGCCTGATGAGGGCGAATCCCAGACCTATGCCAGACCTAACATGCGTTGTCCTCTAAGATATTGATGGAAACCAGGTTTAATTGACTGTTTCAGTGTTGTACTTCATTACTACGTGATGCAATCCAGAAAAAGCCCAGGATCTAGCCATCAAGTATGAGAAATATGCGAAAGAATGAGCCTGATGAGAGCAAATCCCAGACCTAACCTAGACCTAACATGAATTATTCTCTAAAATATTGATCGAAACCAGGTTTAATTGACTGTTGCAGTGTTGTACTTCATTACTACATGATGCAATCCAGAAAAAGCCCAGGATCTAGCCATCAAGTATGAGAAATATGCGAAAGAATGAGCCTGATGAAGGCAAATCCTAGACCTAACACAGACCTAACATGCGTTATCCACTAAAATGTTTATCAAGACCAGGTTTAATGGTCTGTTTCAGTGTAGTATCCCACTACTACGTGACCCAAACCAGAAAAAACCCAGGATCTGTTCAACAAGTATGTAAAAAACGCGAAAGTATGAGCCTGATGAGGGCAAATCCCGGACCTATCCCAGACCTAACTTGCGTTATCCTCTAAAATATTGATCGAAACTAGGTTTAATTGAATGTTTCAGTGTGGTACCACATTACTACGTGATCCAAACCAGTAAAAACCCTGGATCCGTTCTACAAGTATGTGAAGAATGCGAAAGTATGAGATAGATGAGTGAAAATCCCAGGCCTGACCTAGACCTAACATGCGTTATCCTCTAAAATATTGAGCGAAACTAGGTTTAATGGACTGTTTCAGTGTGGTACCACACTACTTTGGGATCCAAACCAGAAAAAACCCAGGATCTGTTCAACAAGTATGTGAAAAACGCGAAAGTATGAGCCTGATGAGGGCAAATCCCAGAACTATCCCAGACCTAACTTGCGTTGTCCTCAAAAATATTGATGGAAACCAGGTTTAATTGACTGTTTCAGTGTTGTACTTCATTGCTACGTGATGCAATCGAGAAAAAGCCCAGGATCTAGCCATCAAGTATGAGAAATATGCGAAAGAATGAGCCTGATGAGAGCAAATCCCAGACCTAACCTAGACCTAACATGCGTTATCCTCTAAAATATTTATCAAGACCAGGTTTAATTGAATGTTTCAGTGTGGTACCACTTTACAACGTGATCCAAAGCAGAGAAAACCCTCGATCAGGTCAACATGTATGATAAAACTTCGAAAGTATGACCCTGATGAGGGCCAATCCCAGGCCTAACCTAGACCTAACTTGCGTTATCCTCTAAAATATTGATCGAAACCAGGTTTAATTGACTGTTTCAGTGTTGTACTTCATTACTACGTGATGCAATCCAGAAAAAGCCCAGGATCTAGCCATCAAGTATGAGAAATATGCGAAAGAATGAGCCTGATGAGGGCAAATCCAAGACCTAACCCAGACCTAACATGCGTTATCCACTAAAATGTTTATCAAGACCAGGTTTAACTGAATGTTTCAGTGTAGTATCACACTACTACGTGACCCAAACCAGAAAAAACCCAGGATCTGTTCAACAAGTATGTGAAAAACGCGAAAGTATGAGCCTGATGAGGGCAAATCCCGGACCTATCCCAGACCTAACTTGCGTTATCCTCTAAAATATTGATCGAAACCAGGTTTAATTGAATGTTTCAGTGTGGTACCACATTACTACGTGATCCAAACCAGTAAAAACCCAGGATCCGTTCTACAAGTATGTGAAGATTGCGAAAGTATGAGTCTGATGAGTGAAAATCCCAGGCCTAACCTAGACCTAACATGCGTTATCCTGAAAAATATTGATCGAAACCTGGTTTAATCGACTGTTTCAGTGTGGTACCACACTACTATGTGATCCAAACCAGAAAATAACCGAGGATCTATTCAACGAGTATGTGAAGTGTGCGAAAGTATGAGTCTGATGAGTGCAAATCCCAGACCTATCCCAGACCTAACATGCGTTATCCTCTAAAATATTTATCAAGACCAGGTTTAATCGATTGTTTCAGTGTGGACCCACATTACTACGTGATCCAAACCAGAAAAAACCCAGGATCCGTTCAACAAGTATGTGAAGAATGCGAAGGTATGAGTCTGATAAGTGAAAATGCCAGGCCTGACCTAGACCTAACATGCGTTATCCTCTAAAATATTGAGCGAAACCAGGTTTAATGGACTGTTTCAGTGTGGTACCACACTACTATGGGATCCAAACCAGAAAAAACCCAGGATCTGTTCAACAAGTATGTGAAAAACGCGAAAGTATGAGCCTGATGTGGGCAAATCCCAGACCTATCCCAGACCTAACTTGCGTTGTCCTCTATAATATTGATGGAAACCAGGTTTAATTGACTGTTTCAGTGTTGTACTTCATTACTACGCGATGCAATCCAGAAAAAGCCCAGGATCTAGCCATCAAGTATGAGAAATATGCGAAAGAATGAGCCTGATGAGAGCAAATCCCAGACCTAACCTAGACCTAACATGGATTATTCTCTAAAATATTGGTGGAAACCTTGTTTAATTGACTGTTTCAGTGTGGAACCACATTACTACGTGATCCAAACCAGAAAAAACCCAGGATCAGTTCAACAAGTATGTGAAGAATGCGAAAGTATGAGTCTGATGAGTGAAAACCCCAGGCCTAACCTAGACCTAACATGCGTTGTCCTCAAAAATATTGATCGAAACCTGGTTTAATCGACTGTTTCAGTGTGGTACCACATTACTATGTGATCCAAACCAGAAAATTACCCGGGATCTGTTCAACAAGTATGTGAAGTGTGCGAAAGTATGAGCCTGATGAGGGCAAATCCTAGACCTAACCCAAACCTAACATGCGTTACCCTCTAAAATATTTATCAAGACCAGGTTTCATCGATTGTTTCAGTGTGGACCCACATTACTACGTGATCCAAACCAGAAAAAACCCAGGATCCGTTCAACAAGTATGTGAAGAATGCGAAGGTATGAGTCTGATGAGTGAAAATCCCAGACCTAACCCAGACCTAACATGCGTTATCCTCAAAAATATTGATCGAAACCTGGTTTAATCGACTGTTTCAGTGTGGTACCACATTACTATGTGATCCAAACCAGAAAAAACCCAGGATCCGTTCAACAAGTATGTGAAGTGTGCGAAAGTATGAGCCTGATGAGAGCAAATCCCAGAATTAACCTAGACCTAACATGAATTATTCTCTAAAATAATGGTCGAAACCAGGTTTAATTGTCTGTTTCAGTGTGGTCCCACATTACTACGTGACCCAAACCAGAAAAAACCCAGGATCCGTTCAACAAGTATGTGAAGAATGCGAAAGTATGAGTCTGATGAGTGAAAAAACCAGGCCTGACCTAGACCTAACATGCGTTATCCTCTAAAATATTGAGCGAAACCAGGTGTGATGGACTGTTTCAGTGTGGTACCACACTACTACGGGATCCAAACCAGAAAAAACCCAGGATCTGTTCAACTAGTATGCGAAAAACGCGAAAGTATGAGCCTGATGAGGGCTAATCCCAGACCTATCCCAGACCTAGCTTGCGTTATCCTCTAAAATATTGATCGAAACCAGGTTTAATTGACTGTTAAAGTGTGGTACCACATTACTACGTGATCCAAACCAGAAAAAACCCAGAATCTGTTTAACAAGTATGTGAAAAACGCGAAACTGTGAGCCTGATGAGGGCAAATCTTAGACCTAACCCAGACCTAAGATGCGTTATCCTCTAAAATATTTATCCAGAACAGGTCTCATTGAATGTTTCAGTGTGGTACCACTTTACTACGTGATCCAATCCAGAAATAGCCCAGGATCTAGCCATGAAGTATGAGAAATATGCGATAGTAAGAGCCTGATGAGGGCAAATCCTAGACCTATCCCAGACCTCACTTGCGTTATCCTCTAAAATATTGATCGAAACCAGGTTTAATTGACTGTTTCAGCGTGGTACCACATTACTACGTGATACAATGCAGAAACAGCCCAGGATCTAGCCATGAAGTATGAGAAACATGCGAAAGTATGAGCCTGATGAGGGCAAATCCTAGACGTAACCCAGACCTAACATGCGTTATCCTCTAAAATATTTATCAAGACCAGGTTTAATTGAATGTTTCAGTGTGGTACCACATTACTACGTGATCCAAACCAGAAAAAACCAAGGTTCCGTTCAACAAGTATGTGAAGAATGCGAATGTATGAGTCTGATCAGTGAAAATCTCAGGCCTTACCAAGACCTAATTTGCGTTGTCCTCTAAAATATTGATGGAAACCGGGTTTCATTGACTGTTTCAGTGTGGTACTACATTACAACGTGATGCAATCCAGAAAAAGCCCAGGATCTAGCCATCAAGTATGAGAAATATGCGAAAGAATGAGCCTGATGAGAGCAAATCCCAGACCTAACCTAGACCTAACATGCGTTATCCTCTAAAATATTGAGCGAAACCAGGTTTAATGGACTGTTTCAGTGTGGTACCACACTGCTTCGTGATCCAAACCAGAAAAAAACCCAGGATCTGTTCAACAAGTATGTGAAAAACGCGAAAGTATGAGCCTGATGACGGCAAATCCCAGACCTATCCCAGACCTAACTTGCGTTGTCCTTTAAAATATTGATGGAAACCAGGTTTAATTGACTGTTTCAGTGTTGTACGTCATTACTACGTGATGCAATCCAGAAAAAGCCCAGGATCTAGCCATCAAGTATGAGAAATATGCGAAAGAATGAGCCTGATGAGAGCAAATCCCAGACCTGACCTAGACCTAACATGAATTATTCTCTAAAATATTGGTCGAAACCAGGTTTAATTGACTGTTTCAGTGTGGAACCACAGTACTACGTGATCCAAACCAGAAAAAACACAGGATCAGGTCAACAAGTATGTGAAGAATGCGAAAGTATGAGTCTGATGAGTGAAAACCCCAGGCCTAACCTAGACCTAACATGCGTTGTCCTCAAAAATATTGATCGAAACCTGGTTTAATCGACTGTTTCAGTGTGGTACCACATTACTATGTGATCCAAACCAGAAAATAACCCAGGATCTGTTCAACGAGTATGTGAAGTGTGCGAAAGTATGAGTCTTATGAGGACAAATCCCAGACCTATCCCAGACCTAACATGCGTTATCCTCTAAAATATTTATCAAGACCAGGTTTAATTGATTGTTTCAGTGTGGACCCACATTACTACGTGATCCAAACCAGAAAAAACCCAGGATCCGTTCAACAAGTATGTGAAGAATGCGAAAGTATGAGTCTGATGAGTGAAAATGCCAGGCCTAACCTAGACCTAACATGCGTTATCCTCAAAAATATTGATCGAAACCTGGTTTAATCGACTGTTTCAGTGTGGTACCACATTACTATGTGATCCAAACCAGAAAATAACCCATGATCTGTTCTACGAGTATGTGAAGTGTGCGAAAGTATGAGTCTGATGAGGGCAAATCCCAGACCTATCCCAGACCTAACATGCGTTATCCTCTAAAATACTTATCAAGACCAGGTTTAATTGATTGTTTCAGTGTGGACCCACATAACTACGTGATCCAAACCAGAAAAAACCCAGGATCCGTTCAACAAGTATGTGAAGAATGCGAAAGTATGAGTCTGATGAGTGAAAAAACCAGGCCTGACCTAGACCTAACATGCGTTATCCTCTAAAATATTGAGCGAAACCAGGTTTAATGGACTGTTTCAGTGTGGTACGACACTACTACGGGATCCAAACCAGAAAAAACCCAGGATCTGTTCAACAAGTATGTGAAAAACGCGACAGTATGAGCCTGATGAGGGCAAATCCCAGACCTATCCCAGACCTAACTTACGTTGTCCTCTAAAATATTGACGGAAACCAGGTTTAATTGACTGTTTCAGTGTTGTACTTCATTACTACGTTATGCAATCCAGAAAATGCTCAGGATCTAGCCATCAAGTATGAGTAATATGCGAAAGAATGAGCCTGATGAGAGCAAATCCCAGACCTATCCCAGACCTAACTTGCGTTATCCTCCAAAATATTGATCGAAACCAGGTTTAATTGACTGTTTTAGTGTGGTACCACATTACTACGTGATCCAAACCAGAAAAAACCCTGGATCTGTCCAACAAGTATGTGAAAAACGCGAAATTGTGAGCCTGATGAGGGCAAATCTTAGACCTAACCCAGGCCTAAGATGCGTTATCCTCTAAAATATTTATCCAGGCCAGGTTTCATTGAATGTTTCAGTGTGGTACCACTTTACTACGTGATCCAATCCAGAAATAGCCCAGGATCTAGCCATGAAGTATGAGAAATATGCGAAAGTATGAGCCTGATGAGGGCAAATCCTAGACCTAACCCAGACCTAACATGCGTTATCCTCTAAAATATTGATCGAAACCTGGTTTAATCGACTGTTTCAGTGTGGTACCACATTACTATGTGATCCAAACCAGAAAATAACCCAGGATCTGTTCAACGAGTATGTGAAGTGTGCGAAAGTATGAGTCTGATGAGGGCAAATCCCAGACCTATCCCAGACCTAACATTCGTTATCCTCTAAAATATTTATCAAGACCAGGTTTAATTGATTGTTTCAGTGTGGACCCACATAACTACGTGATCCAAACCAGAAAAAACCCAGGATCCGTTCAACAAGTATGTGAAGAATGCGAAAGTATGAGTCTGATGAGTGAAAAAACCAGGCCTGACCTAGACCTAACATGCGTTATCCTCTAAAATATTGAGCGAAACCAGGTTTAATGGACTGTTTCAGTGTGGTACCACACTACTACGGGATCCAAACCAGAAAAAACCCAGGATCTGTTCAACAAGTATGTGAAAAACGCGACAGTATGAGCCTGATGAGGGCAAATCCCAGACCTATCCCAGACCCAACTTGCGTTGTCCTCTAAAATATTGACCGAAACCAGGTTTAATTGACTGTTTCAGTGTGGTACCACATTACTACGTGATCCAAACCAGAAAAAACCCAGGATCTGTCCAACAAGTATGTGAAAAACACGAAACTGTGAGCCTGATGAGGGCAAATCTTAGACCTATCCCAGACCTAAGATGCGTTGTCCTCTAAAATATTTATGCAGACCAGGTTTCATTGAATGTTTCAGTGTGGTACCACTTTACTACGTGATCCAATCCAGAAATAGCCCAGGATCTAGCCATGAAGTATGAGAAATATGCGAAAGTATGAGCCTGATGAGGGCAAATCCTAGACCTAACCCAGACCTAACATGCGTTATCCTCTAAAATATTTATCAAGACCAGGTTTAGTTGAATGTTTCAGTGTGGTACCACATTACTATGTGATCCAAACCAGAAAATAACGCAGGATCTGTTCAACGAGTATGTGAAGTGTGCGGAAGTATGAGCCTGATGAGGGCAAATCCCAGACCTATCCCAGACCTAACATGCGTTATCCTCTAAAATATTTATCAAGACCAGGTTTAATTGATTGTTTCAGTGTGGACCCACATTACTACCTGATCCAAACCAGAAAAAACCCAGGATCCGTTCAACAAGTATGTGAAGAATGCGAAAGTATGAGTCTGATGAATGAAAATCCCAGGCCTGACCTAGACCTAACATGCGTTATCCTCTAAAATATTGAGCGAAACCAGGTTTAATGGACTGTTTCAGTGTGGTACCACACTACTACGTGATCCAAACCAGAAAAAACCCAGGATCCGTTCAACAAGTATGTGAAGTGTGCGAAAGCATGAGCCTGATGAGAGCAAATCCCAGACCTAACCTAGACCTAACATGAATTATTCTCTAAAATATTGGTCGAAACCAGGTTTAATTGACTGTTTCAGTGTGGTCCCACATTGCTACGTGACCCAAACCAGAAAAAACCCAGGATCCGTTCAACAAGTATGTGAAGAATGCGAAAGTATGAGTCTGATGAGGGCAAATCCCAGACCTATCCCAGACCTAACTTGCGTTATCCTCTAAAATATTGATCGAAACCAGGTTTAATTGACTGTTTCAGTGTGGTACCACATTACTACATGATCCAATCCAGAAATAGCCCAGGATCTAGCCATGAAGTATGAGAAATATGCGATAGTAAGAGCCTGATGAGGGCAAATCCTAGATCTATCCCAGACCTAACTTGCGTTATCCTCTAAAATATTGATCGCAACCAGGTTTAATGGACTGTTTCTGTGTGGTACCACACAACTACGTGATCCAAACCAGAAAAAACCCAGGATCTGTTCAACAAGTATGTGAAAAACGCGAAAGTATGAGCCTGATGAGGGCAAATCCCAGACCTATCCCAGACCTAACTTGCGTTATCCTCTAAAATATTGATCGAAACCAGGTTTAATTGACTGTTTCAGTGTGGTACCACATTACTACAAGATCCAATCCAGAAATAGCCCAGGATCTAGCCATGAAGTATGAGAAATATGCGATAGTAAGAGCCTGATGAGGACAAATCCTAGATCTATCCCAGACCTATCTTGCGTTATCCTCTAAAATATTGATCGCAACCTGGTTTAATGGACTGTTTCTGTGTGGTACCACACAACTACGTGATCCAAACCAGAAAAAACCGAGGATCCGTTCAACAAGTATGTGAAGAATGCGAAAGTATGGGTCTGATGAGTGAAAATCCCAGACCTAACCTAGACCTAACATGCGTTATCCTCTAAAATATTGATCCAAACCAGGTTTAATTGACAGTTTCAGTGTGGTACCACATCACTACGTGCTCCAATCCAGAAATAGCCCAGGATCTAGCCATGAAGTATGAGAAATATGCGAAAGTATGAGCCTGACCAGGGCAAATCCTAGACCTAACCCAGACCTAACATGCGCTATCCTCTAAAATATTTATCAAGACCAGGTTTAATTGATTGTTTCAGTGTGGTCCCACATTACTACGTGATCCAAACCAGAAAAAACCCAGGATCCGTTCAACAAGTATGTGAAGAATGCGAAAGTATGAGTCTGATGAGTGAAAATCCCAGGCCTGACCTAGACCTATCATGCGTTATCCTCTAAAATAATGAGCGAAACCAGGTTTAATGGACTGTTTCAGTGTGGTACCACACTACTACGGGATCCAAACCAGAAAAAACCCAGGATCTGTTCAGCAAGAATGTGAAAAACCCGAAAGTATGAGCCTGATGAGGGCAAATCCCAGACCTATCCCAGACCTAACTTGCGTTGTCCTCTAAAGTATTGATGGAAACCAGGTTTAATTGACTGTTTCAGTGTTGTACTTCATTACTACGTGATGCAATCCAGAAAAAGCCCAGGATCTAGCCATCAAGTATGAGAAATATGCGAAAGAATGAGCCATATGAGAGCAAATCCCAGACCTAACCTAGACCTAACATGAATTATTCTCTAAAATATTGGTCGAAACCAGGTTTAATTGACTGTTTCAGTGTGGTCCCACATTACTACGTGATCCAAACCAGAAAAAACCCAGGACCTGCTCAACGAGTATGTGAAGGGTGCGAAAGTATGAGTCTGATGAGGTCAAATCCCAGACCTATCCCAGATCTAACTTGCGTTATCCTCTAAGATATTGATCGAAACCAGGTTTAATCGACTGTTTCAGTGTGGTACCACATTACTACGTGATCCAAACCAGAAAAGACCCAGGATCAGTTCAACAAGTACGTGAAAAAAGTGAAAGTATGAGCCTGATTAGGGCGAATCCCAGACCTATCCCAGACCTAACATGCGCTATCCTCTAAAATATTTATCAAGACGAGGTTTAATTGATTGTTTCAGTGTGGTCCCACATTACGACGTGATCCAATCCAGAAAAAGCCCAGGATCTAGCCATCAAGTGTGAGTAATATGCGAAAGAATGAGCCTGATGAGAGTAAATCCCAGACCTAACCTAGACCTAACATGAATTATTCTCTAAAATATTGATCGAAACCAGGTTTGATTGACTGTTTCAGCGTGGTACCACATTACTACGTGATACAATCCAGAAACAGCCAAGGATCCAGCCATGAGGTATGAGAAATATGCGAAAGTATGAGCCTGATGAGGGCAAATCCTAGACCTAACCTAGACCTAACATGCGTTATCCTCTAAAATATTTATCAAGACCAGGTTTAATTGAATGTTTCAGTGTGGTACCACATTACTACGTGACCCAAACCAGAAAAAACCCAGGATCTGTTCAACAAGTATATGAAAAACGCGAAAGTATGAGCCTGATGAGGGCAAATCCCAGACCTATCCCAGACGTAACTTGAGTTATCCTCTAAAATATTGATCGAAACAAGGTTTAATTGAATGTTTCAGTGTGGTACCACATTGCTACGTGATGCAATCCAGAAACAGCCCAGTATCTAGCCATGAAGTATGAGAAGTATGCGAAAGTATGAGCCAGATGAGGGCAAATCCTAGACCTAAACCAAACCTAACATGCGTTATCCTCTAAAATATTTATCATGAACAGGTTTAATTGAATGTTTCAGTGTGGTACCACATTACTACGTGAACCAAATCAGAAAAAACCCAGGATCCGTTCAACAAGTATGTTAAAACTGCGAGAGTATGACCCTGATGAGGGCAAATCCCATGCCTAACCTAGACCCAACATGCGTTATCCTTAAAAATATTGATCGAAACCTGGTTTAATCGGCTGTTTCAGAGTGGTACCATATTACTATGTGATCCAAACCGGAAAATAACCCAGGATCTGTTCAACGAGTATGTGAAGTGTGCGAAAGTATGAGTCTGATGAGGGCAAATCCCAGACCGATCCCAGACCTAACATGCGTTATCCTCTAAAATATTTATCAAGACCAGGTTTAATTGATTGTTTCAGTGTGGGCCCACATTACGACGTGATCCAAACCAGAAAAAACCCAGGATCTGTCCAACAAGTATGTGAAAAACGCGAAACTGTGAGCCTGATGAGGGCAAATCTTAGACCTATCCCAGACCTAAGATGCGTTGTCCTCTAAAATATTTATGCAGACCAGGTTTCATTGAATGTTTCACTGTGGTACCACTTTACTACGTGATCCAATCCAGAAATAGCCCAGGATCTAGCCATGAAGTATGAGAAATATGCGAAAGTATGAGCCTGATGAGGGCAAATCCTAGACCTAACCCAGACCTAACATGCGTTATCCTCTAAAATATTTATCAAGACCAGGTTTAATTGAATGTTTCAGTGTGGTACCACATTACTATGTGATCCAAACCAGAAAATAACGCAGGATCTGTTCAACGAGTATGTGAAGTGTGCGAAAGTATGAGCCTGATGAGGGCAAATCCCAGACCTATCCCAGACCTAACATGCGTTATCCTCTAAAATATTTATCAAGACCAGGTTTAATTGATTGTTTCAGTGTGGACCCACATTACTACCTGATCCAAACCAGAAAAAACCCAGGATCCGTTCAACAAGTATGTGAAGAATGCGAAAGTGAGTCTGATGAATGAAAATCCCAGGCCTGACCTAGACCTAACATGCGTTATCCTCTAAAATATTGAGCGAAACCAGGTTTAATGGACTGTTTCAGTGTGGTACCACACTACTACGTGATCCAAACCAGAAAAAACCCAGGATCCGTTCAACAAGTATGTGAAGTGTGCGAAAGTATGAGCCTGATGAGAGCAAATCCCAGACCTAACCTAGACCTAACATGAATTATTCTCTAAAATATTGGTCGAAACCAGGTTTAATTGACTGTTTCAGTGTGGTACCACATTACTACATGATCCAATCCAGAAATAGCCCAGGATCTAGCCATGAAGTATGAGAAATATGCGATAGTAAGAGCCTGATGAGGGCAAATCCTAGATCTATCCCAGACCTAACTTGCGTTATCCTCTAAAATATTGATCGCAACCAGGTTTAATGGACTGTTTCTGTGTGGCACCACACAACTACGTGATCCAAACCAGAAAAAACCCAGGATCTGTTCAACAAGTATGTGAAAAACGCGAGAGTATGAGCCTGATGAGGGCAAATCCCAGACCTATCCCAGACCTAACTTGCGTTATCCTCTAAAATATTGATCGAAACCAGGTTTAATTGACTGTTTCAGTGTGGTACCACATTACTACAAGATCCAATCCAGAAATAGCCCAGGATCTAGCCATGAAGTATGAGAAATATGCGATAGTAAGAGCCTGATGAGGGCAAATCCTAGATCTATCCCAGACCTAACTTGCGTTATCCTCTAAAATATTGATCGCAACCTGGTTTAATGGACTGTTTCTGTGTGGTACCACACAACTACGTGATCCAAACCAGAAAAAACCGAGGATCCGTTCAACAAGTATGTGAAGAATGCGAAAGTATGGGTCTGATGAGTGAAAATCCCAGACCTAACCTAGACCTAACATGCGTTATCCTCTAAAATATTGATCCAAACCAGGTTTAATTGACAGTTTCAGTGTGGTACCACATCACTACGTGATCCAATCCAGAAATAGCCCAGGATATAGCCATGAAGTATGAGAAATATGCGAAAGTATGAGCCTGACCAGGGCAAATCCTAGACCTAACCCAGACCTAACATGCGTTATCCTCTAAAATATTTATCAAGACCAGGTTTAATTGATTGTTTCAGTGTGGTCCCACATTACTACGTGATCCAAACCAGAAAAAACCCAGGATCCGTTCAACAAGTATGTGAAGAATGCGAAAGTATGAGTCTGATGAGTGAAAATCCCAGGCCTGACCTAGACCTATCATGCGTTATCCTCTAAAATAATGAGCGAAACCAGGTTTAATGGACTGTTTCAGTGTGGTACCACACTACTGCGGGATCCAAACCAGAAAAAACCCAGGATCTGTTCAACAAGTATGTGAAAAACCCGAATGTATGAGCCTGACGAGGGCAAATCCCAGACCTATCCCAGACCTAACTTGCGTTGTCCTCTAAAGTATTGATGGAAACCAGGTTTAATTGACTGTTTCAGTGATGTACTTCATTACTACGTGATGCAATCCAGAAAAAGCCCAGGATCTAGCCATCAAGTATGAGAAATATGCGAAAGAATGAGCCAGATGAGAGCAAATCCCAGACCTAACCTAGACCTAACATGAATTATTCTCTAAAATATTGGTCGAAACCAGGTTTAATTGACTGTTTCAGTGTGGTCCCACATTACTACGTGATCCTAACCAGAAAAAACCCAGGATCTGCTCAACGAGTATGTGAAGGGTGGAAAGTATGAGTCTGATGAGGTCAAATCCCAGACCTATCCCAGATCTAACTTGCGTTATCCTCTAAGATATTGATCGAAACCAGGTTTATTCGACTGTTTCAGTGTGGTACCACATTACTACGTGATCCAAACCAG
This sequence comes from Colletes latitarsis, assembly GCF_051014445.1. Lineage (NCBI taxonomy): Eukaryota > Metazoa > Arthropoda > Insecta > Hymenoptera > Colletidae > Colletes > Colletes latitarsis. Next base: position 28,422,254 of record NW_027488367.1, on the reverse strand, counting down.
AAAAGACCCAGGATCAGTTCAACAAGTACGTGAAAAACGTGAAAGTATGAGCCTGATTAGGGCGAATCCCAGACCTATCCCAGACCTAACATGCGCTATCCTCTAAAATATTTATCAAGACGAGGTTTAATTGATTGTTTCAGTGTGGTCCCACATTACGACATGATCCAATCCAGAAAAAGCCCAGGATCTAGCCATCAAGTGTGAGTAATATGCGAAAGAATGAGCCTGGTGAGAGTAAATCCCAGACCTAACCTAGACCTAACATGAATTATTCTCTAAAATATTGATCGAAACCAGGTTTGATTGACTGTTTCAGCGTGGTACCACATTACTACGTGATACAATCCAGAAACAGCCCAGGATCCAGCCATGAGGTATGAGAAATATGCGAAAGTATGAGCCTGATGAGAGCAAATCCCAGACCTAACCCAGACCTAACATGCGTTATCCTCTAAAATATTTATCAAGACCAGGTTTAATTGATTGTTTCAGTGTGGACCCACATTACTACGTGATCCAAACCAGAAAAAACCCAGGATCCGTTCAACAAGTATGTTAAAACTGCGACAGTATGACCCTGATGAGGGCAAATCCCAGGCCTAAACTAGACCTAACATGCGTTGTCCTCTAAAATATTGATCCAAACCAGGTTTAATGGACTGTTTCAGTGTGGCACCACATTACTACGTGATCCAAACCAGAAAAAACCCAGGATCCGTTCAACAAGTATGTGAAGAATGCGAAAGTATGAGTCTGATGAGTGAAAATCCCATGCCTAACCTAGACCTAACATGCGTTATCCTCAAAAATATTGATCGAAACCTGTTTTAGTCGACAGTTTCAGTGAGGTGCCACATTACTATGTGATCCAAACCAGAAAATAACCCAGGATCTGTTCAACGAGTATGTGAAGTGTGCGAAAGTATGAGTCTGATGAGGGCAAATCCCATGCCTAACCTAGACCCAACATGCGTTATCCTTAAAAATATTGATCGAAACCTGGTTTAATCGGCTGTTTCAGAGTGGTACCATATTACTATGTGATCCAAACCGGAAAATAACCCAGGATCTGTTCAACGAGTATGTGAAGTGTGCGAAAGTATGAGTCTGATGAGGGCAAATCCCAGACCGATCCCAGACCTAACATGCGTTATCCTCTAAAATATTTATCAAGACCAGGTTTAATTGATTGTTTCAGTGTGGGCCCACATTACGACGTGATCCAAACCAGAAAAAACCCAGGATCCGTTCAACAAGTATGTGAAGAATGCGAAAGTATGGGTCTGATGAGTGAAAAAACCAGGCCTGACCTAGACCTAACATGCGTTATCCTCTAAAATATTGAGCGAAACCAGGTTTAATTGACTGTTTCAGTGTTGTAGTTCATTACTACGTGATGCAATCCAGAAAAAGCCCAGGATCTGTTCAACAAGTATATGAAAAACGCGAAAGTATGAGCCTGATGAGGGCAAATCCCAGACCTATCCCAGACCTAACTTGCGTTATCCTCTAAAATATTTATCCAGACCAGGTTTCATTGAATGTTTCAGTGTGGTACCACTTTACTACGTGAACCAATCCAGAAATAGCCCAGGATCTAGCCATGAAGTATGAGAAATATGCGATAGTAAGAGCCTGATGAGGGCAAATCCTAGACCTATCCCAGACCTAACTTGCGCTATCCTCTAAAATATTGATCGCAACCAGGTTTAATGGACTGTTTCTGTGTGGTACCACACAACTACGTGATCCAAACCAGAAAAAACCCAGGATCTGTTCAACAAGTATGTGAAAAACGCGAAAGTATGAGCCTGATGAGGGCAAATCCCAGACCTATCCCAGACCTAACTTGCGTTATCCTCTAAAATATTGATCGAAACCAGGTTTAATTGACTGTTTCAGTGTGGTACCACATTACTACATGATCCAATCCAGAAATAGCCCAGGATCTAGCCATGAAGTATGAGAAATATACGATAGCAAGAGCCTGATGAGGGCAAATCCTAGATCTATCCCAGACCTAACTTGCGTTATCCTCTAAAATATTGATCCAAACCAGGTTTAATTGAATGTTTCAGTGTGGTACCACATTACTACGTGACCCAACCCAGAAAAAACCCAGGATCTGTTCAACAAGTATGTGAAAAACGCGAAAGTATGAGCCTGATGAGGGCAAATCCCAGACCTATCCCAGCCCTAACTTGCGTTATCCTCTAAAATGTTGATCGAAACCAGGTTTAGTCGACTGTTTCAGTGTGGTACCACATTACTACGTGATCCAAACCAGAAAAAACCCAGGATCCGTTCAACAAGTATGTGAAGAATGCGAAAGTATGAGTCTGATGAGTGAAAATCCCAGACCTAACATGCGTTATCCTCTAAAATATTTATCAAGACCAGGTTTAATTGAATGTTTCAGTGTGGTACCACATTACTACGTGACCCAACCCAGAAAAAACCCAGGATCTGTTCAACAAGTATGTGAAGAATGCGAAAGTATGAGTCTGATGAGTGAAAATCCCAGACCTAACCTAGACCTAACATGCGTTATCCTCTAAAATATTTATCAAGACCAGGTTTAATTGAATGTTTCAGTGTGGTACCACATTACTACGTGACCCAAACCAGAAAAAACCCAGGATCTGTTCAACAAGTATATGAAAAAGGCGAAAGTATGAGCCTGATGAGGGCAAATCCCAGACCTATCCCAGACGTAACTTGCGTTATCCTCTAAAATATTGATCGAAACAAGGTTTAATTGAATGATTCAGTGTGGTACCACATTGCTACGTGATGCAATCCAGAAACAGCCCAGGATCTAGCCATGAAGTATGAGAAGTATGCGAAAGTATGAGCCAGATGAGGGCAAATCCTAGACCTAACCCAAACCTAACATGCGTTATCCTCTAAAATATTTATCATGAACAGGTTTAATTGAATGTTTCAGTGTGGTACCACATTACTACGTGAACCAAATCAGAAAAAACCCAGGATCCGTTCAACAAGTATGTTAAAACTGCGACGGTATGACCCTGATGAGGGCAAATCCCAGGCCTAAACTAGACCTAACATGCGTTGTCCTCTAAAATATTGATCCAAACCAGGTTTAATGGACTGTTTCAGTGTGGCACCACATTCCTACGTGATCCAAACCAGAAAAAACCCAGGATCCGTTCAACAAGTATGTGAAGTGTGCGAAAGTATGAGTCTGATGAGGGCAAATCCCATGCCTAACCTAGACCCAACATGCGTTATCCTTAAAAATATTGATCGAAACCTGGTTTAATCGGCTGTTTCAGTGTGGTACCACATTACTATGTGATCCAAACCAGAAAATAACCCAGGATCTGTTCAACGAGTATGTGAAGTGTGCGAAAGTATGAGTCTGATGAGGGCAAATCCCAGTCCTATCCCAGACCTAACATGCGTTATCCTCTAATATATTTATCAAGACCAGGTTTAGTTGATTGTATCAGTGTGGACCCATATTACTACGTGATCCAAACCAGAAAAAACCCAGGATCCGTTCAACAAGTATGTGAAGAATGCGAAAGTATGAGTCTGATGAGTGAAAAAACCAGGCCTGACCTAGACCTAACATGCGTTATCCTCTAAAATATTGAGCGAAACCAGGTTTAATTGACTGTTTCAGTGTTGTACTTCATTACTACGTGATGCAATCCAGAAAAAGCCCAGGATCTGTTCAACAAGTATATGAAAAACGCGAAAGTATGAGCCTGATGAGGGCAAATCCCAGACCTATCCCAGACCTAACTTGCGTTATCCTCTAAAATATTGATCGAAACCAGGTTTAATCGACTGTTTCAGTGTGGAAACACATTACTACGTGATCCAAACCAGAAAAAAACCCAGGATCTTGTCATCCAGTATGTGAAGTTTGCGAAAGTATGAGTCTGATGAGGGCTAATCCCAGACCTATCCCAGACCTAACTTGCGTTATCCTCTAAAATATTGAACGAAACCAGGTTTAATTGACTGTTTTAGTGTGGTACCACATTACTACGTGATCCAAACCAGAAAAAACCCAGGATCTGTTCAACAAGTATGTGAAAAACACGAAACTGTGAGCCTGATGAGGGCAAATCTTAGACCTAACCCAGACCTAAGATGCGTTATCCTCTAAAATATTTATCCAGACCAGGTTTCATTGAATGTTTCAGTGTGGTACCACTTTACTACGTGAACCAATCCAGAAATAGCCTAGGATCTAGCCATGAAGTATGAGAAATATGCGATAGTAAGAGCCTGATGAGGGCAAATCCTAGACCTATCCCAGACCTAACTTGCGCTATCCTCTAAAATATTGATCGCAACCAGGTTTAATGGACTGTTTCTGTGTGGTACCACACAACTACGTGATCCAAACCAGAAAAAACCCAGGATCTGTTCAACAAGTATGTGAAAAACGCGAAAGTATGAGCCTGATGAGGGCAAATCCCAGACCTATCCCAGACCTAACTTGCGTTATCCTCTAAAATATTGATCGAAACCAGGTTTAATTGACTGTTTCAGTGTGGTACCACATTACTACATGATCCAATCCAGAAATAGCCCAGGATCTAGCCATGAAGTATGAGAAATATACGATAGTAAGAGCCTGATGAGGGCAAATCCTAGATCTATCCCAGACCTAACTTGCGTTATCCTCTAAAATATTGATCCAAACCAGGTTTAATTGATTGTTTCAGTGTGGTACCACATTACTACGTGACCCAACCCAGAAAAAACCCAGGATCTGTTCAACAAGTATGTGAAAAACGCGAAAGTATGAGCCTGATGAGGGCAAATCCCAGACCTATCCCAGCCCTAACTTGCGTTATCCTCTAAAATGTTGATCGAAACCAGGTTTAGTCGACTGTTTCAGTCTGGTACCACATTACTACGTGATCCAAACCAGAAAAAACCCAGGATCCGTTCAACAAGTATGTGAAGAATGCGAAAGTATGAGTCTGATGAGTGAAAATCCCAGACCTAACCTAGACCTAACATGCGTTATCCTCTAAAATATTTATCAAGACCAGGTTTAATTGAATGTTTCAGTGTGGTACCACATTACTACGTGACCCAAACCAGAAAAAACCCAGGATCTGTTCAACAAGTATATGAAAAAGGCGAAAGTATGAGCCTGTTGAGGGCAAATCCCAGACCTATCCCAGACGTAACTTGCGTTATCCTCTAAAATATTGATCGAAACAAGGTTTAATTGAATGTTTCAGTGTGGTACCACATTGCTACGTGATGCAATCCACAAACAGCCCAGGATCTAGCCATGAAGTATGAGAAGTATGCGAAAGTATGAGCCAGATGAGGGCAAATCCTAGACCTAACCCAAACCTAACATGCGTTATCCTCTAAAATATTTATCATGAACAGGTTTAATTGAATGTTTCAGTGTGGTACCACATTACTACGTGAACCAAATCAGAAAAAACCCAGGATCCGTTCAACAAGTATGTTAAAACTGCGACAGTATGACCCTGATGAGGGCAAATCCCAGGCCTAACCTAGACCTAACATGCGTTGTCCTCTAAAATATTGATCCAAACCAGGTTTAATGGACTGTTTCAGTGTGGCACCACATTGCTACGTGATCCAAACCAGAAAAAACCCAGGATCTGTTCAACAAGTATGTGAAAAACGCGAAAGTATGAGTCTGATGAGGTCAAATCCCAGACCTATCCCAGACTTAACTTGCGTTATCCTCTAAAATATTGATCGAAACCAGGTTTAATCGGCTGTTTCAGCGTGGTACCACATTACTACGTGATACAATCCAGAAACAGCCCAGGAGCTAGCCATCAAGTATGAGAAATATGCGAAAGAGTGAGCCTGATAAGAGCAAATACCAGACCTGACCTAGACCTAACATGAATTATTCTCTAAAATATTGATCGAAACCAGGTTTAACTGACTGTTTCAGTGTGGTCCCACATTACTACGTGATCCAAACCAGAAAAAACCCAGGATCCGTCCAACAAGTATGTGAAGAATGCGAAAGTATGAGTCTGATGAGTGAAAATCCCAGGCCTAACCTAGACCTAACATGCGTTATCCTCAAAAATATTGATCGAAACCTGGTTTAATCGACTGTTTCAGTGTGGTACCACATTACTATGTGATCCAAACCAGAAAATAACCCAGGATCTGTTCAACGAGTATGTGAAGGGTGCGAAAGTATGAGTCTGATGAGGTCAAATCCCAGACCTATCCCAGATCTGACTTGCGTTATCCTCTAAAATATTGATCGAAACCAGGTTTAATCGACTGTTTCAGTGTGGTACCACATTACTACGTGATCCAAACCAGAAAAGACCCAGGATCAGTTCAACAAGTAAGTGAAAAACGCGAAAGTATGAGGCTGATGAGGGCAAATCCTAGACCTAACTCAAACCTAACATGCGTTATCCTCTAAAATATTTATCAAGACCAGGTTTAATTGACTGTTTCAGCGTGGTACCACATTACTACGTGATACAATCCAGAAACAGCCCAGGATCTAGCCATGAAGTATGAGAGATATGCGAAAGTATGAGCCTGATGAGGGCAAATCCTAGGCCTAACCCAAACCTAACATGCGTTATCCTCTAAAATATTTATCATGACCAGGTTTAATTGAATGTTTCAGTGTGGCACCACATTACTACGTGATCCAATCCAGAAATAGCCCAGGATCTAGCCATGAAGTATGAGAAATATGCGCAAGTATGAGCCTGACGAGAGCAAATCCTAGACCTAACCCAGACCTAACATGCGTTATCCTCAAAACAATTGATCGAACCTGGTTTAATCGACTGTTTTGGTGTGGTACCACATTACTATGTGATCCAAACCAGAAAATAACCCAGGATGAGTTCAACGAGTATGTGAAGTGTGCGAAAGTATGAGTCTGATTAGGGCAAATCCCAGACATATCCCAGACCTAACATGCGCTATCCTCTAAGATATTTATCAAGACCAGGTTTAATTGATTGTTTCAGTGTGGTCCCACATTACTACGTGATCCAATCCAGAAAAAGCCCAGGATCTAGCCATCAAGTATGAGTAATATGCGAAAGAATGAGCCTGATGAGAGTAAATCCCAGACCTAACCTAGACCTAACATGAATTATTCTCTAAAATATTGATCGAAACCAGGTTTAATTGACTGTTTCAGCGTGGTACCACATTAGTACGTGATACAATCCAGAAACAGCCCAGGATCCAGCCATGAAGTATGAGAAATATGCGAAAGTATGAGCCTGATGAGGGCAAATCCTAGACCTAACCCAGACCTAACATGCGTTATCCTCTAAAATATTGATCGAAACCTGGTTTAATGCACTGTTTCAGTGTGGTACCACACTACTACGTGATCCAAACCAGAAAAAACCCAGGATCTGTTCCACAAGTATGTGAAAAACGCGAAAGTATGAGTCTGATGAGGTCAAATCCCAGACCTATCCCAGACCTAACTTGTGTTATCCTCTAAAATATTGATCGAAACCAGGTTTAGTCGACTGTTTCAGTGTGGTACCACATTACTACGTGATCCAAACCAGAAAAAACCCAGGATCTGCTCAACGAGTATGTGAAGGGTGCGAAAGTATGAGTCTGATGAGGTCAAATCCCAGACCTATCCCATATCTAACTTGCGTTATCCTCTAAAATATTGATCGAAACCAGGTTTAATCGACTGTTTCAGTGTGGTACCACATTACTACGTGATCCAAGCCAGAAAAGACCCAGGATCAGTTCAACAAGTACGTGAAAAACGTGAAAGTATGAGCCTGATTAGGGCGAATCCCAGACCTATCCCAGACCTAACATGCGCTATCCTCTAAAATATTTATCAAGACGAGGTTTATTTGATTGTTTCAGTGTGTTCCCACATTACTACGTGATCCAATCCAGAATCAGCCCAGGATCTAGCCATCAAGTGTGAGTAATATGCGAAAGAATGAGCCTGATGAGAGTAAATCCTAGACCTAACCTAGACATAACATGAATTATTCTCTAAAATATTCATCGAAACCAGGTTTAATTGACTGTTTCAGCGTGGTACCACATTACTACGTGATACAATCCAGAAACAGCCCAGGATCCAGCCATGAGGTATGAGAAATATGCGAAAGTATGAGCCTGACGAGAGCAAATCCTAGACCTAACCCAGACCTAACATGCGTTATCCTCAAAAATATTGATCGAAACCTGGTTTAATTGACTGTTTCAGTGTGGTACCACATTACTACGTGATACAATCCAGAAACAGCCCACGATCCAGCCATGAGGTATGAGAAATATGCGAAAGTATGAGCCTGGCGAGAGCAAATCCTAGACCTAACCCAGACCTAACATGCGTTATCCTCAAAAATATTGATCGAAACCTGGTTTAATCGACTGCTTCAGTGTGGTACCACACTACTACGTGATCCAAACCAGAAAAAACCCAGGATCTGTTCAACAAGTATGTGAAAAACGCGAAAGTATGAGCCTGATGAGGTCAAATCCCAGACCTATCCCAGACCTAATTTGTGTTATCCTCTAAAATATTGATCGAAACCAGGTTTAGTCTACTGTTTCAGTGCGGTACCACATTACTACGTGATCCAAACCAGAAAAATCCCAGGATCCGTTCAACAAGTATGTGAAGTGTGCGAAAGTATGAGTCTGATAAGGGCAAATCGCAGACCTATCCCAGACCTAACATGCGCTATCCATTAAAATATTTATCAAGACCAGGTTTAATTGATTGTTTCAGTGTGGTCCCACATTACTACGGGATACAATCCAGAAACAGCCCAGGATCCAGCCATGAAGTATGAGAAATATGCGAAAGTATGAGTCTGATGAGTGAAAATCCCAGACCTAACCTAGACCTAACATGCGTTATCCTCTAAAATATTGATGGAAACCTGGTTTAATTGACTGTTTCAGTGTTGTACTTCATTACCACGTGATGCGATCCAGAAAAAGCCCAGGATCTAGCCATCAAGTATGAGAAATATGCGAAAGAATGAGCCTGATGAGAGCAAATCCCAGACCTAACCCAGACCTAACATGCGTTATCCTCAAAAATATTGATCGAAACCTGGTTTAATCGACTGTTTCTACGTGATGCGATCCAGAAAAAGCCCAGGATCTAGCCATCAAGTATGAGAAATATGTGAAAGTATGAGTCTGATTAGGGCAAATCCCAGACCTATCCCAGACCTAACTTGCGCTATCCTCTAAAATATTTATCAAGACCCGGTTTAATTGATTGTTTCAGTGTGGTCCCACATTACTACGTGATCCAATCCAGAAAAAGCCCAGGATCTAGCCATCAAGTATGAGTAATATAAGAAAGAATGAGCCTGATGAGAGTAAATCCCAGACCTAACCTAGACCTAACATGAATTATTCTCTAAGATATTGATCGAAACCTGGTTTAATCGACTGTCCCAGAGTGGTACCACATTACTATGTGATCCAAACCAGAAAATATCCCAGCATCTGTTCAACAAGTATGTGAAGAATGTGAAAGTATGAGTCTGATGAGTGAAAATCCCAGACCTAACCCAGACCTAACTTGCGTTATCCTCTAAAATATTTATCCAGACCATGTTTCATTGAATGTTTCAGTGTGGTACCACTTTACTATGTGATCCAATCCAGAAATAGCCCAGCATCTAGCCATGAAGTATGAGAAATATTGCGAAAGTAGAAGCATGATGAGGGCAAATCCTAGACCTAACCCAGACCTAACAAGCGTTATCCTCTAAAATATTTATCAAGACTAGGTTTAATTGAATGTTTCAGTGTGGTACCACATTACTACGTGATCCACACCAGAAAAAACCCAGGATCCGTTCAACAAGTATGTGAAGAATGCGAAAGTATGAGTCTGATGAGTGAAAATCCCAGGCCTGACCTAGACCTATCATGCGTTATCCTCTAAAATAATGAGCGAAACCAGGTTTAATGGACTGTTTCAGTGTGGTACCACACTACTACGGGATCCAAACCAGAAAAAACCCAGGATCTGTTCAGCAAGAATGTGAAAAACCCGAAAGTATGAGCCTGATGAGGGCAAATCCCAGACCTATCCCAGACCTAACTTGCGTTGTCCTCTAAAGTATTGATGGAAACCAGGTTTAATTGACTGTTTCAGTGTGGTACCACACTACTACGTGATCCACACCAGAAAAAACCCAGGATCCGCTCAACAAGTATGTGAAAAACGCGAAAGTATGAGCCTGATGAGGGCAAATCCCAGACCTATCCCAGTCCTAACTAACGTTATCCTTTAAAATATTGATCGAAACCAGGTTTAATTGACTGTTTCAGTGTTGTACTTCATTACTACGTGATGCAATCCATAAAAAGCCCAGGATCTAGCCATCAAGTATGAGAAATATGCGAAAGTATGAGCCTGATGATGGCAAATCCTAGACCTAACCCAGACCTAACATGCGTTCTCCTCTAAAATATTTATCAAGAGCAGGTTTAATTGATTGTTTCAGTGTGGTCCCACATTACTACGTGATACAATCCAGAAACAGCCCAGGATCTAGCCATGAAGTATGAGCAATATGCGAAAGTATGAGCGTGATGATGGCAAATCCTAGACCTAACCCAGACCTAACATGCGTTATCCTCTAAAATATTTATCAAGACCAGGTTTAATTGATTATTTCAGTGTGGTGCCACATTACTACGTGATACAATCCAGAAACAGCCCAGGATCTGTGCAACAAGTATGTGAAAAACGCAAAAGTATGAGCCTGATGAGGGCAAATCCCAGACCTATCCCAGACCTAACTTGCGTTATCCTCTAAGATATTGATCGAAACCAGGTTTAATTGACTGTTTCAGCGTGGTACCACATTACTACGTGATACAATCCAGAAACAGCCCAGGATCTAGCCATGAAGTATGAGCAATATGCGAATGTATGAGCCTGATGATGGCAAATCCTAGACCTAACCCAGACCTAACATGCGTTCTCCTCCAAAATATTTATCAAGACCAGGTTTAATTGATTGTTTCAGTGTGGTCCCACATTACTACGTGATCCAAAACAGAAAAAACCCAGGATCTGTTCTACATGTATGAGAAATATGCGAAAGAATGAGCCTGATGAGAGCAAATCCCAGACCTAACCTAGACCTAACATGAATTATTCTCTAAAATATTGATCGAAACCAGGTTTAATTGACTGTTTCAGTGTGGTCCCACATTACTACGTGATGCAATCCAGAAAAAGACCAGGATCTAGCCATCAAGTATGAGAAATATGCGAAAGAATGAGCGTGATGAGAGCAAATCGCAGACCTAACCTAGACCTAACATGAATTATTCTCTAAAATATTGATCGAAACCAGGTTTAGTTGACTGTTTCAGTGTTGTACTTCATTACTACGTGATGCAGTCCAGAAAAAGCCCAGGATCTAGCCATGAAGTATGAGCAATATGCGAAAGTATGAGCGTGATGATGGCAAATCCTAGACCTAACCCAGACCTAACATGCGTTATCCTCTAAAATATTTATCAAGACCAGGTTTAATTGATTATTTCAGTGTGGTGCCGCATTACTACGTGATACAATCCAGAAACAGCCCAGGATCTGTTCAACAAGTATGTGAAAAACGCAAAAGTATGAGCCTGATGAGGGCAAATCCCAGACCTATCCCAGACCTAACTTGCGTTATCCTCTAAGATATTGATCGAAACCAGGTTTAATTGACAGTTTCAGTGTGGTACCACATTACTACGTGATCCAATCCAGAAATAGCCCAGGATCTAGCCATGAAGTATGAGAAGTATGCGAAAGTATGAGCCAGATGAGGGCAAATCCTAGACCTAAACCAAACCTAACATGCGTTATCCTCTAAAATATTTATCATGAACAGGTTTAATTGAATGTTTCAGTGTGGTACCACATTACTACGTGATACAATCCAGAAACAGCCCAGGATCCAGCCATGAGGTATGAGAAATATGCGAAAGTATGAGCCTGACGAGAGCAAATCCTAGACCTAACCCAGACCTAACATGCGTTATCCTCAAAAATATTGATCGAAACCTGGTTTAATCGACTGTTTCAGTGTGGTACCACACTACTACGTGATCCAAACCAGAAAAAACCCAGGATCTGTTCAACAAGTATGTGAAAAACGCGAAAGTATGAGTCTGATGAGGTCAAATCCCAGACCTATCCCAGACCTAACATGCGTTATCCTCTAAAATATTGATGGAAACCTGGTTTAATTGACTGTTTCAGTGTTGTACTTCATTACTGCGTGATGCGATCCAGAAAAAGCCCAGGATCTAGCCATGAAGTATGAGAAATATGCGAAAGAATGAGCCTGATAAGAGCAAATCCGAGACCTAACCTAGACCTAACATGAATTATTCTCTAAAATATTGATCGAAACCAGGTTTAATTGACTGTTTCAGCGTGATACCACATTACTACGTGATACAATCCAGAAACAGCCCAGGATCCAGCCATGAGGTATGAGAAATATGCGAAAGTATGAGCCTGACGAGAGCAAATCCTAGACCTAACCCAGACCTAACATGCGTTATCCTCAAAAATATTGATCGAAACCTGGTTTAATTGACTGCTTCAGTGTGGTACCACATTACTACGTGATACAATCCAGAAACAGCCCAGGATCCAGCCATGAGGTATGAGAAATATGCGAAAGTATGAGCCTGACGAGAGCAAATCCTAGACCTAACCCAGACCTAACATGCGTTATCCTCAAAAATATTGATCGAAACCTGGTTTAATCGACTGTTTCAGTGTGGTACCACACTACTACGTGATCCAAACCAGAAAAAACCCAGGATCTGTTCAACAAGTATGTGAAAAACGCGAAAGTATGAGTCTGATGAGGTCAAATCCCAGACCTATCCCAGACCTAATTTGTGTTATCCTCTAAAATATTGATCGAAACCAGGTTTAGTCGACTGTTTCAGTGCGGTACCACATTACTACGTGATCCAAACCAGAAAAATCCCAGGATCCGTTCAACAAGTATGTGAAGTGTGCGAAAGTATGAGTCTGATTAGGGCAAATCGCAGACCTATCCCAGACCTAACATGCGCTATCCATTAAAATATTTATCAAGACCAGGTTTAATTGATTGTTTCAGTGTGGTCCCACATTACTACGGGATACAATCCAGAAACAGCCCAGGATCCAGCCATGAAGTATGAGAAATATGCGAAAGTATGAGTCTGATGAGTGAAAATCCCAGACCTAACCTAGACCTAACATGCGTTATCCTCTAAAATATTGATGGAAACCTGGTTTAATTGACTGTTTCAGTGTTGTTCTTCATTACCACGTGATGCGATCCAGAAAAAGCCCAGGATCTAGCCATCAAGTATGAGAAATATGCGAAAGAATGAGCCTGATGAGAGCAAATCCCAGACCTAACACAGACCTAACATGCGTTATCCTCAAAAATATTGATCGAAACCTGGTTTAATCGACTGTTTCAGTGTGGTACCACTTTACTACGTGATACAATCCAGAAACAGCCCAGGATCTAGCCATGAAGTATGAGAAATATGCGAAAGTATCAGCCTGATGAGGGCAAATCCTAGACCTAACTCAAACCTAACATGCGTTATCCTCTAAAATATTTATCAAGACCAGGTTTAATTGAATGTTTCAGTGTGGTACCACATTACTACGTGATCCAATCCAGAAATAGCCCAGGATCTAGCCATGAAGTATGAGAAATATGCGAAAGTATGAGCCTGACGAGAGCAAATCCTAGACCTAACCCAAACCTAACATGCGTTATCCTCAAAAATATTGATCGAAACCTGGTTTAATCGACTGTTTCAGTGTGGTACCACACTTCTATGTGATCCAAACCAGAAAATAACCCAGGATCAGTTCAACGAGTATGTGAAGTGTGCGAAAGTATGAGTCTGATTAGGGCAAATCCCAGACCTACCCCAGACCTAACATGCGCTATCCTCTAAAATATTTATCAAGACGAGGTTTATTTGATTGTTTCAGTGTGGTCCCACATTACTACGTGATCCAATCCAGAAAAAGCCCAGGATCTAGCCATCAAGTGTGAGTAATATGCGAAAGAATGAGCCTGATGAGAGTAAATCCTAGACCTAACCTAGACATAACATGAATTATTCTCTAAAATATTGATCGAAACCAGGTTTAATTGACAGTTTCAGCGTGGTACCACATTACTACGTGATACAATCCAGAAACAGCCCAGGATCCAGCCATGAGGTATGAGAAATATGCGAAAGTATGAGCCTGACGAGAGCAAATCCTAGACCTAACCCAGACCTAACATGCGTTATCCTCAAAAATATTCATCGAAACCTGGTTTAATTGACTGTTTCAGCGTGGTACCACATTACTACGTGATACAATCCAGAAACAGCCCAGGATCCAGCCATGAGGTATGAGAAATATGCGAAAGTATGAGCCTGACGAGAGCAAATCCTAGACCTAACCCAGACCTAACATGCGTTATCCTCAAAAATATTGATCGAAACCTGGTTTAATCGACTGTTTCAGTGTGGTACCACAGTACTACGTGATCCAAACCAGAAAAAACCCAGGATCTGTTCAACAAGTATGTGAAAAACGCGAAAGTATGAGTCTGATGAGGTCAAATCCCAGACCTATCCCAGACCTAACTTGTGTTATCCTCTAAAATATTGATCGAAACCAGGTTTAGTCGACTGTTTCAGTGCGGTACCACATTACTACGTGATCCAAACCAGAAAAATCCCAGGATCCGTTCAACAAGTATGTGAAGTGTGCGAAAGTATGAGTCTGATTAGGGCAAATCGCAGACCTATCCCAGACCTAACATGCGCTATCCACTAAAATATTTATCAAGACCAGGTTTAATTGATTGTTTCAGTGTGGCCCCACATTACTACGGGATACAATCCAGAAACAGCCCAGGATCCAGCCATGAAGTATGAGAAATATGCGAAAGTATGAGTCTGATGAGTGAAAATCCCAGACCTAACCTAGACCTAACATGCGTTATCCTCTAAAATATTGATGGAAACCTGGTTTAATTGACTGTTTCAGTGTTGTACTTCATTACCACGTGATGCGATCCAGAAAAAGCCCAGGATCTAGCCATCAAGTATGAGAAATGTGCGAAAGTAAGAGCCTGATAAGGGCAAATCCTAGATCTATCCCAGACCTAACATGCGTTATCCTCTAAAGTATTGATCGAAACCAGGTTTAATTGACTGTTTCAGCGTGGTACCACTTTACTACGTGATACAATCCAGAAACAGCCCAGGATCTAGCCATGAAGTATGAGAAATATTGCGAAAGTAGAAGCATGATGAGGGCAAATCCTAGATCTATCCCAGACCTAACATGCGTTATCCTCTAAAGTATTGATCGAAACCAGGTTTAATTGACTGTTTCAGCGTGGTACCACTTTACTACGTGATACAATCCAGAAACAGCCCAGGATCTAGCCATGAAGTATGAGAAATATTGCGAAAGTAGAAGCATGATGAGGGCAAATCCTAGACCTAACCCAGACCTAACAAGCGTTATCCTCTAAAATATTTATCAAGACTAGGTTTAATTTGAATGTTTCAGTGTGGTACCACATTACTACGCGATCCACACCAGAAAAAACCCAGGATCCGTTCAACAAGTATGTGAAGAATGCGAAAGTATGAGTCTGATGAGTGAAAATCCCAGACCTAACCTAGACCTAACATGCGTTATCCTCTAAACTATTCATCCAAACCAGGTTTAATGGACTGTTTCAGTGTGGTACCACACTACTACGTGATCCACACCAGAAAAAACCCAGGATCTGCTCAACAAGTATGTGAAAAACGCGAAAGTATGAGCCTGATGAGGGCAAATCCCAGACCTATCCCAGTCCTAACTTGCGTTATCCTCTAAAATATTGATCGAAACCAGGTTTAATTGACTGTTTCAGTGTTGTACTTCAATACTACGTGATGCGATCCAGAAAAAGCCCAGGATCTAGCCACCAAGTATGAGAAATATGCGAAAGAATGAGCCTGATGAGAGCAAATCCCAGACCTAACCTAGACCTAACATGAATTATTCTCTAAAATATTGATCGAAACCAGGTTTAATTGACTGTTTCAGTGTTGTACTTCATTACTACGTGATGCAATCCATAAAAAGCCCAGGATCTAGCCATCAAGTATGAGAAATATGCGAAAGTATGAGCCTGATGAGGGCAAATCCTAGACCTAACCCAGACCTAACATGCGTTATCCTCTAAAATATTTATCAAGACCAGGTTTAATTGATTGTTTCAGTGTGGTCCCACATTACTACGTGATACAATCCAGAAACAGCCCAGGATCTAGCCATGAAGTATGAGCAATATGCGAAAGTATGAGCCTGATGATGGCAAATCCTAGACCTAACCCAGACCTAACATGCGTTATCCTCTAAAATATTTATCAAGACCAGGTTTAATTGATTATTTCAGTGTGGTGCCACATTACTACGTGATACAATCCAGAAACAGCCCAGGATCTGTTCAACAACTATGTGAAAAACGCAAAAGTATGAGCCTGATGAGGGCAAATCCCAGACCTATCCCAGACCTAACTTGCGTTATCCTCTAAAATATTGATCGAAACCAGGTTTAATTGACTATTTCAGTGTTGTACTTCATTACTACGTTATGCAATCCAGAAAAAGCCCAGGATCTAGCCATCAAGTATGAGAAATATGCGAAAGAATGAGCCTGATAAGAGCAAATCCCAGACCTAACCTAGACCTAACATGAATTATTCTCTAAAATATTGATCGAAACCAGGTTTAATTGACTGTTTCAGTGTTGTACTTCATTACTACGTGATCCAAAACAGAAAAAACCCAGGATCTGTTCTACATGTATGAAAAATATGCGAAAGAATGAGCCTGATGAGAGCAAATCCCAGACCTAACCTAGACCTAACATGAATTATTCTCTAAAATATTGATCGAAACCAGGTTTAATTGACAGTTTCAGTGTGGTACCACATTACTACGTGATCCAATCCAGAAATAGCCCAGGATCTAGCCATGAAGTATGAGAAATATGCGAAAGTATGAGCCTGATGAGGGCAAATCCTAGACCAAACCCAAACCTAACATGCGTTATCCTCTAAAATATTTATCAAGACCAGGTTTAATTGAATGTTTCAGTGTGGTACCACATTACTACGTGATCCAAACCAGAAAAGACCCAGGATCCGTTCAACAAGTATGTGAAAAATGCGAAAGTATGAGTCTGATGAGTGAAAATCCCAGACCTAACCTAGACCTAACATGCGTTATCCTCTAAAATATTGATGGAAACCTGGTTTAATTGACTGTTTCAGTGTTGTACTTCATTACTACGTGATGCGATCCAGAAAAAGCCCAGGATCTAGCCATGAAGTATGAGAAATATGCGAAAGAATGAGCCTGATAAGAGCAAATCCGAGACCTAACCTAGACCTAACATGAATTATTCTCTAAAATATTGATCGAAACCAGGTTTAATTGACTGTTTCAGTGTGGTCCCACATTACTACGTGATCCAAAGCAGAAAAAACCCTCGATCAGGTCAACATGTATGTTAAAACTGCGAAAGTATGACCCTGATGAGGGCAAATCCCAGGCCTAACCTAGACCTAACATGCGTTGTCCTCTAAAATATTGATGGAAACCAGGTTTAATTGACTATTTCAGTGTTGTACTTCATTACTACGTTATGCAATCCAGAAAAAGCCCAGGATCTAGCCATCAAGTATGAGAAATATGCGAAAGAATGAGCCTGATAAGAGAAAATCCCAGACCTAACCTAGACCTAACATGAATTATTCTCTAAAATATTGATCGAAACCAGGTTTAATTGACTGTTTCAGTGTGGTCCCACATTACTACGTGATCCAAACCAGAAAAAACCCAGGATCCGTTCAACAAGTATGTGAAGAATGCGAAAGTATGAGTCTGATGTGGGCAAATCCTAGACCTAACCCAGACCTAACATGCGTTATCCTCTAAAATATTTATCAAGACCAGGTTCAATTGAATGTTTCAGTGTGGTGCCACATTACTACGTGATGCAATCCAGAAAAAGCCCAGGATCTAGCCACCAAGTTTGAGAAATATGCGAAAGAATGAGCCTGATGAGGGCAAATCCTAGACCTAACCCAGACCTAACATGCGCTATCCTCTAGAATATTGATCGCAACCAAGTTTAATGGACTGTTTCAGTGTGGTACCACACTACTACGTGATCCAAACCAGAAAAAAACCCAGGATCTGATCAACGAGTATGTCAAGTGTGCGAAAGTATGAGTCAGATGAGGGAAAATCCCAGGCCTAACCTAGACATAACATGTGTTATCCTCTAAAATATTGATCGAAACCAGGTTTAGTCGACTGTTTCAGTGTGGTCCCACATTACTACGTGATCCACACCAGAAAAAACCCAGGATCCGTTCATCAAGTATGTGAAGAATGCGAAAGTATGAGTCTGATGAGGTCAAATCCCAGACCTATCCCAGACATAACTTGCGTTATCCTCTAAAATATTGATCGAAACCAGGTTTAATCGACTGTTTCAGCGTGGTACCACATTACTACGTGATACAATCCAGAAACAGCCCAGGATCTAGCCATGAAGTATGAGAAATATGCGAAAGTATGAGCCTGATGAGGGCAAATCCTAGACCTAACCCAAACCTAACAAGAATTATTCTCTAAAATATTGATCGAAACCAGGTTTAATTGACTGTTTCAGTGTTGTTCTTCATTACTACGTGATGCAATCCAGAAAAAGACCAGGATCTAGCCATCAAGTATGAGAAATATGCGAAAGAATGAGCCTGATGAGAGCAAATCCCAGACCTAACCTAGACCTAACATGAATTATTCTCTAAAATATTGATCGAAACCAGGTTTAGTTGACTGTTTCAGTGTTGTACTTCATTACTACGTGATGCAATCCAGAAAAAGCCCAGGATCTAGCCATGAAGTATGAGAAATATGCGAAAGAATGAGCCTGATGAGGGCAAATCCTAGACCTAACCCAGACCTAACATGCGTTATTCCGTAATATATTGATGGAAACCAGGTTTAATTGACTGTTTCAGTGTTGTACTTCATTACTACGTGATCCAAAACAGAAAAAACCCAGGATCTGTTCTACATGTATGAAAAATATGCGAAAGAATGAGCCTGATGAGAGCAAATTCCAGACCTAACCTAGACCTAACATGAATTATTCTCCAAAATATTGATCGAAACCAGGTTTAATTGACTGTTTCAGTGTGGTACCACATTACTACGTGATCCAATCCAGAAATAGCCCAGGATCTAGCCATGAAGTATGAGAAATATGCGAAAGTATGAGCCTGATGAGGGCAAATCCTAGACCTAACCCAGACCTAACATGCGTTATTCTGTAAAATTTTTATCAAGACCAGGTTTAATTGAATGTTTCATTGTGGTACCTCATTACTACGTGATCAAAACCAGAAAAAACCCTGGATCCGTTCTACAAGTATGTGAAGAATGCGAAAGTATGAGTCTGATCAGTGAAAATCTCAGGCCTTACCTAGACCTAACTTGCGTTGCCCTCTAAAATATTGATGGAAACCAGGTTTAATCGACTGTTTCAGCGTGGTACCACATTACTACGTGACACAATCCAGAAACAGTCCAGGATCTAGCCATGAAGTATGAGAAATATGCGAAAGTATGAGCCTGATGAGGGCAAATCCGAGACCTAACCCAAACCTAACATGAATTATTCTCTAAAATATTGATCGAAACCAGGTTTAATTGACTATTTCAGTGTTGTACTTCATTACTACGTGATGCAATCCAGAAAAAGACCTGGATCTAGCCATCAAGTATGAGAAATATGCGAAAGAATGAGCCTGACGAGAGCAAATCCCAGACCTAACCTAGACCTAACATGAATTATTCTCTAAAATATTGATCGAAACCAGGTTTAGTTGACTGTTTCAGTGTTGTACTTCATTACTACGTGATGCAATCCAGAAAAAGCCCAGGATCTAGCCATCAAGTATGAGAAATATGCGAAACAATGAGCCTGATGAGAGCAAATCCCAGACCTAACCTAGACCTAACATGAATTATTCTTTAAAATATTGATCGAAACCAGGTTTAATTGACTGTTTCAGTGTTGTCCCACATTACTACGTGAACCAAACCAGAAAAAACCCAGAATCCGTTCAACAAGTATGTGAAGAATGCGAAAGTATGAGTCTGATGAGGTCAAATCCCAGGCCTAACCTAGACCTAACATGCGTTATCCTCAAAAATATTGATCGAAACCTGGTTTAATCGACTGTTTCAGTGAGGTACCACATTACTATGTGATCCAAACCAGAAAATAACCCAGGATCTGTTCAACGAGTATGTGAAGTGTGCGAAAGTATGAGTCTGATGAGGTCAAATCCCGGACCATTCCCAGACTTAAGTTGCGTTATCCTCTAAAATATTGATCGAAACCAGATTTAATCGACTGTTTCAGTGTGGTACCACATTACTACGTGATCCAAACCAGAAAAAACCCAGGATCAGTTCAACAAGTATGTGAAGAATGCGAAAGTATGAGCCTGATGAGGGCAAATCCCAGACCTATCCCAGACCTAACTTGCGTTATCCTCTAAAATATTGATCGAAACCAGGTTTAATTGACCGTTTCAGTGTGGTACCACATTACTACGTGATCCAAACCAGAAAAAACCCAGGATCCGTTCAACAAGTATGTGAAGAATGCGAAAGTATGAGTCTGATGAGTGAAAATCCCAGGCCTAACCTAGACCTAACATGCGTTATCCTCTAAAATATTGATCGAAACCTGGTTTAATCGACTGTTTCAGTGTGGTACCACTTTACTACGTGATCCAATCCAGAAATAGCCCAGGATCTAGCCATGAAGTATGAGAAATATGCGAAAGTAAGAGCCTGATGAGGGCAAATCCTAGACCTATCCCAGACCTAACTTGCGTTATTCTCTAAAATATTGATCGAAACCAGGTTTAATTGACTGTTTCAGCGTGGTACCACATTACTACGTGATACAATCCAGAAACAGCCCAGGATCTAGCCATGAAGTATGAGAAATATGCGAAAGAATGAGCCTGATGAGAGCAAATCCCAGACCTAACCTAGACCTAACATGAATTATTCTCTAAAATATTGATCGAAACCAGGTTTAATTGACTGTTTAAGTGTGGTCCCACATTACTACGTGATCCAAACCAGAAAAAACCCAGGATCCGTTCAACAAGAATGTGAAGAATGCGAAAGTATGAGTGTGATGAGTGAAAATCCCAGGCCTAACCTAGACCTAACATGCGTTCTCCTCTAAAATATTGATCGAAACCTGGTTTAATCGACTGTTTCAGTGTGGTACCACATTACTATGTGATCCAAACCTGAAAATAACCCAGGATCTGTTCAACGAGTATGTGTAGTGTGCGAAAGCTTGAGTCTGATGAGGTCAAATCCCAGACCTAACCCAGACCTAACTTGCGTTATCCTCTAAAATATTGATCGGTACCAGGTTTAATCGACTGTTTCAGTGACGTACCACATTACTATGTGATGCAAACCAGAAAATATACCCAGGATCTGTTCAAGGAGTATGTGAAATGTGCGAAAGTATGAGTCTGATGAGGTCAAATGCCAGACCTATCCCAGACCTAACTTTTTTTTATTTTTTTTTTTTTTTTTTTTTGTCGTGGGGAAAATCTTCGAAAGACTCCCTCCCACCTCCTTGGGGAGAGGTGGGAGGGGTGTGTGGGATTCCCCGCGCCCGTACAACGACAGGCGCGCGACCTACCCACTAAAAACCCCACGGTGACCCTTCGGCACGCTTTGGGAGGATACCGGGAATGGCTCGAAGCATTCTTCCGGTATCCTCCCCGTGCCCGCGCTTTCGCGCCCATCCCCCGGGGCGACAATCGGTCCCACCAGTAGACACACTGCCTCATAGCGGCGGGACGGGGCCACTCCATCCCGCCGCTATCCGTCCCGGGGCATTCCAGACCTAACTTGCGTTATCCTCTAAAATATTGATCGAAACCAGGTTTAATCGACTGTTTCAGTGTGGTACCACATTACTACGTGATCCAAACCAGAAAAAACCCAGGATCAGTTCAACAAGTATGTGAAGAATGCGAAAGTATGAGCCTGATGAGGGCAAATCCCAGACCTATCCCAGATCTAACTTGCGTTATCCTCTAAAATATTGATCGAAACCAGGTTTAATTGACCGTTTCAGTGTGTTCCCACATTACTACGTGATACAATCCAGAAATACCCCAGGATCTAGCCATGAAGTATGAGAAATATGCGAAAGTATGAGCCTGACGAGGGCAAATCCTAGACCTAACGCAGACCTAACATGCGTTATCCTCTAAAATATTTATCAAGACCAGGTTTATTTGATTGTTTCAGTGCGGACCCTCATAACTACGTAATCCAAACCAGAAAAAACCCAGGATCCGTTGAACAAGTATGTGAAGAATGCGAAAGTATGGGTCTGATGAGTGAAAATCCCAGGCCTAACATAGACCTAACATGAATTATTCTCTAAAATATTGTTCAAAACCAGGTTTAATTGACTGTTTCAGTGTGGTACCACATTACTATGTGATCCAAACCAGAAAGTAACCCAGGATCTGTTCAACGAGTATGTAAAGTGTGCGAAAGTATGAGTCTGATGAGGGCAAATCCTAGACCTAACCCAAACCTAACATGCGTTATCCTCTAAAATATTTATCAAGACCAGGTTTAATTGAATGTTCCAGTGTGGTACCACATTACTACGTGAACCAAACCAGAAAAAACCCAGGATCCGTTCAACAAGTATGTGAAGAATGCGAAAGTATGAGTCTGATGAGTGAAAATCCCAGGCCTAACCTAGACCTAACATGCGTTATCCTCAAAAATATTGATCGAAACCTGGTTTAATCGACTGTTTCAGTGTGGTACCACATTACTATGTGGTCCAAACCAGAAAATAACCTAGGATCTGTTCAACGAGTATGTGAAGTGTGCGAAAGTATGAGTCTGATGATGGCAAATCCCAGACCTATCCCAGACCTAACATGAATTATTATCTAAAATATTGATCGAAACCTGGTTTAATCTATTGTTTCAGTGTGGTACCACATTACTATTAGATCCAAACCAGAAAATAACCCAGGATCTGTTCAACGAGTATGTGAAGTGTGCGAAAGTATGAGTCTGATGAGGTCAAATCCTAGACCTAACCCAGACCTAACATGCGTTATCCTCTAAAATATTTATCATGACCAGGTTTAATTGATTGTTTCAGTGTGGTCCCACATTACTACGTGATCCAAACCAGAAAAAACCCAGGATCTGTTCAACGAGTATGTGAAGTGTGCGAAAGTATGAGTCTGATGATGGCAAATCCCAGACCTATCCCAGACCTAACATGAATTATTCTGTAAAATATTGATCGAAACCTGGTTTAATCTATTGTTTCAGTGTGGTACCACATTACTATTAGATCCAAACCAGAAAAAACCCAGGATCAGTTCAACAAGTATGTGAAAAACGCGAAAGAATGAGCCTGATGAGGGCAAATCCCAGACCTATCCCAGACCTAACATGCGTTATCCTCTAAAATATTTATCATGACCAGGTTTAATTGATTGTTTCAGTGTGGTCCCACATTACTACGTGATCCAAACCAGAAAGAACCCAGGATCCGTTCAACAAGTATTTGAAGAATGCGAAAGTATGAGTCTGATGAGTGAAAATCCCAGGACTGTCCTAGACCTAACATACGTTATCCTCAAAAATATTGGTCGAAACCTGGTTTAATCGACTTTTTCAGTGGGGTCCCACATTACTACGTGATCCAAACCAGAAAAAACCCAGGATCCGTTCAACAAGTATGTGAAGAATGCGAAAGTATGAGTCTGATGAGGGCAAATCCCAGACCTATCCCAGACCTAACATGCGTTATCCTCTAAAATATTGATCCAAATCAGGTTTAATGGACTGTTTCAGTGGGGTACCACACTAGTACGTGATCCAAACCAGGAAAAACCCGGGATCTGTTCAACAAGTATGTGAATAACACGAAAGTATGTGCCTGATGAGTGCAAATCCCAGACCTATCCCAGACCTAACTTACGTTGTCCTCTAAGATATTGATGGAAACTAGGTTTAATTGACTGTTTCAATGTTGTACTTCATTACTACGTGATGCAATCCAGAAAAAGCCCAGGATCTAGCCATCAAGTATGAGAAATATGCGAAAGTATGAGCCTGATGATGGCGAATCCCAGACCAATCCCAGACCAAACTTGCGTTATCCTCTAAAATATTGATCGAAATCAGGCTTAATTGACTGTTTCTGCGCGGTACCACATTACCACGTGATACAATCCAGAAACAGCCCAGGATCTAGCCGTGAAGTATGAGAAATATGCGAAAGTATGAGCCTGATGAGGGCAAATCCTAGACCTAACCCAAACCTAACATGCGTTATCCTCTAAAATATTTATCATGACCAGGTTTAATTGATTGTTTCAATGTGGTCCCACATTACTACGTGATCCAAACCAGAAAAAACCCAGGATCCGTTCAACAAGTATGTGAAGAATGCGAAAGTATGAGTCAGATGAGCGAAAATCCCCGGCCTAACCCAGACCTAACATGCGTTATCCTCAAAAATATTGATAGAAACCAGGTTTAATCGACAGTTTCAGTGTGGTACCACACTACTACGTGACCCAAACCGGAAAAAACCCAGGATCTGTTCAACAAGTATGTGAAAAACACGAAAGTATGACCCTGATTAGGTCAAATCCCAGACTTATCCCAGACCTAACATGCGTTATCCTCTAAAATATTTATCAAGACCAGGTTTAATTGACTGTTTCAGTGTGGTACCACATTGCTACGTGATCCAAACCAGAAAAAACCCAGGATCAGTTCAACAAGTATGTGAAAAACGCGAAAGTATGAGCCTGATGAGGGCAAATCCCAGACCTAACCCAGACCTAACATGCGTTATCCTGTAAAATATTGATCGCAACCAGGTTTAATTGACTGTTTCGGTGTGGTACCACATTACTACGTGATCCAAACCAGAAAAAAACCCAGGATCTGTTCAACAAGTATGTGAAGAATGCGAAAGTATGAGTCCGATGAGTGAAAATCCTCGGCCTAATCTAGACCTAACATGCGTTATCCTCTTAAATATTGACCGACACCAGGTTTAATGGACTGTTTCAGTTTGGTACCACTTTACTACGTGATCCAAAGCAGAAAAAACCCTCGATCAGGTCAACATGTATGTTAAAACTGCGAAAGTATGACCCTGATGAGGGCAAATCCCAGGCCTAACCTATACCTAACATGCGTTGTCCTCTAAAATATTGATGGAAACCAGGTTTAATTGACTGTTTCAGTGTCGTACTTCATTACTACGTGATGCAATCCAGAAAAAGCCCCGGATCTAGCCATCAAGTATGAGAAATATGCGAAAGAATGAGCCTGATGAGAGCAAATCCCAGACCTAACCTAGACCTAACATGAATTGTTCTCTAAAATATTGATCAAAACCAGGTTTAATTGACTGTTTCGGTGTGGTACCACATTACTACGTGATCCAAACCAGAAAAAAACCCAGGATCTGTTCAACGAGTATGTGAAGTGTGCGAAAGTATGAGTCTGATGAATGAAAATCCCAGGCCTAACCTATACCTAACATGCGTTATTCTCTTAAATATTGACCGATACCAGGTTTAATGGACTGTTTCAGTGTGGTACCACTTTACTACGTGATCCAAAGCAGAAAAAACCCTCGATCAGGTCAACATGTATGTTAAAACTGCGAAAGTATGACCCTGATTAGGGCAAATCCCAGGCCTAACCTCTACCTAACATGCGTTGTCCTCTAAAATATTGATGGAAACCAGGTTTAACTGACTGTTTCAGTGTCGTACTTCATTACTACGTGATGCAATCCAGAAAAAGCCCCGGATCTAGCCATCAAGTATGAGAAATATGCGAAAGAATGAGCCTGATGAGAGCAAATCCCAGACCTAACCTAGACCTAACATGAATTGTTCTCTAAAATATTGATCAAAACCAGGTTTAATTGACTGTTTCGGTGTGGTACCACATTACTACGTGATCCAAACCAGAAAAAAACCCAGGATCTGTTCAACGAGTATGTGAAGTGTGCGAAAGTATGAGTCTGATGAATGAAAATCCCAGGCCTAACCTATACCTAACATGCGTTATTCTCTTAAATATTGACCGATACCAGGTTTAATGGACTGTTTCAGTGTGGTACCACTTTACTACGTGATCCAAAGCAGAAAAAACCCTCGATCAGGTCAACATGTATGTTAAAACTGCGAAAGTATGACCCTGATGAGGGCAAATCCCAGGCCTAACCTATACCTAACATGCGTTGTCCTCTAAAATATTGATGGAAACCAGGTTTAACTGACTGTTTCAGTGTCGTACTTCATTACTACGTGATGCAATCCAGAAAAAGCCCCGGATCTAGCCATCAAGTATGAGAAATATGCGAAAGAATGAGCCTGATGAGAGCAAATCCCAGACCTAACCTAGACCTAACATGAATTGTTCTCTAAAATATTGATCAAAACCAGGTTTAATTGACTGTTTCGGTGTGGTACCACATTACTACGTGATCCAAACCAGAAAAAAACCCAGGATCTGTTCAACGAGTATGTGAAGTGTGCGAAAGTATGAGTCCGATGAGGGCAAATCTCAGACCTATCCCGGACCTAACTAGCGTTATCCTCTAAAATATTGATCGAAACCATGTTTAATTGACTGTTTCAGTGTGGTACCACTTTACTACGTGATCCAAACCAGAAAAAACCCAGGATCCGTTCAACAAGTATGTGAAAAATGCGAAGGTATGACCCTGATGAGGGCAAATCCCAGACCTATCCCAGACCTAACTTGCGTTGTCCTCTAAAATATTGATGGAAACCAGGTTTCATTGACTGTTTCAGTGTGGTACCACATTACTACGTGACCCAAACCGGAAAAAACCCAGGATCTGTTCAACAAGTATGTGAAAAACACGAAAGTATGACCCTGATTAGGTCAAATCCCAGACTTATCCCAGACCTAACATGCGTTATCCTCTAAAATATTTATCAAGACCAGGTTTAATTGACTGTTTCAGTGTGGTACCACATTGCTACGTGATCCAAACCAGAAAAAACCCAGGATCAGTTCAACAAGTATGTGAAAAACGCGAAAGTATGAGCCTGATGAGGGCAAATCCCAGACCTAACCCAGACCTAACATGCGTTATCCTCTAAAATATTGATCGAAACCAGGTTTAATTGACTGTTTCGGTGTGGTACCACATTACTACGTGATCCAAACCAGAAAAAAACCCAGGATCTGTTCAACAAGTATGTGAAGAATGCGAAAGTATGAGTCCGATGAGTGAAAATCCTCGGCCTAATCTAGACCTAACATGCGTTATCCTCTTAAATATTGACCGACACCAGGTTTAATGGACTGTTTCAGTTTGGTACCACTTTACTACGTGATCCAAAGCAGAAAAAACCCTCGATCAGGTCAACATGTATGTTAAAACTGCGAAAGTATGACCCTGATGAGGGCAAATCCCAGGCCTAACCTATACCTAACATGCGTTGTCCTCTAAAATATTGATGGAAACCAGGTTTAATTGACTGTTTCAGTGTCGTACTTCATTACTACGTGATGCAATCCAGAAAAAGCCCCGGATCTAGCCATCAAGTATGAGAAATATGCGAAAGAATGAGCCTGATGAGAGCAAATCCCAGACCTAACCTAGACCTAACATGAATTGTTCTCTAAAATATTGATCAAAACCAGGTTTAATTGACTGTTTCGGTGTGGTACCACATTACTACGTGATCCAAACCAGAAAAAAACCCAGGATCTGTTCAACGAGTATGTGAAGTGTGCGAAAGTATGAGTCTGATGAATGAAAATCCCAGGCCTAACCTATACCTAACATGCGTTATTCTCTTAAATATTGACCGATACCAGGTTTAATGGACTGTTTCAGTGTGGTACCACTTTACTACGTGATCCAAAGCAGAAAAAACCCTCGATCAGGTCAACATGTATGTTAAAACTGCGAAAGTATGACCCTGATGAGGGCAAATCCCAGGCCTAACCTATACCTAACATGCGTTGTCCTCTAAAATATTGATGGAAACCAGGTTTAACTGACTGTTTCAGTGTCGTACTTCATTACTACGTGATGCAATCCAGAAAAAGCCCCGGATCTAGCCATCAAGTATGAGAAATATGCGAAAGAATGAGCCTGATGAGAGCAAATCCCAGACCTAACCTAGACCTAACATGAATTGTTCTCTAAAATATTGATCAAAACCAGGTTTAATTGACTGTTTCGGTGTGGTACCACATTACTACGTGATCCAAACCAGAAAAAAACCCAGGATCTGTTCAACGAGTATGTGAAGTGTGCGAAAGTATGAGTCCGATGAGGGCAAATCTCAGACCTATCCCGGACCTAACTAGCGTTATCCTCTAAAATATTGATCGAAACCATGTTTAATTGACTGTTTCAGTGTGGTACCACTTTACTACGTGATCCAAACCAGAAAAAACCCAGGATCCGTTCAACAAGTATGTGAAAAATGCGAAGGTATGACCCTGATGAGGGCAAATCCCAGACCTATCCCAGACCTAACTTGCGTTGTCCTCTAAAATATTGATGGAAACCAGGTTTCATTGACTGTTTCAGTGTGGTACCACATTACTACGTGATCCAAACCAGAAAAAAACCCGGGTTCTGTTCAACAAGTATGTGAAAAACGCGAAAGTATGAGCCTGATGTGGGCAAATCCTAGACCTAACCCAGACCTAACATGCGTTATCCTCTAAAATATTGATCGAAACCAGGTTTAATGGACTGTATCAGTGTGGTACCACACTACTACGTGATCCAAACCAGAAAAAAACCCAGGATCTGTTCATCAAGTATGTGAAAAACGCGAAAGTATGAGCCTGATGAGGGCAAATCCCAGACCTATCCCAGACCTAACTTGCGTTATCCTCTAAAATATTGATCGAAACCAGGTTTAATTGACTGTTTCAGTGTGGTACCACAATACTACGTGATCCAATCCAGAAATAGCCCAGGATCTATCCATGAAGTATAAGAAATATGCGGAAGTATGAGCCTGATGAGAGCAAATCCTAGACCTAACCCAGACCTAACATGCGTTATCCTCTAAAATAATTATCAAGACCAGGTTTAATTATTTGCTTCAGTGTGGTCCCACATTACTACGTGATCCAAACCAGAAAATAACCCAGGATCTGTTCAACGAGTATGTGAAGTGTGCGAAAGTTTGAGCCTGATGAGGGCAAATCCCAGACCTATCCCAGACCTAACTTGCGTTATCCTCTGAAATATTGATCGAAACCAGGTTTAATTGACTGTTTCAGTGTGGTACCACAATACTACGTGATCCAATCCAGAAATAGCCCAGGATCTATCCATGAAGTATAAGAAATATGCGGAAGTATGAGCCTGATGAGAGCAAATCCTAGACCTAACCCAGACCTAACATGCGTTATCCTCTAAAATAATTATCAAGACCAGGTTTAATTATTTGCTTCAGTGTGGTCCCACATTACTACGTGATCCAAACCAGAAAATAACCCAGGATCTGTTCAACGAGTATGTGAAGTGTGCGAAAGATTGAGTCTGATGAGGGCAAATCCCAGACCTATCCCAGACCTAACTTGCGGTATCCTCTAAAATATTGATCGAAACCAGGTTTAATTGACTGTTTCAGCGTGGTACCACATTACTACGTGACACAATCCTGAAATAGCCCAGGATCTAGCCATGAAGTATGAGAAATATGCGAAAGTATGAGCCTGATGAGGGCAAATCCTAGACGTAACCCGGACCTAACATACGTTATCCTCTAAAATATTTATCATGACCAGGTTTAATTGAATGTTTCAGTGTGGTACCACATTACTACGTGTACCAAACCGGAAAAAACCCAGGATCCGTTCAACAAGTATGTGAAGAATGCGAAAGTACGAGTCTGATGAGTGAAAATCCCAGGCCTAACCTAAACCTAACATGCGTTATCCTCTAAAATATTGATCGATACCAGGTTCAATTGACTGTTTCAGTGTGGTACCACATTACTACGTGATCCAATCCAGAAATAGCCCAGGATCTAGCCATGAAGTATGAGAAATATGCGAAAGTATGAGTCTGATGTGGGCAAATTCCAGACCTATCCCAGACCTAACTTGCATTGTCCTCTAAAATATTGATCGAAACCAGGTTTAATTGACTGTTTCAGTGTGGTACCACATTACTACGTGATCCAATCCAGAAAAAAACCCAGGATCTGTTCATCAAGTATGTGAAAAACGCGAAAGTATGAGCCTGATGAGGGCAAATCCCAGACCTATCCCAGACCTAACTTGCGTTATCCTCTAAAATATTGATCGAAACCAGGTTTAATTGACTGTTTCAGTGTGGTACCACAATACTACGTGATCCAATCCAGAAATAGCCCAGGATCTATCCATGAAGTATAAGAAATATGCGGAAGTATGAGCCTGATGAGAGCAAATCCTAGACCTAACCCAGACCTAACATGCGTTATCCTCTAAAATAATTATCAAGACCGGGTTTAATTATTTGCTTCAGTGTGGTCCCACATTACTACGTGATCCAAACCAGAAAATAACCCAGGATCTGTTCAACGAGTATGTGAAGTGTGCGAAAGTTTGAGTCTGATGAGGGCAAATCCCAGACCTATCCCAGACCTAACTTGCGGTATCCTCTAAAATATTGATCGAAACCAGGTTTAATTGACTGTTTCAGCGTGGTACCACATTACTACGTGACACAATCCTGAAATAGCCCAGGATCTAGCCATGAAGTATGAGAAATATGCGAAAGTATGAGCCTGATGAGGGCAAATCCTAGACGTAACCCGGACCTAACATACGTTATCCTCTAAAATATTTATCATGACCAGGTTTAATTGAATGTTTCAGTGTGGTACCACATTACTACGTGTACCAAACCGGAAAAAACCCAGGATCCGTTCAACAAGTATGTGAAGAATGCGAAAGTACGAGTCTGATGAGTGAAAATCCCAGGCCTAACCTAAACCTAACATGCGTTATCCTCTAAAATATTGATCGATACCAGGTTCAATTGACTGTTTCAGTGTGGTACCACATTACTACGTGATCCAATCCAGAAATAGCCCAGGATCTAGCCATGAAGTATGAGAAATATGCGAAAGTATGAGTCTGATGTGGGCAAATTCCAGACCTATCCCAGACCTAACTTGCATTGTCCTCTAAAATATTGATCGAAACCAGGTTTAATTGACTGTTTCAGTGTGGTACCACATTACTACGTGATCCAATCCAGAAATAGCCCAGGATCCAGCCATGAAGTATGAGAAATATGCGAAAGTATGAGTCTGATGAGGGCAAATCCTAGTCCTAACCCAGACCTAACATGCGTTATCCTCTAAAATATTTATCAAGACCAGGTTTAATTGATTGTTTCAGTGTGGTACCACATTACTACGTGATCCGCACCAGAAAAAACCCAAGATCCGCTCAACAAGTATGTGAAGAATGCGAAAGTATGAGTCTGTTGAGTTAAAATCCCAGGCCTAACCTAGACCTAACATGCGTTATCCCCAAAAATATTGATCGAAACCTGGTTTAATCGACAGTTTCAGTGTGGTACCACAATACTACGTGATGCAAACCAGGGAATACCCAGGATCTGTTAAACGAGTATGTGAAGTGTGCGAAAGTATGAGCCTGATGAGGGCGAATCCCAGACCTATCCCAGACCTAACTTGCGTTATCCTCTAATATATTGATCGAAACCAGGTTTAATTGACTGTTTTAGTGTGGTACCACTTTACTACGTGATCCAAAGCAGAAAAAACCCTCGATCAGGTCAACATGCATGTTAAAACTGCGAAAGTATGACCCTGATGAGGGCAAATCCCAGACCTATCCCAGACCTAACTTGCGTTGTCCTCTAAGATATTGATGGAAACCAGGTTTAATTGACTGTTTCAGTGTTGTACTTCATTACTACGTGATGCTATCCAGAAAAAGCCCATGATCTAGCCATCAAGTATGAGAAATATGCGAAAGAATGAGTCTGATGAGTGCAAATCCCAGACCTAACCTAGACCTAACATGAATTATTCTCTAAAATATTGATCGAAACCAGGTTTAATTGACTGTTTCAGTGTGGCACCACATTACTACGTGATCCAATCCAGTAAAACCCCAGGATCCGTTCAACAAGTATGTGAAGAATGCGAAAGTATGAGTCTGATGAGTGAAAATCCTCGGCCTAACCTAGACCTAACATGCGTTATCCTCAAAAATATTGATCGAAACCAGGTTTAATGGACAGTTTCAGTGTGGTACCACACTACTACGTGATACAATCCAGAAATAGCCCAGGATCTAGCCATGAGGTATGAGAAATATGCGAAAGTATGAGCCTGACGAGAGCAAATCCTAGACCTAACCCAGACCTAACATGCGTTATCCTCTAAAATATTTATCAAGACCAGGTTTAATTGATTGTTTCAGTGTGGTCCCACATTACTACGTGATCCAAAGCAGAAAAAACCCAGGATCCGTTCAACAAGTACGTGAAGAATGCGAAAGAATGAGTCTGATGAGTGAAAATCCCAGGCCTAACCTAGACATAACATGCGTTATCCTCTAAAATATTGATCGAAACCAGGTTTAATTGACTGTTTCAGTGTGGTACCACATTACTACGTGATACAATCCAGAAATAGCCCAGGATCTAGCCATGAGGTATGAGAAATATGCGAAAGTATGAGCCTGACGAGAGCAAATCCTAGACCTAACCCAGACCTAACATGCGTTATCCTCTAAAATATTTATCAAGACCAGGTTTAATTGATTGTTTCAGTGTGGTCCCACATTACTACGTGATCCAAACCAGAAAAAACCCAAGATCCGTTCAACAAGTATGTGAAGAATGCGAAAGTATGAGTCTGTTGAGTGAAAATCCCAGGCCTAACCCAGACCTAACATGCGTTATCCCCAAAAATATTGATCGAAACCTGGTTTAATCGACAGTTTCAGTGTGGTACCACAATACTACGTGATGCAAACCAGGGAATACCCAGGATCTGTTAAACGAGTATGTGAAGTGTGCGAAAGTATGAGCCTGATGAGGGCGAATCCCAGACCTATCCCAGACCTAACTTGCGTTATCCTCTAAAATATTGATCGAAACCAGGTTTAATCGACTGTTTCAGCGTGGTACCACATTACTATGTGATACAATCCAGAAACAGCCCAGGATCTATCCATGAAGTATAAGAAATATGCGAAAGTAAGAGCCTGATGAGGGCAAATCCTAGACATAACCCAGACCTAACATGCGTTATCCTCAAAAATATTTATCAAGACCAGGTTTAACTGAATGTTTCAGTGTGGTACCAGATTACTACGTGATACATTCCTGAAACAGCCCAGGATCTAGCCATGAAGTATGAGAAATATGCGAAAGTTTGAGCCTGACGAGGGCAAATCCTAGACCTAACCCAAACCTAACATGAATTATTCTCTAAAATATTGATCGAAACCAGGTTTAATGGACAGTTTCAGTGTGGTACCACACTACTACGTGATCCAAACCAGAAAAAAACCCAGGATCTGTTCATCAAGTATGTGAAATACGCGAAAGTATGAGCCTGATGAGGGCAAATCCCAGACCTATCCCAGACCTAACTTGCGTTATCCTCTAAAATATTGATCGAAACCAGGTTTAATCGACTGTTTCAGCGTGGTACCACATTACTATGTGATACAATCCAGAAACAGCCCAGGATCTAGCCATGAAGTATGAGAAATATGCGAAAGTATGAGCCTGATGAGGGCAAACCCTAGACCTAACCCAAACCTAACATGCGTTATCCTCTAAAATATTTATCAAGACCAGGTTTAATCGAATGTTTCAGTGTGGTACCACATTACTACGTGAACGAAACCAGAAAAAACCCAGGATCCGTTCAACAAGTAAGTTAAAACTGCGACAGTACGATCCTGATGAGAGCAAATCCCAGATCTAACCTAGACCTGACATGCGTTGTCCTCTAAAATATTGATGGAAACCAGGTTTAATTGACTGTTTCAGTGTTGTACTTCATTACTTCGTGATGCAATCCAAAAAAAGCCCAGGATCTAGCCATCAAGTATGAGAAATATGCGAAAGAATGGGCCTGATGGGAGCAAATCCCTGACCTAACCTAGACCTAACATGAATTATTCTGTAAAATATTTATCAAGACCAGGTTTAATTGAATTTTTCAGTGTGGTACCACATTACTAAGTGATCCAAACCAGTAAAAACCCAGGATCCGTTCAACAAGTATGTGAAGAATGCGAAAGTATGAGTCTGATGAGGTCAAATCCCAGACCTATCCCAGACTTAACTTGCGTTATCCTCTAAAATATTGATCGAAACCAGGTTTAATCGACTGTTTCAGCGTGGTACCACATTACTATGTGATACAATCCAGAAACAGACCAGGATCCAGCCATGAAGTATGAGAAATATGCGAAAGTATGCGCCTGATGAGGGCAAATCCTAGACCTAACCCAGACCTAACATGCGTTATCCTCTAAAATATTAATCAAGACCAGGTTTATTGGAATGTTTCAGTGTGGTACCACATTACTACGTGATCCAAACCAGTAAAAACCCAGGATCCGTTCAACAAGTATGTGAAGAATGCGAAAGTACGAGTCTGATGAGTGAAAATCCCAGGCCTAACCTAGACCTAACATGCGTTATCCTCAATAATATCGATCGAAACCAGGTTTAATTGAGTGTTTCAGTGTTGTACTTCATTACTACGTGATGCAATCCAGAAAAAGCCCAGGATCTAGCTATCTAGTATGAGAAATATGCGAAAGAATGAGCCTGATGAGAGCAAATCCCAGGCCTAACCTAGACCTAACATGAATTATTCTCTAAAATATTCATCAAAACCAGGTTTAGTTGGCTGTTTCAGTGTGGTACCACATTACTACGTGATCCAATCCAGAAATAGCCCAGGATCCAGCCATGAAGTATGAGAAATATGCGAAAGTATGAGCCTGATGAGGGCAAATCCCAGACCTATCCCAGACCTAACTTGCGTTGTCCTCTAAGATATTGATGGAAACCAGGTTTAATTGACTGTTTCAGTGTTGTACTTCATTACTACGTGATGCTATCCAGAAAAAGCCCATGATCTAGCCATCAAGTATGAGAAATATGCGAAAGAATGAGTCTGATGAGTGCAAATCCCAGACCTAACCTAGACCTAACATGAATTATTCTCTAAAATATTGATCGAAACCAGGTTTAATTGACTGTTTCAGTGTGGCACCACATTACTACGTGATCCAATCCAGTAAAACCCCAGGATCCGTTCAACAAGTATGTGAAGAATGCGAAAGTATGAGTCTGATGAGTGAAAATCCTCGGCCTAACCTAGACCTAACATGCGTTATCCTCAAAAATATTGATCGAAACCAGGTTTAATGGACAGTTTCAGTGTGGTACCACACTACTACGTGATCCAAACCAGAAAAAAACCCAGGATCTGTTCAACCAGTATGTGAAAAACGCGAAAGTATGAGCCTGATGAGGGCAAATCCCAGACCGATCCCAGACCTAACTTGCGTTTTCCTCTAAAATATTGATCGAAACCAGGTTTAATTGACTGTTTCAGTGTGGTACCACATTACTACATGATACAATCCAGAAATAGCCCAGGATCTAGCCATGAGGTATGAGAAATATGCGAAAGTATGAGGCTGACGAGAGCAAATCCTAGACCTAACCCAGACCTAACATGCGTTATCCTCTAAAATATTTATCAAGACCAGGTTTAATTGATTGTTTCAGTGTGGTCCCACATTACTACGTGATCCAAACCAGAAAAAACCCAAGATCCGTTCAACAAGTATGTGAAGAATGCGAAAGTATGAGTCTGTTGAGTGAAAATCCCAGGCCTAACCTAGACCTAACATGCGTTATCCCCAAAAATATTGATCGAAACCTGGTTTAATCGACAGTTTCAGTGTGGTACCACAATACTACGTGATGCAAACCAGGGAATACCCAGGATCTGTTAAACGAGTATGTGAAGTGTGCGAAAGTATGAGCCTGATGAGGGCGAATCCCAGACCTATCCCAGACCTAACTTGCGTTATCCTCTAAAATATTGATCGAAACCAGGTTTAATCGACTGTTTCAGCGTGGTACCACATTACTATGTGATACAATCCAGAAACAGCCCAGGATCTATCCATGAAGTATAAGAAATATGCGAAAGTAAGAGCCTGATGAGGGCAAATCCTAGACATAACCCAGACCTAACATGCGTTATCCTCAAAAATATTTATCAAGACCAGGTTTAACTGAATGTTTCAGTGTGGTACCAGATTACTACGTGATACATTCCTGAAACAGCCCAGGATCTAGCCATGAAGTATGAGAAATATGCGAAAGTTTGAGCCTGACGAGGGCAAATCCTAGACCTAACCCAAACCTAACATGAATTATTCTCTAAAATATTGATCGAAACCAGGTTTAATGGACAGTTTCAGTGTGGTACCACACTACTACGTGATCCAAACCAGAAAAAAACCCAGGATCTGTTCATCAAGTATGTGAAATACGCGAAAGTATGAGCCTGATGAGGGCAAATCCCAGACCTATCCCAGACCTAACTTGCGTTATCCTCTAAAATATTGATCGAAACCAGGTTTAATCGACTGTTTCAGCGTGGTACCACATTACTATGTGATACAATCCAGAAACAGCCCAGGATCTAGCAATGAAGTATGAGAAATATGCGAAAGTATGAGCCTGATGAGGGCAAACCCTAGACCTAACCCAAACCTAACATGCGTTATCCTCTAAAATATTTATCAAGACCAGGTTTAATCGAATGTTTCAGTGTGGTACCACATTACTACGTGAACGAAACCAGAAAAAACCCAGGATCCGTTCAACAAGTAAGTTAAAACTGCGACAGTACGATCCTGATGAGAGCAAATCCCAGATCTAACCTAGACCTGACATGCGTTGTCCTCTAAAATATTGATGGAAACCAGGTTTAATTGACTGTTTCAGTGTTGTACTTCATTACTTCGTGATGCAATCCAAAAAAAGCCCAGGATCTAGCCATCAAGTATGAGAAATATGCGAAAGAATGGGCCTGATGGGAGCAAATCCCTGACCTAACCTAGACCTAACATGAATTATTCTGTAAAATATTTATCAAGACCAGGTTTAATTGAATTTTTCAGTGTGGTACCACATTACTACGTGATCCAAACCAGTAAAAACCCAGGATCTGTTCAACAAGTATGTGAAGAATGCGAAAGTATGAGTCTGATGAGGTCAAATCCCAGACCTATCCCAGACTTAACTTGCGTTATCCTCTAAAATATTGATCGAAACCAGGTTTAATCGACTGTTTCAGCGTGGTACCACATTACTATGTGATACAATCCAGAAACAGACCAGGATCCAGCCATGAAGTATGAGAAATATGCGAAAGTATGCGCCTGATGAGGGCAAATCCTAGACCTTACCTAGACCAAACATGAATTATTCTCTAAAATATTCATCAAAACCAGGTTTAGTTGACTGTTTCAGTGTGGTACCACATTACTACGTGATCCAATCCAGAAATAGCCCAGGATCCAGCCATGAAGTATGAGAAATATGCGAAAGTATGAGCCTGATGAGGGCAAATCCTAGACCTAACCCAGACCTAACATGCGTTATTCTCTAAAATATTTATCAAGACCAGGTTTAATGGAATGTTTCAGTGTGGTACCACATTACTACGTGATCCAAACCAGCAAAAACCCAGGATCCGTTCAACAAGTATGAGAAGAATGCGAAAGTATGAGTCTGATGAGTGAAAATCCCAGGCCTAACCTAGACCTAACATGCGTTGTCCTCAAAAATATTGATCGAAACCTGGTTTAATCGACCGTTTCTGTGTGGTACCACATAACTATGTGATCCAAACCAGAAAATAACCCAGGATCTGTTCAACAAGTATGTGAAGTGTGCGAAAGAATGAGTTTGATGAGGGCAAATCCCAGACCTATCCCAGACCTAACATGCGTTATCCTCTAAAATATTTATCAAGACCAGGTTTAATTGATTGTTTCAGTGTGGTACCACACTACAACGTAATACAAACCAGAAAAAACCCAGGATCTGTTCAACAAGTATGTGAAAAACGCGAAAGTATGAGCCTGATGTGGGCAAATCCCAGACCTATCCCAGACCTAACTTGCGTTGTCCTCTAAGATATTGATGGAAACCAGGTTTAATTGACTGTTTCAGTGTTGTACTTCATTACTACGTGATGCAATCCAGAAAAAGCCCAGGAGCTAGCCATCAAGTATGTGAAAAATGCGAAAGCATGAGTCTGATGAGGGCAAATCCCTGGCCTAACCTAGACATAACTTTCGTTATCCTCTAAAATATTGGTCGAAACCAGGTTCAGTGGGCTGTTTCAGTGTGGTCCCACATTACTACGTGATCCAAACCAGAAAAAACCCAGGATCCGTTCAACAAGTATGTGAAGAATGCGAAAGTATGAGTCTGATGAGTGAAAATCCCTGGCCTAACCTAGACCTTACATGCGTTATCCCCTAAAATATTGATCGAAACCAGGTTAAATCGACTGTTTCAGTGTGGTACCACATTACTACGTGATCCAAACCAGAAAAAACCCAGGATCAGTTCAAGAAGTATGTGAAAAACGCGATAGTATGAGCCTGGGGAGGGCGAACCCTGACCTATCCCAGACCTAACTTGCGTTATCCTCTAAAATATTGATCGAAACCAGGTTTAATCGACTGTTTTAGTGAGGTACCACATTACTACGTGATCCAAACCAGAAAAAACCCAAGATCCGTTCAACAAGTATTTGAAGAATGCGAAAGTATGAGTCTGATGAGTGAATATCCCAGGCCTAATCTAGACATAACATGCGTTATCCTCTTAAATATTGACCGATACCACGTTTAATGGACAGTTTCAGTGTGGTACCACTTTACTACGTGATCCAAAGCAGAAAAAACCCTCGATCAGGTCAACATGTATGTTAAAACTGCGAAAGTATGACCCTGATGAGGGCAAATCCCCGGCCTAACCTATACCTAACATGCGTTGTCCTCTAAAATATTGATGGAAACCAGGTTTAATTGACTGCTTCAGTGTCGTACTTCATTACTACGTGATGCAATCCAGAAAAAGCCCCGGATCTAGCCATCAAGTATGAGAAATATGCGAAAGAATGAGCCTGATGAGAGCAAATCCCAGACCTAACCTAGACCTAACATGAATTGTTCTCTAAAATATTGATCAAAACCAGGTTTAATTGACTGTTTCGGTGTGGTACCACATTACTACGTGATCCAAACCAGAAAATAACCCACGATCTGTTCAAGGAGTATGTGAAAAATGCGAAAGCATGAGTCTGATGAGTGAAAATCCCAGGCCTAACGTAGACCTAACATGCGTTATCCTCAATAATATTGATCGAAACCAGGTTTAATCGACTGTCTCAGCGTGGTACCACATTACTACGTGATCCAAGCCAGAAAAAAACCCAGGATCTGTTCAACGAGTATGTGAAGTGTGCGAAAGTATGAGTCTGATGAGGGCAAATCCCAGACCTATCCCAGACCTAACATGCGTTATCCTCAAAAATATTTATCAAGACCAGGTTTAACTGAGTGTTTCAGTGTGGCACCACATTACTACGTGATCCATACCAGAAAAAGCCCAGGATCTGTTCAACAAGTATGTGAAAAATGCGAAAGCATGAGTCTGATGAGGGCAAATCCCTGGCCTAACCTAGACATAACTTTCGTTATCCTCTAAAATATTGGTCGAAACCAGGTTCAGTGGGCTGTTTCAGTGTGGTACCACATTACTGCGCGATCCAAACCAGAAAAAACCCAGGATCTGTTCAACAAGTATGTGAAGTGTGTGAAAGTATGAGTCTGATGACTGAAAATCCCAGGCCTAACCTAGACCTAACATGCGTTATCCTCTAAAATATTGATCGAAACCAGGTTTAATTGACTGTTTCAGTGTGGTACCACAATACTACGTGATCCAATCCAGAAATAGCCCAGGATCTATCCATGAAGTATAAGAAATATGCGGAAGTATGAGCCTGATGAGAGCAAATCCTAGACCTAACCCAGACCTAACATGCGTTATCCTCTAAAATATTTATCAAGACCAGGTTTAATTATTTGTTTCAGTGCGGTCCCACATTACTACGTGATCCAAACCAGAAAAAAACCCAGGATCCGTTCAACAAGTATGTGAAGAATGCAAAAGTATGTGTCTGATGAATGAAAATCCCAGGCCTAACCTATACCTAACATGCGTTATCCTCAAAAACATTGATCGAAACCTGGTTTAATCGACTGTTTCAGTGTGGTACCACATTACTATGTGATCCAAACCAGAAAATAGCCCAGGATCTATCCATGAAGTCTAAGAAATATGCGAAAGTATGAGCCTGATGATGGCAAATCCTAGACCTAACCCAGACCTAACATGCGTTATCCTCAAAAATATTTATCAACACCAGGTTTAACTGAATGTTTCAGTGTGGTACCACATTACTACGTGATCCATACCAGAAAAAGCCCAGGATCTGTTCAACAAGTATGTGAAAAATGCGAAAGCATGAGTCTGATGAGGGCAAATCCCAGGCCTAACCTAGACATAACTTTCGTTATCCTCTAAAATATTGATCGAAACCAGGTTCAGTGGGCTGTTTCAGTGTGGTACCACATTACTGCGCGATCCAAACCAGAAAAAACCCAGGATCTGTTCAACAAGTATGTGAGAAATGCGAAAGTATGACCCTGATGTGGGCAAATCCCAGACCTAACCCAGACCTAACTTGCATCGTCCTCTAAAATATTGATCGAAACCAGGTTTAATTGACTGTTCCAGTGTGGTACCACATTACTACGTGACCCAATCAAGAAATAGCCCAGGATCTAACCATGAAGTATGAGAAATATGCGAAAGTATGAGCCTGATGAGGGCAAATCCTAGACCTAACCCAGACCTAACATGCGTTATCATCTAAAATATTTATCAAGACCTGGTTTAATTGATTGTTTCAGTGTGGTACCACATTACTACGTGAACCATACCAGAAAAAACCCAGGATCCGTTCAACAAGTATCTGAAGAATGCGAAAGTATGAGTCTGATGAGCGAAAATCTCAGGGCTAACCTAGACCTAACATGCATTATCCTCTAAAATATTGATCCAAACCAGGTTTAGTGGACTGTTTCAGTGTGGTACCACTTTACTACGTGATACAAAGCAGAAAAAACCCTCGATCAGGTCAACATGTATGTTAGAACTGCGAAAGTATGACCCTGATGAGGGCAAATCCCAGGCCTAACCTAGACCTAACATGAATTATTCTCTAAAATATTGATCGAAACCAGGTTTAATTGACTGTTTCAGTGTTGTACATCATTACTACGTGATGCAATCCAGGAAAAGCCCAGGATCTAGCCATCAAGTATGAGAAATATGCGAAAGAATGAGCCTGATGAGAGCAAATCCCAGACCTAACCTAGACCTAACATGAATTATTCTCTAAAATATTGATCGAAACCAGGTTTAATTGACTGTTTCAGTGTGGTACCACATTACTACATGATCCAATCCAGTAAAACCCCAGGATCCGTTCAACAAGTATGTGCAGAATGCGAAAGTATGAGTCTGATGAGTGAAAATCTTCGGCCTAACCTAGACCTAACATGCGTTATCCTCAAAAATATTGATCGAAACCAGGTTTAATGGACAGTTTCAGTGTGGTACCACACTACTACGTGATCCAAACCAGAAAAAAACCCAGGATCTGTTCAACCAGGATGTGAAAAACGCGAAAGTATGAGCCTGATGAGGGCAAATCCCAGACCGATCCCAGACCTAACTTGCGTTATCCTCTAAAATATTGATCGAAACCAGGTTTAATTGACTGTTTCAGTGTGGTACCACATTACTACGTGATCCAATCCAGAAATAGCCCAGGATCTAGCCATGAGGTATGAGGAATATGCGAAAGTATGAGCCTGACGAGAGCAAATCCTACACCTAACCCAGAACTAACATGCGTTATCCTCTAAAATATTTATCAAGACCAGGTTTAATTGATTGTTTCAGTGTGGTCCCCCATTACTACGTGATCCAAACCAGAAAAAACCCAGGATCCCTTCAACAAGTCTGTGAAGAATGCGAAAGAATGACTCTGATGAGTGAAAATCCCAGGCCTAACCTAGACCTAACATGCGTTATCCTCAAAAATATTGATCGAAACCTGGTTTAATCGACTGTTTCAGTGTGGTACCACATTACTATGTGATCCGAACCAGAAAATAGGCCAGGATCTATCCATGAAGTATAAGAAATATGCGAAAGTATGAGCCTGGTGAGGGCAAATCCTAGACCTAACCCAGACCTAACATGCGTTATCCTCAAAAATATTTATCAAGACCAGGTTTAACTGAACGTTTCAGTGTGGTACCACATTACTACGTGATCCATACCAGAAAAAACCCAGGATCTGTTCAACAAGTCAGTGAAAAATGCGAAAGCATGAGTCTGATGAGGGCAAATCCCAGGCCTAACCTAGACATAACTTTCGTTATCCTCTAAAATATTGATCGAAACCGGGTTCAGTGGGCTGTTTCAGTGTGGTACCACATTACTGCGCGATCCAAACCAGAAAAAACCCAGGATCTGTTCAACAAGTATGTGAAAAATGCGAAAGTATGACCCTGATGTGGGCAAATCCCAGACCTAACCCAGACCTAACTTGCATTGTCCTCTAAAATATTGATCGAAACCAGGTTTAATTGACTGTTCCAGTGTGGTACCACATTACTACGTGATCCAATCCAGAAATAGCCCAGGATCTAGCCATGAAGTATGAGAAATATGCGAAAGTATGGGCCTGATGAGGGCAAATCCTAGACCTAACCCAGACCTAACATGCGTTATCCTCTAAAATATTTATCAAGACCAGGTTTAATTGATTGTTTCAGTGTGGTCCCACATTACTACGTGATCCAAACCAGAAAAAACCCAGGATCCCTTCAACAAGTCTGTGAAGAATGCGAAAGAATGAACCTGATGAGGGCGAATCCCAGACCTATCCCAGACCTACCTTGCGTTATCCTCTAAAATATTGATCGAAACCAGGTTTAATTGACTGTTTCAGCGTGGTACCACGTTACTACGTGATACAATCCTGAAACAGCCCAGGATCTAGCCATGAAGTATGAGAAATATGCGAAAGTATGAGCCTGACGAGGGCAAATCCTAGACCTAACCCAAACCTAACATGCGTTATCCTCTAAAATATTGATCCAAACCAGGTTTAATGGACAGCTTCAGTGTGATACCACTTTACTACGCGATCCAAAGCAGAAAAAACCCTCGATCAGGTCAACATGTATGTTAAAACTGCGAAAGTATGACCCTGATGAGGGCAAATCCCAGGCCTAACCTAGACCTAACATGCGTTGTCCTCTAAAATATTGATGGAAACTTGGTTTAATTGACTGTTTCAGTGTTGTACTTCATTACTACGTGATACAATCCAGAAACCCCAGGATCTAGCCATCAAGTATGAGAAATATGCGAAAGAATGAGCCTGATGAGAGCAAATCCCAGACCTAACCTAGACCTAACATGGATTATTCTCTAAAATATTGATCGAAACCAGGTTTAATTGACTGTTTCAGTGTGGTACCACATTACTACGTGATCCAAACCAGTAAAACCCCAGGATCCGTTCAACAAGTATGTGCAGAATGCGAAAGTATGAGTCTGATGAGTGAAAATCCTCGGCCTAACCTAGACCTAACATGCGTTATCCTCAAAAATATTGATCGAAACCAGGTTTA
Organism: Colletes latitarsis; assembly: GCF_051014445.1. Classification (NCBI taxonomy): domain Eukaryota; kingdom Metazoa; phylum Arthropoda; class Insecta; order Hymenoptera; family Colletidae; genus Colletes; species Colletes latitarsis. Next base: position 28,378,120 of record NW_027488367.1, on the reverse strand, counting down.
ATGGACAGTTTCAGTGTGCTACCACACCACCACGTGATCCAAACTAGAAAAAAACCCAGGATCTGTTCAACCAGTATGTGAAAAACGCGAAAGTATGAGCCTGATGAGGGCAAATCTCAGACCGATCCCAGACCTAACTTGCGTTATCCTCTAAAATATTGTTCGAAACCAGGTTTAATTGACTGTTTCAGTGTGGTACCACATTACTACGTGATCCAATCCATAAATAGCCCAGGATCTAGCCATGAGGTATGAGAAATATGCGAAAGTATGAGTCTGACGAAAGCAAATCCCTGGCCTAACCCAGACCTAACATGCGTGATCCTCTAAAATATTTATCAAGACCAGGTTTAATTGATTGTTCAAGTGTGGTCCCACATTACTACGTGATCCAAACCACAAAAAACCCAGGATCCGTTCAACAAGTATGTGAAGAATGCGAAAGAATGAGTCTGATGAGTGAAAATCCCAGGCCTAACCTAGACCTAACATGCGTTATCCTCAACAATATTGATCGAAACCTGGTTTAATCGACTGTTTCAGTGTGCTACCACAATACTACGTGATGTAATCCAGAAAAAGCCCAGGACCTAGCCATCAAGTATGAGAAATATGCGAAAGAATGAGCCTGATGAGGGCAAATCCCAGACCTATCCCAGACCTAACTTGCGTTATCCTCTAAAATATTGATCGAAACAAGGTTTAATTGACTGTTTCAGTGTGGTACCACATTACTACGTGATCCAAACCAGTAAAACCCCAGGATCCGTTCAACAAGTATGTGAAGGATGTGAAAGTATGAGTCTGATGAGTGAAAATCCTCGGCCTAACCTAGACCTAACATGCGTTATCCTCAAAAATATTGATCGAAACCAGGTTTAATGGACAGTTTCAGTGTGGTACCACATTACTACGTGATCCAATCCAGAAATAGCCCAGGATCTAGCCATGAGGTATGAGAAATATGCGAAAGTATGAGCGTGACGAGAGCAAATCCTAGACCTATCCCAGACCTAACATGCGTTATCCTCAAAAATATTTATCGAAACCAGGTTTAACTGAATGTTTCAGTGTGGTACCACATTACTACGTGATCCAAACCAGAAAAAACCCAGGATCTGTTCAACAAGTATGTGAAATACGCGAAAGTAAAAGCCTGATGAGGGCAAATCCCAGACCTATCCCAGACCTAACTTGCGTTATCCTCTAAAATATTGATCGAAACCAGGTTTAATTGACTGTTTCAGTGTGGTACCACATTACTACGTGATCCAAACCAGAAAAAAAACCCATGATCTGTTCAACAAGTATGTGAAGTATGCGAAAGTATGAGTCTGATGTGGGCAAATCCCAGGCCTAAACTAGACATAGCTTTCGTTATCCTCTAAAATGTTGATCGAAACCAGGTTTAATTGTCTGTTTTAGTGTGGTACCACTTTACTACGTGATCCAATGCAGAAAAAACCCTCGATCAGGTCAACATGCATGTTAAAACTGCGAAAGTATGAGCCTGATGAGGGCAAATCCCAGACCTATCCCAGACCTAACATGCGTTATCCTCAAAAATATTTATCGAAACCAGGTTTAATCGACTGTTTCAGTGTGGTCCCACATTACTACGTGATCCAAACCAGAAAAAACGCAGGATCCGTTCAACAAGTATGAGAAGAATGCGAAAGTATGAGTCTGATGAGGGCAAATCCCAGACCGATCCCAGACCTAACTTGCGTTATCCTCTAAAATATTGATCGAAACCAGGTTTAATTGACTGTTTCAATGTGGTACCACGTTACTACGTGATCCAATCCAGAAATAGCCCAGGATCTAGCCATGAGGTATGAGAAATATGCGAAAGTATGAGCGTGACGAGAGCAAATCCTAGACCTAACCCAGACCTAACATGCGTTATCCTCTAAAATATTTATCAAGAACAGGTTTAATTGATTGTTTCAGTGTGGTCCCACATTACTACGTGATCCAAACCAGGAAAAACCCAGGATCCGTTCAACAAGTATGTGAAGAATGCGAAAGAATGAGTCTGATGAGTGAAAATCCCAGGCCTAACCTAGACATAACATTCGTTATCCTCAAAAATATTGATCGAAACCTGGTTTAATCGACTGTTTCAGTGTGGTACCACATTACTATGTGTTCCAAACCAGAAAATAGCCCAGGATCTATCCATGAAGTATGAGAAATATGCGAAAGTATGAGCCTGATGAGGGCAAATCCTAGACCTAACCCAGACCTAACATGCGTAATCCTCAAAAATATTTATCAAGACCAGGTTTAACTGAATGTTTCAGTGTGGTACCACATTACTACGTGATCCATACCAGAAAAAACCCAGGATCTGTTCAACAAGAATGTGAAAAATGCGAAAGTATGAGCCTGATGAGGGCAAATCCTAGACCTAACCCAGACCTAACATGCGTTATCCTCTAAAATGCTTATCAAGACCAGGTTTAATTGATTGTTTCAGTGTGGTACCAGATTACTACGTGATCCAAACCAGAAAAAACCCAGGATCCGTTCAACAAGTATGTGAAGAATGCGAAAGTATGAGCCTGATGAGGGCAAATCCTAGACCTATCCCAGACCTAACTTGCGTTATCCTCTAAAATATTGATCGACACCAGCTTCAGTGGGCTGTCTCAGTGTGGTACCACATTACTGCGCGATCCAAACCAGAAAAAACCCAGGATCTGTTCAACAAGAATGTGAAAATTGCGAAAGTATGACCCTGATGTGGGCAAATCCCAGACCTAACCCAGACCTAACTTGCATTGTCCTCTAAAATATTGATCGAAACCAGGTTTAATTGACTGTTCCAGTGTGGTACCACATTACTACGTGATCCAATCCAGAAATAGCCCAGGATCTAGCCATGAAGTATGAGAAATATGCGAAAGTATGAGCCTGATGAGGGCAAATCCTAGACCTAACCCAGACCTAACTTGCATTGTCCTCTAAAATATTGATCGAAACCTGGTTTAATGGACTGTTTCAGTGTGGTACCACATTACTACGTGAACCAAACCAGAAACAACCCAGGATCAGTTCAACAAGTATGTGAAAAACGCGAAAGTATGAGCCTGATGAGGGCAAATCCTAGACCTAACACAGACCTAACATGCGTTATCCTCTAAAATGCTTATCAAGACCAGGTTTAATTGATTGTTTCAGTGTGGTACCAGATTACTACGTGATCCACACCAGAAAAAACCCAAGATCCGTTCAACAAGTATGTGAAGAATGCGAAAGTATGAGCCTGATGAGTGAAAATCCCAGGCCTAGCGTAGACCTAACATGCGTTATCCTCAAAAATATTGATCGAAACCTGGTTTAATCGACTGTTTCAGTGTGGTACCACATTACTACGTGAACCAAACCAGAAAAAACCCAGGATCAGTTCAACAAGTATGTGAAAGACGCGAAAGTATGAGCCTGATGGGGGCAAATCCTAGACCTAACCCAGTCCTAACATGCGTTATCCTCTAAAATGTTTATCAAGACCAGGTTTAATTGATTGTTTCAGTGTGGTACCACATTACTACGTGCTCCAAAGCAGAAAAAACCCTCGATCAGGTCAACATGCAGGTTAAAACTGCGAAAGTATGACCCTGATGTGGGCAAATCCCAGGCCTAGCCTAGACCTAACATGCGTTGTCCTCTAAAATATTGAGCGAAACCAGGTTTAATGGACTGTTTCAGTGTGGTACCACATTACTACGTGAACCAAACCAGAAAAAACCCAGGATCAGTTCAACAAGTATGTGAAAAACGCGTAAGTATGAGCCTGATGATGGCGAATCCCAGACCTATCCCAGACCTAACTTGCGTTATCCTCTAAAATATTGATCGAAACCAGGTTTAATGGACTGTTTCAGCGTGGTACCACGTTACTACGTGATACAATCCTGAAACAGCCCAGGATCTAGCCATGAAGTATGAGAAATATGCGAAAGTATGAGCCTGACGAGGGCAAATCCTAGACCTAACCCAAACCTAACATGCGTTATCCTCTAAAATATTGATCCAGACCAGGTTTAATGGACAGCTTCAGTGTGATACCACTTTACTACGTGATCCAAAGCAGAAAAACCCCAGGATCCGTTCAACAAGTATGTGAAGAATGCGAAAGTATGAGTCTGATGAGTGAAAATCCTCGGCCTAACCTAGACCTAACATGCGTTATCCTCTAAAATGTTTATCAAGACCAGGTTTAATTGATTGTTTCAGTGTGGTACCACATTACTACGTGCTCCAAAGCAGAAAAAACCCTCGATCAGGTCAACATGCATGTTAAAACTGCGAAAGTATGACCCTGATGCGGGCAAATCCCAGGCCTAGCCTAGACCTAACATGCGTTGTCCTCTAAAATATTGATGGAAACCAGGTTTAATTGACTGTTTCTGTGTTGTACTTCATTACTACGTGATGCAATCCAGAAAAAGCCCAGGATCTAGCCATCAAGTATGAGAAATATGCGAAAGAATGAGCCTGATGAGAGCAAATCCCAGACCTAACCTAGACCTAACATGCGTTGTCCTCTAAAATATTGAGCGAAACCAGGTTTAATGGACTCTTTCAGTGTGGTACCACATTACTACGTGAACCAAACCAGAAAAAACCCAGGATCAGTTCAACAAGTATGTGAAGAATGCGAAAGTATGAGTCTGATGAGTGAAAATCCCCGGCCTAACCTAGACCTAGCATGCGTTATTTTAAAAAATATTGTTCGAAACCAGGTTTAATCGACTGTTTCAGTGTGGTACCACACTACTACGTGACCCAAACCGGAAAAAACCCAGGATCTAGCCATCAAGTATGAGAAATATGCGAAAGTATGAGCCTGATGAGGGCGAATCCCAGACCTATCCCAGACCTAACATGCGTTATCCTCTAATATATTTATCAAGACCAGGTTTAATTGAATGTTTCAGTGTGGTACCACATTACTACGTGAACCAAACCAGAAAAAGCCCTGTATCTGTTCAACAAGTATGTGAAGAATGCGAAAGTATGAGTCTGATGAGTGAAAACCCCAGGCCTAACCTAGACCTAACATGCGTTATCCTCAAAAACATTGATCGAAACCTGGTTTAATCGACTGTTTCAGTGTGGTACCACATTACTATGTGATCCAAACCAGAAAATAACTCAGGATCTGTTCAACGAGTATGTGAAGTGTGCGAAAGTATGATTCTGATGAGGGCAAACCCCAGAACTATCCCAGACCTAACATGCGTCATCCTCTAAAATATTTATCAAGACCAGGTTTAATTGAATGTTTCAGTGTGGTACCACATTACTACGTGATCCAAACCAGTAAAAACCCAGGATCCGTTCAACAAGTATGTGAAGAATGCGAAAGTATGAGTCTGATGAGTGAAAATCCCCGGCCTAACCTAGACCTAACATGCGTTATCCTAAAAAATATTGTTCGAAACCAGGTTTAATCGACTGTTTCAGTGTGGTACCAAACTACTACGTGACCCAAACCGGAAAGAACCCAGGATCTAGCCATCAAGTATGAGAAATATGCGAAAGTATGAGCCCGATGAGGGCGAATCCCAGACCTATCCCAGACCTAACATGCGTTATCCTCTAATATATTTATCAAGACCAGGTTTTATTGAATGTTTCAGTGTGGTACCACATTACTACGTGAACCAAACCAGAAAAAACCCTGTATCTGTTCAACAAGTATGTGAAGAATGCGAAAGTATGAGTCTGATGAATGAAAATCCCAGGGCTAACCTAGACCTAACATGCGTTATCCTCTAAAATATTGATCCAAACCAGGTTTAATGGACTGTTTCAGTGTGGTACCACTTTACTGCGTGATCCAAAGCAGAAAAAACCCTCGATCAGGTCAACATGTATGTTAAAACTGCGAAAGTATGACCCTGATGTGGGCAAATCTCAGGCCTAACCTAGACCTAACATGCGTTGTCCTCTAAAATATTGATGGAAACCAGGTTTAATTGACTGTTTCAGTGTTGCACTTCATTACTACGTGATCCAAACCAGTAAAAACCCAGGATCCGTTCAACAAGTATGTGAAGAATGCGAAAGTATCAGTGTGATGAGTGAAAAACCCCGGCCAAACCTAGACCTAACATGCGTTATCCTCAAACATATTGATCGAAACCTGGTTTAATCGTCTGTTTCAGTGTGGTACCACATTACTATGAGATCCAAACCAGAAAATAACCCAGGATCTGTTCAACGAGTGTGTGTAGTGTGCGAAAGTATGAGTCTGATGAGAGCAAATCCCAGACCTATCCCAGACCTAACATTCGTTATCCTCTAAAATATTAATCAAGACCAGGTTTAATTGATTGTTTCAGTGTGGTCCCACATTACTACGTGATCCAAACCAGAAAAAACCCAGGATCCGTTCAACAAGTATGTGAAGAATGCGAAAGTATGAGTCTGATGAGTGAAAATCCCAGGGCTAACCTAGACCTAACATGCGTTATCCTCTGAAATATTTATCAAGACCAGGTTTAATTGAATGTTTCAGTGTGGTACCACATTACTACGTGAACCAAACCATAAAAAACCCAGGATCTGTTCAACAAGTATGTGAAGAATGCGAAAGTATGAGTCTGATGAGTGAAAATCCCAGGGCTAACATAGACCTAACATGCGTTGTCCTCTAAAATATTGATGGAAACCAGGTTTAATAGACTGTTTCAGTGTTGTACTTCATTACTACGTGATGCAATCCAGAAAAAGCCCAGGATCTAGCCATCAAGTATGAGAAATATGCGAAAGAATGAGCCTGATGAGAGCAAATCCCAGACCTAACCTAGACCTAACATGAATTGTTCTCTAAAATATTGATCAAAACCAGGTTTAATTGACTGCTTCAGTGTGGTACCACATTACTACGTGATCCAAAGCAGAAATAGCCCAGGATCCAGCCATGAAGTATGAGAGATATGCGAAAGTATGAGCCTGATGAGAGCAAATCCCAGACCTATCCCAGACCTAACTTGCGTTGTCCTCTAAGATATTGATGGAAACCAGGTTTAATTGACTGTTTCAGTGTTGCACTTCATTACTACGTGATGCAATCCAGAAAAAGCCCAGGATCTAGCCATCAAGTATGAGAGATATGCGAAGGAATGAGCCTGATGAGAGCAAATCCCAGACCTAACCTAGACCTAACATGAATTATTCTCTAAAATATTGATCGAAACCAGGTTTAATTGACTGTTTCAGTGTGGTCCCACATTACTATGTGATCCAATCCAGAAATAGCCCAGGATCTAGCCATGAAGTATGAGAAATATGCGAAAGTATGAGCCTGACGAGGGCAAATCCTAGACCTAACCCAGACCTAACATGCGTTATCCTCTAAAATATTTATCATGACCAGGTTTAATTGATTGTTTCAGTGTGGTCCCACATTACTACGTGATCCAAACCAGAAAGAACCCAGGATCCGTTCAACGAGTATGTGAAGAATGCGAAAGTATGAGTCTGATGAGAGAAAATCCCAGGACTAACCTAGACCTAACATTTGTTATCCTCAAAAGTATTGATCGAAACCTGGTTTAATCGACTGTTTCAGTGTGGTACCACATTACTACGTGATGCAATCCAGAAAAAGCCCAGGATCTAGCCATCAAGTATGAGAAATATGCGAAAGAATGAGCCTGATGAGAGCAAATCCCAGACCTAACCTAGACCTAACATGAATTGTTCTCTAAAATATTGATCAAAACCAGGTTTAATTGACTGCTTCAGTGTGGTACCACATTACTACGTGATCCAATCCAGAAATAGCCCAGGATCCAGCCATGAAGTATGAGAGATATGCGAAAGTATGAGCCTGATGAGAGCAAATCCCAGACCTATCCCAGACCTAACTTGCGTTGTCCTCTAAGATATAGATGGAAACCAGGTTTAATTGACTGTTTCAGTGTTGCACTTCATTACTACGTGATGCAATCCAGAAAAAGCCCAGGATCTAGCCATCAAGTATGAGAGATATGCGAAGGAATGAGCCTGATGAGAGCAAATCCCAGACCTAACCTAGACCTAACATGAATTATTCTCTAAAATATTGATCGAAACCAGGTTTAATTGACTGTTTCAGTGTGGTCCCACATAACTACGTGATCCAATCCAGAAATAGCCCAGGATCTAGCCATGAAGTATGAGAAATATGCGAAAGTATGAGCCTGACGAGGGCAAATCCTAGACCTAACCCAGACCTAACATGCGTTATCCTCTAAAATATTTATCATGACCAGGTTTAATTGATTGTTTCAGTGTGGTCCCACATTACTACGTGATCCAAACCAGAAAAAACCCAGGATCCGTTCAACAAGTATGTGAAGAATGCGAAAGTATGAGTCTGATGAGGGCAAATCCGAGACCTATCCCAGACCTAACATGCGTTATCCTCTAAAATATTGATCCAAACCAGGATTAGTGTACTGTTTCAGTGTGGTACCACTTTACTACGTGATCCAAAGCAGAAAAAACCCTCGATCACGTCATCATGTATAAATAAAACTGCGAAAGTATGACCCTGATGAGGGCACATCCCAGGCCTAACCTAGACCTAACATGCGTTATCCTCAAAAATATTGATCGAAACCTGGTTTAATTGACTGTTTCAGTGTGGTCCCACATTACTACGTGACCCAAACCGGAAAAAACCCAGGATCTGTTCAACAAGTATGTGAAAAACGCGAAAGTATGAGCCTGATGAGAGCAAATCCCAGACCTATCCCAGACCTAACTTGCCTTATCCTCTAAAATATTGAACGAAACCAGGTTTAATTGACTGTTTCAGCGTGGTACCACATTACTACGTGATACAATCCAGAAACAGCCCAGGATCTAGCCATGAAGTATGAGAAATATGCGAAAGTATGAGTCTGATGAGGGCAAATCCTAGACCTAACCCAAACCTAACATGCGTTATCCCCTAAAATATTTATCAAGACCAGGTTTAATTGAATGTTTCAGTGTGGTACCACATTACTACGTGAACCAAACCATAAAAAACCCAGGATCTGTTCAACAAGTATGTGAAGAATGCGAAAGTATGAGTCTGATGAGTGAAAATCCCACGGCTAACCTAGACCTAACATGCGTTATCCTCTTAAATATTGATCCAAACCAGGCTAAATGGACTGTTTCAGTGTGGTACCACTTTACTACGTGATCCAAAGCAGAAAAAACCCTCGATCAGGTCAACATGTATGTTAAAACTGCGAAAGTATGACCCTGATGAGGGCAAATCCCAGGCCTAACCTAGACCTAACATGCGTTGTTCTCTAAAATATTGATCGAAACCTGGTTTAATCGACAGTTTCAGTGTGGTACCACATTACTATGTGATCCAAACCAGAAAATAACTCAGGATCTGTTCAACGAGTATGTGAAGTGTGCGAAAGTATGATTCTGATGAGGGCAAATCCCAGACCTATCCCAGACCTAACATGCGTTATCCTCTAAAATATTTATCAAGACCAGGTTTAATTGAATGTTTCAGTGTGGTACCACATTACTACGTGATCCAAACCAGGAAAAACCAAGGATCCGTTCAACAAGTATGTGAAGAATGCGAACGTATGAGTCTGATGAGTGAAAACCCCAGGCCTAACCTAGACCTAACATGCGTTATCCTCAAAAACATTGATCGAAACCTGGTTTAATCGACAGTTTCAGTGTGGTACCACATTACTATGTGATCCAAACCAGAAAATAACTCAGGATCTGTTCAACGAGTATGTGAAGTGTGCGAAAGTATGATTCTGATGAGGGCAAATCCCAGACCTATCCCAGACCTAACATGCGTTATCCTCTAAAATATTTATCAAGACCAGGTTTAATTGAATGTTTCAGTGTGGTACCACATTACTACGTGATCCAAACCAGTAAAAACCCAGGATCCGTTCAACAAGTATGTGAAGAATGCGAAAGTATGAATCTGACGAATGAAAATCCCAGGGCTAACCTAGACGTAACATGCGTTATCCTCTAAAATATTGATCCAAACCAGGTTTAATGGACTGTTTCAGTGTGGTACCACTTTACTGCGTGATCCAAAGCAGAAAAAACCCTCGATCAGGTCAACATGTATGTTAAAACTGCGAAAGTATGACCCTGATGTGGGCAAATCTCAGGCCTAACCTAGACCTAACATGCGTTGTCCTCTAAAATATTGATGGAAACCCGGTTTAATTGACTGTTTCAGTGTTGCACTTCATTACTACGTGATCCAAACCAGTAAAAACCCAGGATCCGTTCAACAAGTATGTGAAGAATGCGAAAGTATCAGTGTGATGAGTGAAAAACCCCGGCCTAACCTAGACCTAACATGCGTTATCCTCAAACATACTGATCGAAACCTGGTTTAATCGTCTGTTTCAGTGTGGTACCACATTACTATGAGATCCAAACCAGAAAATAACCCAGGATCTGTTCAACGAGTATGTGAAGTGTGCGAAAGTATGAGTCTGATGAGGGCAAATCCCAGACCTAACCCAGACCTAAAATGCGTTATCATCTAAAATATTTATCATGACTAGGTTTAATTGATTGTTTCAGTGTGGTCCCACATTACTACGTGATCCAAACCAGAAAAAACCCAGGATCCGTTCAACAAGTATGTGAAGAATGCGAAAGTATGAGTCTGATGAGGGCAAATCCGAGACCTATCCCAGACCTAACATGCGTTATCCTCTAAAATATTGATCCAAACCAGGATTAGTGTACTGTTTCAGTGTGGTACCACATTACTACGTGAACCAAACCATAAAAAACCCAGGATGTGTTCAACAAGTATGTGAAGAATGCGAAAGTATGAGTCTGATGAGTGAAAATCCCAGGGCTAACCTAGACCTAACATGCGTTATCCTCAAAAATATTGATCGAAACCTGGTTTAATTGACTGTTTCAGTGTGGTACCACATTACTACGTGATCCAAACCAGGAAAAACCGAGGATCCGTTCAACAAGTATGTGAAGAATGCGAAAGTATGAGTCTGATGAGTGAAAACCCCAGGCCTAACCTAGACCTAACATGCGTTATCCTCAAAAACATTGATCGAAACCTGGTTTAATCGACTGTTTCAGTGTGGTACCACATTACTATGTGATCCAAACCAGAAAATAACTCAGGATCTGTTCAACGAGTATGTGAAGTGTGCGAAAGTATGATTCTGATGAGGGCAAATCCCAGACCTATCCCAGACCTAACATGCGTTATCCTCTAAAATATTTATCAAGACCAGGTTTAATTGAATGTTTCAGTGTGGTACCACATTACTACGTGATCCAAACCAGTAAAAACCCAGGATCCGTTCAACAAGTATGTGAAGAATGCGAAAGTATGAGTCTGATGAGTGAAAATCCCCGGCCTAACCTAGACCTAGCATGCGTTATTTTAAAAAATATTGTTCGAAACCAGGTTTAATCGACTGTTTCAGTGTGGTACCACACTACTACGTGACCCAAACCGGAAAAAACCCAGGATCTAGCCATCAAGTATGAGAAATATGCGAAAGTATGAGCCTGATGAGGGCGAATCCCAGACCTATCCCAGACCTAACATGCGTTATCCTCTAATATATTTATCAAGACCAGGTTTAATTGAATGTTTCAGTGTGGTACCACATTACTACGTGAACCAAACCAGAAAAAACCCTGTATCTGTTCAACAAGTATGTGAAGAATGCGAAAGTATGAGTCTGATGAGTGAAAACCCCAGGCCTAACCTAGACCTAACATGCGTTATCCTCAAAAACATTGATCGAAACCTGGTTTAATCGACTGTTTCAGTGTGGTACCACATTACTATGTGATCCAAACCAGAAAATAACTCAGGATCTGTTCAACGAGTATGTGAAGTGTGCGAAAGTGCGATTCTGATGAGGGCAAATCCCAGACCTATCCCAGACCTAACATGCGTTATCCTCTAAAATATTTATCAAGACCAGGTTTAATTGAATGTTTCAGTGTGGTACCACATTACTACGTGATCCAAACCAGTAAAAACCCAGGATCCGTTCAACAAGTATGTGAAGAATGCGAAAGTATGAGTCTGATGAATGAAAATCCCAGGGCTAACCTAGACGTAACATGCGTTATCCTCTAAAATATTGATCCAAACCAGGTTTAATGGACTGTTTCAGTGTGGTACCACTTTACTGCGTGATCCAAAGCAGAAAAAACCCTCGATCAGGTCAACATGTATGTTAAAACTGCGAAAGTATGACCCTGATGTGGGCAAATCTCTGGCCTAACCTAGACCTAACATGCGTTGTCCTCTAAAATATTGATGGAAACCCGGTTTAATTGACTGTTTCAGTGTTGCACTTCATTACTACGTGATCCAAACCAGTAAAAACCCAGGATCCGTTCAACAAGTATGTGAAGAATGCGAAAGTATGAGTCTGATGAGTGAAAACCCCAGGCCTAACCTAGACCTAACATGCGTTATCCTCAAACATACTGATCGAAACCTGGTTTAATCGTCTGTTTCAGTGTGGTACCACATTACTATGAGATCCAAACCAGAAAATAACCCAGGATCTGTTCAACGAGTATGTGAAGTGTGCGAAAGTATGAGTCTGATGAGGGCAAATCCCAGACCTAACCCAGACCTAAAATACGTTATCATCTAAAATATTTATCATGACCAGGTTTAATTGATTGTTTCAGTGTGGTCCCACATTACTACGTGATCCAAACCAGAAAAAACCCAGGATCCGTTCAACAAGTATGTGAAGAATGCGAAAGTATGAGTCTGATGAGGGCAAATCCGAGACCTATCCCAGACCTAACATGCGGCATCCTCTAAAATATTGATCCAAACCAGGATTAGTGTACTGTTTCAGTGTGGTACCACATTACTACGTGAACCAAACCATAAAAAACCCAGGATCTGTTCAACAAGTATGTGAAGAATGCGAAAGTATGAGTCTGATGAGTGAAAATCCCAGGGCTAACCTAGACCTAACATGCGTTATCCTCAAAAATATTGATCGAAACCTGGTTTAATTGACTGTTTGAGTGTGGTACCACATTACTACGTGATCCAAACCAGGAAAAACCAAGGATCCGTTCAACAAGTATGTGAAGAATGCGAAAGTATGAGTCTGATGAGAGAAAATCCCAGGACTAACCTAGACCTAACATTTGTTATCCTCAAAAGTATTGATCGAAACCTGGTTTAATCGACTGTTTCAGTGTGGTACCACGTTACTACGTGATGCAATCCAGAAAAAGCCCAGGATCTAGCCATCAAGTATGAGAAATATGCGAAAGAATGAGCCTGATGAGAGCAAATCCCAGACCTAACCTAGACCTAACATGAATTGTTCTCTAAAATATTGATCAAAACCAGGTTTAATTGACTGCTTCAGTGTGGTACCACATTACTACGTGATCCAATCCAGAAATAGCCCAGGATCCAGCCATGAAGTATGAGAGATATGCGAAAGTATGAGCCTGATGAGAGCAAATCCCAGACCTATCCCAGACCTAACTTGCGTTGTCCTCTAAGATATAGATGGAAACCAGGTTTAATTGACTGTTTCAGTGTTGCACTTCATTACTACGTGATGCAATCCAGAAAAAGCCCAGGATCTAGCCATCAAGTATGAGAGATATGCGAAGGAATGAGCCTGATGAGAGCAAATCCCAGACCTAACCTAGACCTAACATGAATTATTCTCTAAAATATTGATCGAAACCAGGTTTAATTGACTGTTTCAGTGTGGTCCCACATAACTACGTGATCCAATCCAGAAATAGCCCAGGATCTAGCCATGAAGTATGAGAAATATGCGAAAGTATGAGCCTGACGAGGGCAAATCCTAGACCTAACCCAGACCTAACATGCGTTATCCTCTAAAATATTTATCATGACCAGGTTTAATTGATTGTTTCAGTGTGGTCCCACATTACTACGTGATCCAAACCAGAAAGAACCCAGGATCCGTTCAACAAGTATGTGAAAAACACGAAAGTATGAGCCTGATGGGGGCAAGTCCCAGACCTATCCCAGACCTAACTTGCGTTATCCTCTAAAATATTGATCGAAACCAGGTTTAATTGACTGTTTCAGTGTGGTACCACATTACTACGTGATCCAATCCAGAAATAGCCCAGGATCTAGCCATGAAGTATGAGAAATATGCGAAAGTATGAGCCTCACGAGGGCAAATCCTAGACCTAACCCAGACCTAAAATGCGTTATCCTCTAAAATATTTATCATGACCAGGTTTAATTGATTGTTTCAGTGTGGTCCCACATTACTACGTGATCCAAACCAGAAAAAACCCAGGATCCGTTCAACAAGTATGTGAAGAATGCGAAAGTATGAGTCTGATGAGGGCAAATCCGAGACCTATCCCAGACCTAACATGCGTTATCCTCTAAAATATTGATCCAAACCAGGATTAGTGTACTGTTTCAGTGTGGTACCACTTTACTACGTGATCCAAAGCAGAAAGAACCCAGGATCCGTTCAACAAGTATGTGAAGAATGCGAAAGTATGAGTCTGATGAGAGAAAATCCCAGGACTAACCTAGACCTAACATTTGTTATCCTCAAAAGTATTGATCGAAACCTGGTTTAATCGACTGTTTCAGTGTGGTACCACATTACTACGTGATGCAATCCAGAAAAAGCCCAGGATCTAGCCATCAAGTATGAGAAATATGCGAAAGAATGAGCCTGATGAGAGCAAATCCCAGACCTAACCTAGACCTAACATGAATTGTTCTCTAAAATATTGATCAAAACCAGGTTTAATTGACTGCTTCAGTGTGGTACCACATTACTACGTGATCCAATCCAGAAATAGCCCAGGATCCAGCCATGAAGTATGAGAGATATGCGAAAGTATGAGCCTGATGAGAGCAAATCCCAGACCTATCCCAGACCTAACTTGCGTTGTCCTCTAAGATATAGATGGAAACCAGGTTTAATTGACTGTTTCAGTGTTGCACTTCATTACTACGTGATGCAATCCAGAAAAAGCCCAGGATCTAGCCATCAAGTATGAGAGATATGCGAAGGAATGAGCCTGATGAGAGCAAATCCCAGACCTAACCTAGACCTAACATGAATTATTCTCTAAAATATTGATCGAAACCAGGTTTAATTGACTGTTTCAGTGTGGTCCCACATTACTACGTGATCCAATCCAGAAATAGCCCAGGATCTAGCCATGAAGTATGAGAAATATGCGAAAGTATGAGTCTGATGAGAGAAAATCCCAGGACTAACCTAGACCTAACATTTGTTATCCTCAAAAGATTGATCGAAACCAGGTTTAATCGACAGTTTCAGTGTGGTACCACTCTACTACGTGACCCAAACCGGAAAAAACCCAGGATCTGTTCAACAAGTATGTGTAAAACGCGAAAGTATGAGCCTGATGAGAGCAAATCCCAGACCTATCCCAGACCTAACTTGCCTTATCCTCTAAATTATTGTACGAAACCAGGTTTAATTGACTGTTCCAGCGTGGTACCACATTACTACGTGATACAATCCAGAAACAGCCCAGGATCTAGCCATGAAGTATGAGAAATATGCGAAAGTATGAGTCTGATGAGGGCAAATCCTAGGCCTAACCCAAACCTAAGATGCGTTATCCCCTAAAATATTTATCAAGACCAGGTTTAATTGAATGTTTCAGTGTGGTACCACATTACTACGTGAACCAAACCATAAAAAACCCAGGATCTGTTCAACAAGTATGTGAAGAATGCGAAAGTATGAGTCTGATGAGGGCAAATCCCAGACCTATCCCAGACCTAACATGCGTTATCCTCTAAACTATTGATCGAAACCAGGTTTAATGGACTGCTTCAGTGTGGTACCACTTTACTACGTGATCCAATCCAGAAATAGCCCAGGATCTAGCCATGAAGTATGAGAAATATGCGAAAGTATGAGTCTGACGAGGGCAAATCCTAGACCTAACCCAGACCTAACTTGCGTTATCCTCTAAGATATTGATCGAAACCAGTTTTAATTGACTGTTTCAGCGTGGTACCACATTACTACGTGAGCCAAACCAGTAAAAACCCAGGATCCGTTCAACAAGTATGTGAAAAACGCGAAAGTATGAGTCTGATGAGGGCTAACCCCAGACCTATCCCAGACCTAACTTGCGTTATCCTCTAAAATAATGATCGAAACCAGTTTTAATTGACTGTTTTAGTTGTGGTACCACTTTACTACGTGATCCAAAGCAGAAAAAACACTCGATCAGGTCGACATGCATGTTAAAACTGCCAAAGTATGACCCCGATGAGGTTAAATCCCAGAGCTATCCCAGACCTGGCATGCGTTATCCTCTAAAATATTTATCTAGACCAGGTTTAATTGATTGTTTCGGTGTGGTCCCACATTACTACGTGATCTAAACCAGAAAAAACCCAGGATCCGTTCAACAAGTATGTGAAGAATGCGAAAGTATGTGTCTGATGAGTGAAAATCCCAGACCTATCCCAGACCAAACTTGCGTTATGCTCTAAAATATTGATCGAAACCAGGTTTAATTGACCGTTTCAGTGTGGTACCACATTACTACGTGATCCAATCCAGAAATAGCCCAGGATCTAGCCATGAAGTATGAGAAATATGCGAAAGTATGAGTCTGACGAGGGCAAATCCTAGACCTAACCCAGACCTAACATGCGTTATCCTCTAAAATATTTATCATGACCAGGTTTAAATGATTGTTTCAGGGTGGTCCCACATTACTACATGATCCAAACCAGAAAAAACCCAGGATCCGTTCAACAAGTATGTGAAGAATGCGAAAGCATGAGTCTGATGAGTGAAAATCCCCGGCCTAACCTACACCTAACATGCGTTATCCTCAAAACTATTGATCGAAACCAGGTTTAATCGACTGTTTCAGTGTGGTACCACACAACTACGTGACCCAAACCGGAAAAAACCCAGGATCTGTTCAACAAGTATGTGAAAAACGCGAAAGTATGAGTCTGATGAGTGAAAATCCCAGACCTAACCTAGACCTAACATGCGTTATCCTCTAAAATATTGATCCAAACCAGGTTTAGTTGACTGTTTCAGTGTGGTACCACATTACTACGTGACCCAATCAAGAAATAGCCCAGGATCCAGCCATGAAGTATGAGAAATATGCGAAAGTATGAGCCTGATGGGGGCAAATCCTAGACGTAACCCAGACCTAACATGCGTTATCCTCTAAAATATTTATCAAGACAAGGTTTAATTTAATGTTTCAGTGTGGTACCACATTACTACGTGAACCAAACCAGAAAAAACCCACGATCCGTTCAACAAGTATGTGAAGAATGCGAAAGTATGAGTCTGATGAGTGAAATCCCCAGGCCTAACCTAGACCTAACATGCGTTATCCTCAAAAGCATTGATCGAAACCTGGTTTAATCGACTGTTTCAGTGTGGTACCACATTACTATGTGATCCAAACCAGAAAATAACGCAGGATCTTGTCCACGAGGGTGTGAAGTGTGCGAAAGTATGAGTCTGATGAGGGCTAATCCCAGACCTAACCTAGACCTAACATGAATTATTCTCTAAATTATTGATCGAAACCAGGTTTAATTGACTGTTTCAGTGTGGCACCACATTACTACGTGATCCAAACCAGTAAAAACCCAGGATCCGTTCAACAAGTATGTGAAGAATGCGAAAGTATGAGTCTGGTGAGTGAAAATCCTCGGCCTAACCTAGACCTAACATGCGTTATCCTCAAAAATATTGATCGAAACCAGGTTTAATCGACTGTTTCAGTGTGGTACCACATTACTACGTGAGCCAAACCAGTAAAAACCCAGGATCCGTTCAACAAGTATGTGAAAAACGCGAAAGTATGAGTCTGATGAGGGCTAACCCCAGACCTATCCCAGACCTAACTTGCGTTATCCTCTAAAATAATGATCGAAACCAGTTTTAATTGACTGTTTTAGTTGTGGTACCACTTTACTACGTGATCCAAAGCAGAAAAAACACTCGATCAGGTCGACATGCATGTTAAAACTGCCAAAGTATGACCCCGATGAGGTTAAATCCCAGAGCTATCCCAGACCTGGCATGCGTTATCCTCTAAAATATTTATCAAGACCAGGTTTAATTGATTGTTTCGGTGTGGTCCCACATTACTACGTGATCTAAACCAGAAAAAACCCAGGATCCGTTCAACAAGTATGTGAAGAATGCGAAAGTATGTGTCTGATGAGTGAAAATCCCAGACCTATCCCAGACCAAACTTGCGTTATGCTCTAAAATATTGATCGAAACCAGGTTTAATTGACCGTTTCAGTGTGGTACCACATTACTACGTGATCCAATCCAGAAATAGCCCAGGATCTAGCCATGAAGTATGAGAAATATGCGAAAGTATGAGTCTGACGAGGGCAAATCCTAGACCTAACCCAGACCTAACATGCGTTATCCTCTAAAATATTTATCATGACCAGGTTTAATTGATTGTTTCAGGGTGGTCCCACATTACTACATGATCCAAACCAGAAAAAACCCAGGATCCGTTCAACAAGTATGTGAAGAATGCGAAAGCATGAGTCTGATGAGTGAAAATCCCCGTCCTAACCTACACCTAACATGCGTTATCCTCAAAACTATTGATCGAAACCAGGTTTAATCGACTGTTTCAGTGTGGTACCACACAACTACGTGACCCAAACCGGAAAAAACCCAGGATCTGTTCAACAAGTATGTGAAAAACGCGGAAGTATGAGTCTGATGAGTGAAAATCCCAGACCTAACCTAGACCTAACATGCGTTATCCTCTAAAATATTGATCCAAACCAGGTTTAGTTGACTGTTTCAGTGTGGTACCACATTACTACGTGACCCAATCAAGAAATAGCCCAGGATCCAGCCATGAAGTATGAGAAATATGCGAAAGTATGAGCCTGATGGGGGCAAATCCTAGACGTAACCCAGACCTAACATGCGTTACCCTCTAAAATATTTATCAAGACAAGGTTTAATTTAATGTTTCAGTGTGGTACCACATTACTACGTGAACCAAACCAGAAAAAACCCACGATCCGTTCAACAAGTATGTGAAGAATGCGAAAGTATGAGTCTGATGAGTGAAATCCCCAGGCCTAACCTAGACCTAACATGCGTTATCCTCAAAAGCATTGATCGAAACCTGGTTTAATCGACTGTTTCAGTGTGGTACCACATTACTATGTGATCCAAACCAGAAAATAACGCAGGATCTTGTCCACGAGGGTGTGAAGTGTGCGAAAGTATGAGTCTGATGAGGGCTAATCCCAGACCTAACCTAGACCTAACATGAATTATTCTCTAAATTATTGATCGAAACCAGGTTTAATTGACTGTTTCAGTGTGGCACCACATTACTACGTGATCCAAACCAGTAAAAACCCAGGATCCGTTCAACAAGTATGTGAAGAATGCGAAAGTATGAGTGTGATGAGTGAAAAACCCCGGCCTAACCTAGACCTAACATGCGTTATCCTCAAACATATTGATCGAAACCTGGTTTAATCGTCTGTTTCAGTGTGGTACCACATTACTATGTGATCCAAACCAGAAAATAACCCAGGATCTGTTCAACGAGTATGTGAAGTGTGCGAAAGTATGAGTCTGATGAGGGCAAATCCCAGACCTATCCCAGACCTAACATGCGTTATCCTCTAAAATATTAATCAAGACCAGGTTTAATTGATTGTTTCAGTGTGGTTCCACATTACTACGTGATCCAAACCAGAAAAAACCCAGGATCCGTTCAACAAGTATGTGAAGAATGCGAAAGTATGAGTCTGATGAGTGAAAATCCCAGACCTAACCTAGACCTAACATGCGTTATCCTCTAAAATATTTATCAAGAACAGGTTTAATTGAATGTTTCAGTGTGGTACCACATTACTACGTGAACCAAATCATAAAAAACCCAGGATCTGTTCAACAAGTATGTGAAGAATGCGAAAGTATGAGTCTGATGAGTGAAAATTCCAGGGCTAACCTAGACCTAACATGCGTTATCCTCTATAATTTTGATCCAAACCAGGTTTAATGGACTGCTTCAGTGTGGTACCACTTTACTACGTGATCCAAAGCAGAAAAAACCCTCGATCAGGTCAACATGTATGTTAATACTGCGAAAGTATGACCCTCATGAGGGCAAATCCCAGGCCTAACCTAGACCTAACATGCGTTGTCCTCTAAAATATTGATGGAAACCAGGTTTAATTGGCTGTTTCAGTGTTGTACTTCATTACTACGTGATGCAATCCAGAAAAAGCCCAGGATCTAGCCATCAAGTATGAGAAATATGCGAAAGTATGAGCCTGATGAGGGCAAATCATAGACCCAACCCAGACCTATCATGCGTTATCCTCTAAAATATTGATCGAAACCAGTTTTAATTGACTGTTTCAGCGTGGTACCACATTACTACGTGATCCAAACCAGTAAAAACCCAGGATCCGTTCAACAAGCATGTGAAGAATGCGAAAGTATGAGTCTGATGAGTGAAAAACCCCGGCCTAACCTAGACCTAACATGCGTCATCCTCAAAAATATTGATCGAAACCTGGTTTAATCGACTGTTTCAGTCTGTTACCACATTACTATGTGATCCAAACCAGAAAATAACCCAGGTTCTGTTCAACGAGTATGTGAAGTGTGCGAAAGTATGAGTCTGATGAGGGCAAATCCCAGACCTATCCCAGACCTAACATGCGTTATCCTCTAAAATATTTATCAATACCAGGTTTAATTGATTGTTTCAGTGTGGTCCCACATTACTACGTGATCCAAACCAGAAAAAACCCAGGATCCGTTCAACAAGTATGTGAAGAATGCGAAAGTATGAGTCTGATGAGTGAAAATCCCAGACCTAACCTAGACCTAACATGCGTTATCCTCTAAAATAGTGATCCAAACCAGGTTTAATGGACTGTTTCAGTGTGGTACCACACTACTACGTGATCCAAACCAGAAAAAACCCAGGATCTGTTCAACAAGTATGTGAAAATCGCGAAAGTATGAGCCTGATGTGGGCAAATCCCAGACCTATCCCAGACCAAACTTGCGTTATCCTCTAAAATATTGATCGAAACCAGGTTTAATCGACAGTCTCAGTGTGGTACCACATTGCTACGTGATCCAAACCAGAAAAAACCCAGGATCAGTTCAACAAGTATGTGAAAAACGCGAAAGTATGAGCCTGATGAGGGCGTATCCCAGACCTATCCCAGACCTAACTTGCGTTATCCTCTAAAATATTGATGGAAACCAGGTTTAATTGACTGTTTCCGTGTTGTACTTCATTACTACGTGATGCAATCCAGAAAAAGCCCAGGATCTAGCCATCGAGTATGAGAAATATGCGAAAGAATGAGCCTGATGAGAGCAAATCCCAGACCTAACCTAGACCTAACATGAAATATTCTCCAAAACATTGATCGAAACCAGGTTTAATTGACTGTTTCAGTGTGGTCCCACATTACTACGTGATCCAAATCAGAAAAAACCCAGGATCCGTTCAACAAGTATGTGAAGAATGCGAAAGTATGTGTCTGATGAGTGAAAATTCCAGGCCTAACCTAGACCTAACATGCGTTATCCTCTAAAATAGTGATCGAAACCAGGTTTAATTGACTGTTTTAGTTGTGGTACCACTTTACTACGTGATCCAAAGCAGAAAAAACCCTCGATCAGGTCAACATGCATTAAAACTGCGAAAGTATGACCCTGATGAGGGCAAATCCCAGGCCTAACCTAGACCTAACATGCGTCATCTTCTAAAATATTGAGCGAAACCTGGTTTAATTGACTGGTTCAATGTGGTTCCACATTACCACGTGATGCAATCCAGAAATATCCCAGGATATAGCCATGAAGTATAAGAAATATGCGAAAGTATGAGTCTGATGGGGGCAAATCCCAGACCTATCCCAGACCAAACTTGCGTTATCCTCTAAAATATTTATCAAGACCAGGTTTAATTGATTGTTTCAGTGTGGTCCCACATTACTACGTGATCCAAATCAGAAAAAACCCAGGATCCGTTCAACAAGTATGTGAAGAATGCGAAAGTATGTGTCTGATGAGTTAAAATCCCAGGCCTAACCTAGACCTAACATGCGTTATCCTCAAAAATATTGATCGAAACCTGGTTTAATCGACTGTTTCAGTGTGGTACCACACTACTACGTGACCCAAACCAGAAAAAACCCAGGATCTGATCAACAAGTATGTGAAAAACGCGAAAGTATGAGCCTGATGGCGGCAAATCCCAGACCTATCCCAGACCTAACTTGCGTTATCCTCTAAAATATTGATCGAAACCAGGTTTAATTGACTGTTTCAGTGTGGTACCACATTACTACGTGATCCAATCCAGAAATAGCCCAGGATCTAGCCATGAAGTATGAGAAATATGCGAAAGTATGAGCCTGATGAGGGCAAATCCTAGACCTAACCCAAACCTAACATGCGTTATCCTCTAAAATATTTATCAAGACCAGGTTTAGTTGAATGTTTCAGTGTGGCACTACACTACTACGTGACCCAAGCCGGAAAAAACCCAGGATCTGTTCAAGAAGTATGTGAAAAACGCGAAAGTATGAGCCTGATGAGGGCAAATCCCAGACCTATCCCAGACCTAACTTGCGTTATCCTCTAATATATTTATCAAGAACAGGTTTAATTCATTGTTTCAGTGTGGTCCCACATTACTACGTGATCCAAACCAGAAAAAACCCATGATCCGTTCAACAAGTATGTGAAGAATGCGAAAGTATGAGTCTGATGAGTGAAAGTCCCTGGCCTAACCTAGACCTAACATGCGTTATCCTCAAAAATATTCATCGAAACCTGGTTTAATCGACTGTTTCAGTGTGGTACCACATTACTACCGGACCCAAACCAGAAAAAACCCAGGATCAGTTCAACAAGTATGTGAAAAACGCGAAAGTATGAGCCTGATGAGGGCGAATCCCAGACCTAACTTGCGTTGTCCTCTAAGATATTGATGGAAACCAGGTTTAATTGACTGTTTCAGTGTTGTACTTCATTACTACGTGATGCAATCCAGAAAAAGCCCAGGATCTAGCCATGAAGTATGAGAAACATGCGAAAGTATGAGCCTGACGAGGGCAAAGCCTAGACCTAACCCAGACCTAAGATGCGTTATCCTCTAAAATATTTATCATGACCAGGTTTAATTGATTGTTTCAGTGCGGCCCCACATTACTACGTGATCCAAACCAGAAAAAACCCAGGATCCGTTCATCAAGTATGTGAAGAATGCGAAAGTATGAGTCTGATGTGTGAAAATCCCAGGCCTAACCTAGACCTAACATGCGTTATCCTCAAAATTATTGATCGAAACCAGGTTTAATCAACTGTTTCAGTGTGGTACCATTTTTATGGTACGTGATCCAAACCAGAAAAAACCCAGGATCAGTTCAACAAGTACGTGAAAAACGCGAAAGTATCAGCCTGATGAGGGCGAATCCCAGACCTAACCCAGACCTAACTTGCGTTATCCTCTAAAATATTGATCGAACCCAGGTTTAATTGACTGTTTCAGCGTGGTACCGCATTACTACGTGATATAATCCAGAAACAGCCCAGGATCTAGCCATGAAGTATGAGAAATATGCGAAAGTATGAGCCTGATGAGGGCAAATCCTAGACCTAACCCGAACCTAACATGCGTTATCCTCTAAAATATTGATCCAAACCAGGTTTAATGGACTGCTTCAGTGTGGTACCATTTTACTACGTGATGCAAAGCAGAAAAAACCCTCGATCAGGTCAACATGTATGTTAAAACTGCGAAAGTATGATCCTGATGAGGGCAAATCCCAGGCCTATCCCAGACCTAACATGCGTTGTCCTCTAAAATATTGATGGAAACCAGGTTTAATTGACTGTTTCAGTGTGGTACCACATTACTACGTGATACAATCCAGAAAAACTCCAGGATCTAGCCATCAAGTATGAGAAATATGCGAAAGAATGAGCCTGATGAGAGCAAATCTCAGACCTAACCTAGACCTAACATGAATTATACTCTAAAATATTTATCAAGACCAGGTTTAATTGAATGTTTCAGTCTGGTCCCACATTACTACGTGATGCAAACCAGAAAAAACCCAGGATCCGTTCAACAAGGATGTGAAAAACGCGAAAGTATGAGCCTGATGAAGGCAAATCCCAGACCTATCTCAGACCTAACTTGCGTTGTCCTCTAAGATATTGATGGAAACCAGGTTTAATTGACTGTTTCAGTGTTGTACTTCATTATTACGTGATGCAATCCAGAAAAAGCCCAGAATCTAGCCATGAAGTATGAGAAATATGCGAAAGTATGAGCCTGACAAGGGCAAATCCTAGACCTAACCCAGACCTAACATGCGTTATCCTCTAAAATATTTATCAACACCAGGTTTAATTGATTGTTTCAGTGTGGTCCCACATTACTACGTGATCCAATCCAGAAATAGCCCAGGATCTAGCCATGAAGTATGAGAAATATGCGAAAGTATGAGCCTGACAAGGGCAAATCCTAGACCTAACCCAGACCTAACATGCGTTATCCTCAAAAATATTGATCGAAACCGGGTTTAATCGACTGTTTCAGTGTGGTACCACATTACTACCTGACACAAACCAGAAAAAACCCAGGATCTGTTCAACAAGTATGTGAAGAATGCGAAAGTATGAGTCTGATGAGTGAAAATCCCAGACCTATCCCAGACCAAACTTGCGTTATCCTCTAAACTATTGATCGAAACCAGGTTTAATGGACTGCTTCAGTGTGGTACCACTTTACTACGTGATCCAAAGCAGTAAAAACCCTCGATCAGGCCAACATGTATGTTAAAACTGCGAAAGTATGACCCTGATGAGGGCAAATCCCAGGCCTAACCTAGACCTAACATGCGTTATCTTCTAAAATATTGATCGAAACCAGGTTTAATCGACTGTTTCAGTGTTGTACTTCATTACTACGTGATGCAATCCAGAAAAAGCCCAGGAACTAGTCATCTAGTATGAGAAATATGCGAAAGTATGAGCCTGATGAGAGCAAATCCCAGACCTAACCTAGACCTAACATGAATTATTCTCTAAAATATTGATCAAAACCAGGTTTAATTGACTGTTTCAGTGTGGTACCACATTACTACGTGATCCAATCCAGAAATAGCCCAGGATCCAGCCATGAAGTACGAGAAATATACGAAAGAATGAGCCTGATGAGGGCAAATACCAGACCTAACCTAGACCTAACATGCGTTGTCCTCTAAAATATTAATGGAAACCAGGTTTAATTGACTGTTTCAGTGTTGTACTTCATTACTACGTGATGCAATCCAGAAAAAGCCCAGGATCTAGCCGTTAAGTATGAGAAATATGCGAAAGAATGAGCCTGATGAGAGCAAATCCCAGACCTAACCTAGACCTAACATGAATTATTCTCTAAAATATTGATCAAAACCAGGTTTAATTGACTGTTTCAGTGTGGTACCACATTACTACGTGATCCAATCCAGAAATAGCCCAGGATCCAGCCATGAAGTACGAGAAATATACGAAAGAATGAGCCTGAGGAGAGCAAATCCCAGACCTAACCTAGACCTAACATGAATTATTCTCTAAAATATTGTTCAAAACCAGGTTTAATTGACTGTTTCAGTGTGGTACCACATTACTACGTGATCCAATCCAGAAATAGCCCAGGATCCAGCCATGAAGTATGAGAAATATGCGAAAGTATGAGCCTGATGAGGGCAAATACCAGACCTAACCTGGACCTAACATGAATTATTCTCTAAAATATTGATAAAACCAGGTTTAATTGACTGTTTCAGTGTTGTACTTCATTACTACGTGATGCAATCCAGAAAAAGCCCAGGATCTAGCCGTTAAGTATGAGAAATATGCGAAAGAATGAGCCTGATGAGAGCAAATCCCACACCTAACCTAGACCTAACATGAATTATTCTCTAAAATATTGATCAAAACCAGGTTTAATGGACTGTTTCTGTGTGGTACCACACTACTACGTGATCCAAACCAGAAAAAACCCAGGATCTGTTCAACAAGTATGTGAAAAACGCGAAATTATGAGTCTGATGAGGTCAAATCCCGGACCTATCCCAGGCTTAACTTTTTTTTTTTTTTTTTTTTTTGTCGTGGGGAAAATCTTCGAAAGACTCCCTCCCACCTCCTTGGGGAGAGGTGGGAGGGGTGTGTGGGATTCCCCGCGCCCGTACAACGACAGGCGCGGGACCTACCCACTAAAAACCCCACGGTGACCCTTCGGCACGCTTTGGGAGGATACCGGGAATCGCTCGAAGCATTCTTCCGGTATCCTCCCCGTGCCCGCGCTTTCGCGCCCATCCCCCGGGGGGACAATCGGTCCCCCCAGTAGACACACTGCCTCATAGCGGCGGGACGGGGCCACTCCATCCCGCCGCTATCCGTCCCGGGGCCGCGTTTGGTGGCGGCTGCGAGCCCCAACTCGCAACCGCCCGCGACCCCGTTTCCACCCCTCGGCGGCCGGGCGTTCATGGCCGCACCAGACCGCCGAGGGTGCCTCCCCTTGCGTCGGACCGGTAGGGGGAGGCACTCCTACCCCCAGCCGGTCCGACCCGGCGCCGCCTGGCGGGAGGAGGGTCCCCTCAGGACCCCCCTCCCAGCCTAGGTCATCCGCCACGCCGAGGCGGCCGCCCGCGACGCCTCGCGACCGGGCGACGACCTCGGGCCACCGCACGAGCGCGAGCTTCAGCGCGCCGCTGAAGCTCGCGCTCCCTTCCCGCGGCCTCCTTCTGCAACATTACGTTCTCGCAGAAGGAGGCCACGGCCCTCCACTTCTCCTCGCTGCCGAGCATGGCGCGCACCACGCCCGGCAGCGAGACATCCCGCCCGTCGACGCCGACCAGGACACGGCGCTCCCCCTCCCACGCGGGGCATACCTCCAGGGTGTGATCTGCCGTGTCCTGCTCAGCGTCGCAGTGGCAGCAACGCGCCGTCGGCTCCTTCCCTATCCGGCACAGGTATCTTCCGAAGCTGCCATGCCCGGAAAATACCTGTGCCAGCCGGTAGGTGAGGCTGCCATGGCCTCTGTCCAGCCACTCCTTCAGGAGTGGCCGAACAGCCCCGACAGTCCGGTGCCCCGCGGTTGGCAGAGCCAGCCGCTCCTGCCACGCGAGCAACACGGACTGCCGGGCCTGGCGCTTCAAATCGCCCCAAGCAGGTTCCTGCCCGCCCGGGACCGCCCCCACCGCCGCACGACGGTCGACGCGGTGCCGGTACATCACCGCGTGCGACCGCGCGAGCAGGTCCATGGGCGGCATCCCCGCTAGAACCGTCGCCGCCTCATGTGACATGGTCCGATACCCGCGGACGACCCTGAGCGCCATGCGCCTCTGCACCCGACGCAGCATAGTCATGCTGCGCCGGGAGGCAGCCAGGTCGTCCGCCCAGACGGGGGCCCCGTATAGGGCCACCGACTGGACCATTGCCACATAGAGGCGACGAACTCGGCCCGCCGGGCCCCCCAGGTTGGGCAGGATCCGGCCCAGAGCCGCAACCATCCTTTCCAACCGGGGGACCAGGCAGCGGAAATGCTTCTCGAAACGCCAGTGGCTATCGAGGATCAGCCCCAGATACCTGATCTGGGGCTTCACCTCGATGTCAGCCCCACCCACCCGAATCAGAGGGGGTGGCGGATCCTGCCGAGGTGAATGAAACGCAATCACCTCGGTCTTATGGACCGCCACCGTCATCCCCATCCCCCTGATCCGGTCGACGACGCGTTGCGACCCCTCCTCCGCGCGACGCATGGCCCTCCCCCAGTGCGCCCCGGCGGCCAGCACCAGTGTGTCATCCGCATAACACACCGTGCTGACGCCGTCGGGGAGGCCGGCCCGCAACACCGAGTCGTACGCGATGTTCCACAGGAGTGGCCCGAGGACCGACCCCTGCGGAACACCGCAGTACACCTCCCTCCGCATATCACCATCCCGGCCCGGATACTCGATCCACCTGCCGCGGAGATAATCCCCGACGACCGCCCTCAGACAAGGGGGGACTCGATGATATTCGAGCCCCCTCCTTATCTCTTCCCAGGGGAGGGTGTTAAAGGCATTGGCAATATCCAAGGATATTGCCAATGCCACTCCTCCCCGGGAGACGGCCGCCTCCGAGAGGGCCCTCACACGACCTATCGCGTCGATAGTCGATCGGCCCCCCCGGAAACCGAACTGGCAGTCGGCCAGACCGGGATCACCCCGCGACAGGTGCTCGACGAGGCGGGCAGCAATCACACGCTCGAAGAGCTTGCCCACCTCGTCGAGGAGACAAATGGGCCGGTATGCGGAGGGAGACTCCGCGGGCCGACCCTCCTTCCGGAGGAGGACCATTCTCGCCACCTTCCAACTGGGGGGGAATCGCCCGTCCCTCAGGCAGCGGTCGAACAACCGCCTGAGGTCGGCCCCAAGGACGCCCTGGGTCAAGACCCAAACCCGGCCGGGCACACCATCCGGACCCGGGGCCGTGTTACGAACCCCGAGCCGTCTGATGGCCGCTGCCAGCTCCTCCTGCGTGACCCCCAGCTCGGCCGTCCACTCCACTGGGACAGCCGCCGCCGCCGGAGGACGCGGTCCCCTCTCCCCAATTGGGAAGAGTGTATTGACCACGTCCTCCAGCAGCCGGGGGTCAAGACCCTCGGTGACGGGGGGCGCCCACGGGCGGAGCTTATTCAGCACCACCTTATATGGGCGCCCCCATGGATCGTCATCAAGGGTCTGGAGGAGCTCCTTCCATGCCTGGGTCTTGGCCCGTTTGATGGCGACCTGCAGAGCAACCCGCGCCACGCGGTATGCTCCATACAGGTCATCAGCTGCCCTCGCTCGCGCCACGCCGTCGCCTGTACGTTGACGACGGCGCGCGCGGGTGTACTGGCGCCGGGCGCGGACAGTCGCGACTCGCAACTCCGCGATCGCGTCCGACCACCAGTACACCGCCCGGCGAGGAGAAGTCCGCCCGACCCGAGGCATCGCCGCGTCACAAATACCCGCGACCAATGCTCCGAGCCGGCCGACCTCTTCCTCTATGCTCGGCAACTCGGCCGCTCCCTGCGGCCAAGTTGCAGCGAGGGCAGCTGCCATCAGGGCGTCCTTGTCCAGGCGCCGAAGCGCCCAGCGGCGTGGTGGGGTGCCACGCAGGCGGCCGTGTCGGGATGCACTCGCGGCGGCAGAGACCTCCATCCGGATGTACCGGTGATCGGAGAGTGTCTCTGCCCCCGCGACCACGTGCCAACCCGACACCATGCGCACGGCGTTGGGGGTCGCGAATCCAACATCCACGATGGACCCCCCATATCGCCGCACGCATGTGTGCTCCGACCCCCGGTTCAATACCCGGAGGTCGAGCCCCGCCGCCCAATCGCCCAGGATCCCGCCGCGAACGGAGGTCCTGGGGGATCCCCAAGCCACCGACTTGGCATTAAAATCCCCCAGGACCAGCACCGGCCGCGCCGCGTAGCGCTGCACGCATGCCGCGACCTCGGCCAAGTACAGCTCGAACGCAGCGTGACCGCTACGGGGCGAAATGTAGCACCCCACCACAGCGACTCCCCCCCAGTCCACGGCGACGAATCCCCGACCGCGCTCCAACAAGGAGAACGGTGGGGACCCGTCGCCCCCTCCCCATACCGTCGCCACCAAGCCGTCCGCGTCGCCCACCCAATGAGGGTGATCAGGGACGCGGTACGGCTCGGCGGCGACCGCCAGGCCAACCCCCCACTCTGCGAGGACTTGGGACATCAAGTCCTGTGCCGCGCGGCAGTGGTTGAGGTTGGCCTGGAGGAGGAGGCGGGGCGGCATTAATTAATGGCCGCGCCAGCCTCCTCCCGGCCGTCCGTCCCCGTAGCACCGTACACCTCCATGGAGGACGATGCCACCGCCCTCGGCACCGGAGCCGGTGCAGCCCGCCTCTTCCTCTCCTTCCGGGAGGGGGGGGAGCACTTCTTGCTCCCCACCCTGTGATCGGCTGGCCTCCCCATGTCCGCACACAGCGGGCAGTGGGGGGCCGCCGAGCACTGGCTCGCACGGTGCTCTTTGGCACCGCAGCGGTAACACTGACCGCTGCGGTCCACCGGCGAGGTGCACCACTGCCTCACGTGCCCCAATTCGAGGCAGCGGTGACACTGGAGCGGGCGCGGCGCGAGGATTTCCACTCGCGCCGAAACCCACCCCACCAACACCCTCCCGGATTCCGCCACCTTACGGGCGGCGGAGAGGGGGCACCGGGCCCACACCGACCCGAGGCCGGAGGGCGACCTGCGGATCTCTCCGATCCGCAGGTCCTCCACAGGACAGTCCCCCGCCCTCGCAAGGGCACGGGACACATCCTGTGCGCTGACCGAGTCGTCCAGCCCACAAACGCGCATCTCCGTGCGCTTCGTGGGCCGGGCGACCCGGACACCTCGCTCGCCCAGCTGCTCCCGGAGCCTCTGGGCGAGACGATCCGCCTTCGCGCCGCCTTCTGCACCGGGGATCTCCAGCAAGAGACCCCCGGTCACGGCCCTCTTCGCCCTCACGGAGGCGATGCCCAGCTCTTCCAGGGAGATATTCTCCCTGGCGAGCCGCATCGCCTCCGCGAGGGTCAGGTCGCCCCCCTGCGCAACGGTCAGCGTCACCGCTGCCGTTTTTGGGGGACGACCTGGTCGTGCCTTCCCGACCTTCGCGGCCTTTACCTTGGCCGCCGCCGGCGGAGGCGGAGGCTGCGGTTGCGAGGCCTTCCTCGCCGCCCGCTTCGCCTTCCGCCCCACCACCTCACTCCACGCCACCCCCCCTTGGGAGGGTGCTGTGGAGGACGCGACCACCGCGACCACGGGTACACCACCCCCCTTGGGGGTCGCGACCCGGGGCCCTGGTGGCGCAACGCTGGGCGGAGCCTTCACTCCGCCCTTCTTTGCCTTCCCCGACTGTACCGGAACAGGTCGGGGAGGCACCGCCTTCCTGCTGACCGCTCTTCCGGCGAGGAGCTCCTCCCGGAAGGCGGCCAGCTTGCCATCAATCATGTCCCCAATCCTCCTCAGAAGATCGTCTTCTGAGGAGGACGGGGACTTCTTCACGGGCGGAGTGCGGGTGGAGGGGCCCGCGGTGCCCCGCACCACTGCCGCCGCACTCCGCTTATTTACCTCCGCCGAGGGACGCGGCGGTGGAGGAGGATGGAGGATGGGAGGGAGGGCCGCGCTGTTCCACAGCGCCTCTGCCCTCCTCCTCCCCTGTCGCTCCTCCTCCAACAGGAGCTGCAGACGGGCGTTCCGCCCTCTGAGCTCCCGCGCCGCCTCCCTCATTTCCTCCGCCGCGGCCTTCAGGGCCTCCGCGCCACCGCTTTTCTGCCCCTTAAGGGCGCAGGCAGCGGCGACTTTCTCCACCCGCCTCAGGGACGAGGAGATCCTCTCCGATATCTCCTCGGTCACCTCGTCCCTGAGGCAACTCAGCCTCACCGACGGGCTCATCGCCCCGCCCACCTCGACGACGGCCTGCCCCGTCCTCTTCCTCTTAGAGCCTATGTGGCTCGTGCTGGAGGAGAAGGACGAGACCGACGCCGTCTCGTCGTCCTCCTCCACCCTCCACGAAGCCGGACCTGGCGCTGAGTGGGGCGCGAGCGCCGCCACCCTAACCCCAACCCCGTCTCCGTCCTCCCCAACCGACAAAACCCGCCCCATCCCCATTTTATTTTCTGTGTCCATAATAGTCCCACGAGATGGTCGGAAATAAAGGTCCACCCGGGCAGAGCCGCCTTACCCGGGTAAGCCTAATACTCCGGGGGTTCGGCAGGTTCCCCGGAGGTGGTCGCTTGGGATTGGGCCTCCTCCCCCAACCATGCATCCCATCGCCGCGCACCATAGCTTAGGATTAGAGGGCGATTTTATAGAGTCGCCATACTCGTGGCCCAGGCGGTTAAGCCAAGACCCCCGTTCCTCCTGCCGTCACGTACCATTCACAAAACCAATAGGGAATTGTGAATGGGTCGTTGTGACGACCAACAGGAGGCTTACGGTGTGTGTATGACTCGGGTACCCCGGGTTCGTTAAGCCCGTACTGCAGCTGAAAGGCTGGCAGCCCCTGAGGGAATCCCAGACTTAACTTGCGTTATCCTCTAAAATATTGATCGAAACCAGGTTTAATCGACTGTTTCAGCGTGGTACCACATTACTATGTGATACAATCCAGAAACAGCCCAGGATCCAGCCATGAAGTATGAGAAATATGCGAAAGTATGAGCCTGATGAGAGCAAATCCCAGACCTAACCTAGACCTAACATGCGTTATCCTGTAAAATGTTGATCTAAACCAGGTTTAATGGGCTGTTTCAGTGTGGTACCACACTACTACGTGATCCAAACCAGAAAAAACCCACGATCTGTTCAACAAGTATGTGAAAAACGCGAAAGTATGAGCCTGATGTGGGCAAATCCCAGACCTATCCCAGACCTAACTTGCGTTATCCTCTAAAATATTGATCGAAACCAGGTTTAATTGACTGTTTCAGCGTGGTACCACGTTACTACGTGATGCATTCCAGAAATAGTCCAGGATCCAGCCATCAAGTATGAGAAATATGCGAAAGAATGAGCCTGATGAGAGCAAATCCCAGACCTAACCTAGACCTAACATGAATTATTCTCTAAAATATTGATCCGAACCAGGTTTAATGGACTGTTTCAGTGTGGTCCCACATTACTACGTGATCCAAACCAGAAAAAACCCAGGATCCGTTCAACAAGTATGTGAAGAATGCGAAAGTATGAGCCTGATGAGTGAAAATCCCAGGCCTAACCTAGACCTAACACGCGTTATCCTCAAAAATATTGATCGAAACCTGGTTTAATCGACTGTTCCAGTGTGGTACCACATTACTATGCGATCCAAACCAGAAAATAACCCAGGATCCGTCCAACGAGTATGTGAAGTGTGCGAAAGTATGAGCCTGATGAGAGCAAACCCCTGACCTAACCTAGACCTATCATGCGTTATCCTCTAAAATATTGATCCAAACCAGGTTTAATGGACTGTTTTAGTGTGGTACCACACTACTACGTGATCCAAACCAGAAAAAACCCAGGATCTGTTCAACAAGTATGTGAAAAACGCGAAAGTATGAGCCTGATGAGGGCAAGTCCAAGACCTAACCCAGACCTAACATGCGTTATCCTCTAAAATATTTATCAAGACCAGGTTTAATTGAATGTTTCAGTGTGGTACCACATTACTACGTGATGCAATCCTGAAAAAGCCCAGGATCTAGCCATCAAGTTTGAGAAATATGCGAAAGAATGAGCCTGATGAGGGCAAATCCTAAACCAAACCCAGACCTAACATGCGTTATCCTCTAAAATATTGATCGCAAGCAGGTTTAATGGACTGTTTCAGTGTGGTATCACACTACTACGTGATCCAAACCAGAAAAAACCCAGGATCCGTTCAACAAGTATGTGAAGAATGCGAAAGTATGAGCCTGATGAGTGAAAATCCCAGGCCTAACATAGACCTAACATGCGTTATCCTCAAAAATATTGGTCGAAACCTGGTTTAATCGACTGTTCCAGTGTGGTACCACATTACTATGCGATCCAAACCAGAAAATAACCCAGGATCTGTCCAACGAGTATGTGAAGTGTGCGAAAGTATGGGCCTGATGAGAGCAAACCCCAGACCTAACCTAGACCTAACATGAATTATTTTCTAAAATATTGATCGAAACCAGGTTTAATTGACTGTTTCAGTGTGGTACCACATTACTACGTGATCCAAACCAGAAAAAACCCTGGATCCGTTCAACAAGTATCTGAAGAATGCGAAAGTATGAGCCTGATGAGTGAAAATCCCAGGCCTAACCTAGACCTAACATGCGTTATCCTCAAAAATATTGATCGATACCTGGTTTAATCGACTGTTCCAGTGTGGTACCACATTACTATGCGATCCAAACCAGAAAATAACCCAGGACCTGTCCAACGAGTATGTGAAGTGTGCGAAAGTATGAGCCTGATGAGAGCAAACCCCAGACCTAACCTAGACCTAACATGAATTATTTTCTAAAATATTGATCGAAACCAGGTTTAATTGACTGTTTCAGTGTGGTACCACATTACTACGTGATCCAAACCAGAAAAAACCCAGGATCCGTTCAACAAGTATGTGAAGAATGCGAAAGTATGAGTCTGATGAGTGAAAATCCCAGACCAAACCTAGACCTATCATGCGTTATCCTCTAAAATATTGATCCAAACCAGGTTTAATTGAGTGTTTCAGTGTTGTACTTCATTACTACGTGATGCAATCCAGAAAAAGCCCAGGAACTAGCCATCTAGTATGAGAAATATGCGAAAGTATGAGCCTGATGAGAGCAAATCCCAGACCTAACCTAGACCTAACATGAATTATTCTCTAAAATATTGATCGAAACCAGGTTTAATTGACTGTTTCAGTGTGGTACCACATTACTACGTGATCCAAACCAGAAAAAGCCCAGGATCAGTTCAACAAGTATGTGAAAAACGCGAAAGTATGAGTCTGATGAGGGCGAATCCCAGACCTATGCCAGACCTAACTTGCGTTATCCTCTAAAATATTGATCGAAACCAGGTTTAATTGACTGTTTCAGCATGGTACCACATTACTACGTGATACAATCCAGAAACAGCCCAGGATCTAGCCATGAAGTATGAGAAATATGCGAAAGTATGAGCCTGATGAGGGTAAATCCTAGACCTAACCCAGACCTAACATGCGTTATACTCTAAAATATTTATCAAGATCAGGTTTAATTGAATGCTTCAGTGTGGTACCACATTACTACGTGAACCAAACCAGAAAAAACCCAGGATCCGTTCAACAAGTATGTGAAGAATGCGAAAGTATGAGTCTGATGAGGTCAAATCCCAGACCTATCCCAGACTTAACTTGCGTTATCCTCTAAAATATTGATCCAAACCGGGTTTAATGGACTATTTCAGTGTGGTACCACTTTACTACGTGATCCAAAGCAGAAAAAACCCTCGATCAGGTCAACATGTATGTTAACATTGCGAAAGTATGACCCTGATGAGGGCAAATCCCAGGCCTAACCTAGACCTAACATGCGTTGTCCTCTAAAATATTGATGGAAACCAGGTTTAATTGACTGTTCCAGTGTTGTACTTCATGACTACGTGATGCAATCCAGAAAAAGCCCAGGATCTAGCCGTTAAGTATGAGAAATATGCGAAAGAATGAGCCTGATGAGAGCAAATCCCAGACCTAACCTAGACCTAACATGAATTATTCTCTAAAATATTGATCAAAACCAGGTTAAATTGACTGTTTCAGTGTGGTACCACATTACTACGTGATCCAATCCAGAAATAGCCCAGGATCCAGCCATGAAGTACGAGAAATATACGAAAGAATGAGCCTGAGGAGAGCAAATCCCAGACCTAACCTAGACCTAACATGAATTATTCTCTAAAATATTGATCAAAACCAGGTTTAATTGACTGTTTCAGTGT
Source organism: Colletes latitarsis (assembly GCF_051014445.1). Lineage (NCBI taxonomy): Eukaryota > Metazoa > Arthropoda > Insecta > Hymenoptera > Colletidae > Colletes > Colletes latitarsis. The sequence goes on along the minus strand of NW_027488367.1, from coordinate 28,342,528 downwards.
GGTACCACATTACTACGTGATCCAATAAAGAAATAGCCCAGGATCCAGCCATGAAGTATGAGAAATATGCGAAAGTATGAGCCTGATGAGGGCAAATCCTAGACCTAACCCAGACCTAACATGCGTTATCCTCTAAAATATTGATCGCAACCAGGTTTAATGGACTGTTTCAGTGTGGTACCACACTACTACGTGATCCAAGCCAGAAAAAACCCAGGATCTGTTCAACAAGTATGTGAAAAACGCGAAAGTATGAGTCTGATGAGGTCAAATCCCAGACCTATCCCAGACTTAACTTGCGTTACCCTCTAAAATATTGATCGAAACCAGATTTAATCGACTGTTTCAGCGTGGTACCACATTACTATGTGATACAATCCAGAAACAGCCCAGGATCCAGCCATGAAGTATGAGAAATATGCGAAAGTATGAGCCTGATGAGAGCAAATCCCAGACCTAATCTAGACCTAACATGCGTTATCCTGTAAAATGTTGATCCAAACCAGGTTTAATGGGCTGTTTCAGTGTGGTACCACACTACTACGTGATCCAAACCAGAAAAAACCCACGATCTGTTCAACAAGTATGTGAAAAACGCGAAAGTATGAGCCTGATGTGGGCAAATCCCAGACCTATCCCAGACCTAACTTGCGTTGTCCTCTAAGATATTGATGGAAACCAGGTTTAATTGGCAGTTTCGGTGTTGTACTTCATTACTACGTGATGCAATCCAGAAAAAGCCCAGGATCTAGCCATCAAGTATGAGAAATGTGCGAAAGAATGAGCCTGATGAGAGCAAATCCCAGACCTAACCTAGACCTAACATGAATTATTCTCTAAAATATTGATCCGAACCAGGTTTAATGGACTGTTTCAGTGTGGTACCACTTTACTACGTGATCCAAAGCAGAAAAAACCCTCGATCAGGTCAACATGTATGTTAACATTGCGAAAGTATGACCCTGATGAGGGCAAATCCCAGGCCTAACCTAGACCTAACATGCGTTGTCCTCTAAAATATTGATGGAAACCAGGTTTAATTGACCGTTTCAGTGTTGTACTTCATTACTACGTGATGCAATCCAGAAAAAGCCCAGGATCTAGCCATCAAGTATGAGAAATATGCGAAAGAATGAGCCTGATGAGAGCAAACCCCAGACCTAACCTAGACCTAACATGAATTATTCTCTAAAATATTGATCAGAACCAGGTTTAATTGACTGTTTCAGTGTGGTACCACATTACTACGTGATCCATTCTAGAAATAGCCCAGGATCCAGCCATGAAGTATGAGAAATATGCGAAAGTATGAGCCTGATGAGGGCAAATCCTGGACCTAACCTAGACCTAACATGCGTTATCCTCTAAAATATTGATCGCAACCAGGTTTAATGGACTGTTTCAGCGTGGTACCACATTACTATGTGATACAATCCAGAAACAGCACAGGATCCAGCCATGAAGTATGAGAAATATGCGAAAGTATGAGCCCGATGAGGGCAAATCCTAGACCTAACCCAGACCTAACATGCGTTATCCTCTAAAATATTGATCGCAACCAGGTTTAATGGACTGTTTCAGTGTGGTTCCACACTACTACGTGATCCAAACCAGAAAAAACCCAGGATCTGTTCAACAAGTATGTGAAAAACGCGAAAGTATGAGCCTGATGTGGGCAAATCCCAGACATATCCCAGACCTAACTTGCGTTGTCCTCTAAGATATTGATGGAAACCAGGTTTAATTGGCTGTTTCGGTGTTGTACTTCATTACTACGTGATGCAATCCAGAAAAAGCCCAGGATCTAGCCATCAAGTATGAAAAATATGCGAAAGAATCAGCCTGATGAGAGCAAATCCCAGACCTAACCTAGACCTAACATGAATTATTCTCTAAAATATTGATCCGAACCAGGTTTAATTGACTGTTTCAGTGTGGTACCACATTACTACGTGATCCAATCCAGAAATAGCCCAGGATCCAGCCATGAAGTATGAGAAATATGCGAAAGTATGAGCCCGATGAGGGCAAATCCTAGACCTAACCCAGACCTAACATGCGTTATCCTCTAAAATATTGATCGCAACCAGGTTTAATGGACTGTTTCAGTGTGGTTCCACACTACTACGTGATCCAAACCAGAAAAAACCCAGGATCTGTTCAACAAGTATGTGAAAAACGCGAAAGTATGAGCCTGATGAGGGCAAATCCCAGACCTAACCTAGACCTAACATGAATAATTCTCTAAAATATTGATCAAAACCAGGTTTAATTGACTGTTTCAGTGTGGTACCACATTACTACGTGATCCATTCCAGAAATCGCCCAGGATCCGTTCAACAAGTATGAGAAGAATGCGAAAGTATGAGCCTGATGAGTGAAAATCCCAGGCCTAACCTAGACCTAACATGCGTTATCCTCAAAAATATTGATCGAAACCTGGTTTAATCGACTGTTTCAGTGTGGTTCCACACTACTACGTGATCCAAACCAGAAAAAACCCAGGATCTGTTCAACAAGTATGTGAAAAACGCGAAAGTATGAGCCTGATGAGGGCAAATCCCAGACCTAACATAGCCCTAACATGAATTATTCTCTAAAATATTGATCAAAACCAGGTTTAATTGACTGTTTCAGTGTGGTACCACATTACTACGTGATCCATTCCAGAAATAGCCCAGGATCTAGCCGTTAAGTATGAGAAATATGCGAAAGAATGAGCCTGATGAGAGCAAATCCCAGACCTAACCTAGACCTAACATGAATTATTCTCTAAAATATTGATCAAAACCAGGTTAAATTGACTGTTTCAGTGTGGTACCACATTACTACGTGATCCAATCCAGAAATAGCCCAGGATCCAGCCATGAAGTACGAGAAATATACGAAAGAATGAGCCTGAGGAGAGCAAATCCCAGACCTAACCTAGACCTAACATGAATTATTCTCTAAAATATTGATCAAAACCAGGTTTAATTGACTGTTTCAGTGTGGTACCACATTACTACGTGATCCAATAAAGAAATAGCGCAGGATCCAGCCATGAAGTATGAGAAATATGCGAAAGTATGAGACGGATGAGGGCAAATCCTAGACCTAACCCAGACCTAACTTGCGTTACCCTCTAAAATATTGATCGAAACCAGGTTTAATCGACTGTTTCAGCGTGGTACCACATTACTATGTGATACAATCCAGAAACAGCCCAGGATCCAGCCATGAAGTATGAGAAATATGCGAAAGTATGAGCCTGATGAGAGCAAATCCCAGACCTAATCTAGACCTAACATGCGTTATCCTGTAAAATGTTGATCCAAACCAGGTTTAATGGGCTGTTTCAGTGTGGTACCACACTACTACGTGATCCAAACCAGAAAAAACCCACGATCTGTTCAACAAGTATGTGAAAAACGCGAAAGTATGAGCCTGATGTGGGCAAATCCCAGACCTATCCCAGACATAACTTGCGTTGTCCTCTAAGATATTGATGGAAACCAGGTTTAATTGGCAGTTTCGGTGTTGTACTTCATTACTACGTGATGCAATCCAGAAAAAGCCCAGGATCTAGCCATCAAGTATGAGAAATGTGCGAAAGAATGAGCCTGATGAGAGCAAATCCCAGACCTAACCTAGACCTAACATGAATTATTCTCTAAAATATTGATCCGAACCAGGTTTAATGGACTGTTTCAGTGTGGTACCACTTTACTACGTGATCCAAAGCAGAAAAAACCCTCGATCAGGTCAACATGTATGTTAACACTGCGAAAGTATGACCCTGATGAGGGCAAATCCCAGGCCTAACCTAGACCTAACATGCGTTGTCCTCTAAAATATTGATGGAAACCAGGTTTAATTGACCGTTTCAGTGTTGTACTTCATTACTACGTGATGCAATCCAGAAAAAGCCCAGGATCTAGCCATCAAGTATGAGAAATATGTGAAAGAATGAGCCTGATGAGAGCAAACCCCAGACCTAACCTAGACCTAACATGAATTATTCTCTAAAATATTGATCAGAACCAGGTTTAATTGACTGTTTCAGTGTGGTACCACATTACTACGTGATCCATTCTAGAAATAGCCCAGGATCCAGCCATGAAGTATGAGAAATATGCGAAAGTATGAGCCTGATGAGGGCAAATCCTGGACCTAACCTAGACCTAACATGCGTTATCCTCTAAAATATTGATCGCAACCAGGTTTAATGGACTGTTTCAGCGTGGTACCACATTACTATGTGATACAATCCAGAAACAGCACAGGATCCAGCCATGAAGAATGAGAAATATGCGAAAGTATGAGCCCGATGAGGGCAAATCCTAGACCTAACCCAGACCTAACATGCGTTATCCTCTAAAATATTGATCGCAACCAGGTTTAATGGACTGTTTCAGTGTGGTTCCACACTACTACGTGATCCAAACCAGAAAAATCCCAGGATCTGTTCAACAAGTATGTGAAAAACGCGAAAGTATGAGCCTGATGAGGGCAAATCCCAGACCTAACCTAGACCTAACATGAATTATTCTCTAAAATATTGATCAAAACCAGGTTTAATTGACTGTTTCAGTGTGGTACCACATTACTACGTGATCCATTCCAGAAATCGCCCAGGATCCGTTCAACAAGTATGAGAAGAATGCGAAAGTATGAGCCTGATGAGTGAAAATCCCAGGCCTAACCTAGACCTAACATGCGTTATCCTCAAAAATATTGATCGAAACCTGGTTTAATCGACTGTTTCAGTGTGGTACCACATTACTATGTGATCCAAACCAGAAAATAACCCAGGATCTGTTCAACGAGTATGTGAAGTGTGCGAAAGTATGAGTCTGATGAGGGCAAATCCCAGACCTATCCCAGACCTAACATGCGTTATCCTCTAAAATATTTATCAAGAGCAGGTTTAATTGATTGTTTCAGTGTGGTCCCACATTACTACGTGATCCAAACCAGAAAAAACCCAGGATCCGTTCAGCAAGTATGTGAAGAATGCGAAAGTATGAGCCTGATGAGGGCAAATCCCAGACCTAACCCAGACCTAACATGCGTTATCCTCTAAAATATTGATCGCAACCAGGTTTAATGGACTGTTTCAGTCTCGTTCCACACTACTACGTGATCCAAACCAGAAAAAACCCAGGATCTGTTCAACAAGTATGTGAAAAACGCGAAAGTATGAGCCTGATGAGGGCAAATCCCAGACCTAACATAGACCTAACATGAATTATTCTCTAAAATATTGATCAAAACCAGGTTTAATTGACTGTTTCAGTGTGGTACCACATTACTACGTGATCCATTCCAGAAATAGCCCAGGATCCAGCCATGAAGTATGAGAAATATGCGAAAGTATGAGCCAGATGAGGGCAAATCCTAGACCTAACCCAGACCTAACATGCGTTATCCTCTAAAATATTGATCGAAACCAGGTTTAATTGACTGTTTCAGCGTGGTACCACATTACTATGTGATACAATCCAGGAACAGCCCAGGATCTAGCCATGAAGTTTGAGAAATATGCGAAAGTATGAGCCTGATGAGTGAAAATCCCCGGCCTAACATAGACCTAACATGCGTTATCCTCAAAAATATTGATCCAAACCAGGTCTAATGGACTGTTTCAGTGTGGTACCACTTTACTACGTGATCCAAAGCAGAAAAAACACTCGATCAGGGCAACATGTATGTTAAAACTGCGAAAGTATGACCCTGATGAGAGCAAATCCCAGGCCTAACCTAGACCTAACATGCGTTGTCCTCTAAAATATTGATGGAAACCAGGTTTAATTGACTGTTTCAGTGTTGTACTTCATTACTACGTGATGCAATCCAGAGAAAGCCCAGGATCTAGCCATCAAGTATGAGAAATATGCGAAAGAATGAGCCTGATGAGGGCAAATCCTAGACCTAACCCAGACCTAACATGCGTTATCCTCTAAAATATTTATCAACATCAGGTTTAATTGATTGTTTCAGTGTGGTACCACATTACTACGTGATCCACACCAGAAAAAACCCAAGATCCGTTCAACAAGTATGTGAAGAATGCGAAAGTATGAGTCTGATGAGTGAAAATCCCCGGCCTAACCTAGACCTAACATGCGTTATCCTCAAAAATATTGATCGAAACCTGGTTTAATTGACTGTTTCAGTGTTGTACTTCATTACTACGTGATGCAATCCAGAAAAAGCCCAGGATCTAGCCGTCAAGTATGAGAAATATGCGAAAGTATGAGCCTGATGAGGGCAAATCCTAGACCTAACCCAGACCTAACATGCGTTATCCTCAAAAATATTGATCGAAACCAGGTTTAATCGACTGTTTCAGTGTGGTACCACACTACTACGTGACCCAATCCAGAAAAAACCCAGGATCTGTTCAACAAGTATGTGAAAAACGCGAAATTATGAGCCTGATGAGGGAAAATCCCAGACCTATCCCAGACCTAACTTGCGTTATGCTCTAAAATATTGATCGAAACCAGGTTTAATTGACTGTTTCTGTGTGGTACCACATTACTACGTGATACAATCCAGAAATAGCCCAGGATCTAGCCATGAAGTATGAGAAATATGCGAAAGTATGAGCCTGACGAGGGCAAATCCTAGACCTAACCCAGACCTAACATGCGTTATCCTCTAAAATATTTTTCAAGATCAGGTTTAATTGATTGTTTCAGTGTGGTACCACATTACTACGTGATCCACACCAGAAAAAACCCAAGATCCGTTCAACAAATATGTGAAGAACGCGAAAGTATGAGTCTGATGAGTGAAAATCCCAGGGCTAACCTAGACCTAACATGCGTTATCCTCTAAAATATTGATCGAAACCAGGTTTAATCGACTGTTTCAGTGTGGTACCACATTACTACGTGATCCAAACCAGAAAAAACCCAGGATCCGTTCAACAAGTATGTGAAGAATGCGAAAGTATGAGTCTGATGAGTGAAAATCCCCGACCTAACCTAGACCTAACATGCGTTATCCTCTAAAATATTAATCCAAACCAGGTTTAATGGACTGTTCCAGTGTGGTACCACACTACTACGTGATCCAAACCAGAAAAAACCCAGGATCTGTTCAACAAGTATGTGAAAAACGCGAAAGTATGAGCCTGATGAGGGAAAATCCCAGACCTATCCCAGACCTAACTTGCGTTGTCCTCTAAGATATTGATGGATACCAGGTTTAATTGACTGTTTCAGTGTTGTACTTCTTTACTACGTGATGCAATCCAGAAAAAGCCCAGGATCTAGCCATCAAGTATGAGAAATATGCGAAAGAATGAGCCTGATGAGAGCAAATCCCAGACCTAACCTAGACCTAACATGAATTATTCTCTAAAATATTGATCGAAACCAGGTTTAATTGACTGTTTCAGTGTGGTCCCACATTACTACGTGATCCAAACCAGAAAAAACCCAGGATCCGTTCAACAAGTATGTGAAGAATGCGAAAGTATGAGACTGATGAGTGAAAATCCCAGGCCTAACCTAGACCTAACATGCGTTATCCTCAAAAATATTGATCGAAACCTGGTTTAATCGACTGTTCCAGTGTGGTACCACATTACTATGCGATCCAAACCAGAAAATAACCCAGGATCTGTCCAACGAGTACGTGAAGTGTGCGAAAGTATGAGCCTGATGAGAGCAAACCCCAGACCTAACCTAGACCTATCATGCGTTATCCTCTAAAATATTGATCCAAACCAGGTTTAATTGAATGTTTCAGTGTGGTACCACAATACTACGTGATGCAATCCTGAAAAAGCCCAGGATCTAGCCATCAAGTTTGAGAAATATGCGAAAGAATGAGCCTGATGAGGGCAAATCCTAAACCTAACCCAGTCCTAACATGCGTTATCCTCTAAAATATTGATCGCAAGCAGGTTTAATGGACTGTTTCAGTGTGGTACCACACTACTACGTGATCCAAACCAGAAAAAACCCAGGATCTGTTCAACAAGTATGTGAAAAACGCGAAAGTATGAGCCTGATGAGGGCAAGTCCCAGACCAATCCCAGACTTATGTTGCGTTATCCTCTAAAATACTGATCGAAACCAGGTTTAATCGACTGTTTCAGTGTGGTACCACATTACTACGTGATCCAAACCAGAAAAAACCCAGGATCCGTTCAACAAGTATGTGAAGAATGCGAAAGTATGAGTCTGATGAGTGAAAATCCCCGACCTAACCTAGACCTAACATGCGTTATCCTCTAAAATATTGATCCAAACCAGGTTTAATGGACTGTTTCAGTGTGGTACCACACTACTACGTGATCCAAACCAGAAAAGACCCAGGATCTGTTCAACAAGTATGTGAAAAACGCGAAAGTATGAGCCTGATGAGGGCAAGTCCCAGACCTATCCCAGACCTAACTTGCGTTGTCCTCTAAGATATTGATGGAAACCAGGTTTAATTGACTGTTTCAGTGTTGCACCTCATTACTACGTGATGCAATCCAGAAAAAGCCCAGGATCTAGCCATCAAGTATGAGAAATATGCGAAAGAATGAGCCTGATGAGAGCAAATCCCAGACCTAACCTAGACCTAACATGAATTATTCTCTAAAATATTGATCGGAACCAGGTTTAATTGACTGTTTCAGGGTGGTCCCACATTACTACGTGATCCAAACCAGAAAAAACCCAGGATCCGTTCAACAAGTATGTGAAGAATGCGAAAGTATGAGTCTGATGAGTGAAAATCCCAGGCCTAACCTAGACCTAACGTGCGTTATCCTCAATAATATTGATCGAAACCAGGTTTAATTGAGTGTTTCAGTGTTGTACTTCATTACTACGTGATGCAATCCAGAAAAAGCCCAGGAACTAGCCATCTAGTATGAGAAATATGCGAAAGTATGAGCCTGATGAGAGCAAATCCCAGACCTAACCTAGACCTAACATGAATTATTCTCTAAAATATTGATCAAAACCAGGTTTAATTGACTGTTTCAGTGTGGTACCACATTACTACGTGATCCAATCCAGAAATAGCCCAGGATCCAGCCATGAAGTACGAGAAATATACGAAAGAATGAGCCTGATGAGGGCAAATACCAGACCTAACCTAGACCTAACATGCGTTGTCCTCTAAAATATTAATGGAAACCAGGTTTAATTGACTGTTTCAGTGTTGTACTTCATTACTACGTGATGCAATCCAGAAAAAGCCCAGGATCTAGCCGTTAAGTATGAGAAATATGCGAAAGAATGAGCCTGATGAGAGCAAATCCCAGACCTAACCTAGACCTAACATGAATTATTCTCTAAAATATTGATCAAAACCAGGTTTAATGGACTGTTTCAGTGTGGTACCACACTACTACGTGATCCAAACCAGAAAAAACCCAGGATCTGTTCAACAAGTATGTGAAAAGCGCGAAATTATGAGTCTGATGAGGTCAAATCCCAGACCAATCTCAGACTTAACTTGCGTTATCCTCTAAAATATTGATCGAAACCAGGTTTAATCGACTGTTTCAGCGTGGTACCACATTACTATGTGATACAATCCAGAAACAGCCCAGGATCCAGCCATGAAGTATGAGAAATATGCGAAAGTATGAGCCTGATGAGAGCAAATCCCAGCCCTAACCTAGACCTAACATGCGTTATCCTGTAAAATGTTGATCCAAACCAGGTTTAATGGGCTGTTTCAGTGTGGTACCACACTACTACGTGATCCAAACCAGAAAAAACCCACGATCTGTTCAACAAGTATGTGAAAAACGCGAAAGTATGAGCCTGATGTGGGCAAATCCCAGACCAATCCCAGACCTAACTTGCGTTATCCTCTAAAATATTGATCGAAACCAGGTTTAATTGACTGTTTCAGCGTGGTACCACGTTACTACGTGATGCATTCCAGAAATAGTCCAGGATCCAGCCATCAAGTATGAGAAATAAGGCGAAAGAATGAGCCTGATGAGAGCAAATCCCAGACCTAACCTAGACCTAACATGAATTATTCTCTAAAATATTGATCCGAACCAGGTTTAATGGACTGTTTCAGTGTGGTCCCACATTACTACGTGATCCAAACCAGAAAAAACCCAGGATCCGTTCAACAAGTATGTGAAGAATGCGAAAGTATGAGCCTGATGAGTGAAAATCCCAGGCCTAACCTAGACCTAACATGCGTTATCCTCAAAAATATTGATCGAAACCTGGTTTAATCGACTGTTCCAGTGTGGTACCACATTACTATGCGATCCAAACCAGAAAATAACCCAGGATCCGTCCAACTAGTATGTGAAGTGTGCGAAAGTATGAGCCTGATGAGAGCAAACCCCAGACCTAACCTAGACCTAACATGAATTATTTTCTAAAATATTGATCGAAACCAGGTTTAATTGACTGATTCAGTGTGGTACCACATTACTACGTGATCCAAACCAGAAAAAACCCAGGATCCGTTCAACAAGTATGTGAAGAATGCGAAAGTATGAGTGTGATGAGTGAAAATCCCAGACCTAACCTAGACCTATCATGCGTTATCCTCTAAAATATTGATCCAAACCAGGTTTAATGGACTATCTTAGTGTGGTACCACACTACTACGTGATCCAAACCAGAAAAAACCCAGGATCTGTTCAACAAGTATGCGAAAAACGCGAAAGTATGAGCCTGATGAGGGCAAGTCCAAGACCTAACCCAGACCTAACATGCGTTATCCTCTAAAATATTTATCAAGACCAGGTTTAATTGAATGTTTCAGTGTGGTACCACATTACTACGTGATGCAATCCTGAAAAAGCCCAGGATCTAGCCATCAAGTTTGAGAAATATGCGGTAGAATGAGCCTGATGAGGGCAAATCCTAAACCTAACCCAGTCCTAACATGCGTTATCCTCTAAAATATTGATCGCAAGCAGGTTTAATGGACTGTTTCAGTGTGGTACCACACTACTACGTGATCCAAACCAGAAAAAACCCAGGATCCGTTCAACAAGTATGTGAAGAATGCGAAAGTATGAGCCTGATGAGTGAAAATCCCAGGCCTAACCTAGACCTAACATGCGTTATCCTCAAAAATATTGATCGAAACCTGGTTTAATCGACTGTTCCAGTGTGGTACCACATTACTATGCGATCCAAACCAGAAAATAACCCAGGATCTGTCCAACGAGTATGTGAAGTGTGCGAAAGTATGAGCCTGATGAGAGCAAACCCCAGACCTAACCTAGACCTAACATGAATTATTTTCTAAAATATTGATCGAAACCAGGTTTAATTGACTGTTTCAGTGTGGTACCACATTACTACGTGATCCAAACCAGAAAAAACCCAGGATCCGTTCAACAAGTATGTGAAGAATGCGAAAGTATGAGTCTGATGAGTGAAAATCCCAGACCAAACCTAGACCTATCATGCGTTATCCTCTAAAATATTGATCCAAACCAGGTTTAATGGACTGTTTTAGTGTGGTATCACACTACTACGTGATCCAAACCAGAAAAAACCCAGGATCTGTTCAACAAATATGTGAAAAACGCGAAAGTATGAGCCTGATGAGGGCAAGTCCAAGACCTAACCCAGACCTAACATGCGTTATCCTCTAAAATATTTATCAAGACCAGGTTTAATTGAATGTTTCAGTGTGGTACCACATTGCTACGTGATGCAATCCTGAAAAAGCCCAGGATCTAGCCATCAAGTTTGAGAAATATGCGAAAGAATGAGCCTGATGAGGGCAAATCCTAAACCTAACCCAGTCCTAACATGCGTTATCCTCTAAAATATTGATCGCAAGCAGGTTTAATGGACTGTTTCAGTGTGGTACCACACTACTACGTGATCCAAACCAGAAAAAACCCAGGGTCTGTTCAACAAGTATGTGAAAAACGCGAAAGTATGAGTCTGATGAGGTCAAATCCCAGACCTATCCCAGACTTATGTTGCGTTATCCTCTAAAATACTGATCGAAACCAGGTTTAATCGACTGTTTCAGTGTGGTACCACATTACTACGTGATCCAAACCACAAAAAACCCAGGATCCGTTCAACAAGTATGTGAAGAATGCGAAAGTATGAGTCTGATGAGTGAAAATTCCCGACCTAACCTAGACCTAACATGCGTTATCCTCTAAAATATTGATCCAAACCAGGTTTAATGGACTGTTTCAGTGTGGTACCACACTACTACGTGATCCAAACCAGTAAAGACCCAGGATCTGTTCAACAAGTATGTGAAATACGCGAAAGTATGAGCCTGATGAGGGCAAGTCCCAGACCTATCCCAGACCTAACTTGCGTTATCCTCTAAAATATTGATCGAAACCAGGTTTAATTGACTGTTTCAGCGTGGTACCACATTACTACGTGATACAATCCAGAAACAGCCCAGGATCTAGCCATGAAGTATGAGAAATATGCGAAAGTATGAGCCTGATGAGGGCAAATCCTAGACCTAACCTAGACCTAACATGAATTATTCTCTAAAATATTGATCGAAACCAGGTTTAATTGACTGTTTCAGTGTGGTACCACATTACTACGTGATCCAAACCAGAAAAAGCCCAGGATCAGTTCAAGAAGTATGTGAAAAACGCGAAAGTATGAGTCTGATGAGGGCGAATCCCAGACCTATGCCAGACCTAACTTGCGTTATCCTCTAAAATATTGATCGAAACGAGGTTTAATTGACTGTTTCAGCGTGGTACCACATTACTACGTGATACAATCCAGAAACAGCCCAGGATCTAGCCATGAAGTATGAGAAATATGCGAAAGTATGAGCCTGATGAGGGCAAATCCTAGACCTAACCCAGACCTAACATGCGTTATACTCTAAAATATTTATCAAGATCAGGTTTAATTGAATGCTTCAGTGTGGTACCACATTACTACGTGAACCAAACCAGAAAAAACCCAGGATCCGTTCAACAAGTATGTGAAGAATGCGAAAGTATGAGTCTGATGAGGTCAAATCCCAGACCTATCCCAGACTTAACTTGCGTTATCCTCTAAAATATTGATCCAAACCGGGTTTAATGGACTATTTCAGTGTGGTACCACTTTACTACGTGATCCAAAGCAGAAAAAACCCTCGATCAGGTCAACATGTATGTTAAAACTGCGAAAGTATGACCCTGATGAGGGCAAATCCCAGGCCTAACCTAGACCTAACATGCGTTGTCCTCTAAAATATTGATGGAAGCCAGGTTTAATTGACTGTTCCAGTGTTGTACTTCGTGACTACGGGATGCAATCCAGAAAAAGCCCAGGATATAGCCGTTAAGTATGAGAAATATGCGAAAGAATGAGCCTGATGAGAGCAAATCCCAGACCTAACCTAGACCTAACATGAATTATTCTCTAAAATATTGATCAAAACCAGGTTTAATTGACTGTTTCCGTGTGGTACCACATTACTACGTGATCCAATCCAGAAATAGCCTAGGATCCAGCCATGAAGTACGAGAAATATACGAAAGAATGAGCCTGAGGACAGCAAATCCCAGACCTAACCTAGACGTAACATGAATTATTCTCTAAAATATTGATCAAAACCAGGTTTAATTGACTGTTTCAGTGTGGTACCACATTACTACGTGATCCAATAAAGAAATAGCCCAGGATCCAGCCATGAAGTATGAGAAATATGCGAAAGTATGAGCCTGATGAGGGCAAATCCTAGACCTAACCCAGACCTAACATGCGTTATCCTCTAAAATATTGATCGCAACCAGGTTTAATGGACTGTTTCAGTGTGGTACCACACTACTACGTGATCCAAGCCAGAAAAAACCCAGGATCTGTTCAACAAGTATGTGAAAAACGCGAAAGTATGAGTCTGATGAGGTCAAATCCCAGACCTATCCCAGACTTAACTTGCGTTACCCTCTAAAATATTGATCGAAACCAGGTTTAATCGACTGTTTCAGCGTGGTACCACATTACTATGTGATACAATCCAGAAACAGCCCAGGATCCAGCCATGAAGTATGAGAAATATGCGAAAGTATGAGCCTGATGAGAGCAAATCCCAGACCTAACCTAGACCTAACATGCGTTATCCTGTAAAATGTTGATCCAAACCAGGTTTAATGGGCTGTTTCAGTGTGGTACCACACTACTACGTGATCCAAACCAGAAAAAACCCACGATCTGTTCAACAAGTATGTGAAAATCGCGAAAGTATGAGCCTGATGTGGGCAAATCCCAGACCTATCCCAGACCTAACTTGCGTTGTCCTCTAAGATATTGATGGAAACCAGGTTTAATTGGCAGTTTCGGTGTTGTACTTCATTACTACGTGATGCAATCCAGAAAAAGCCCAGGATCTAGCCATCAAGTATGAAAAATATGCGAAAGAACGAGCCTGATGAGAGCAAATCCCAGACCTAACCTAGACCTAACATGAATTATTCTCTAAAATATTGATCCGAACCAGGTTTAATTGACTGTTTCAGTGTGGTACCACATTACTACGTGATCCAATCCAGAAATAGCCCAGGATCCAGCCATGAAGTATGAGAAATATGCGAAAGTATGAGCCTGATGAGGGCAAATCCTAGACCTAACCCAGACCTAACATGCGTTATCCTCTAAAATATTGATCGCAACCAGGTTTAATGGACTGTTTCAGTGTGGTTCCACACTACTACGTGATCCAAACCAGAAAAAACCCAGGATCTGTTCAACAAGTATGTGAAAAACGCGAAAGTATGAGCCTGATGAGGGCAAATCCCAGACCTAACCTAGACCTAACATGAATTATTCTCTAAAATATTGATCAAAACCAGGTTTAATTGACTGTTTCAGTGTGGTACCACATTACTACGTGATCCATTCCAGAAATAGCCCAGGATCCGTTCAACAAGTATGAGAAGAATGCGAAAGTATGAGCCTGATGAGTGAAAATCCCAGGCCTAACCTAGACCTAACATGCGTTATCCTCAAAAATATTGATCGAAACCTGGTTTAATCGACTGTTTCAGTGTGGTACCACATTACTATGTGATCCAAATCAGAAAATAACCCAGGATCTGTTCAACGAGTATGTGAAGTGTGCGAAAGTATGAGTCTGATGAGGGCAAATCCCAGACCTATCCCAGACCTAACATGCGTTATCCTCTAAAATATTTATCAAGAGCAGGTTTAATTGATTGCTTCAGTGTGGTCCCACATTACTACGTGATCCAAACCAGAAAAAACCCAGGATCCGTTCAGCAAGTATGTGAAGAATGCGAAAGTATGAACCTGATGAGGGCAAATCCCAGACCTAACCCAGACCTAACATGCGTTATCCTCTAAAATATTGATCGCAACCAGGTTTAATGGACTGTTTCAGTGTCGTTCCACACTACTACGTGATCCAAACCAGAAAAAACCCAGGATCTGTTCAACAAGTATGTGAAAAACGCGAAAGTATGAGCCTGATGAGGGCAAATCCCAGACCTAACATAGACCTAACATGAATTATTCTCTAAAATATTGATCAAAACCAGGTTTAATTGACTGTTTCAGTGTGGTACCACATTACTACGTGATCCATTCCAGAAATAGCCCAGGATCCAGCCATGAAGTATGAGAAATATGCGAAAGTATGAGCCTGATGAGGGCAAATCCTAGACCTAACCCAGACCTAACATGCGTTATCCTCTAAAATATTGATCGAAACCAGGTTTAATTGACTGTTTCAGCGTGGTACCACATTACTATGTGATACAATCCAGAAACAGCCCAGGATCTAGCCATGAAGTATGAGGAATATGCGAAAGTATGAGCCTGATGAGTGAAAATCCCCGGCCTAACCTAGACCTAACGTGCGTTATCCTCAAAAATATTGATCCAAACCAGGTTTAATGGACTGTTTCAGTGTGGTACCACTTTACTACGTGATCCAAAGCAGAAAAAACACTCGATCAGGGCAACATGTATGTTAAAACTGCGAAAGTATGACCCTGATGAGAGCAAATCCCAGGCCTAACCTAGACCTAACATGCGTTGTCCTCTAAAATATTGATGGAAACCAGGTTTAATCGACTGTTTCAGTGTTGTACTTCATTACTACGTGATGCAATCCAGAAAAAGCCCAGCATCTAGCCATCAAGTATGAGAAATATGCGAAAGAATGAGCCTGATGAGAGCAAATCCCAGACCTAACCTAGACATAACATGAATTATTCTCTAAAATATTGATCGAAACCAGGTTTAATTGACTGTTTCAGTGTGGTCCCACATTACTACGTGATCCAAACCAGAAAATAACCCAGGATCTGTTCAACAAGTACGTGAAGAATGCGAAAGTATGAGTCTGATGAGTGAAAATCCCAGGCCTAACCTAGACCTAACATGCGTTGTCCTCTAAAATATTGATGGAAACTAGGTTTAATTGACTGTTTCAGTGTTGTACTTCATTACTACGTGATGCAATCGAGAAAAAGCCCAGGATCTAGCCGTCAAGTATGAGAAATATGCGAATGAATGAGCCTGATGAGAGCAAATCCCAGACCTAACCTAGACATAACATGAATTATTCTCTAAAGTATTGATCGAAACCAGGTTTAATTGACTGTTTCAGTGTGGTCCCACATTACTACGTGATCCAAACCAGAAAATAACCCAGGATCTGTCAAACGAGTATGTGAAGTGTGCGAAAGTATGAGCCTGATGAGTGCAAATCCCAGGCCTAACCTAGACCTAACATGAATTATTCTCTAAAATATTGATCGATACTAGGTTTAATTGACTGTTTCAGTGTGGTCCCACATTACTACGTGATCCAAACCAGAAAATAACCCAGGATCTGTTCAACAAGTATGTGAAGAATGCGAAAGTATGAGCCTGATGAGTGCAAATCCCAGACCTATCCCAGACCTAACATGCGTTATCCTCTAAAATATTTATCAAGATCAGGTTTAATGGACTGTTTCAGTGTGGTACCACACTACTACGTGATCCAAGCCAGAAAAAACCCAGGATCTGTTCAAGAAGTATGTGAAAAACGCGAAAGTATGAGTCTGATGAGGTCAAATCCCAGACCTATCCCAGACTTAACTTGCGTTACCCTCTAAAATATTGATCGAAACCAGGTTTAATCGACTGTTTCAGCGTGGTACCACATTACTATGTGATACAATCCCGAAACAGCCCAGGATCCAGCCATGAAGTATGAGAAATATGCGAAAGTATGAGCCTGATGAGAGCAAATCCCAGACCTAACCTAGACCTAACATGCGTTATCCTGTAAAATGTTGATCCAAACCAGGTTTAATGGGCTGTTTCAGTGTGGTACCACACTACTACGTGATCCAAACCAGAAAAAACCCACGATCTGTTCAACAAGTATGTGAAAATCGCGAAAGTATGAGCCTGATGTGGGCAAATCCCAGACCTATCCCAGACCTAACTTGCGTTGTCCTCTAAGATATTGATGGAAACCAGGTTTAATTGGCAGTTTCGGTGTTGTACTTCATTACTACGTGATGCAATCCAGAAAAAGCCCAGGATCTAGCCATCAAGTATGAGAAATATGCGAAAGAATGAGCCTGATGAGAGCAAATCCCAGACCTAACCTAGACCTAACATGAATTATTCTCTAAAATATTGATCCGAACCAGGTTTAATGGACTGCTTCAGTGTGGTACCACTTTACTACGTGATCCAAAGCAGAAAAAACCCTCGATCAGGTCAACATGTATGTTAACACTGCGTAGGTATGACCCTGATGAGGGCAAATCCCAGGCCTAACCTAGACCTAACATGCGTTGTCCTCTAAAATATTGATGGAATCCAGGTTTAATTGACCGTTTCAGTGTTGTACTTCATTACTACGTGATGCAATCCAGAAAAAGCCCAGGATCTAGCCATCAAGTATGAGAAATATGCGAAAGAATGAGCCTGATGAGAGCAAACCCCAGACCTAACCTAGACCTAACATGAATTATTCTCTAAAATATTGATCAGAACCAGGTTTAATTGACTGTTTCAGTGTGGTACCACATTACTACGTGATCCATTCCAGAAATAGCCCAGGATCCAGCCATGAAGTATGAGAAATATGCGAAAGTATGAGCCTGATGAGGGCAAATCCTAGACCTAACCTAGACCTAACATGCGTTATCCTCTAAAATATTGATCGCAACCAGGTTTAATGGACTGTTTCAGCGTGGTACCACATTACTATGTGATACAATCCAGAAACAGCACAGGATCCAGCCATGAAGTATGAGAAATATGCGAAAGTATGAGCCTGATGAGCGCAAATCCCAGATCTAACCTAGACCTAACATGCGTTATCCCGTAAAATGTCGATCCAAACCAGGTTTAATGGGCTGTTTCAGTGTGGTACCACACTACTACGTGATCCAAACCAGAAAAAACCCACGATCTGTTCAACAAGTATGTGAAAAACGCGAAAGTATGAGCCTGATGTGGGCAAATCCCAGACATATCCCAGACCTAACTTGCGTTGTCCTCTAAGATATTGATGGATACCAGGTTTAATTGGCTGTTTCGGTGTTGTACTTCATTACTACGTGATGCAATCCAGAAAAAGCCCAGGATCTAGCCATCAAGTATGAAAAATATGCGAAAGAACGAGCCTGATGAGAGCAAATCCCAGACCTAACCTAGACCTAACATGAATTATTCTCTAAAATATTGATCCGAACCAGGTTTAATTGACTGTTTCAGTGTGGTACCACATTACTACGTGATCCAATCCAGAAATAGCCCAGGATCCAGCCATGAAGTATGAGAAATATGCGAAAGTATGAGCCTGATGAGGGCAAATCCTAGACCTAACCCAGACCTAACATGCGTTATCCTCTAAAATATTGATCGCAACCAGGTTTAATGGACTGTTTCAGTGTGGTTCCACACTACTACGTGATCCAAACCAGAAAAAACCCAGGATCTGTTCAACAAGTATGTGAAAAACGCGAAAGTATGAGCCTGATGAGTGAAAATCCCAGGCCTAACCTAGACCTAACATGCGTTATCCTCAAAAATATTGATCGAAACCTGGTTTAATCGACTGTTTCAGTGTGGTACCACATTACTATGTGATCCAAACCAGAAAATAACCCAGGATCTGTTCAACGAGTATGTGAAGTGTGCGAAAGTATGAGTCTGATGAGGGCAAATCCCAGACCTATCCCAGACCTAACATGCGTTATCCTCTAAAATATTAATCCAAACCAGGTTTAATGGACTGTTTCAGTGTGGTACCACTTTACTACGTGATCCAAAGCAAAAAAAACCCAGGATCCGTACAACGAGTATGTGAAGAATGCGAAAGTATGAGTCTGATGAGTGAAAATCCCAGGCCTAACCTAGACCTAACATGCGTTATCCTCAAAAATATTGATCGAAACCTGGTATAATCGACTGTTTCAGTGTGGTACCACATTACTATGTGATCCAAACCAGAAAATAACCCAGGATCTGTTCAACGAGTATGTGAAGTGTGCGAAAGTATGAGTCCGATGAGTGAAATTCCCAGACCTAACCCAGACCCCTCAGGGGCTGCCAGCCTTTCAGCTGCAGTACGGGCTTAACGAACCCGGGGTACCCGAGTCATACACACACCGTAAGCCTCCTGTTGGTCGTCACAACGACCCATTCACAATTCCCTATTGGTTTTGTGAATGGTACGTGACGGCAGGAGGAACGGGGGTCTTGGCTTAACCGCCTGGGCCACGAGTATGGCGACTCTATAAAATCGCCCTCCAATCCTAAGCTATGGTGCGCGGCGATGGGATGCATGGTTGGGGGAGAAGGCCCAATCCCAAGCGACCACCTCCGGGGAACCTGCCGAACCCCCGGAGTATATAGGCTTACCCGGGTAAGGCGGCTCTGCCCGGGCGGACCTTTTCTTCCGACCTGCTCGTGGGAATATTATGGAGTTCAATATTAAAACGGGGATGGGACGGGGTAAGTCAGAGGGGGAGGACGAAGGCGGTGTTGGGACTGGAGTGACGGCGCTCGCGCCGCCTCCAGCGCCTGGCCCGGCTTCGTGGAAGGTGGAGGAAGACGACGAGACTGCGTCAGTCTCGTCCTTCTCCTCCACCAGGAGCCTCATAGGCTCTAAGAGGAAGAGGGCGGGGCAGGCCGTCGTCGAGGTGGGCGGGGCGATGAGCCCGTCGGTGAGGCTGAGTTGCCTCAGGGACGAGGTGACCGAGGAGATATCGGAGAGGATCTCCTCGTCCCTGAGGCGGGTGGAGAAAGTCGCCGCTGCCTGCGCCTTTAAGGGCCAGAAAAGCGGTGGCGCGGAGGCCCTGAAGGCCGCGGCGGAGGAAATGAGGGAGGCGGCGCGGGAGCTCAGAGGGCGGAACGCCCGTCTGCAGCTCCTGTTGGAGGAGGAGCGACAGGGGAGGAGGAGGGCAGAGGCGCTGTGGAACAGCGCGGCCCTCCCTCCCATCCTCCCTCCTCCTCCACCGCCGCGTCCCTCGGCGGAGGTAAATAAGCGGGGTGCGGCGGCAGCGGTGCGGGGCACCGCGGGCCCCTCCACCCGCACTCCGCCCGTGAAGAAGTCCCCGTCCTCCTCAGAAGACGATCTTCTGAGGAGGATTGGGGACATGATTGATGGCAAGCTGGCCGCCTTCCGGGAGGAGCTCCTCGCCGGAAGAGCGGTCAGCAGGAAGGCGGTGCCTCCCCGACCTGTTCCGGTACAGTCGGGGAAGGCAAAGAAGGGCGGAGTGAAGGCTCCGCCCAGCGTTGCGGCACCAGGGCCCCGGGTCGCGACCCCCAAGGGGGGTGGTGTACCCGTGGTCGCGGTGGTCGCGTCCTCCACAGCACCCTCCCAAGGGGGGGTGGCGTGGAGTGAGGTGGTGGGGCGGAAGGCGAAGCGGGCGGCGAGGAAGGCCTCGCAACCGCAGCCTCCGCCTCCGCCGCCGGCGGCCAAGGTAAAGGCCGCGAAGGTCGGGAAGGCACGACCAGGTCGTCCCCCAAAAACGGCAGCGGTGACGCTGACCGTTGCGCAGGGGGGCGACCTGACCCTCGCGGAGGCGATGCGGCTCGCCAGGGAGAATATCTCCCTGGAAGAGCTGGGCATCGCCTCCGTGAGGGCGAAGAGGGCCGTGACCGGGGGTCTCTTGCTGGAGATCCCCGGTGCAGAAGGCGGCGCGAAGGCGGATCGTCTCGCCCAGAGGCTCCGGGAGCAGCTGGGCGAGCGAGGTGTCCGGGTCGCCCGGCCCACGAAGCGCACGGAGATGCGCGTTTGTGGGCTGGACGACTCGGTCAGCGCACAGGATGTGTCCCGTGCCCTTGCGAGGGCGGGGGACTGTCCTGTGGAGGACCTGCGGATCGGAGAGATCCGCAGGTCGCCCTCCGGCCTCGGGTCGGTGTGGGCCCGGTGCCCCCTCTCCGCCGCCCGTAAGGTGGCGGAATCCGGGAGGGTGTTGGTGGGGTGGGTTTCGGCGCGAGTGGAAATCCTCGCGCCGCGCCCGCTCCAGTGTCACCGCTGCCTCGAATTGGGGCACGTGAGGCAGTGGTGCACCTCGCCGGTGGACCGCAGCGGTCAGTGTTACCGCTGCGGTGCCAAAGAGCACCGTGCGAGCCAGTGCTCGGCGACCCCCCACTGCCCGCTGTGTGCGGACATGGGGAGGCCAGCCGATCACAGGGTGGGGAGCAAGAAGTGCTCCCCCCCCTCCCGGAAGGAGAGGAAGAGGCGGGCTGCACCGGCTCCGGTGCCGAGGGCGGTGGCATCGTCCTCCATGGAGGTGGACGGTGCTACGGGGACGGACGGCCGGGAGGAGGCTGGCGCGGCCATTAATTAATGTCGCCCCGCCTCCTCCTCCAGGCCAACCTCAACCACTGCCGCGCGGCACAGGACTTGATGTCCCAAGTCCTCGCGGAGTGGGGGGTTGGCCTGGCGGTCGTCGCCGAGCCGTACCGCGTCCCTGATCACCCTCATTGGGTGGGCGACGCGGACGGCTTGGTGGCGACGGTATGGGGAGGGGGCGACGGGTCCCCACCGTTCTCCTTGTTGGAGCGCGGTCGGGGATTCGTCGCCGTGGACTGGGGGGGAGTCGCTGTGGTGGGGTGCTACATTTCGCCCCGTAGCGGTCACGCTGCGTTCGAGCTGTACTTGGCCGAGGTCGCGGCATGCGTGCAGCGCTACGCGGCCCGGCCGGTGCTGGTCCTGGGGGATTTTAATGCCAAGTCGGTGGCTTGGGGATCCCCCAGGACCTCCGTTCGCGGCGGGATCCTGGGCGATTGGGCGGCGGGGCTCGACCTCCGGGTATTGAACCGGGGGTCGGAGCACACATGCGTGCGGCGATATGGGGGGTCCATCGTGGATGTTGGATTCGCGACCCCCAACGCCGTGCGCATGGTGTCGGGTTGGCACGTGGTCGCGGGGGCAGAGACACTCTCCGATCACCGGTACATCCGGATGGAGGTCTCTGCCGCCGCGAGTGCATCCCGACACGGCCGCCTGCGTGGCGCCCCACCACGCCGCTGGGCGCTTCGGCGCCTGGACAAGGACGCCCTGATGGCAGCTGCCCTCGCTGCAACTTGGCCGCAGGGAGCGGCCGAGTTGCCGAGCATAGAGGAGGAGGTCGCCCGGCTCGGAGCATTGGTCGCGGGTATTTGCGACGCGGCGATGCCTCGGGTCGGGCGGACTTCTCCTCGCCGGGCGGTGTACTGGTGGTCGGACGCGATCGCGGAGTTGCGAGTCGCGACTGTCCGCGCCCGACGCCAGTACACCCGCGCGCGCCGTCGTCAACGTACAGGCGACGGCGTGGCGCGAGCGAGGGCAGCTGATGACCTGTATGGAGCATACCGCGTGGCGCGGGTTGCTCTGCAGGTCACCATCAAACGGGCCAAGACCCAGGCATGGAAGGAGCTCCTCCAGACCCTTGATGACGATCCATGGGGGCGCCCATATAAGGTGGTGCTGAATAAGCTCCGCCCGTGGGCGCCCCCCGTCACCGAGGGTCTTGACCCCCGGCTGCTGGAGGACGTGGTCAATACACTCATCCCAATAGGGGAGAGGGGACCGCGTCCTCCGGCGGCGGCGGCTGTCCCAGTGGAGTGGACGGCCGAGCTGGGGGTCACGCAGGAGGAGCTGGCAGCGGCCATCAGACGGCTCGGGGTTCGTAACACGGCCCCGGGTCCGGATGGTGTGCCCGGCCGGGTTTGGGTCTTGACCCAGGGCGTCCTTGGGGCCGACCTCAGGCGGTTGTTCGACCGCTGCCTGAGGGACGGGCGATTCCCCCCCAGTTGGAAAGTGGCGAGGATGGTCCTCCTCCGGAAGGAGGGTCGGCCCGCGGAGTCTCCCTCCGCATACCGGCCCATTTGTCTCCTCGACGAGGTGGGCAAGCTCTTCGAGCGGGTGATTGCTGCCCGCCTCGTCGAGCACCTGTCGCGGGGTGATCCCGGTCTGGCCGACTGCCAGTTCGGTTTCCGGGGGGGCCGATCGACTATCGACGCGATAGGTCGTGTGAGGGCCCTCTCGGGGGCGGCCGTCTCCCGGGGAGGGGTGGCATTGGCAATATCCTTGGATATTGCCAATGCCTTTAACACCCTCCCCTGGGAAGAGATAAGGAGGGGACTCGAATATCATCGAGTCCCCCCTTGTCTCAGGGCGGTCGTCGGGGATTATCTCCGCGGCAGGTGGATCGAGTATCCGGGCCGGGATGGTGATATGCGGAGGGAGGTGTACTGCGGTGTTCCGCAGGGGTCGGTCCTCGGGCCACTCCTGTGGAACATCGCGTACGACTCGGTGTTGCGGGCCGGCCTCCCCGACGGCGTCAGCACGGTGTGTTATGCGGATGACACACTGGTGCTGGCCGTCGGGGCGCACTGGGGGAGGGCCATGCGTCGCGCGGAGGAGGGGTCGCAACGCGTCGTCGACCGGATCAGGGGGATGGGGATGACGGTGGCGGTCCATAAGACCGAGGTGATTGCGTTTCATTCACCTCGGCAGGATCCGCCACCCCCTCTGATCCGGGTGGGTGGGGCTGAAATCGAGGTGAAGCCCCAGATCAGGTATCTAGGGCTGATCCTCGATAGCCACTGGCGTTTCGAGGAGCATTTCCGCTGCCTGGTCCCCCGGTTGGAAAGGATGGTTGCGGCTCTGGGCCGGATCCTGCCCAACCTGGGGGGCCCGGCGGGCCGAGTTCGTCGCCTCTATGTGGCAATGGTCCAGTCGGTGGCCCTATACGGGGCCCCCGTCTGGGCGGACGACCTGGCTGACTCCCGGCGCAGCATGACTATGCTGCGTCGGGTGCAGAGGCGCATGGCGCTCAGGGTCGTCCGCGGGTATCGGACCATGTCACATGAGGCGGCGACGGTTCTAGCGGGGATGCCGCCCATGGACCTGCTCGCGCGGTCGCACGCGGTGATGTACCGGCACCGCGTCGACCGTCGCGCGGGGGTGGGGGCGGTCCCGGGCGGGCAGGAACCTGCTTGGGGCGATTTGAAGCGCCAGGCCCGGCAGTCCGTGTTGCTCGCGTGGCAGGAGCGGCTGGCTCTGCCAACCGCGGGGCACCGGACTGTCGGGGCGGTTCGGCCACTCCTGAAGGAGTGGCTGGACAGAGGCCATGGCAGCCTCACCTACCGGATGGCACAGGTATTTTCCGGGCATGGCAGCTTCGGAAGATACCTGTGCCGGATAGGGAAGGAGCCGACGGCGCGTTGCTGCCACTGCGACGCTGAGCAGGACACGGCGGATCATACCCTGGAGGTATGCCCCGCGTGGGAGGGGGAGCGCCGTGTCCTGGTCGGCGTCGTCGGGCGGGATGTCTCGCTGCCGGGCGTGGTGCGCGCCATGCTCGGCAGCGAGGAGAAGTGGAGGGCCGTGGCCTCCTTCTGCGAGAACGTAATGTTGCAGAAGGAGGCCGCTGGGAGGGAGCGCGAGCTTCAGCGGCGCGTTGAAGCTCGCGCTCGTGCGGTGGCCCGAGGTCGTCGCCCGGTCGCGAGGCGTCGCGGGCGGCCGCCTCGGCGTGGCGGATGACCTAGGCTGGGAGGGGGGTCCTGAGGGGACCCTCCTCCCGCCAGGCGGCGCCGGGTCGGACCGGCTGGGAGTAGGAGTGCCTCCCCCTACCGGTCCGACGCAAGAGGAGGCACCCTCGGCGGTCTGGTGCGGCCATGAACGCCCGGCCGCCGAGGGGTGGAAACGGGGTCGCGGGCGGTTGCGAGTTGGGTCTCGCAGCCGCCACTAAACGCGGCCCCGGGACGGATAGCGGCGGGATGGAGTGGCCCCGTCCCGCCGCTATGAGGCAGTGTGTCTACTGGGGGGACCGACTGTCCCCCCGGGGGATGGGCGCGAAAGCGCGGGCACGGGGAGGATACCGGAAGAATGCTTCGAGCGATTCCCGGTATCCTCCCAAAGCGTGCCGAAGGGTCACCGTGGGGTTTTTAGTGGGTAGGTCCCGCGCCTGTCGTTGTACGGGCGCGGGGAATCCCACACACCCCTCCCACCTCTCCCCAAGGAGGTGGGAGGGAGTCTTTCGAAGATTTTCCCCACGACAAAAAAAAAAAAAAAAAAAAAAAAAAAAAAAAAAAAGACCTAACCCAGACCTAACATGCGTTATCCTCTAAAATATTGATCCTACCAGGTTTAATGGACTGTTTCAGTGTGGTACCACACTACTACGTGATCCAAACCAGAAAAAACCCAGGATCTGTTCAAAATGTATGTGAAAAACGCGAAAGTATGAGCCTGATGAGGGCAAATCCAAGACCTATCCCAGACCTAACTTGCGTTGTCCTCTAAGATATTGATGGAAACCAGGTTTAATTGACTGTTTCAGTGTGGTACCACATTACTACGTGATCTAATCCAGAAATAGCCCAGGATCTAGCCATGAAGTATGAGAAATATGCGGAAGTATGAGCCTGACGAGGGCAAATCCTAGACCTAACCCAGACCTAACATGCGTTATCCTCTAAGATATTTATCAAGACCAGGTTTAATTGACTGTTTCAGTGTGGTACCACATTACTACGTGATCCAAACCAGAAAAAGCCGAGGATCAGTTCAACAAGTATATGAAAAACGCGAAAGTATGAGTCTGATGAGGGCGAATCCCAGACCTATGCCAGACATAACTTGCGTTATCCTGTAAAATATTGATCGAAACCAGGTTTAATTGACTGTTTCAGCGTGGTACCAAATTACTACGTGATCCAAACCAGAAAAAACCCAGGATCTGATCAACAAGTATGTGAAAAACGCGGAAAGTTTGAGCCTGATGAGGGCAATTCCCAGACCTATCCCAGACCTAACTTGCGTTGTCCTCTAAGATATTGATGGAAACCAGGTTTAATTGACTGTTTCAGTGTTGTACTTCATTACTACGTGATGCAATCCAGAAAAAGCCCAGCTTCTAGCCATCAAGTATGAGAAATATGCGAAAGAATGAGCCTGATGAGATTAAATCCCAGACCTAACCTAGACCTAACATGAATTATTCTCTAAAATATTGATCGAAACCAGGTTTAATTGACTGTTTCAGTGTGGTACCACATTACTACGTGATCCAAACCAGAAAAAGCCGAGGATCAGTTCAACAAGTATATGAAAAACGCGAAAGTATGAGTCTGATGAGGGCGAATCCCAGACCTATGCCAGACATAACTTGCGTTATCCTGTAAAATATTGATCGAAACCAGGTTTAATTGACTGTTTCAGCGTGGTACCAAATTACTACGTGATACTATCCAGAAACAGCCCAGGATCTACCAATGAAGTATGCGAAATTTGCGAAAGTATGAGTCTGATGAGTGAAAATCCCAGGGCTAACCTAGACCTAACATGCGTTATCCTCTAAAACATTGATCCAAACCAGGTTTAATGGACTGTTTCAGTGTGGTACCACTTTACTACGTGATCCAAAGCAGAAAAAACCCTCGATCAGGTCAACATGTATGTTAATACTGCGAAAGTATGACCCTGATGAGGGCAAATCCCAGGCCTAACCTAGACCTAACATGCGTTGTCCTCTAAAATATTGATGGAAACCAGGTTTAATTGACTGTTTCAGTGTTGTACTTCATTACTACGTGATGCAATCGAGAAAAAGCCCAGGATCTAGCCGTCAAGTATGAGAAATATGCGAAAGAATGAGCCTGATGAGAGCAAATCCCAGACCTAACCTAGACCTAACATGAATTATTCTCTAAAATATTGATCAAAACCAGGTTTAATTGACTGTTTCAGTGTGGTACCACACTACTACGTGATCCAAACCAGAAAAAACCCCGGATCTGTTCAAAAAGTATGTGAAAAACGCGAAAGTATGAGTCTGATGTGATCAAATCCCAGACCTATCCCAGACTTAACATGCGTTATCCTCTAAAATATTGATCGAAACCAGGTTTAATCGACTGTTTCACCGTGGTACCACATTACTATGTGATACAATCCAGAAACAGCCCAGGATCTAGCCATGAAGTATGAGAAATATGCGAAAGTATGAGTCTGATGAGTGAAAATCCCCGGCCTAACCTAGACCTAACATGCGTTATCCTCAAAAATATTGATCCAAACCAGGTTTAATGGACTGTTTCAGTGTGGTACCACCTTACTACGTGATCCAAAGCAGAAAATACCCTCGATCAGGTCAACATGTATGTTAAAACTGCGAAAGTATGACCCTGATGAGAGCCAATCCCAGGCCTAACCTAGACCTGACATGCGTTGTCCTCTAAAATAGTGATGGAAACCAGGTTTAATTGACTGTTTCAGTGTTGTACTACATTACTACGTGATGCAATCCAGGGAAAGCCCAGGATCTAGCCGTCAAGTATGAGAAATATGCGAAAGAATGAGCCTGATGAGAGCAAATCCCAGACCTAACCTAGACCTAACATGCGTTATCCTCTAAAATATTTATCAAGATCAGGTTTAATTGATTGTTTCAGTGTGGTACCACATTACTACGTGATCCACACCAGAAAAAACCCAAGATCCGTTCAACAAATATGTGAAGAACGCGAAAGTATGAGTCTGATGAGTGAAAATCCCAGGCCTAACCTAGACCTAACACACGTTATCCTCAATAATATTGATCGAAACCAGGTTTAATTGAGTGTTTCAGTGTTGTACTTCATTACAACGTGATGCAATCCAGAAAAAGCACAGGATCTAGCCATCTAGTATGAGAAATATGCGAAAGTATGAGTCTGATGAGTGAAAATCCCAGACGTAACCAAGACCTAACATGCGTTATCCTCAAAAATATTGATCGAAACCTGGTTTAATCGACTGTTTCAGTGTGGTACCACATTACTATGTGATCCAAACCAGAAAATAACCCAGGATCTGTTCAACGAGTATGTGAACTGTGCGAAAGTATGAGTCTGATGAGGGCAAATCCCAGACCTATCCCAGACCTAACATGCGTTATCCTCTAAAATATTTATCAAGATCAGGTTTAATTGATTGTTTCAGTGTGGTCCCACACTACTACGTGATCCAAACCAGAAAAAACCCAGGATCTGTTCAACAAGTATGTGAAAAACGCGGAAAGTATGAGCCTGATGAGGGCAAATCCCAGACCTATCCCAGACCTAACTTGCGTTGTCCTCTAAGATAATGATGGAAACCAGGTTTAATTGACTGTTTCAGTGTTGTACTTCATTACTACGTGATGCAATCCAGAAAAAGCCCAGCATCTAGCCATCAAGTATGAGAAATATGCGAAAGAATGAGCCTGATGAGAGCAAATCCCAGACCTAACCTAGACATAACATGAATTATTCTCTAAAATATTGATCGAAACCAGGTTTAATTGACTGTTTCAGTGTGGTCCCACATTACTACGTGATCCAAACCAGAAAATAACCCAGGATCTGTTCAACAAGTATGTGAAGAATGCGAAAGTATGAGTCTGATGAGTGAAAATCCCAGGCCTAACCTAGACCTAACATGCGTTGTCCTCTAAAATATTGATGGAAACTAGGTTTAATTGACTGTTTCAGTGTTGTACTTCATTACTACGTGATGCAATCGAGAAAAAGCCCAGGATCTAGCCGTCAAGTATGAGAAATATGCGAAAGAATGAGCCTGATGAGAGCAAATCCCAGACCTAACCTAGACATAACATGAATTATTCTCTAAAATATTGATCGAAACCAGGTTTAATTGACTGTTTCAGTGTGGTCCCACATTACTACGTGATCCAAACCAGAAAATAACCCAGGATCTGTCAAACGAGTATGTGAAGTGTGCGAAAGTATGAGCCTGATGAGTGCAAATCCCAGACCTAACCTAGACCTAACATGAATTATTCTCTAAAATATTGATCGATACTAGGTTTAATTGACTGTTTCAGTGTGGTCCCACATTACTATGTGATCCAAACCAGAAAATAACCCAGGATCTGTTCAACGAGTATGTGAAGTGTGCGAAAGTATGAGTCTGATACCCTCAGGGGCTGCCAGCCTTTCAGCTGCAGTACGGGCTTAACGAACCCGGGGTACCCGAGTCATACACACACCGTAAGCCTCCTGTTGGTCGTCACAACGACCCATTCACAATTCCCTATTGGTTTTGTGAATGGTACGTGACGGCAGGAGGAACGGGGGTCTTGGCTTAACCGCCTGGGCCACGAGTATGGCGACTCTATAAAATCGCCCTCCAATCCTAAGCTATGGTGCGCGGCGATGGGATGCATGGTTGGGGGAGAAGGCCCAATCCCAAGCGACCACCTCCGGGGAACCTGCCGAACCCCCGGAGTATATAGGCTTACCCGGGTAAGGCGGCTCTGCCCGGGCGGACCTTTTCTTCCGACCTGCTCGTGGGAATATTATGGAGTTCAATATTAAAACGGGGATGGGACAGGGTAAGTCAGAGGGGGAGGACGAAGGCGGTGTTGGGACTGGAGTGACGGCGCTCGCGCCGCCTCCATCGCCTGGCCCGGCTTCGTGGAAGGTGGAGGAGGACGACGAGACTGCGTCAGTCTCGTCCTTCTCCTCCACCAGGAGCCTCATAGGCTCTAAGAGGAAGAGGGCGGGGCAGGCCGTCGTCGAGGTGGGCGTGGCGATGAGCCCGTCGGTGAGGCTGAGTTGCCTCAGGGACGAGGTGACCGAGGAGATATCGGAGAGGATCTCCTCGTCCCTGAGGCGGGTGGAGAAAGTCGCCGCTGCCTGCGCCTTTAAGGGGCAGAAAAGCGGTGGCGCGGAGGTCCTGAAGGCCGCGGCGGAGGAAATGTGTGAGGCGGCGCGGGAGCTCAGAGGGCGGAACGCCCGTCTGCAGCTCCTGTTGGAGGAGGAGCGACAGGGGAGGAGGAGGGCAGAGGCGCTGTGGAACAGCGCGGCCCTCCCTCCCATCCTCCCTCCTCCTCCACCGTCGCGTCCCTCGGCGGAGGTAAATAAGCGGAGTGCGGCGGCAGTGGTGCGGGGCACCGCGGGCCCCTCCACCCGCACTCCGCCCGTGAAGAAGTCCCCGTCCTCCTCAGAAGACGATCTTCTGAGGAGGATTGGGGACATGATTGTTGGCAAGCTGGCCGCCTTCCGGGAGGCGCTCCTCGCCGGAAGAGCGGTCAGCAGGAAGGCGGTGCCTCCCCGACCTGTTCCGGTACAGTCGGGGAAGGCAAAGAAGGGCGGAGTGAGGGCTCCGCCCAGCGTTGCGGCACCAGGGCCCCGGGTCGCGACCCCCACGGGGGGTGGTGTACCCGTGGTCGCGGTGGTCGCGTCCTCCACGGCACCCTCCCAAGGGGGGGTGGCGTGGAGTGAGGTGGTGGGGCGGAAGGCGAAGCGCGCGGCGAGGAAGGCCTCGCAACCGCGGCCTCCGCCTCCGCCGCCGGCGGCCAAGGTAAAGGCCGCGAAGGTCGGGAAGGCACGACCAGGTCGTCCCCCAAAAACGGCAGCGGTGACGCTGACCGTTGCGCAGGGGGGCGACCTGACCCTCGCGGAGGCGATGCGGCTCGCCAGGGAGAATATCTCCCTGGAAGAGCTGGGCATCGCCTCCGTGAGGGCGAAGAGGGCCGTGACCGGGGGTCTCTTGCTGGAGATCCCCGGTGCAGAAGGCGGCGCGAAGGCGGATCGTCTCGCCCAGAGGCTCCGGGAGCAGCTGGGCGAGCGAGGTGTCCGGGTCGCCCGGCCCACGAAGCGCACGGAGATGAGCGTTTGTGGGCTGGACGACTCGGTCAGCGCACAGGATGTGTCCCGTGCCCTTCCGAGGGCGGGGGACTGTCCTGTGGAGGACCTGCGGATCGGAGAGATCGGCAGGTCGCCCTCCGGCCTCGGGTCGGTGTGGGCCCGGTGCCCCCTCTCCGCCGCCCGTAAGGTGGCGGAATCCGGGAGGGTGTTGGTGGGGTGGGTTTCGGCGCGAGTGGAAATCATCGCGCCGCGCCCGCTCCAGTGTCACCGCTGCCTCGAATTGGGGCACGTGAGGCAGTGGTGCACCTCGCCGGTGGACCGCAGCGGTCAGTGTTACCGCTGCGGTGCCAAAGAGCACCGTGCGAGCCAGTGCTCGGCGGCCCCCCACTGCCCGCTGTGTGCGGACATGGGGAGCCCAGCCGATCACAGGGTGGGGAGCAAGGAGTGCTCCCCCCCCCCTCCCGGAAGGAGAGGAAGAGGCGGGCTGCACCGGCTCCGGTGCCGAGGGCGGTGGCATCGTCCTCCATGGAGGTGGACGGTGCTACGGGGACGGACGGCCGGGAGGAGGCTGGCGCGGCCATTAATTAATGCCGCCCCGCCTCCTCCTTCAGGCCAACCTCAACCACTGCCGCGCGGCACAGGACTTGATGTCCCAAGTCCTCGCGGAGTGGGGGGTTGGCCTGGCGGTCGTCGCCGAGCCGTACCGCGTCCCTGATCACCCTCATTGGGTGGGCGACGCGGACGGCTTGGTGGCGACGGTATGGGGAGGGGGCGACGGGTCCCCACCGTTCTCCTTGTTGGAGCGCGGTCGGGGATTCGTCGCCGTGGACTGGGGGGGAGTCGCTGTGGTGGGGTGCTACATTTCGCCCCGTAGCGGTCACGCTGCGTTCGAGCTGTACTTGGCCGAGGTCGCGGCATGCGTGCAGCGCTACGCGGCCCGGCCGGTGCTGGTCCTGGGGGATTTTAATGCCAAGTCGGTGGCTTGGGGATCCCCCAGGACCTCCGTTCGCGGCGGGATCCTGGGCGATTGGGCGGCGGGGCTCGACCTCCGGGTATTGAACCGGGGGTCGGAGCACACATACGTGCGGTGATATGGGGGGTCCATCGTAGATGTTGGATTCGCGACCCCCAACGCCGTGCGCATGGTGTCGGGTTGGCACGTGGTCGCGGGGGCAGAGACACTCTCCGATCACCGGTACATCCGGATGGAGGTCTCTGCCGCCGCGAGTGCATCCCGACACGGCCGCCTGCGTGGCACCCCACCACGCCGCTGGGCGCTTCGGCGCCTGGACAAGGACGCCCTGATGGCAGCTGCCCTCGCTGCAACTTGGCCGCAGGGAGCGGCCGAGTTGCCGAGCATAGAGGAGGAGCTCGCCCGGCTCGGAGCATTGGTCGCGGGTATTTGCGACGCGGCGATGTCTCGGGTCGGGCGGGCTTCTCCTCGCCGGGCGGTGTACTGGTGGTCGGACGCGATCGCGGAGTTGCGAGTCGCGACTGTCCGCGCCCGACGCCAGTACACCCGCGCGCGCCGTCGTCAACGTACAGGCGACGGCGTGGCGCGAGCGAGGGCAGCTGATGACCTGTATGGAGCATACCGCGTGGCGCGGGTTGCTCTGCAGGTCGCCATCAAACGGGCCAAGACCCAGGCATGGAAGGAGCTCCTCGAGACCCTTGATGACGATCCATGGGGGCGCCCATATAAGATGGTGCTGAATAAGCTCCGCCCGTGGGCGCCCCCCGTCAACCGAGGGTCTTGACCCCCGGCTGCTTGAGGACGTGGTCAATACACTCTTCCCAATTGGGGAGTGGGGACCGCGTCCTCCGGCGGCGGCGGCTGTCCCAGTGGAGTGGACGGCCGAGCTGGGGGTCACGCAGGAGGAGCTGGCAGCGGCCATCAGACGGCTCGGGGTTCG
Source organism: Colletes latitarsis (assembly GCF_051014445.1). Lineage (NCBI taxonomy): Eukaryota > Metazoa > Arthropoda > Insecta > Hymenoptera > Colletidae > Colletes > Colletes latitarsis. Next base: position 28,309,593 of record NW_027488367.1, on the reverse strand, counting down.
TAACACGGCCCCGGGTCCGGATGGTGTGCCCGGCCGGGTTTGGGTCTTGACCCAGGGCGTCCTTGGGGCCGACCTCAGGCGGTTGTTCGACCGCTGCCTGAGGGACGGGCGATTCCCCCCCAGTTGGAAGGTGGCGAGGATGGTCCTCCTCCGGAAGGAGGGTCGGCCCGCGGAGTCTCCCTCCGCATACCGGCCCATTTGTCTCCTCGACGAGGTGGGCAAGCTCTTCGAGCGTGTGATTGCTGCCCGCCTCGTCGAGCACCTGTCGCGGGGTGATCCCGGTCTGGCCGACTGCCAGTTCGGTTTCCGGGGGGGCCGATCGACTATCGATCGACACCGGGATGGTGATATGCGGAGGGAGGTGTACTGCGGTGTTCCGCAGGGGTCGGTCCTCGGGCCACTCCTGTGGAACATCGCGTACGACTCGATGTTGCGGGCCGGCCTCCCCGACGGCGTCAGCACGGTGTGTTATGCGGATGACACACTGGTGCTGGCCGTCGGGGCGCACTGGGGGAGGGCCATGCGTCGCGCGGAGGAGGGGTCGCAACGCGTCGTCGACCGGATCAGGGGGATGGGGATGACGGTGGCGGTCCATAAGACCGAGGTGATTGCGTTTCATTCACCTCGGCAGGATCCGCCACCCCCTCTGATCCGGGTGGGTGGGGCTGACATCGAGGTGAAGCCCCAGATCAGGTATCTAGGGCTGATCCTCGATAGCCACTGGCGTTTCGAGGAGCATTTCCGCTGCCTGGTCCCCCGGTTGGAAAGGATGGTTGCGGCTCTGGGCCGGATCCTGCCCAACCTGGGGGGCCCGGCGGGCCGAGTTCGTCGCCTCTATGTGGCAATGGTCCAGTCGGTGGCCCTATACGGGGCCCCCGTCTGGGCGGACGACCTGGCTGCCTCCCGGCGCAGCATGACTATGCTGCGTTGGGTGCAGAGGCGCATGGCGCTCAGGGTCGTCCGCGGGTATCGGACCATGTCACATGAGGCGGCGACGGTTCTAGCGGGGATGCCGCCCATGGACCTGCTCGCGCGGTCACACGCGGTGATGTACCGGCACCGCGTCGACCGTCGCGCGGGGGTGGAGGCGGTCCCGGGCGGGCAGGAACCTGCTTGGGGCGATTTGAAGCGCCAGGCCCGGCAGTCCGTGTTGCTCGCGTGGCAGGAGCGGCTGGCTCTGCCAACCGCGGGGCACCGGACTGTCGGGGTGGTTCGGCCACTCCTGAAGGAGTGGCTGGACAGAGGCCATGGCAGCCTCACCTACCGGATGGCACAGGTATTTTCCGGGCATGGCAGCTTCGGAAGATACCTGTGCCGGATAGGGAAGGAGCCGACGGCGCGTTGCTGCCACTGCGACGCTGAGCAGGACACGGCGGATCATACCCTGGAGGTATGCCCCGCGTGGCAGGGGGAACGCCGAGTCCTGGTCGGCGTCGTCGGGCGGGATGTCTCGCTGCCGGGCGTGGTGCGCGCCATGCTCGGCAGCGAGGAGAAGTGGGGGGCCGTGGCCTCCTTCTGCGAGAACGTAATGTTGCAGAAGGAGGCCGCGGGGAGGGAGCGCGAGCTTCAGCGGCTGAAGCTCGCGCTCGTGCGGTGGCCCGAGGTCGTCGCCCGGTCGCGAGGCGTCGCGGACGGCCGCCTCGGCGTGGCGGATGACCTAGGCTGGGAGGGGGGTCCTGAGGGGACCCTCCTCCCGCCAGGCGGCGCCGGGTCGGACCGGTTGGGGGTAGGAGTGCCTCCCCCTACCGGTCCGACGCAAGGGGAGGCACCCTCGGCGGTCTGGTGCGGCCATGAACGCCCGGCAGCCGAGGGGTGGAAACGGGGTCGCGGGCGGTTGCGAGTTGGGGCTCGCAGCCGCCACTAAACGCGGCCCCGGGATGGATAGCGGCGGGATGGAGTGGCCCCGTCCCGCCGCCATGAGGCAGTGTGTCTACTAGGGGGACCGATTGTCCCCCCGGGGGATGCGCGCGAAAGCGCGGGCACGGGGAGGATACCGGAAGAATGCTTCGAGCGATTCCCGGTATCCTCCCAAAGCGTGCCGAAGGGTCACCGTGGGGTTTTTAGTGGGTAGGTCCCGCGCTTGTCGTTGTACGGGCGCGGGGAATCCCACACACCCCTCCCACCTCTCCCAAGGAGGTGGGAGGGAGTCTTTCGAAGATTTTCCCCACGACAAAAAAAAAAAAAAAAAAAAAAAAAAAAGTATGAGTCTGATGAGGTCAAATCCCAAGCCAATCCCAGACTTAACTTGCGTTATCCTCTAAAATATTGATCGAAACCAGGTTTAATCGACTGTTTCAGTGTGGTACCACATTACTACGTGATCCAAACCAGAAAAAACCCAGGATCCGTTCAACAAGTATGTGAAGAATGCGAATGTATGAGTCTGATCAGTGAAAATCTCAGACCTTACCTAGACCTAACTTGCGTTGTCCTCTAAAATATTGATGGAAACCAGGTTTCATTGACTGTTTCAGTGTGGTACTACATTACTACGTGATGCAATCCAGAAAAAGCTCAGGATCTAGCCATCAAGTACGAGAGATATGCGAAAGAATGAGCCTGATGAGAGCAAATCCCAGACCTATCCCAGACCTAACTTGCGTTATCCTCCAAAATATTTATCAAGGCCAGGTTTAATTGAATGTTTCAGTGTGGTACCACATTACTATGTGATCCAAACCAGAAAATAATGCAGGATCCGTTCAACAAGTATGTGAAAAACGCGAAAGTATGAGCCTGATGAGGGCAAATCCCAGACCTGTCCCAGACCTAACTTGCGTTATCCTCTAAAATATTGATCGAAACCAAGTTTAATCGACTGGATCAGTGTGGAACCACATTACTACGTCATCCAAGCCAGAAAAAAACCCAGGATCATGTCAACGAGTATGTGAAGTGTGCGAAAGTATGAGTCTGATGAGGGCTAATCCCAGACCTATCCCAGACCTAGCTTGCGTGATCCTGTAAAATATTGATCGAAACCAGGTTTAATTGACTGTTTTAGTGTGGTACCACATTACTACGAGATACAATGCAGAAACAGCCCAGGATCTAGCCATGAAGTATGAGAAATATGCGAAAGTATGAGCCTGATGAGGGAAAATCCTAGACGTAACCCAGACCTAACATGCGTTATCCTCTAAAATATTTATCAAGACCAGGTTTAATTGAATGTTTCAGTGTGGTACCACAATACTACGTGATCCAAACCACAAAAGACCCAGGATCTGTTCGACAAGTATGTGAGAAACGCGAAACTGTGAGCCTGATGAGGGCAAATCTTAGACCTAACCTTGACCTAACATGCGTTATCCTTTAAAATTTTTATCCAGACCAGGTTTCATTGAATGTTTCAGTGTGGTACCACTTTACTACGTGATCCAATCCAGAAATAGCCCAGGCTCTAGCCATGAAGTATGAGAAATATGCGAAAGTATGAGTCTGATGAGGGCTAATCCCAGACCTATCCCAGACCTAACTTGCGTTATCCTCTAAAATATTTATCCAGACCAGGTTTCATTGGATGTTTCAGTGTGGTACCACATTACTACGTGATCCAATCCAGAAAAAACAAAGGATCCGTTCAACAAGTATGTGAAGAATGCGAAAGTATGAGCCTGATGAGGGCAAATCCCAGACCTATCCCAGACCTAACATGCGTTATCCTCTAAAATATTGATCGAAACCTGGTTTAACCGACTGTTTCAGAGTGGTACCACATTGCTATGTGATCCAAACCAGAAAATAACCCAGGATCTGTTCAAGGAGTATGTGAAGTGTGCGAAAGTATGAGTCTGATGAGGTCAAATCCCAGACCAATCCCAGACTTAACTTGCGTTATCCTCTAAAATATTGATCGAAACCAGGTTTAATCGACTGTTTCAGTGTGGTACCACATTACTACGTGATCCAAACCAGAAAAAACCCAGGATCAGTTCAACAAGTATGAGAAGAATGCGAAAGTATGAGTCTAATGAGTGAAAATCCGAGGGCTAACCTAGCCCTAACATGCGTTATCCTCTAAAATATTGATCCAAACCAGGTTTAATGGACTGTTTCAGTGTGGTACCACACTACTACGTGATACAAACCAGAAAAAACCCAGGATCTGTTCAACAAGTATGTGAAAAACGCGAAAGTATGAGCCTGATGAGGGCGAATCCCAGACCTATGCCAGACCTAACTTGCGTTATCCTCTAAAATATTGATCGAAACCAGGTTTAATTGACTGTTTCAGCGTGGTACCACATTACTACGTGATACAATCCAGAAACAGCCCAGGATCTAGCCATGAAGTATGAGATATATGCGAAAGTATGAGCCTGCTGAGTGCAAATCCTAGACCTAACCCAAGCCTAACATGCGTTATCCTCTAAAATATTTATCAAGACAAGGTTTAATTGATTGTTTCAGTGTGGTCCCACATTACAACATGATACAAACCAGAAAAAACCCAGGATCCGTTCAACAAGTATGTGAAGAATGCGAATGTATGAGTCTGATCAGTGAAAATCTCAGGCCTTACCTAGACCTAACTTGCGTTGTCCTCTAAAATATTGATGGAAACCAGGTTTCATTGACTGTTTCAGTGTGGTACTACATTACTACGTGATGCAATCCAGAAAAAGCTCAGGATCTAGCCATCAAGTATGAGAAATATGCGAAAGAATGAGCCTGATGAGAGCAAATCCCAGACCTATCCCAGACCTAACTTGCGTTATCCTCCAAAATATTTATCAAGGCCAGGTTTAATTGAATGTTTCAGTGTGGTACCACATTACTACGTGATCCAAACAAGAAAAAACCAAGGATCCGTTCAACAAGTATGTGAAGAATGCGAAAGTATGAGTCTGATGAGTGAAAATCCCAGGCCTGACCTAGAGCTAACATGAATTATTCTCTAAAATATTCATCGAAACCAGGTTTAATCGACTGTTTCAGTGTGGTACCACATTACTATGTGATCCAAACCAGAAAATAACCCAGGATCTGTTCAACAAGTATGTGAATTGTGCGAAAGTATGAGTCTGATGAGGTCAAATCCCAGACCAATCCCAGACTTAACTTGCGTTATCCTCTAAAATATTGATCGGAACCAGGTTTAATCGACTGTTTCAGCGTGGAACCACATTACTATGTGATCCAAACCAGAAAATAACCCAGGATCTGTTCAACGAGTATGTGAAGTGTGCGAAAGTATGAGTCTGATGAGGGCAAATCCCAGACCTATCCCAGACCTAACACGCGTTATCCTCTAAAATATTTATCAAGACCAGGTTTAATTGATTGTTTCAGTGTGGACCCACATAACTACGTGATCCAAACCAGAAAAAACCCAGGATCCGTTCAACAAGTATGTGAAGAATGCGAATGTATGAGTCTGATCAGTGAAAATCTCAGGCCTTACCTAGACCTAACTTGCGTTGTCCTCTAAAATATTGATGGAAACCAGGTTTCATTGACTGTTTCAGTGTGGTACTACATTACTACGTGATGCAATCCAGAAAAAGCTCAGGATCTAGCCATCAAGTATGAGAAATATGCGAAAGAATGAGCCTGATGAGAGCAAATCCCAGACCTATCCCAGACCTAACTTGCGTTATCCTCCAAAATATTTATCAAGGCCAGGTTTAATTGAATGTTTCAGTGTGGTACCACATTACTACGTGATCCAAACAAGAAAAAACCAAGGATCCGTTCAACAAGTATGTGAAGAATGCGAAAGTATGAGTCTGATGAGTGAAAATCCCAGGCCTGACCTAGACCTAACATGAATTATTCTCTAAAATGTTCATCGAAACCAGGTTTAATCGACTGTTTCAGTGTGGTACCACATTACTATGTGATCCAAACCAGAAAATAACCCAGGATCTGTTCAACAAGTATGTGAATTGTGCGAAAGTATGAGTCTGATGAGGTCAAATCCCAGACCAATCCCAGACTTAACTTGCGTTATCCTCTAAAATATTGATCGGAACCAGGTTTAATCGACTGTTTCAGCGTGGAACCACATTACTACGTGATACAATCCAGGAACAGCCCAGGATCTAGCCATCAAGTATGAGAAATATGCGAAAGAATGAGCCTGATGAGAGCAAATCCCAGACCAAACCTAGACCTAACATGAATTATTCTCTAAAATATTCATCGAAACCAGGTTTAATCGACTGTTTCAGTGTGGTACCACATTACTATGTGATCCAAACCAGAAAATAACCCAGGATCTGTTCAACGAGTATGTGAAGTGTGCGAAAGTATGAGTCTGATGAGGTCAAATCCCAGATCAATCCCAGACTTAACTTGCGTTATCCTCTAAGATATTGGTCGAAACCAGGTTTAATCGACTGTTTCAGTGTGGTACCACATTACTACGTGATCCAAACCAGAAAAACCCCAGGATCCGTTCAACAAGTATGTGAAGAATGCGAAAGTATGAGTCTGATGAGTGAAAATCCCAGGCCTGACCTAGACCTAACATGCGTTATCCTCTAAAATATTGATCCAAACCAGGTTTAATGGACTGTTTCAGTGTGGTACCACACTACTACGTGATCCAAACCAGAGAAAACCCAGGATCTGTTCAACAAGTATGTGAAAAACGCGAAAGTATGAGCCTGATGAGGGCAAATCCCAGACCTATCCCAGACCTAACTTGCGTTGTCCTCTAAGATATTGATGGAAACCAGGTTTAATTGACTGTTTCAGTGTTGTACTTCATTACTACGTGATGCAATCCAGAAAAAGCCCAGGATCTAGCCATCAAGTATGAGAAATATGCGAAAGAACGAGCCTGATGAGAGCAAATCCCAGACCTAACCTAGACCTAACATGAATTATTCTCTAAAATATTGATCGAAACCAGGTTTAATCGACTGTTTCAGTGTGGTACCACATTACTATGTGATCCAAACCAGAAAATAACCCAGGATCTGTTCAACGAGTATGTGAAGTGTGCGAAAGTATGAGTCTGATGAGGTCGAATCCCAGACCTATCCCAAACCTAACTATGCGTTATCCTCTAAAATATTGATCATAACCAGGTTTAATCGACTGTTTCAGTGTGGTACCACATTACTACGTGATCCAAACCAGAGAAAACCCAGGATCAGTTCAACAAGTATGAGAAGAATGCGAAAGTATGAGTCTGATGAGTGAAAATCCCAGGGCTAACCTAGACCTAACATGCGTTATCCTCTAAACAATTGATCCAAACCAGGTTTAATGGACTGTTTCAGTGTGGTACCACTTTACTACGTGATCCAAAGCAGAAAAAACCCTCGATCAGGTCAACATGTATGTTAAAACTGCGAAAGTATGACCCTGATCAGGGCAAATCCCAGGCCTAACCTAGACCTAACATGCGCTGTCCTCTAAAATATTGATGGAAACCAGGTTTAATTGACTGTTTCAGTGTTGTACTTCATTACTACGTGATCCACTCCAGAAAAAACCCAGGATCTGTTCAACGAGTATGTGAAGTGTGCGTAGGTATGAGTCTGATGAGGGCAAATCCCAGACCTATCCCAGACCTAACTTGCGTTATCCACTAAAATATTGATCGAAACCAGGTTTAACCGACTGTTTCAGTGTGGAACCACATTACTACGTGATCCAAACCAGAAAAAACCCAGTTTCAGTTCAACAAGTATGTGAAGAATGCGAAAGTATGAGTCTGATGAGTGAAAATCCCAGGCCTAACCTAGACCTAACATGCGTTGTCCTCAAAAATAGTGATCGAAACCTGGTTTAATCGACTGTTTCAGTGTGGTACCACATTACTATGTGATCCAAACCAGAAAATAACCCAGGATCTGTTCAACGAGTATGTGAAGTGTGCGAAAGTATGAGTCTGATGAGGGCAAATCCCAGACCTATCCCAGACCCAACATGCGTTATCCTCTAAAATATTTATCAAGACCAGGTTTAATTGATTGTTTCAGTGTGGACCCACATAACTACGTGATCCAAACCAGAAAAAACCCAGGATCCGTTCAACAAGTATGTGAAGAATGCGAATGTATGAGTCTGATCAGTGAAAATCTCAGACCTTACCTAGACCTAACTTGCGTTGTCCTCTAAAATATTGATGGAAACCAGGTTTCATTGACTGTTTCAGTGTGGTACTACATTACTACGTGATGCAATCCAGAAAAAGCTCAGGATCTAGCCATCAAGTACGAGAGATATGCGAAAGAATGAGCCTGATGAGAGCAAATCCCAGACCTATCCCAGACCTAACTTGCGTTATCCTCCAAAATATTTATCAAGGCCAGGTTTAATTGAATGTTTCAGTGTGGTACCACATTACTATGTGATCCAAACCAGAAAATAATGCAGGATCCGTTCAACAAGTATGTGAAAAACGCGAAAGTATGAGCCTGATGAGGGCAAATCCCAGACCTGTCCCAGACCTAACTTGCGTTATCCTCTAAAATATTGATCGAAACCAAGTTTAATCGACTGGATCAGTGTGGAACCACATTACTACGTCATCCAAGCCAGAAAAAAACCCAGGATCATGTCAACGAGTATGTGAAGTGTGCGAAAGTATGAGTCTGATGAGGGCTAATCCCAGACCTATCCCAGACCTAGCTTGCGTGATCCTGTAAAATATTGATCGAAACCAGGTTTAATTGACTGTTTTAGTGTGGTACCACATTACTACGAGATACAATGCAGAAACAGCCCAGGATCTAGCCATGAAGTATGAGAAATATGCGAAAGTATGAGCCTGATGAGGGAAAATCCTAGACGTAACCCAGACCTAACATGCGTTATCCTCTAAAATATTTATCAAGACCAGGTTTAATTGAATGTTTCAGTGTGGTACCACAATACTACGTGATCCAAACCACAAAAAACCCAGGATCTGTTCGACAAGTATGTGAGAAACGCGAAACTGTGAGCCTGATGAGGGCAAATCTTAGACCTAACCTTGACCTAACATGCGTTATCCTTTAAAATTTTTATCCAGACCAGGTTTCATTGAATGTTTCAGTGTGGTACCACTTTACTACGTGATCCAATCCAGAAATAGCCCAGGCTCTAGCCATGAAGTATGAGAAATATGCGAAAGTATGAGTCTGATGAGGGCTAATCCCAGACCTATCCCAGACCTAACTTGCGTTATCCTCTAAAATATTTATCCAGACCAGGTTTCATTGGATGTTTCAGTGTGGTACCACATTACTACGTGATCCAATCCAGAAAAAACAAAGGATCCGTTCAACAAGTATGTGAAGAATGCGAAAGTATGAGCCTGATGAGGGCAAATCCCAGACCTATCCCAGACCTAACATGCGTTATCCTCTAAAATATTGATCGAAACCTGGTTTAACCGACTGTTTCAGAGTGGTACCACATTGCTATGTGATCCAAACCAGAAAATAACCCAGGATCTGTTCAAGGAGTATGTGAAGTGTGCGAAAGTATGAGTCTGATGAGGTCAAATCCCAGACCAATCCCAGACTTAACTTGCGTTATCCTCTAAAATATTGATCGAAACCAGGTTTAATCGACTGTTTCAGTGTGGTACCACATTACTACGTGATCCAAACCAGAAAAAACCCAGGATCAGTTCAACAAGTATGAGAAGAATGCGAAAGTATGAGTCTAATGAGTGAAAATCCGAGGGCTAACCTAGCCCTAACATGCGTTATCCTCTAAAATATTGATCCAAACCAGGTTTAATGGACTGTTTCAGTGTGGTACCACACTACTACGTGATACAAACCAGAAAAAACCCAGGATCTGTTCAACAAGTATGTGAAAAACGCGAAAGTATGAGCCTGATGAGGGCGAATCCCAGACCTATGCCAGACCTAACTTGCGTTATCCTCTAAAATATTGATCGAAACCAGGTTTAATTGACTGTTTCAGCGTGGTACCACATTACTACGTGATACAATCCAGAAACAGCCCAGGATCTAGCCATGAAGTATGAGATATATGCGAAAGTATGAGCCTGCTGAGTGCAAATCCTAGACCTAACCCAAGCCTAACATGCGTTATCCTCTAAAATATTTATCAAGACAAGGTTTAATTGATTGTTTCAGTGTGGTCCCACATTACAACATGATACAAACCAGAAAAAACCCAGGATCCGTTCAACAAGTATGTGAAGAATGCGAATGTATGAGTCTGATCAGTGAAAATCTCAGGCCTTACCTAGACCTAACTTGCGTTGTCCTCTAAAATATTGATGGAAACCAGGTTTCATTGACTGTTTCAGTGTGGTACTACATTACTACGTGATGCAATCCAGAAAAAGCTCAGGATCTAGCCATCAAGTATGAGAAATATGCGAAAGAATGAGCCTGATGAGAGCAAATCCCAGACCTATCCCAGACCTAACTTGCGTTATCCTCCAAAATATTTATCAAGGCCAGGTTTAATTGAATGTTTCAGTGTGGTACCACATTACTACGTGATCCAAACAAGAAAAAACCAAGGATCCGTTCAACAAGTATGTGAAGAATGCGAAAGTATGAGTCTGATGAGTGAAAATCCCAGGCCTGACCTAGACCTAACATGAATTATTCTCTAAAATATTCATCGAAACCAGGTTTAATCGACTGTTTCAGTGTGGTACCACATTACTATGTGATCCAAACCAGAAAATAACCCAGGATCTGTTCAACAAGTATGTGAATTGTGCGAAAGTATGAGTCTGATGAGGTCAAATCCCAGACCAATCCCAGACTTAACTTGCGTTATCCTCTAAAATATTGATCGGAACCAGGTTTAATCGACTGTTTCAGCGTGGAACCACATTACTACGTGATACAATCCAGGAACAGCCCAGGATCTAGCCATCAAGTATGCGAAAAACGCGAAAGTATGAGCCTGACGAGAGCAAATCCTAGACCTAACCCAGACCTAACATGCGTTATCCTCTAAAATATTTATCAAGACCAGGTTTAATTGATTGTTTCAGTGTGGACCCACATTACTACGTGATCCAAACCAGAAAAAACCCAGGATCCGTTCAACAAGTATGTGAAGAATGCGAAAGTATGAGTCTGATGAGTGAAAATCCCAGGCCTAACCTAGACCTAACATGCGTTATCCTCAAAAATATTGATCGAAACCTGGTTTAAACGACTGTTTCAGTGTGGTACCACATTACTATGTGATCCAAACCAGAAAATAACCCAGGATCTGTTCAACGAGTATGTGAAGTGTGCGAAAGTATGAGTCTGATGAGGGCAAATCCCAGACCTATCCCAGACCTAACACGCGTTATCCTCTAAAATATTTATCAAGACCAGGTTTAATTGATTGTTTCAGTGTGGACCCACATAACTACGTGATCCAAACCAGAAAAAACCCAGGATCCGTTCAACAAGTATGTGAAGAATGCGAATGTATGAGTCTGATCAGTGAAAATCTCAGGCCTTACCTAGACCTAACTTGCGTTGTCCTCTAAAATATTGATGGAAACCAGGTTTCATTGACTGTTTCAGTGTGGTACTACATTACTACGTGATGCAATCCAGAAAAAGCTCAGGATCTAGCCATCAAGTATGAGAAATATGCGAAAGAATGAGCCTGATGAGAGCAAATCCCAGACCTATCCCAGACCTAACTTGCGTTATCCTCCAAAATATTTATCAAGGCCAGGTTTAATTGAATGTTTCAGTGTGGTACCACATTACTACGTGATCCAAACAAGAAAAAACCAAGGATCCGTTCAACAAGTATGTGAAGAATGCGAAAGTATGAGTCTGATGAGTGAAAATCCCAGGCCTGACCTAGACCTAACATGAATTATTCTCTAAAATATTCATCGAAACCAGGTTTAATCGACTGTTTCAGTGTGGTACCACATTACTATGTGATCCAAACCAGAAAATAACCCAGGATCTGTTCAACAAGTATGTGAATTGTGCGAAAGTATGAGTCTGATGAGGTCAAATCCCAGACCAATCCCAGACTTAACTTGCGTTATCCTCTAAAATATTGATCGGAACCAGGTTTAATCGACTGTTTCAGCGTGGAACCACATTACTACGTGATACAATCCAGGAACAGCCCAGGATCTAGCCATCAAGTATGAGAAATATGCGAAAGAATGAGCCTGATGAGAGCAAATCCCAGACCAAACCTAGACCTAACATGAATTATTCTCTAAAATATTCATCGAAACCAGGTTTAATCGACTGTTTCAGTGTGGTACCACATTACTATGTGATCCAAACCAGAAAATAACCCAGGATCTGTTCAACGAGTATGTGAAGTGTGCGAAAGTATGAGTCTGATGAGGTCAAATCCCAGATCAATCCCAGACTTAACTTGCGTTATCCTCTAAGATATTGGTCGAAACCAGGTTTAATCGACTGTTTCAGTGTGGTACCACATTACTACGTGATCCAAACCAGAAAAACCCCAGGATCCGTTCAACAAGTATGTGAAGAATGCGAAAGTATGAGTCTGATGAGTGAAAATCCCAGGCCTGACCTAGACCTAACATGCGTTATCCTCTAAAATATTGATCCAAACCAGGTTTAATGGACTGTTTCAGTGTGGTACCACACTACTACGTGATCCAAACCAGAGAAAACCCAGGATCTGTTCAACAAGTATGTGAAAAACGCGAAAGTATGAGCCTGATGAGGGCAAATCCCAGACCTATCCCAGACCTAACTTGCGTTGTCCTCTAAGATATTGATGGAAACCAGGTTTAATTGACTGTTTCAGTGTTGTACTTCATTACTACGTGATGCAATCCAGAAAAAGCCCAGGATCTAGCCATCAAGTATGAGAAATATGCGAAAGAACGAGCCTGATGAGAGCAAATCCCAGACCTAACCTAGACCTAACATGAATTATTCTCTAAAATATTGATCGAAACCAGGTTTAATCGACTGTTTCAGTGTGGTACCACATTACTATGTGATCCAAACCAGAAAATAACCCAGGATCTGTTCAACGAGTATGTGAAGTGTGCGAAAGTATGAGTCTGATGAGGTCGAATCCCAGACCTATCCCAAACCTAACTATGCGTTATCCTCTAAAATATTGATCATAACCAGGTTTAATCGACTGTTTCAGTGTGGTACCACATTACTACGTGATCCAAACCAGAGAAAACCCAGGATCAGTTCAACAAGTATGAGAAGAATGCGAAAGTATGAGTCTGATGAGTGAAAATCCCAGGGCTAACCTAGACCTAACATGCGTTATCCTCTAAACAATTGATCCAAACCAGGTTTAATGGACTGTTTCAGTGTGGTACCACACTACTACGTGTTACAAACCAGAAAAAAACCCAGGATCTGTTCAACAAGTATGAGAAGAATGCGAAAGTATGAGTCTGATGAGTGAAAATCCCAGGGCTAACCTAGACCTAACATGCGTTATCCTCTAAACAATTGATCCAAACCAGGTTTAATGGACTGTTTCAGTGTGGTACCACTTTACTACGTGATCCAAAGCAGAAAAAACCCTCGATCAGGTCAACATGTATGTTAAAACTGCGAAAGTATGACCCTGATCAGGGCAAATCCCAGGCCTAACCTAGACCTAACATGCGCTGTCCTCTAAAATATTGATGGAAACCAGGTTTAATTGACTGTTTCAGTGTTGTACTTCATTACTACGTGATCCACTCCAGAAAAAACCCAGGATCTGTTCAACGAGTATGTGAAGTGTGCGTAGGTATGAGTCTGATGAGGGCAAATCCCAGACCTATCCCAGACCTAACTTGCGTTATCCACTAAAATATTGATCGAAACCAGGTTTAACCGACTGTTTCAGTGTGGAACCACATTACTACGTGATCCAAACCAGAAAAAACCCAGTTTCAGTTCAACAAGTATGTGAAGAATGCGAAAGTATGAGTCTGATGAGTGAAAATCCCAGGCCTAACCTAGACCTAACATGCGTTGTCCTCAAAAATAGTGATCGAAACCTGGTTTAATCGACTGTTTCAGTGTGGTACCACATTACTATGTGATCCAAACCAGAAAATAACCCAGGATCTGTTCAACGAGTATGTGAAGTGTGCGAAAGTATGAGTCTGATGAGGGCAAATCCCAGACCTATCCCAGACCCAACATGCGTTATCCTCTAAAATATTTATCAAGACCAGGTTTAATTGATTGTTTCAGTGTGGACCCACATAACTACGTGATCCAAACCAGAAAAAACCCAGGATCCGTTCAACAAGTATGTGAAGAATGCGAATGTATGAGTCTGATCAGTGAAAATCTCAGACCTTACCTAGACCTAACTTGCGTTGTCCTCTAAAATATTGATGGAAACCAGGTTTCATTGACTGTTTCAGTGTGGTACTACATTACTACGTGATGCAATCCAGAAAAAGCTCAGGATCTAGCCATCAAGTACGAGAGATATGCGAAAGAATGAGCCTGATGAGAGCAAATCCCAGACCTATCCCAGACCTAACTTGCGTTATCCTCCAAAATATTTATCAAGGCCAGGTTTAATTGAATGTTTCAGTGTGGTACCACATTACTATGTGATCCAAACCAGAAAATAATGCAGGATCCGTTCAACAAGTATGTGAAAAACGCGAAAGTATGAGCCTGATGAGGGCAAATCCCAGACCTGTCCCAGACCTAACTTGCGTTATCCTCTAAAATATTGATCGAAACCAAGTTTAATCGACTGGATCAGTGTGGAACCACATTACTACGTCATCCAAGCCAGAAAAAAACCCAGGATCATGTCAACGAGTATGTGAAGTGTGCGAAAGTATGAGTCTGATGAGGGCTAATCCCAGACCTATCCCAGACCTAACTTGCGTTATCCTCTAAAATATTTATCCAGACCAGGTTTCATTGGATGTTTCAGTGTGGTACCACATTACTACGTGATCCAATCCAGAAAAAACAAAGGATCCGTTCAACAAGTATGTGAAGAATGCGAAAGTATGAGCCTGATGAGGGCAAATCCCAGACCTATCCCAGACCTAACATGCGTTATCCTCTAAAATATTGATCGAAACCTGGTTTAACCGACTGTTTCAGAGTGGTACCACATTGCTATGTGATCCAAACCAGAAAATAACCCAGGATCTGTTCAAGGAGTATGTGAAGTGTGCGAAAGTATGAGTCTGATGAGGTCAAATCCCAGACCAATCCCAGACTTAACTTGCGTTATCCTCTAAAATATTGATCGAAACCAGGTTTAATCGACTGTTTCAGTGTGGTACCACATTACTACGTGATCCAAACCAGAAAAAACCCAGGATCAGTTCAACAAGTATGAGAAGAATGCGAAAGTATGAGTCTAATGAGTGAAAATCCGAGGGCTAACCTAGCCCTAACATGCGTTATCCTCTAAAATATTGATCCAAACCAGGTTTAATGGACTGTTTCAGTGTGGTACCACACTACTACGTGATACAAACCAGAAAAAACCCAGGATCTGTTCAACAAGTATGTGAAAAAACGCGAAAGTATGAGCCTGATGAGGGCGAATCCCAGACCTATGCCAGACCTAACTTGCGTTATCCTCTAAAATATTGATCGAAACCAGGTTTAATTGACTGTTTCAGCGTGGTACCACATTACTACGTGATACAATCCAGAAACAGCCCAGGATCTAGCCATGAAGTATGAGATATATGCGAAAGTATGAGCCTGCTGAGTGCAAATCCTAGACCTAACCCAAGCCTAACATGCGTTATCCTCTAAAATATTTATCAAGACAAGGTTTAATTGATTGTTTCAGTGTGGTCCCACATTACAACATGATACAAACCAGAAAAAACCCAGGGTCAGTTCAACAAGTATGTGAAGAATGCGAAAGTATGAGTCTGATGAGGGCAAATCCCATACCTATCCCAGACCTAACATGCGTTATCCTCTAAAATATTTATCAAGACCAGGTTTAATTGATTGTTTCAGTGTGGACCCACATTCCTACGTGATCCAAACCAGAAAAAACCCAGCATCCGTTCAACAAGTATGTGAAGAATGCGAAAGTATGAGTCTGATGAGTGAAAATCCCAGGCCTGACCTAGACCTAACATGCGTTATCCTCTAAAATATTGAGCGAAACCAGGTTTAATGGACTGTTTCAGTGTGGTACCACACTACTACGGGATCCAAACCAGAAAAAACCCAGGATCTGTTCAACAAGTATGTGAAGTGTGCGAAACTATGAGTCTGATGAGGTCAAATCCCAGACCAATCCCAGACTTATCTTGCGTTATCCTCTAAAATATTGATCGAAACCAGGTTTAATCGACTGTTTCAGCGTGGTACCACATTACTACGTGATACAATCCAGAAATAGCCCAGGATCTAGCCATGATGTATGAGAAAGATGCGAAAGTATGAGCATGATGAGGGCAAATTCAAGAGCTGACCCAGACCTAACATGCGTTATCCTCTAAAATATTTATCAAGACCAGGTTTAATTGACTGTTTCAGTGTGGTCCCACATTACTACGTGATCCAAACCAGAAAAAACCCAGGATCCGTTCTACAAGTACGTGAAGAATGCGAAAGTATGAGTCTGATGAGTGAGAATCCCAGGCCTAACCTAGACCTAACATGCGTTATCCTCAAAAATATTGATCGAAACCTGGTTTAATCGACTGTTTCAGTGTGGTACCACATTACTATGTGATCCAAACCAGAAAGTAACCCAGGATCTGTTCAACGAGTATGTGAAGTGTGCGAAAGTATGAGTCTGATGAGGGCAAATCCCAGACCTATCCCAGACCTAACATGCGTTATCCTCTAAAATATTTATCAAGACCAGGTTTAATTGATTGTTTCAGTGTGGACCCACATTACTACGTCATACAATCCAGAAACAGCCCAGAATCTAGCCATCAAGTATGAGAAATATGCGAAAGAATGAGCCGGATGAGAGCAAATCCCAGACCTAACCTAGACCTAACATGAATTATTCTCTAAAATATTGATCGAAACCAGGTTTAATCGACTGTTTCAGTGTGGTACCACATTACTATGTGATCCAAACCAGAAAATAACCCAGGATCTGTTCAACGAGTATGTGAAGTGTGCGAAAGTATGAGTCTGATGAGGTCAAATCCCAGACCTATCCCAAACCTAACTATGCGTTATCCTCTAAAATATTGATCATAACCAGGTTTAATCGACTGTTTCAGTGTGGTACCACATTACTACCTGATCCAAACCAGAAAAAACCCAGGATCCGTTCAACAAGTATGTGAAGAATGCGAAAGTATGAGTCTGATGAGTGAAAATCCCAGGCCTAACCTAGTCCTAACATGCGTTATCCTCAAAAATATTGATCATAACCAGGTTTAATCGACTGTTTCAGTGTGGTACCACATTACTACGTGATCCAAACCAGAGAAAACCCAGGATCAGTTCAACAAGTATGAGAAGAATGCGAAAGTATGAGTCTGATGAGTGAAAATCCCAGGGCTAACCTAGACCTAACATGCGTTAACCTCCAAAATATTTATCAAGGCCAGGTTTAATTGAATGTTTCAGTGTGGTACCACATTACTACGTGTTACAAACCAGAAAAAAACCCAGGATCTGTTCAACAAGTATGAGAAGAATGCGAAAGTATGAGTCTGATGAGTGAAAATCCCAGGGCTAACCTAGACCTAACATGCGTTATCCTCTAAACAATTGATCCAAACCAGGTTTAATGGACTGTTTCAGTGTGGTACCACACTACTACGTGATACAAACCAGAAAAAACCCAGGATCTGTTCAACATGTATGAGAAGAATGCGAAAGTATGAGTCTGATGAGTGAAAATCTCAGGGCTAACCTAGACCTAACATGCGTTATCCTCTAAACAATTGATCCAAACTAGGTTTAATGGACTGTTTCAGTGTGGTACCACTTTACTACGTGATCCAAAGCAGAAAAAACCCTCGATCAGGTCAACATGTATGTTAAAACTGCGAAAGTATGACCCTGATCAGGGCAAATCCCAGGCCTAACCTAGACCTAACATGCGCTGTCCTCTAAAATATTGATGGAAACCAGGTTTAATTGACTGTTTCAGTGTTGTACTTCATTACTACGTGATCCAATCCAGAAAAAGCCCAGGTTCTAGCCATCAAGTATGAGAAATATGCGAAAGAATGAGCCTGATGAGAGAAAATCCCAGACCTAACCTAGACCTAACATGAATTATTCTCTAAAATATTGGTCGAAACCAGGTTTAATTGACTGATTCAGTGTGGTCCCACATTACTACGTGATCTAAACCAGAAAAAACCCAGGATCCGTTCAACAAGTATGTGAAGAATGCGAAAGTATGAGTCTGATGTGTGAAAATCCCAGGCCTAACCTAGACCTAACATGCGTTATCCTCTAAAATATTGATCCAAACCAGGTTTAATGGACTGTTTCAGTGTGGTACCACACTACTACGTGATCCAAACCAGAGAAAACCCAGGATCTGTTCAACAAGTATGTGAAAAACGCGAAAGTATGAGCCTGATGAGGGCAAATCCCAGACCTATCCCAGACCTAACTTGCGTTGTCCTCTAAGATATTGATGGAAACCAGGTTTAATTGACTGTTTCAGTGTTGTACTTCATTACTACGTGATGCAATCCAGAAAAAGCCCAGGATCTAGCCATCAAGTATGAGAAATATGCGAAAGAACGAGCCTGATGAGAGCAAATCCCAGACCTAACCTAGACCTAACATGAATTATTCTCTAAAATATTGATCGAAACCAGGTTTAATCGACTGTTTCAGTGAGGTACCACATTACTATGTGATCCAAACCAGAAAATAACCCAGGATCTGTTCAACGAGTATGTGAAGTGTGCGAAAGTATGAGTCTGATGAGGTCGAATCCCAGACCTATCCCAAACCTAACTATGCGTTATCCTCTAAAATATTGATCATAACCAGGTTTAATCGACTGTTTCAGTGTGGTACCACATTACTACGTGATCCAAACCAGAGAAAACCCAGGATCAGTTCAACAAGTATGAGAAGAATGCGAAAGTATGAGTCTGATGAGTGAAAATCCCAGGGCTAACCTAGACCTAACATGCGTTATCCTCTAAACAATTGATCCAAACCAGGTTTAATGGACTGTTTCAGTGTGGTACCACACTACTACGTGTTACAAACCAGAAAAAAACCCAGGATCTGTTCAACAAGTATGAGAAGAATGCGAAAGTATGAGTCTGATGAGTGAAAATCCCAGGGCTAACCTAGACCTAACATGCGTTATCCTCTAAACAATTGATCCAAACCAGGTTTAATGGACTGTTTCAGTGTGGTACCACTTTACTACGTGATCCAAAGCAGAAAAAACCCTCGATCAGGTCAACATGTATGTTAAAACTGCGAAAGTATGACCCTGATCAGGGCAAATCCCAGGCCTAACCTAGACCTAACATGCGCTGTCCTCTAAAATATTGATCGAAACCAAGTTTAATCGACTGTATCAGTGTGGAACCACATTACTACGTCATCCAAGCCAGAAAAAAACCCAGGATCATGTCAACGAGTATGTGAAGTGTGCGAAAGTATGAGTCTGATGAGGGCAAATCCCAGACCTATCCCAGACCTAACATGCGTTATCCTCTAAAATATTTATCAAGACCAGGTTTAATTGATTGTTTCAGTGTGGACCCACATAACTACGTGACCCAAACCAGAAAAAACCCAGGATCCGTTCAACAAGTATGTGAAGAATGCGAATGTATGAGTCTGATCAGTGAAAATCTCAGGCCTTACCTAGACCTAACTTGCGTTGTCCTCTAAAATATTGATGGAAACCAGGTTTCATTGACTGTTTCAGTGTGGTACTACATTACTACGTGATGCAATCCAGAAAAAGCACAGGATCTAGCCATCAAGTACGAGAGATATGCGAAAGAATGAGCCTGATGAGAGCAAATCCCAGACCTATCCCAGACCTAACTTGCGTTATCCTCCAAAATATTTATCAAGGCCAGGTTTAATTGAATGTTTCAGTGTGGTACCACATTACTATGTGATCCAAACCAGAAAATAATGCAGGATCCGTTCAACAAGTATGTGAAAAACGCGAAAGTATGAGCCTGATGAGGGCAAATCCCAGACCTGTCCCAGACCTAACTTGCGTTATCCTCTAAAATATTGATCGAAACCAAGTTTAATCGACTGTATCAGTGTGGAACCACATTACTATGTCATCCAAGCCAGAAAAAAACCCAGGATCATGTCAACGAGTATGTGAAGTGTGCGAAAGTATGAGTCTGATGAGGGCTAATCCCAGACCTATCCCAGACCTAGCTTGCGTGATCCTGTAAAATATTGATCGAAACCAGGTTTAATTGACTGTTTTAGTGTGGTACCACATTACTACGAGATACAATGCAGAAACAGCCCAGGATCTAGCCATGAAGTATGAGAAATATGCGAAAGTATGAGCCTGATGAGGGAAAATCCTAGACGTAACCCAGACCTAACATGCGTTATCCTCTAAAATATTTATCAAGACCAGGTTTAATTGAATGTTTCAGTGTGGTACCACAATACTACGTGATCCAAACCACAAAAAACCCAGGATCTGTTCGACAAGTATGTGAAAAACGCGAAACTGTGAGCCTGATGAGGGCAAATCTTAGACCTAACCTTGACCTAACATGCGTTATCCTTTAAAATTTTTATCCAGACCAGGTTTCATTGAATGTTTCAGTGTGGTACCACTTTACTACGTGATCCAATCCAGAAATAGCCCAGGCTCTAGCCATGAAGTATGAGAAATATGCGAAAGTATGAGTCTGATGAGGGCTAATCCCAGACCTATCCCAGACCTAACTTGCGTTATCCTCTAAAATATTTATCCAGACCAGGTTTCATTGGATGTTTCAGTGTGGTACCACATTACTACGTGATCCAATCCAGAAAAAACAAAGGATCCGTTCAACAAGTATGTGAAGAATGCGAAAGTATGAGGCTGATGAGGGCAAATCCCAGACCTATCCCAGACCTAACATGCGTTATCCTCTAAAATATTGATCGAAACCTGGTTTAACCGACTGTTTCAGAGTGGTACCACATTGCTATGTGATCCAAACCAGAAAATAACCCAGGATCTGTTCAAGGAGTATGTGAAGTGTGCGAAAGTATGAGTCTGATGAGGTCAAATCCCAGACCAATCCCAGACTTAACTTGCGTTATCCTCTAAAATATTGATCGAAACCAGGTTTAATCGACTGTTTCAGTGTGGTACCACATTACTACGTGATCCAAACCAGAAAAAACCCAGGATCAGTTCAACAAGTATGAGAAGAATGCGAAAGTATGAGTCTAATGAGTGAAAATCCGAGGGCTAACCTAGCCCTAACATGCGTTATCCTCTAAAATATTGATCCAAACCAGGTTTAATGGACTGTTTCAGTGTGGTACCACACTACTACGTGATACAAACCAGAAAAAACCCAGGATCTGTTCAACAAGTATGTGAAAAACGCGAAAGTATGAGCCTGATGAGGGCGAATCCCAGACCTATGCCAGACCTAACTTGCGTTATCCTCTAAAATATTGATCGAAACCAGGTTTAATTGACTGTTTCAGCGTGGTACCACATTACTACGTGATACAATCCAGAAACAGCCCAGGATCTAGCCATGAAGTATGAGATATATGCGAAAGTATGAGCCTGCTGAGTGCAAATCCTAGACCTAACCCAAGCCTAACATGCGTTATCCTCTAAAATATTTATCAAGACAAGGTTTAATTGATTGTTTCAGTGTGGTCCCACATTACAACATGATACAAACCAGAAAAAACCCAGGGTCAGTTCAACAAGTATGTGAAGAATGCGAAAGTATGAGTCTGATGAGGGCAAATCCCATACCTATCCCAGACCTAACATGCGTTATCCTCTAAAATATATATCAAGACCAGGTTTAATTGATTGTTTCAGTGTGGACCCACATTCCTACGTGATCCAAACCAGAAAAAACCCAGCATCCGTTCAACAAGTATGTGAAGAATGCGAAAGTATGAGTCTGATGAGTGAAAATCCCAGGCCTGACCTAGACCTAACATGCGTTATCCTCTAAAATATTGAGCGAAACCAGGTTTAATGGACTGTTTCAGTGTGGTACCACACTACTACGGGATCCAAACCAGAAAAAACCCAGGATCTGTTCAACAAGTATGTGAAGTGTGCGAAACTATGAGTCTGATGAGGTCAAATCCCAGACCAATCCCAGACTTAACTTGCGTTATCCTCTAAAATATTGATCGAAACCAGGTTTAATCGACTGTTTCAGCGTGGTACCACATTACTACGTGATACAATCCAGAAATAGCCCAGGATCTAGCCATGATGTATGAGAAAGATGCGAAAGTATGAGCATGATGAGGGCAAATTCTAGAGCTGACCCAGACCTAACATGCGTTATCCTCTAAAATATTTATCAAGACCAGGTTTAATTGACTGTTTCAGTGTGGTCCCACATTACTACGTGATCCAAACCAGAAAAAACCCAGGATCCGTTCTACAAGTACGTGAAGAATGCGAAAGTATGAGTCTGATGAGTGAGAATCCCAGGCCTAACCTAGACCTAACATGCGTTATCCTCAAAAATATTGATCGAAACCTGGTTTAATCGACTGTTTCAGTGTGGTACCACATTACTATGTGATCCAAACCAGAAAGTAACCCAGGATCTGTTCAACGAGTATGTGAAGTGTGCGAAAGTATGAGTCTGATGAGGGCAAATCCCAGACCTATCCCAGACCTAACATGCGTTATCCTCTAAAATATTTATCAAGACCAGGTTTAATTGATTGTTTCACTGTGGACCCACATTACTACGTCATACAATCCAGAAACAGCCCAGAATCTAGCCATCAAGTATGAGAAATATGCGAAAGAATGAGCCGGATGAGAGCAAATCCCAGACCTAACCTAGACCTAACATGAATTATTCTCTAAAATATTGATCGAAACCAGGTTTAATCGACTGTTTCAGTGTGGTACCACATTACTATGTGATCCAAACCAGAAAATAACCCAGGATCTGTTCAACGAGTATGTGAAGTGTGCGAAAGTATGAGTCTGATGAGGTCAAATCCCAGACCTATCCCAAACCTAACTATGCGTTATCCTCTAAAATATTGATCATAACCAGGTTTAATCGACTGTTTCAGTGTGGTACCACATTACTACCTGATCCAAACCAGAAAAAACCCAGGATCCGTTCAACAAGTATGTGAAGAATGCGAAAGTATGAGTCTGATGAGTGAAAATCCCAGGCCTAACCTAGTCCTAACATGCGTTATCCTCAAAAATATTGATCGAAACCTGGTTTAATCGACTGTTTCAGTGTGGTACCACATTACTATGTGATCCAAACCAGAAAATAACCCAGGATCTGTTCAACGAGTATGCGAAGTGTGCGAAAGTATGAGTCTGATGAGGTCAAATCCCAGACCAATCCCAGACTTAACTTGCGTTATCCTCTAAGATATTGATCGAAACCAGGTTTACTCGACTGTTTCAGTGTGGTACCACATTACTACGTGATCCAAACCAGAAAAACCCCAAGATCAGTTCAACATGTATGAGAAGAATGCGAAAGTATGAGTCTGATGAGTGAAAATCCCAGGGCTAACCTAGACCTAACATGCGTTATCCTCTAAACAATTGATCCAAACCAGGTTTAATGGACTGTTTCAGTGTGGTACCACACTACTACGTGATACAAACCAGAAAAAACCCAGGATCTGTTCAACAAGTATGAGAAGAATGCGAAAGTATGAGTCTGATGAGTGAAAATCTCAGGGCTAACCTAGACCTAACATGCGTTATCCTCTAAACAATTGATCCAAACTAGGTTTAATGGACTGTTTCAGTGTGGTACCACTTTACTACGTGATCCAAAGCAGAAAAAACCCTCGATCAGGTCAACATGTATGTTAAAACTGCGAAAGTATGACCCTGATCAGGGCAAATCCCAGGCCTAACCTAGACCTAACATGCGCTGTCCTCTAAAATATTGATGGAAACCAGGTTTAATTGACTGTTTCAGTGTTGTACTTCATTACTACGTGATCCAATCCAGAAAAAGCCCAGGTTCTAGCCATCAAGTATGAGAAATATGCGAAAGAATGAGCCTGATGAGAGAAAATCCCAGACCTAACCTAGACCTAACATGAATTATTCTCTAAAATATTGGTCGAAACCAGGTTTAATTGACTGATTCAGTGTGGTCCCACATTACTACGTGATCTAAACCAGAAAAAACCCAGGATCCGTTCAACAAGTATGTGAAGAATGCGAAAGTATGAGTGTGATGTGTGAAAATCCCAGGCCTAACCTAGACCTAACATGCGTTATCCTCAAAAATATTGATCGAAACGTGGTTTAATCGACTGTTTCAGTGTGGTGCCACATTACTATGTGATCCAAACCAGAAAATAACCCAGGATCTGTTCAACGAGTATGTGAAGTGTGCGAAAGTATGAGTCTGATGAGGTCAAATCCCAGACCAATCCCAGACTTAACTTGCGTTATCCTCTAAAATATTGATCGAAACCAGGTTTAATCGACTGTTTCAGTGTGGTACCACATTACTACGTGATCCAAACCAGAAAAAACCCAGGATCAGTTCAACAAGTATAAGAAGAATGCGAAAGTATGAGTCTGATGAGTGAAAATCCCAGGCCTAACCTAGACCTAACATGCGTTATCCTCAAAAATATTGATCGAAACCTGGTTTAATCGACTGTTTCAGTTTGGTACCACATTACTATGTGATCCAAACCAGAAAATAACCCAGGATCTGTTCAACGAGTATGTGAAGTGTGCGTAGGTATGAGTCTGATGAGGGCAAATCCCAGACCTATCCCAGACCTAACTTGCGTTATCCACTAAAATATTGATCGAAACCAGGTTTAACCGACTGTTTCAGTGTGGAACCACATTGCTACGTGATCCAAACCAGAAAAAAACCCAGTTTCAGTTCAACAAGTATGTGAAGAATGCGAAAGTATGAGTCTGATGAGTGAAAATCCCAGGCCTAACCTAGACCTAACATGCGTTGTCCTCAAAAATATTGATCGAAACCTGGTTTAATCGACAGTTTCAGTGTGGTACCACATTACTATGTGATCCAAACCAGAAAATAACCCAGGATCTGTTCAACGAGTATCTGAAGTGTGCGAAAGTATGAGTCTGATGAGGGCAAATCCCAGACCTATCCCAGACCTAACATGCGTTATCCTCTAAAATATTTATCAAGACCAGGTTTAATTGATTGTTTCAGTGTGGACCCACATTACTACGTGATCCAAACCAGAAAAAACCCAGGATCCGTTCAACAAGTATGTGAAGAATGCGAAAGTATGAGTCTGATGAGTGAAAATCCCAGGCCTAACCTAGACCTAATATGCGTTATCCTCAAAAATATTGATCGAAACCTGGTTTAATCGACTGTTTCAGTGTGGTACCACATTACTATGTGATCCAAACCAGAAAATAACCCAGGATCTGTTCAACGAGTATGTGAAGTGTGCGAAAGTATGAGTCTGATGAGGGCAAATCCCAGACCTATCCCAGACCTAACTTGCGTTATCCACTAAAATATTGATCGAAACCAGGTTTAACCGACTGTTTCAGTGTGGAACCACATTGCTACGTGATCCAAACCAGAAAAAAACCCAGTTTCAGTTCAACAAGTATGTGAAGAATGCGAAAGTATGAGTCTGATGAGTGAAAATCCCAGGCCTAACCTAGACCTAACATGCGTTGTCCTCAAAAATATTGATCGAAACCTGGTTTAATCGACAGTTTCAGTGTGGTACCACATTACTATGTGATCCAAACCAGAAAATAACCCAGGATCTGTTCAACGAGTATGTGAAGTGTGCGAAAGTATGAGTCTGATGAGGGCAAATCCCAGACCTATCCCAGACCTAACATGCGATATCCTCTAAAATATTTATCAAGACCAGGTTTAATTGATTGTTTCAGTGTGGACCCACATTACTACGTGATCCAAACCAGAAAAAACCCAGGATCCGTTCGACAAGTATGTGAAGAATGCGAAAGTATGAGTCTGATGAGTGAAAATCCCAGGCCTAACCTAGACCTAACATGCGTTGTCCTCAAAAATATTGATCGAAACCTGGTTTAATCGACAGTTTCAGTGTGGTACCACATTACTATGTGATCCAAACCAGAAAATAACCCAGGATCTGTTCAACGAGTATGTGAAGTGTGCGAAAGTATGAGTCTGATGAGGGCAAATCCCAGACCTATCCCAGACCTAACTTGCGTTATCCACTAAAATATTGATCGAAACCAGGTTTAACCGACTGTTTCAGTGTGGAACCACATTGCTACGTGATCCAAACCAGAAAAAAACCCAGTTTCAGTTCAACAAGTATGTGAAGAATGCGAAAGTATGAGTCTGATGAGTGAAAATCCCAGGCCTAACCTAGACCTAATATGCGTTATCCTCAAAAATATTGATCGAAACCTGGTTTAATCGACTGTTTCAGTGTGGTACCACATTACTATGTGATCCAAACCAGAAAATAACCCAGGATCTGTTCAACGAGTATGTGAAGTGTGCGAAAGTATGAGTCTGATGAGGGCAAATCCCAGACCTATCCCAGACCTAACACGCGTTATCCTCTAAAATATTTATCAAGACCAGGTTTAATTGATTGTTTCAGTGTGGACTCACATAACTACGTGATCCAAACCAGAAAAAACCCAGGATCCGTTCAACAAGTATGTGAAGAATGCGAATGTATGAGTCTGATCAGTGAAAATCTCAGGCCTTACCTAGACCTAACTTGCGTTGTCCTCTAAAATATTGATGGAAACCAGGTTTCATTGACTGTTTCAGTGTGGTACTACATTACTACGTGATGCAATCCAGAAAAAAACCCAGTTTCAGTTCAACAAGTATGTGAAGAATGCGAAAGTATGAGTCTGATGAGTGAAAATCCCAGGCCTAACCTAGACCTAACATGCGTTAACCTCCAAAATATTTATCAAGGCCAGGTTTAATTGAATGTTTCAGTGTGGTACCACATTACTACGTGATCCAAACCCGAAAAAACCCAGGATCCGTTCAACAAGTATGTGAAGAATGCGAAAGTATGAGTCTGATGAGTGAAAATCCCAGACCTATCCCAGACCTAACTTGCGTTGTCCTCTAAAATATTGAGCGAAACCAGGTTTAATGGACTGTTTCAGTGTGGTACCACACTACTACGGGATCCAAACCAGAAAAAACCCAGGATCTGTTCAACAAGTATGTGAATTGTGCGAAAGTATGAGTCTGATGAGGTCAAATCCCAGACCAATCCCAGACTTAACTTGCGTTATCCTCTAAAATATTGATCGGAACCAGGTTTAATCGACTGTTTCAGCGTGGTACCACATTACTACGTGATACAATCCAGGAACAGCCCAGGATCTAGCCATCAAGTATGAGAAATATGCGAAAGAATGAGCCTGATGAGAGCAAATCTCAGACCTAGCCTAGACCTAACATGAATTATTCTCTAAAATATTGATCGAAACCAGGTTTAATCGACTGTTTCAGTGTGGTACCACATTACTATGTGATCCAAACCAGAAAATAACCCAGGATCTGTTCAACGAGTATGTGAAGTGTGCGAAAGTATGAGTCTGATGAGGTCAAATCCCAGACCTATCCCAAACCTAACTATGCGTTATCCTCTAAAATATTGATCAAAACCACGTTTAATGGACTGTTTCAGTGTGGTACCACATTAGTACGTGATCCATACCAGAAAAAACCCAGCATCCGTTCAACAAGTATGTGAAGAATGCGAAAGTATGAGTCTGAAGGGTGAAAATCCAAGACCTAACCTAGACCTAACATGCGTTATCCTCTAAAATATTGATCCAAACCAGGTTTAATGGACTGTTTCAGTGTGGTACCACACTACTACGTGATCCAAACCAGAGAAAACCCAGGATCTGTTCAACAAGTATGTGAAAAACGCGAAAGTATGAGCCTGATGAGGGCAAATCCCAGACCTATCCCAGACCTAACTTGCGTTGTTCTCTAAGATATTGATGGAAACCAGGTTTAATTGACTGTTTCAGTGTTGTACTTCATTACTACGTGATGCAATTCAGAAAAAGCCCAGGATCTAGCCATCAAGTATGAGAAATATGCGAAAGAACGAGCCTGATGAGAGCAAATCCCAGACCTAACCTAGACCTAACATGAATTATTCTCTAAAATATTGATCGAAACCAGGTTTAATCGACTGTTTCAGTGTGGTACCACATTACTATGTGATCCAAACCAGAAAATAACCCAGGATCTGTTCAACGAGTATGTGAAAAACGCGAAAGTATGAGCCTGATGAGGGCAAAACCAAGACCAATCCCAGACCTAACTTGCGTTGTCCTCTAAGATATTGATGGAAACCAGGTTTAATTGACTGTTTCAGTGTTGTACTTCATTACTACGTGATGCAATCCAGAAAAAGCCCAGGATCTAGCCATCAAGTATGAGAAATGTGCGAAAGAACGAGCCTGATGAGAGCAAATCCCAGACCTAACCTAGACCTAACATGAATTATTCTCTAAAATATTGATCGAAACCAGGTTTAATCGACTGTTTCAGTGTGGTACCACATTACTATGTGATCCAAACCAGAAAATAACCCAGGATCTGTTCAACGAGTATGTGATGTGTGCGAAAGTATGAGTCTGATGAGGTCAAATCCCAGACCTATCCCAAACCTAACTATGCGTCATCCTCTAAAATATTGATCAAAACCAGGTTGAATCGACTGTTTCAGTGTGGCACCACATTACTACATGATCCAAACCAGAAAAAACCCAGGATCCGTTCAACAAGTATGTGAAGAATGCGAAAGTATGAGTCTGATGAGTGAAAATCCCATGGCTAACCTAGACCTAACATGCGTTATCCTCTAAACAATTGATCCAAACCAGGTTTAATGGACTGTTTCAGTGTGGTACCACACTACAACGTGATACAGACCAGAAAAAACCCAGGATCTGTTCAACAAGTATGTGAAAGACGCGAAAGTATGAGCCTGATGAGGGCGAGTCCCAGACCTATGCCAGACCTAACTTGCGTTATCCTCTAAAATATTTATCAAGACCAGGTTTAATTGAATGTTTCAGTGTGGTACCACATTACTACCTGAACCAAACCAGAAAAAACCCAGGATCCGTTCAACAAGTATGTGAAGAATTCGAAAGTATGAGTCTCATGAGCGAAAATCCCAGACCTAACCTAGACCTAACATGCGTTATCCTCTAAAATATTGATCCAAACCAGGTTTAATGGACTGTTTCAGTGTGGTACCATACTACTACGTGATCCAAACCAGAAAAAACCCAGGATCTGTTCAACAAGTATGTGAAAAACGCGAAAGTATGAGCCTGATCAGGGCAAATCCCAGACCAATCCCAGACCTAACTTGCGTTGTCCTCTAACATATTGATGGAAACCAGGTTTAATTGACTGTTTCAGTGTTGTACCATACTACTACCTGATGCAATCCAGAAAAAGCCCAGGATCTAGCCATCAAGTATGAGAAATATGCGAAAGAATGAGCCTGATGAGAGCAAATCTCAGACCTAACCTAGACCTAACATGAATTATTCTCTAAAATATTCATCGAAACCAGGTTTAATCGACTGTTTCAGTGTGGTACCACACTACTGCGTGATACAAACCAGAAAAACCCCAGGATCTGTTCAAGAAGTATGTGAAAAACGCGAAACTGTGAGCCTGATGAGGGCAAATCTTAGACCTAACCTTGACCTAACATGCGTAATTCTCTAAAATTTTTATCCAGACCAGGTTTCATAGAATGTTTCAGTGTGGTACCACTTTACTACGTGATCCAATCCAGAAATAGCCCAGGATCTAGCCATGAAGTATGAGAAATATGCGAAAGTATGAGCCTGATGAGGGCAAATCCTAGACCTAACCCTGACCTAACATGCGTTATTCTCTAAAATATTTATCAAGACCAGGTTTAATTGAATGTTTCAGTGTGGTACCACATTACTACGTGTTCCAAACCAGAAAAACCCAGGATCCGTTCAACAAGTATGTGAAGAAGGCGAAATTATGAGTCTGATCAGTGAAAATCTCAGGCCTTACCTAGTCCTAACTTACGTTGTCCTCTAAAATATTGATGGAAACCAGGTTTCATTGACTGTTTCAGTGTGGTACTACATAACTACGTGATGCAATGCAGAAAAAGCCCATGATATAGCCATCAAGTATGAGAAATATGCAAAAGAATAAGCCTAATGAGAGCAAATCCCAGACCCAACCTAGACCTAACATGCGTTATCCTCTAAAATATTGAGCGAAACCAGGTTTAATGGACTGTTTCAGTGTGGTACCACACTACTTCGTGATCCAAACCAGAAAAAACACAGGATCTGTTTAACAGGTATGTGAAAAACTCGAAACTGTGAGCCTGATGAGGGCAAATCTTAGACCTAACCTTGACCTAGCATGCGTTATCCTCTAAAATATTGAGCGAAACCAGGTTTGATGGACTGTTTCAGTGTGGTACCACACTACTAAGGGATCCAAACCAGAAAAAACCCAGGATCTGTTCAACAAGTATGTGAAAAACGCGAAAGTATGAGCCTGATGAGGTCAAATCCCAGACCAATCCCAGACTTAACTTTCGTTATCCTCTAAGATATTGATCGAAACCAGGTTTAATCGTCTGTTTCAGTCTGGTACCACATTACTACGTGATCCAAACCAGAAAAAACCCAGGATCAGTTCAACAAGTATGAGAGGAATGCGAAAGTATGAGTCTGATGAGTGAAAATCCCAGGGCTAACCTAGACCTTACATGCGTTATCCTCTAAAATATTCATCCAAACCAGGTTTAATGGACTGTTTCAGTGTGGTACCGCACTACTGCGTGATACAAACCAGAAAAAACCCAGCATCTGTTCAACAAGTATGTGAAAAACGCGAAAGTATGAGCCTGATGAGGGCGAATCCCAGACCTATGCCAGACCTAACTTGCGTTATCCTCTAAAATATTGATCGAAACCAGGTTTAATTGACTGTGTCAGCGTGGTACCACATTACTACGTGATACAATCCAGAAACAGCCCAGGATCTAGCCATGAAGTATGAGAGATATGCGAAAGTATGAGCCTGCTGAGGGCAAATCCTAGACCTAACCCAAACCTAACAGGCGTTATCCTCTAAAATATTTATCAAGACCAGGTTTAATTGATTGTTTCAGTGTGGTCCCACACTACAACGTGATCCAAACCAGAAAAAACCCAGGATCAGTTCAATAAGTATGTGAAGAATGCGAAAGTATGAGTCTGATGAGTGAAAATCCCAGGCCTAACCTAGCCCTAACATGCGTTATCCTCAAAAATATTGATCGAAACCTGGTTTAATCAACTGTTTCAGTGTGGTACCACATTACTATGCGATCCAAACCAGAAAATAACCCAGGATCTGTTCAACGAGTATGTGAAGTGTGCGAAAGTATGAGTCCGATGAGGGCAAATCCCATACCTATCCCAGACTTAACATGCGTTATCCTCTAAAATATTTATCAAGACCAGGTTTAATTGATTGTTTCAGTGTGGACCCACATTACTACGTGATCCAAACCCGAAAAATCCCAGGATCCGTTCAACAAGTATGTGAAGAATGCGAAAGTATGAGTCTGATGAGTGAAAATCCCAGGCCTGACCTAGACCTAACATGCGTTATTCTCTAAAATATTGAGCGAAACCAGGTTTAATGGACTGTTTCAGTGTGGTACCACACTACTACGGGATCCAAACCAGAAAAAACCCAGGATCTGTTCAACAAGTATGTGAATTGTGCGAAAGTATGAGTCTGATGAGGTCAAATCCCAGACCAATCCCAGACTTAACTTGCGTTATCCTCTAAAATATTGATCGGAACCAGGTTTAATCGACTGTTTCAGCGTGGTACCACATTACTACGTGATACAATCCAGGAACAGCCCAGGATCTAGCCATCAAGTATGAGAAATATGCGAAAGAATGAGCCTGATGAGAGCAAATCTCAGACCTAACCTAGACCTAACATGAATTATTCTCTGAAATATTCATCGAAACCAGGTTTAATCGTTTGTTTCAGTGTGGTACCACATTACTATGTGATCCAAACCAGAAAATAACCCAGGATCTGTTCAACGAGTATGTGAAGTGTGCGAAAGTATGAGTTTGATGAGGTCAAATCCCAGACCTATCCCAAACCTAACTATGCGTTATCCTCTAAAATATTGATCAAAACCACGTTTAATCGACTGTTTCAGTGTGGTACCACATTAGTACGTGATCCATACCAGAAAAAACCCAGGATCCGTTCAACAAGTATGTGAAGAATGCGAAAGTATGAGTCTGAAGGGTGAAAATACCAGACCTAACCTGGACCTAACATGCGTTATCCTCTAAAATATTGATCCAAACCAGGTTTAATGGACTGTTTCAGTGTGGTACCACACTACTACGTGATCCAAACCAGAGAAAACCCAGGATCTGTTCAACAAGTATGTGAAAAACGCGAAAGTATGAGCCTGATGAGGTTAAATCCCAGACCTATCCCAGACCTAACTTGCGTTGTCCTCTAAGATATTGATGGAAACCAGGTTTAATTGACTGCTTCAGTGTTGTACTTCATTACTACGTGATGCAATCCAGAAAAAGCCCAGGATCTAGCCATCAAGTATGAGAAATATGCGAAAGAACGAGCCTGATGAGAGCAAATCCCAGACCTAACCTAGACCTAACATGAATTATTCTCTAAAATATTGATCGAAACCAGGTTTAATCGACTCTTTCAGTGTGGTACCACATTACTATGTGATCCAAACCAGAAAAAACCCAGGATCCGTTCAACAAGTATGTGAAGAATGCGAAAGTATGAGTCTGATGAGTGAAAATCCCAGGGCTAACCTAGACCTAACTTGCGTTGTCCTCTAAGATATTGATGGAAACCAGGTTTAATTGACTG
Organism: Colletes latitarsis; assembly: GCF_051014445.1. Taxonomy (NCBI): domain Eukaryota; kingdom Metazoa; phylum Arthropoda; class Insecta; order Hymenoptera; family Colletidae; genus Colletes; species Colletes latitarsis. Next base: position 28,276,619 of record NW_027488367.1, on the reverse strand, counting down.
TTTCAGTGTTGTACTTCATTACTACGTGATACAGACCAGAAAAAACACAGGATCTGTTCAACAAGTATGTGAAAAACGCGAAAGAACGAGCCTGATGAGAGCAAATCCCAGACCTAACCTAGACCTAACATGAATCATTCTCTAAAATATTGATCGAAACCAGGTTTAATCGACTGTTTCAGTGTGGTACCACATTACTATGTGATCCAAACCAGAAAATAACCCAGGATCTGTTCAACGAGTATGTGAAGTGTGCGAAAGTATGAGTCTGATGAGGTCAAATCCCAGGCCTATCCCAAACCTAACATGCGTTATCCTCTAAAATATTGATCCAAACCAGGTTTAATGGACTGTTTCAGTGTGGTACCACACTACTACGTGATCCAAACCAGAAAAAACCCAGGATCTGTTCAACAAGTATGTGAAAAACGCGAAAGTATGAGCCTGATGAGGGCAAATCCCAGACCAATCCCAGACCTAACTTGCGTTGTCCTCTAAGATATTGATGGAAACCAGGTTTAATTGACTGTTTCAGTGTTGTACTTCATTACTACCTGATGCAATCCAGAAAAAGCCCAGGATCTAGCCATCAAGTATGAGAAATATGCGAAAGAATGAGCCTGATGAGAGCAAATCTCAGACCTAACCTAGACCTAACATGAATTATTCTCTAAAATATTCATCGAAACCAGGTTTAATCGACTGTTTCAGTGTGGTACCACACTACTGCGTGATACAAACCAGAAAATAACCCAGGATCTGTTCAACGAGTATGTGAAGTGTGCGAAAGTATGAGTCTGATGAGGTCAAATCCCAGACCAATCCCAGACTTAACTTGCGTTATCCTCTAAAATATTGATCGAAACCAGGTTTAATCGACTGTTTCAGTGTGGTACCACATTACTACGTGATCCAAACCAGAAAAAACCCAGGATCAGTTCAACAAGTATAAGAAGAATGCGAGAGTATGAGTCTGATGAGTGAAAATCCCAGGCCTAACCTAGACCTAACATGCGTTATCCTCAAAAATATTGATCGAAACCTGGTTTAATCGACTGTTTCAGTTTGGTACCAGATTACTATGTGATCCAAACCAGAAAATAACCCAGGATCTGTTCAACGAGTATGTGAAGTGTGCGTAGGTATGAGTCTGATGAGGGCAAATCCCAGACCTATCCCAGACCTAACTTGCGTTATCCACTAAAATATTGATCGAAACCAGGTTTAACCGACTGTTTCAGTGTGGAACCACATTGCTACGTGATCCAAACCAGAAAAAAACCCAGTTTCAGTTCAACAAGTATGTGAAGAATGCGAAAGTATGAGTCTGATGAGTGAAAATCCCAGGCCTAACCTAGACCTAACATGCGTTGTCCTCAAAAATATTGATCGAAACCTGGTTTAATCGACAGTTTCAGTGTGGTACCACATTACTATGTGATCCAAACCAGAAAATAACCCAGGATCTGTTCAACGAGTATGTGAAGTGTGCGAAAGTATGAGTCTGATGAGGGCAAATCCCAGACCTATCCCAGACCTAACATGCGTTATCCTCTAAAATATTTATCAAGACCAGGTTTAATTGATTGTTTCAGTGTGGACCCACATTACTACGTGATCCAAACCAGAAAAAACCCAGGATCCGTTCAACAAGTATGTGAAGAATGCGAAAGTATGAGTCTGATGAGTGAAAATCCCAGGCCTAACCTAGACCTAATATGCGTTATCCTCAAAAATATTGATCGAAACCTGGTTTAATCGACTGTTTCAGTGTGGTACCACATTACTATGTGATCCAAACCAGAAAATAACCCAGGATCTGTTCAACGAGTATGTGAAGTGTGCGAAAGTATGAGTCTGATGAGGGCAAATCCCAGACCTATCCCAGACCTAACTTGCGTTATCCACTAAAATATTGATCGAAACCAGGTTTAACCGACTGTTTCAGTGTGGAACCACATTGCTACGTGATCCAAACCAGAAAAAAACCCAGTTTCAGTTCAACAAGTATGTGAAGAATGCGAAAGTATGAGTCTGATGAATGAAAATCCCAGGCCTAACCTAGACCTAACATGCGTTGTCCTCAAAGATATTGATCGAAACCTGGTTTAATCGACAGTTTCAGTGTGGTACCACATTACTATGTGATCCAAACCAGAAAATAACCCTGGATCTGTTCAACGAGTATGTGAAGTGTGCGAAAGTATGAGTCTGATGAGGGCAAATCCCAGACCTATCCCAGACCTATCATGCGTTATCCTCTAAAATATTTATCAAGACCAGGTTTAATTGATTGTTTCAGTGTGGACCCACATTACTACGTGATCCAAACCAGAAAAAACCCAGGATCCGTTCAACAAGTATGTGAAGAATGCGAAAGTATGAGTCTGATGAGTGAAAATCCCAGGCCTAACCTAGACCTAATATGCGTTATCCTCAAAAATATTGATCGAAACCTGGTTATAATCGACTGTTTCAGTGTGGTACCACATTACTATGTGATCCAAACCAGAAAATAACCCAGGATCTGTTCAACGAGTATGTGAAGTGTGCGAAAGTATGAGTCTGATGAGGGCAAATCCCAGACCTATCCCAGACCTAACACGCGTTATCCTCTAAAATATTTATCAAGACCAGGTTTAATTGATTGTTTCAGTGTGGACCCACATAACTACGTGATCCAAACCAGAAAAAACCCAGGATCCGTTCAACAAGTATGTGAAGAATGCGAATGTATGAGTCTGATCAGTGAAAATCTCAGGACTTACCTAGACCTAACTTGCGTTGTCCTCTAAAATATTGATGGAAACCAGGTTTTATTGACTGTTTCAGTGTGGTACTACATTACTACGTGATGCAATCCAGAAAAAGCTCAGGATCTAGCCATCAAGTATGAGAAATATGCGAAAGAATGAGCCTGATGAGAGCAAATCCCAGACCTATCCCAGACCTAACTTGCGTTAACCTACAAAATATTTATCAAGGCCAGGTTTAATTGAATGTTTCAGTGTGGTACCACACTACTACGTGATCCAAACCAGAGAAAACCCAGGATCTGTTCAACAAGTATGTGAAAAACGCGAAAGTATGAGCCCGATGAGGGCAAATCGCAGACCTATCCCAGACCTAACTTGCGTTGTCCTCTAAGATATTGATGGAAACCAGGTTTAATTGACTGTTTCAGTGTTGTACTTCATTACTACGTGATGCAATCCAGAAAAAGCCCAGGATCTAGCCATCAAGTATGAGATATATGCGAAAGAACGAGCCTGATGAGAGCAAATCCCAGACCTAACCTAGACCTAACATGAATTATTCTCTAAAATATTGATCGAAACCAGGTTTAATCGACTGTTTCAGTGTGGTACCACATTACTATGTGATCCAAACCAGAAAATAACCCAGGATCTGTTCAACAAGTATGTGAAAAACGCGAAAGTATGAGCCTGATGAGGGCGAATCCCAGACCTATGCCAGACCTAACTTGCGTTATCCTCTAAAATATTTATCAAGACCAGGTTTAATTGAATGTTTCAGTGTGGTACCACATTACTACCTGAACCAAACCAGAAAAAACCCAGGATCTGTTCAACGAGTATGTGAAGTGTGCGAAAGTATGAGTCTGATGAGGTCAAATCCCAGACCTATCCCAAACCTAACTATGCGTTATCCTCTAAAATATTGATCAAAACCAGGTTGAATCGACTGTTTCAGTGTGGCACCACACTACTACGTGATCCAAACCAGAAAAAACCCAGGATCCGTTCAACAAGTATGTGAAGAATGCGAAAGTATGAGTCTGATGAGTGAAAATCCCAGGGCTAACCTAGACCTAACATGCGTTAGCCTCTAAACAATTCATCCAAACCAGGTTTAATGGACTGTTTCAGTGTGGTACCACACTACTACGTGATACAGACCAGAAAAAACCCAGGATCTGTTCAACAAGTATGTGAAAAACGCGAAAGTATGAGCCTGATGAGGGCGAATCCCAGACCTATGCCAGACCTAACTTGCGTTATACTCTAAAATATTTATCAAGACCAGGTTTAATTGAATGTTTCAGTGTGGTACCACATTACTACGTGATCCAAACCAGAAAAAACCCAGGATCCGTTCAACAAGTATGTGAAGAATGCGAAAGTATGAGTCTGATGAGTGAAAATCCCAGGGTTAACCTAGACCTAACTTGCGTTGTCCTCTAAGATATTGATGGAAACCAGGTTTAATTGACTGTTTCAGTGTTGTACTTCATTACTACGTGATACAGACCAGAAAAAACCCAGGATCTGTTCAACATGTATGTGAAAAACGCGAAAGAACGAGCCTGATGAGAGCAAATCCCAGACCTAACCTAGACCTAACATGAATTATTCTCTAAAATATTGATCGAAACCAGGTTTAATCGACTGTTTCAGTGTGGTACCACATTACTATGTGATCCAAACCAGAAAATAACCCAGGATCTGTTCAACGAGTATGTGAAGTGTGCGAAAGTATGAGTCTGATGAGGTCAAATCCCAGACCAATCCCAGACTTAACTTGCGTTATCCTCTAAAATATTGATCGGAACCAGGTTTAATCGACTGTTTCAGCGTGGTACCACATTACTACGTGATACAATCCAGGAACAGCCCAGGATCTAGCCATCAAGTATGAGAAATATGCGAAAGAATGAGCCTGATGAGAGCAAATCTCAGACCTAACCTAGACCTAACATGAATTATTCTCTAAAATATTCATCCAAACCAGGTTTAATCGACTGTTTCAGTGTGGTACCACATTACTATGTGATCCAAACTAGAAAATAACCCAGGATCTGTTCAACGAGTATGTGAAGTGTGCGAAAGTATGAGTCTGATGAGGTCAAATCCCAGACCTATCCCAAACCTAACTATGCGTTATCCTCTAAAATATTGATCAAAACCACGTTTAATGGACTGTTTCAGTGTGGTACCACATTAGTACGTGATCCATACCAGAAAAAACCCAGCATCCGTTCAACAAGTATGTGAAGAATGCGAAAGTATGAGTCTGAAGGGTGAAAATCCCAGACCTAACCTAGACCTAACATGCGTTATCCTCTAAAATATTGATCCAAACCAGGTTTAATGGACTGTTTCAGTGTGGTACCACACTACTACGTGATCCAAACCAGAGAAAACCCAGGATCTGTTCAACAAGTATGTGAAAAACGCGAAAGTATGAGCCTGATGAGGGCAAATCCCAGACCTATCCCAGACCTAACTTGCGTTGTCCTCTAAGATATTGATGGAAACCAGGTTTAATTGACTGTTTCAGTGTTGTACTTCATTACTACGTGATGCAATCCAGAAAAAGCCCAGGATCTAGCCATCAAGTATGAGAAATATGCGAAAGAACGAGCCTGATGAGAGCAAATCCCAGACCTAACCTAGACCTAACATGAATTATTCTCTAAAATATTGATCGAAACCAGGTTTAATCGACTGTTTCAGTGTGGTACCACGTTACTATGTGATCCAAACCAGAAAATAACCCAGGATCTGTTCAACAAGTATGTGAAAAACGCGAAAGTATGAGCCTGATGAGGGCGAATCCCAGACCTATGCCAGACCTAACTTGCGTTATCCTCTAAAATATTTATCAAGACCAGGTTTAATTGAATGTTTCAGTGTGGTACCACATTACTACCTGAACCAAACCAGAAAAAACCCAGGATCTGTTCAACGAGTATGTGAAGTGTGCGAAAGTATGAGTCTGATGAGGTCAAATCCCAGACCTATCCCAAACCTAACTATGCGTTATCCTCTAAAATATTGATCAAAACCAGGTTGAATCGACTTTTTCAGTGTGGCACCACACTACTACGTGATCCAAACCAGAAAAAACCCAGGATCCGTTCAACAAGTATGTGAAGAATGCGAAAGTATGAGTCTGATGAGTGAAAATCCCAGGGCTAACCTAGACCTAACATGCGTTATCCTCTAAACAATTCATCCAAACCAGGTTTAATGGACTGTTTCAGTGTGGTACCACACTACTACGTGATACAGACCAGGAAAAACCCAGGATCTGTTCAACAAGTATGTGAAAAACGCGAAAGTATGAGCCTGATGAGGGCGAATCCCAGACCTATGCCAGACCTAACATGCGTTATCCTCTAAAATATTTATCAAGACCAGGTTTAATAGAATGTTTCAGTGTGGTACCACATTACTACCTGAACCAAACCAGAAAAAACCCAGGATCTGTTCAACGAGTATGTGAAGTGTGCGAAAGTATGAGTCTGATGAGGTCAAATCCCAGACCTATCCCAGACCTAACATGCGTTATCCTCTAAAATATTTATCAAGACCAGGTTTAATTGATTGTTTCAGTGTGGACCCACATTACTACGTGATCCAAACCAGAAAAAACCCAGGATCCGTTCAACAAGTATGTGAAGAATGCGAAAGTATGAGTCTGATGAGTGAAAATCCCAGGCCTAACCTAGACCTAATATGCGTTATCCTCAAAAATATTGATCGAAACCTGGTTTAATCGACTGTTTCAGTGTGGTACCACATTACTATGTGATCCAAACCAGAAAATAACCCAGGATCTGTTCAACGAGTATGTGAAGTGTGCGAAAGTATGAGTCTGATGAGGGCAAATCCCAGACCTATCCCAGACCTAACTTGCGTTATCCACTAAAATATTGATCGAAACCAGGTTTAACCGACTGTTTCAGTGTGGAACCACATTGCTACGTGATCCAAACCAGAAAAAAACCCAGTTTCAGTTCAACAAGTATGTGAAGAATGCGAAAGTATGAGTCTGATGAATGAAAATCCCAGGCCTAACCTAGACCTAACATGCGTTGTCCTCAAAAATATTGATCGAAACCTGGTTTAATCGACAGTTTCAGTGTGGTACCACATTACTATGTGATCCAAACCAGAAAATAACCCAGGATCTGTTCAACGAGTATGTGAAGTGTGCGAAAGTATGAGTCTGATGAGGGCAAATCCCAGACCTATCCCAGACCTATCATGCGTTATCCTCTAAAATATTTATCAAGACCAGGTTTAATTGATTGTTTCAGTGTGGACCCACATTACTACGTGATCCAAACCAGAAAAAACCCAGGATCCGTTCAACAAGTATGTGAAGAATGCGAAAGTATGAGTCTGATGAGTGAAAATCCGAGGCCTAACCTAGACCTAATATGCGTTATCCTCAAAAATATTGATCGAAACCTGGTTATAATCGACTGTTTCAGTGTGGTACCACATTACTATGTGATCCAAACCAGAAAATAACCCAGGATCTGTTCAACGAGTATGTGAAGTGTGCGAAAGTATGAGTCTGATGAGGGCAAATCCCAGACCTATCCCAGACCTAACACGCGTTATCCTCTAAAATATTTATCAAGACCAGGTTTAATTGATTGTTTCAGTGTGGACCCACATAACTACGTGTTCCAAACCAGAAAAAACCCAGGATCCGTTCAACAAGTATGTGAAGAATGCGAATGTATGAGTCTGATCAGTGAAAATCTCAGGACTTACCTAGACCTAACTTGCGTTGTCCTCTAAAATATTGATGGAAACCAGGTTTTATTGACTGTTTCAGTGTGGTACTACATTACTACGTGATGCAATCCAGAAAAAGCTCAGGATCTAGCCATCAAGTATGAGAAATATGCGAAAGAATGAGCCTGATGAGAGCAAATCCCAGACCTATCCCAGACCTAACTTGCGTTAACCTACAAAATATTTATCAAGACCAGGTTTAATTGAATGTTTCAGTGTGGTACCACACTACTACGTGATCCAAACCAGAGAAAACCCAGGATCTGTTCAACAAGTATGTGAAAAACGCGAAAGTATGAGCCTGATGAGGGCAAATCCCAGACCTATCCCAGACCTAACTTGCGTTGTCCTCTAAGATATTGATGGAAACCAGGTCTAATTGACTGTTTCAGTGTTGTACTTCATTACTACGTGATGCAATCCAGAAAAAGCCCAGGATCTAGCCATCAAGTATGAGAAATATGCGAAAGAACGAGCCTGATGAGAGCAAATCCCAGACCTAACCTAGACCTAACATGAATTATTCTCTAAAATATTGATCGAAACCAGGATTAATGGACTGTTTCAGTGTGGTACCACATTAGTACGTGATCCATACCAGAAAAAACCCAGCATCCGTTCAACAAGTATGTGAAGAATGCGAAAGTATGAGTCTGAAGGGTGAAAATCCCAGACCTAACCTAGACCTAACATGCGTTATCCTCTAAAATATTGATCCAAACCAGGTTTAATGGACTGTTTCAGTGTGGTACCACACTACTACGTGATCCAAACCAGAGAAAACCCAGGATCTGTTCAACAAGTATGTGAAAAACGCGAAAGTATGAGCCGGATGAGGGCAAATCCCAGACCTATCCCAGACCTAACTTGCGTTGTCCTCTAAGATATTGATGGAAACCAGGTTTAATTGACTGTTTCAGTGTTGTACTTCATTACTACGTGATGCAATCCAGAAAAAGCCCAGGATCTAGCCATCAAGTATGAGAAATATGCGAAAGAACGAGCCTGATGAGAGCAAATCCCAGACCTAACCTAGACCTAACATGAATTATTCTCTAAAATATTGATCGAAACCAGGTTTAATCGACTGTTTCAGTGTGGTACCACATTACTATGTGATCCAAACCAGAAAATAACCCAGGATCTGTTCAACAAGTATGTGAAAAACGCGAAAGTATGAGCCTGATGAGGGCGAATCCCAGACCTATGCCAGACCTAACTTGCGTTATCCTCTAAAATATTTATCAAGACCAGGTTTAATTGAATGTTTCAGTGTGGTACCACATTACTACCTGAACCAAACCAGAAAAAACCCAGGATCTGTTCAACGAGTATGTGAAGTGTGCGAAAGTATGAGTCTGATGAGGTCAAATCCCAGACCTATCCCAAACCTAACTATGCGTTATCCTCTAAAATATTGATCAAAACCAGGTTGAATCGACTGTTTCAGTGTGGCACCACACTACTACGTGATCCAAACCAGAAAAAACCCAGGATCCGTTCAACAAGTATGTGAAGAATGCGAAAGTATGAGTCTGATGAGTGAAAATCCCAGGGCTAACCTAGACCTAACATGCGTTATCCTCTAAACAATTCATCCAAACCAGGTTTAATGGACTGTTTCAGTGTGGTACCACACTACTACGTGATACAGACCAGAAAAAACCCAGGATCTGTTCAACAAGTATGTGAAAAACGCGAAAGTATGAGCCTGATGAGGGCGAATCCCAGACCTATGCCAGACCTAACTTGCGTTATACTCTAAAATATTTATCAAGACCAGGTTTAATTGAATGTTTCAGTGTGGTACCACATTACTACGTGATCCAAACCAGAAAAAACCCAGGATCCGTTCAACAAGTATGTGAAGAATGCGAAAGTATGAGTCTGATGAGTGAAAATCCCAGGGTTAACCTAGACCTAACTTGCGTTGTCCTCTAAGATATTGATGGAAACCAGGTTTAATTGACTGTTTCAGTGTTGTACTTCATTACTACGTGATACAGACCAGAAAAAACCCAGGATCTGTTCAACATGTATGTGAAAAACGCGAAAGAACGAGCCTGATGAGAGCAAATCCCAGACCTAACCTAGACCTAACATGAATTATTCTCTAAAATATTGATCGAAACCAGGTTTAATCGACTGTTTCAGTGTGGTACCACATTACTATGTGATCCAAACCAGAAAATAACCCAGGATCTGTTCAACGAGTATGTGAAGTGTGCGAAAGTATGAGTCAGATGAGGTCAAATCCCAGACCAATCCCAGACTTAACTTGCGTTATCCTCTAAAATATTGATCGGAACCAGGTTTAATCGACTGTTTCAGCGTGGTACCACATTACTACGTGATACAATCCAGGAACAGCCCAGGATCTAGCCATCAAGTATGAGAAATATGCGAAAGAATGAGCCTGATGAGAGCAAATCTCAGACCTAACCTAGACCTAACATGAATTATTCTCTAAAATATTCATCCAAACCAGGTTTAATCGACTGTTTCAGTGTGGTACCACATTACTATGTGATCCAAACCAGAAAATAACCCAGGATCTGTTCAACGAGTATGTGAAGTGTGCGAAAGTATGAGTCTGATGAGGTCAAATCCCAGACCTATCCCAAACCTAACTATGCGTTATCCTCTAAAATATTGATCAAAACCACGTTTAATGGACTGTTTCAGTGTGGTACCACATTAGTACGTGATCCACACCAGAAAAAACCCAGCATCCGTTCAACAAGTATGTGAAGAATGCGAAAGTATGAGTCTGAAGGGTGAAAATCCCAGACCTAACCTAGACCTAACATGCGTTATCCTCTAAAATATTGATCCAAACCAGGTTTAATGGACTGTTTCAGTGTGGTACCACACTACTATGTGATCCAAACCAGAGAAAACCCAGGATCTGTTCAACAAGTATGTGAAAAACGCGAAAGTATGAGCCTGATGAGGGCAAATCCCAGACCTATCCCAGACCTAACTTGCGTTGTCCTCTAAGATATTGATGGAAACCAGGTTTAATTGACTGTTTCAGTGTTGTACTTCATTACTACGTGATGCAATCCAGAAAAAGCCCAGGATCTAGCCATCAAGTATGAGAAATATGCGAAAGAACGAGCCTGATGAGAGCAAATCCCAGACCTAACCTAGACCTAACATGAATTATTCTCTAAAATATTGATCGAAACCAGGTTTAATCGACTGTTTCAGTGTGGTACCACATTACTATGTGATCCAAACCAGAAAATAACCCAGGATCTGTTCAACAAGTATGTGAAAAACGCGAAAGTATGAGCCTGATGAGGGCGAATCCCAGACCTATGCCAGACCTAACTTGCGTTATCCTCTAAAATATTTATCAAGACCAGGTTTAATTGAATGTTTCAGTGTGGTACCACATTACTACCTGAACCAAACCAGAAAAAACCCAGGATCTGTTCAACGAGTATGTGAAGTGTGCGAAAGTATGAGTCTGATGAGGTCAAATCCCAGACCTATCCCAAACCTAACTATGCGTTATCCTCTAAAATATTGATCAAAACCAGGTTGAATCGACTTTTTCAGTGTGGCACCACACTACTACGTGATCCAAACCAGAAAAAACCCAGGATCCGTTCAACAAGTATGTGAAGGATGCGAAAGTATGAGTCTGATGAGTGAAAATCCCAGGGCTAACCTAGACCTAACATGCGTTATCCTCTAAACAATTCATCCAAACTAGGTTTAATGGACTGTTTCAGTGTGGTACCACACTACTACGTGATACAGACCAGGAAAAACCCAGGATCTGTTCAACAAGTATGTGAAAAACGCGAAAGTATGAGCCTGATGAGGGCGAATCCCAGACCTATGCCAGACCTAACATGCGTTATCCTCTAAAATATTTATCAAGACCAGGTTTAATAGAATGTTTCAGTGTGGTACCACATTACTACCTGAACCAAACCAGAAAAAACCCAGGATCTGTTCAATGAGTATGTGAAGTGTGCGAAAGTATGAGTCTGATGAGGTCAAATCCCAGACCTATCCCAGACCTAACATGCGTTATCCTCTAAAATATTGATCAAAACCAGGTTGAATCGACTGTTTCAGTGTGGCACCACATTACTACGTGATCCAAACCAGAAAAAACCCAGGATCCGTTCAACAAGTATGTGAAGAATGCGAAAGTATGAGTCTGATGAGTGAAAATCCCAGGGCTAACCTAGACCTAACTTGCGTTGTCCTCTAAGATATTGATGGAAACCAGGTTTAATTGACTGTTTCAGTGTTGTACTTCATTACTACGTGATACAGACCAGAAAAAACCCAGGATCTGTTCAACAAGTATGTGAAAAACGCGAAAGAACGAGCCTGATGAGAGCAAATCCCAGACCTAACCTAGACCTAACATGAATTATTCTCTAAAATATTGATCGAAACCAGGTTTAATCGACTGTTTCAGTGTGGTACCACATTACTATGTGATCCAAACCAGAAAATAACCCAGGATCTGTTCAACGAGTAAGTGAAGTGTGCGAAAGTATGAGTCTGATGAGGTCAAATCCCAGGCCTATCCCAAACCTAACATGCGTTATCCTCTAAAATATTGATCCAAACCAGGTTTAATGGACTGTTTCAGTGTGGTACCGCACTACTACGTGATCCAAACCAGAAAAAACCCAGGATCTGTTCAACAAGTATGTGAAAAACGCGAAAGTATGAGCCTGATGAGGGCAAATCCCAAACCAATCCCAGACCTAACTTGCGTTTCCTCTAAGATATTGATGGAAACCAGGTTTAATTGACTGTTTCAGTGTTGTACTTCATTACTACCTGATGCAATCCAGAAAAAGCCCAGGATCTAGCCATCAAGTATGAGAAATATGCGAAAGAATGAGCCTGATGAGAGCAAATCTCAGACCTAACCTAGACCTAACATGAATTATTCTCTAAAATATTCATCGAAACCAGGTTTAATCGACTGTTTCAGTGTGGTACCACACTACTGCGTGATACAAACCAGAAAATAACCCAGGATCTGTTCAACGAGTATGTGAAGTGTGCGAAAGTATGAGTCTGATGAGGTCAAATCCCAGACCAATCCCAGACTTAACTTGCGTTATCCTCTAAAATATTGATCGAAACCAGGTTTAATCGACTGTTTCAGTGTGGTACCACATTACTACGTGATCCAAACCAGAAAAAACCCAGGATCAGTTCAACAAGTATAAGAAGAATGCGAAAGTATGAGTCTGATGAGTGAAAATCCCAGGCCTAACCTAGACCTAACATGCGTTATCCTCAAAAATATTGATCGAAACCTGGTTTAATCGACTGTTTCAGTTTGGTACCACATTACTATGTGATCCAAACCAGAAAATAACCCAGGATCTGTTCAACGAGTATGTGAAGTGTGCGTAGGTATGAGTCTGATGAGGGCAAATCCCAGACCTATCCCAGACCTAACTTGCGTTATCCACTAAAATATTGATCGAAACCAGGTTTAACCGACTGTTTCAGTGTGGAACCACATTGCTACGTGATCAAAACCAGAAAAAAACCCAGTCTCAGTTCAACAAGTATGTGAAGAATGCGAAAGTATGAGTCTGATGAGTGAAAATCCCAGGCCTAACCTAGACCTAACATGCGTTGTCCTCAAAAATATTGATCGAAACCTGGTTTAATCGACAGTTTCAGTGTGGTACCACATTACAATGTGATCCAAACCAGAAAATAACCCAGGATCTGTTCAACGAGTATGTGAAGTGTGCGAAAGTATGAGTCTGATGAGGGCAAATCCCAGACCTATCCCAGACCTAACATGCGTTATCCTCTAAAATATTTATCAAGACCAGGTTTAATTGATTGATTCAGTGTGGACCCACATTACTACGTGATCCAAACCAGAAAAAACCCAGGATCCGTTCAACAAGTATGTGAAGAATGCGAAAGTATGAGTCTGATGAGTGAAAATCCCAGGCCTAACCTAGACCTAATATGCGTTATCCTCAAAAATATTGATCGAAACCTGGTTTAATCGACTGTTTCAGTGTGGTACCACATTACTATGTGATCCAAACCAGAAAATAACCCAGGATCTGTTCAACGAGTATGTGAAGTGTGCGAAAGTATGAGTCTGATGAGGGCAAATCCCAGACCTATCCCAGACCTAACTTGCGTTATCCACTAAAATATTGATCGAAACCAGGTTTAACCGACTGTTTCAGTGTGGAACCACATTGCTACGTGATCCAAACCAGAAAAAAACCCAGTTTCAGTTCAACAAGTATGTGAAGAATGCGAAAGTATGAGTCTGATGAGTGAAAATCCCAGGCCTAACCTAGACCTAACATGCGTTGTCCTCAAAAATATTGATCGAAACCTGGTTGAATCGACAGTTTCAGTGTGGTACCACATTACTATGTGATCCAAACCAGAAAATAACCCAGGATCTGTTCAACGAGTATGTGAAGTTTGCGAAAGTATGAGTCTGATGAGGGCAAATCCCAGACCTATCCCAGACCTAACATGCGTTATCCTCTAAAATATTTATCAAGGCCAGGTTTAATTGATTGTTTCAGTGTGGACCCACATTACTACGTGATCCAAACCAGAAAAAACCCAGGATCCGTTCAACAAGTATGTGAAGAATGCGAAAGTATGAGTCTGATGAGTGAAAATCCCAGGCCTAACCTAGACCTAATATGCGTTATCCTCAAAAATATTGATCGAAACCTGGTTTAATCGACTGTTTCAGTGTGGTACCACATTACTATGTGATCCAAACCAGAAAATAACCCAGGATCTGTTCAACGAGTATGTGAAGTGTGCGAAAGTATGAGTCTGATGAGGGCAAATCCCAGACCTATCCCAGACCTAACACGCGTTATCCTCTAAAATATTTATCAAGACCAGGTTTAATTGATTGTTTCAGTGTGGACCCACATAACTACGTGATCCAAACCAGAAAAAACCCAGGATCCGTTCAACAAGTATGTGAAGAATGCGAATGTATGAGTCTGATCAGTGAAAATCTCAGGCCTTACCTAGACCTAACTTGCGTTGTCCTCTAAAATATTGATGGAAACCAGGTTTCATTGACTGTTTCAGTGTGGTACTACATTACTACGTGATGCAATCCAGAAAAAGCTCAGGATCTAGCCATCAAGTATGAGAAATATGCGAAAGAATGAGCCTGATGAGAGCAAATCCCAGACCTATCCCAGACCTAACTTGCGTTAACCTCCAAAATATTTATCAAGGCCAGGTTTAATTGAATGTTTCAGTGTGGTACCACATTACTATGTGATCCAAACCAGAAAATAATGCAGGATCTGTTCAACGAGTACGTGAAGTGTGCGAAAGTATGAGTCTGATGAGGGCAAATCCCAGACCTATCCCGGACCTAACATACGTTATCCTCTAAAATATTTATCAAGACCAGGTTTAATTGATTGTTTCAGTGTGGACCCACATTACTACGTGAACCAAACCAGAAAAAAACCCAGGATCCGTTCAACAAGTATGTGAAAAACGCGAAAGTATGAGCCTGATGAGGGCAAATCCCAGACCTGTCCCAGACCTAACTTGCGTTATCCTCTAAAATATTGATCGAAGCCAAGTTTAATCGACTGTATCAGTGTGGAACCACATTACTACGTGATCCAAGCCAGAAAAAAACCCAGGATCTTGTCAAGGAGTATGTGAAGTGTGCGAAAGTATGGGTCTGATGAGGGCTAATCCCAGACCTATCCCAGACCTAGCTTGCGTGATCCTGTAAGATATTGATCGAAACCAGGTTTAATTGACTGTTTTAGTGTGGTACCACATTACTACGTGATCCAAACCAGAAAATAATGCAGGATCTGTTCAACGAGTATGTGAAGTGTGCGAAAGTATGAGCCTGCTGAGGGCAAATCCTAGACCTAACCCAAACCTAACACGCGTTATCCTCTAAAATATTTATCAAGACCAGGTTTAATTGATTGTTTCATTGTGGACCCACATTACTACGTGATCCAAACCCGAAAAAACCCAGGATCCGTTCAACAAGTATGTGAAGAATGCGAAAGTATGAGTCTGATGAGTGAAAATCCCAGGCCTGACCTAGACCTAACATGCGTTATTCTCTAAAATATTGAGCGAAACCAGGTTTAATGGACTGTTTCAGTGTGGTACCACACTACTACGGGATCCAAACCAGAAAAAACCCAGGATCTGTTCAACAAGTATGTGAATTGTGCGAAAGTATGAGTCTGATGAGGTCAAATCCCAGACCAATCCCAGACTTAACTTGCGTTATCCTCTAAAATATTGATCGGAACCAGGTTTAATCGACTGTTTTAGCGTGGTACCACATTACTACGTGATACAATCCAGGAACAGCCCAGGATCTAGCCATCAAGTATGAGAAATATGCGAAAGAATGAGCCTGATGAGAGCAAATCTCAGACCTAACCTAGACCTAACATGAATTATTCTCTAAAATATTCATCGAAACCAGGTTTAATCGACTGTTTCAGTGTGGTACCACATTACTATGTGATCCAGACCAGAAAATAACCCAGGATCTGTTCAACGAGTATGTGAAGTGTGCGAAAGTATGAGTCTGATGAGGTCAAATCCCAGACCTATCCCAAACCTAACTATGCGTTATCCTCTAAAATATTGATCAAAACCACGTTTAGTGGACTGTTTCAGTGTGGTACCACATTAGTACGTGATCCATACCAGAAAAAACCCAGCATCCGTTCAACAAGTATGTGAAGAATGCGAAAGTATGAGTCTGAAGGGTGAAAATCCCAGACCTAACCTAGACCTAACATGCGTTATCCTCTAAAATATTGATCCAAACCAGGTTTAATGGACTGTTTCAGTGTGGTACCACACTACTACGTGATCCAAACCAGGGAAAACCCAGGATCTGTTCAACAAGTATGTGAAAAACGCGAAAGTATGAGCCTGATGAGGGCAAATCCCAGACCTATCCCAGACCTAACTTGCGTTGTCCTCTAAGATATTGATGGAAACCAGGTTTAATTGACTGTTTCAGTGTTGTACTTCATTACTACGTGATGCAATCCAGAAAAAGCCCAGGATCTAGCCATCAAGTATGAGAAATATGCGAAAGAACGAGCCTGATGAGAGCAAATCCCAGACCTAACCTAGACCTAACATGCATTATTCTCTAAAATATTGATCGAAACCAGGTTTAATCGACTGTTTCAGTGTGGTACCACATTACTATGTGATCCAAACCAGAAAATAACCCAGGATCTGTTCAACGAGTATGTGAAGTGTGCGAAAGTATGAGTCTGATGAGGTCAAATCCCAGACCTATCCCAAACCTAACTATGCGTTATCCTCTAAAATATTGATCAAAACCAGGTTGAATCGACTGTTTCAGTGTGGCACCACACGACTACGTGATCCAAACCAGAAAAAACCCAGGATCCGTTCAACAAGTATGTGAAGAATGCGAAAGTATGAGTCTGATGAGTGAAAATCCCAGGGCTAACCTAGACCTAACATGCGTTATCCTCTAAACAATTCATCCAAACCAGGTTTAATGGACTGTTTCAGTGTGGTACCACACTACTACGTGATACAGACCAGAAAAAACCCAGGATCTGTTCAACAAGTATGTGAAAAACGCGAAAGTATGAGCCTGATGAGGGCGAATCCCAGACCTATGCCAGACCTAACTTGCGTTATCCTCTAAAATATTTATCAAGACCAGGTTTAATTGAATGTTTCAGTGTGGTACCACATTACTACCTAAACCAAACCAGAAAAAACCCAGGATCCGTTCAACAAGTATGTGATGAATGCGAAAGTATGAGTCTCATGAGCGAAAATCCCAGACCTAACCTAGACCTAACATGCGTTATCCTCTAAAATATTGATCCAAACCAGGTTTAATGGACTATTTCAGTGTGGTACCACACTACTACGTGATCCAAACCAGAAAAAACCTAGGATCTGTTCAACAAGTATGTGAAAAACGCGAAAGTATGAGCCTGATGAGGGCAAAACCAAGACCAATCCCAGACCTAACTTGCGTTGTCCTCTAAGATATTGATGGAAACCAGGTTTAATTGACTGTTTCAGTGTTGTACTTCATTACTACGTGATGCAGTCCAGAAAAAGCCCAGGATCTAGCCATCAAGTATGAGAAATATGCGAAAGAACGAGCCTGATGAGAGCAAATCCCAGACCTAACCTAGACCTAACATGAATTATTCTCTAAAATATTGATCGAAACCAGGTTTAATCGACTGTTTCAGTGTGGTACCACATTACTATGTGATCCAAACCAGAAAATAACCCAGGATCTGTTCAACGAGTATGTGAAGTGTGCGAAAGTATGAGTCTGATGAGGTCAAATCCCAGACCTATCCCAAACCTAACTATGCGTCATCCTCTAAAATATTGATCAAAACCAGGTTGAATCGACTGTTTCAGTGTGGCACCACATTACTACGTGATCCAAAGCAGAAAAAACCCTCGATCAGGTCAACATGTATGTTAAAACTGCGAAAGTATGGCCCTGATGAGGGCAAATCCCAGGCCTAACCTAGACCTAACTTGCGTTATCCTCTAAAATATTGATCGAAACCAGGTTTAATTCGCTGTTTCAGCGTGGTACCACATTACTACGTCATACAATCCAGAAACAGCCCAGGATCTAGCCATCAAGTATGAGAAATATGCGAAAGAATGAGCCTGATGAGAGCAAATCCCAGACCTAACCTAGACCTAACATGAATTATTCTCTAAAATATTGTTCGACACCAGGTTTAATCGACTGTTTCAGTGTGGTACCACATTACTACGTGATCCAAACCAGTAAAAACCCAGGATCCGTTTAATAAGTATGTGAGGAATGCGAATGAATGAGTCTGATGAGTGAAAATCCCAGGCCTAACCTAGACCTAGCATGCGTTATCCTCAAAAATATTGATCGAAACCTGGTTTAATCGACTGTTTCAGTGTGGTACCATATTACTATGTAATCCAAACCAGAAAATAACCCAGGATCTGTTCAACAAGTATGTGAAAAACGCGAAAGTATGAGCCTGATCAGGGCAAATCCCAGACCAATCCCAGACCTAACTTGCGTTGTCCTCTAAGATATTGATGGAAACCAGGTTTAATTGACTGTTTCAGTGTTGTACTTCATTACTACCTGATGCAATCCAGAAAAAGCCCAGGATCTAGCCATCAAGTATGAGAAGTATGCGAAAGAATGAGCCTGATGAGAGCAAATCTCAGACCTAACCTAGACCTAACATGAATTATTCTCTAAAATATTCATCGAAACCAGGTTTAATCGACTGTTTCAGTGTGGTACCACACTACTGCGTGATACAAACCAGAAAAACCCCAGGATCTGTTCAAGAAGTATGTGAAAAACGCGAAACTGTGAGCCTGATGAGGGCAAATCTTAGACCTAACCTTGACCTAACATGCGTAATTCTCTAAAATTTTTATCCAGACCAGGTTTCATAGAATGTTTCAGTGTGGTACCACTTTACTACGTGATCCAATCCAGAAATAGCCCAGGATCTAGCCATGAAGTATGAGAAATATGCGAAAGTATGAGCCTAATGAGAGCAAATCCCAGACCCAACCTAGACCTAACATGCGTTATCCTCTAAAATATTGAGCGAAACCAGGTTTGATGGACTGTTTCAGTGTGGTACTACACTACTACGTGATCCAAACCAGAAAAAACCCAGGATCAGTTCAACAAGTATGAGAGGAATGCGAAAGTATGAGCCTGATGAGGGCGAATCCCAGACCTATGCCAGACCTAACTTGCGTTATCCTCTAAAATATTGATCGAAACCAGGTTTAATTGACTGTGTCAGCGTGGTACCACATTACTACGTGATACAATCCAGAAGCAGCCCAGGATCTAGCCATGAAGTATGAGAGATATGCGAAAGTATGAGCCTGCTGAGGGCAAATCCTAGACCTAACCCAAACCTAACAGGCGTTATCCTCTAAAATATTTATCAAGACCAGGTTTAATTGATTGTTTCAGTGTGGTCCCACACTACAACGTGATCCAAACCAGAAAAAACCCAGGATCAGTTCAACAAGTATGTGAAGAATGCGAAAGTATGAGTCTGATGAGTGAAAATCCCAGGCCTGACCTAGACCTAACATGCGTTATCCTCTAAAATATTGAGCGAAACCAGGTTTAATGGACTGTTTCAGTGTGGTACCACACTACTACGGGATCCAAACCAGAAAAAACCCAGGATCTGTTCAACAAGTACGTGAAGGGTGCGAAAGTATGAGTCTGATGAGGTCAAATCCCAGACCAATCCCAGACTTAACTTGCGTTATCCTCTAAAATATTGATCGGAACCAGGTTTAATCGACTGTTTCAGCGTGGTACCACATTACTACGTGATACAATACAGAAATAGCCCAGGATCTAGCCATGATGTATGAGACAGATGCGAAAGTATGAGCATGATGAGGGCAAATTCTAGACCTGACCCAGACCTAACATGCGTTATCCTCTAAAATATTTATCAAGCCCAGGATTAATTGACTGTTTCAGTGTGGCCCCACATTACTACGTGATCCAAACCAGAAAAAACCCAGGATCCGTTCTACAAGTATGTGAAGAATGCGAAAGTATGAGTCTGATGAGTGAAAATCCCAGGCCTAACCTATACCTAACATGCGTTATCCTCAAAAATATTGATCGAAACCTGGTTTAATCGACTGTTTCAGTGTGGTACCACGTTACTATGTGATCCAAACCAGAAAGTAACCCAGGATCTGTTCAACGAGTATGTGAAGTGTGCGAAAGTATAAGTCTGATGAGGTCAAATCCCAGACCAATCCCTGACATAACTTGCGTTATCCTCTAAAATATTGATCGAAACCAGGTTTAATCGACTGTTTCAGTGTGGTACCACACTACTACGTGATCCAAACCACGAAAAACCCAGGATCTGTTCGACAAGTATGTGAAAAACGCGAAACTGTGAGCCTGATGAGGGCAAATCCTAGACCTAACCCAAACCTAACATGCGTTATCCTCTAAAATATTTATCAAGACCAGGTTTAATTGAATGTTTCAGTGTGGTACCACTTTACTACGTGATCCAAAGCAGAAAAAACCCTCGATCAGGTCAACATGTATGTTAAAACTGCGAAAGTATGGCCCTGATGAGGGCAAATCCCAGGCCTAACCTAGACCTAACTTGCGTTATCCTCTAAAATATTGATCGAAACCAGGTTTAATTCGCTGTTTCAGCGTGGTACCACATTACTACGTCATACAATCCAGAAACAGCCCAGGATCTAGCCATCAAGTATGAGAAATATGCGAAAGAATGAGCCTGATGAGAGCAAATCCCAGACCTAACCTAGACCTAACATGAATTATTCTCTAAAATATTGTTCGACACCAGGTTTAATCGACTGTTTCAGTGTGGTACCACATTACTACGTGATCCAAACCAGTAAAAACCCAGGATCCGTTTAATAAGTATGTGAAAAACGCGAAAGTATGAGCCTGATGAGGGCAAATCCCAGACCTATCCCAGACCTAACTTGCGTTATCCTCTAAAATATTGATCGAAACCAGGTTTAATCGACTGTTTCAGTGTGGAACCACATTACTACGTGATTCAAACCAGAAAAAAACCCAGGATCTTGTCAACGAGTATGTGAAGTGTGCGAAAGTATGAGCCTGACGAGGGCAAATCCTAGACCTAACCCAGGCCTAACATGCGTTATCCTCTAAAATATTTATCAAGACCAGGTATAATTGAATGTTTCAGTGTGGTACCACATTACTACGTGAACTAAACCAGAAAAAATCCCAGGATCTGATCAACGAGTATGTGAAGTGTGCGAAAGTATGAGTCTGATGAGGGCAAATCACAGACCTATCCCAGACCTAACTTGCGATATCCTCTAAAATATTGATCGAAACCAGGTTTAATTGACTGTTTTAGTGTGGTACCACTTTACTACGTGATCCAAAGCAGAAAAAACCCTCGATCAGGTCAGCATGCATGTTAAAACTGCGAAAGTATGAGCCTGATGATGGCAAATCCCACACCTATCCCAGACCTAACATGCGTTATCCTCTAAAATATTTATCAAGACCAGGTTTAATTGAATGTTTCAGTGTGGTACCACATTACTACGTGATGCAATCCAGAAAAAGCCTAGGATCTAGGCATCAAGTATAAGAAATATGCGAAAGAATGAGCCTGATGAGGGCAAATCCTAGACCTAACCCAGACCTAACATGCGTTATCCTCTAAAATATTGATCGCAACCAGGTTTAATGGACTGTTTCTGTGTGGTACCACACTACTACGTGATCCAAACCAGAAAAAACCCAGGATCTGTTCAACGAGTATGTGAAGAATGCGAAAGTATGGGTCTGATGAGTGAAAATCCCAGACCTAACCTAGACCTAACATGCGTTATCCTCTAAAATATTGATCCAAACAAGGTTTAATGGACTGTTTCAGTGTGGAACCACACTACTACGTGATCCAAACCAGAAAAAACCCAGGATCTGTTCAACAAGGATGTGAAAAACGCGAAAGTATGAGCCTGATGAGGGCAAATCCCTGACCTATCCCAGACCTAACTTGCGTTGTCCTCTAAGATACTGATGGAAACCAGGTTTAATTGACTGTTTCAGTGTTGTACTTCATTACTACGTGATGCAATCCAGAAAAAGCCCAGGATCTAGCCATCAAGTTTGAGAAATATGCGAAAGAATGAGCCTGATGAGAGCAAATCCCAGATCTAAACTAGACCTAACATGAATTATTCTCTTAAATATTGATCGAAACCAGGTGTAATTGATTGTTTCAGTGTGGTCCCACATTACTACGTGATCCAAACCAGAAAAAACCTAGGATCCGTTCAACAAGTATGTGAAGAATGCGAAAGTATGAGTCTGATGAGTGAAAATACCAGACCTAACCTAGACCTAACATGCGTTATCCTCAAAAATACTGATCGGAACCTGGTTTAATCGACTGTTTCAGTGTGGTACCACATTACTATGTGATCCAAACCAGAAAGTAACCCAGGATCTGTTCAACGAGTATGTGAAGTGTGCGAAAGTATGAGTCTGATGAGGGCAAATCCCAGACCTATACCAGACCTAACTTGCGTTATCCTCAAAAATATTGATCGAAACCTGGTTTAATCGACTGTTTCACTGTGGTCCCACATTACTACGTGATGCAATCTAGAAAAAGCCCAGGATCTAGCCATCAAGTATGAGAAATATGCGAAAGAATGAGCCTGATGACAGCAAATCCCAGACCTAACCTAGACCTAACATGCGTTATCCTCTAAAATATTGAGCGAAACCAGGTTTAATGGACTGTTTCAGTATGGTACCACATTACTACGTGATCCAAACCAGAAACAACCCAGGATCTGTTCAACAAGTATGTGAAAAACGCGAAAATGTGAGCCTGATGAGGGCAAATCTTAGACCTAACCTTGACCTAACATGCGTTATCCTCTAAACTATTTATCCAGACCAGGTTTCATTTAATGTTTCGGTGTGGTACCACTTTACTACGTGATCCAATCCAGAAATAGCCCAGGATCTAGCCATGAAGTATGAGAAATATGCGAAAGTAAGAGCCTGATGAGGGCAAATCCTAGACCTATCCCAGACCTAACTTGCGTTATCCTCTAAAATATTGATCGAAATCAGGTTTAATTGACTGTTTCAGCGTGGTACCACATTACTACGTGATACAATCCAGAAACAGCCCAGGATCTAGCCATGAAGTATGAGCAATATGCGAAAGTATGAGCCTGATGAGGGCAAATCCTAGACCTAACCCAGACCTAACATGCGTTATCCTCTAAAATATTTATCAAGACCAGGTTTAATTGATTGTTTCAGTGTGGTCCCACATTACTACATGATCCAAAACAGAAAAAACCCAGGATCTGTTCTACATGTATGAGAAATATGCGAAAGAATGAGCCTGATGAGAGCAAATCCCAGAACTAACCTAGACCTAACATGAATTATTCTCTAAACTATTGATCGAAACCAGGTTTAATTGACTGTTTCAGTGTGGTCCCACATTACTACGTGATCCAAACCAGAAAAAACCCAGGATCCGTTCAACAAGTATGTGAAGAATGCGAAAGTATGAGTCTGATGAGTGAAAATCCCAGGCCTAACCTAGACCTAACATGAATTATTCTCTAAAATATTGATCAAAACCAGATTTAATTGACTGTTTCAGTGTGGTCCCACATTACTACGTGATCCAAACCAGAAAAAACCCTCGATCAGGTCAACATGCATGTTAAAACTGCGAAAGTATGAGCCTGACGAGGGCAAATCACAGACCTAACCCAGACCTAACATGCGTTATCCTCTAAAATATTTATCAAGACCAGGTTTAATTGACTGTTTCAGCGTGGTACCACATTACTACCTGATACAATCCAGAAACAGCCCAGGATCTAGCCATGAAGTATGAGAAATATGCGAAAGTATGAGCCTGATGAGGGCAAATCCTAGACCTAACCCAAACCTAACATGCGTTATCCTCTAAAATATTTATCAAGGCCAGGTTTAATTGAATGTTTCAGTGTGGTACCACATTACTACGTGAAACAAACCAGAAAAAAACAAGGATCAGTTCAACAAGTATGTGAAGAATGCGAAAGTATGAGTCTGATGAGTGAAAACCCCAGGGCTAACCTAGACCTAACATGAATTGTTCTCTAAAATAGTGATCGAAACCAGGTTTAATTGACTGTTTCAGTGTGGTCCCACATTACTACGTGATCCAAACCAGAAAAAACCCAGGATCCGTTCAACAAGTATGTGAAGAATGCGAAAGTATGAGTCTGATGAGGGCAAATTCTAGACATGACCCAGACCTAACATGCGTTATCCTCTAAAATATTTATCAAGACCAGGTTTAATTGAATGTTTCAGTGTGGTACCACATTACTACGTGAACCAAACCAGAAAATAACCCAGGATCTGTTCAACAAGTATGTGAAGACTGCGAAAGTATGAGTCTGATGAGGGCAAATCCCAGACATAACCCAGACCTAACATGCGTTATCCTCTAAAATATTTATCAAGACCAGGTTTAATTGAATGTTTCAGTGTGGTACCACATTACTACGTGATCCAATCCAGAAAAAGCCCAGGATCAGTTCAACAAGTACGTGAAAAACGCGAATGTATAAGCCTGATTAGGGCGAATCCCAGACCTATCCCAGACCTAACTTGCGTTATCCTCTAAAATATTGAGCGAAACCATGTTTAATGGACTGTTTCAGTGTGGTACCACATTACTACGTGATACAATCCTGAAACAGCCCAGGATCTAGCCATGAAGTATGAGAAATATGCGAAAGGATGAGCCTGATGAGTGCAAATCCTAGACCTAACCCAAACCTAACATGCGTTATCCTCTAAAATATTTATCAAGACCAGGTTTAATTGAATGTTTCAGTGTGGTACCACATTACTACGTGATCCAAACCAGAAAAAACCGAGGATCCGTACAACAGGTATGCGAAGAATGCGAAAGTATGAGTCTGAGCAGTGAAAATCTCAGGCCTTACCTAGACCTAACTTGCGTTGTCTTCTAAAATATTGATGCAAACCTGGTTTCATTGACTGTTTCAGTGTGGTACTACATTACTACATGATGCAATCTAGAAAAAGCCCAGGATCTAGCCATCAAGTATGAGAAATATGCGAAAGAATGAGCCTGATGACAGCAAATCCCAGACCTAACCTAGACCTAACATGCGTTATCCTCTAAAATATTGAGCGAAACCTGGTTTAATGGACAGTTTCAGCGTGGTGCCACATTACTACGTGATACAATCCAGAAACAGCCCAGGATCTAGCCATGAAGTCTGAGCAATATTCGAAAGTATGAGCCTGATGAGGGCAAATCCTGGACCTAACCCAGACCTAACATGCGTTATCCTCTAAAATATTTATCCAGACCAGGTTTCATTGAATGTTTCAGTATGGTACCACTCTACTACGTGATCCAATCCAGAAATAGCCCAGGATCTAGCCATGAAGTATGGGAAATATGCGAAAGTAAGAGCCTGATGAGGGCAAATCCTAGACCTATCCCAGACCTAACTTGCGTTATCCTCTAAAATATTGATCGAAATCAGGTTTAATTGACTGTTTCAGCGTGGTGCCACATTACTACGTGATACAATCCAGAAACAGCCCAGGATCTAGCCATGAAGTCTGAGCAATATTCGAAAGTATGAGCCTGATGAGGGCAAATCCTGGACCTAACCCAGACCTAAGATGCGTTATCCTCTAAAATATTTATCAAGACCAGGTTTAATTGAATGTTTCAGTGTGGTACCGCATTACTACGTGATGCAATCCAGAAATAGCCCAGGATCTAGCCATGAAGTATGAGAAATATGCGAAAGTATGAGCCTGATGAGGGCAGATCCTAGACCTAACCCAGACCTAACATGCGTTATCCTCTAAAATATTTATCAAGACCATGTTTAATTGAATGTTTCAGTGTGGTACCACATTACTACGTGATGCAATCCAGAAAAAGCCCAGTACCAAGCCATCAAGTTTGAGAAATATGCGAAAGAATGAGCCTGATGAGGGCAAATACTAGACCTAACCCAGACCTAACATGCGTTATCCTCTAAAATATTGATCGCAACCAGGTTTAATGGACTCTCTCAGTGTGGTACCACACTACTACGTGATCCAAACCAGAAAAAACCCAGGATCTGTTCAACAAGTATGTGAAAAACGCGAAAGTATGAGTCTGATGAGGTCAAATCCCAGACCTATCCCAGACTTAACTTGTGTTATCCTCTAAAATAATGATCGAAACCAGGTTTCATTGAATGTTTCAGTGTGGTACCACTTTACTACGTGATGCAATCCAGAAAAAGCCCAGGATCTAGCCATGAAGTATGTGAAATATGCGAAAGTATGAGCCTGATGAGGGCAAATCCTAGAACTAACCCAAACCTAACATGCGTTATCCTCTAAAATATTTATCAAGACCAGGTTTAATTGAACGTTTCAGTGTGGTACCACATTACTACGAGAACCAAACCAGAAAAAACCCAGGATCCGTTCAACAAGTATGTGAAGACTGCGAAAGTATGAGTCTGATGAGGTCAAATCCCAGACCTATCCCAGACTTAACTTGCGTTATCATCTAAAATATTGATCGAAACCAGGTTTAATCGACTGTTTCAGCGTGGTACCACATTACTACGTGGTACAATCCAGAAACAGCCCAGGATCTAGCCATGAAGTATGAGAAATATGCGAAAGTATGAGCCTGATGAGGGCAAATCCTAGACCTAACCCAAACCTAACATGCGTTATCCTCTAAAATATTTATCAAGACCAGGTGTAATTGAATGATTCAGTGTGGTACCACATTACTACGTGAACCAAACCAGAAAAATCCCAGGATCCGTTCAACAAGTATGTTAAAACTGCGACAGTATGACCCTGATAAGGGCAAATCCCAGGCCTAACCTAGACCTAACATGCGTTGTCCTCTAAAATATTGATGGAAACAAGGTTTAATTGACTGTTTCAGTGTTGTACTTCATTACTACGTGATGCAATCCAGAAAAAGCCCAGGATCTAGCCATGAAGTATGAGAAATATGCGAAAGTAAGAGCCTGATGAGGGTAAATCCTAGACCTATCCCAGACCTAACTTGCGTTATCCTCTAAAATATTGATCGAAATCAGGTTTAATTGACAGTTTCAGCGTGGTACCACATTACTACGTGATACAATCCAGAAACAGCCGAGGATCTAGCCATGAAGTCTGAGCAATATGCGAAAGTATGAGCCTGATGAGGGCAAATCCTAGACCTAACCCAGACCTAACATGCGTTATCCTCTAAAATATTTATCAAGACCAGGTTTAATTGATTGTTTCAGTGTGGTCCCACATTACTACGTGATACAAAACAGAAAAAACCCAGGATCTGTTCTACATGTATGAGAAATATGCGAAAGAATGAGCCCGATGAGAGCAAATCCCAGACCTAACCTAGACCTAACATGAACTATTTTCTAAAATATTGATCGAAACCAGGTTTAATTGACTGTTTCAGTGTGGTCCCACATTGCTACGTGATCCAAACCAGAAAAAACCCAGGATCCGTTCAAAAAGTATCTGAAGAATGCGAAAGTATGTGTCTGATCAGTGAAAATCCCAGGCCTAACCTAGACCTAACATGCGTTATCCTCAAAAATATTGATCGAAACCTGGTTTTATCGACTGTTTCAGTGTGGTACCACATTACTATGTGATCCAAACCAGAAAATAACCCAGGATCTGTTCAACGAGTATGTGAAGGGTGCGAAGGTATGAGTCTGATGAGGTCAAATCCCAGACCTATCCCAGACCTAACTTGCGTTATCCTCCAAAATATTGATCGAAACGAGGTTTAATCGACTGTTTCAGTGTGGTACCACATTACTACGTGATCCAAACCAGAAAAAACCCAGGATCAGTTCAACAAGTACGTGAAAAACGCGAATGTATGAGCCTGATTAGGGCGAATCCCAGACCTATCCCAGACCTAACTTGCGTTATCCTCTAAAATATTGAGCGAAACCATGTTTAATGGACTGTTTCAGTGTGGTACCACATTACTACGTGATACAATCCTGAAACAGCCCAGGATCTAGCCATGAAGTATGAGAAATATGCGAAAGGATGAGCCTGATGAGTGCAAATCCTAGACCTAACCCAAACCTAACATGCGTTATCCTCTAAAATATTTATCAAGACCAGGTTTAATTGAATGTTTCAGTGTGGTACCACATTACTACGTGATCCAATCCAGAAAAAGCCCAGGATCAGTTCAACAAGTACGTGAAAAACGCGAATGTATGAGCCTGATTAGGGCGAATCCCAGACCTATCCCAGACCTAACTTGCGTTATCCTCTAAAATATTGAGCGAAACCAGGTTTAATGGACTGTTTCAGTGTGGTACCACATTACTACGTGATACAATCCAGAAACAGCCCAGGATCTAGCCATGAAGTATGAGAAATATGCGAAAGGATGAGCCTGATGAGTGCAAATCCTAGACCTAACCCAAACCTAACATACGTTATCCTCTAAAATATTTATCAAGACCAGGTTTAATTGAATGTTTCAGTGTGGCACCACATTACTACGTGATCCAAACCAGAAAAAACCGAGGATCCGTGCAACAGGTATGTGAAGAATGCGAAAGTATGAGTCTGATCAGTGAAAATCTCAGGCCTTACCTAGACCTAACTTGCGTTGTCTTCTAAAATATTGATGGAAACCTGGTTTCATTGACTGTTTCAGTGTGGTACCACATTACTACGTGAACCAAACCAGAAAATAACCCAGGATCTGTTCAACAAGTATGTGAAGACTGCGAAAGTATGAGTCTGATGAGGGCAAATCCCAGACATAACCCAGACCTAACATGCGTTATCCTCTAAAATATTTATCAAGACCAGGTTTAATTGAATGTTTCAGTGTGGCACCACATTACTACGTGATCCAATCCAGAAAAAGCCCAGGATCAGTTCAACAAGTACGTGAAAAACGCGAATGTATGAGCCTGATTAGGGCGAATCCCAGACCTATCCCAGACCTAACTTGCGTTATCCTCTAAAATATTGAGCGAAACCATGTTTAATGGACTGTTTCAGTGTGGTACCACATTACTACGTGATACAATCCTGAAACAGCCCAGGATCTAGCCATGAAGTATGAGAAATATGCGAAAGGATGAGCCTGATGAGTGCAAATCCTAGACCTAACCCAAACCTAACATGCGTTATCCTCTAAAATATTTATCAAGACCAGGTTTAATTGTATGTTTCAGTGTGGTACCACATTACTACGTGATCCAAACCAGAAAAAACCGAGGATCCGTACAACAGGTATGCGAAGAATGCGAAAGTATGAGTCTGAGCAGTGAAAATCTCAGGCCTTACCTAGACCTAACTTGCGTTGTCTTCTAAAATATTGATGGAAACCTGGTTTCATTGACTGTTTCAGTGTGGTACTACATTACTACGTGATGCAATCTAGAAAAAGCCCAGGATCTAGCCATCAAGTATGAGAAATATGCGAAAGAATGAGCCTGATGACAGCAAATCCCAGACCTAGCCTAGACCTAACATGCGTTATCCTCTAAAATATTGAGCGAAACCTGGTTTAATGGACAGTTTCAGTATGGTACCACAGTACTACGTAAACCAAACCAGAAAAAACCCAGGATCTGTTCAAAAAGTATGTGAAAAATTCGAAAATGTGAGCCTGATGAGGGCAAATCTTAGACCTAACCTTAACCTAACATGCGTTATCCTCTAAAATATTTATCCAGACCAGGTTTCATTGAATGTTTCAGTGTGGTACCACTTTACTGCGTGATCCAATCCAGAAATAGCCCAGGATCTAGCCATGAAGTATGAGAAATATGCGAAAGTAAGAGCCTGATGAGGGCAAATCCTAGACCTATCCCAGACCTAACTTGCGTTATCCTCTAAAATATTGATCGAAATCAGGTTTAATTGACTGTTTCAGCGTGGTACCACATTACTACGTGATACAATCCAGAAACAGCCCAGGATCTAGCCATGAAGTATGAGCAATATGCGAAAGTATGAGCCTGATGAGGGCAAATCCTAGACCTAACCCAGACCTAACATGCGTTATCCTCTAAAATATTTATCAAGACCAGGTTTAATTGATTGTTTCAGTGTGGTCCCACATTACTACATGATCCAAAACAGAAAAAACCCAGGATCTGTTCTACATGTATGAGAAATATGCGAAAGAATGAGCCTGATGAGAGCAAATCCCAGAACTAACCTAGACCTAACATGAATTATTCTCTAAACTATTGATCGAAACCAGGTTTAATTGACTGTTTCAGTGTGGTCCCACATTACTACGTGATCCAAACCAGAAAAAACCCAGGATCCGTTCAACAAGTATGTGAAGAATGCGAAAGTATGAGTCTGATGAGTGAAAATCCCAGGCCTAACCTAGACCTAACATGAATTATTCTCTAAAATATTGATCAAAACCAGATTTAATTGACTGTTTCAGTGTGGTCCCACATTACTACGTGATCCAAACCAGAAAAAACCCTCGATCAGGTCAACATGCATGTTAAAACTGCGAAAGTATGAGCCTGACGAGGGCAAATCACAGACCTAACCCAGACCTAACATGCGTTATCCTCTAAAATATTTATCAAGACCAGGTTTAATTGACTGTTTCAGCGTGGTACCACATTACTACCTGATACAATCCAGAAACAGCCCAGGATCTAGCCATGAAGTATGAGAAATATGCGAAAGTATGAGCCTGATGAGGGCAAATCCTAGACCTAACCCAAACCTAACATGCGTTATCCTCTAAAATATTTATCAAGGCCAGGTTTAATTGAATGTTTCAGTGTGGTACCACATTACTACGTGAAACAAACCAGAAAAAAACAAGGATCAGTTCAACAAGTATGTGAAGAATGCGAAAGTATGAGTCTGATGAGTGAAAACCCCAGGGCTAACCTAGACCTAACATGAATTGTTCTCTAAAATAGTGATCGAAACCAGGTTTAATTGACTGTTTCAGTGTGGTCCCACATTACTACGTGATCCAAACCAGAAAAAACCCAGGATCCGTTCAACAAGTATGTGAAGAATGCGAAAGTATGAGTCTGATGAGGGCAAATTCTAGACATGACCCAGACCTAACATGCGTTATCCTCTAAAATATTTATCAAGACCAGGTTTAATTGAATGTTTCAGTGTGGTACCACATTACTACGTGAACCAAACCAGAAAATAACCCAGGATCTGTTCAACAAGTATGTGAAGACTGCGAAAGTATGAGTCTGATGAGGGCAAATCCCAGACATAACCCAGACCTAACATGCGTTATCCTCTAAAATATTTATCAAGACCAGGTTTAATTGAATGTTTCAGTGTGGTACCACATTACTACGTGATCCAATCCAGAAAAAGCCCAGGATCAGTTCAACAAGTACGTGAAAAACGCGAATGTATGAGCCTGATTAGGGCGAATCCCAGACCTATCCCAGACCTAACTTGCGTTACCCTCTAAAATATTGAGCGAAACCATGTTTAATGGACTGTTTCAGTGTGGTACCACATTACTACGTGATACAATCCTGAAACAGCCCAGGATCTAGCCATGAAGTATGAGAAATATGCGAAAGGATGAGCCTGATGAGTGCAAATCCTAGACCTAACCCAAACCTAACATGCGTTATCCTCTAAAATATTTATCAAGACCAGGTTTAATTGAATGTTTCAGTGTGGTACCACATTACTACGTGATCCAAACCAGAAAAAACCGAGGATCCGTACAACAGGTATGCGAAGAATGCGAAAGTATGAGTCTGAGCAGTGAAAATCTCAGGCCTTACCTAGACCTAACTTGCGTTGTCTTCTAAAATATTGATGCAAACCTGGTTTCATTGACTGTTTCAGTGTGGTACTACATTACTACATGATGCAATCTAGAAAAAGCCCAGGATCTAGCCATCAAGTATGAGAAATATGCGAAAGAATGAGCCTGATGACAGCAAATCCCAGACCTAACCTAGACCTAACATGCGTTATCCTCTAAAATATTGAGCGAAACCTGGTTTAATGGACAGTTTCAGTATGGTACCACAGTACTACGTAAACCAAACCAGAAAAAACCCAGGATCTGTTCAAAAAGTATGTGAAAAATTCGAAAATGTGAGCCTGATGAGGGCAAATCTTAGACCTAACCTTAACCTAACATGCGTTATCCTCTAAAATATTTATCCAGACCAGGTTTCATTGAATGTTTCAGTGTGGTACCACTCTACTACGTGATCCAATCCAGAAATAGCCCAGGATCTAGCCATGAAGTATGGGAAATATGCGAAAGTAAGAGCCTGATGAGGGCAAATCCTAGACCTATCCCAGACCTAACTTGCGTTATCCTCTAAAATATTGATCGAAATCAGGTTTAATTGACTGTTTCAGCGTGGTGCCACATTACTACGTGATACAATCCAGAAACAGCCCAGGATCTAGCCATGAAGTCTGAGCAATATTCGAAAGTATGAGCCTGATGAGGGCAAATCCTGGACCTAACCCAGACCTAACATGCGTTATCCTCTAAAATATTTATCAAGACCAGGTTTAATTGAATGTTTCAGTGTGGTACCGCATTACTACGTGATGCAATCCAGAAATAGCCCAGGATCTAGCCATGAAGTATGAGCAATATTCGAAAGTATGAGCCTGATGAGGGCAAATCCTGGACCTAACCCAGACCTAACATGCGTTATCCTCTAAAATATTTATCAAGACCAGGTTTAATTGAATGTTTCAGTGTGGTACCACATTACTACGTGATGCAATCCAGAAAAAGCCCAGTACCAAGCCATCAAGTTTGAGAAATATGCGAAAGAATGAGCCTGATGAGGGCAAATACTAGACCTAACCCAGACCTAACATGCGTTATCCTCTAAAATATTGATCGCAACCAGGTTTAATGGACTCTCTCAGTGTGGTACCACACTACTACGTGATCCAAACCAGAAAAAACCCAGGATCTGTTCAACAAGTATGTGAAAAACGCGAAAGTATGAGTCTGATGAGGTCAAATCCCAGACCTATCCCAGACTTAACTTGTGTTATCCTCTAAAATAATGATCGAAACCAGGTTTCATTGAATGTTTCAGTGTGGTACCACTTTACTACGTGATGCAATCCAGAAAAAGCCCAGGATCTAGCCATGAAGTATGTGAAATATGCGAAAGTATGAGCCTGATGAGGGCAAATCCTAGAACTAACCCAAACCTAACATGCGTTATCCTCTAAAATATTTATCAAGACCAGGTTTAATTGAACGTTTCAGTGTGGTACCACATTACTACGAGAACCAAACCAGAAAAAACCCAGGATCCGTTCAACAAGTATGTGAAGACTGCGAAAGTATGAGTCTGATGAGGTCAAATCCCAGACCTATCCCAGACTTAACTTGCGTTATCATCTAAAATATTGATCGAAACCAGGTTTAATCGACTGTTTCAGCGTGGTACCACATTACTACGTGGTACAATCCAGAAACAGCCCAGGATCTAGCCATGAAGTATGAGAAATATGCGAAAGTATGAGCCTGATGAGGGCAAATCCTAGACCTAACCCAAACCTAACATGCGTTATCCTCTAAAATATTTATCAAGACCAGGTGTAATTGAATGATTCAGTGTGGTACCACATTACTACGTGAACCAAACCAGAAAAATCCCAGGATCCGTTCAACAAGTATGTTAAAACTGCGACAGTATGACCCTGATAAGGGCAAATCCCAGGCCTAACCTAGACCTAACATGCGTTGTCCTCTAAAATATTGATGGAAACAAGGTTTAATTGACTGTTTCAGTGTTGTACTGCATTACTACGTGATGCAATCCAGAAAAAGCCCAGGATCTAGCCATGAAGTATGAGAAATATGCGAAAGTAAGAGCCTGATGAGGGTAAATCCTAGACCTATCCCAGACCTAACTTGCGTTATCCTCTAAAATATTGATCGAAATCAGGTTTAATTGACAGTTTCAGCGTGGTACCACATTACTACGTGATACAATCCAGAAACAGCCGAGGATCTAGCCATGAAGTCTGAGCAATATGCGAAAGTATGAGCCTGATGAGGGCAAATCCTAGACCTAACCCAGACCTAACATGCGTTATCCTCTAAAATATTTATCAAGACCAGGTTTAATTGATTGTTTCAGTGTGGTCCCACATTACTACGTGATACAAAACAGAAAAAACCCAGGATCTGTTCTACATGTATGAGAAATATGCGAAAGAATGAGCCCGATGAGAGCAAATCCCAGACCTAACCTAGACCTAACATGAACTATTTTCTAAAATATTGATCGAAACCAGGTTTAATTGACTGTTTCAGTGTGGTCCCACATTGCTACGTGATCCAAACCAGAAAAAACCCAGGATCCGTTCAAAAAGTATCTGAAGAATGCGAAAGTATGTGTCTGATCAGTGAAAATCCCAGGCCTAACCTAGACCTAACATGCGTTATCCTCAAAAATATTGATCGAAACCTGGTTTAATCGACTGTTTCAGTGTGGTACCACATTACTATGTGATCCAAACCAGAAAATAACCCAGGATCTGTTCAACGAGTATGTGAAGGGTGCGAAGGTATGAGTCTGATGAGGTCAAATCCCAGACCTATCCCAGACCTAACTTGCGTTATCCTCCAAAATATTGATCGAAACGAGGTTTAATCGACTGTTTCAGTGTGGTACCACATTACTACGTGATCCAAACCAGAAAAAACCCAGGATCAGTTCAACAAGTACGTGAAAAACGCGAATGTATGAGCCTGATTAGGGCGAATCCCAGACCTATCCCAGACCTAACTTGCGTTATCCTCTAAAATATTGAGCGAAACCATGTTTAATGGACTGTTTCAGTGTGGTACCACATTACTACGTGATACAATCCTGAAACAGCCCAGGATCTAGCCATGAAGTATGAGAAATATGCGAAAGGATGAGCCTGATGAGTGCAAATCCTAGACCTAACCCAAACCTAACATGCGTTATCCTCTAAAATATTTATCAAGACCAGGTTTAATTGAATGTTTCAGTGTGGTACCACATTACTACGTGATCCAATCCAGAAAAAGCCCAGGATCAGTTCAACAAGTACGTGAAAAACGCGAATGTATGAGCCTGATTAGGGCGAATCCCAGACCTATCCCAGACCTAACTTGCGTTATCCTCTAAAATATTGAGCGAAACCAGGTTTAATGGACTGTTTCAGTGTGGTACCACATTACTACGTGATACAATCCAGAAACAGCCCAGGATCTAGCCATGAAGTATGAGAAATATGCGAAAGGATGAGCCTGATGAGTGCAAATCCTAGACCTAACCCAAACCTAACATACGTTATCCTCTAAAATATTTATCAAGACCAGGTTTAATTGAATGTTTCAGTGTGGCACCACATTACTACGTGATCCAAACCAGAAAAAACCGAGGATCCGTGCAACAGGTATGTGAAGAATGCGAAAGTATGAGTCTGATCAGTGAAAATCTCAGGCCTTACCTAGACCTAACTTGCGTTGTCTTCTAAAATATTGATGGAAACCTGGTTTCATTGACTGTTTCAGTGTGGTACCACATTACTACGTGAACCAAACCAGAAAATAACCCAGGATCTGTTCAACAAGTATGTGAAGACTGCGAAAGTATGAGTCTGATGAGGGCAAATCCCAGACATAACCCAGACCTAACATGCGTTATCCTCTAAAATATTTATCAAGACCAGGTTTAATTGAATGTTTCAGTGTGGCACCACATTACTACGTGATCCAATCCAGAAAAAGCCCAGGATCAGTTCAACAAGTACGTGAAAAACGCGAATGTATGAGCCTGATTAGGGCGAATCCCAGACCTATCCCAGACCTAACTTGCGTTATCCTCTAAAATATTGAGCGAAACCATGTTTAATGGACTGTTTCAGTGTGGTACCACATTACTACGTGATACAATCCTGAAACAGCCCAGGATCTAGCCATGAAGTATGAGAAATATGCGAAAGGATGAGCCTGATGAGTGCAAATCCTAGACCTAACCCAAACCTAACATGCGTTATCCTCTAAAATATTTATCAAGACCAGGTTTAATTGTATGTTTCAGTGTGGTACCACATTACTACGTGATCCAAACCAGAAAAAACCGAGGATCCGTACAGCAGGTATGCGAAGAATGCGAAAGTATGAGTCTGAGCAGTGAAAATCTCAGGCCTTACCTAGACCTAACTTGCGTTGTCTTCTAAAATATTGATGGAAACCTGGTTTCATTGACTGTTTCAGTGTGGTACTACATTACTACGTGATGCAATCTAGAAAAAGCCCAGGATCTAGCCATCAAGTATGAGAAATATGCGAAAGAATGAGCCTGATGACAGCAAATCCCAGACCTAGCCTAGACCTAACATGCGTTATCCTCTAAAATATTGAGCGAAACCTGGTTTAATGGACAGTTTCAGTATGGTACCACAGTACTACGTAAACCAAACCAGAAAAAACCCAGGATCTGTTCAAAAAGTATGTGAAAAATTCGAAAATGTGAGCCTGATGAGGGCAAATCTTAGACCTAACCTTAACCTAACATGCGTTATCCTCTAAAATATTTATCCAGACCAGGTTTCATTGAATGTTTCAGTGTGGTACCACTTTACTGCGTGATCCAATCCAGAAATAGCCCAGGATCTAGCCATGAAGTATGAGAAATATGCGAAAGTAAGAGCCTGATGAGGGCAAATCCTAGACCTATCCCAGACCTAACTTGCGTTATCCTCTAAAATATTGATCGAAATCAGGTTTAATTGACTGTTTCAGCGTGGTGCCACATTACTACGTGATACAATCCAGAAACAGCCCAGGATCTAGCCATGAAGTCTGAGCAATATGCGAAAGTATGAGCCTGATGAGGGCAAATCCTGGACCTAACCCAGACCTAACATGCGTTATCCTCTAAAATATTTATCAAGACCAGGTTTAATTGAATGTTTCAGTGTGGTACCGCATTACTACGTGATGCAATCCAGAAATAGCCCAGGATCTAGCCATGAAGTATGAGAAATATGCGAAAGTATGAGCCTGATGAGGGCAGATCCTAGACCTAACCCAGACCTAACATGCGTTATCCTCTAAAATATTTATCAAGACCATGTTTAATTGAATGTTTCAGTGTGGTACCACATTACTACGTGATGCAATCCAGAAAAAGCCCAGTACCAAGCCATCAAGTTTGAGAAATTTGCGAAAGAATGAGCCTGATGAGGGCAAATACTAGACCTAACCCAGACCTAACATGCGTTATCCTGTAAAATATTGATCGCAACCAGGTTTAATGGACTCTCTCAGTGTGGTACCACACTACTACGTGATCCAAACCAGAAAAAACCCAGGATCTGTTCAACAAGTATGTGAAAAACGCGAAAGTATGAGTCTGATGAGGTCAAATCCCAGACCTATCCCAGACTTAACTTGTGTTATCCTCTAAAATAATGATCGAAACCAGGTTTCATTGAATGTTTCAGTGTGGTACCACTTTACTACGTGATGCAATCCAGAAAAAGCCCAGGATCTAGCCATGAAGTATGTGAAATATGCGAAAGTATGAGCCTGATGAGGGCAAATCCTAGAACTAACCCAAACCTAACATGCGCTATCCTCTAAAATATTTATCAAGACCAGGTTTAATTGAACGTTTCAGTGTGGTACCACATTACTACGAGAACCAAACCAGAAAAAACCCAGGATCCGTTCAACAAGTATGTGAAGACTGCGAAAGTATGAGTCTGATGAGGTCAAATCCCAGACCTATCCCAGACTTAACTTGCGTTATCATCTAAAATATTGATCGAAACCAGGTTTAATCGACTGTTTCAGCGTGGTACCACATTACTACGTGGTACAATCCAGAAACAGCCCAGGATCTAGCCATGAAGTATGAGAAATATGCGAAAGTATGAGCCTGATGAGGGCAAATCCTAGACCTAACCCAAACCTAACATGCGTTATCCTCTAAAATATTTATCAAGACCAGGTGTAATTGAATGATTCAGTGTGGTACCACATTACTACGTGAACCAAACCAGAAAAATCCCAGGATCCGTTCAACAAGTATGTTAAAACTGCGACAGTATGACCCTGATAAGGGCAAATCCCAGGCCTAACGTAGACCTAACATGCGTTGTCCTCTAAAATATTGATGGAAACGAGGTTTAATTGACTGTTTCAGTGTTGTACTTCATTACTACGTGATGCAATCCAGAAAAAGCCCAGGATCTAGCCATGAAGTATGAGAAATATGCGAAAGTAAGAGCCTGATGAGGGTAAATCCTAGACCTATCCCAGACCTAACTTGCGTTACCCTCTAAAATATTGATCGAAATCAGGTTTAATTGACAGTTTCAGCGTGGTACCACATTACTACGTGATACAATCCAGAAACAGCCCAGGATCTAGCCATGAAGTCTGAGCAATATGCGAAAGTATGAGCCTGATGAGGGCAAATCCTAGACCTAACCCAGACCTAACATGCGTTATCCTCTAAAATATTTATCAAGACCAGGTTTAATTGATTGTTTCAGTGTGGTCCCACATTACTACGTGATACAAAACAGAAAAAACCCAGGATCTGTTCTACATGTATGAGAAATATGCGAAAGAATGAGCCCGATGAGAGCAAATCCCAGACCTAACCTAGACCTAACATGAACTATTTTCTAAAATATTGATCGAAACCAGGTTTAATTGACTGTTTCAGTGTGGTCCCACATTGCTACGTGATCCAAACCAGAAAAAACCCAGGATCCGTTCAAAAAGTATGTGAAGAATGCGAAAGTATGTGTCTGATCAGTGAAAATCCCAGGCCTAACCTAGACCTAACATGCGTTATCCTCAAAAATATTGATCGAAACCTGGTTTAATCGACTGTTTCAGTGTGGTACCACATTACTATGTGATCCAAACCAGAAAATAACCCAGGATCTGTTCAACGAGTATGTGAAGGGTGCGAAGGTATGAGTCTGATGAGGTCAAATCCCAGACCTATCCCAGACCTAACTTGCGTTATCCTCCAAAATATTGATCGAAACGAGGTTTAATCGACTGTTTCAGTGTGGTACCACATTACTACGTGATCCAAACCAGAAAAAACCCAGGATCAGTTCAACAAGTACGTGAAAAACGCGAATGTATGAGCCTGATTAGGGCGAATCCCAGACCTATCCCAGACCTAACTTGCGTTATCCTCTAAAATATTGAGCGAAACCATGTTTAATGGACTGTTTCAGTGTGGTACCACATTACTACGTGATACAATCCTGAAACAGCCCAGGATCTAGCCATGAAGTATGAGAAATATGCGAAAGGATGAGCCTGATGAGTGCAAATCCTAGACCTAACCCAAACCTAACATGCGTTATCCTTTAAAATATTTATCAAGACCAGGTTTAATTGAATGTTTCAGTGTGGTACCACATTACTACGTGATCCAAACCAGAAAAAACCGAGGATCCGTACAACAGGTATGCGAAGAATGCGAAAGTATGAGTCTGAGCAGTGAAAATCTCAGGCCTTACCTAGACCTAACTTGCGTTGTCTTCTAAAATATTGATGGAAACCTGGTTTCATTGACTGTTTCAGTGTGGTACTACATTACTACGTGATGCAATCTAGAAAAAGCCCAGGATCTAGCCATCAAGTATGAGAAATATGCGAAAGAATGAGCCTGATGACAGCAAATCCCAGACCTAACCTAGACCTAACATGCGTTATCCTCTAAAATATTGAGCGAAACCTGGTTTAATGGACAGTTTCAGTATGGTACCACAGTACTACGTAAACCAAACCAGAAAAAACCCAGGATCTGTTCAAAAAGTATGTGAAAAATTCGAAAATGTGAGCCTGATGAGGGCAAATCTTAGACCTAACCTTAACCTAACATGCGTTATCCTCTAAAATATTTATCCAGACCAGGTTTCATTGAATGTTTCAGTGTGGTACCACTTTACTACGTGATCCAATCCAGAAATAGCCCAGGATCTAGCCATGAAGTATGAGAAATATGCGAAAGTAAGAGCCTGATGAGGGCAAATCCTAGACCTATCCCAGACCTAACTTGCGTTATCCTCTAAAATATTGATCGAAATCAGGTTTAATTGACTGTTTCAGCGTGGTGCCACATTACTACGTGATACAATCCAGAAACAGCCCAGGATCTAGCCATGAAGTCTGAGCAATATGCGAAAGTATGAGCCTGATGAGGGCAAATCCTGGACCTAACCCAGACCTAACATGCGTTATCCTCTAAAATATTTATCAAGACCAGGTTTAATTGAATGTTTCAGTGTGGTACCGCATTACTACGAGATGCAATCCAGAAATAGCCCAGGATCTAGCCATGAAGTATGAGAAATATGCGAAAGTATGAGCCTGATGAGGGCAGATCCTAGACCTAACCCAGACCTAACATGCGTTATCCTCTAAAATATTTATCAAGACCAGGTTTAATTGAATGTTTCAGTGTGGTACCACATTACTACGTGATGCAATCCAGAAAAAGCCCAGTACCAAGCCATCAAGTTTGAGAAATATGCGAAAGAATGAGCCTGATGAGGGCAAATACTAGACCTAACCCAGACCTAACATGCGTTATCCTCTAAAATATTGATCGCAACCAGGTTTAATGCACTCTCTCAGTGTGGTACCACACTACTACGTGATCCAAACCAGAAAAAACCCAGGATCTGTTCAACAAGTATGTGAAAAACGCGAAAGTATGAGTCTGATGAGGTCAAATCCCAGACCTATCCCAGACTTAACTTGTGTTATCCTCTAAAATAATGATCGAAACCAGGTTTCATTGAATGTTTCAGTGTGGTACCACTTTACTACGTGATGCAATCCAGAAAAAGCCCAGGATCTAGCCATGAAGTATGTGAAATATGCGAAAGTATGAGCCTGATGAGGGCAAATCCTAGAACTAACCCAAACCTAACATGCGTTATCCTCTAAAATATTTATCAAGACCAGGTTTAATTGAACGTTTCAGTGTGGTACCACATTACTACGAGAACCAAACCAGAAAAAACCCAGGATCCGTTCAACAAGTATGTGAAGACTGCGAAAGTATGAGTCTGATGAGGTCAAATCCCAGACCTATCCCAGACTTAACTTGCGTTATCATCTAAAATATTGATCGAAATCAGGTTTAATCGACTGTTTCAGCGTGGTACCACATTACTACGTGGTACAATCCAGAAACAGCCCAGGATCTAGCCATGAAGTATGAGAAATATGCGAAAGTATGAGCCTGATGAGGGCAAATCCTAGACCTAACCCAAACCTAACATGCGTTATCCTCTAAAATATTTATCAAGACCAGGTGTAATTGAATGATTCAGTGTGGTACCACATTACTACGTGAACCAAACCAGAAAAATCCCAGGATCCGTTCAACAAGTATGTTAAAACTGCGACAGTATGACCCTGATAAGGGCAAATCCCAGGCCTATCCCAGACCTAACTTGCGTTATCCTCTAAAATATTGAACGAAACCAGGTTTAATTGACTGCTTCAGCGTGGTACTTCATTACTACGTGATGCAATCCAGAAAAAGCCCAGGATCTAGCCATCAAGTATGAGAAATATGCGAAAGAATGAGCCTGATGAGAGCAAATCCCAGACCTAACCTAGATCTAACATGAATTATTCTCTAAAATATTGATCGAAACCAGTTTTAATTGACTGTTTCAGTGTTGTACTTCATTACTACGTGACGCAATCCAGAAAAAGCCCAGGATCTAGCCATGAAGTATGAGAAATATGCGAAAGTATGAGCCTGATGAGGGCAAATCCTAGACCTAACCCAGACCTAACATGCGTTATTCTGTAAAATTTTTATCAAGACCAGGTTTAATTGAATGATTCATTGTGGTACCTCATTACTGCGTGATCAAAACCAGAAAAAACCCAGGATCTAGCCATCAAGTATGAGAAATATGCGAAAGAATGAGCCTGACGAGGGCAAATCCCAGACCTAACCTAGACCTAACATGAATTATTCTCTAAAATATTGATCGAAATCAGGTTTACTTGACTGTTTCAGTGTGGCCCCACATTACTACGTGATCCAAACCAGAGAAAAACCCGGGGTCTGTTCAACAAGTATGTGAAAAGCGCGAAAGTATGAGTCTGATGAGATCAAATCCCAGACCTATCCCAGACTTAAATTGCGTTATCCTCTAAAATATTGATCGAAACCAGGTTTAATCGACTGTTTCAGCGTGGTGCCACATTACTACGTGATACAGTCCAGAAACAGCCCAGGATCTAGCCATCAAGTATGAGAAATATGCGAAAGTATGAGCCTGATGAGGGCAAATCCTAGACCTAACCCAAACCTAACATGCGTTATCCTCTAAAATATTTATCAAGACCAGGTTTAATTGAATGTTTCAGTGTGGTACCACATTACTACGTGAACCAAGCCTGAAAAAACCCAGGATCCGTTCAACAAGTA
The DNA here is from genome assembly GCF_051014445.1 of Colletes latitarsis. NCBI lineage: Eukaryota > Metazoa > Arthropoda > Insecta > Hymenoptera > Colletidae > Colletes > Colletes latitarsis. Next base: position 28,233,900 of record NW_027488367.1, on the reverse strand, counting down.
TGTTAAAACTGCGACAGTATGACCCTGATGCGGGCAAATCCCAGGCCTAACCTAGACCTAACATGCGTTGTCCTCTAGAATATTGATGGAAACCAGGTTTAATTGACTGTTTCAGTGTTGTACTTCATTACTACGTGATGCAATCCAGAAAAAGCCCAGGATCTAGCCATGAAGTATGAGAAATATGCGAAAGTAAGAGCCTGATGAGGGCAAATCCTAGACCTATCCCAGACGTAACTTGCGTTATCCTCTAAAATATTGATCGAAACCAGGTTTAATTGACTGTTTCAGCGTGGTACCACATTACTACGTGGTACAATCCAGAAACAGCCCAGGATCTAGCCATGAAGTATGAGAAATATGCGAAAGTATGAGCCTGATGAGGGCAAATCCTAGACCTAACCCAAACCTAACATGCGTTATCCTCTAAAATATTTATCAAGACCAGGTGTAATTGAATGATTCAGTGTGGTACCACATTACTACGTGAACCAAACCAGAAAAATCCCAGGATCCGTTCAACAAGTATGTTAAAACTGCGAAAGTATGTGTCTGATGAGTGAAAATCCCAGGCCTAACCTAGACCTAACATGCGTTATCCTCTAAAATACTGATGGAAAGCAGGTTTAATTGACTGTTTCAGTGTTGTACTTCATTACTACGTGATGCAATCCAGAAAAAGCCCAGGATCTAGCAATCAAGTATGAGAAATATGCGAAAGAATGAGCATGATGAGAGCAAATCCCAGACCTGACCTAGACCTAACATGAATTATTCTCTAAAATATTGATCGAAACCAGGTTTAATTCGCTGTTTCAGTGTGGTCCCACATTACTACGTGATCCAAACCAGAAAAAACCCAGGATCCGTTCAACAAGTATGTGAAGAATGCGAAAGTATGAGTCTGATGAGTGAAAATCCCAGGCCCAACCTAGACCTAACATGCGTTATCCTCAAAAATATTGATCGAAACCTGGTTTAATCGTCTGTTTCAGTGTGGTGCCACATTACTATGTGATCCAAACCAGAAAATAACCCAGGATCTGTTCAACGAGTATGTGAAGTGTGCGAAAGTATGAGTCTGATGAGGTCAAATCCCAGACCAATCCCAGACTTAACATGCGTTATCCTCTAAAATATTGATCGAAACCTGGTTTAATCGACTGTTTCAGTGTGGTACCACATTACTACGTGATCCAAACCAGAAAAAACCCAGGATCTGTTCAACAAGTATGTGAAAAACGCTAAACTATGAGCCTGATGAGGGCAAATCCTAGACCTATCCCAGACCTAACTTGCGTTATCCTCTAAAATATTGATCGAAACCAGGTTTAATTGACTGTTTCAGCGTGGTACCACATTACTACGTAATACAATCCAGAAACAGCCCAGGATCTAGCCTTGAAGTATGAGAAATATGCGAAAGTATGAGCCTGATGAGGACAAATCCTAGACCTATCCCAGGCCTAACTTGCGTTATCCTCTAAAATATTGATCGAAACCTGGTTTAATAGACTGTTTTAGTGTGGTACCACTTTACTGCGTGATCCAAAGCAGAAAAAACCCTCGATCAGGTCAACATGCATGTTAAAACTGCGAAAGTATGACCCTGATGAGGGCAAATCCCAGGCCTAACCTAGACCTAACATGCGTTATCTTCTAAGATATTGAGCGAAACCAGGTTTAATGGACTGTTTCAGTGTGGTACCTCACTACTTCGTGATCCAAACCAGAGAAAACCCAGGATCTGTTCAACAAGTATGCGAAAAACGCGAAACTGTGAGCCTGAGGAGGGCAAATCTTAGACCTCACACAGACCTAAGATGCGTTATCCTCTAAAATATTTATCCAGACCAGGTTTCATTGAATGTTTCAGTGTGGTACCACATTACTACGTAATCCAATCCAGAAATAGCCCAGGATCTAGCCATGAAGTATGAGAAATATGCGAAAGTATGAGCCTGATGAGGGCAAATCCTAGACCTAACCCAGACCTAACATGCGTTATCCTCAAAAATATTTATCAAGACCAGGTTTAACTGAATGTTTCAGTATGGTACCACATTACTACGTGATCCATACCAGAAAAATCCCAGGATCTGTTCAACAAGTATGTGAAAAATGCGAAAGCATGAGTCTGATGAGGGCAAATCCCAGGCCTAACCTAGACATAACTTTCGTTATCCTCTAAAATATTGATCGAAACCAGGTTTAGAGGGCTGTTTCAGTGTGGTACCACATTACTGCGCGATCCAAACCAGAAAAAGCCAGGATCTGTTCAACAAGTATGTGAAAAATGCGATAGTATGAGCCTGATGTGGGCAAATCCTAGACCTAACCCAAACCTAACATGCGTTATCCTCAAAAATATTGATCAACCAGGTTTAATTGAATGTTTCAGTGTGGTACCACATTACTACGTGAACCAAACCAGTAAAAACCCAGGATCTGTTAAACGAGTCTGTGAAGTGTGCGAAAGTATGAGCCTGATGAGGGCGAATCCCAGACCTATCCCAGACCTAACTTGCGTTATCCTCTAAAATATTGATCGAAACAAGGTTTAATTGACTGTTTCAGCGTGGTACCACATTACTACGTGATACAATCCAGAAACAGCCCAGGAAGTATGAGAAATATGCGAAAGTATGAGCCTGATGTGGGCAAATCCTAGACCTAACCCAAACCTAACATGCGTTATCCTCTAAAATAATTATCAAGACCAGGTTTATTTGAATGTTTCAGTGCGGTACAACATTACTACGTGATCCAAACCAGAAAAAACCCAGGATCCGTTCAACAAGTATGTGAAAAACGCGAACGTATGGGTCTGATGAGGGCAAATCCCAGACCTATCCCAGACCTAACTTGCGTTGTCCTCTAAGATATTGATGGAAACCAGGTTTAATTGACTGTTTCAGTGTTGTACTTCATTACTACGTGATGCAATCCAGAAAAAGCCCAGGATCTAGCCATCAAGTATGAGAAATATGCGAAAGTATGAGCCTGACGAGAGCAAATCCTAGACCTAACCCAGACCTAACATGCGTTATCCTCTAAAATATTGTCAAGACCTGGTTTAATCGACTGTTTCAGTGTGGTACCACATTACTACGTGAACCATACCAGAAAAAACCCAGGATCCGTTCAGCAAGTATCTGAAGAATGCGAAAGTATGAGTCTGATGAGTGAAAATCTCAGGGCTAACCTAGACCTAACATGCATTATCCTCTAAAATATTGATCCAAACCAGGTTTAGTGGACTGTTTCAGTGTGGTACCACATTACTATGTGATCCAAACCAGGAAATACCCAAGATCCGTTCAACAAGTATGTGAAGAATGCGAAAGTATGAGTCTGATGAGTGAAAATCCCAGGCCTAACCTAGACCTAACATGCGTTATCCTCAAAAATATTGATCGAAACCTGGTTTAATCGACTGTTTCAGTGTGGTACCACAATACTACGTGATGCAATCCAGAAAATGCCCAGGATCTAGCCATCAAGTATGAGAAATATGCGAAAGAATGAGCCAGATGAGGGCAAATCCTAGACCTATCCCAGGCCTAACTTGCGTTATCCCCTAAAATATTGATCGATGCCAGGTTTAATTGACTGTTTTAGTGTGGTACCACTTTACTGCGTGATACAAAGCAGAAAAAACCCTCGATCAGGTCAACATGCATGTTAAAACTGCGAAAGTATGACCCTGATGAGAGCAAATCCCAGGCCTAACCTAGACCTAACATGCGTTATCTTCTAAGATATTGATCGAAACCAGGTTTAATGGACTGTTTCAGTGTGGTACCTCACTACTTCGTGATCCAAACCAGAGAAAACCCAGGATCTGTTCAACAAGTATGCGAAAAACGCGAAACTGTGAGCCTGAGGAGGGCAAATCTTAGACCTAACACAGACCTAAGATGCGTAATCCTCTAAAATATTTATCCAGACCAGGTTTCATTGAATGTTTCAGTGTGGTACCACATTACTACGTGATCCATGCCAGAAAAATCCCAGGATCTGTTCAACAAGTATGTGAAAAATGCGAAAGCATGAGTCTGATGAGTGATAATCTCAGGGCTGACCTAGACCTAACATGCATTATCCTCTAAAATATTGATCCAAACCAGGTTTAGTGGACTGTTTCAGTGTGGTACCACTTTACTACGTGATCCATAGCAGAAAAAACCCTCGATCAGGTCAACATGTATGTTAGAACTGCGAAAGTATGACCCTGATGAGGGCAAATCCCAGGCCTAACCTAGACCTAACATGAATTGTTCTCTAAAATATTTATCGAAACCAGGTTTAATTGGCTGTTTCAGTGTTGTACTTCATTTCTACGTGATGCAATCCAGAAAAAGCCCAGGATCTAGCCATCAAGTATGAGAAATATGCGAAAGAATGAGCCTGATGAGAGCAAATCCCAGACCTAACCCAGACCTAACATGAATTATTCTCTAAAATATTGATCGAAACCAGGTTTAATTGACTGTTTCAGTGTGGTACCACATTACTACGTGATCCAAACCAGTAATAGTCCAGGATCCAGCCATGAAGTATGAGAAATATGCGAAAGTATGAGCCTGATGAGGGCAAATCCTAGACCTAACCCAGACCTAACATGCGTTATCCTCTAAAATATTTATCAAGACCAGGTTTAATTGATTGTATCAGTGTGGTGCCACATTACTACGTGATCCACACCAGAAAAAGCTCAAGATCCGTTCAACATGTATGTTAGAACTGCGAAAGTATGACCCTGATGAGGGCAAATCCCAGGCCTAACCTAGACCTAACATGAATTGTTCTCTAAAATATTTATCGAAACCAGGTTTAATTGACTGTTTCAGTGTTGTACTTCATTTCTACGTGATGCAATCCAGAAAAAGCCCAGGATCTAGCCATCAAGTATGCGAAAAACGCGAAAGTATGAGCCTGACGAGAGCAAATCCTAGACCTAACCCAGACCTAACATGCGTTATCCTCTAAAATATTTATCAAGACCAGGTTTAATTGATTGCTTCAGTGTGGTCCCACATTACTACGTGATCCAAACCAGAAAAAACCCAGGATCCGTGCAACAGGTATGTGAAGAATGCGAAAGAATGTGTCTGATGAGTGAAAATCTCAGGGCTAACCTAGACCTAACATGCGTTATCCTCAAGAATATTGATCGAAACCTGGTTTAATCAACTGTTTCAGTGTGGTACCACATTACTATGTGATCCAAACCAGAAAATAGCCCAGGATCTATCCATGAAGTATAAGAAATATGCGAAAGTATGAGCCTGATGAGAGCAAATCCCAGACCTAACCCAGACCTAACATGAATTACTCTCTAAAATATTGATCGAAACCAGGTTTAATTGACTGTTTCAGTGTGGTACCACATTACTACGTGATCCAAACCAGTAATAGTCCAGGATCCAGCCATGAAGTATGAGAAATATGCGAAAGAATGAGCCTGAAGACGGCAAATCCTAGACATATCCCAGGCCTAACTTGCGTTATCCTCTAAAATATTGATCGAAACCAGGTTTAATTGACTGTTTTAGTGTGGTACCACTTTACTACGTGATCCAAAGCAGAAAAAACCCTCGATCATGTCAACATGCATGTTAAAACTGCGAAAGTATGACCCTGATGAGGGCAAATCCCAGGCCTAACCTAGACCTAACATGCGTTATCTTCTAAGATATTGAGCGAAACCAGGTTTAATGGACTGTTTCAGTGTGGTACCTCACTAATTCGTGATCCAAACCAGAGAACACCCAGGATCTGTTCAACAAGTATGTGAAGAATGCGAAAGAATGAGTCTGATGAGTGAAAATCCCAGGCCTTACCTAGACCTAACATGCGTTATCCTCAAGAATATTGACCGAAACCTGGTTTAATCGACTGTTTCAGTGTGGTACCACATTACTATGTGATCCAAACCAGAAAATAGCCCAGGATCTATCCATGAAGTATAATAAATATGCGAAAGTATGAGCCTGATGAGGGCAAATCCTAGACCTAACCCAGACCTAACATGCGTTATCCTCAAAAATATTTATCAAGACCAGGTTTAACTGAATGTTTCTGTGTGGTACCACATTACTACGTGAACCAAACCAGAAAAAACCCAGGATCTGTTAAGCGAGTCTGTGAAGTGTGCGAAAGTATGAGCCTGATGAGGGCGAATCCCAGACCTATCCCAGACCTAACTTGCGTTGTCCTCTAAGATATTGATGGAAACCAGGTTTAATTGACTGTTTCAGTGTTGTACTTCATTACTACGTGATGGAATCCAGAAAAAGCCCAGGATCTAGCCATCAAGTATGAGAAATATGCGAAAGTATGAGCCTGACGAGAGCAAATCCTAGACCTAACCCAGACCTAATATGCGTTATCCTCTAAAATATTTATCAAGACCAGGTTTAATTGATTGTTTCAGTGTGGTACCACATTACTGCGTGATCCATACCAGAAAAAACCCAGGATCCGTTCAACAGGTATGTGAAGAATGCGAAAGAATGGGTCTGATGAGTGAAAATCCCAGGCCTTACCTAGACCTAACATGCGTTATCCTCAAGAATATTGATCGAAACCTGGTTTAATCAACTGTTTCAGTGTGGTACCACATTACTATGTGATCCAAACCAGAAAATAGCCCAGGATCTATCCATGAAGTATAAGAAATATGCGAAAGTATGAGCCTGATGAGGGCAAATCCTAGACCTAACCCAGACCTAACATGCGTTATCCTGAAAAATATTTATCAAGACCAGGTTTAACTGAATGTTTCAGTGTGGTACCACATTACTGCGTGATCCATACCAGAAAAAACCCAGGATCCGTTCAACAGGTATGTGAAGAATGCGAAAGAATGAGTCTGATGAGTGAAAATCCCAGGCCTTACCTAGACCTAACATGCGTTATCCTCAAGAATATTGATCGAAACCTGGTTTAATCAACTGTTTCAGTGTGGTACCACATTACTATGTGATCCAAACCAGAAAATAGCCCAGGATCTATCCATGAAGTATAAGAAATATGCGAAAGTATGAGCCTGATGTGGGCAAATCCCAGACCTATCCCAGACCTAACTTGCATTGTCCTCTAAAATATTGATGGAAACCAGGTTTAATTGACTGTTTCAGTGTGGTACCACATTACTACGTGATCCAATCCAGAAAAAACCCAGGATCTGTTCAACAAGTATGAGAAATATGCGAAAGTATGAGCCTGACGAGAGCAAATCCTAGACCTAACCCAGACCTAACATGCGTTATCCTCTAAAATATTTATCAAGACCAGGTTTAATTGATTGCTTCAGTGTGGTCCCACATTACTACGTGATCCAAACCAGAAAAAACCCAGGATCCGTTCAACAGGTATGTGAAGAATGCGAAAGAATGTGTCTGATGAGTGAAAATCTCAGGGCTGACCTAGACCTAACATGCATTATCCTCTAAAATATTGATCCAAACCAGGTTTAGTGGACTGTTCCAGTGTGGTACCACTTTACTACGTGATCCAAAGCAGAAAAAACCCTCGATCAGGTCAACATGTTTGTTAGAACTGCGAAAGTATGACCCTGATGAGGGCAAATCCCAGGCCTAACCTAGACCTAACATGAATTGTTCTCTAAAATATTTATCGAAACCAGGTTTAATTGACTGTTTCAGTGTTGTACTTCATTTCTACGTGATGCAATCCAGAAAAAGCCCAGGATCTAGCCATCAAGTATGAGAAATATGCGAAAGAATGAGCCTGATGAGAGCAAATCCCAGACCTAACCCAGACCTAACATGAATTATTCTCTAAAATATTGATCGAAACCAGGTTTAATTGACTGTTTCAGTGTAGTACCACATTACTACGTGATCCAAACCAGTAATAGTCCAGGATCCAGCCATGAAGTATGAGAAATATGCGAAAGTATGAGCCTGATGAGGGCAAATCCTAGACCTAACCCAGACCTAACATGCGTTATCCTCTAAAATATTTATCAAGACCAGGTTTAATTGATTGTATCAGTGTGGTGCCACATTACTACGTGATCCACACCAGAAAAAACCCAAGATCCGTTCAACAAGTATGTGAAGAATGCGAAAGTATGAGTCTGATGAGTGAAAATCCCAGGCCTAACCTAGACCTAACATGCGTTATCCTCAAAAATATTGATCGAAACCTGGTTTAATCGACTGTTTCAGTGTGGTACCACAATACTACGTGATGCAATCCAGAAAAAGCCCAGGATCTGTTCAACAAGTATGCGAAAAACGCGAAAGTTTGAGAGCCTGACGAGAGCCTGACGAGAGCAAATCCTAGACCTAACCCAGACCTAACATGCGTTATCCTCTAAAATATTTATCAAGACCAGATTTAATTGATTGCTTCAGTGTGGTCCCACATTACTACGTGATCCAAACCAGTAATAGTCCAGGATCCAGCCATGAAGCATGAGAAATATGCGAAAGAATGAGCCTGATGAGGGCAAATCCTAGACCTATCCCAGGCCTAACTTGCGTTATCCTCTAAAATATTGATCGAAACCAGGTTTAATTGACTGTTTTAGTGTGGTACCACTTTACTACGTGATCCAAAGCAGAAAAAACCCTCGATCAGGTCAACATGCATGTTAAAACTGCGAAAGTATGACCCTGATGAGGGCAAATCCCAGGCCTAACCTAGACCTAACATGCGTTATCTTCTAAGATATTGAGCTGAACCAGGTTTAATGGACTGTTTCAGTGTGGTACCTCACTACTTCGTGATCCAAACCAGAGAAAACCCAGGATCTGTTCAACAAGTATGCGAAAAACGCGAAACTGTGAGCCTGAGGAGGGCAAATCTTAGACCTAACACAGACCTAAGATGCGTTATCCTCTAAAATATTTATCCAGACCAGGTTTAATTGACTGTTTCAGCGTGGTACCACATTACTACGTGATACAATCCAGAAACAGCCCAGGATCTAGCCATGAAGTATGAGAAATATGCGAAAGCATGAGCCTGATGTGGGCAAATCCTAGACCTAACCCAAACCTAACATGCGTTATCCTCTAAAATATTTATCAAGACCAGGTTTATTTGAATGTTTCAGTGTGGTACCACATTACTACGTGATCCAAGCCAGAAAAAACCCAGGATCCGTTCAACTAGTATGTGAAGAATGCGAAAGTATGAGTCTGATGAGGGCAAATCCCAGACCTATCCCAGACCTAACTTGCGTTGTCCTCTAAGATATTGATGGAAACCAGGTTTAATTGACTGTTTCAGTGTTGTACTTCATTACTACGTGATGCAATCCAGAAAAAGCCCAGGATCCGTCCAACAAGTATGTGAAGAATGCGAAAGTATGAGTCTGATGAGTGAAAATCCCAGGCCTAACCTGGACCTAACATGCGTTATCCTCAAAAATATTGATCGAAACCTGGTTTAATCGACTGTTTCAGTGTGGTACCACATTACTACGTGACTCAAACTAGAAAAAACCCAGGATCTGTTCAACAAGTATGTGAAAAACGCGAAAGTATGAGCCTGATGAGGGCAAATCCCAGACCTGTCCCAGACCAAACTTGCGTTATCCTCTAAAATATTGATCGAAACCAGGTTTAATCGACTGTTTCAGTGTGGTACCACATTGCTACGTGATCCAAACCAGAAAAAACCCAGGATCAGTTCAACAAGTATGTGAAGAATGCGAAAGTATGAGCCTGATGGGGGCAAATCCCAGACCTGTCCCAGACCTAACTTGCGTTATCCTCAAAAATATTGATCGAAACCAGGTTTAATTGACTGTTTCAGCGTGGTACCACACTACTACGTGATACAATCCAGAAAAAGCCCAGGATCTAGCCATGAAGCATGAGAAATATGCGAAAGTATGACCCTGATGAGGGCAAATCCCAGGCCTAACCTAGACCTAACATGCGTTGTCCTGTAAAATATTGTTGGAAACCAGGTTTAATTGACTGTTTCAGTGTTGTACTTCATTACTACGTGATGCAATCCAGAAAAAGCCCAGGATCTAGACATCAAGTATGAGAAATATGCGAAAGAATGAGCCTGATGAGAGCAAATCCCAGACCTAACATAGACCTAACATGAATTATTCTCTAAAATATTGATCGAAACCAGGTTTAATTGACTGTTTCAGTGTGGTATCACATTACTACGTGATCCAAACCAGTAAAAACCCAGGATCCGTTCAACAAGTATGTGAAGAATGCGAAAGTATGAGTCTGATGAGTGAAAATCCTCGGCCTAACCTAGACCTAACATGCGTTATCCTCAAAAATATTGATCGAAACCAGGTTTAATCGACTGTTTCAGTGTGGTACCACATTACTACGTGATCCAAACCAGAAAAAAACCCAGGATCTGTTCAACAAGTATGTGAAGTATGCGAAAGTATGAGTCTGATGAGGGCAAATCCCAGGCCTAAACTAGACATAACTTTCGTTATCCTCTAAAATATTGATCGAAACCAGGTTTAATTGACTGTTTTAGTGTGGTACCACTTTACTACGTGATCCAAAGCAGAAAAAACCCTCGATCAGGTCAACATGCATGTTAAAACTGCGAAAGTATGAGCCTGACGAGAGCAAATCCTAGACCTATCCCAGACCTAACATGCGTTATCCTCTAAAATATTTATCAAGACCAGGTTTAATTGATTGCTTCAGTGTGGTCCCACATTACTACGTGATCCAAACCAGAAAAAACCCAGGATCCGTTCAACAGGTATGTGAAGAATGCGAAAGAATGAGTCTGATGAGTGAAAATCCCAGGGCTAACCTAGACCTAACATGCAGTATCCTCTAAAATATTGATCCAAACCAGTTTTGGTGGACTGTTTTAGTGTGGTACCACTTTACTACGTGATCCAAAGCAGAAAAAACCCTCGATCCGTTCAACAGGTATGTGAAGAATGCGAAAGAATGATTCTGATGAGTGAAAGTGCCAGGGCTAACCTAGCCCTAACATGCGTTATCCTCTAAAATATTTATCAAGACCAGGTTTATTTGAATGTTTCAGTGTGGTACCACATTACTACGTGACTCAAACCAGAAAAAACCCAGGATCTGTTCAACAAGTATGTGAAAAACGCGAAAGTATGAGCCTGATGAGGGCAAATCCCAGACCTATCCCAGGCCAAACTTGCGTTATCCTCTAAAATATTGATCGAAACCAGGTTTAATCGACTGTTTCAGTGTGGTGCCACATTGCTACGTGATCCAAACCAGAAAAAACCCAGGATCAGATCAACAAGTATGTGAAAATCGCGAAAGTATGAGCCTGATGAGGGCGAATCCCAGACCTATCCCAGACCTAACTTGCGTTATCCTCTAAAATATTGATCGAAACCAGGTTTAATTGACTGTTTCAGCGTGGTACCACATTACTACGTGAAACAATCCAAAAAAAGCCCAGGATCTAGCCATGAAGTATGAGAAATATGCGAAAGTATGAGCCTGATGAGGGCAAATCCTAGACCTAACCCAAACCTAACATGCGTTATCCTCTAAAATATTGATCCAAACCGGGTTTAATGGATTGCTTCAGTGTGGTACCACTTTACTACGTGATCCAAAGCGGAAAAAACCCTCGATCAGGTCAACGTGTATGTTAAAACTGCGAAAGTATGACCCTGATGAGGGCAAATCCCAGGCCTAACCTAGACCTAACATGCGTTGTCCTCTAAAATATTGATGGAAACCAGGTTTAATTGACTGTTTCAGTGTTGTACTTCATTACTACGTGATGCAATCCAGAAAAAGCCCAGGATCTAGCCATGAAGTATGAGAAATATGCGAAAGTATGAGCCTGATGAGGGCAAATCCTAGACCTAACCCAAACCTAACATGCGTTATCCTCTAAAATATTGATCCAAACCGGGTTTAATGGACAGCTTCAGTGTGGTACCACTTTACTACGTGATCCAAAGCGGAAAAAACCCTCGATCAGGTCAACATGTATGTTAAAACTGCGAAAGTATGACCCTGATGAGGGCAAATCCCAGGCCTAACCTAGACCTAACATGCGTTGTCCTGTAAAATGTTGATGGAAACCAGGTTTAATTGACTGTTTCAGTGTTGTACTTCATTACTACGTGATGCGATCCAGAAAAAGCCCAGGATCTAGACATCAAGTATGAGAAATATGCGAAAGAATGAGCCAGATGAGAGCAAATCCCAGACCTAACCTAGACCTAACATGAATTACTCTCTAAAGTATTGATCGAAACCAGCTTTAATTGACTGTGTCAGTGTGGTACCACATTACTACGTGATCCAAACCAGTAAAAACCCAGGATCCGATCAACAAATATGTGAAGAATGCGAAAGTATGAGTCTGATGATTGAAAATCCCAGACCTAACCTAGACCTAACATGCGTTATTCTCTAAAATATTGATCCAAACCAGGTTTAATGGACTGTTTCAGTGTGGTACCACTTTACTACGTGATCCAAAGCAGAAAAAACACTCGATCAGGTCAAGAAGTATGTGAAGAATGCGAAAGTATGAGTCTGATCCCCTCAGGGGCTGCCAGCCTTTCAGCTGCAGTACGGGCTTAACGAACCCGGGGTACCCGAGTCATACACACACCGTAAGCCTCCTGTTGGTCGTCACAACGACCCATTCACAATTCCCTATTGGTTTTGTGAATGGTACGTGACGGCAGGAGGAACGGGGGTCTTGGCTTAACCGCCTGGGCCACGAGTATGGCGACTCTATAAAATCGCCCTCCAATCCTAAGCTATGGTGCGCGGCGATGGGATGCATGGTTGGGGGAGAAGGCCCAATCCCAAGCGACCACCTCCGGGAAACCTGCCGAGCCCCCGGAGTATTAGGCTTACCCGGGTAAGGCGGCTCTGCCCGGGTGGACCTTTATTTCCGACCATCTCGTGGGATTTTTATGGACACAGAAAATAAAATGGGGATGGGGCGGGTTTTGTCGGTTGGGGAGGACGGAGACGGGGTTGGGGTTAGGGTGGCGGCGCTCGCGCCTCACTCAGCGCCAGGTCCGGCTTCGTGGAGGGTGGAGGAGGACGACGAGACGGCGTCGGTCTCGTCCTTCTCCTCCAGCACGAGCCACATAGGCTCTAAGAGGAAGAGGACGGGGCAGGCCGTCGTCGAGGTGGGCGGGGCGATGAGGCCGTCGGTGAGGCTGAGTTGCCTCAGGGACGAGGTGACCGAGGAGATATCGGAGAGGATCTCCTCGTCCCTGAGGCGGGTGGAGAAAGTCGCCGCTGCCTGCGCCTTTAAGGGGCAGAAAAGCGGTGGCGCGGAGGCCCTGAAGGCCGCGGCGGAGGAAATGAGGGAGGCGGCGCGGGAGCTCAGAGGGCGGAACGCCCGTCTGCAGCTCCTGTTGGAGGAGGAGCGACAGGGGAGGAGGAGGGCAGAGGCGCTGTGGAACAGCGCAGCCCTCCCTCCCATCCTCCCTCCTCCTCCACCGCCGCGTCCCTCGGCGGAGGTAAATAAGCGGAGTGCGGCGGCAGTGGTGCGGGGCACCGCGGGCCCCTCCACCCGCACTCCGCCCGTGAAGAAGTCCCCGTCCTCCTCAGAAGACGATCTTCTGAGGAGGATTGGGGACATGATTGATGGCAAGCTGGCCGCCTTCCGGGAGGAGCTCCTCGCCGGAAGAGCGGTCAGCAGGAAGGCGGTGCCTCCCCGACCTGTTCCGGTACAGTCGGGGAAGGCAAAGAAGGGCGGAGTGAAGGCTCCGCCCAGCGTTGCGGCACCAGGGCCCCGGGTCGCGACCCCCAAGGGGGGTGGTGTACCCGTGGTCGCGGTGTTCGCGTCCTCCACAGCACCCTCCCAAGGGGGGGTGGCGTGGAGTGAGGTGGTGGGGCGGAAGGCGAAGCGGGCGGCGAGGAAGGCCTCGCAACCGCGGCTTCCGCCTCCGCCGCCGGCGGCCAAGGTAAAGGCCGCGAAGGTCGGGAAGGCACGACCAGGTCGTCCCCCAAAAACGGCAGCGGTGACGCTGACCGTTGCGCAGGGGGGCGACCTGACCCTCGCGGAGGCGATGCGGCTCGCCAGGGAGAATATCTCCCTGGAAGAGCTGGGCATCGCCTCCGTGAGGGCGAAGAGGGCCGTGACCGGGGGTCTCTTGCTGGAGATCCCCGGTGCAGAAGGCGGCGCGAAGGCGGATCGTCTCGCCCAGAGGCTCCGGGAGCAGCTGGGCGAGCGAGGTGTCCGGGTCGCCCGGCCCACGAAGCGCACAGAGATGCGCGTTTGTGGGCTGGACGACTCGGTCAGCGCACAGGATGTGTCCCGTGCCCTTGCGAGGGCGGGGGACTGTCCTGTGGAGGACCTGCGGATCGGAGAGATCCGCAGGTCGCCCTCCGGGCTCGGGTCGGTGTGGGCCCGGTGCCCCCTCTCCGCCGCCCGTAAGGTGGCGGAATCCGGGAGGGTGTTGGTGGGGTGGGTTTCGGCGCGAGTGGAAATCCTCGCGCCGCGCCCGCTCCAGTGTCACCGCTGCCTCGAATTGGGGCACGTGAGGCAGTGGTGCACCTCGCCGGTGGACCGCAGCGGTCAGTGTTACCGCTGCGGTGCCAAAGAGCACCGTGCGAGCCAGTGCTCGGCGGCCCCCCACTGCCCGCTGTGTGCGGACATGGGGAGACCAGCCGATCACAGGGTGGGGAGCAAGAAGTGCTCCCCCCCCTCCCGGAAGGAGAGGAAGAGGCGGGCTGCACCGGCTCCGGTGCCGAGGGCGGTGGCATCGTCCTCCATGGAGGTGGACGGTGCTACGGGGACGGACGGCCGGGAGGAGGCTGGCGCGGCCATTAATTAATGCCGCCCCGCCTCCTCCTCCAGGCCAACCTCAACCACTGCCGCGCGGCACAGGACTTGATGTCCCAAGTCCTCGCGGAGTGGGGGGTTGGCCTGGCGGTCGCCGCCGAGCCGTACCGCGTCCCTGATCACCCTCATTGGGTGGGCGACGCGGACGGCTTGGTGGCGACGGTATGGGGAGGGGGCGACGGGTCCCCACCGTTCTCCTTGTTGGAGCGCGGTCGGGGATTCGTCGCCGTGGACTGGGGGGGAGTCGCTGTGGTGGGGTGCTACATTTCTCCCCGTAGCGGTCACGCTGCGTTCGAGCTGTACTTGGCCGAGGTCGCGGCATGCGTGCAGCGCTACGCGGCCCGGCCGGTGCTGGTCCTGGGGGATTTTAATGCCAAGTCGGTGGCTTGGGGATCCCCCAGGACCTCCGTTCGCGGCGGGATCCTGGGCGATTGGGCGGCGGGGCTCGACCTCCGGGTATTGAACCGGGGGTCGGAGCACACATGCGTACGGCGATATGGGGGGTCCATCGTGGATGTTGGATTCGCGACCCCCAACGCCGTGCGCATGGTGTCGGGTTGGCACGTGGTCGCGGGGGCAGAGACACTCTCCGATCACCGGTACATCCGGATGGAGGTCTCTGCCGCCGCGAGTGCATCCCGACACGGCCGCCTGCGTGGCACCCCACCACGCCGCTGGGCGCTTCGGCGCCTGGACAAGGACGCCCTGATGGCAGCTGCCCTCGCTGCAACTTGGCCGCAGGGAGCGGCCGAGTTGCCGAGCATAGAGGAGGAGGTCGCCCGGCTCGGAGCATTGGTCGCGGGTATTTGCGACGCGGCGATGCCTCGGGTCGGGCGGGCTTCTCCTCGCCGGGCGGTGTACTGGTGGTCGGACGCGATCGCGGAGTTGCGAGTCGCGACTGTCCGCGCCCGACGCCAGTACACCCGCGCGCGCCGTCGTCAACGTACAGGCGACGGCGTGGCGCGAGCGAGGGCAGCTGATGACCTGTATGGAGCATACCGCGTGGCGCGGGTTGCTCTGCAGATCGCCATCAAACGGGCCAAGACCCAGGCATGGAAGGAGCTCCTCGAGACCCTTGATGACGATCCATGGGGGCGCCCATATAAGGTGGTGCTGAATAAGCTCCGCCCGTGGGCGCCCCCCGTCACCGAGGGTCTTGACCCCCGGCTGCTGGAGGACGTGGTCAATACACTCTTCCCATTTGGGGAGAGGGGACCGCGTCCTCCGGCGGCGGCGGCTGTCCCAGTGGAGTGGACGGCCGAGCTGGGGGTCACGCAGGAGGAGCTGGCAGCGGCCATCAGACGGCTCGGGGTTCGTAACACGGCCCCGGGTCCGGATGGTGTGCCCGGCCGGGTTTGGGTCTTGACCCAGGGCGTCCTTGGGGCCGACCTCAGGCGGTTGTTCGACCGCTGCCTGAGGGACGGGCGATTCCCCCCCAGTTGGAAGGTGGCGAGGATGGTCCTCCTCCGGAAGGAGGGTCGGCCCGCGGAGTCTCCCTCCGCATACCGGCCCATTTGTCTCCTCGACGAGGTGGGCAAGCTCTTCGAGCGTGTGATTGCTGCCCGCCTCGTCGAGCACCTGTCGCGGGGTGATCCCGGTCTGGCCGACTGCCAGTTCGGTTTCCGGGGGGGCCGATCGACTATCGACGCGATAGGTCGTGTGAGGGCCCTCTCGGAGGCGGCCGTCTCCCGGGGAGGGGTGGCATTGGCAATATCCAAGGATATTGCCAATGCCTTTAACACCCTCCCCTGGGAAGAGATTAGGAGGGGGCTCGAATATCATCGAGTCCCCCCTTGTCTCAGGGCGGTCGTCGGGGATTATCTCCGCGGCAGGTGGATCGAGTATCCGGGCCGGGATGGTGATATGCGGAGGGAGGTGTACTGCGGTGTTCCGCAGGGGTCGGTCCTCGGGCCACTCCTGTGGAACATCGCGTACGACTCGGTGTTGCGGGCCGGCCTCCCCGACGGCGTCAGCACGGTGTGTTATGCGGATGACACACTGGTGCTGGCCGTCGGGGCGCACTGGGGGAGGGCCATGCGTCGCGCGGAGGAGGGGTCGCAACGCGTCGTCGACCGGATCAGGGGGATGGGGATGACGGTGGCGGTCCATAAGACCGAGGTGATTGCGTTTCATTCACCTCGGCAGGATCCGCCACCCCCTCTGATTCGGGTGGGTGGGGCTGACATCGAGGTGAAGCCCCAGATCAGGTATCTGGGGCTGATCCTCGATAGCCACTGGCGTTTCGAGAAGCATTTCCGCTGCCTGGCCCCCCGGTTGGAAAGGATGGTTGCGGCTCTGGGCCGGATCCTGCCCAACCTGGGGGGCCCGGCGGGCCGAGTTCGTCGCCTCTATGTGGCAATGGTCCAGTCGGTGGCCCTATACGGGGCCCCCGTCTGGGCGGACGACCTGGCTGCCTCCCGGCGCAGCATGACTATGCTGCGTCGGGTGCAGAGGCGCATGGCGCTCAGGGTCGTCCGCGGGTATCGGACCATGTCACATGAGGCGGCGACGGTTCTAGCGGGGATGCCGCCCATGGACCTGCTCGCGCGGTCGCACGCGGTGATGTACCGGCACCGCGTCGACCGTCGCGCGGGGGTGGGGCGGTCCCGGGCGGGCAGGAACCTGCTTGGGGCGATTTGAAGCGCCAGGCCCGGCAGTCCGTGTTGCTCGCGTGGCAGGAGCGGCTGGCTCTGCCAACCGCGGGGCACCGGACTGTCGGGGCTGTTCGGCCGCTCCTGAAGGAGTGGCTGGACAGAGGCCATGGCAGCCTCACCTACCGGCTGGCACAGGTATTTTCCGGGCATGGCAGCTTCGGAAGATACCTGTGCCGGATAGGGAAGGAGCCGACGGCGCGTTGCTGCCACTGCGACGCCGAGCAGGACACGGCGGATCATACCCTGGAGGTATGCCCCGCGTGGGAGGGGGAGCGCCGTGTCCTGGTCGGCGTTGTCAGGCGGGATGTCTCGCTGCCGGGCGTGGTGCGCGCCATGCTCGGCAGCGAGGAGAAGTGGAGGGCCGTGGCCTCCTTCTGCGAGAACGTAATGTTGCAGAAGGAGGCCGCGGGGAGGGAGCGCGAGCTTCAGCGGCGCGCTGAAGCTCGCGCTCGTGCGGTGGCCCGAGGTCGTCGCCCGGTCGCGAGGCGTCGCGGGCGGCCGCCTCGGCGTGGCGGATGACCTAGGCTGGGAGGGGGGTCCTGAGGGGACCCTCCTCCCGCCAGGCGGCGCCGGGTCGGACCGGTTGGGGGTAGGAGTGCCTCCCCCTACTGGTCCAACGCAAGGGGAGGCACCCTCGGCGGTCTGGTGCGGCCATGAACGCCCGGCCGCCGAGGGGTGGAAACGGGGTCGCGGGCGGTTGCGAGTTGGGGCTCGCAGCCGCCACTAAACGCGGCCCCGGGACGGATAGCGGCGGGATGGAGTGGCCCCGTCCCGCCGCTATGAGGCAGTGTGTCTACTGGGGGGACCGATTGTCCCCCCGGGGGATGGGCGCGAAAGCGCGGGCACGGGGAGGATACCGGAAGAATGCTTCGAGCGATTCCCGGTATCCTCCCAAAGCGAGCCGAAGGGTCACCGTGGGGTTTTTAGTGGGTATTTTGGTCCCGCGCCAGTCGTTGTACGGGCGCGGGGAATCCCACACACCCCTCCCACCTCTCCCCAAGGAGGTGGGAGGGAGTCTTTCGAAGATTTTCCCCACGACAAAAAAAAAAAAAAAAAAAAAAAAAAAAGTATGAGTCTGATGAGGGCTAATCCCAGACCTATCCCAGACCTAACTTGCGTTATCCTCTAAAATAATGATCGAAACCAGGTTCAATTGACTGTTTTAGTTGTGGTACCACTTTACTACGTGATCCAAAGCAGAAAAAACCCTCGATGAGGTCAACATGCATGTTAAAACTGCGAAAGTATGACCCTGATGAGGGCAAATCCCAGGCCTTACCTAGACCTAACATGCGTTGTCCTCTAAAATATTGATGGAAACCAGGTTTAATGGACTGTTTCAGTGTGGTACCACTTTACTACGTGATCCAAAGCAGAAAAAACCCTCGATCACGTCAACATGTATGTTAAAACTGCGAAAGAATGAGCCTGATGAGAGCAAACACCAGACCTAACCTAGACGTAACATGAATTATTCTCTAAAATATTGATCAAAACCAGGTTTAATCGACTGTTTCAGTGTGGTACCACACTACTACTTGACCCAAACCGGAAAAAACCCATGATCCGTTCAACAAGTATGTGATGAATGCGAAAGTATGAGTCTGATGAGGGCTAATCCCAGACCTATCCCAGACCTAACTTGCGTTATCCTCTAAAATATTTATCAAGACCAGGTTTAATTGATTGTTTCGGTGTGGTCCCACATTACTACGTGATCGAAACCAGCAAAAACCCAGGATCCGTTCAACAAGTATGTGATGAATGCGAAAGTATGAGTCTGATGACTGAAAATCCCAGACCTAACCTAGACCTAACATGCGTTATCCTCTAAAATATTGATCCAAACCAGGTTTAATGGACTGTCTCAGTGTGGTACCACTTTACTACGTGATCCAAAGCAGAAAAAACACTCGATCAGGTCAACATGTATGTTAGAACTGCGAAAGTATGACCCTGATGAGGGCAAATCCCAGACCTATCCCAGACCTAACTTGCGTTGTCCTCTAAGATATTGATGGAAACCAGGTTTAATTGACTGTTTCAGTGTTGTACTTCATTACTACGTGATGCAATCCAGAAAAAGCCCAGGATCTAGCCATCAAGTATGAGAAATATGCGAAAGAATGAGCCTCATGAGGGCAAATCCCAGGCCTATCCCAGACCT
Source organism: Colletes latitarsis (assembly GCF_051014445.1). Lineage (NCBI taxonomy): Eukaryota > Metazoa > Arthropoda > Insecta > Hymenoptera > Colletidae > Colletes > Colletes latitarsis. Next base: position 28,214,280 of record NW_027488367.1, on the reverse strand, counting down.
AACTTGCGTTATCCTCTAAAATATTGAACGAAACCAGGTTTAATTGACTGCTTCAGCGTGGTACCACATTACTACGTGGTACAATCCAGAAACAGCCCAGGATCTAGCCATGAAGTATGAGAAATATGCGAAAGTATGAGCCTGATGAGGGCAAATCCTAGACCTAACCCAAACCTAACATGCGTTATCCTCTAAAATATTTATCAAGACCACGTTTAATTGAATGTTCCAGTGTGGTACCACATTACTACGTGAACCAAACCAGAAAAAAACCAGGATCCATTCAACAAGTATGTGAGGAATGCGAATGTATGAGTCTGATGAGTGAAAATCCCAGGGCTAACCTAGACCTAACATGCGTTATCCTCTAAAATGTGGATCCAAACCAGGTTTAATGGACTGTTTCAGTGTGGTACCACACTACTACTTGACCCAAACCGGACAAAACCCAGGATCCGTTCAACAAGTATGTGAAGAATGCGAAAGTATGAGTCTGATGAGGGCTAATCCCAGACCTATCCCAGACCTAACTTGCGTTATCCTCTAAAATAATGATCGAAACCAGGTTTAATTGACTGTTTTAGTTGTGGTACCACTTTACTACGTGATCCAAAGCAGAAAAAACCCTCGATGAGGTCAACATGCATGTTAAAACTGCGAAAGTATGACCCTGATGAGGTCAAATCCCAGACCTATCCCAGACCTGACATGCGTTATCCTCTAAAATATTTATCAAGACCAGATTTAATTGATTGTTTCGGTGTGGTCCCACATTACTACGTGATCCAAACCAGAAAAAACCCAGGATCCGTTCAACAAGTATGTGAAGAAAGCGAAAGTATGAGACTGATGAGTGAAAATCACAGGGCTAACCTAGACCTAACATGCGTCATCCTCTAAAATATTGATCCAAACCAGGTTTAATGGCCTGTTTCAGTGTGGTACCACTTTACTACGTGATCCAAAGCAGAAACAACACTCGATCAGGTCAACATGTATGTTAGAACTGCGAAAGTATGACCCTGATGAGGGCAAATCCCAGACCTATCCCAGACCTAACTTGCGTTGTCCTCTAAGATATTGATGGAAACCAGGTTTAATTGACTGTTTCAGTGTTGTACTTCATTACTACGTGATGCAATCCAGAAAAAGCCCAGGATCTAGCCATCAAGTATGAGAAATATGCGAAAGAATGAGCCTGATGAGAGCAAATCCCAGACCTAACCTAGACCAAACATGAATTATTCTCTAAAATATTGATCGAATCCAGGTTTAATTGACTATTTCAGTGTGGTCCCACATTACTACGTGATCCAAACCAGAAAAAACCCAGGATCCGTTCAACAAGTATGTGAAGAATGCGAAAGTATGAGTCTGATGAGTGAAAATCCCAGGCCTAACCTAGACCTAACACGCGTTATCCTCAAAAATATTGATCGAAACCTGGTTTAATCTGCTGTTTCAGTGTGGTACCACATTACTATGTGATCCAAACCTGAAAATAACCCAGGATCTGTTCAACGAGTATGTGAAGTGTGCGAAAGTATGAGTCTGATGAGGTCAAATCCCAGACCTATCCCAGACTTAACTTGCGTTATCCTCTAAAATATTGATCGAAACCGGGTTTAGTCGACTGTCTCAGTGTGGTACCACATTAATACGTGATCCAAACCAGAAAAAACCCTCGATCAGGTCAACGTGTATGTTAAAACTGCGAAAGTATGACCCTGATGAGGGCAAATCCCAGGCCTAACCTAGACCTAACATGCGTTGTCCTCTAAAATATTGATGGAAACCAGGTTTAATTGACTGTTTCAGTGTTGTACTTCATTACTACGTGATGCAATCCAGAAAAAGCCCAGGATCTAGCCATGAAGTATGAGAAATATGCGAAAGTATGAGCCTGATGAGGGCAAATCCTAGACCTAACCCAAACCTAACATGCGTTATCCTCTAAAATATTGATCCAAACCGGGTTTAATGGACTGCTTCAGTGTGGTACCACTTTACTACGTGATCCAAAGCGGAAAAAACCCTCGATCAGGTCAACATGTATGTTAAAACTGCGAAAGTATGACCCTGATGAGGGCAAATCCCAGGCCTAACCTAGACCTAACATGCGTTGTCCTGTAAAATATTGATGGAAACCAGGTTTAATTGACTGTTTCAGTGTTGTACTTCATTACTACGTGATGCAATCCAGAAAAAGCCCAGGATCTAGACATCAAGTATGAGAAATATGCGAAAGAATGAGCCAGATGAGAGCAAATCCCAGACCTAACCTAGACCTAACATGAATTACTCTCTAAAGTATTGATCGAAACCAGGTTTAATTGACTGTGTCAGTGTGGTACCACATTACTACGTGATCCAAACCAGTAAAAACCCAGGATCCGATCAACAAGTATGTGAAGAATGCGAAAGTATGAGTCTGATGAGTGAAAATCGCAGACCTAACCTAGACCTAACATGCGTTATTCTCTAAAATATTGATCCAAACCAGGTTTAATGGACTGTTTCAGTGTGGTACCACTTTACTACGTGATCCAAAGCAGAAAAAACACTCGATCAGGTCAAGAAGTATGTGAAGAATGCGAAAGTATGAGTCTGATGAGGGCTAATCCCAGACCTATCCCAGACCTAACTTGCGTTATCCTCTAAAATAATGATCGAAACCAGGTTCAATTGACTGTTTTAGTTGTGGTACCACTTTACTACGTGATCCAAAGCAGAAAAAACCCTCGATGAGGTCAACATGCATGTTAAAACTGCGAAAGTATGACCCTGATGAGGGCAAATCCCAGGGCTTACCTAGACCTAACATGCGTTGTCCTCTAAAATATTGATGGAAACCAGGTTTAATGGACTGTTTCAGTGTGGTACCACTTTACTACGTGATCCAAAGCAGAAAAAACCCTCGATCACGTCAACATGTATGTTAAAACTGCGAAAGAATGAGCCTGATGAGAGCAAACACCAGACCTAACCTAGACCTAACATGAATTATTCTCTAAAATATTGATCAAAACCAGGTTTAATCGACTGTTTCAGTGTGGTACCACACTACTACTTGACCCAAACCGGAAAAAACCCATGATCCGTTCAACAAGTATGTGATGAATGCGAAAGTATGAGTCTGATGAGGGAAAATCCCCGGCCTAACCTAGACCTAACATGCGTTATCCTCAAAAATATTGATCGAAACCAGGTTTAATGGACTGTTTCAGTGTGGTACCACTTTACTACGTGATCCAAAGCAGAAAAAACACTCGATCAGGTCAACATGTATGTTAGCACTGCGAAAGTATGACCCTGATGAGGGCAAATCCCAGACCTATCCCAGACCTAACTTGCGTTGTCCTCTAAGATATTGATGGAAACCAGGTTTAATTGACTGTTTCAGTGTTGTACTTCATTACTACGTGATGCAATCCAGAAAAAACCCAGGATCTAGCCATCAAGTATGAGAAATATGCGAAAGAATGAGCCTCATGAGGGCAAATCCCAGGCCTATCCCAGACCTAACTTGCGTTATCCTCTAAAATATTGAACGAAACCAGGTTTAATTGACTGCTTCAGCGTGGTACCACATTACTACGTGGTACAATCCAGAAACAGCCCAGGATCTAGCCATGAAGTATGAGAAATATGCGAAAGTATGAGCCTGATGAGGGCAAATCCTAGACCTAACCCAAACCTAACATGCGATATCCTCTAAAATATTTATCAAGACCACGTTTAATTGAATGTTCCAGTGTGGTACCACATTACTACGTGAACCAAACCAGAAAAAAACCAGGATCCATTCAACAAGTATGTGAGGAATGCGAAAGTATGAGTCTGATGAGGGCTAATCCCAGACCTATCCCAGACCTAACTTGCGTTGTCCTCTAAGATATTGATGGAAACCAGGTTTAATTGACTGTTTCAGTGTTGTACTTCATTACTACGTGATGCAATCCAGAAAAAGCCCAGGATCTAGCCATCAAGTATGAGAAATATGCGAAAGAATGAGCCTGATGAGAGCAAATCCCACACCTAACCTAGACCAAACATGAATTATTCTCTAAAATATTGATCGAATCCAGGTTTAATTGACTATTTCAGTGTGGACCCACATTACTACGTGATCCAAACCAGAAAAAACCCAGGATCCGTTCAACAAGTATGTGAAGAATGCGAAAGTATGAGTCTGATGAGTGAAAATCCCAGGCCTAACCTAGACCTAACACGCGTTATCCTCAAAAATATTGATCGAAACCTGGTTTAATCTGCTGTTTCAGTGTGGTACCACATTACTATGTGATCCAAACCTGAAAATAACCCAGGATCTGTTCAACGAGTATGTGAAGTGTGCGAAAGTATGAGTCTGTTGAGGTCAAATCCCAGACCTATCCCAGACTTAACTTGCGTTATCCTCTAAAATATTGATCGAAACCGGGTTTAATCGACTGTCTCAGTGTGGTACCACATTAATACGTGATCCAAACCAGAAAAAACCCAGGATCAGTTCAACAAGTATGTGAAAAACGCGAAAGTATGAGCCTGATGAGGGCGAATCCCAGACCTATCCCAGACCTAACTTGCGTTATCCTCTAAAATATTGATCGAAACCAGGTTTAATTGACTGTTTCAGCGTGGTACCACATTACTACGTGATACAATCCGGAAACAGCCCAGGATCTTGCCATGAAGTATGAGAAATATGCGAATGTATGAGCCTGATGAGGGCAAATCCTAGACCTAACCCAAACCTAACATGCGTTATCCTCTAAAATATTGATCCAAACCAGGTTTAATGGACTGTTCCAGGGTGGTACCACTTTACTACGTGATCCAAAGCATTAAGAACCCTCCATCAGGTCAACATGTATGTTAAAACTGCGAAAGTATGACCCTGATGAGGGCAAATCCCAGGCCTTACCTAGACCTAACATGCGTTGTCCTCTAAAATATTGATGGAAGCCAGGTTTAATTGACTGTTTCAGTGTTGTACTTCATTACTACGTGATGCAATCCAGAAAAAGCCCAGGATCTAGCATTCAAGTATGAGATATATGCGAAAGTATGAGCCTGATGGGGGCAAATCCTAGACCTAACCCAGACCTAACATGCGTTATCCTCTAAAATATTTATCTAGACCAGGTTTAATTGAATGTTTCAGTGTGGTACCACATTACTATGTGATCCAAACCAGTAAAAACCCAGGATCCGTTCAACAAGTATGTGAAGAACGCGAAAGTACGAGTCTGCTGAGTGAAAATCCCCGGCCTAACCTAGACCTAACATGCGTTATCCTCAAAAATATTGATCGAAACCAGGTTTAATAGACTGTTTCAGTGTGGTACCACACTACTACGTGACCCAAACCGGAAAAACCCAGGATCTGTTGAACAAGTATGTGAAGAATACGAAAGTATGAGTCTGATGAGTGAAAATCCCAGGCCTAACCTAGACCTAACATGCGTTATCCTCAAAAATATTGATCCAAACAAGGTTTAATGGACTGTTTCAGTGTGGTACCACACTACTACGTGATCCAAACTAGAAAAAACACAGGATCTGTTCAACAAGTATGTGAAAAACGCGAAAGTATGAGCCTGATGAGGGCAAATCCCAGACTTATCCCAGACCTAACTTGCGTTGTCCACTAAGATATTGATGGAAACCAGGTTTAATTGACTGCTTCAGTGTTGTACTTCATTACTGCGTGATGCAATCCAGGAAAAGCCCAGGATCTAGCCATCAAGTATGAGAAATATGCGAAGGTATGAGCCTGATGAGGGCGAATCCCAGACCTATCCCAGACCTAACTTGCGTTATCCTCTAAAATATTCATCGAAATCAGGCTTAATTGACTGTTTCAGCGTGGTACCACATTACTACGTGAGACAATCCAGAAACAGCCCAGGATCTAGCCATGAAGTATGAGAAATATGCGAAAGTATCAGCCTGATGAGGGCATATCCTAGACCTAACCCAAACCTAACATGCGTTATCCTCTAAAATATTTATCAAGACCAGGTTTAATTGAATGTTCCAGTGTGGTACCACATTACTACGTGAACCAAACCAGAAAAAACACAGGATCCGTTCAACAAGTATGTGAAGAATGCGAAAGTATGAGTCTGACGAGTGAAAATCCCTGACCTAACCTAGACCAAACTTGCGTTATCCTCTAAAATATTGATCCAAACCAGGTTTAATGGACTGTTTCAGTGTGGTCCCACATTACTACGTGATCCAAGCCAGAAAAAACCCAGGATCTGCTCAAAAAGTGTGTGAAAAACGCGAAAGTATGAGCCTGATGAGGGCGAATCCCAGACCTATCCCAGACCTAACTTGCGTTATCCTCTAAAATATTGATCGAAACCAGTTTTAATTGACTGTTTCAGCGTGGTACCACATTACTACGTGATACAATCCAGAAACAGCCCAGGATCTAGCCATGAAGTATGAGAAATATGCGAAAGTATGAGCCTGATGAGGGCAAATCCTAGACCTAACCCAAACCTAACATGCGTTATCCTCTAAAATATTTATCAAGACCAGGTTTAATTGACTGTTTCAGTGTTGTACTTCATTACTACGTGATGCAATCCAGAAAAAGCCCAGGATCTAGCCATCAAGTATGAGAAATATGCGAAAGAATGAGCCTGATGAGAGCAAATCCCAGACCTAACCTAGACATAACATGAATTATTCTCTAAAATATTGATCATGACCAGGTTTAATTGATTGTTTCAGTGTGGTCCCACATTATTACGTGATCCAAACCAGAAAAAACCCAGGATCCGTTCAACAAGTATGTGAAGAATGCGAAAGTATGAGCCTGATGAGGGCAAATCCCAGACCTAACCCAGACCTAACATGCGTTATCCTCTAAAATATTTATCAAGATCAGGTTTAATTGATTGTTTCAGTGTGGTACCACATTGCTACGTGATCCAAACCAGAAAAAACCGAGGACCAGTTCAACAAGTATGTGAAAAACGTGAAAGTATGAGCCTGATGAGGGCAAATCCCAGACCTATCCCAGACCAAACTTGCGTTATCCTCTAAAATATTGATCGAAACCAGTTTTAATTGACTGTTTCAGCGTGGTACCACATTACTACGTGATACAATCCTGAAACAGCCCAGGATCTAGCCATGAAGTATGAGAAATATGCGAAAGTATGAGCCTGATGAGTGCAAATCCTAGACCTAACCCAAACCTAACATGCGTTATCCTCTAAAATATTGATCCAAACCAGGTTTAATGGTCTGCTTCAGTGCGGTACCACTTCACTACGTGATCCAAAGCAGAAAAAACCCTCGATCAGGTCAACATGTATGTTAAAACTGCGGAAGTATGACCCTGATGAGGGCAAATCCCAGGCCTAGCCTAGGCCTAACATGCGTTATCTTCTAAAATATTGAACGAAACCAGGTTTAATTGACTGTTTCAGTGTGGTACCACACTACTACGTGATACAATCCAGAAATAGCCCAGGATCTAGCCATGAAGTATGAGAAAAATGCGAAAGTATGAGCCTGATGAGTGAAAATCCCAGACCTAACCTAGACCTAACATGCGTTTTCCTCTAAAATATTGATGGAAACCAGGTTTAATTGACTGTTTCAGTGTGGTACCACATTACCACGTGATCCAATCCAGAAATAGCCCAGGATCCAGCCATGAAGTATGAGAAATATGCGAAAGTATGAGCCTGATGGGGGCAAATCCTAGACCTAACCCAAGCCTAACATGCGTTATCCTCTAAAATATTTATCAAGACCAGGTTTAATTGACTGTTTCAGTGTTGTACTTCATTACTACGTGATGCAATCCAGAAAAAGCCCAGGATCTAGCCATCAAGTATGAGAAATATGCGAAAGAATGAGCCTGATGAGAGCAAATCCCAGACCTAACCTAGACCTAACATGAAATAGTCTCCAAAACATTGATCGAAACCAGGCTTAATTGACTGTTTCAGCGTGGTACCACATTACTACGTGATACAATCCAGAAACAGCCCAGGATCTAGCCGTGAAGTATGAGAAATATGCGAAAGTATCAGCCTGATGAGGGCAAATCCTAGACCTAACCCAAACCTAACATGCGTTATCCTCTAAATTATTTATCAAGACCAGGTTTAATTGAATGTTCCAGTGTGGTACCACATTACTACCTGATCCAAACCAGGAAAAACCCAGGATCCGTTCAACAAGTATGTGAAGAATGCGAAAGTATGAGTCTGATGAGTGAAAATCCGTGGGCTAACCTAGACCTTACATGCGTTATCCTCAAAAATATTGATCAAAACCAGGCTTAATTGACTGTTTCAGTGTGGTACCACATTACTACGAGACCCAATCCAGAAATAGCCCAGGATCCAGCCATGAAGTATGAGAAATATGCGAAAGTATAAGCCTGATGGGGGCAAATCCTAGACCTAACCCAGACCTAACATGCGTTATCCTCTAAAATATTTATCAAGACCAGGTTTAATTGAATGTTTCAGTGTGGTACCACATTACTACGTGATCCAAACCAGACAAAACCCAGGATCCGTTCAACAAGTATGTGAAGAATGCGAAAGTATGAGTCTGATGAGTGAGAATCCCCGGCCTAACCTAGACCTAACATACGTTATCCTCAAAAATATTGATCGAAACCAGGTTTAATGTACTGTTTCCGTGTGGTACCACACTACTACGTGATCCAAACCAGAAAAAACCCAGGATCTGTTCAACAAGTATGTGAAAAACGCGAAAGTATGAGCCTGATGAGGGCAAATCCCAGACCTATCCCAGACCTAACTTGCGTTGTCCTCTAAGATATTGATGGAAACCAGGTTTAATTGACTGTTTCAGTGTTGTACTTCATGACTACATGATGCAATCCAGGAAAAGCCCAGGATCTAGCCATCAAGTATGAGAAATATGCGAAAGTATGAGCCTGATGAGGGCGAATCCCAGACCTATCCCAGACCTAACATGCGTTATCCTCTAAAATATTAATCGAAACCAGGTTTAATCGACTGTTTCAGTGTGGTACCACATTACTACGTGATCCAAACAAGAAAAAAACCCAGGATCTTGTCAAAGAGTATGTAAAGTGTGCGAAAGTATGTGTCTGATGAGGGCTAATCCCAGATCTAACCTAGACCTAACATGAATTATTCTCTAAAATATTGATCGAAACCAGGTTTAATTGACTGTTTTAGTTGTGGTACCACTTTACTACGTGATCCAAAGCAGAAAAAACCCTCGATCAGGTCAACATGCATGTTAAAACTGCGAAAGCATGAGCCTGATGAGGGCTAATCCCAGACCTATCCCAGACCTAACTTGCGTTATCCTCTAAAATAGTGATCGAAACCAGGTTTCATTGACTGTTTTAGTTGTGGTACCACTTTACTACGAGATCCAAAGCAGAAAAAACACTCGATCAGGTCAACATGCATGTTAAAACTGCGAAAGTATGACCCTAATGAGGGCAAATCCCAGGCCTAACCTAGGCCTAACATGCGTTATCTTCTAAAATATTGAGCGAAACGAGGTTTAATTGACTGTTTCAGTGTGGTACCACATTACTACGTGATACAATCCAGAAATAGCCCAGGATCTAGCCATGAAGTATGAGAAAAATGCGAAAGTATGAGCCTGATGAGTGAAAATCCCAGACCTAACTTAGACCTAACATGCGTTATCCTCAAAAATATTGATCGAAACTAGGTTTAATCGACTGTTTCAGTGTGGTACCACACTACTACGTGACCCAAACAGGAAAAAACCCAGGATCTGTTCAACAAGTATGTGAAAAACGCGAAAGTATGAGCCTGATGAGGGCAAATCCCAGACCTATCCCAGACCTAACTTGCGTTATCCTCAAAAATATTGATAGAAACCTGGTTTAATCGACTGTTTCAGTATGGTACTACATTACTACGTGATGCAATCCAGATAAAGCCCAGGATCCGTTCAACAAGTATGAAGAAAGCGAAAGTATGAGTCTGATGAGGGCTAATCCCAGACCTATCCCAGACCTAACATGCGTTATCCTCAAAAATATTGATCGAAACCAGGTTTAATCGACTGTTTCAGTGTGGTACCACATTACTGCGTGATCCAAACTAGAAAAAAACCCAGGATCTCGTCAACGAGTATGTGAAGTGTGCGAAAGTATGAGCCTGATGAGGGCAAATCCTAGACCTAACCCAGACCTAACATGCGTTATTCTCTAAAATATTTATCAAGGCCAGGTTTAATTGAATGTTTCAGTGTGGTACCACATTACTACGTGTTCCAAACCAGAAAAAACTCAGGATCCGTTCAACAAGTATGTGAAGAAGGCGAAAGTATGAGTCTGATCAGTGAAAATCTCAGGCCTTAAATAGACCTAACTTGCGTTGTACTCTAAAATATTAATCGAAACCAGGTTTAATTGACTGTTTCAGTGTGGTACCACATTACTACGTGATCCAATCCAGAAATAGCCCAGGATCCAGCCATGAAGTATGAGAAATATGAGAAAGTATGAGCCTGATGAGGGCAAATCCTAGACCTGACCTAGACCTAACATGCGTTATCCTCAATAATATTGATCGAAACCAGGTTTAATCGACTGTTTCAGTGTGTTACCACATTACTACGTGATCCAAACCAGAAAAAAACCCAGGATCTGTTCAACGAGTATGTGAAGTGTGCGAAAGTATGAGTCTGATGAGGGCTAATCCCAGACCTACCCCAGACCTAACTTGCGTTATCCTCTAAAATATTTATCCAGACCAGGTTTCATTGAATGTTTCAGTGTGGTACCACATTACTACGTGATCCAATCCAGAAAAAACCCAGGATCCGTTCAACAAGTATGTGAAGAATGCGAAAGTATGAGTCTGATGAGTGAAAATCCCAGACCTGACCTAGACCTAACATGCGTTATCCTCAAAAATATTGATCGAAACCTGGTTTAATCCACTGTTCCAGTGTGGTACCACATTACTATGTGATCCAAACCAGAAAATAACACAGGATCTGTTCAACGAGTATGTGAAGAAAGCGAAAGTATGAGTCTGATGAGGGCTAATCCCAGACCTATCCCAGACCTAACTTGCGTTATCCTCTAAAATATTTATCCAGACCAGGTTTCATTGAATGTTTCAGTGTGGTACCACATTACTACGTGATCCAATCCAGAAAAAACACAGGATCCGTTCAACAAGTATGTGAAGAATGCGAAAGTATGAGTCTGATGAGTGAAAATCCCAGACCTATGCCAGACCTAACTTGCGATATCCTCTAAAATATTGATCGAAACCAGGTTTAATTGACTGCTTTATTGTGGTACCACACTACTACGGGATCCAAACCAGAAAAAACCCAGGATCTGTTCAACAAGTATGTGAAAAACGCGATAGTATGAGCCTGATGAGGGCAAATCCCAGACCTATCCCAGACCTAACTTGCGTTGTCCTCTAAAATATTGATGGAAACCAGGTTTAATTGACTGCTTCAGTGTGGTCCCACATTACTACGTGATCCAAACCAGAAAAAACCCAGGATCCGTTCAACAAGTATGTGAAGAATGCGAAAGTATGAGTCTGATGAGTGAAAATCCCAGGCCTAACCTAGACCTAACATGCGTTATCCTCTAAAATATTGATCGAAACCTGGTTTAATCGACTGTTTCAGTGTGGTACCACATTACTATGTGATCCAAACCAGAAAATAACCCTGGATCTATCCAACGAGTATGTGAAGTGTGCGAAAGTATGAGTCTGATGAGGTCAAATCCCAGACCAATCCCAGACTTAACTTGCGTTATCCTCTAAGATATTGATCGAAACCAGGTTTAATCGTCTGTTTCAGTGTGGTACCACGTTACTACGTGATCCAAACCAGAAAAAACCCAGGATCAGTTCAACAAGTATGAGAAGAATGCGAAAGTATGAGTCTGATGAGTGGAAATCCCAGGGCTAACCTAGACCTTACATGCGTTATCCTCTAAAATATTCATCCAAACCAGCTTTAATGGACTGTTTCAGTGTGGTACCACACTACTACGTGATACAAACCAGAAAAAACCCAGGATCTGTTCAACAAGTATGTGAAAAACGCGAAAGTATGAGCCTGATGAGGGCGTATCCCAGACATATGCCAGACCTAACTTGCGTTATCCTCTAAAATATTGATCGAAACCAGGTTTAATTGACTGTTTCAGCGTGGTACCACATTACTACGTGATACAATCCAGAAACAGCCCAGGATCTAGCAATCAAGTATGAGAGATATGCGAAAGTATGAGCCTGATGAGGGCAAATCCTAGACCTAACCCAAACCTAACATGCGTTATCCTCTAAAATATTTATCAAGACCAGGTTTAATTGACTGTTTCAGTGTTGTACTTCATTACTACGTGATGCAATCCAGAAAAAGCCCAGGATCTAGCCATCAAGTATGAGAAATATGCGAAAGAATGAGCCTGATGAGAGCAAATCCCAGACCTAACCTAGACATAACATGAATTATTCTCTAAAATATTGATCATGACCAGGTTTAATTGATTGTTTCAGTGTGGTCCCACATTATTACGTGATCCAAACCAGAAAAAACCCAGGATCCGTTCAACAAGTATGTGAAGAATGCGAAAGTATGAGCCTGATGAGGGCAAATCCCAGACCTAACCCAGACCTAACATGCGTTATCCTCTAAAATATTTATCAAGATCAGGTTTAATTGATTGTTCCAGTGTGGTCCCTCATTACAACGTGATCCAAACCAGAAAAAACCCAGGATCCGTTCAACAGGTATGTGAAGAATGCGAAAGTATGAGTCTGATGAGTGAAAATCCCAGGCCTGACCTAGACCTAACATGTGTTATCCTCTAAAATATTGAGCGAAACCAGGTTTAATGGACTGTTTCAGTGTGGTACCACACTACTACGGGATCCAAACCAGAAAAAACCCAGGATCTGTTCAACAAGTATGTGAAGTGTGCGAAAGTATGAGTCTGATGAGGTCAAATCCCAGACCAATCCCAGACTTAACTTGCGTTATCCTCTAAAATATTGATCGAAACCAGGTTTAATCGACTGTTTCAGTGTGGTACCACACTACTACGTGATACAAACCAGAAAAAACCCAGGATCTGTTCAACAAGTATGAGAAGAATGCGAAAGTATGAGTCTGATGAGTGAAAATCTCAGGGCTAACCTAGACCTAACATGCGTTATCCTCTAAACAATTGATCCAAACTAGGTTTAATGGACTGTTTCAGTGTGGTACCACTTTACTACGTGATCCAAAGCAGAAAAAACCCTCGATCAGGTCAACATGTATGTTAAAACTGCGAAAGTATGACCCTGATCAGGGCAAATCCCAGGCCTAACCTAGACCTAACATGCGTTATCCTCTAAACAATTGATCCAAACCAGGTTTAATCGACTGTTTCAGTGTGGTACCACATTACTACGTGATCCAAACCAGTAAAAACCCAGGATCAGTTCAACAAGTATAAGAAGAATGCGAAAGTATGAGTCTGATGAGTGAAAATCCCAGGGCTAACCTAGACCTAACATGCGTTATCCTCTAAAATATTGATCCAAACCAGGTTTAATGGACTGTTTCAGTGTGGTACCACATTACTACGTGATACAAGCCAGACAAAACACAGGATCCGTTCAACAAGTATGTGAGGAATGCGAAAGTATGAGTCTGATGAGTGAAAATCCCAGGCCTAACCTAGACCTAACATGCGTTATCCTCAAAAATATTGATCGAAACCTGGTTTAATCGACTGCTTCAGTTTGGTACCACATTACTATGTGATCCAAACCAGAAAATAACCCAGGATCTGTTCAACGAGTATGTGAAGTGTGCGTAGGTATGAGTCTGATGAGGGCAAATCCCAGACCTATCCCAGACCTAACTTGCGTTATCCACTAAAATATTGATCGAAACCAGGTTTAACCGACTGTTTCAGTGTGGAACCACATTACTACGTGATCCAAACCAGAAAAAACCCAGGATCCGTTCAACAAGTATGTGAAGAATGCGAATGTATGAGTCTGATCAGTGAAAATCTCAGGCCTTACCTAGACCTAACTTGCGTTGTCCTCTAAAATATTGATGGAAACCAGGTTTCATTGACTGTTTCAGTGTGGTACTACATTACTACGTGATGCAATCCAGAAAAAGCTCAGGATCTAGCCATCAAGTATGAGAAATATGCGAAAGAATGAGCCTGATGAGAGCAAATCCCAGACCTATCCCAGACCTAACTTGCGTTATCCTCCAAAATATTTATCAAGGCCAGGTTTAATTGAATGTTTCAGTGTGGTACCACATTACTACGTGATCCAAACAAGAAAAAACCAAGGATCCGTTCAACAAGTATGTGAAGAATGCGAAAGTATGAGTCTGATGAGTGAAAATCCCAGGCCTGACCTAGACCTAACATGAATTATTCTCTAAAATATTCATCGAAACCAGGTTTAATCGACTGTTTCAGTGTGGTACCACATTACTATGTGATCCAAACCAGAAAATAACCCAGGATCTGTTCAACAAGTATGTGAATTGTGCGAAAGTATGAGTCTGATGAGAGCAAATCCCAGACCAAACCTAGACCTAACATGAATTATTCTCTAAAATATTCATCGAAACCAGGTTTAATCGACTGTTTCAGTGTGGTACCACATTACTATGCGATCCAAACCAGAAAAACCCCAGGATCCGTTCAACAAGTATGTGAAGAATGCGAAAGTATGAGTCTGATGAGTGAAAATCCCAGGCCTGACCTAGACCTAACATGCGTTATCCTCTAAAATATTGATCCAAACCAGGTTTAATGGACTGTTTCAGTGTGGTACCACACTACTACGTGATCCAAACCAGAGAAAACCCAGGATCTGTTCAACAAGTATGTGAAAAACGCGAAAGTATGAGCCTGATGAGGGCAAATCCCAGACCTATCCCAGACCTAACTTGCGTTGTCCTCTAAGATATTGATGGAAACCAGGTTTAATTGACTGTTTCAGTGTTGTACTTCATTACTACGTGATGCAATCCAGAAAAAGCCCAGGATCTAGCCATCAAGTATGAGAAATATGCGAAAGAACGAGCCTGATGAGAGCAAATCCCAGACCTAACCTAGACCTAACATGAATTATTCTCTAAAATATTGATCGAAACCAGGTTTAATCGACTGTTTCAGTGTGGTACCACATTACTATGTGATCCAAACCAGAAAATAACCCAGGATCTGTTCAACGAGTATGTGAAGTGTGCGAAAGTATGAGTCTGATGAGGTCGAATCCCAGACCTATCCCAAACCTAACTATGCGTTATCCTCTAAAATATTGATCATAACCAGGTTTGATCGACTGTTTCAGTTTGGTACCACATTACTACGTGATCCAAACCAGAGAAAACCCAGGATCAGTTCAACAAGTATGAGAAGAATGCGAAAGTATGAGTCTGATGAGTGAAAATCCCAGGGCTAACCTAGACCTAACATGCGTTATCCTCTAAACAATTGATCCAAACCAGGTTTAATGGACTGTTTCAGTGTGGTACCACACTACTACGTGTTACAAACCAGAAAAAAACCCAGGATCTGTTCAACAAGTATCAGAAGAATGCGAAAGTATGAGTCTGATGGGTGAAAATCCCAGGGCTAACCTAGACCTAACATGCGTTATCCTCTAAACAATTGATCCATACCAGGTTTAATGGACTGTTTCAGTGTGGTACCACTTTACTACGTGATCCAAAGCAGAAAAAACCCTCGATCAGGTCAACATGTATGTTAAAACTGCGAAAGAATGACCCTGATCAGGGCAAATCCCAGGCCTAACCTAGACCTAACATGCGCTGTCCTCTAAAATATTGATGGAAACCAGGTTTAATTGACTGTTTCAGTGTTGTACTTCATTACTACGTGATCCACTCCAGAAAAAACCCAGGATCTGTTCAACGAGTATGTGAAGTGTGCGTAGGTATGAGTCTGATGAGGGCAAATCCCAGACCTATCCCAGACCTAACTTGCGTTATCCACTAAAATATTGATCGAAACCAGGTTTAGCCGACTGTTTCAGTGTGGAACCACATTACTACGTGATCCAAACCAGAAAAAACCCAGTTTCAGTTCAACAAGTATGTGAAGAATGCGAAAGTATGAGTCTGATGAGTGAAAATCCCAGGCCTAACCTAGACCTAACATGCGTTGTCCTCAAAAATAGTGATCGAAACCTGGTTTAATCGACTGTTTCAGTGTGGTACCACATTACTATGTGATCCAAACCAGAAAATAACCCAGGATCTGTTCAACGAGTATGTGAAGTGTGCGAAAGTATGAGTCTGATGAGGGCAAATCCCAGACCTATCCCAGACCTAACATGCGTTATCCTCTAAAATATTTATCAAGACCAGGTTTAATTGATTGTTTCAGTGTGGACCCACATAACTACGTGATCCAAACCAGAAAAAACCCAGGATCCGTTCAACAAGTATGTGAAGAATGCGAATGTATGAGTCTGATCAGTGAAAATCTCAGGCCTTACCTAGACCTAACTTGCGTTGTCCTCTAAAATATTGATGGAAACCAGGTTTCATTGACTGTTTCAGTGTGGTACTACATTACTACGTGATGCAATCCAGAAAAAGCTCAGGATCTAGCCATCAAGTACGAGAGATATGCGAAAGAATGAGCCTGATGAGAGCAAATCCCAGACCTATCCCAGACCTAACTTGCGTTATCCTCCAAAATATTTATCAAGGCCAGGTTTAATTGAATGTTTCAGTGTGGTACCACATTACTATGTGATCCAAACCAGAAAATAATGCAGGATCTGTTCAACGAGTACGTGAAGTGTGCGAAAGTATGAGTCTGTTGAGGGCAAATCCCAGACCTATCCCGGACCTAACATGCGTTATCCTCTAAAATATTTATCAAGACCAGGTTTAATTGATTGTTTCAGTGTGGACCCACATTACTACGTGAACCAAACCAGAAAAAAACCCAGGATCTTGTCAACGAGTATGTGAAGTGTGCGAAAGTATGGGTCTGATGAGGGCTAATCCCAGACCTATCCCAGACCTAGCTTGCGTGATCCTGTAAGATATTGATCGAAACCAGGTTTAATTGACTGTTTTAGTGTGGACCCACATAACTACGTGATCCAAACCAGAAAAAACCCAGGATCCGTTCAACAAGTATGTGAAGAATGCGAATGTATGAGTCTGATCAGTGAAAATCTCAGGCCTTACCTAGACCTAACTTGCGTTGTCCTCTAAAATATTGATGGAAACCAGGTTTCATTGACTGTTTCAGTGTGGTACTACATTACTACGTGATGCAATCCAGAAAAAGCTCAGGATCTAGCCATCAAGTACGAGAGATATGCGAAAGAATGAGCCTGATGAGAGCAAATCCCAGACCTATCCCAGACCTAACTTGCGTTATCCTCCAAAATATTTATCAAGGCCAGGTTTAATTGAATGTTTCAGTGTGGTACCACATTACTATGTGATCCAAACCAGAAAATAATGCAGGATCCGTTCAACAAGTATGTGAAAAACGCGAAAGTATGAGCCTGATGAGGGCAAATCCCAGACCTGTCCCAGACCTAACTTGCGTTATCCTCTAAAATATTGATCGAAACCAAGTTTAATCGACTGTATCAGTGTGGAACCACATTACTACGTCATCCAAGCCAGAAAAAAACCCAGGATCATGTCAACGAGTATGTGAAGTGTGCGAAAGTATGAGTCTGATGAGGGCTAATCCCAGACCTATCCCAGACCTAGCTTGCGTGATCCTGTAAAATATTGATCGAAACCAGGTTTAATTGACTGTTTTAGTGTGGTACCACATTACTACGAGATACAATGCAGAAACAGCCCAGGATCTAGCCATGAAGTATGAGAAATATGCGAAAGTATGAGCCTGATGAGGGAAAATCCTAGACGTAACCCAGACCTAACATGCGTTATCCTCTAAAATATTTATCAAGACCAGGTTTAATTGAATGTTTCAGTGTGGTACCACATTACTACGTGATCCAAACCAGAAAAAACCCAGGATCCGTTCAACAAGTATGTGAAGAATGCGAATGTATGAGTCTGATCAGTGAAAATCTCAGGCTTTACCTAGACCTAACTTGCGTTGTCCTCTAAAATATTGATGGAAACCAGGTTTCATTGACTGTTTCAGTATGGTACTACATTACTACGTGATGCAATCCAGAAAAAGCCCAGGATCCGTTCAACAAGTATGAAGAAAGCGAAAGTATGAGTCTGATGAGGGCTAATCCCAGACCTATCCCAGACCTAACATGCGTTATCCTCAAAAATATTGATCGAAACCAGGTTTAATCGACTGTTTCAGTGTGGTACCACATTACTGCGTGAGCCAAACTAGAAAAAAACCCAGGACCTCGTCAACGAGTATGTGAAGTGTGCGAAAGTATGAGTCTGATGAGGGCTAATCCCAGACCTATCCCAGACCTAACATGCGTTATCCTCTAAAATATTTATCAAGACCAGGTTTAATTGAATGTTTCAGTGTGGTACCACAATACTACGTGATCCAAACCACAAAAAACCCAGGATCTGTTCGACAAGTATGTGAAAAACGCGAAACTGTGAGCCTGATGAGGGCAAATCTTAGACCTAACCTTGACCTAACATGCGTTATCCTTTAAAATTTTTATCCAGACCAGGTTTCATTGAATGTTTCAGTGTGGTACCACTTTACTACGTGATCCAATCCAGAAATAGCCCAGGCTCTAGCCATGAAGTATGAGAAATATGCGAAAGTATGAGTCTGATGAGGGCTAATCCCAGACCTATCCCAGACCTAACTTGCGTTATCCTCTAAAATATTTATCCAGACCAGGTTTCATTGGATGTTTCAGTGTGGTACCACATTACTACGTGATCCAATCCAGAAAAAACAAAGGATCCGTTCAACAAGTATGTGAAGAATGCGAAAGTATGAGCCTGATGAGGGCAAATCCCAGACCTATCCCAGACCTAACATGCGTTATCCTCCAAAATATTGATCGAAACCTGGTTTAACCGACTGTTTCAGAGTGGTACCACATTGCTATGTGATCCAAACCAGAAAATAACCCAGGATCTGTTCAACGAGTATGTGAAGTGTGCGAAAGTATGAGTCTGATGAGGTCAAATCCCGGACCAATCCCAGACTTAACTTGCGTTATCCTCTAAAATATTGATCGAAACCAGGTTTAATCGACTGTTTCAGTGTGGTACCACATTACTATGTGTTCCAAACCAGAAAATAACCCAGGATCTGTTCAACGAGTATGTGAAGTGTGCGTAGGTATGAGTCTGATGAGGGCAAATCCCAGACCTATCCCAGACCTAACTTGCGTTATCCACTAAAATATTGATCGAAACCAGGTTTAACCGACTGTTTCAGTGTGGAACCACATTGCTACGTGATCCAAACCAGAAAAAAACCCAGTTTCAGTTCAACAAGTATGTGAAGAATGCGAAAGTATGAGTCTGATGAGTGAAAATCCCAGGCCTAACCTAGACCTAACATGCGTTGTCCTCAAAAATATTGATCGAAACCTGGTTTAATCGACAGTTTCAGTGTGGTACCACATTACTATGTGATCCAAACCAGAAAATAACCCAGGATCTGTTCAACGAGTATGTGAAGTGTGCGAAAGTATGAGTCTGATGAGGGCAAATCCCAGACCTATCCCAGACCTAACATGCGTTATCCTCGAAAATATTTATCAAGACCAGGTTTAATTGATTGTTTCAGTGTGGACCCACATTACTACGTGGTCCAAACCAGAAAAAACCCAGGATCCGTTCAACAAGTATGTGAAGAATGCGAAAGTATGAGTCTGATGAGTGAAAATCCCAGGCCTAACCTAGACCTAATATGCGTTATCCTCAAAAATATTGATCGAAACCTGGTTTAATCGACTGTTTCAGTGTGGTACCACATTACTATGTGATCCAAACCAGAAAATAACCCAGGATCTGTTCAACGAGTATGTGAAGTGTGCGTAGGTATGAGTCTGATGAGGGCAAATCCCAGACCTATCCCAGACCTAACTTGCGTTATCCACTAAAATATTGATCGAAACCAGGTTTAACCGACTGTTTCAGTGTGGAACCACATTGCTACGTGATCCAAACCAGAAAAAAACCCAGTTTCAGTTCAACAAGTATGTGAAGAATGCGAAAGTATGAGTCTGATGAGTGAAAATCCCAGGCCTAACCTAGACCTAACATGCGTTGTCCTCAAAAATATTGATCGAAACCTGGTTTAATCGACAGTTTCAGTGTGGTACCACATTACTATGTGATCCAAACCAGAAAATAACCCAGGATCTGTTCAACGAGTATGTGAAGTGTGCGAAAGTATGAGTCTGATGAGGGCAAATCCCAGACCTATCCCGGACCTAACATGCGTTATCCTCTAAAATATTTATCAAGACCAGGTTTAATTGATTGTTTCAGTGTGGACCCACATTACTACGTGATCCAAACCAGAAAAAACCCAGGATCCGTTCAACAAGTATGTGAAGAATGCGAAAGTATGAGTCTGATGAGTAAAAATCCCAGGCCTAACCTAGACCTAATATGCGTTATCCTCAAAAATATTGATCGAAACCTGGTTTAATCGACTGTTTCAGTGTGGTACCACATTACTATGTGATCCAAACCAGAAAATAACCCAGGATCTGTTCAACGAGTATGTGAAGTGTGCGAAAGTATGAGTCTGATGAGGGCAAATCCCAGACCTATCCCAGACCTAACACGCGTTATCCTCTAAAATATTTATCAAGACCAGGTTTAATTGATTGTTTCAGTGTGGACCCACATAACTACGTGATCCAAACCAGAAAAAACCCAGGATCCGTTCAACAAGTATGTGAAGGATGCGAATGTATGAGTCTGATCAGTGGAAATCTCAGGCCTTACCTAGACCTAACTTGCGTTGTCCTCTAAAATATTGATGGAAACCAGGTTTCATTGACTGTTTCAGTGTGGTACTACATTACTACGTGATGCAATCCAGAAAAAGCTCAGGATCTAGCCATCAAGTATGAGAAATATGCGAAAGAATGAGCCTGATGAGAGCAAATCCCAGACCTATCCCAGACCTAACTTGCGTTAACCTCCAAAATTGTTATCAAGGCCAGGTTTAATTGAATGTTTCAGTGTGGTACCACATTACTATGTGATCCAAACCAGAAAATAATGCAGGATCTGTTCAACGAGTACGTGAAGTGTGCGAAAGTATGAGTCTGATGAGGGCAAATCCCAGACCTATCCCGGACCTAACATGCGTTATCCTCTAAAATATTTATCAAGACCAGGTTTAATTGATTGTTTCAGTGTGGACCCACATTACTACGTGAACCAAACCAGAAAAGAACCCAGGATCTTGTCAACGAGTATGTGAAGTGTGCGAAAGTATGGGTCTGATGAGGGCTAATCCCAGACCTATCCCAGACCTAGCTTGCGTGATCCTGTAAGATATTGATCGAAACCAGGTTTAATTGACTGTTTTAGTGTGGTACCACATTACTACGTGATCCAAACCAGAAAATAATGCAGGATCTGTTCAACGAGTATGTGAAGTGTGCGAAAGTATGAGCCTGCTGAGGGCAAATCCTAGACCTAACCCAAACCTAACACGCGTAATCCTCTAAAATATTTATCAAGACCAGGTTTAATTGATTGTTTCATTGTGGACCCACATTACTACGTGATCCAAACCCGAAAAAACCCAGGATCCGTTCAACAAGTATGTGAAGAATGCGAAAGTATGAGTCTGATGAGTGAAAATCCCAGGCCTGACCTAGACCTAACATGCGTTATTCTCTAAAATATTGAGCGAAACCAGGTTTAATGGACTGTTTCAGTGTGGTACCACACTACTACGGGATCCAAACCAGAAAAAACCCAGGATCTGTTCAACAAGTATGTGAATTGTGCGAAAGTATGAGTCTGATGAGGTCAAATCCCAGACCAATCCCAGACTTAACTTGCGTTATCCTCTAAAATATTGATCGGAACCAGGTTTAATCGACTGTTTCAGCGTGGTACCACATTGCTACGTGATACAATCCAGGAACAGCCCAGGATCTAGCCATCAAGTATGAGAAATATGCGAAAGAATGAGCCTGATGAGAGCAAATCTCAGACCTAACCTAGACCTAACATGAATTATTCTCTAAAATATTCATCGAAACCAGGTTTAATCGACTGTTTCAGTGTGGTACCACATTACTATGTGATCCAAACCAGAAAATAACCCAGGATCTGTTCAACGAGTATGTGAAGTGTGCGAAAGTATGAGTCTGATGAGGTCAAATCCCAGACCTATCCCAAACCTAACTATGCGTTATCCTCTAAAATATTGATCAAAACCACGTTTAATGGACTGTTTCAGTGTGGTACCACATTAGTACGTGATCCATACCAGAAAAAACCCAGCATCCGTTCAACAAGTATGTGAAGAATGCGAAAGTATGAGTCTGAAGGGTGAAAATCCCAGACCTAACCTAGACCTAACATGCGTTATCCTCTAAAATATTGATCCAAACCAGGTTTAATGGACTGTTTCAGTGTGGTACCACACTACTACGTGATCCAAACCAGAGAAAACCCAGGATCTGTTCAACAAGTATGTGAAAAACGCGAAAGTATGAGCCTGATGAGGGCAAATCCCAGACCTATCCCAGACCTAACTTGCGTTGTCCTCTAAGATATTGATGGAAACCAGGTTTAATTGACTGTTTCAGTGTTGTACTTCATTACTACGTGATGCAATTCAGAAAAAGCCCAGGATCTAGCCATCAAGTATGAGAAATATGCGAAAGAACGAGCCTGATGAGAGCAAATCCCAGACCAGACCTAGACCTAACATGAATTATTCTCTAAAATATTGATCGAAACCAGGTTTAATCGACTGTTTCAGTGTGGTACCACATTACTATGTGATCCAAACCAGAAAATAACCCAGGATCTGTTCAACGAGTATGTGAAGTGTGCGAAAGTATGAGTCTGATGAGGTCAAATCCCAGACCTATCCCAAACCTAACTATGCGTTATCCTCTAAAATATTGATCAAAACCAGGTTGAATCGACTGTTTCAGTGTGGCACCACACTACTACGTGATCCAAACCAGAAAAAACCCAGGATCCGTTCAACAAGTATGTGAAGAATGCGAAAGTATGAGTCTGATTAGTGAAAATCCCAGGGCTAACCTAGACCTAACATGCGTTATCCTCTAAACAATTCATCCAAACCAGGTTTAATGGACTGTTTCAGTGTGGTACCACACTACTACGTGATACAGACCAGAAAAAACCCAGGATCTGTTCAACAAGTATGTGAAAAACGCGAAAGTATGAGCCTGATGAGGGCGAATCCCAGACCTATGCCAGACCTAACTTGCGTTATCCTCTAAAATATTTATCAAGACCAGGTTTAATTGAATGTTTCAGTGTGGTACCACATTACTACCTGAACCAAACCAGAAAAAACCCAGGATCCGTTCAACAAGTATGTGAAGAATGCGAAAGTATGAGTCTCATGAGCGAAAATCCCAGACCTAACCTAGACCTAACATGCGTTATCCTCTAAAATATTGATCCAAACCAGGTTTAATGGACTGTTTCAGTGTGGTACCACACTACTACGTGATCCAAACCAGAAAAAACCCAGGATCTGTTCAACAAGTATGTGAAAAACGCGAAAGTATGAGCCTGATGAGGGCAAAACCAAGACCAATCCCAGACCTAACTTGCGTTGTCCTCTAAGATATTGATGGAAACCAGGTTTAATTGACTGTTTCAGTGTTGTACTTCATTACTACGTGATGCAATCCAGAAAAAGCCCAGGATCTAGCCATCAAGTATGAGAAATATGCGAAAGAACGAGCCTGATGAGAGCAAATCCCAGACCTAACCTAGACCTAACATGAATTATTCTCTAAAATATTGATCGAAACCAGGTTTAATCGACTGTTTCAGTGTGGTACCACATTACTATGTGATCCAAACCAGAAAATAACCCAGGATCTGTTCAACGAGTATGTGAAGTGTGCGAAAGTATGAGTCTGATGAGGTCAAATCCCAGACCTATCCCAAACCTAACTATGCGTCATCCTCTAAAATATTGATCAAAACCAGGTTGAATCGACTGTTTCAGTGTGGCACCACATTACTACGTGATCCAAACCAGAAAAAACCCAGGATCCGTTCAACAAGTTTGTGAAGAATGCGAAAGTATGAGTCTGATGAGTGAAAATCCCAGGGCTAACCTAGACCTAACATGCGTTATCCTCTAAACAATTGATCCAAACCAGGTTTAATGGACTGTTTCAGTGTGGTACCACACTACAACGTGATACAGACCAGAAAAAACCCAGGATCTGTTCAACAAGTATGTGAAAGACGCGAAAGTATGAGCCTGATGAGGGCGAGTCCCAGACCTATGCCAGACCTAACTTGCGTTATCCTCTAAAATATTTATCAAGACCAGGTTTAATTGAATGTTTCAGTGTGGTACCACATTACTACCTGAACCAAACCAGAAAAAACCCAGGATCCGTTCAACAAGTATGTGAAGAATTCGAAAGTATGACTCTCATGAGCGAAAATCTCAGACCTAACCTAGACCTAACATGAATTATTCTCTAAAATATTCATCGAAACCAGGTTTAATCGACTGTTTCAGTGTGGTACCACACTACTGCGTGATACAAACCAGAAAAACCCCAGGATCTGTTCAAGAAGTATGTGAAAAACGCGAAACTGTGAGCCTGATGAGGGCAAATCTTAGACCTAACCTTGACCTAACATGCGTAGTTCTCTAAAATTTTTATCCAGACCAGGATTCATAGAATGTTTCAGTGTGGTACCACTTTACTACGTGATCCAATCCAGAAATAGCCCAGGATCTAGCCATGAAGTATGAGAAATATGCGAAAGTATGAGCCTGATGAGGGCAAATCCTAGACCTAACCCTGACCTAACATGCGTTATTCTCTAAAATATTTATCAAGACAAGGTTTAATTGAATGTTTCAGTGTGGTACCACATTACTACGTGTTCCAAACCAGAAAAACCCAGGATGCGTCCAACAAGTATGTGAAGAAGGCGAAATTATGAGTCTGATCAGTGAAAATCTCAGGCCTTACCTAGTCCTAACTTACGTTGTCCTCTAAAATATTGATGGAAACCAGGTTTCATTGACTGTTTCAGTGTGGTACTACATAACTACGTGATGCAATGCAGAAAAAGCCCATGATATAGCCATCAAGTATGAGAAATATGCAAAAGAATAAGCCTAATGAGAGCAAATCCCAGACCCAACCTAGACCTAACATGCGTTATCCTCTAAAATATTGAGCGAAACCAGGTTTAATGGACTGTTTCAGTGTGGTACCACACTACTTCGTGATCCAAACCAGAAAAAACACAGGATCTGTTTAACAGGTATGTGAAAAACTCGAAACTGTGAGCCTGATGAGGGCAAATCTTAGACCTAACCTTGACCTAGCATGCGTTATCCTCTAAAATATTGAGCGAAACCAGGTTTGATGGACTGTTTCAGTGTGGTACCACACTACTACGGGATCCAAACCAGAAAAAACCCAGGATCTGTTCAACAAGTATGTGAAAAACGCGAAAGTATGAGCCTGATGAGGTCAAATCCCAGACCAATCCCAGACTTAACTTTCGTTATCCTCTAAGATATTGATCGAAACCAGGTTTAATCGTCTGTTTCAGTCTGGTACCACATTACTACGTGATCCAAACCAGAAAAAACCCAGGATCAGTTCAACAAGTATGAGAGGAATGCGAAAGTATGAGTCTGATGAGTGAAAATCCCAGGGCTAACCTAGACCTTACATGCGTTATCCTCTAAAATATTCATCCAAACCAGGTTTAATGGACTGTTTCAGTGTGGTACCGCACTACTGCGTGATACAAACCAGAAAAAACCCAGCATCTGTTCAACAAGTATGTGAAAAACGCGAAAGTATGAGCCTGATGAGGGCGAATCCCAGACCTATGCCAGACCTAACTTGCGTTATCCTCTAAAATATTGATCGAAACCAGGTTTAATTGACTGTGTCAGCGTGGTACCACATTACTACGTGATACAATCCAGAAACAGCCCAGGATCTAGCCATGAAGAATGAGAGATATGCGAAAGTATGAGCCTGCTGAGGGCAAATCCTAGACCTAACCCAAACCTAACAGGCGTTATCCTCTAAAATATTTATCAAGACCAGGTTTAATTGATTGTTTCAGTGTGGTCCCACACTACAACGTGATCCAAACCAGAAAAAACCCAGGATCAGTTCAACAAGTATGTGAAGAATGCGAAAGTATGAGTCTGATGAGTGAAAATCCCAGGCCTAACCTAGCCCTAACATGCGTTATCCTCAAAAATATTGATCGAAACCTGGTTTAATCGACTGTTTCAGTGTGGTACCATATTACTATGCGATCCAAACCAGAAAATAACCCAGGATCTGTTCAACGAGTATGTGAAGTGTGCGAAAGTATGAGTCCGATGAGGGCAAATCCCATACCTATCCCAGACTTAACATGCGTTATCCTCTAAAATATTTATCAAGACCAGGTTTAATTGATTGTTTCAGTGTGGACCCACATTACTACGTGATCCAAACCTGAAAAATCCCAGGATCCGTTCAACAAGTATGTGAAGAATGCGAAAGTAAGAGTCTGATGAGTGAAAATCCCAGGCCTGACCTAGACCTAACATGCGTTATTCTCTAAAATATTGAGCGAAACCAGGTTTAATGGACTGTTTCAGTGTGGTACCACACTACTACGGGATCCAAACCAGAAAAAACCCAGGATCTGTTCAACAAGTATGTGAAAAACGCGAAAGTATGAGCCTGATGAGGTTAAATCCCAGACCTATCCCAGACCTAACTTGCGTTGTCCTCTAAGATATTGATGGAAACCAGGTTTAATTGACTGTTTCAGTGTTGTACTTCATTACTACGTGATGCAATCCAGAAAAAGCCCAGGATCTAGCCATCAAGTATGAGAAATATGCGAAAGAACGAGCCTGATGAGAGCAAATCCCAGACCTAACCTAGACCTAACATGAATTATTCTCTAAAATATTGATCGAAACCAGGTTTAATCGACTCTTTCAGTGTGGTACCACATTACTATGTGATCCAAACCAGAAAAAACCCAGGATCCGTTCAACAAGTATGTGAAGAATGCGAAAGTATGAGTCTGATGAGTGAAAATCCCAGGGCTAACCTAGACCTAACTTGCGTTGTCCTCTAAGATATTGATGGAAACCAGGTTTAATTGACTGTTTCAGTGTTGTACTTCATTACTACGTGATACAGACCAGAAAAAACACAGGATCTGTTCAACAAGTATGTGAAAAACGCGAAAGAACAAGCCTGATGAGAGCAAATCCCAGACCTAACCTGGACCTAACATGAATTATTCTCTAAAATATTGATCGAAACCAGGTTTAATCGACTGTTTCAGTGTGGTACCACATTACTATGTGATCCAAACCAGAAAATAACCCAGGATCTGTTCAACGAGTATGTGAAGTGTGCGAAAGTATGAGTCTGATGAGGGCAAATCCCAGACCTATCCCAGACCTAACTTGCGTTATCCACTAAAATATTGATCGAAACCAGGTTTAATTGACTGTTTCAGTGTTGTACTTCATTACTACCTGATGCAATCCAGAAAAAGCCCAGGATCTAGCCATCAAGTATGAGAAATATGCGAAAGAATGAGTCTGATGAGTGAAAATCCCAGGCCTAACCTAGACCTAATATGCGTTATCCTCAAAAATATTGATCGAAACCTGGTTTAATCGACTGTTTCAGTGTGGTACCACATTACTATGTGATCCAAACCAGAAAATAACCCAGGATCTGTTCAACGAGTATGTGAAGTGTGCGAAAGTATGAGTCTGATGAGGGCAAATCCCAGACCTATCCCAGACCTAACTTGCGTTATCCACTAAAATATTGATCGAAACCAGGTTTAACCGACTGTTTCAGTGTGGAACCACATTGCTACGTGATCCAAACCAGAAAAAAACCCAGTTTCAGTTCAACAAGTATGTGAAGAATGCGAAAGTATGAGTCTGATGAATGAAAATCCCAGGCCTAACCTAGACCTAACATGCGTTGTCCTCAAAAATATTGATCGAAACCTGGTTTAATCGACAGTTTCAGTGTGGTACCACATTACTATGTGATCCAAACCAGAAAATAACCCAGGATCTGTTCAACGAGTATGTGAAGTGTGCGAAAGTATGAGTCTGATGAGGGCAAATCCCAGACCTATCCCAGACCTATCATGCGTTATCCTCTAAAATATTTATCAAGACCAGGTTTAATTGATTGTTTCAGTGTGGTACCACATTACTACGTGATCCAATCCAGAAAAAACACAGGATCCGTTCAACAAGTATGTGAAGAATGCGAAAGTATGAGTCTGATGAGTGAAAATCCCAGACCTATGCCAGACCTAACTTGCGATATCCTCTAAAATATTGATCGAAACCAGGTTTAATTGACTGCTTTATTGTGGTACCACATTACTATGTGATCCAAACCAGAAAATAACCCAGGATCTGTTCAACGAGTATGTGAAGTGTGCGAAAGTATGAGTCTGATGAGGGCAAATCCCAGAC
The DNA here is from genome assembly GCF_051014445.1 of Colletes latitarsis. Lineage (NCBI taxonomy): Eukaryota > Metazoa > Arthropoda > Insecta > Hymenoptera > Colletidae > Colletes > Colletes latitarsis. The sequence continues at coordinate 28,185,566 of NW_027488367.1, read as the reverse complement.
CTATCCCAGACCTAACACGCGTTATCCTCTAAAATATTTATCAAGACCAGGTTTAATTGATTGTTTCAGTGTGGACCCACATAACTACGTGATCCAAACCAGAAAAAACCCAGGATCCGTTCAACAAGTATGTGAAGAATGCGAATGTATGAGTCTGATCAGTGAAAATCTCAGGCCTTACCTAGACCTAACTTGCGTTGTCCTCTAAAATATTGATGGAAACCAGGTTTCATTGACTGTTTCAGTGTGGTACTACATTACTACGTGATGCAATCCAGAAAAAGCTCAGGATCTAGCCATCAAGTATGAGAAATATGCGAAAGAATGAGCCTGATGAGAGCAAATCCCAGACCTATCCCAGACCTAACTTGCGTTAACCTACAAAATATTTATCAAGGCCAGGTTTAATTGAATGTTTCAGTGTGGTACCACACTACTACGTGATCCAAACCAGAGAAAACCCAGGATCTGTTCAACAAGTATGTGAAAAACGCGAAAGTATGAGCCTGATGAGGGCAAATCCCAGACCTATCCCAGACCTAACTTGCGTTGTCCTCTAAGATATTGATGGAAACCAGGTTTAATTGACTGTTTCAGTGTTGTACTTCATTACTACGTGATGCAATCCAGAAAAAGCCCAGGATCTAGCCATCAAGTATGAGAAATATGCGAAAGAACGAGCCTGATGAGAGCAAATCCCAGACCTAACCTAGACCTAACATGAATTATTCTCTAAAATATTGATCGAAACCAGGTTTAATGGACTGTTTCAGTGTGGTACCACATTAGTACGTGATCCATACCAGAAAAAACCCAGCATCCGTTCAACAAGTATGTGAAGAATGCGAAAGTATGAGTCTGAAGGGTGAAAATCCCAGACCTAACCTAGACCTAACATGCGTTATCCTCTAAAATATTGATCCAAACCAGGTTTAATCGACTGTTTCAGTGTGGTACCACACTACTACGTGATCCAAACCAGAGAAAACCCAGGATCCGTTCAACAAGTATGTGAAGAATGCGAAAGTATGAGTCTGATGAGTGAAAATCCCAGGGCTAACCTAGACCTAACATGCGTTATCCTCTAAACAATTCATCCAAACCAGGTTTAATGGACTGTTTCAGTGTGGTACCACACTACTACGTGATACAGACCAGGAAAAACCCAGGATCTGTTCAACAAGTATGTGAAAAACGCGAAAGTATGAGCCTGATGAGGGCGAATCCCAGACCTATGCCAGACCTAACTTGCGTTATCCTCTAAAATATTTATCAAGACCAGGTTTAATAGAATGTTTCAGTGTGGTACCACATTACTACCTGAACCAAACCAGAAAAAACCCAGGATCTGTTCAACGAGTATGTGAAGTGTGCGAAAGTATGAGTCTGATGAGGTCAAATCCCAGACCTATCCCAGACCTAACATGCGTTATCCTCTAAAATATTGATCAAAACCAGGTTGAATCGACTGTTTCAGTGTGGCACCACATTACTACGTGATCCAAACCAGAAAAAACCCAGGATCCGTTCAACAAGTATGTGAAGAATGCGAAAGTATGAGTCTGATGAGTGAAAATCCCAGGGCTAACCTAGACCTAACTTGCGTTGTCCTCTAAGATATTGATGGAAACCAGGTTTAATTGACTGTTTCAGTGTTGTACTTCATTACTACGTGATACAGACCAGAAAAAACCCAGGATCTGTTCAACAAGTATGTGAAAAACGCGAAAGAACGAGCCTGATGAGAGCAAATCCCAGACCTAACCTAGACCTAACATGAATTATTCTCTAAAATATTGATCGAAACCAGGTTTAATCGACTGTTTCAGTGTGGTACCACATTACTATGTGATCCAAACCAGAAAATAACCCAGGATCTGTTCAACGAGTATGTGAAGTGTGCGAAAGTATGAGTCTGATGAGGTCAAATCCCAGGCCTATCCCAAACCTAACATGCGTTATCCTCTAAAATATTGATCCAAACCAGGTTTAATGGACTGTTTCAGTGTGGTACCACACTACTACGTGATCCAAACCAGAAAAAACCCAGGATCTGTTCAACAAGTATGTGAAAAACGCGAAAGTATGAGCCTGATGAGGGCAAATCCCAGACCAATCCCAGACCTAACTTGCGTTTCCTCTAAGATATTGATGGAAACCAGGTTTAATTAACTGTTTCAGTGTTGTACTTCATTACTACCTGATGCAATCCAGAAAAAGCCCAGGATCTAGCCATCAAGTATGAGAAATATGCGAAAGAATGAGCCTGATGAGAGCAAATCTCAGACCTAACCTAGACCTAACATGAATTATTCTCTAAAATATTCATCGAAACCAGGTTTAATCGACTGTTTCAGTGTGGTACCACACTACTGCGTGATACAAACCAGAAAATAACCCAGGATCTGTTCAACGAGTATGTGAAGTGTGCGAAAGTATGAGTCTGATGAGGTCAAATCCCAGACCAATCCCAGACTTAACTTGCGTTATCCTCTAAAATATTGATCGAAACCAGGTTTAATCGACTGTTTCAGTGTGGTACCACATTACTACGTGATCCAAACCAGAAAAAACCCAGGATCAGTTCAACAAGTATAAGAAGAATGCGAAAGTATGAGTCTGATGAGTGAAAATCCCAGGCCTAACCTAGACCTAACATGCGTTGTCCTCAAAAATATTGATCGAAACCTGGTTTAATCGACAGTTTCAGTGTGGTACCACATTACAATGTGATCCAAACCAGAAAATAACCCAGGATCTGTTCAACGAGTATGTGAAGTGTGCGAAAGTATGAGTCTGATGAGGGCAAATCCCAGACCTATCCCAGACCTAACATGCGTTATCCTCTAAAATATTTATCAAGACCAGGTTTAATTGATTGTTTCAGTGTGGACCCACATTACTACGTGATCCAAACCAGAAAAAACCCAGGATCCGTTCAACAAGTATGTGAAGAATGCGAAAGTATGAGTCTGATGAGTGAAAATCCCAGGCCTAACCTAGACCTAATATGCGTTATCCTCAAAAATATTGATCGAAACCTGGTTTAATCGACTGTTTCAGTGTGGTACCACATTACTATGTGATCCAAACCAGAAAATAACCCAGGATCTGTTCAACGAGTATGTGAAGTGTGCGAAAGTATGAGTCTGATGAGGGCAAATCCCAGACCTATCCCAGACCTAACTTGCGTTATCCACTAAAATATTGATCGAAACCAGGTTTAACCGACTGTTTCAGTGTGGAACCACATTGCTACGTGATCCAAACCAGAAAAAAACCCAGTTTCAGTTCAACAAGTATGTGAAGAATGAGAAAGTATGAGTCTGATGAGTGAAAATCCCAGGCCTAACCTAGACCTAACATGCGTTGTCCTCAAAAATATTGATCGAAACCTGGTTGAATCGACAGTTTCAGTGTGGTACCACATTACTATGTGATCCAAACCAGAAAATAACCCAGGATCTGTTCAACGAGTATGTGAAGTGTGCGAAAGTATGAGTCTGATGAGGGCAAATCCCAGACCTATCCCAGACCTAACATGCGTTATCCTCTAAAATATTTATCAAGACCAGGTTTAATTGATTGTTTCAGTGTGGACCCACATTACTACGTGATCCAAACCAGAAAAAACCCAGGATCCGTTCAACAAGTATGTGAAGAATGCGAAAGTATGAGTCTGATGAGTGAAAATCCCAGGCCTAACCTAGACCTAATATGCGTTATCCTCAAAAATATTGATCGAAACCTGGTTTAATCGACTGTTTCAGTGTGGTACCACATTACTATGTGATCCAAACCAGAAAATAACCCAGGATCTGTTCAACGAGTATGTGAAGTGTGCGAAAGTATGAGTCTGATGAGGGCAAATCCCAGACCTATCCCAGACCTAATACGCGTTATCCTCTAAAATATTTATCAAGACCAGGTTTAATTGATTGTTTCAGTGTGGACCCACATAACTACGTGATCCAAACCAGAAAAAACCCAGGATCCGTTCAACAAGTATGTGAAGAATGCGAATGTATGAGTCTGATCAGTGAAAATCTCAGGCCTTACCTAGACCTAACTTGCGTTGTCCTCTAAAATATTGATGGAAACCAGGTTTCATTGACTGTTTCAGTGTGGTACTACATTACTACGTGATGCAATCCAGAAAAAGCTCAGGATCTAGCCATCAAGTATGAGAAATATGCGAAAGAATGAGCCTGATGAGAGCAAATCCCAGACCTATCCCAGACCTAACTTGCGTTAACCTCCAAAATATTTATCAAGGCCAGGTTTAATTGAATGTTTCAGTGTGGTACCACATTACTATGTGATCCAAACCAGAAAATAATGCAGGATCTGTTCAACGAGTACGTGAAGTGTGCGAAAGTATGAGTCTGATGAGGGCAAATCCCAGACCTATCCCGGACCTAACATACGTTTTCCTCTAAAATATTTATCAAGACCAGGTTTAATTGATTGTTTCAGTGTGGACCCACATTACTACGTGAAGCAAACCAGAAAAAAACCCAGGATCCGTTCAACAAGTATGTGAAAAACGCGAAAGTATGAGCCTGATGAGGGCAAATCCCAGACCTGTCCCAGACCTAACTTGCGTTATCCTCTAAAATATTGATCGAAGCCAAGTTTAATCGACTGTATCAGTGTGGAACCACATTACTACGTGATCCAAGCCAGAAAAAAACCCAGGATCTTGTCAAGGAGTATGTGAAGTGTGCGAAAGTATGGGTCTGATGAGGGCTAATCCCAGACCTATCCCAGACCTAGCTTGCGTGATCCTGTAAGATATTGATCGAAACCAGGTTTAATTGACTGTTTTAGTGTGGTACCACATTACTACGTGATCCAAACCAGAAAATAATGCAGGATCTGTTCAACGAGTATGTGAAGTGTGCGAAAGTATGAGCCTGCTGAGGGCAAATCCTAGACCTAACCCAAACCTAACACGCGTTATCCTCTAAAATATTTATCAAGACCAGGTTTAATTGATTGTTTCATTGTGGACCCACATTACTACGTGATCCAAACCCGAAAAAACCCAGGATCCGTTCAACAAGTATGTGAAGAATGCGAAAGTATGAGTCTGATGAGTGAAAATCCCAGGCCTGACCTAGACCTAACATGCGTTATTCTCTAAAATATTGAGCGAAACCAGGTTTAATGGACTGTTTCAGTGTGGTACCACACTACTACGGGATCCAAACCAGAAAAAACCCAGGATCTGTTCAACAAGTATGTGAATTGTGCGAAAGTATGAGTCTGATGAGGTCAAATCCCAGACCAATCCCAGACTTAACTTGCGTTATCCTCTAAAATATTGATCGGAACCAGGTTTAATCGACTGTTTTAGCGTGGTACCACATTACTACGTGATACAATCCAGGAATAGCCCAGGATCTAGCCATCAAGTATGAGAAATATGCGAAAGAATGAGCCTGATGAGAGCAAATCTCAGACCTAACCTAGACCTAACATGAATTATTCTCTAAAATATTCATCGAAACCAGGTTTAATCGACTGCTTCAGTGTGGTACCACATTACTATGTGATCCAAACCAGAAAATAACCCAGGATCTGTTCAACGAGTATGTGAAGTGTGCGAAAGTATGAGTCTGATGAGGTCAAATCCCAGACCTATCCCAAACCTAACTATGCGTTATCCTCTAAAATATTGATCAAAACCACGTTTAATGGACTGTTTCAGTGTGGTACCACATTAGTACGTGATCCATACCAGAAAAAACCCAGCATCCGTTCAACAAGTATGTGAAGAATGCGAAAGTATGAGTCTGAAGGGTGAAAATCCCAGACCTAACCTAGACCTAACATGCGTTATCCTCTAAAATATTGATCCAAACCAGGTTTAATGGACTGTTTCAGTGTGGTACCACACTACTACGTGATCCAAACCAGAGAAAACTCAGGATCTGTTCAACAAGTATGTGAAAAACGCGAAAGTATGAGCCTGATGAGGGCAAATCCCAGACCTATCCCAGACCTAACTTGCGTTGTCCTCTAAGATATTGATGGAAACCAGGTTTAATTGACTGTTTCAGTGTTGTACTTAATTACTACGTGATGCAATCCAGAAAAAGCCCAGGATCTAGCCATCAAGTATGAGAAATATGCGAAAGAACGAGCCTGATGAGAGCAAATCCCAGACCTAACCTAGACCTAACATGAATTATTCTCTAAAATATTGATCGAAACCAGGTTTAATCGACTGTTTCAGTGTGGTACCACATTACTATGTGATCCAAACCAGAAAATAACCCAGGATCTGTTCAACGAGTATGTGAAGTGTGCGAAAGTATGAGTCTGATGAGGTCAAATCCCAGACCTATCCCAAACCTAACTATGCGTTATCCTCTAAAATATTGATCAAAACCAGGTTGAATCGACTGTTTCAGTGTGGCACCACACTACTACGTGATCCAAACCAGAAAAAACCCAGGATCCGTTCAACAAGTATGTGAAGAATGCGAAAGTATGAGTCTGATGAGTGAAAATCCCAGGGCTAACCTAGACCTAACATGCGTTATCCTCTAAACAATTCATCCAAACCAGGTTTAATGGACTGTTTCAGTGTGGTACCACACTACTACGTGATACAGACCAGAAAAAACCCAGGATCTGTTCAACAAGTATGTGAAAAACGCGAAAGTATGAGCCTGATGAGGGCGAATCCCAGACCTATGCCAGACCTAACTTGCGTTATCCTCTAAAATATTTATCAAGACCAGGTTTAATTGAATGTTTCAGTGTGGTACCACATTACTACCTAAACCAAACCAGAAAAAACCCAGGATCCGTTCAGCAAGTGTGTGAAGAATGCGCAAGTATGAGTCTCATGAGCGAAAATCCCAGACCTAACCTAGACCTAACATGCGTTATCCTCTAAAATATTGATCCAAACCAGGTTTAATGGACTGTTTCAGTGTGGTACCACACTACTACGTGATCCAAACCAGAAAAAACCCAGGATCTGTTCAACAAGTATGTGAAAAACGCGAAAGTATGAGCCTGATGAGGGCAAAACCAAGACCAATCCCAGACCTAACTTGCGTTGTCCTCTAAGATATTGATGGAAACCAGGTTTAATTGACTGTTTCAGTGTTGTACTTCATTACTACGTGATGCAATCCAGAAAAAGCCCAGGATCTAGCCATCAAGTATGAGAAATATGCGAAAGAACGAGCCTGATGAGAGCAAATCCCAGACCTAACCTAGACCTAACATGAATTATTCTCTAAAATATTGATCGAAACCAGGTTTAATCGACTGTTTCAGTGTGGTACCACATTACTATGTGATCCAAACCAGAAAATAACCCAGGATCTGTTCAACGAGTATGTGAAGTGTGCGAAAGTATGAGTCTGATGAGGTCAAATCCCAGACCTATCCCAAACCTAACTATGCGTCATCCTCTAAAATATTGATCAAAACCAGGTTGAATCGACTGTTTCAGTGTGGCACCACATTACTACGTGATCCAAACCAGAAAAAACCCAGGATCCGTTCAACAAGTTTGTGAAGAATGCGAAAGTATGAGTCTGATGAGTGAAAATCCCAGGGCTAACCTAGACCTAACATGCGTTATCCTCTAAACAATTGATCCAAACCAGGTTTAATGGACTGTTTCAGTGTGGTACCACACTACAACGTGATACAGACCAGAAAAAACCCAGGATCTGTTCAACAAGTATGTGAAAAACGCGAAAGTATGAGCCTGATGAGGGCAAAACCAAGACCAATCCCAGACCTAACTTGTGTCATCCTCTAAAATATTGATCAAAACCAGGTTGAATCGACTGTTTCAGTGTGGTACCACATTACTATGTGATCCAAACCAGAAAATAACCCAGGATCTGTTCAACGAGTATGTGAAGTGTGCGAAAGTATGAGTCTGATGAGGTCAAATCCCAGACCTATCCCAAACCTAACTATGCGTGATCCTCTAAAATATTGATCAAAACCAGGTTGAATCGACTGTTTCAGTGTGGCACCACATTACTACGTGATCCAAAGCAGAAAAAACCCTCGATCAGGTCAACATGTATGTTAAAACTGCGAAAGTATGGCCCTGATGAGGGCAAATCCCAGGCCTAACCTAGACCTAACTTGCGTTATCCTCTAAAATATTGATCGAAACCAGGTTTAATTCGCTGTTTCAGCGTGGTACCACATTACTACGTCATACAATCCAGAAACAGCCCAGGATCTAGCCATCAAGTATGAGAAATATGCGAAAGAATGAGCCTGATGAGAGCAAATCCCAGACCTAACCTAGACCTAACATGAATTATTCTCTAAAATATTGTTCGACACCAGGTTTAATCGACTGTTTCAGTGTGGTACCACATTACTACGTGATCCAAACCAGTAAAAACCCAGGATCCGTTTAATAAGTATGTGAGGAATGCGAATGAATGAGTCTGATGAGTGAAAATCCCAGGCCTAACCTAGACCTAGCATGCGTTATCCTCAAAAATATTGATCGAAACCTGGTTTAATCGACTGTTTCAGTGTGGTACCATATTACTATGTAATCCAAACCAGAAACTAACCCAGGATCTGTTCAACAAGTATGTGAAAAACGCGAAAGTATGAGCCTGATCAGGGCAAATCCCAGACCAATCCCAGACCTAACTTGCGTTGTCCTCTAAGATATTGACGGAAACCAGGTTTAATTGACTGTTTCAGTGTTGTACTTCATTACTACCTGATGCAATCCAGAAAAAGCCCAGGATCTAGCCATCAAGTATGAGAAATATGCGAAAGAATGAGCCTGATGAGAGCAAATCTCAGACCTAACCTAGACCTAACATGAATTATTCTCTAAAATATTCATCGAAACCAGGTTTAATCGACTGTTTCAGTGTGGTACCACACTACTGCGTGATACAAACCAGAAAAACCCCAGGATCTGTTCAAGAAGTATGTGAAAAACGCGAAACTGTGAGCCTGATGAGGGCAAATCTTAGACCTAACCTTGACCTAACATGCGTAATTCTCTAAAATTTTTATCCAGACCAGGTTTCATAGAATGTTTCAGTGTGGTACCACTTTACTACGTGATCCAATCCAGAAATAGCCCAGGATCTAGCCATGAAGTATGAGAAATATGCGAAAGTATGAGCCTAATGAGAGCAAATCCCAGACCCAACCTTGACCTAACATGCGTTATCCTCTAAAATATTGAGCGGAACCAGGTTTGATGGACTGTTTCAGTGTGGTACTACACTACTACGTGATCCAAACCAGAAAAAACCCAGGATCAGTTCAACAAGTATGAGAGGAATGCGAAAGTATGAGCCTGATGAGGGCGAATCCCAGACCTATGCCAGACCTAACTTGCGTTATCCTCTAAAATATTGATCGAAACCAGGTTTAATTGACTGTGTCAGCGTGGTACCACATTACTACGTGATACAATCCAGAAGCAGCCCAGGATCTAGCCATGAAGTATGAGAGATATGCGAAAGTATGAGCCTGCTGAGGGCAAATCCTAGACCTAACCCAAACCTAACAGGCGTTATCCTCTAAAATATTTATCAAGACCAGGTTTAATTGATTGTTTCAGTGTGGTCCCACACTACAACGTGATCCAAACCAGAAAAAACCCAGGATCAGTTCAACAAGTATGTGAAGAATGCGAAAGTATGAGTCTGATGAGTGAAAATCCCAGGCCTGACCTAGACCTAACATGCGTTATCCTCTAAAATATTGAGCGAAACCAGGTTTAATGGACTGTTTCAGTGTGGTACCACACTACTACGGGATCCAAACCAGAAAAAACCCAGGATCTGTTCAACAAGTATGTGAAGGGTGCGAAAGTATGAGTCTGATGAGGTCAAATCCCAGACCAATCCCAGACTTAACTTGCGTTATCCTCTAAAATATTGATCGGAACCAGGTTTAATCGACTGTTTCAGCGTGGTACCACATTACTACGTGATACAATACAGAAATAGCCCAGGATCTAGCCATGATGTATGAGACAGATGCGAAAGTATGAGCATGATGAGGGCAAATTCTAGACCTGACCCAGACCTAACATGCGTTATCCTCTAAAATATTTATCAAGACCAGGATTAATTGACTGTTTCAGTGTGGCCCCACATTACTACGTGATCCAAACCAGAAAAAACCCAGGATCCGTTCTACAAGTATGTGAAGAATGCGAAAGTATGAGTCTGATGAGTGAAAATCCCAGGCCTAACCTATACCTAACATGCGTTATCCTCAAAAATATTGATCGAAACCTGGTTTAATCGACTGTTTCAGTGTGGTACCACGTTACTATGTGATCCAAACCAGAAAGTAACCCAGGATCTGTTCAACGAGTATGTGAAGTGTGCGAAAGTATAAGTCTGATGAGGTCAAATCCCAGACCAATCCCTGACATAACTTGCGTTATCCTCTAAAATATTGATCGAAACCAGGTTTAATCGACTGTTTCAGTGTGGTACCACACTACTACGTGATCCAAACCACAAAAAACCCAGGATCTGTTCGACAAGTATGTGAAAAACGCGAAACTGTGAGCCTGATGAGGGCAAATCCTAGACCTAACCCAAACCTAACATGCGTTATCCTCTAAAATATTTATCAAGACCAGGTTTAATTGAATGTTTCAGTGTGGTACCACTTTACTACGTGATCCAAAGCAGAAAAAACCCTCGATCAGGTCAACATGTATGTTAAAACTGCGAAAGTATGGCCCTGATGAGAGCAAATCCCAGACCTAACCTAGACCTAACATGAATTATTCTCTAAAATATTGTTCGACACCAGGTTTAATCGACTGTTTCAGTGTGGTACCACATTACTACGTGATCCAAACCAGTAAAAACCCAGGATCCGTTTAATAAGTATGTGAGGAATGCGAATGAATGAGTCTGATGAGTGAAAATCCCAGGTCTAACCTAGACCTAACATGCGTTATCCTCAAGAATATTGATCGAAACCTGGTTTAATCGACTGTTTCAGTGTGGTACCATATTACTATGTAATCCAAACCAGAAAATAACCCAGGATCCGTTCAACAAGTATGTGAAGAATGCGAAAGTATGAGTCTGATGGGTGAAAATCCCAGGCCTAACCTAGACCTAACATGCGTTATCCTGAAAAATATTGATCGAAACCTGGTTCAATCGACTGTTTCAGTGTGGTACCACATTACTATGTGATCCAAACCAGAAAATAACCCAGGATCTGTTCAACGAGTATGTGAAGTGTGCGAAAGTATGAGTCTGATGAGGTCAAATCCCAGACCAATCCCTGACTTAACTTGCGTTATCCTCTAAAATATTGATCGAAACCAGGTTTAATCGACTGTTTCAGTGTGGTACCACATTACTACGTGATCCAAACCAGAAAAAACCCAGGATCAGTTCAACAAGTATCAGAAGAATGCGAAAGTATGAGTCTGATGAGTGAAAATCCCAGGGCTAACCTAGACCTAACATGCGTTATCCTCTAAAATATTGATCCAAACCAGGTTTAATGGACTGTTTCAGTGTGGTACCACACTACTACGTGATACAAACCAGAAAAAACCCAGGATCCGTTCAACAAGTATGTGAAGAATGCGAAAGTATGAGTCTGATGAGTGAAAAAACCAGGCCTGACCTAGACCTAACATGCGTTATCCTCTAAAATATTGAGCGAAACCAGGTTTAATGGACTGTTTCAGTGTGGTACCACACTACTACGGGATCCAAACCAGAAAAAACCCGGGATCTGTTCAACTAGTATGTGAAAAACGCGAAAGTATGAGCCTGATGAGGGCAAATCCCAGACCTATCCCAGACCTAACTTGCGTTATCCTCTAAAATATTGATCGAAACCAGGTTTAATCGACTGTTTCAGTGTGGAACCACATTACTACGTGATTCAAACCAGAAAAAAACCCAGGATCTTGTCAACGAGTATGTGAAGTGTGCGAAAGTATGAGCCTGACGAGGGCAAATCCTAGACCTAACCCAGGCCTAACATGCGTTATCCTCTAAAATATTTATCAAGACCAGGTATAATTGAATGTTTCAGTGTGGTACCACATTACTACGTGAACTAAACCAGAAAAAAACCCAGGATCTGATCAACGAGTATGTGAAGTGTGCGAAAGTATGAGTCTGATGAGGGCAAATCACAGACCTATCCCAGACCTAACTTGCGATATCCTCTAAAATATTGATCGAAACCAGGTTTAATTGACAGTTTTAGTGTGGTACCACTTTACTACGTGATCCAAAGCAGAAAAAACCCTCGATCAGGTCAGCATGCATGTTAAAACTGCGAAAGTATGAGCCTGATGATGGCAAATCCCACACCTATCCCAGACCTAACATGCGTTATCCTCTAAAATATTTATCAAGACCAGGCTTAATTGAATGTTTCAGTGTGGTACCACATTACTACGTGATGCAATCCAGAAAAAGCCTAGGATCTAGGCATCAAGTATAAGAAATATGCGAAAGAATGAGCCTGATAAGGGCAAATCCTAGACCTAACCCAGACCTAACATGCGTTATCCTCTAAAATATTGATCGCAACCAGGTTTAATGGACTGTTTCTGTGTGGTACCACACTACTACGTGATCCAAACCAGAAAAAACCCAGGATCTGTTCAACGAGTATGTGAAGAATGCGAAAGTATGGGTCTGATGAGTGAAAATCCCAGACCTAACCTAGACCTAACATGCGTTATCCTCTAAAATATTGATCCAAACCAGGTTTAATGGACTGTTTCAGTGTGGAACCACACTACTACGTGATCGAAACCAGAAAAAACCCAGGATCTGTTCAACAAGGATGGGAAAAACGCGAAAGTATGAGCCTGATGAGGGCAAATCCCTGACCTATCCCAGACCTAACTTGCGTTGTCCTCTAAGATACTGATGGAAACCAGGTTTAATTGACTGTTTCAGTGTTGTACTTCATTACTACGTGATGCAATCCAGAAAAAGCCCAGGATCTAGCCATCAAGTTTGAGAAATATGCGAAAGAATGAGCCTGATGAGAGCAAATCCCAGATCTAAACTAGACCTAACATGAATTATTCTCTTAAATATTGATCGAAACCAGGTGTAATTGATTGTTTCAGTGTGGTCCCACATTACTACGTGATCCAAACCAGAAAAAACCCTCGATCAGGTCAACATGCATGTTAAAACTGCGAAAGTATGAGCCTGACGAGGGCAAATCACAGACCTAACCCAGACCTAACCCAGACCTAGGATCCGTTCAACAAGTATGTGAAGAATGCGAAAGTATGAGTCTGATGAGTGAAAATACCAGACCTAACCTAGACCTAACATGCGTTATCCTCAAAAATACTGATCGGAACCTGGTTTAATCGACTGTTTCAGTGTGGTACCACATTACTATGTGATCCAAACCAGAAAGTAACCCAGGATCTGTTCAACGAGTATGTGAAGTGTGCGAAAGTATGAGTCTGATGAGGGCAAATCCCAGACCTATCCCAGACCTAACTTGCGTTATCCTCAAAAATATTGATCGAAACCTGGTTTAATCGACTGTTTCACTGTGGTCCCACATTACTACGTGATGCAATCTAGAAAAAGCCCAGGATCTAGCCATCAAGTATGAGAAATATGCGAAAGAATGAGCCTGATGACAGCAAATCCCAGACCTAACCTAGACCTAGCATGCGTTATCCTCTAAAATATTGAGCGAAACCAGGTTTAATGGACTGTTTCAGTATGGTACCACATTACTACGTGATCCAAACCAGAAACAACCCAGGATCTGTTCAACAAGTATGTGAAAAACGCGAAAATGTGAGCCTGATGAGGGCAAATCTTAGACCTAACCTTGACCTAACATGCGTTATCCTCTAAACTATTTATCCAGACCAGGTTTCATTTAATGTTTCGGTGTGGTACCACTTTACTACGTGATCCAATCCAGAAATAGCCCAGGATCTAGCCATGAAGAATGAGAAATATGCGAAAGTAAGAGCCTGATGAGGGCAAATCCTAGACCTATCCCAGACCTAACTTGCGTTATCCTCTAAAATGTTGATCGAAATCAGGTTTAATTGACTGTTTCAGCGTGGTACCACATTACTACGTGATACAATCCAGAAACAGCCCAGGATCTAGCCATGAAGTATGAGCAATATGCGAAAGTATGAGCCTGATGAGGGCAAATCCTAGACCTAACCCAGACCTAACATGCGTTATCCTCTAAAATATTTATCAAGACCAGGTTTAATTGATTGTTTCAGTGTGGTCCCACATTACTACGTGATCCAAAACAGAAAAAACCCAGGATCTGTTCTACATGTATGAGAAATATGCGAAAGAATGAGCCTGATGAGAGCAAATCCCAGACCTAACCTAGACCTAACATGAATTATTCTCTAAAATATTGATCGAAACCAGGTTTAATTGACTGTTTCAGTGTGGTCCCACATTACTACGTGATCCAAACCAGAAAAAACCCAGGATCCGTTCAACAAGTATGTGAAGAATGCGAAAGTATGAGTCTGATGAGTGAAAATCCCAGGCCTAACCTAGACCTAACATGAATTATTCTCTAAAATATTGATCAAAACCAGATTTAATTGACTGTTTCAGTGTGGTCCCACATTACTACGTGATCCAAACCAGAAAAAACCCTCGATCAGGTCAACATGCATGTTAAAACTGCGAAAGTATGAGCCTGACGAGGGCAAATCACAGACCTAACCCAGACCTAACATGCGTTATCCTCTAAAATATTTATCAAGACCAGGTTTAATTTAATGTTTCAGTGTGATACCACATTACTACGTGATCCAAACCAGAAAAAACCCTGGATCTGTTCAACAAGTATGTGAAAAACGCGAGACTGTGAGCCTGATGAGGGCAGATCTTAGACCTAACCTTGACCTAACATGCGTTATCCTCTAAAATATTTATCCAGACCAGGTTTCATTGAATGTTTCAGTGTGGTACCACTTTACTACGTGATCCAATCCAGAAATAGCCCAGGATCTAGCCATGAAGTATGAGAAATATGCGAAAGTATGAGCCCGATGAGGGCAAATCCTAGACCTAACCCAGTCGTAACATGCGTTATTCTCTAAAATATTTATCAAGACCAGTTTTAATTGAATGTTTCAGTGTGGTACCACATTACTACGTGAAACAAACCAGAAAAAAACAAGGATCAGTTCAACAAGTATGTGAAGAATGCGAAAGTATGAGTCTGATGAGTGAAAACCCCAGGGCTAACCTAGACCTAACATGAATTGTTCTCTAAAATCGTGATCGAAACCAGGTTTAATTGACTGTTTCAGTGTGGTCCCACATTACTACGTGATCCAAACCAGAAAAAACCCAGGATCCGTTCAACAAGTATGTGAAGAATGCGAAAGTATGAGTCTGATGAGGGCAAATTCTAGACATGACCCAGACCTAACATGCGTTATCCTCTAAAATATTTATCAAGACCAGGTTTAATTGAATGTTTCAGTGTGGTACCACATTACTACGTGAACCAAACCAGAAAATAACCCAGGATCTGTTCAACAAGTATGTGAAGACTGCGAAAGTATGAGTCTGATGAGGGCAAATCGCAGACCTATCCCAGACCTAACTTGCGTTATCCTCTAAAATATTGAGCGAAACCATGTTTAATGGACTGTTTCAGTGTGGTACCACATTACTACGTGATACAATCCTGAAACAGCCCAGGATCAGCCATGAAGTATGAGAAATATGCGAAAGGATGAGCCTGATGACAGCAAATCCCAGACCTAACATAGACCTAACATGCGTTATCCTCTAAAATATTGAGCGAAACCTGGTTTAATGGACAGTTTCAGTATGGTACCACAGTACTACGTAAACCAAACCAGAAAAAACCCAGGATCTGTTCAAAAAGTATGTGAAAAACGCGAAAGTATGAGTCTGATGAGGTCAAATCCCAGACCTATCCCAGACTTAACTTGTGTTATCCTCTAAAATAATGATCGAAACCAGGTTTCATTGAATGTTTCAGTGTGGTACCACTTTACTACGTGATGCAATCCAGAAAAAGCCCAGGATCTAGCCATGAAGTATGTGAAATATGCGAAAGTATGAGCCTGATGAGGGCAAATCCTAGAACTAACCCAAACCTAACATGCGTTATCCTCTAAAATATTTATCAAGACCAGGTGTAATTGAATGATTCAGTGTGGTACCACATTACTACGTGAACCAAACGAGAAAAATCCCAGGATCCGTTCAACAAGTATGTGAAGACTGCGAAAGTATGAGTCTGATGAGGTCAAATCCCAGACCTATCCCAGACTTAACTTGTGTTATCCTCTAAAATAATGATCGAAACCAGGTTTCATTGAATGTTTCAGTGTGGTACCACTTTACTACGTGATACAATCCTGAAACAGCCCAGGATCAGCCATGAAGTATGAGAAATATGCGAAAGGATGAGCCTGATGACAGCAAATCCCAGACCTAACCTAGACCTAACATGCGTTATCCTCTAAAATATTGATCCAAACCAGGTTTAATGGACTGTTTCAGTGTGGAACCACACTACTACGTGATCCAAACCAGAAAAAACCCAGGATCTGTTCAACAAGGATGGGAAAAACGCGAAAGTATGAGCCTGATGAGGGCAAATCCCTGACCTATCCCAGACCTAACTTGCGTTGTCCTCTAAGATACTGATGGAAACCAGGTTTAATTGACTGTTTCAGTGTTGTACTTCATTACTACGTGATGCAATCCAGAAAAAGCCCAGGATCTAGCCATCAAGTTTGAGAAATATGCGAAAGAATGAGCCTGATGACAGCAAATCCCAGACCTAACCTAGACCTAACATGCGTTATCCTCTAAAATATTGAGCGAAACCTGGTTTAATGGACAGTTTCAGTATGGTACCACAGTACTACGAGAACCAAACCAGAAAAAACCCAGGATCCGTTCAACAAGTATGTGAAGACTGCGAAAGTATGAGTCTGATGAGGTCAAATCCCAGACCTATCCCAGACTTAACTTGCGTTATCATCTAAAATATTGATCGAAACCAGGTTTAATCGACTGTTTCAGCGTGGTACCACATTACTACGTGGTACAATCCAGAAACAGCCCAGGATCTAGCCATGAAGTATGAGAAATATGCGAAAGTATGAGCCTGATGAGGGCAAATCCTAGACCTAACCCAAACCTAACATGCGTTATCCTCTAAAATATTTATCAAGACCAGGTGTAATTGAATGATTCAGTGTGGTACCACATTACTACGTGAACCAAACGAGAAAAATCCCAGGATCCGTTCAACAAGTATGTTAAAACTGCGACAGTATGACCCTGATAAGGGCAAATCCCAGGCCTAACCTAGACCTAACATGCGTTGTCCTCTAAAATATTGATGGAAACAAGGTTTAATTGACTGTTTCAGTGTTGTACTTCATTACTACGTGATGCAATCCAGAAAAAGCCCAGGATCTAGCCATGAAGTATGAGAAATATGCGAAAGTAAGAGCCCGATGAGGGTAAATCCTAGACCTATCCCAGACCTAACTTGCGTTATCCTCTAAAATATTGATCGAAATCAGGTTTAATTGACAGTTTCAGCGTGGTACCACATTACTACGTGATACAATCCAGAAACAGCCCAGGATCTAGCCATGAAGTCTGAGCAATATGCGAAAGTATGAGCCTGATGAGGGCAAATCCTAGACCTAACCCAGACCTAACATGCGTTATCCTCTAAAATATTTATCAAGACCAGGTTTAATTGATTGTTTCAGTGTGGTCCCACATTACTACGTGATACAAAACAGAAAAAACCCAGGATCTGTTCTACATGTATGAGAAATATGCGAAAGAATGAGCCCGATGAGAGCAAATCCCAGACCTAACCTAGACCTAACATGAACTATTTTCTAAAATATTGATCGAAACCAGGTTTAATTGACTGTTTCAGTGTGGTCCCACATTGCTACGTGATCCAAACCAGAAAAAACCCAGGATCCGTTCAAAAAGTATGTGAAGAATGCGAAAGTATGTGTCTGATCAGTGAAAATCCCAGGCCTAACCTAGACCTAACATGCGTTATCCTCAAAAATATTGATCGAATCCTGGTTTAATCGACTGTTTCAGTGTGGTACCACATTACTATGTGATCCAAACCAGAAAATAACCCAGGATCTGTTCAACGAGTATGTGAAGGGTGCGAAGGTATGAGTCTGATGAGGTCAAATCCCAGACCTATCCCAGACCTAACTTGCGTTATCCTCCAAAATATTGATCGAAACGAGGTTTAATCGACTGTTTCAGTGTGGTACCACATTACTACGTGATCCAAACCAGAAAAAACCCAGGATCAGTTCAACAAGTACGTGAAAAACGCGAATGTAAGAGCCTGATCAGGGCAAATCCTAGACCTATCCCAGACCTAACTTGCGTTATCCTCTAAAATATTGATCGAAATCAGGTTTAATTGACTGTTTCAGCGTGGTGCCACATTACTACGTGATACAATCCAGAAACAGCCCAGGATCTAGCCATGAAGTCTGAGCAATATGCGAAAGTATGAGCCTGATGAGGGCAAATCCTGGACCTAACCCAGACCTAACATGCGTTATCCTCTAAAATATTTATCAAGACCAGGTTTAATTGAATGTTTCAGTGTGGTACCGCATTACTACGTGATGCAATCCAGAAATAGCCCAGGATCTAGCCATGAAGTATGAGAAATATGCGAAAGTATGAGCCTGATGAGGGCAGATCCTAGACCTAACCCAGACCTAACAGGCGTTATCCTCTAAAATATTTATCAAGACCAGGTTTAATTGAATGTTTCAGTGTGGTACCACATTACTACGTGATGCAATCCAGAAAAAGCCCAGTACCAAGCCATCAAGTTTGAGAAATATGCGAAAGAATGAGCCTGATGACAGCATATCCCAGACCTAACCTAGACCTAACATGCGTTATCCTCTAAAATATTGAGCGAAACCTGGTTTAATGGACAGTTTCAGTATGGTACCACAGTACTACGTAAACCAAACCAGAAAAAACCCAGGATCTGTTCAAAAAGTATGTGAAAAATTCGAAAATGTGAGCCTGATGAGGGCAAATCTTAGACCTAACCTTAACCTAACATGCGTTATCCTCTAAAATATTTATCCAGACCAGGTTTCATTGAATGTTTCAGTGTGGTACCACTTTACTACGTGATCCAATCCAGAAATAGCCCAGGATCTAGCCATGAAGTATGAGAAATATGCGAAAGTAAGAGCCTGATCAGGGCAAATCCTAGACCTATCCCAGACCTAACTTGCGTTATCCTCTAAAATATTGATCGAAATCAGGTTTAATTGACTGTTTCAGCGTGGTGCCACATTACTACGTGATACAATCCAGAAACAGCCCAGGATCTAGCCATGAAGTCTGAGCAATATGCGAAAGTATGAGCCTGATGAGGGCAAATCCTGGACCTAACCCAGACCTAACATGCGTTATCCTCTAAAATATTTATCAAGACCAGGTTTAATTGAATGTTTCAGTGTGGTACCGCATTACTACGTGATGCAATCCAGAAATAGCCCAGGATCTAGCCATGAAGTATGAGAAATATGCGAAAGTATGAGCCTGATGAGGGCAGATCCTAGACCTAACCCAGACCTAACATGCGTTATCCTCTAAAATATTTATCAAGACCAGGTTTAATTGAATGTTTCAGTGTGGTACCACATTACTACGTGATGCAATCCAGAAAAAGCCCAGTACCAAGCCATCAAGTTTGAGAAATATGCGAAAGAATGAGCCTGATGAGGGCAAATACTAGACCTAACCCAGACCTAACATGCGTTATCCTCTAAAATATTGATCGCAACCAGGTTTAATGGACTCTCTCAGTGTGGTACCACACTACTACGTGATCCAAACCAGAAAAAACCCAGGATCTGTTCAACAAGTATGTGAAAAACGCGAAAGTATGAGTCTGATGAGGTCAAATCCCAGACCTATCCCAGACTTAACTTGTGTTATCCTCTAAAATAATGATCGAAACCAGGTTTCATTGAATGTTTCAGTGTGGTACCACTTTACTACGTGATGCAATCCAGAAAAAGCCCAGGATCTAGCCATGAAGTATGTGAAATATGCGAAAGTATGAGCCTGATGAGGGCAAATCCTAGAACTAACCCAAACCTAACATGCGTTATCCTCTAAAATATTTATCAAGACCAGGTTTAATTGAACGTTTCAGTGTGGTACCACATTACTACGAGAACCAAACCAGAAAAAACCCAGGATCCGTTCAACAAGTATGTGAAGACTGCGAAAGTATGAGTCTGATGAGGTCAAATCCCAGACCTATCCCAGACTTAACTTGCGTTATCATCTAAAATATTGATCGAAATCAGGTTTAATCGACTGTTTCAGCGTGGTACCACATTACTACGTGGTACAATCCAGAAACAGCCCAGGATCTAGCCATGAAGTATGAGAAATATGCGAAAGTATGAGCCTGATGAGGGCAAATCCTAGACCTAACCCAAACCTAACATGCGTTATCCTCTAAAATATTTATCAAGACCAGGTGTAATTGAATGATTCAGTGTGGTACCACATTACTACGTGAACCAAACCAGAAAAATCCCAGGATCCGTTCAACAAGTATGTTAAAACTGCGACAGTATGACCCTGATAAGGGCAAATCCCAGGCCTAACCTAGACCTAACATGCGTTGTCCTCTAAAATATTGATGGAAACAAGGTTTAATTGACTGTTTCAGTGTTGTACTTCATTACTACGTGATGCAATCCAGAAAAAGCCCAGGATCTAGCCATCAAGTATGAGAAAAATGCGAAAGAATGAGCCTGATGAGAGCAAATCCCAGACCTAACCTAGATCTAACATGAATTATTCTCTAAAATATTGATCGAAACCAGTTTTAATTGACTGTTTCAGTGTTGTACTTCATTACTACGTGACGCAATCCAGAAAAAGCCCAGGATCTAGCCATGAAGTATGAGAAATATGCGAAAGTATGAGCCTGATGAGGGCAAATCCTAGACCTAACCCAGACCTAACATGCGTCATTCTGTAAAATTTTTATCAAGACCAGGTTTAATTGAATGATTCATTGTGGTACCTCATTACTGCGTGATCAAAACCAGAAAAAACCCAGGATCCGTTCAACAAGTATGTGAAGAATGCGAAAGTATGAGTCTGATCAGTGAAAATCTCAGGACTTACCTAGACCCAACTTGCGTTGTCCTCTAAAATATTGATGGAAACCAGGTTTCATTGACTGTTTCAGTGTGGTACTACATTACTACGTGATGCAATCCAGAAAAAGCCCAGGATCTAGCCATCAAGTATGAGAAATATGCGAAAGAATGAGTCTTATGAGAGCAAATCCCAGACCTAACCTAGACCTAACATGCGTTATCCTCTAAAATATTGAGCGAAACCAGGTTTAATGGACTGTTTCAGTGTGGTACCACACTACTTCGTGATCCAAGCCAGAAAAAACCCAGGATCTGTTCAACAAGTATGTGAAAAACGCGAAAGAATGAGCCTGATGAGAGCAAATCCCAGACCTAACCTAGACCTAACATGAATTATTCTCTAAAATATTCATCCAAACCAGGTTTAATGGTCTGTTTCAGCGTGGTACCACACTACTACGTGATCCAAACCAGAAAAAACCCAGGATCTGTTCAACAAGTATGTGAAAAACGCTAAACTGTGAGCCTGATGAGGGCAAATCTTACACCTAACCCAGACCTAAGATGCGTTATCCTCTAAAATATTTATCCAGACCAGGTTTCATTGAATGTTTCAGTGTGGCACCACTTTCCTACGTGATCCAATCCAGAAATAGCCCAGGATCTAGCCATCAAGTATGAGAAATATGCGAAAGAATGAGCCTTATGAGAGCAAATCCCAGACCTAACCTAGACCTAACATGCGTTATCCTCTAAAATATTGAGCGAAACCAGGTTTAATGGACTGTTTCAGTGAGGTACCACACTACTTCGTGATCCAAACCAGAAAAAGCCCAGGATCTGTTCAACAAGTATGTGAAAAACGCTAAACTGTGAGCCTGATGAGAGCAAATCCCAGACCTAACCTAGACCTTACATGCGTTATCCTCTAAAATATTGAGCGAAACCAGGTTTAATGGACTGTTTCAGTGTGGTCCCACATTACTACGTGATCCGAACCAGAAATAACCCAGGGTCCGTTCAACAAGTATGTGAAGAATGCGAAAGTATGAGTCTGATGAGTGAAAATCCCAGACCTATCCCAGACCTAACTTGCGTTATCCTCTAAAATATTGATCGAAACCAGGTTTAATCGACTGTTTCAGTGCGGTACCACATTGCTGCGTGATCCAAACCAGAAAAACCCAGGATCTGTTCAACAAGTATGTGAAAAACGCTAAACTGTGAGCCTGATGGGGGCAAATCTTAGACCTAACCCAGACATAAGATGCGTTATCCTCTAAAATATTTATCCAGACCAGGTTTCATTGAATGTTTCAGTGTGGCACCACTTTCCTACGTGATCCAATCCAGAAATAGCCCAGGATCTAGCCACGAAGTATGAGAAATATGCGAAAGTAAGAGCCTGATGAGAGCAAATCCCGGACCTAACCTAGACCTAACATGCGTTATCCTCTAAAATATTGAGCGAAACCAGGTTTAATGGACTGTTTCAGTGAGGTACCACACTACTTCGTGATCCAAACCAGAAAATGCCCAGGATCTGTTCAACAAGTATGTGAAAAACGCTAAACTGTGAGCCTGATGAGGGCAAATCTTAGACCTAACCCAGACATAAGATGCGTTATCCTCTAAAATATTTATCCAGACCAGGTTTCATTGAATGTTTCAGTGTGGCACCACTTTCCTACGTGATCCAATCCAGAAATAGCCCAGGATCTAGCCACGAAGTATGAGAAATATGCGAAAGTAAGAGCCTGATGAGGGCAAATCCTAGACCTATCCCAGACCTAACTTGCGTTATCCTCTAAAATATTGATCGAAACCAGGTTTAATCGACTGTTTCAGCGTGGTGCCACATTACTACGTGATACAATCCAGAAACAGCCCAGGATCTAGCCATGAAGTATGAGAAATATGCGAAAGTATGAGCCTGATGAGGGCAAATCCTAGACCTAACCCAAACCTAACATGCGTTATCCTCTAAAATATTTATCAAGACCAGGTTTAATAAAATGTTTCAGTGTGAAACCACATTACTACGTGAACCAAACCAGAAAAAACCCAGGATCCGTTCAACAAGTATGTTAAAACTGCGACAGTATGACCCTGATGAGGGCAAATCCCAGGCCTAACCTAGACCTAACATGCGTTGTCCTCTAGAATATTGATGGAAACCAGGTTTAATTGACTGTTTCAGTGTTGTACTTCATTACTACGTGATGCAATCCAGAAAAAGCCCAGGATCTAGCCATCAAGTATGAGAAATATGCGAAAGAATGAACCTGATGAGAGCAAATCTCAGACCTAACCTAGACCTAACATGAATTATTCTCTAAAATATTGATCGAAACCAGGTTTAATTGACTGTTTCAGTGTTGTACTTCATTACTACGTGATGCAATCCAGAAAAAGCCCAGGATCTAGCCATGCAGTGTGAGAAATATGCGAAAGTAAGAGCCTGATGAGGGCAAATCCCAGACCTAACCTAGACCTAGCATGTATAATTCTCTAAAATATTGATCGAAACCAGGTTTAATTGACTGTTTCAGTGTTGTACTTCATTATTACGTGATGCAATCCAGAAAAAGCCCAGGATCTAGCCATCAAGTATGAGAAATATGCGAAAGAATGAGCCTGACGAGGGCAAATCCCAGACCTAACCTAGACCTAACATGAATTATTCTCTAAAATATTGATCGAAATCAGGTTTACTTGCCTGTTTCAGTGTGGCCCCACATTACTACGTGATCCAAACCAGAGGAAAACCCGGGGTCTGTTCAACAAGTATGTGAAAAGCGCGAAAGTATGAGTCTGATGAGGTCAAATCCCAGACCTATCCCAGACTTAAATTGCGTTATCCTCTAAAATATTGAACGAAACCAGGTTTAATCGACTGTTTCAGCGTGGTGCCACATTACTACGTGATACAATCCAGAAACAGCCCAGGATCTAGCCATCAAGTATGAGAAATATGCGAAAGTATGAGCCTGATGAGGGCAAATCCCAGACCTAACCCAAACCTAACATGCGTTTTCCTCTAAAATATTTATCAAGACCAGGTTTAATTGAATGTTTCAGTGTGGTACCACATTACTACGTGAACCAAGCCTGAAAAAACCCAGGATCCGTTCAACAAGTATGTTAAAACTGCGACAGTATGACCCTGATGCGGGCAAATCCCAGGCCTAACCTAGACCTAACATGCGTTGTCCTCTAGAATATTGATGGAAACCAGGTTTAATTGACTGTTTCAGTGTTGTACTTCATTACAACGTGATGCAACCCAGAAAAAGCCCAGGATCTAGCCATGAAGTATGAGAAATATGCGAAAGTAAGAGCCTGATGAGGGCAAATCCTAGACCTATCCCAGACGTAACTTGCGTTATCCTCTAAAATATTGATCGAAACCAGGTTTAATTGACTGTTTCAGCGTGGTACCACATTACTGCGTGATACAATCCAGAAACAGCCCAGGGTCTAGCCTTGAAGTATGAGAAATATGCAAAAGTATGAGCCTGATGAGGGCAAATCCCAGACCTAACCTGGACCTAACATGAATTATTCTCTAAAATATTCATCGAAACCAGGTTTAATTGACTGTTTCAGTGTGGTCCCACATTACTACGTGATCCAAACCAGAAATAACCCAGGATCCGTTCAACAAGTATGTGAAGAATGCGAAAGTATGTGTCTGATGAGTGAAAATCCCAGGCCTAACCTAGACCTAACATGCGTTATCCTCTAAAATATTGATGGAAGGCAGGTTTAATTGACTGTTTCAGTGTTGTACTTCATTACTACGTGATGCAATCCAGAAAAAGCCCAGGATCTAGCAATCAAGTATGAGAAATATGCGAAAGAATGAGCCTGATGAGAGCAAATCCCAGACCTGACCTAGACCTAACATGAATTATTCTCTAAAATATTGATCGAAACCAGGTTTAATTCGCTGTTTCAGTGTGGTCCCACATTACTACGTGATCCAAACCAGAAAAAACCCAGGATCCGTTCAACAAGTATGTGAAGAATGCGAAAGTATGAGTCTGATGAGTGAAAATCCCAGGCCTAACCTAGACCTAACATGCGTTATCCTCAAAAATATTGATCGAAACCTGGTTTAATCGTCTGTTTCAGTGTGGTGCCACATTACTATGTGATCCAAACCAGAAAATAACCCAGGATCTGTTCAACGAGTATGTGAAGTGTGCGAAAGTATGAGTCTGATGAGGTCAAATCCCAGACCAATCCCAGACTTAACATGCGTTATCCTCTAATATATTGATCGAAACCTGGTTTAATCGACTGTTTCAGTGTGGTACCACATTACTATGTGATCCAAACCAGAAAATAACCCAGGATCTGTTCAAGGAGGTTGTGAAGTGTGCGAAAGTATGAGTCTGATGAGGTCAAATCCCAGACCTATCCCAGACCTAACTTGCGTTATCCTCAAAAATATTGATCGAAACCAGGTTTAATCGACTGTTTCAGTGTGGTACCACATTACTACGTGATCCAAACCAGGAAAAACCCAGGATCCGTTCAACAAGTATGTGAAGAATGCGAAAGTATGAGTCTGTTGAGGTCAAATCCCAGACCTATCCCAGACCTAACTTGCGTTATCCTCAAAAATATTGATCGAAACCAGGTTTAATCGACTGTTTCAGTGTGGTACCACATTACTACGTGATCCAAGCCAGAAAATACCCAGGATCTAGCCATCAAGTATGAGAAATATGCGAAAGAATGAGCCTGATGAGAGCAAATCCCAGACCTAACCTAGACCTTACATGCGTTATCCTCTAAAATATTGAGCGAAACCAGGTTTAATGGACTGTTTCAGTGTGGTACCACACTGCTTCGTGATCCAAACCAGAAAAAACCCAGGATCTGTTCAACAAGTATGTGAAGAATGCGAAAGTATGAGTCTGATGAGTGAAAATCCCAGACCTAACCTAGACCTTACATGCGTTATCCTCTAAAATATTGAGCGAAACCAGGTTTAATGGACTGTTTCAGCGTGGTACCACATTACTACGTGATACAATCCAGAAACAGCCCAGGGTCTAGCCTTGAAGTATGAGAAATATGCGAAAGTATGAGCCTGATGAGGGCAAATCCTAGACCTAACCCAGACCTAACATGCGTTATCCTCTAAAATATTTATCAAGACCAGGTTTAATTGATTGTTTCAGTGTGGTCCCACATTACTACGTGATCCAAACCAGAAAAAACCCAGGATCTGTTCAACATGTATGAGAAATATGCGAAAGAATGAGCCTGATGAGAGCAAATCCCAGACCTAACCTAGACCTAACATGAATTATTCTCTAAAATATTGATCGAAACCAGGTTTAATTGACTGTTTCAGTGTGGTCCCACATTACTACATGATCCAAACCAGAAATAACCCAGGATCCGTTCAACAAGTATGTGAAGAATGCGAAAGTATGAGTCTGATGAGGGCAAATCCTAGACCTATCCCAGACCTAACTTGCGTTATCCTCTAAAATATTTATCAAGACCAGGTTTAATTGAATGTTTCAGTGTGGTACCACATTACTGCGTGATCCAAACTAGAAAAAACCCAGGATCCGCTCAACAAGTATGTGAAGAATGCGAAAGTATGAGTCTGTTCAGTGAAAATCTCAGGCCTTACCTAGACCTAACTTGCGTCGTCCTCTAAAACATTGATGGAAACCAGGTTTCATTGACTGTTTCAGTGTGGTACTACATTACTACGTGATGCAATCCAGGAAAAGCCCAGGATCTAGCCATCAAGTATGAGAAATATGCGAAAGAATGAGCCTGATGAGAGCAAATCCCAGACCTAACCTAGACCTAACATGCGTTATCCTCCAAAATATTGATCGAAACAAGGTTTAATTGACTGTTTCAGCGTGGTACCACATTACTACGTGATACAATCCAGAAACAGCCCAGGATCTAGCCATGAAGTATGAGAAACATGCGAAAGTATGAGCCTGATGAGTGAAAATCCCAGGCCTAACCTAGACCTAACATGCGTTATCCTCTAAAATATTGATCGAAACCCGGTTTAATCGACTGTTTCAGTGTGGTACCATATAACTATGTGATCCAAACCAGAAAATAACCCAGGATCTGTTCAAGGAGTATGTGAAGTGTGCGAAAGTATGAGTCTGATGAGGTCAAATCCCAGACCTATCCCAGACCTAACTTGCGTTATCCTCTAAAATATTTATCCAGACCAGGTTTCATTGAATGTTTCAGTGTGGTCCCACATTACTACGTGATCCAAACCAGAAAAAACCCAGGATCCGTTCAACAAGTATGTGAAGAATGCGATAGTATGAGTCTGATGAGTGAAAATCCCAGGCCTAACCTAGACCTAACATGCGTTATCCTCTAAAATATTGATCGAAACCCGGTTTAATCGACTGTTTCAGTGTGTTACCACATTACTATGTGATCCAAACCAGAAAATAACCCAGGATCTGTTCAAGGAGTATGTGAAGTGTGCGAAAGTATGAGTCTGATGAGGTCAAATCCCAGACCAATCCCAGACTTAACTTGCGTTATCCTCTAAAATATTGATCGAAACCAGGTTTAATCGACTGTTTCAGTGTGGTACCACATTAGTACGTGATCCAAACCAGAAAAAGCCCAGGATCTAGCCATCAAGTATGAGAAATATGCGAAAGAATGAGCCTGGTGAGAGCAAATAACAGACCTAACCTAGACCTTACATGCGTTATCCTCTAAAATATTGAGCGAAACCAGGTTTAATGGACTGTTTCAGTGTGGTACCACACTACTTCGTGATCCAAACCAGAAAAATCCCAGGATCTGTTCAACAAGTATGTGAAAAACGCTAAACTGTGAGCCTGATGAGGGCAAATCTTAGACCTAACCCAGACCTAAGATGCGTTAACCTCTAAAATATTTATCAAGACCAGGTTTAATTGATTGTTTCAGTGTGGTCCCACATTACT
Source organism: Colletes latitarsis (assembly GCF_051014445.1). NCBI lineage: Eukaryota > Metazoa > Arthropoda > Insecta > Hymenoptera > Colletidae > Colletes > Colletes latitarsis. The sequence continues at coordinate 28,157,378 of NW_027488367.1, read as the reverse complement.
ACGTGATCCAAACCAGAAAAAACCCAGGATCTGTTCAACATGTATGAGAAATATGCGAAAGAATGAGCCTGATGAGGGCAAATCCTAGACCTAACCCAGACCTAACATGCGTTATCCTCTAAAATATTTATCAAGACCAGGTTTAATTGATTGTTTCAGTGTGGTCCCACATTACTACGTGATCCAAACCAGAAACAGCCCAGGATCTAGCCTTGAAGTATGAGAAATATGCGAAAGTATGAGCCTGATGAGGGCAAATCCTAGACCTAACCCAGACCTAACATGCGTTATCCTCTAAAATATTGATCGAAACCAGGTTTAATTGACTGTTTCAGCGTGGTACCACATTACTACGTAATACAATCCAGAAACAGCCCAGGATCTAGCCTTGAAGTATGAGAAATATGCGAAAGTATGAGCCTGATGAGGGCAAATCCTAGACCTAACCCAGACCTAACATGCGTTATCCTCTAAAATATTGATCCAAACCAGGTTTAATGGACTGTTTCAGCGTGGTACCACACTACTACGTGATCCAAACCAGAAAAAACCCAGGATCTGTTCAACAAGTATGTGAAAAACGCGAAAGTATGAGCCTGATGAGGGCAAATCCCAGACATATCCCAGACCTAACTTGCGTTGTCCTCTAAGATATTGATGGAAACCAGGTTTCATTGACTGTCTCAGTGTTGTACTTCAATACTACGTGATGCGATCCAGAAAAAGCCCAGGATCTAGCCATCAAGTATGAGAAATATGCGAAAGAATGAGCCTGATGAGAGCAAATCCCAGACCTAACCTAGACCTAACATGCGCTATCCGCAAAAATATTGATCGAAACCTGGTTTAATCGACTGTTTCAGTGTGGTGCCACATTACTATGTGATCCAAACCTGAAAAAACCCAGGATCTGTTCACCAAGTATGTGAAAAACGCGAAAGTATGAGTCTGATGAGGTCAAATCCCAGACCTATCCCAGACTTAACTTGCGTTATCCTCTAAAATATTTATCAAGACCAGGTTTAATTGAATGTTTCAGTGTGGTACCACATTACTATGAGAAACAAACCAGAAAAAACCCAGGATCCGTTCAACAAGCATGTGAAGAATGCGAAAGTATGAGTCTGATCAGTGAAAATCTCAGGCCTTACCTAGACCTAACTTGCGTTGTCCTCTAAAATATTGATGGAAACCAGGTTTCATTGACTGTTTCAGTGTGGTGCTACATTACTACGTGATGTAATCCAGAAAAAGCCCAGGATCTAGCCATCAAGTATGAGAAATATGCGAAAGAATGAGCCTGATGAGAGCAAATCCCAGACCTAACCTAGACCTAACATGCGTTATCCTCTAAAATATTGAGCGAAACCAGGTTTAATGGACTGTTTCAGTGAGGTACCACACTACTTCGTGATCCAAACCAGAAAAAGCCCAGGATCTGTTCAACAAGTATGTGAAAAACGCTAAACTGTGAGCCTGATGAGGGCAAATCTTAGACCTAACCCAGACATAAGATGCGTTATCCTCTAAAATATTTATCCAGACCAGGTTTCATTGAATGTTTCAGTGTGGTACCACTTTGCTACGTGATCCAATCCAGAAATAGCCCAGGATCTAGCCATGAAGTATGAGAAATATGCGAAAGTATGAGCCTGATGTGGGCAAATCCTAGACCTAACCCAGACCTAACATGCGTTATCCTCTAAAGTATTTATCAAGATCAGGTTTAATTGATTGTTTCAGTGTGGTCCCACATTACTACGTGATCCAAACCAGAAAAAACCCAGGATCTGTTCAACATGTATGAGAAATATGCGAAAGAATGAGCCTGATGAGAGCAAATCCCAGACCTAACCTAGACCTAACATGAATTATTCTCTAAAATATTGATCGAAACCAGGTTTAATTGACTGTTTCAGTGTGGTCCCACATTACTACATGATCCAAACCAGAAATAACCCAGGATCCGTTCAACAAGTATGTGAAGAATGCGAAAGTATGAGTCTGATGAGGGCAAATCCTAGACCTATCCCAGACCTAACTTGCGTTATCCTCTAAAATATTTATCAAGACCAGGTTTAATTGAATGTTTCAGTGTGGTACCACATTACTGCGTGATCCAAACTAGAAAAAACCCAGGATCCGCTCAACAAGTATGTGAAGAATGCGAAAGTATGAGTCTGTTCAGTGAAAATCTCAGGCCTTACCTAGACCTAACTTGCGTCGTCCTCTAAAACATTGATGGAAACCAGGTTTCATTGACTGTTTCAGTGTGGTACTACATTACTACGTGATGCAATCCAGGAAAAGCCCAGGATCTAGCCATCAAGTATGAGAAATATGCGAAAGAATGAGCCTGATGAGAGCAAATCCCAGACCTAACCTAGACCTAACATGCGTTATCCTCCAAAATATTGATCGAAACAAGGTTTAATTGACTGTTTCAGCGTGGTACCACATTACTACGTGATACAATCCAGAAACAGCCCAGGATCTAGCCATGAAGTATGAGAAACATGCGAAAGTATGAGCCTGATGAGTGAAAATCCCAGGCCTAACCTAGACCTAACATGCGTTATCCTCTAAAATATTGATCGAAACCCGGTTTAATCGACTGTTTCAGTGTGGTACCATATAACTATGTGATCCAAACCAGAAAATAACCCAGGATCTGTTCAAGGAGTATGTGAAGTGTGCGAAAGTATGAGTCTGATGAGGTCAAATCCCAGACCTATCCCAGACCTAACTTGCGTTATCCTCTAAAATATTTATCCAGACCAGGTTTCATTGAATGTTTCAGTGTGGTCCCACATTACTACGTGATCCAAACCAGAAAAAACCCAGGATCCGTTCAACAAGTATGTGAAGAATGCGATAGTATGAGTCTGATGAGTGAAAATCCCAGGCCTAACCTAGACCTAACATGCGTTATCCTCTAAAATATTGATCGAAACCCGGTTTAATCGACTGTTTCAGTGTGTTACCACATTACTATGTGATCCAAACCAGAAAATAACCCAGGATCTGTTCAAGGAGTATGTGAAGTGTGCGAAAGTATGAGTCTGATGAGGTCAAATCCCAGACCAATCCCAGACTTAACTTGCGTTATCCTCTAAAATATTGATCGAAACCAGGTTTAATCGACTGTTTCAGTGTGGTACCACATTAGTACGTGATCCAAACCAGAAAAAGCCCAGGATCTAGCCATCAAGTATGAGAAATATGCGAAAGAATGAGCCTGGTGAGAGCAAATACCAGACCTAACCTAGACCTTACATGCGTTATCCTCTAAAATATTGAGCGAAACCAGGTTTAATGGACTGTTTCAGTGTGGTACCACACTACTTCGTGATCCAAACCAGAAAAATCCCAGGATCTGTTCAACGAGTATGTGAAAAACGCTAAACTGTGAGCCTGATGAGGGCAAATCTTAGACCTAACCCAGACCTAAGATGCGTTAACCTCTAAAATATTTATCAAGACCAGGTTTAATTGATTGTTTCAGTGTGGTCCCACATTACTACGTGATCCAAACCAGAAAAAACCCAGGATCTGTTCAACATGTATGAGAAATATGCGAAAGAATGAGCCTGATGAGGGCAAATCCTAGACCTAACCCAGACCTAACATGTGTTATCCTCTAAAATATTTATCAAGACCAGGTTTAATTGATTGTTTCAGTGTGGTCCCACATTACTACGTGATCCAAACCAGAAACAGCCCAGGATCTAGTCTTGAAGTATGAGAAATATGCGAAAGTATGAGCCTGATGAGGGCAAATCCTAGACCTAACCCAGACCTAACATGCGTTATCCTCTAAAATATTGATCGAAACCAGGTTTAATTGACTGTTTCAGCGTGGTACCACATTACTACGTAATACAATCCAGAAACAGCCCAGGATCTAGCCTTGAAGTATGAGAAATATGCGAAAGTATGAGCCTGATGAGGGCAAATCCTAGACCTAACCCAGACCTAACATGCGTTATCCTCTAAAATATTTATCAAGACCAGGTTTAATTGATTGTTTCAGTGTGGTCCCACATTACTACGTGATCCAAACCAGAAAAAACCCAGGATCTGTTCAACATGTATGAGAAATATGCGAAAGAATGAGCCTGATGAGAGCAAATCCCAGACCTAACATAGACCTAACATGAATTATTCTCTAAAATATTGATCGAAACCAGGTTTAATTGACTGTTTCAGTGTGGTCCCACATTACTACGTGATCCAAACCAGAAGAAACCCAGGATCTGTTCACCAAGTATGTGAAAAACGCGAAAGTATGAGTCTGATGAGTGAAAATCCCAGACCTATCCCAGACTTAGCTTGCGTTATCCTCTAAAATATTGATCGAAACCAGATTTAATCGACTGTTTCAGCGTGGTGCCACATTACTACGTGATACAATCCAGAAACAGCCCACGATCTAGCCATCAAGTATGAGAAATATGCGAAAGAATGAGCCTGATGAGAGCAAATCCCAGACCTAACATAGACCTAACATGAATTATTCTCTAAAATATTGATCGAAACCAGGTTTAATTGACTGTTTCAGTGTGGACCCACATTACTACGTGATCCAAACCAGAAATAACCCAGGATCCGTTCAACAAGTATGTGAAGAATGCGATAGTATGAGTCTGATGAGTGAAAATCCCAGGCCTAACCTAGACCTAACATGCGTTATCCTCTAAAATATTGATCCAAACCAGGTTTAATGGACTGTTTCGGCGTGGTACCACACTACTACGTGATCCAAACCAGAAAAAACCCAGGATCTGTTCAACAAGTATGTGAAAAACGCGAAAGTATGAGCCATATGAGGGCAAATCCCAGACATATCCCAGACCTAACTTGCGTTGTCCTCTAAGATATTGATGGAAACCAGGTTTCATTGACTGTCTCAGTGTTGTACTTCAATACTACGTGATGCGATCCAGAAAAAGCCCAGGATCTAGCCATCAAGTATGAGAAATATGCGAAAGAATGAGCCTGATGAGAGCAAATCCCAGACCTAACCTAGACCTAACATGAATTATTCTCTAAAATATTGATCGAAACCAGGTTTAATTGACTGTTTCAGTGTGGTCCCACATTACTACGTGATCCAAACCAGAAATAACCCAGGATCCGTTCAACAAGTATGTGAAGAATGCGAAAGTATGAGTCTGATGAGTGAAAATCCCAGGCCTAACCTAGACCCAACATGCGTTATCCTCAAAAATATTGATCGAAACCTGGTTTAATCGACTGTTTCAGTGTGGTACCACATTACTATGTGATCCAAACCTGAAAATAACCCAGGATCTGTTCAACAAGTATGTGAAACACGCGAAAGTATGAGTCTGATGAGGTCAAATCCCAGACCTATCCCAGACTTAACTTGTGTTATCTCTCCACATTACTACGTGATACAAACCAGAAAAAGCCCAGGATCTAGCCATCAAGTATGAGAAATATGCGAAAGAATGAGCCTGATGAGAGCAAATCCCAGACCTAACCTAGACAAAACATGAATTATTCTCTAAAATATTGATCAAAACCAGGATTAATTGACTGTTTCAGTGTGGCACCACATTACTGCGTGATCCAATCCAGAAATAGCCCAGGATCCAGCCATGAAGTATGAGAAATATGCGAAAGAATGAGCCTGACGAGGGCAAATCCCAGACCTAACCTAGACCTAACATGAATTATTCTCTAAAATATTGATCGAAACCAGGTTTGCTTGACTGTTTCAGTGTGGCCCCACATTACTACGTGATCCAAACAAGAAAAAACCCAGGATCTAGCCATCAAGTATGAGAAATATGCGAAAGTATGAGCCTGATGAGGGCAAATCCTAGACCTAACCCAAACCTAACATGCGTTATCCTCTAAAATATTTATCAAGACCAGTATTAATTGAATGTTTCAGTGTGGTACCACATTACTACGTGAACCAAGCCTGAAAAAACCCGGGATCCGTTCAACAAGTACGTGAAGAATGCGAAAGTATGAGTCTGATGAGTGAAAATCCCAGGCCTAACCTAGACCTAACATGCGTTATCCTCAAAAATATTGATCGAAACCTGGTTTAATCGTCTGTTTCAGTGTGGTGCCACATTACTATGTGATCCAAACCAGAAAATAACCCAGGATCTGTTCAACGAGTATGTGAAGTGTGCGAAAGTATGAGTCTGATGAGGTCAAATCCCAGACCAATCCCAGACTTAACATGCGTTATCCTCTAAAATATTGATCGAAACCAGGTTTAATCGACTGTTTCAGTGTGGTACCACATTACTACGTGATCCAAACCAGAAAAAACCCAGGATCTAGCCATCAAGTATGAGAAATATGCGAAAGAATGAGCCTGATGAGAGCAAATCCCAGACCTAACCTAGACCTTACATGCGTTATCCTCTAAAATATTGAGCGAAACCAGGTTTAATGGACTGTTTCAGTGTGATACCACACTGCTTCGTGATCCAAACCAGAAAAAACCCAGGATCTGTTCAACAAGTATGTGAAAAACGCTAAACTGTGAGCCTGATGAGGGCAAATCTTAGACCTAACCCAGACCTAAGATGCGTTATCCTCTAAAATAATTATCCAGACCAGGTTTCATTGAATGTTTCAGTGTGGTACCACTTTACTACGTGATCCAATCCAGAAAAAGCCCAGGATCTAGCCATCAAGTATGAGAAATATGCGAAAGTAGGAGCCTGATAAGGCCAAATCCTAGACCTATCCCAGACCTAACTTGCGTTATCCTCTAAAATATTGATCGAAACCAGGTTTAATTGACTGTTTCAGCGTGGTACCACATTACTACGTGATCCAATCCAGAAAAAGCCCAGGATCTAGCCATCAAGTATGAGAAATATGCGAAAGTAGGAGCCTGATAAGGCCAAATCCTAGACCTATCCCAGACCTAACTTGCGTTATCCTCTAAAATATTGATCGAAACCAGGTTTAATTGACTGTTTCAGCGTGGTACCACATTACTACGTGATACAATCCAGAAACAGCCCAGGGTCTAGCCTTGAAGTATGAGAAATATGCGAAAGTATGAGCCTGATGAGGGCAAATCCTAGACCTATCCCAGACCTAACTTGCGTTATCCTCTAAAATATTGAGCGAAACCAGGTTTAATGGACTGTTTCAGTGTGGTACCACACTACTTCGTGATCCAAACCAGAAAAATCCCAGGATCTGTTCAACAAGTATGTGAAAAACGCTAAACTGTGAGCCTGATGAGGGCAAATCTTAGACCTAACCCAGACCTAAGATGCGTTAACCTCTAAAATATTTATCAAGACCAGGTTTAATTGATTGTTTCAGTGTGGTCCCACATTACTACGTGATCCAAACCAGAAAAAACCCAGGATCTGTTCAACATGTATGAGAAATATGCGAAAGAATGAGCCTGATGAGGGCAAATCCTAGACCTAACCCAGACCTAACATGCGTTATCGTCTAAAATATTGATCGAAACCAGGTTTAATTGACTGTTTCAGCGTGGTACCACATTACTACGTAATACAATCCAGAAACAGCCCAGGATCTAGCCTTGAAGTATGAGAAATATGCGAAAGTATGAGCCTGATGAGGGCAAATCCCAGACCTAACCTAGACCTAACATGAATTATCCTCTAAAATATTTATCAAGACCAGGTTTAATTGATTGTTTCAGTGTGGTCCCACATTACTACGTGATCCAAACCAGAAAAAACCCAGGATCCGTTCAACAAGTATGTGAAGAATGCGAAAGTATGAGTCTGATGAGTGAAAATCCCAGGCCTAACCTAGACCTAACATGCGTTATCCTCTAAAATATTGATCCAAACCAGGTTTAATGGACTGTTTCAGCGTGGTACCACACTACTACGTGATCCAAACCAGAAAAAACCCAGGATCTGTTCAACAAGTATGTGAAAAACGCGAAAGTATGAGCCTGATGAGGGCAAATCCCAGACATATCCCAGACCTAACTTGCGTTGTCCTCTAAGATATTGATGGAAACCAGGTTTCATTGACTGTCTCAGTGTTGTACTTCAATACTACGAGATGCGATCCTGAAAAAGCCCAGGATCTAGCCATCAAGTATGAGAAATATGCGAAAGAATGAGCCTGATGAGAGCAAATCCCAGACCTAACCTAGACCTAACATGAATTATTCTCTAAGATATTGATCGAAACCAGGTTTAATTGACTGTTTCAGTGTGGTCCCACATTACTACGTGATCCAAACCAGAAAAAAACCAGGATCCGTTCAACAAGTATGTGAAGAATGCGAAAGTATGAGTCCGATGAGTGAAAATCCCAGGCCTAACCTAGACCTAACATGCGCTATCCTCAAAAATATTGATCGAAACCTGGTTTAATCGACTGTTTCAGTGTGGTACGACATTACTATGTGATCCAAACCTGAAAAAACCCAGGATCTGTTCACCAAGTATGTGAAAAACGCGAAAGTATGAGTCTGATGAGGTCAAATCCCAGACCTATCCCAGACTTAACTTGCGTTATCCTCTAAAATATTTATCAAGACCAGGTTTAATTGAATGTTTCAGTGTGGTACCACATTACTACGAGAAACAAACCAGAAAAAACCCAGGATCCGTTCAACAAGCATGTGAAGAATGCGAAAGTATGAGTCTGATCAGTGAAAATCTCAGGCCTTACCTAGACCTAACTTGCGTTGTCCTCTAAAATATTGATGGAAACCAGGTTTCATTGACTGTTTCAGTGTGGTACTACATTACTACGTGATGCAATCCAGAAAAAGCCCAGGATCTAGCCATCAAGTATGAGAAATATGCGAAAGAATGAGCCTGATGAGAGCAAATCCCAGACCTAACCTAGACCTAACATGAATTATTCTCTAAAATATTGATCGAAACCAGGTTTACTTGACTGTTTCAGTGTGGTCCCACATTACTACGTGATCCAAACCAGAAGAAACCCAGGATCTGTTCACCAAGTATGTGAAAAACGCGAAAGTATGAGTCTGATGAGGTCAAATCCCAGACCTATCCCAGACTTAGCTTGCGTTATCCTCTAAAATATTGATCGAAACCAGGTTTAATCGACTGTTTCAGCGTGGTGCCACATTACTACGTGATACAATCCAGAAACAGCCCACGATCTAGCCATCAAGTATGAGAAATATGCGAAAGAATGAGCCTGATGAGAGCAAATCCCAGACCTAACATAGACCTAACATGAATTATTCTCTAAAATATTGATCGAAACCAGGTTTAATTGACTGTTTCAGTGTGGACCCACATTACTACGTGATCCAAACCAGAAATAACCCAGGATCCGTTCAACAAGTATGTGAAGAATGCGAAAGTATGAGTCTGATGAGTGAAAATCCCAGGCCTAACCTAGACCTAACATGCGTTATCCTCTAAAATATTGATCCAAACCAGGTTTAATGGACTGTTTCAGCGTGGTACCACACTACTACGTGATCCAAACCAGAAAAAACCCAGGATCTGTTCAACAAGTATGTGAAAAACGCGAAAGTATGAGCCTGATGAGGGCAAATCCCAGACATATCCCAGACCTAACTTGCGCTGTCCTCTAAGATATTGATGGAAACCAGGTTTCATTGACTGTTTCAGTGTGGTACTACATTACTACGTGATGCAATCCAGAAAAAGCCCAGGATCTAGCCATCAAGTATGAGAAATATGCGAAAGAATGAGCCTGATGACAGCAAATCCCAAACCTAACATAGACCTAACATGAATTATTCTCTAAAATATTGATCGAAACCAGGTTTAATTGACTGTTTCAGTGTGGTCCCACATTACTACGTGATCCAAACCAGAAATAACCCAGGATCCGTTCAACAAGTATGTGAAGAATGCGAAAGTATGAGTCTCATGAGTGAAAATCCCAGGCCTAACCTAGACCCAACATGCGTTATCCTCAAAAATATTGATCGAAACCTGGTTTAATCGACTGTTTCAGTGTGGTACCACATTACTATGTGATCCAAACCTGAAAATAACCCAGGATCTGTTCAACAAGTATGTGAAACACGCGAAAGTATGAGTCTGATGAGGTCAAATCCCAGACCTATCCCAGACTTAACTTGTGTTATCTCTCCACATTACTACGTGATACAATCCAGAAACAGCCCAGGATCTAGCCACGAAGTATGTGAAATATGCGAAAGTATGAGCCTGATGAGGGCAGTCCTAGACCTAACCCAAACCTAACATGCGTTATCCTCTAAAATATTTATCAAGACCAGGTTTAATGGACTGTTTCAGTGTGGTACCACACTACTACGTGATACAAACCAGAAAAAGCCCAGGATCTAGCCATCAAGTATGAGAAATATGCGAAAGAATGAGCCTGATGAGAGCAAATCCCAGACCTAACCCAAACCTAACATGCGTTATCCTCTAAAATATTTATCAAGACCAGTATTAATTGAATGTTTCAGTGTGGTACCACATTACTACGTGAACCAAGCCTGAAAAAACCCGGGATCCGTTCAACAAGTATGTGAAGAATGCGAAAGTATGAGTCTGATGAGTGAATATCCCAGGCCTAACCTAGACCTAACATGCGTTATCCTCAAAAATATTGATCGAAACCTGGTTTAATCGTCTGTTTCAGTGTGGTGCCACATCACTATGTGATCCAAACCAGAAAATAACCCAGGATCTGTTCAACGAGTATGTGAAGTGTGCGAAAGTATGAGTCTGATGAGGTCAAATCCCAGACCAATCCCAGACTTAACATGCGTTATCCTCTAAAATATTGATCGAAACCTGGTTTAATCGACTGTTTCAGTGTGGTACCACATTACTACGTGATCCAAACCAGAAAAAACCCAGGATCTAGCCATCAAGAATGAGAAATATGCGAAAGAATGAGCCTGATGAGAGCAAATCCCAGACCTAACCTAGACCTTACATGCGTTATCCTCTAAAATATTGAGCGAAACCAGGTTTAATGGACTGTTTCAGTGTGATACCACACTGCTTCGTGATCCAAACCAGAAAAAACCCAGGATCTGTTCAACAAGTATGTGAAAAACGCTAAACTGTGAGCCTGATGAGGGCAAATCTTAGACCCAACCCAGACCTAAGATGCGTTATCCTCTAAAATATTGATCGAAACCTGGTTTAATCGACTGTTTCAGTGTGGTACTACATTACTACGTGATGCAATCCAGAAACAGCCCAGGATCTAGCCATCAAGTATGAGAAATATGCGAAAGAATGAGCCTGATGAGAGCAAATCCCAGACCTAACCTAGACCTAACATGCGTTATCCTCTAAAATATTGAGCGAAACCAGGTTTAATGGACTGTTTCAGTGTGGTACCACACTACTTCGTGATGCAAACCAGAAAAAACCCAGGATCTGTTCAACAAGTATGTGAAAAACGCTAAACTGTGAGCCTGATGAGGGCAAATCTTAGACCTAACCCAGACCTAAGATGCGTTATCCTCTAAAATATTTATCCAGACCAGGTTGCATTGAATGTTTCGGTGTGGTCCCACATTACTACGTGATCCAAACCAGAAAAAACCCAGGATCCGTTCAACAAGTATGTGAAGAATGCGAAAGTATGAGTCTGATGAGTGAAAATCCCAGGCCTAACCTAGACCTAACATGCGTTATCCTCAAAAATATTGATCGAAACCTGGTTTAATCGTCTGTTTCAGTGTGGTGCCACATTACTATGTGATCCAAACCAGAAAATAACCCAGGATCTGTTCAACGAGTATGTGAAGTGTGCGAAAGTATGAGTCTGATGAGGTCAAATCCCAGACCAATCCCAGACTTAACATGCGTTATCCTCTAAAATATTGATCGAAACCAGGTTTAATCGACTGTTTCAGTGTGGTACCACATTACTACGTGATCCAAACCAGAAAAAACCCAGGATCTAGCCATCAAGTATGAGAAATATGCGAAAGAATGAGCCTGATGAGAGCAAATCCCAGACCTAACCTAGACCTTACATGCGTTATCCTCTAAAATATTGAGCGAAACCAGGTTTAATGGACTGTTTCAGTGTGATACCACACTGCTTCGTGATCCAAACCAGAAAAAACCCAGGATCTGTTCAACAAGTATGTGAAAAACGCTAAACTGTGAGCCTGATGAGGGCAAATCTTAGACCTAACCCAGACCTAAGATGCGTTATCCTCTAAAATAATTATCCAGACCAGGTTTCATTGAATGTTTCAGTGTGGTACCACCTTACTACGTGATGCAATCCAGAAAAAGCCCAGGATCTAGCCATCAAGTATGAGAAATATGCGAAAGTAGGAGCCTGATAAGGCCAAATCCTAGACCTATCCCAGACCTAACTTGCGTTATCCTCTAAAATATTGATCGAAACCAGGTTTAATTGACTGTTTCAGCGTGGTACCACATTACTACGTGATCCAATCCAGAAAAAGCCCAGGATCTAGCCATCAAGTATGAGAAATATGCGAAAGTAGGAGCCTGATAAGGCCAAATCCTAGACCTATCCCAGACCTAACTTGCGTTATCCTCTAAAATATTGATCGAAACCAGGTTTAATTGACTGTCTCAGCGTGGTACCACATTACTACGTGATACAATCCAGAAACAGCCCAGGGTCTAGCCTTGAAGTATGAGAAATATGCGAAAGTATGAGCCTGATGAGGGCAAATCCTAGACCTAACCCAGACCTAACATGCGTTATCCTCTAAAATATTAATCGAAACCTGGTTTAATCGACTGTTTCAGTGTGGTACCACATTACTATGTGATCCAAACCAGAAAAAGCCCAGGATCTAGCCATCAAGTATGAGAAATATGCGAAAGAATGAGCCTGGTGAGAGCAAATACCAGACCTAACCTAGACCTTACATGCGTTATCCTCTAAAATATTGATCGAAACCAGGTTTAATTGACTGTCTCAGCGTGGTACCACATTACTACGTGATACAATCCAGAAACAGCCCAGGGTCTAGCCTTGAAGTATGAGAAATATGCGAAAGTAGGAGCCTGATAAGGCCAAATCCTAGACCTATCCCAGACCTAACTTGCGTTATCCTCTAAAATATTGATCGAAACCAGGTTTAATTGATTGTTTCAGTGTGGTCCCACATTACTACGTGATCCAAACCAGAAAAACCCAGGATCTGTTCAACATGTATGAGAAATATGCGAAAGAATGAGCCTGATGTGAGCAAATCCCAGACCTAACCTAGACCTAACATGCGTTATCCTCTAAAATATTGATCGAAACCTGGTTTAATCGACTGTTTCAGTGTGGTACCACATTACTATGTGATCCAAACCAGAAAATAACCCAGGATCTGTTCAAGGAGGTTGTGAAGTGTGCGAAAGTATGAGTCTGATGAGGTCAAATCCCAGACCTATCCCAGACCTAACTTGCGTTATCCTCAAAAATATTGATCGAAACCAGGTTTAATCGACTGTTTCAGTGTGGTACCACATTACTACGTGATCCAAACCAGGAAAAACCCAGGATCCGTTCAACAAGTATGTGAAGAATGCGAAATTATGAGTCTGATGAGTGAATATCCCAGGCCTAACCTAGACCTAACATGCATTATCCTCTAAAATATTGATCGAAACCAGGTTTAATCGACTGTTTCAGTGTGGTACCACATTACTACGTGATCCAAGCCAGAAAAAACCCAGGATCTAGCCATCAAGTATGAGAAATATGCGAAAGAATGAGCCTGATGAGAGCAAATCCCAGACCTAACCTAGACCTTACATGCGTTATCCTCTAAAATATTGAGCGAAACCAGGTTTAATGGACTGTTTCAGTGTGGTACCACACTGCTTCGTGATCCAAACCAGAAAAAACCCAGGATCTGTTCAACAAGTATGTGAAGAATGCGAAAGTATGAGTCTGATGAGTGAAAATCCCAGACCCAACCTAGACCTTACATGCGTTATCCTCTAAAATATTGAGCGAAACCAGGTTTAATGGACTGTTTCAGCGTGGTACCACATTACTACGTGATACAATCCAGAAACAGCCCAGGGTCTAGCCTTGAAGTATGAGAAATATGCGAAAGTATGAGCCTGATGAGGGCAAATCCTAGACCTAACCAAGACCTAACATGCGTTATCCTCTAAAATATTTATCAAGACCAGGTTTAATTGATTGTTTCAGTGTGGTCCCACATTACTACGTGATCCAAACCAGAAAAAACCCAGGATCTGTTCAACATGTATGAGAAATATGCGAAAGAATGAGCCTGATGAGAGCAAATCCCAGACCTAACCTAGACCTAACATGAATTATTCTCTAAAATATTGATCGAAACCAGGTTTAATTGACTGTTTCAGTGTGGTCCCACATTACTACATGATCCAAACCAGAAATAACCCAGGATCCGTTCAACAAGTATGTGAAGAATGCGAAAGTATGAGTCTGATGAGGGCAAATCCTAGACCTATCCCAGACCTAACTTGCGTTATCCTCTAAAATATTTATCAAGACCAGGTTTAATTGAATGTTTCAGTGTGGTACCACATTACTGCGTGATCCAAACTAGAAAAAACCCAGGATCCGTTCAACAAGTATGTGAAGAATGCGAAAGTATGAGTCTGTTCAGTGAAAATCTCAGGCCTTACCTAGACCTAACTTGCGTCGTCCTGTAAAACATTGATGGAAACCAGGTTTCATTGACTGTTTCAGTGTGGTACTACATTACTACGTGATGCAATCCAGGAAAAGCCCAGGATCTAGCCATCAAGTATGAGAAATATGCGAAAGAATGAGCCTGATGAGAGCAAATCCCAGACCTAACCTAGACCTAACATGCGTTATCCTCCAAAATATTGATCGAAACCAGGTTTAATTGACTGTTTCAGCGTGGTACCACATTACTACGTGATACAATCCAGAAACAGCCCAGGATCTAGCCATGAAGTATGAGAAACATGCGAAAGTATGAGCCTGATGAGTGAAAATCCCAGGCCTAACCTAGACCTAACATGCGTTATCCTCTAAAATATTGATCGAAACCCGGTTTAATCGACTGTTTCAGTGTGGTACCATATAACTATGTGATCCAAACCAGAAAATAACCCAGGATCTGTTCAAGGAGTATGTGAAGTGTGCGAAAGTATGAGTCTGATGAGGTCAAATCCCAGACCTATCCCAGACCTAACTTGCGTTATCCTCTAAAATATTTGTCCAGACCAGGTTTCATTGAATGTTTCAGTGTGGTCCCACATTACTACGTGATCCAAACCAGAAAAAACCCAGGATCCGTTCAACAAGTATGTGAAGAATGCGATAGTATGAGTCTGATGAGTGTAAATCCCAGGCCTAACCTAGACCTAACATGCGTTATCCTCTAAAATATTGATCGAAACCCGGTTTAATCGACTGTTTCAGTGTGTTACCACATTACTATGTGATCCAAACCAGAAAATAACCCAGGATCTGTTCAAGGGGTATGTGAAGTGTGCGAAAGTATGAGTCTGATGAGGTCAAATCCCAGACCAATCCCGGACTTAACTTGCGTTATCCTCTAAAGTATTGATCGAAACCAGGTTTAATCGACTGTTTCAGTGTGGTCCCACATTACTACGTGATCCAAACCAGAAAAAAACCAGGATCCGTTCAACAAGTATGTGAAGAATGCGAAAGTATGAGTCCGATGAGTGAAAATCCCAGGCCTAACCTAGACCTAACATGCGCTATCCTCAAAAATATTGATCGAAACCTGGTTTAAGCAACTGTTTCGGTGTGGTACCACATTACTATGTGATCCAAACCTGAAAAAACCCAGGATCTGTTCACCAAGTATGTGAAAAACGCGAAAGTATGAGTCTGATCAGTGAAAATCTCAGGCCTAACCCAGACATAAGATGCGTTATCCTCTAAAATATTTATCCAGACCAGGTTTCATTGAATGTTTCAGTGTGGTACCACTTTGCTACGTGATCCAATCCAGAAACAGCCCAGGATCTAGCCATGAAGTATGAGAAATATGCGAAAGTAAGTGCCTGATGAGGTCAAATCCCAGACCTATCCCAGACTTAACTTGTGTTATCCTCTAAAATATTGATCGAAACCAGGTTTAATCGACTGTTTCAGCGTGGTACCACATTTCTACGTGATCCAATCCAGAAACAGCCCAGGATCTAGCCATGAAGTATGAGAAATATGCGAAAGTAAGAGCCTGATGAGGGCAAATCCTAGACCTATCCCAGACGTAACTTGCGTTATCCTCTAAAATATTGATCGAAACCAGGTTTAATCGACTGTTTCAGCGTGGTACCACATTACTACGTGATACAATCCAGAAACAGCCCAGGATCTAGCCACGAAGTATGTGAAATATGCGAAAGTATGAGCCTGATGGGGGCAAATCCTAGACCTAACCCAAACCTAACAAGCGTTATCCTCTAAAATATTTATCAAGACCAGGTTTAATTGACTGTTTCAGTGTTGTACTTCATTACTACGTGATCCAATCCAGAAACAGCCCAGGATCTAGCCATGCAGTATGAGAAATATGCGAAAGTATGAGCCTGATGAGGGCAAATCCCAGACCTCACCTAGACCTAGCATGTATTATTCTCTAAAATATTGATCGAAACCAGGTTTAATTGACTGTTTCAGTGTTGTACATCGCTACTACGTGATGCAATCCAGAAAAAGCCCAGGATCTGTTCAACAAGTATGTGAAAAACGCTAAACTGTGAGCCTGATGAGGGCAAATCTTAGACCTAACCAAGACATAAGATGCGTTATCCTCTAAAATATTTATCCAGACCAGGTTTCATTGAATGTTTCAGTGTGGTACCACTTTGCTACGTGATCCAATCCAGAAATAGCCCAGGATCTAGCCATGAAGTATGAGAAATATGCGAAAGTAAGAGCCTGATGAGGGCAAATCCTAGACCTATCCCAGACCTAACTTGCGTTATCCTCTAAAATATTGATCGAAACCAGGTTTAATTGACTGTTTCAGCGTGGTACCACATTACTACGTGATCCAATCCAGAAACAGCCCAGGATCTAGCCATGCAGTATGAGAAATATGCGAAAGTATGAGCCTGATGAGGGCAAATCCCAGACCTAACCTAGACCTAGCATGTATTATTCTCTAAAATATTGATCGAAACCAGGTTTAATTGACTGTTTCAGTGTTGTACTTCATTACTACGTGATGCAATCCAGAAAAAGCCCAGGATCTAGCCATCAAGTATGAGAAATATGCGAAAGAATGAGCCTGACGAGGGCAAATCCCAGACCTAACCTAGACCTAACATGAATTATTCTCTAAAATATTGATCGAAACCAGGTTTGCTTGACTGTTTCAGTGTGGCCCCACATTACTACGTGATCCAAACCAGAAAAAACCCAGGATCTGTTCAACAAGTATGTGAAAAACGCGAAAGTATGAGTCTGATGAGGTCAAATCCCAGACCTATCCCAGACTTAAATTGCGTTATCCTCTAAAATATTGATCGAAACCAGGTTTAATCAACTGTTTCAGCGTGGTGCCACATTACTACGTGATACAATCCAGAAACAGCCCAGGATCTAGCCATCAAGTATGAGAAATATGCGAAAGTATGAGCCTGATGAGGGCAAATCCTAGACCTAACCCAAACCTAACATGCGTTATCCTCTAAAATATTTATCAAGACCAGTATTAATTGAATGTTTCAGTGTGGTACCACATTACTACGTGAACCAAGCCTGAAAAAACCCGGGATCCGTTCAACAAGTATGTTAAAACTGCGACAGTATGACCCTGATGAGGGCAAATCCCAGGCCTAACCTAGACCTAACATGCGTTGTCCTCTAGAATATTGATGGAAACCAGGTTTAATTGACTGTTTCAGTGTTGTACTTCATTACTACGTGATGCAATCCAGAAAAAGCCCAGGATCTAGCCATCAAGTATGAGAAACATGCGAAAGAATGAGCCTGATGGGAGCAAATCCCAGACCTAACCTAGACCTAACATGCGTTATCCTCTAAAATATTGAGCGAAACCAGGTTTAATGGACTGTTTCAGTGTGGTACCACACTACTTCGTGATCCAAACCAGAGAAAGCCCAGGATCTGTTCAAGAAGTATGTGAAAAACGCTAAACTGTGAGACTGATGAGGGCAAATCTTAGACCTAACCCAGACCTAAGATGCGTTATCCTCTAAAATATTTATCCAGACCAGGTTTCATTGAATGTTTCTGTGTGGTACCACTTTACTACCTGATACAATCCAGAAACAGCCCAGGATCTAGCCATGAAGTATGAGATATATGCGAAAGTATGAGCCTGATGAGGGCAAATCCTAGACCTAACCCAAACCTAACATGCGTTATCCTCTAAAATATTTATCAAGAAAAGGTTTAATTGAATGTTTCAGTGTGGTACCACATTACTACGTGAACCAAACCCGAAAAAACCCAGGATCTGTTCAACATGTATGAGAAATATGCGAAAGAATGAGCCTGATGAGAGCAAATCCCAGACCTATCCTAGACATAACATGAATTATTCTCTAAAATATTGATCGAAAACAGGTTTACTTGAATGTTTCAGTGTGGTACCACATTACTACGTGATCCAAACCAGAAAAAACCCAGGATCCGTTCAACAAGTATGTGAAGAATGCGAAAGTATGAGTCTGATGGGTGAAAATCCCAGGCCTACCCTAGACCTAACATGCGTTATCCTCTAAAATATTGTTCGAAACCTGGTTTAATCGACTGTTTCAGTGTGGTACCACATTACTATGTGATCCAAACCAGAAAATAACCCAGGATCTGTTCAAGGAGTATGTGAAGTGTGCGAAAGTATGAGTCTGATGAGGTCTAATCCCAGACCTATCCCAGACCTAGCTTGCGTTATCCTCTAAAATATTGATCGAAACCAGGTTTAATCGACTGTTGCAGTGTGGTACCACATTACTACGTGATCCAAACCAGAAAAAGCCCAGGATCTAGCCATCAAGTATGAGAAATATGCGAAAGAATGAGCCTGATGACAGCAAATCCCAAACCTAACATAGACCTAACATGAATTATTCTCTAAAATATTGATCGAAACCAGGTTTAATTGACTGTTTCAGTGTGGTACCACATTACTATGTGATCCAAACCAGAAAATAACCCAGGATCTGTTCAACGAGTATGTGAAGTGTGCGAAAGAATGAGTCTGATGAGGTCAAATCCCAGACCATTCCCAGACTTAA
Organism: Colletes latitarsis; assembly: GCF_051014445.1. NCBI lineage: Eukaryota > Metazoa > Arthropoda > Insecta > Hymenoptera > Colletidae > Colletes > Colletes latitarsis. The sequence goes on along the minus strand of NW_027488367.1, from coordinate 28,138,173 downwards.
CTTGCGTTATCCTCTAAAATATTGATCGAAACCAGGTTTAATCGACTGTTCCACTGTGGTACCACATTACTACGTGATCCAAACCAGAAAAAACCCAGGATCTAGCCATCAAGTATGAGAAATATGCGAAAGAATGAGCCTGATGGGAGCAAATCCCAGAACTAACCTAGACCTTACATGCGTTATCCTCTAAAATATTGAGCGAAACCAGGTTTAATCGTCTGTTTCAGTGTGGTACCACATTACTGCGTGATCCAAACTAGAAAAAACCCAGGATCCGTTCAACAAGTATGTGAAGAATGCGAAAGTATGAGTCTGATCAGTGAAAATCTCAGGCCTTACCTAGACCTAACTTGCGTCGTCCTCTAAAACATTGATGGAAACCAGGTTTCATTGACTGTTTCAGTGTGGTACTACATTACTACGTGATGCAATCCAGGAAAAGCCCAGGATCTAGCCATCAAGTATGAGAAATATGCGAAAGAATGAGCCTGATGAGAGCAAATCCCAGACCTAACCTAGACCTAACATGCGTTATCCTCTAAAATATTGATCGAAACCAGGTTTAATTGACTGTTTCAGCGTGGTACCACATTACTACGTGATACAATCCAGAAACAGCCCAGGATCTAGCCATGAAGTATGAGAAACATGCGAAAGTATGAGCCTGATGAGGGCAAATCCCAGGCCTAACCCAGACCTAAGATGCGTTATCCTCTAAAATATTTATCCAGACCAGGTTTCATTGAATGTTTCAGTGTGGTCCCACATTACTACGTGATCCAAACCAGAAAAAATCCAGGATCCGTTCAACAAGTATGTGAAAGACGCTAAACTGTGAGCCTGATGAGGGCAAATCTTAGACCTAACCCAGACCTAAGATGCGTTATCCTCTAAAATATTTATCCAGTCCAGGTTTCATTGAATGTTTCAGTGTGGTACCACTTTACTACGTGATCCAATCCAGAAATAGCCTTGGATCTAGCCATGAAGTATGAGAAATATGCGAAAGTGAGAGCCTGATGAGGGCAAATCCTAGACCTATCCCAGACGTAACTTGCGTTATCCTCTAAAATATTGATCGAAACCAGGTTTAATTGACTGTTTCAGCGTGGTACCACATTACTACGTGATACAATCCAGAAACAGCCCAGGGTCTAGCCTTGAAGTATGAGAAATATGCAAAAGTATGAGCCTGATGAGGGCAAATCCTAGACCTAACCCAGACCTAACATGCGTTATCCTCTAAAATATTTATCATGAACAGGTTTAATTGATTGTCTCAGTGTGGTCCCACATTACTACGTGATCCAAACCAGAAAAAACCCAGGATCTGTTCAACATGTGTGAGATATATGCGAAAGAATGAGCCTGATGAGAGCAAATCCCAGACCTAACCTGGACCTAACATGAATTATTCTCTAAAATATTGATCGAAACCAGGTTTAATTGACTGTTTCAGTGTGGTCCCACATTACTACGTGATCCAAACCAGAAATAACCCAGGATCCGTTCAACAAGTATGTGAAGAATGCGAAAGTATGTGTCTGATGAGTGCAAATCCCAGGCCTAACCTAGACCTAACATGCGTTTTCCTCTAAAATATTGATGGAAAGCAGGTTTAATTGACTGTTTCAGTGTTGTACTTCATTACTACGTGATGCAATCCTGAGAAAGCCCAGGATCTAGCAATCAAGTATGAGAAATATGCGAAAGAATGAGCCTGATGAGAGCAAATCCCAGACCTGACCTAGACCTAACATGAATTATTCTCTAAAATATTGATCGAAACCAGGTTTAATTCGTTGTTTCAGTGTGGTCCCACATTACTACGTGATCCAAACCAGAAAAAACCCAGGATCCGTTCAACAAGTATGTGAAGAATGCGAAAGTATGAGTCTGATGAGTGAAAATCCCAGGCCTAACCTAGACCTAACATGCGTTATCCTCAAAAATATTGATCGAAACCTGGTTTAATCGTCTGTTTCAGTGTGGTGCCACATTACTATGTGATCCAAACCAGAAAATAACCCAGGATCTGTTCAACGAGTATGTGAAGTGTGCGAAAGTATGAGTCTGATGCGGACGACCTGGCTGCCTCCCGGCGCAGCATGACTATGCTGCGTCGGGTGCAGAGGCGCATGGCGCTCAGGGTCGTCCGCGGGTATCGGACCATGTCACATGAGGCGGCGACGGTTCTAGCGGGGATGCCGCCCATGGACCTGCTCGCGCGGTCGCACGCGGTGATGTACCGGCACCGCGTCGACCGTCGCGCGGGGGTGGGGGCGGTCCCGGGCGGGCAGGAACCTGCTTGGGGCGATTTGAAGCGCCAGGCCCGGCAGTCCGTGTTGCTCGCGTGGCAGGAGCGGCTGGCTCTGCCAACCGCGGGGCACCGGACTGTCGGGGCTGTTCGGCCGCTCCTGAAGGAGTGGCTGGACAGAGGCCATGGCAGCCTCACCTACCGGCTGGCACAGGTATTTTCCGGGCATGGCAGCTTCGGAAGATACCTGTGCCGGATAGGGAAAGAGCCGACGGCGCGTTGCTGCCACTGCGACGCTGAGCAGGACACGGCGGATCATACCCTGGAGGTATGCCCCGCGTGGCAGGGGGAGCGCCGTGTCCTGGTCGGCGTCGTCGGGCGGGATGTCTCGCTGCCGGGCGTGGTGCGCGCCATGCTCGGCAGCGAGGAGAAGTGGAGGGCCGTGGCCTCCTTCTGCGAGAACGTAATGTTGCAGAAGGAGGCCGCGGGGAGGGAGCGCGAGCTTCAGCGGCGCACTGAAGCTCGCGCTCGTGCGGTGGCCCGAGGTCGTCGCCCGGTCGCGAGGCGTCGCGGGCGGCCGCCTCGGCGTGGCGGATGACCTAGGCTGGGAGGGGGGTCCTGAGGGGACCCTCCTCCCGCCAGGCGGCGCCGGGTCGGACCGGTTGGGGGTAGGAGTGCCTCCCCCTACCGGTCCAACGCAAGGGGAGGCACCCTCGGCGGTCTGGTGCGGCCATGAACGCCCGGCCGCCGAGGGGTGGAAACGGGGTCGCGGGCGGTTGCGAGTTGGGGCTCGCAGCCGCCACTAAACGCGGCCCCGGGACGGATAGCGGCGGGATGGAGTGGCCCCGTCCCGCCGCTATGAGGCAGTGTGTCTACTGGGGGGACCGATTGTCCCCCCGGGGGATGGGCGCGAAAGCGCGGGCACGGGGAGGATACCGGAAGAATGCTTCGAGCGATTCCCGGTATCCTCCCAAAGCGTGCCGAAGGGTCACCGTGGGGTTTTTAGTGGGTAGGTCCCGCGCCTGTCGTTGTACGGGCGCGGGGAATCCCACACACCCCTCCCACCTCTCCCCAAGGAGGTGGGAGGGAGTCTTTCGAAGATTTTCCCCACGACAAAAAAAAAAAAAAAAAGTATGAGTCTGATGAGGTCAAATCCCAGACCAATCCCAGACTTAGCATGCGTTATCCTCTAAAATATTGATCGAAACCAGGTTTAATCGACTGTTTCAGTGTGGTACCACATTACTACGTGATCCAAACCAGAAAAAACCCAGGATCTAGCCATCAAGTATGAGAAATATGCGAAAGAATGAGCCTGATGAGAGCAAATCCCAGACCTAACCTAGACCTTACATGCGTTATCCTCTAAAATATTGAGCGAAACCAGGTTTAATGGACTGTTTCAGTGTGATACCACACTGCTTCGTGATCCAAACCAGAAAAAACCCAGGATCTGTTCAACAAGTATGTGAAAAACGCTAAACTGTGAGCCTGATGAGGGCAAATCTTAGACCTAACCCAGACCTAACATGCGTTATCCTCTAAAATATTTATCAAGACCAGGTTTAATTGATTGTTTCAGTGTGGTCCCACATTACTACGTGATCCAAACCAGAAAAACCCAGGATCTGTTCAACATGTATGAGAAATATGCGAAAGAATGAGCCTGATGTGAGCAAATCCCAGACCTAACCTAGACCTAACATGAATTATTCTCTAAAATATTGATCGAAACCAGGTTTAATTGACTGTTTCAGTGTGGTCCCACATTACTACATGATCCAAACCAGAAATAACCCAGGATCCGTTCAACAAGTATGTGAAGAATGCGAAAGTATGAGTCTGATGAGGTCAAATCCCAGGCCTAACCCAGACCTAACATGCGTTATCCTCAAAAATATTGATCGAAACCTGGTTTAATCGACTGTTTCCGTGTGGTACCACATTACTATGTGATCCAAACCAGAAAATAACCCAGGATCTGTTCAACGAGTATGTGAAGTGTGCGAAAGAAGAGTCTGATGAGGTCAAATCCCAGACCATTCCCAGACTTAACTTGCGTTATCCTCTAAAATATTGATCGAAACCAGGTTTAATCGACTGTTTCAGTGTGGTACCACATTACTACGTGATCCAAACCAGAAAAAACCCAGGATCTAGCCATCAAGTATGAGAAATATGCGAAAGAATGAGCCTGATGGGAGCAAATCCCAGACCTAACCTAGACCTTACATGCGTTATCCTCTAATATATTGAGCGAAACCAGGTTTAATCGACTGTTTCAGTGTGGTACCACATTACTACGTGATCCAAACCAGAAAAAACCCAGGATCTAGCCATCAAGTATGAGAAATATGCGAAAGAATGAGCCTGATGGGAGCAAATCCCAGACCTAACCTAGACCTAACATGCGTTATCCTCTAAAATATTGATGGAAAGCAGGTTTAATTACTGTTTCAGTGTTGTACTTCATTACTACGTGATGCAATCCAAAAAACGCCCAGGATCTAGCAATCAAGTATGAGAAATATGCGAAAGAGTGAGCCTGATGAGAGCAAATCCCAGACCTGACCTAGACCTAACATGAATTATTCTCTAAAATATTGATCGAAACCAGGTTTAATTCGCTGTTTCAGTGTGGTCCCACATTACTACGTGATCCAAACCAGAAAAAACCCAGGATCTGTTCAACAAGTATGTGAACAATGCGAAAGTATGAGTCTGATGAGTGAAAATCCCAGGCCTAACCTAGACCTAACATGCGTTATCCTCAAAAATATTGATCGAAACCTGGTTTAATCGTCTGTTTCAGTGTGGTACCACATTACTGCGTGATCCAAACTAGAAAAAACCCAGGATCCGTTCAACAAGTATGTGAAGAATGCGAAAGTATGAGTCTGATCAGTGAAAATCTCAGGCCTTTCCTAGACCTAACATGCGTTATCCTCTAAAATATTGATCAAAACCAGGTTTAATTGATAGTTTCAGCGTGGTACCACATTACTACGTGATACAATCCAGAAACAGCCCAGGGTCTAGCCATGAAGTATGATAAACATGCGAAAGTATGAGCCTGATGAGGGCAAATCCCAGGCCTAACCCAGACCAAAGATGCGTTATCCTCTAAAATATTTATCCAGACCAGGTTTCATTGAATGTTTCAGTGAGGTACCACACTACTTCGTGATGCAAACCAGAAAAAACCCAGGATCTGTTCAACAAGTATGTGAAAAACGCTAAACTGTGAGCCTGATGAGGGCAAATCTTAGACCTAACCCAGACCTAAGATGCGTTATCCTCTAAAATATTTATCCAGACAAGGTTGCATTGAATGTTTCGGTGTGGTCCCACATTACTACGTGATCCAAACCAGGAAAAACCCAGGATCCGTTCAACAAGTATGTGAAGAATGCGAAATTATGAGTCTGATGAGTGAAAATCCCAGACCTAACCTAGACCTAACATGCGTTATCCTCTAAAATATTGATCGAAACCTGGTTTAATCGACTGTTTCAGTGTGGTACCACATTACTATGTGATCCAAACCAGAAAATAACCCAGGATCTGTTCAACGAGTATGTGAAGTGTGCGAAAGTATGAGTCTGATGAGGTCAAATCCCAGACCAATCCCAGACATAACATGCGTTATCCTCTAAAATATTGATCGAAACCAGGTTTAATCGACTGTTTCAGTGTGGTACCACATTACTACGTGATCCAAACCAGAAAAAACCCAGGATCAGTTCAACAAGTATGTGAAGAATGCGAAAGTATGAGTCTGATGAGTGAAAATCCCAGACCTAACCTAGACCTTACATGCGTTATCCTCTAAAATATTGAGCGAAACCAGGTTTAATGGTCTGTTTCAGCGTGGTAGCACATTACTACGTGGTACAATCCAGAAACAGCCCAGGGTCTAGCCTTGAAGTATGAGAAATATGCGAAAGTATGAGCCTGATGAGAGCAAATCCCAGACCTAACCTAGACCTAACATGCGTTATCCTCTAAAATATTGATCGAAACCTGGTTTAATCGACTGTTTCAGTGTGGTACCACATTACTACGTGATCCAAACCAGAAAAAACCCAGGATCTGTTCAACAAGTATGTGAAAAACGCTAAACTGTGAGCCTGATGAGGGCAAATCTTAGACCTAACCCAGACCTAAGATGCGTTATCCTCTAAAATATTTATCCAGACCAGGTTGCATTGAATGTTTCGGTGTGGTCCCACATTACTACGTGATCCAAACCAGGAAAAACCCAGGATCCGTTCAACAAGTATGTGAAGAATGCGAAATTATGAGTCTGATGAGTGAAAATCCCAGACCTAACCTAGACCTAACATGCGTTATCCTCTAAAATATTGATCGAAACCAGGTTTAATGGACTGTTTCAGCGTGGTAGCACATTACTACGTGGTACAATCCAGAAACAGCCCAGGGTCTAGCCTTGAAGTATGAGAAATATGCGAAAGTATGAGCCTGATGAGAGCAAATCCCAGACCTAACCTAGACCTAACATGCGTTATCCTCCAAAATATTGATCGAAACCAGGTTTAATTGACTGTTTCAGCGTGGTACCACATTACTACGTGATACAATCCAGAAACAGCCCAGGATCTAGCCATGAAGTATGAGAAACATGCGAAAGTATGAGCCTGATGAGTGAAAATCCCAGGCCTAACCTAGACCTAACATGCGTTATCCTCTAAAATATTGATCGAAACCCGGTTTAATCGACTGTTTCAGTGTGTTACCACATTACTATGTGATCCAAACCAGAAAAAAACCAGGATCCGTTCAACAAGTATGTGAAGAATGCGAAAGTATGAGTCCGGTGAGTGAAAATCCCAGGCCTAACCTAGACCTAACATGCGCTATCCTCAAAAATATTGATCGAAACCTGGTTTAATCAACTGTTTCGGTGTGGTACCACATTACTATGTGATCCAAACCTGAAAAAACCCAGGATCTGTTCAACAAGTATGTGAAAAACGCTAAACTGTGAGCCTGATGAGGGCAAATCTTAGACCTAACCCAGACCTAAGATGCGTTAACCTCTAAAATATTTATCCAGACCAGGTTTCATTGAATGTTTCAGTGTGGTACCACTTTACTACGTGATCCAATCCAGAAATAGCACAGGATCTAGCCATGAAGTATGAGAAATATGCGAAACTGAGAGCCTGATGAGGGCAAATCCTAGACCTATCCCAGACCTAACTTGCGTTATCCTCTAAAATATTGATCGAAACCAGGTTTAATTGACTGTTTCAGCGTGGTACCACATTACTACGTAATACAATCCAGAAACAGCCCAGGATCTAGCCTTGAAGTATGTGAAGAATGCGAAATTATGAGTCTGATGAGTGAAAATCCCAGACCTAACCTAGACCTAACATGCGTTATCCTCTAAAATATTGATCGAAACCAGGTTTAATGGACTGTTTCAGCGTGGTAGCACATTACTACGTGGTACAATCCAGAAACAGCCCAGGGTCTAGCCTTGAAGTATGAGAAATATGCGAAAGTATGAGCCTGATGAGAGCAAATCCCAGACCTAACCTAGACCTAACATGCGTTATCCTCCAAAATATTGATCGAAACCAGGTTTAATTGATTGTTTCAGTGTGGTCCCACATTACTACGTGATCCAAACCAGAAAACACCCAGGATCTGTTCAACATGTATGAGAAATATGCGAAAGAATGAGCCTGATGAGAGCAAATCCCAGACCTGACATAGACCTAACATGAATTATTCTCTAAAATATTGATCGAAACCAGGTTTAATTGACTGTTTCAGTGTGGTCCCACATTACTACGTGATCCAAACCAGAAATAACCCAGGATCCGTTCAACAAGTATGTGATGAATGCGAAAGTATGAGTCTGATGAGTGAAAATCCCAGGCCTAACCTAGACCTAACATGCGTTATCCTCTAAAATATTGATCCAAACCAGGTTTAATGGACTGTTTCAGGGTGGTACCACACTACTACGTGATCCAAACCAGAAAAAACCCAGGATCTGTTCAACAAGTATGTGAAAAACGCGAAAGTATGAGCCATATGAGGGCAAATCCCAGACATATCCCAGACCTAACTTGCGTTGTCCTCTAAGATATTGATGGAAACCAGGTTTCATTGACTGTCTCAGTGTTGTACTTCAATACTACGTGATGCGATCCAGAAAAAGCCCAGGATCTAGCCATCAAGTATGAGAAATATGCGAAAGAATGAGCCTGATGAGAGCAAATCCCAGACCTAACCTAGACCTAACATGAATTATTCTCTAAAATATTGATCGAAACCAGGTTTAATTGACTGTTTCAGTGTGGTCCCACATTACTACGTGATCCAAACCAGAAAAAAACCAGGATCCGTTCAACAAGTATGTGAAGAATGCGAAAGTATGAGTCCGATGAGTGAAAATCCCAGGCCTAACCTAGACCTAACATGCGCTATCCTCAAAAATATTGATCGAAACCTGGTTTAATCAACTGTTTCGGTGTGGTACCACATTACTATGTGATCCAAACCTGAAAAAACCCAGGATCTGTTCACCAAGTATGTGAAAAACGCGAAAGTATGAGTCTGATCAGTGAAAATCTCAGGCCTAACCCAGACATAAGATGCGTTATCCTCTAAAATATTTATCCAGACCAGGTTTCATTGAATGTTTCAGTGTGGTACCACTTTGCTACGTGATCCAATCCAGAAACAGCCCAGGATCTAGCCATGAAGTATGAGAAATATGCGAAAGTAAGTGCCTGATGAGGTCAAATCCCAGACCTATCCCAGACTTAACTTGTGTTATCCTCTAAAATATTGATCGAAACCAGGTTTAATCGACTGTTTCAGCGTGGTACCACATTTCTACGTGATCCAATCCAGAAACAGCCCAGGATCTAGCCATGAAGTATGAGAAATATGCGAAAGTAAGAGCCTGATGAGGGCAAATCCTAGACCTATCCCAGACGTAACTTGCGTTATCCTCTAAAATATTGATCGAAACCAGGTTTAATCGACTGTTTCAGCGTGGTACCACATTACTACGTGATACAATCCAGAAACAGCCCAGGATCTAGCCACGAAGTATGTGAAATATGCGAAAGTATGAGCCTGATGGGGGCAAATCCTAGACCTAACCCAAACCTAACAAGCGTTATCCTCTAAAATATTTATCAAGACCAGGTTTAATTGACTGTTTCAGTGTTGTACTTCATTACTACGTGATCCAATCCAGAAACAGCCCAGGATCTAGCCATGCAGTATGAGAAATATGCGAAAGTATGAGCCTGATGAGGGCAAATCCCAGACCTCACCTAGACCTAGCATGCATTATTCTCTAAAATATTGATCGAAACCAGGTTTAATTGACTGTTTCAGTGTTGTACTTCGCTACTACGTGATGCAATCCAGAAAAAGCCCAGGATCTGTTCAACAAGTATGTGAAAAACGCTAAACTGTGAGCCTGATGAGGGCAAATCTTAGACCTAACCAAGACATAAGATGCGTTATCCTCTAAAATATTTATCCAGACCAGGTTTCATTGAATGTTTCAGTGTGGTACCACTTTGCTACGTGATCCAATCCAGAAATAGCCCAGGATCTAGCCATGAAGTATGAGAAATATGCGAAAGTAAGAGCCTGATGAGGGCAAATCCTAGACCTATCCCAGACCTAACTTGCGTTATCCTCTAAAATATTGATCGAAACCAGGTTTAATTGACTGTTTCAGCGTGGTACCACATTACTACGTGATCCAATCCAGAAACAGCCCAGGATCTAGCCATGCAGTATGAGAAATATGCGAAAGTATGAGCCTGATGAGGGCAAATCCCAGACCTAACCTAGACCTAGCATGTATTATTCTCTAAAATATTGATCGAAACCAGGTTTAATTGACTGTTTCAGTGTTGTACTCCATTACTACGTGATGCAATCCAGAAAAAGCCCAGGATCTAGCCATCAAGTATGAGAAATATGCGAAAGAATGAGCCTGACGAGGGCAAATCCCAGACCTAACCTAGACCTAACATGAATTATTCTCTAAAATATTGATCGAAACCAGGTTTGCTTGACTGTTTCAGTGTGGCCCCACATTACTACGTGATCCAAACCAGAAAAAACCCAGGATCTGTTCAACAAGTATGTGAAAAACGCGAAAGTATGAGTCTGATGAGGTCAAATCCCAGACCTATCCCAGACTTAAATTGCGTTATCCTCTAAAATATTGATCGAAACCAGGTTTAATCAACTGTTTCAGCGTGGTGCCACATTACTACGTGATACAATCCAGAAACAGCCCAGGATCTAGCCATCAAGTATGAGAAATATGCGAAAGTATGAGCCTGATGAGGGCAAATCCTAGACCTAACCCAAACCTAACATGCGTTATCCTCTAAAATATTTATCAAGACCAGTATTAATTGAATGTTTCAGTGTGGTACCACATTACTACGTGAACCAAGCCTGAAAAAACCCGGGATCCGTTCAACAAGTATGTTAAAACTGCGACAGTATGACCCTGATGAGGGCAAATCCCAGGCCTAACCTAGACCTAACATGCGTTGTCCTCTAGAATATTGATGGAAACCAGGTTTAATTGACTGTTTCAGTGTTGTACTTCATTACTACGTGATGCAATCCAGAAAAAGCCCAGGATCTAGCCATCAAGTATGAGAAACATGCGAAAGAATGAGCCTGATGGGAGCAAATCCCAGACCTAACCTAGACCTAACATGCGTTATCCTCTAAAATATTGAGCGAAACCAGGTTTAATGGACTGTTTCAGTGTGGTACCACACTACTTCGTGATCCAAACCAGAGAAAGCCCAGGATCTGTTCAAGAAGTATGTGAAAAACGCTAAACTGTGAGACTGATGAGGGCAAATCTTAGACCTAACCCAGACCTAAGATGCGTTATCCTCTAAAATATTTATCCAGACCAGGTTTCATTGAATGTTTCTGTGTGGTACCACTTTACTACCTGATACAATCCAGAAACAGCCCAGGATCTAGCCATGAAGTATGAGATATATGCGAAAGTATGAGCCTGATGAGGGCAAATCCTAGACCTAACCCAAACCTAACATGCGTTATCCTCTAAAATATTTATCAAGAAAAGGTTTAATTGAATGTTTCAGTGTGGTACCACATTACTACGTGAACCAAACCCGAAAAAACCCAGGATCTGTTCAACATGTATGAGAAATATGCGAAAGAATGAGCCTGATGAGAGCAAATCCCAGACCTATCCTAGACATAACATGAATTATTCTCTAAAATATTGATCGAAAACAGGTTTACTTGAATGTTTCAGTGTGGTACCACATTACTACGTGATCCAAACCAGAAAAAACCCAGGATCCGTTCAACAAGTATGTGAAGAATGCGAAAGTATGAGTCTGATGGGTGAAAATCCCAGGCCTACCCTAGACCTAACATGCGTTATCCTCTAAAATATTGTTCGAAACCTGGTTTAATCGACTGTTTCAGTGTGGTACCACATTACTATGTGATCCAAACCGGAAAATAACCCAGGATCTGTTCAAGGAGTATGTGAAGTGTGCGAAAGTATGAGTCTGATGAGGTCTAATCCCAGACCTATCCCAGACCTAGCTTGCGTTATCCTCTAAAATATTGATCGAAACCAGGTTTAATCGACTGTTGCAGTGTGGTACCACATTACTACGTGATCCAAACCAGAAAAAGCCCAGGATCTAGCCATCAAGTATGAGAAATATGCGAAAGAATGAGCCTGATGACAGCAAATCCCAAACCTAACATAGACCTAACATGAATTATTCTCTAAAATATTGATCGAAACCAGGTTTAATTGACTGTTTCAGTGTGGTACCACATTACTATGTGATCCAAACCAGAAAATAACCCAGGATCTGTTCAACGAGTATGTGAAGTGTGCGAAAGAATGAGTCTGATGAGGTCAAATCCCAGACCATTCCCAGACTTAACTTGCGTTATCCTCTAAAATATTGATCGAAACCAGGTTTAATCGACTGTTCCACTGTGGTACCACATTACTACGTGATCCAAACCAGAAAAAACCCAGGATCTAGCCATCAAGTATGAGAAATATGCGAAAGAATGAGCCTGATGGGAGCAAATCCCAGACCTAACCTAGACCTTACATGCGTTATCCTCTAATATATTGAGCGAAACCAGGATTAATGGACTGTTTCAGTGTGGTACCACACTACTTCGTGATCCAAACCAGAAATAACCCAGGATCCGTTCAACAAGTATGTGAAGAATGCGAAAGTATGAGTCTGATGAGTGAAAATCCCAGGCCTAACCTAGACCTAACATGCGTTATCCTCAAAAATATTGATCGAAACCTGGTTTAATCGTCTGTTTCAGTGTGGTACCACATTACTATGTGATCCAAACCAGAAAATAACACAGGATCTGTTCAACGAGTACGTGAAGTGTGCGAAAGTATGAGTCTGATGAGGTCAAATCCCAGACCAATCCCAGACTTAACATGCGTTATCCTCTAAAATATTGATCGAAACCAGGTTGAATCGACTGTTTCAGTGTGGTACCACATTACTACGTGATCCAAACCAGAAAAAACCCAGGATCTAGCCATCAAGTATGAGAAATATGCGAAAGAATGAGCCTGATGAGAGCAAATCCCAGACCTAACCTAGACCTTACATGCGTTATCCTCTAAAATATTGAGCGAAACCAGGTTTAATCGTCTGTTTCAGTGTGGTACCACATTACTGCGTGATCCAAACTAGAAAAAACCCAGGATCCGTTCAACAAGTATGTGAAGAATGCGAAAGTATGAGTCTGATCAGTGAAAATCTCAGGCCTTACCTAGACCTAACTTGCGTCGTCCTCTAAAACATTGATGGAAACCAGGTTTCATTGACTGTTTCAGTGTGGTACTACATTACTACGTGATGCAATCCAGGAAAAGCCCAGGATCTAGCCATCAAGTATGAGAAATATGCGAAAGAATGAGCCTGATGAGAGCAAATCCCAGACCTAACCTAGACCTAACATGCGTTATCCTCTAAAATATTGATCGAAACCAGGTTTAATTGACTGTTTCAGCGTGGTACCACATTACTACGTGATACAATCCAGAAACAGCCCAGGATCTAGCCATGAAGTATGAGAAACATGCGAAAGTATGAGCCTGATGAGGGCAAATCCCAGGCCTAACCCAGACCTAAGATGCGTTATCCTCTAAAATATTTATCCAGACCAGGTTTCATTGAATGTTTCAGTGTGGTCCCACATTACTACGTGATCCAAACCAGAAAAAATCCAGGATCCGTTCAACAAGTATGTGAAAGACGCTAAACTGTGAGCCTGATGAGGGCAAATCTTAGACCTAACCCAGACCTAAGATGCGTTATCCTCTAAAATATTTATCCAGTCCAGGTTTCATTGAATGTTTCAGTGTGGTACCACTTTACTACGTGATCCAATCCAGAAATAGCCCAGGATCTAGCCATGAAGTATGAGAAATATGCGAAAGTGAGAGCCTGATGAGGGCAAATCCTAGACCTATCCCAGACGTAACTTGCGTTATCCTCTAAAATATTGATCGAAACCAGGTTTAATTGACTGTTTCAGCGTGGTACCACATTACTACGTGATACAATCCAGAAACAGCCCAGGGTCTAGCCTTGAAGTATGAGAAATATGCAAAAGTATGAGCCTGATGAGGGCAAATCCTAGACCTAACCCAGACCTAACATGCGTTATCCTCTAAAATATTTATCATGAACAGGTTTAATTGATTGTCTCAGTGTGGTCCCACATTACTACGTGATCCAAACCAGAAAAAACCCAGGATCTGTTCAACATGTGTGAGATATATGCGAAAGAATGAGCCTGATGAGAGCAAATCCCAGACCTAACCTGGACCTAACATGCGTTATCCTCTAAAATATTGATCGAAACCAGGTTTAATTGACTGTTTCAGCGTGGTACCACATTACTACGTGATACAATCCAGAAACAGCCCAGGATCTAGCCATGAAGTATGAGAAACATGCGAAAGTATGAGCCTGATGAGGGCAAATCCCAGGCCTAACCCAGACCTAAGATGCGTTATCCTCTAAAATATTTATCCAGACCAGGTTTCATTGAATGTTTCAGTGTGGTCCCACATTACTACGTGATCCAAACCAGAAAAAATCCAGGATCCGTTCAACAAGTATGTGAAAGACGCTAAACTGTGAGCCTGATGAGGGCAAATCTTAGACCTAACCCAGACCTAAGATGCGTTATCCTCTAAAATATTTATCCAGTCCAGGTTTCATTGAATGTTTCAGTGTGGTACCACTTTACTACGTGATCCAATCCAGAAATAGCCCAGGATCTAGCCATGAAGTATGAGAAATATGCGAAAGTGAGAGCCTGATGAGGGCAAATCCTAGACCTATCCCAGACGTAACTTGCGTTATCCTCTAAAATATTGATCGAAACCAGGTTTAATTGACTGTTTCAGCGTGGTACCACATTACTACGTGATACAATCCAGAAACAGCCCAGGGTCTAGCCTTGAAGTATGAGAAATATGCAAAAGTATGAGCCTGATGAGGGCAAATCCTAGACCTAACCCAGACCTAACATGCGTTATCCTCTAAAATATTTATCATGAACAGGTTTAATTGATTGTCTCAGTGTGGTCCCACATTACTACGTGATCCAAACCAGAAAAAACCCAGGATCTGTTCAACATGTGTGAGATATATGCGAAAGAATGAGCCTGATGAGAGCAAATCCCAGACCTAACCTGGACCTAACATGAATTATTCTCTAAAATATTGATCGAAACCAGGTTTAATTGACTGTTTCAGTGTGGTCCCACATTACTACGTGATCCAAACCAGAAATAACCCAGGATCCGTTCAACAAGTATGTGAAGAATGCGAAAGTATGTGTCTGATGAGTGAAAATCCCAGGCCTAACCTAGACCTAACATGCGTTTTCCTCTAAAATATTGATGGAAAGCAGGTTTAATTGACTGTTTCAGTGTTGTACTTCATTACTACGTGATGCAATCCTGAGAAAGCCCAGGATCTAGCAATCAAGTATGAGAAATATGCGAAAGAATGAGCCTGATGAGAGCAAATCCCAGACCTGACCTAGACCTAACATGAATTATTCTCTAAAATATTGATCGAAACCAGGTTTAATTCGTTGTTTCAGTGTGGTCCCACATTACTACGTGATCCAAACCAGAAAAAACCCAGGATCCGTTCAACAAGTATGTGAAGAATGCGAAAGTATGAGTCTGATGAATGAAAATCCCAGGCCTAACCTAGACCTAACATGCGTTATCCTCAAAAATATTGATCGAAACCTGGTTTAATCGTCTGTTTCAGTGTGGTGCCACATTACTATGTGATCCAAACCAGAAAATAACCCAGGATCTGTTCAACGAGTATGTGAAGTGTGCGAAAGTATGAGTCTTATGAGGTCAAATCCCAGACCAATCCCAGACTTAACATGCGTTATCCTCTAAAATATTGATCGAAACCAGGTTTAATCGACTGTTTCAGTGTGGTACCACATTACTACGTGATCCAAACCAGAAAAAACCCAGGATCTAGCCATCAAGTATGAGAAATATGCGAAAGAATGAGCCTGATGAGAGCAAATCCCAGACCTAACCTAGACCTTACATGCGTTATCCTCTAAAATATTGAGCGAAACCAGGTTTAATGGACTGTTTCAGTGTGATACCACACTGCTTCGTGATCCAAACCAGAAAAAACCCAGGATCTGTTCAACAAGTATGTGAAAAACGCTAAACTGTGAGCCTGATGAGGGCAAATCTTAGACCTAACCCAGACCTAACATGCGTTATCCTCTAAAATATTTATCAAGACCAGGTTTAATTGATTGTTTCAGTGTGGTCCCACATTACTACGTGATCCAAACCAGAAAAACCCAGGATCTGTTCAACATGTATGAGAAATATGCGAAAGAATGAGCCTGATGTGAGCAAATCCCAGACCTAACCTAGACCTAACATGAATTATTCTCTAAAATATTGATCGAAACCAGGTTTAATTGACTGTTTCAGTGTGGTCCCACATTACTACATGATCCAAACCAGAAATAACCCAGGATCCGTTCAACAAGTATGTGAAGAATGCGAAAGTATGAGTCTGATGAGGTCAAATCCCAGGCCTAACCCAGACCTAACATGCGTTATCCTCAAAAATATTGATCGAAACCTGGTTTAATCGACTGTTTCCGTGTGGTACCACATTACTATGTGATCCAAACCAGAAAATAACCCAGGATCTGTTCAACGAGTATGTGAAGTGTGCGAAAGAATGAGTCTGATGAGGTCAAATCCCAGACCATTCCCAGACTTAACTTGCGTTATCCTCTAAAATATTGATCGAAACCAGGTTTAATCGACTGTTTCAGTGTGGTACCACATTACTACGTGATCCAAACCAGAAAAAACCCAGGATCTAGCCATCAAGTATGAGAAATATGCGAAAGAATGAGCCTGATGGGAGCAAATCCCAGACCTAACCTAGACCTTACATGCGTTATCCTCTAATATATTGAGCGAAACCAGGTTTAATCGACTGTTTCAGTGTGGTACCACATTACTACGTGATCCAAACCAGAAAAAACCCAGGATCTAGCCATCAAGTATGAGAAATATGCGAAAGAATGAGCCTGATGGGAGCAAATCCCAGACCTAACCTAGACCTAACATGCGTTATCCTCTAAAATATTGATGGAAAGCAGGTTTAATTACTGTTTCAGTGTTGTACTTCATTACTACGTGATGCAATCCAAAAAACGCCCAGGATCTAGCAATCAAGTATGAGAAATATGCGAAAGAGTGAGCCTGATGAGAGCAAATCCCAGACCTGACCTAGACCTAACATGAATTATTCTCTAAAATATTGATCGAAACCAGGTTTAATTCGCTGTTTCAGTGTGGTCCCACATTACTACGTGATCCAAACCAGAAAAAACCCAGGATCTGTTCAACAAGTATGTGAACAATGCGAAAGTATGAGTCTGATGAGTGAAAATCCCAGGCCTAACCTAGACCTAACATGCGTTATCCTCAAAAATATTGATCGAAACCTGGTTTAATCGTCTGTTTCAGTGTGGTACCACATTACTGCGTGATCCAAACTAGAAAAAACCCAGGATCCGTTCAACAAGTATGTGAAGAATGCGAAAGTATGAGTCTGATCAGTGAAAATCTCAGGCCTTTCCTAGACCTAACATGCGTTATCCTCTAAAATATTGATCAAAACCAGGTTTAATTGACAGTTTCAGCGTGGTACCACATTACTACGTGATACAATCCAGAAACAGCCCAGGGTCTAGCCATGAAGTATGATAAACATGCGAAAGTATGAGCCTGATGAGGGCAAATCCCAGGCCTAACCCAGACCAAAGATGCGTTATCCTCTAAAATATTTATCCAGACCAGGTTTCATTGAATGTTTCAGTGAGGTACCACACTACTTCGTGATGCAAACCAGAAAAAACCCAGGATCTGTTCAACAAGTATGTGAAAAACGCTAAACTGTGAGCCTGATGAGGGCAAATCTTAGACCTAACCCAGACCTAAGATGCGTTATCCTCTAAAATATTTATCCAGACCAGGTTGCATTGAATGTTTCGGTGTGGTCCCACATTACTACGTGATCCAAACCAGGAAAAACCCAGGATCCGTTCAACAAGTATGTGAAGAATGCGAAATTATGAGTCTGATGAGTGAAAATCCCAGACCTAACCTAGACCTAACATGCGTTATCCTCTAAAATATTGATCGAAACCTGGTTTAATCGACTGTTTCAGTGTGGTACCACATTACTATGTGATCCAAACCAGAAAATAACCCAGGATCTGTTCAACGAGTATGTGAAGTGTGCGAAAGTATGAGTCTGATGAGGTCAAATCCCAGACCAATCCCAGACATAACATGCGTTATCCTCTAAAATATTGATCGAAACCAGGTTTAATCGACTGTTTCAGTGTGGTACCACATTACTACGTGATCCAAACCAGAAAAAACCCAGGATCAGTTCAACAAGTATGTGAAGAATGCGAAAGTATGAGTCTGATGAGTGAAAATCCCAGACCTAACCTAGACCTTACATGCGTTATCCTCTAAAATATTGAGCGAAACCAGGTTTAATGGTCTGTTTCAGCGTGGTAGCACATTACTACGTGGTACAATCCAGAAACAGCCCAGGGTCTAGCCTTGAAGTATGAGAAATATGCGAAAGTATGAGCCTGATGAGAGCAAATCCCAGACCTAACCTAGACCTAACATGCGTTATCCTCTAAAATATTGATCGAAACCTGGTTTAATCGACTGTTTCAGTGTGGTACCACATTACTACGTGATCCAAACCAGAAAAAACCCAGGATCTGTTCAACAAGTATGTGAAAAACGCTAAACTGTGAGCCTGATGAGGGCAAATCTTAGACCTAACCTAGACCTAACATGCGTTATCCTCTAAAATATTGATCGAAACCAGGTTTAATGGACTGTTTCAGTGTGGTACCACATTACTATGTGATCCAAACCAGAAAATAACCCAGGATCTGTTCAACGAGTATGTGAAGTGTGCGAAAGTATGAGTCTGATGAGGTCAAATCCCAGACCAATCCCAGACATAACATGCGTTATCCTCTAAAATATTGATCGAAACCAGGTTTAATCGACTGTTTCAGTGTGGTCCCACATTACTACGTGATCCAAACCAGGAAAAACCCAGGATCCGTTCAACAAGTATGTGAAGAATGCGAAATTATGAGTCTGATGAGTGAAAATCCCAGACCTAACCTAGACCTAACATGCGTTATCCTCTAAAATATTGATCGAAACCAGGTTTAATGGACTGTTTCAGCGTGGTAGCACATTACTACGTGGTACAATCCAGAAACAGCCCAGGGTCTAGCCTTGAAGTATGAGAAATATGCGAAAGTATGAGCCTGATGAGAGCAAATCCCAGACCTAACCTAGACCTAACATGCGTTATCCTCTAAAATATTGATCGAAACCTGGTTTAATCGACTGTTTCAGTGTGGTACCACATTACTATGTGATCCAAACCAGAAAATAACCCAGGATCTGTTCAACGAGTATGTGAAGTGTGCGAAAGTATGAGTCTGATGAGGTCAAATCCCAGACCAATCCCAGACATAACATGCGTTATCCTCTAAAATATTGATCGAAACCAGGTTTAATCGACTGTTTCAGTGTGGCACCACATTACTACGTGATCCAAACCAGAAAAAACCCAGGATCTAGCCATCAAGTATGAGAAATATGCGAAAGAATGAGCCTGATGAGAGCAAATCCCAGACCTAACCTAGACCTAACATGCGTTATCCTCTAAAATATTGATCGAAACCTGGTTTAATCGACTGTTTCAGTGTGGTACCACATTACTATGTGATCCAAACCAGAAAATAACCCAGGATCTGTTCAACGAGTATGTGAAGTGTGCGAAAGTATGAGTCTGATGAGGTCAAATCCCAGACCAATCCCAGACATAACATGCGTTATCCTCTAAAATATTGATCGAAACCAGGGTTAATCGACTGTTTCAGTGTGGTACCACATTACTACGTGATCCAAACCAGAAAAAACCCAGGATCTAGCCATCAAGTATGAGAAATATGCGAAAGAATGAGCCTGATGAGAGCAAATCCCAGACCTAACCTAGACCTTACATGCGTTATCCTCTAAAATATTGAGCGAAACCAGGTTTAATGGACTGTTTCAGTGTGGTACCACACTGCTTCGTGATCCAAACCAGAACAAACCCAGGATCTGTTCAACAAGTATGTGAAGAATGCGAAAGTATGAGTCTGATGAGTGAAAATCCCAGACCTAACCTAGACCTTACATGCGTTATCCTCTAAAATATTGAGCGAAACCAGGTTTAATTGACTGTTTCAGTGTGGTCCCACATTACAACATGATCCAAACCAGAAATAACCCAGGATCCGTTCAACAAGTATGTGAAGAATGCGAAAGTATGAGTCTGATGAGGGCAAATCCTAGACCTATCCCAGACCTAACTTGCGTTATCCTCTAAAATATTTATCAAGACCAGGTTTAATTGAATGTTTCAGTGTGGTACCACATTACTGCGTGATCCAAACTAGAAAAAACCCAGGATCCGTTCAACAAGTATGTGAAGAATGCGAAAGTATGAGTCTGATGAGTGAGAATCCCAGGGCTAACATAGACCTAACATGCGTTATACTCTAAAATATTGATCGAAACCAGGTTTAATCGACTGTTTCAGTGTGGTACCACATTGCTACGTGATCCAAACCAGAAAAAACCCAGGATCAGTTCAACAAGTATGTGAAGAATGCGAAAGTATGAGTCTGATGAGTGAAATTCCCAGGGCTAACCTAGACCTGACATGCGTTATCCTCTAAAATATTGATGGAAACCAGGTTTAATTGACTGTTTCAGTGTGGTACCACATTACTATGTGATCCAAACCAGAAAATAACCCAGGATCTGTTCAACGAGTATGTGAAGTGTGCGCAAGTATGAGTCTGATGAGGTCAAATCCCAGACCTATCCCAGACCTAACTTGCGTTATCCTCTAAAATATTGATCGAAACCAGGTTTAATTGACCGTTTCAGTGTGGTACCACATTACTACGTGATTCAAACCAGAAAAAACCCAGGATCAGTTCAACAAGTATGTGAAGAATGCGAATGTATGCGCCTGATGAGGGCAAATCCCAGACCTATCCCAGACCTAACTTGCGTTATCCTCTAAAATATTGATCGAAACCAGGTTTAATTGACCGTTTCAGTGTGGTGCCACATTACTACGTGATCCAAACCAGAAAAAACCCAGGATCTGTTCAACGAGTATGTGAAGTGTGCGAAAGAATGAGCCTGATGAGAGCAAATCCCAGACCTAACCTAGACCTTATATGCGTTATCCTCTAAAATATAGATGGAAACCAGGTTTCATTGACTGTTTCAGTGTGGTACCACATTGTTACGTGATCCAAACCAGAAAAAACCCAGGATCTGTTCAACAAGTATGTGAAAAACGCGAAACTGTGAGCCTGATGAGGGCAAATCTTAGACCTAACCCAGACCTAAGATGCGTTATCCTCTAAAATATTTATCCAGACCAGGTTTCATTGAATGTTTCAGTATGGTACCACTTTACTACGTGATCCAAACCAGAAATAGCCCAGGATCTAGCCATGAAGTATGAGAAATATGCGATAGTAAGAGCCTGATGAGGGCAAATCCTAGACCTATACCAGACCTTACTTGCGTTATCCTCTAAAATATTGATCGAAACCAGGTTTAATTGACTGTTTCAGCGTGGTACCACATTACTACGTGATACAATGCAGAAACAGCCCAGGATCTAGCCATGAAGTATGAGAAATATGCGAAAATATGAGCCTGATGAGGGCAAATCCTAGACGTAACCCAGACCTAACATGCGTTATCCCCTAAAATATTTATGAAGACCAGGTTTAATTGAATGTTTCAGTGTGGTGCCACATTACTACGTGATACAAACCAGAAAAAACCCAGGATCCGTTCAACAAGTATGTGAAAAACGCGAAAGTATGAGCCTGATGAGGGCGAATCCCAGAACTATGCCAGACCTAACTTGCGTTGTCCTCTAAGATATTGATGGAAACCAGGTTTAATTGACTGTTTCAGTGTTGTACTTCATTACTACGTGATACAAACCAGAAAAAACCCAGGATCTGTTCAACAAATATGTGAAAAACGCGAAAGTATGAGCCTGATGAGGGCGAATCCCAGACCTATGCCAGACCTAACTTGCGTTGTCCTCTAAAATATTGATGGAAACCAGGCTTAATTGACTGTTTCAGTGTTGTACTTCATTACTACGTGATACAAACCAGAAAAAACCCAGGATCTGTTCAACAAATATGTGAAAAACGCGAAAGTATGAGCCTGATGAGGGCGAATCCCAGTCCTATGCCAGACCTAACTTGCGTTGTCCTCTAAGATATTGATGGAAACCAGGTTTAATTGACTATTTCAGTGTTGTACTTCATTACTACGTGATGCAGTCCAGAAAAAGCCCAGGATATAGCCATCAAGTATGAGAAATATGCGAAAGAATGAGTCTGATGAGGGCAAATCCCAGACCTATCCCAGACCTAACTTGCGTTATCCTCCAAAATATTGATCGAAACCAGGTTTAATTGACTGTTTTAGTGTGGTACCACATTACTACGTGATCCAAACCAGAAAAAACCCAGGATCTGTTCAACAAGTATGTGAAAAACGCGAAACTGTGAGCCTGATGAGGGCAAATCTTAGACCTAACCCAGACCAAAGATGAGTTATCCTCTAAAATATTTCTCCAGACCAGGCTTCATTGAATGATTCAGTGTGGTACCACTTTACTACGTGATCCAATCCAGAAATAGCCCAGGATCTAGCCATGAGGTATGAGAAATATGCGAAAGTATGAGCCTGATGAGGGCAAATCCTAGACCTAACCCAGACCTAACATGCGTTATCCTCTAAAATATTTATCAAGACCAGGTTTAATTGAATGTTTCAGTGTGGTACCACATTACTACGTGATCCAAACCAGAAAAAACCCAGGATCCGTTCAACAAGTATGTGAAGAATGCGAAAGTATGAGTCTGATGAGTGAAAATCCCAGGCCTGGCCTAGACCTAACATGCGTTATCATCTAAAATATTGAGCGAAACCAGGTTTAATCGACTGTTTCAGTCTGGTACCACATTACTATGTGATCCAATCCAGAAAATGCCCAGGATCTAGCCATCAAGTATGAGAAATACGCGACAGAATGAGCCTGATGAGACCAAATCCCAGACCTAACCTAGACCTAACATGAATTATTCTCTAAAATATTGGCCGAAACCAGGTTTAATTGACTGTTTCAGTGTGGTCCCACTTTACTACGTGATCCAAACCAGAAAAAACGCAGGATCCGTTCAACAAGTATGTGAAGAATGCGAAAGTATGAGTCTGATGAGTGATAGTCCCAGGCCTAACCTAGACCAAACATGCGTTATCCTCAAAAGTATTGATCGAAACCTGGTTTAATCGACTGTTTCAGTTTGGTACCACATTACTATGTGATCCAAAGCAGAAAATAACCCAGGATCTGTTCAACGAGTATGTGAAGTGTGCGTAAGTATGAGTCTGATGAGGGCAAATCCCAGACCTATCCCATACCTAACTTGCGTTATCCTCTAAAATATTTATCAAGACCAGGTTTAATTGAATGTTTCAGCGTGGTACCACATTACTACGTGATACAATCCAGAAATAGCCCAGGATCTAGCCATGAAGTATGAGAAATATGCGAAAGTATGAGCCTGATGAGGGCAAATCCTAGACCTAACCCAGACCTAACATGCGTTATCCTCTAAAATATTTATCAAGACCAGGTTTAAATGAATGTTTCAGTGTGGTACCACATTACTACGTGATGCAATCCAGAAAAAGCCTAGGATCTAGCCATCAAGTATAAGAAATATGCGAAAGAATGAGCCTGATGAGGGCAAATCCTAGACCTAACCCAGACCTAACATGCGTTATCCTCTAAAATATTGATCGCAACCAGGTTTAATGGACTGTTTCTGTGTGGTACCACACTACTACGTGATCCAAACCAGAAAAAAACCCAGGATCTGATCAACGAGTATGTGAAGTGTGCGAAAGTATGAGTCTGATGAGGGCAAATCACAGACCTATCCCAGACCTCACTTGCGATATCCTGTAAAATATTGATCGACACCAGGTTTAATTGACTGTTTTAGTGTGGTACCACTTTACTACGTGATCCAAAGCAGAAAAAACCCTCGATCAGGTCAGCATGCATGTTAAAACTGCGAAAGTATGAGCCTGATGATGGCAAATCCCACACCTATCCCAGACCTAACATGCGTTATCCTCTAAAATATTTATCAAGACCAGGTTTAATTGAATGTTTCAGTGTGGTACCGCATTACTACGTGATGCAATCCAGAAAAAGCCTAGGATCTAGCCATCAAGTATAAGAAATATGCGAAAGAATGAGCCTGATGAGGGCAAATCCTAGACCTAACCCAGACCTAACTTGCGTTATCCTCTAAAATATTGATCGAAACCAGGTTTAATTGACTGTTTTAGTGTGGTACCACATTACTACGTGATCCAAACCAGAAAAAACCCAGGATCTGTTCAACAAGTATGTGAAAAACGCGAAACTGTGAGCCTGATGAGGGCAAATCTTAGACCTAACCCAGACCTAAGATGCGTTATCCTCTAAAATATTTATCCAGACCAGGTTTCATTGAATGTTTCAGTGTGGTACCACTTTACTACGTGATCCAATCCAGAAATAGCCCTGGATCTAGCCATGACGTATGAGAAATATGCGATAGTAAGAGCCTGATGAGGGCAAATCCTAGACCTATCCCAGACCTAACTTGCGTTATCCTCTAAAATATTGATCGAAACCAGGTTTAATTGACTGTTTCAGCGTGGTACCACATTACTACGTGATCCAATTCAGAAATAGCCCAGGATCTAGCCTTGATGTATGAGAAATATGCGAAAGTATGAGCCTGATGAGGGCAAATCTTAGACCTAACCCAGACCTAACATGCGTCATCCTGTAAAATATTTATCAAGACAAGGTTTAATTGAATGTTTCAGTGTGGTACCACATTACTATGTGATCCAAACCAGAAAATAACGCAGGATCTGTTCAACGAGTATGTGAAGTGTGCGAAAGTATGAGCCTGATGAGGGCAAATCCCAGACCTATCCCAGACCTAACATGCGTTATCCTCTAAAATATTTATCAAGACCTCGTTTAATTGATTGTTTCAGTGTGGACCCACATTACTACGCGATCCAAACCAGAAAAAACCCAGGATCCGTTCAGCAAGTATGTGAAGAATGCGAAAGTATGAGTCTGATGAGTGAAAATCCCAGGCCTGACCTAGACCTAACATGCGTTATCGTCTAAAATATTGAGCGAAACCAGGGTTAATGGACTGTTTCAGTGTGGTACCACATTACTACGTGATCCAAACCAGAAAAAACCCAGGATCCGTTCAACAAGTATGTGAAGTGTGCGAAAGTATGCGCCTGATGAGAGCAAATCCCAGACCTAACCTAGACCTAACATGAATTATTCTCTAAAATATTGGTCGAAACCAGGTTTAATTGACTGTTTCAGTGTGGTCCACCATTACTACGTGATCCAAACCAGAAAAAACCCAGGATCCGTTCAACAAGTATGTGAAGAATGCGAAAGTATGAGTCCGATGAGTGAAAATCCCAGGCCTGACCTAGACCTAACATGCGTTATCCTCTAAAATATTGAGCGAAACCAGGTTTAATGGACTGTTTCAGTGTGGTACCACACTACTACGGGATCCCAACCAGAAAAAACCCAGGATCTGTTCAACAAGTATGTGAAAAACGCGAAAGTATGAGCCTGATGAGGGCAAATCCCAGACCTATCCCAGACCTAACTTGCGTTGTCCTCTAAAATATTGATGGAAACCAGGTTTAATTGACTGTTTCAGTGTTGCACTTCATTACTACGTGATGCAATCCAGAAAAAGCCCAGGATCTAGCCATCAAGTATGAGAAATATGCGAAAGAATGAGCCTGATGAGAGCAAATCCCAGACCTAACCTAGACCTAACATGAATTATTCTCTAAAATATTGGTCGAAACCAGGTTTAATTGACTGTTTCAGTTTGGTCCCACATTACTACGTGATCCAAACCAGAAAAAACCCAGGATCCGTTCAACAAGTATGTGAAAAACGCGAAACTGTGAGCCTGATGAGGGCAAATCTTAGACCTAACCCAGACCAAAGATGAGTTATCCTCTAAAATATTTCTCCAGACCAGGTTTCATTGAATGATTCAGTGTGGTACCACTTTACTACGTGATCCAATCCAGAAATAGCCCAGGATCTACCCATGAGGTATGAGAAATATGCGAAAGTATGAGCCTGATGAGGGCAAATCCTAGACCTAACCCAGACCTAACATGCGTTATCCTCTAAAATATTTATCAAGACCAGGTTTAATTGAATGTTTCAGTGTGGTACCACATTACTACGTGATCCAAACCAGAAAAAACCCAGGATCCGTTCAACAAGTATGTGAAGAATGCGAAAGTATGAGTCTGATGAGTGAAAATCCCAGGCCTGGCCTAGACCTAACATGCGTTATCATCTAAAATATTGAGCGAAACCAGGTTTAATCGACTGTTTCAGTCTGGTACCACATTACTATGTGATCCAATCCAGAAAATGCCCAGGATCTAGCCATCAAGTATGAGAAATACGCGACAGAATGAGCCTGATGAGAGCAAATCCCAGACCTAACCTAGACCTAACATGAATTATCCTCTAAAATATTTATCAAGACCAGGTTTAATTGAATGTTTCAGTGTGGTACCGCATTACTACGTGATGCAATCCAGAAAAAGCCTAGGATCTAGCCATCAAGTATAAGAAATATGCGAAAGAATGAGCCTGATGAGGGCAAATCCTAGACCTAACCCAGACCTAACATGCGTTATCCTCTAAAATATTGATCGCAACCAGGTTTAATGGACTGTTTCTGTGTGGTACCACACTACTACGTGATCCAAACCAGAAAAAACCCAAGATCTGTTCAACAAGTATGTGAAAAACGCGAAAGTATGAGCCTGATGAGGGCAAATCCCAGACCTATCCCAGACCTAACTTGCGTTATCCTCCAAAATATTGATCGAAACCAGGTTTAATTGACTGTTTCAGTGTGGTCCCACATTACTACGTGATGCAAACCAGAAAAAACCCAGGATGCGTTCAACAAGTATGTGAAGAATGCGAAAGTATGAGTTTGATGAGTGAAAATCCCAGGCCTAACCTAGACCTAACATGCGTTATCCTCAAAAATATTGTTCGAAACCTGGTTTAATCGACTGTTTCAGTTTGGTACCACATTACTATGTGATCCAAACCAGAAAATAACCCAGGATCCGTTCAACGAGTATGTGAAGTGTGCGTAAGTATGAGTCTGATAAGGGCAAATCCCAGACCTATCCCAGACCTAACTTGCGTTATCCTCTAAAATATTTATCAAGACCAGGTTTAATTGAATGTTTCCGCGTGGTACCATATTACTACGTGATCCAATCCAGAAATAGCCCAGGATCTAGCCATGAAGTATGAGAAATATGCGAAAGTATGAGCCTGATGATGGCAAATCCTAGACCTAACCCAGACCTAACATGCGTTATCCTCTAAAATATTTATCAAGACCAGGTTTAATTGAATGTTTCAGTGTGGTACCACATTACTACGTGATCCAAACCAGAAAAAACCCAGGATCCGTTCAACAAGTATGTGAAGAATGCGAAAGTATGAGTCTGATGAGTGAACATCCCAGGCCTGGCCTAGACCTAACTTGCGTTATCATCTAAAATATTGAGCGAAACCAGGTTTAATCGACTGTTTCAGTGTGGTACCACATTACTATGTGATCCAATCCAGAAAAAGCCCAGGACCTAGCCATCAAGTATGAGAAATATGCGACAGAATGAGCCTGATGAGAGCAAATCCCAGACCTAACCTAGACCTAACATGAATTATTCTCTAAAATATTGGTCGAAACCAGGTTTAATTGACTGTTTCATTGTGGTCCCACTTTACTACGTGATCCAAACCAGAAAAAACGCAGGATCCGTTCAACAAGTATGTGAAGAATGCGAAAGTATGAGTCTGATGAGTGATAATCCCAGGCCTAACCTAGACCAAACATGCGTTATCCTCAAAAGTATTGATCGAAACCTGGTTTAATCGACTGTTTCAGTTTGGTACCACATCACTATGTGATCCAAAGCAGAAAATAACCCAGGATCTGTTCAACGAGTATGTGAAGTGTGCGTAAGTATGAGTCTGATGAGGGCAAATCCCAGACCTATCCCAGACCTAACTTGCGTTATCCTCTAAAATATTTATCAAGACCAGGTTTAATTGAATGTTTCAGCGTGGTACCACATTACTACGTGATACAATCCAGAAATAGCCCAGGATCTAGCCATGAAGTATGAGAAATATGCGAAAGTATGAGCCTGATGAGGGCAAATCCTAGACCTAACCCAGACCTAACATGCGTTATCCTCTAAAATATTTATCAAGACCAGGTTTAAATGAATGTTTCAGTGTGGTACCACATTACTACGTGATGCAATCCACAAAAAGCCTAGGATCTAGCCATCAAGTATAAGAAATATGCGAAAGAATGAGCCTGATGAGGGCAAATCCTAGACCTAACCCAGACCTAACATGCGTTATCCTCTAAAATATTGATCGCAACCAGGTTTAATGGACTGTTTCTGTGTGGTACCACACTACTACGTGATCCAAACCAGAAAAAACCCAAGATCTGTTCAACAAGTATGTGAAAAACGCGAAAGTATGAGCCTGATGAGGGCAAATCCCAGACCTATCCCAGACCTAACTTGCGTTATCCTCCAAAATATTGATCGAAACCAGGTTTAATTGACTGTTTCAGTGTGGTCCCACATTACTACGTGATGCAAACCAGAAAAAACCCAGGATGCGTTCAACAAGTATGTGAAGAATGCGAAAGTATGAGTTTGATGAGTGAAAATCCCAGGCCTAACCTAGACCTAACATGCGTTATCCTCAAAAATATTGTTCGAAACCTGGTTTAATCGACTGTTTCAGTTTGGTACCACATTACTATGTGATCCAAACCAGAAAATAACCCAGGATCCGTTCAACGAGTATGTGAAGTGTGCGTAAGTATGAGTCTGATAAGGGCAAATCCCAGACCTATCCCAGACCTAACTTGCGTTATCCTCTAAAATATTTATCAAGACCAGGTTTAATTGAATGTTTCAGCGTGGTACCATATTACTACGTGATCCAATCCAGAAATAGCCCAGGATCTAGCCATGAAGTATGAGAAATATGCGAAAGTATGAGCCTGATGATGGCAAATCCTAGACCTAACCCAGACCTAACATGCGTTATCCTCTAAAATATTTATCAAGACCAGGTTTAATTGAATGTTTCAGTGTGGTACCACATTACTACGTGATCCAAACCAGAAAAAACCCAGGATCCGTTCAACAAGTATGTGAAGAATGCGAAAGTATGAGTCTGATGAGTGAACATCCCAGGCCTGGCCTAGACCTAACTTGCGTTATCATCTAAAATATTGAGCGAAACCAGGTTTAATCGACTGTTTCAGTGTGGTACCACATTACTATGTGAGAAATATGCGAAAGAATGAGCCTGATGAGAGCAAATCCCAGACCTAACCTAGACCTAACATGCGTTATCCTCTAAAATATTGAGCGAAACCAGGTTTAATGGACTGTTTCAGTGTGGTACCACACTACTTCGTGATGCAAACCAGAAAAAACCCAGGATCTGTTCAACAAGTATGTGAAAAACGCTAAACTGTGAGCCTGATGAGGGCAAATCTTAGACCTAACCCAGACCTAAGATGCATTACCCTCTAAAATATTTATCCAGACCAGGTTGCATTGAATGTTTCGGTGTGGTCCCACATTACTACGTGATCCAAACCAGAAAAAACCCAGGATCCGTTCAACAAGTATGTGAAGAATGCGAAAGTATGAGTCTGGTGAGTGAAAGTCCCAGGCCTAACCTAGACCTAACATGCGTTATCCTCTAAAATATTGATCGAAACCTGGTTTAATCGACTGTTTCAGTGTGGTACCACATTACTACGTGATCCAAACCAGGAAAAACCCAGGATCCGTTCAACAAGTATGTGAAGAATGCGAAATTATGAGTCTGATGAGGGCAAATCCTAGACCTATCCCAGACCTAACTTGCGTTATCCTCTAAAATATTTATCAAGACCAGGTTTAATTGAATGTTTCGGTGTGGTCCCACATTACTACGTGATCCAAACCAGAAAAAACCCAGGATCCGTTCAACAAGTATGTGAAGAATGCGACAGTATGAGTCTGATGAGTGAAAATCCCAGGCCTAACCTAGACCTAACATGCGTTATCCTCTAAAATATTGATCGAAACCTGGTTTAATCGACTGTTTCAGTGTGGTACCACATTACTATGTGATCCAAACCAGAAAATAACCCAGGATCTGTTCAAGGAGGTTGTGAAGTGTGCGAAAGTATGAGTCTGATGAGGTCAAATCCCAGACCTATCCCAGACCTAACTTGCGTTATCCTCAAAAATATTGATCGAAACCAGGTTTAATCGACTGTTTCAGTGTGGTACCACATTACTACGTGATCCAAACCAGGAAAAACCCAGGATCCGTTCAACAAGTATGTGAAGAATGCGAAATTATGAGTCTGATGAGGTCATATCCCAGACCTAACCTAGACGTAACATGCGTTATCCTCTAAAATATTGATCGAAACCTGGTTTAATCGACTGTTTCAGTGTGGTACCACATTACTATGTGATCCAAACCACAAAATAACCCACGATCTGTTCAACGAGTATGTGAAGTGTGCGAAAGTATGAGTCTGATGAGGTCATATCCCAGACCAATCCCAGACTTAACATGCGTTATCCTCTAAAATATTGATCGAAACCAGGTTTAATCGACTGTTTCAGTGTGGTACCACATTACTACGTGATCCAAACCAGAAAAAACCCAGGATCTAGCCATCAAGTATGAGAAATATGCGAAAGAATGAGCCTGATGAGAGCAAATCCCAGACCTAACCTAGACCTTACATGCGTTATCCTCTAAAATATTGAGCGAAACCAGGTTTAATGGACTGTTTCAGTGTGGTACCACACTGCTTCGTGATCCAAACCAGAAAAAACCCAGGATCTGTTCAACAAGTATGTGAAGAATGCGAAAGTATGAGTCTGATGAGTGAAACTCCCAGGCCTAACCTAGACCTAACATGCGTTATCCTCAAAAATATTGATCGAAACCTGGTTTAATCGTCTGTTTCAGCGTGGTACCACATTACTACGTGATCCAAACCAGGAAAAACCCAGGATCCGTTCAACAAGTATGTGAAAAACGCTAAACTGTGAGCCTGATGAGGGCAAATCTTAGACCTAACCCAGACCTAAGATGAGTTATCCTCTAAAATATTTATCCAGACCAGGTTGCATTGAATGTTTCGGTGTGGTCCCACATTACTACGTGATCCAAACCAGAAAAAACCCAGGATCCGTTCAACAAGTATGTGAAGAATGCGACAGTATGAGTCTGATGAGTGAAAATCCCAGGCCTAACCTAGACCTAACATGCGTTATCCTCTAAAATATTGATCGAAACCTGGTTTAATCGACTGTTTCAGTGTGGTACCACATTACTATGTGATCCAAACCAGAAAATAACCCAGGATCTGTTCAAGGAGGTTGTGAAGTGTGCGAAAGTATGAGTCTGATGAGGTCAAATCCCAGACCCATCCCAGACCTAACTTGCGTTATCCTCAAAAATATTGATCGAAACCAGGTTTAATCGACTGTTTCAGTGTGGTACCACATTACTAGGTGATCCAAACCAGGAAAAACCCAGGATCCGTTCAACAAGTATGTGAAGAATGCGAAATTATGAGTCTGATGAGGTCATATCCCAGACCTATCCCAGACCTAACTTGCGTTATCCTCAAAAATATTGATCGAAACCAGGTTTAATCGACTGCTTCAGTGTGGTACCACATTACTACGTGATCCAAACCAGGAAAAACCCAGGATCCGTTCAACAAGTATGTGAAGAATGCGAAATTATGAGTCTGATGAGTGAAAATCCCAGACCTAACCTAGACCTAACATGCGTTATCCTCAAAAATATTGATCGAAACCTGGTTTAATCGTCTGTTTCAGCGTGGTCCCACATTACTACGTGATGCAATCTAGAAAAAGCCCAGGATCTAGCCATCAAGTATGAGAAATATGCGAAAGAATGAGCCTGATGACAGCAAATCCCAGACCTAACCTAGACCTAACATGCGTTATCCTCTAAAATATTGAGCGAAACCAGGTTTAATGGACTGTTTCAGTGTGGTACCACATTACTACGTGATCCAAACCAGAAACAACCCAGGATCTGTTCAACAAGTATGTGAAGAATGCGAAAGTATGAGTCTGATGAGTGAAAATCCCAGGCCTAACCTAGACCTAACATGCGTTATCCTCAAAAATATTGATCAAAACCTGGTTTAATCGTCTGTTTCAGCGTGGTACCACATTACTACGTGATACAATCCAGAAACAGCCCAGGGTCTAGTCTTGAAGTATGGGAAATATGCGAAAGTATGAGCCTGATGAGGGCAAATCCTAGACCTAACCCAGACCTAACATGCGTTATCCTCTAAAATATTTATCAAGACCAGGTTTAATTGATTGTTTCAGTGTGGTCCCACATTACTACGTGATCCAAACCAGAAAAAACCCAGGATCTGTTCAACATGTATGAGAAATATGCGAAAGAATGAGCCTGATGAGAGCAAATCCCAGTCCTAACCTAGACCTAACATGAATTATTCTCTAAAATATTGATCGAAACCAGGTTTAATTGACTGTTTCAGTGTGGCCCCACATTACTACATGATCCAAACCAGAAATAACCCAGGATCCGTTCAACAAGTATGTGAAGAATGCGAAAGTATGAGTCTGATGAGGGCAAATCCTAAACCTATCCCAGACCTAACTTGCGTTATCCTCTAATATATTTATCAAGACCAGGTTTAATTGAATGTTTCAGTGTGGTACCACATTACTGCGTGATCCAAACTAGAAAAAACCCAGGATCCGTTCAACAAGTATGTGAAGAATGCGAAAGTATGAGTCTGATCAGTGAAAATCTCAGGCCTTACCTAGACCTAACTTGCGTCGTCCTCTAAAACATTGATGGAAACCAGGTTTAATTGACTGTTTCAGCGTGGTACCACATTACTACGTGATACAATCCAGAAACAGCCCATGATCTAGCCATGAAGTATGAGAAACATGCGAAAGTATGAGCCTGATGAGGGCAAATCCCAGGCCTAACCCAGACCTAAGATGCGTTAGCCTCTAAAATATTTATCCAGACCAGGTTTCATTGAATGTTTCAGTGTGGTCCCACATTACTACGTGATCCAAACCAGAAAAAACCCAGAATCCGTTCAACAAGTATGTGAAAAACGCTAAACTGTGAGCCTGATGAGGGCAAATCTTAGACCTAACCCAGACCTAAGATGCGTTATCCTCTAAAATATTTATCCAGTCCAGGTTTCATTGAATGTTTCAGTGTGGTACCACTTTACTACGTGATCCAATCCAGAAATAGCCCAGGATCTAGCCATGAAGTAAGAGAAATATGCGAAAGTAAGGGCCTGATGAGGGCAAATCCTAGACCTATCCCAGACGTAACTTGCGTTATCCTCTAAAATATTGATCGAAACCAGGTTTAATTGACTGTTTCAGCGTGGTACCACATTACTACGTGATACAATCCAGAAACAGCCCAGGGTCTAGCCTTGAAGTATGAGAAATATGCGAAAGTATGAGCCTGATGAGGGCAAATCCCAGGCCTAACCCAGACCTAAGATGCGTTATCCTCTAAAATATTTATCCAGTCCAGGTTTAATTGACTGTCTCAGCGTGGTACTACATTACTACGTGATGCAATCCAGAAAAAGCCCAGGATCTAGCCATCAAGTATGAGAAATATGCGAAAGAATGAGCCTGATGAGAGCAAATCCCAGACCTAACCTAGACCTTACATGCGTTATCCTCTAAAATATTGAGCGAAACCAGGTTTAATGGACTGTTTCAGTGTGGTACCACACTGCTTCGTGATCCAAACCAGAAAAAACCCAGGATCTGTTCAACAAGTATGTGAAAAACGCTAAACTGTGAGCCTGATGAGGGCAAATCTTAGACCTAACCCAGACCTAAGATGCATTACCCTCTAAAATATTTATCCAGACCAGGTTGCATTGAATGTTTCGGTGTGGTCCCACATTACTACGTGATCCAAACCAGAAAAAACCCAGGATCCGTTCAACAAGTATGTGAAGAATGCGAAAGTATGAGTCTGATGAGTGAAAATCCCAGGCCTAACCTAGACCTAACATGCGTTATCCTCTAAAATATTGATCGAAACCTGGTTTAATCGACTGTTTCAGTGTGGTACCACATTACTATGTGATCCAAACCACAAAATAACCCAGGATCTGTTCAACGAGTATGTGAAGTGTGCGAAAGTATGAGTCTGATGAGGTCAAATCCCAGACCAATCCCAGACTTAACATGCGTTATCCTCTAAAATATTGATCGAAACCAGGTTTAATCGACTGTTTCAGTGTGGTACCACATTACTACGTGATCCAAACCAGAAAAAACCCAGGATCTAGCCATCAAGTATGAGAAATATGCGAAAGAATGAGCCTGATGAGAGCAAATCCCAGACCTAACCTAGACCTTACATGCGTTATCCTCTAAAATATTCAGCGAAACCAGGTTTAATGGACTGTTTCAGTGTGGTACCACACTGCTTCGTGATCCAAACCAGAAAAAACCCAGGATCTGTTCAACAAGTATGTGAAGAATGCGAAAGTATGAGTCTGATGAGTGAAAATCCCAGGCCTAACCTAGACCTAACATGCGTTATCCTCAAAAATATTGATCGAAACCTGGTTTAATCGTCTGTTTCAGCGTGGTACCACATTACTACGTGATCCAAACCAGAAATAACCCAGGATCCGTTCAACAAGTATGTGAAGAATGCGAAAGTATGAGTCTGATGAGGGCAAATCCTAGACCTATCCCAGACCTAACTTGCGTTATCCTCTAAAATATTTATCAAGACCAGGTTTAATTGAATGTTTCAGTGTGGTACCACATTACTGCGTGATCCAAACTAGAAAAAACCCAGGATCCGTTCAACAAGTATGTGAAGAATGCGAAAGCATGAGTCTGATGAGTGAAAATCCCAGACCTAACCTAGACCTAACATGCGTTATCCTCTAAAATATTGATCGAAACCTGGTTTAATCGACTGTTTCAGTGTGGTACAACATTACTACGTGATGCAATCCAGAAAAAGCCCAGGATCTAGCCATCAAGTATGAGAAATATGCGAAAGAATGAGCCTGATGAGAGCAAATCCCAGACCTAACCTAGACCTAACATGCGTTATCCTCTAAAATATTGAGCGAAACCAGGTTTAATGGACTGTTTCAGTGTGGTACCACACTACTTCGTGATGCAAACCAGAAAAAACCCAGGATCTGTTCAACAAGTATGTGAAAAACGCTAAACTGTGAGCCTGATGAGGGCAAATCTTAGACCTAACCCAGACCTAAGATGAGTTATCCTCTAAAATATTTATCCAGACCAGGTTGCATTGAATGTTTCGGTGTGGTCCCACATTACTACGTGATCCAAACCAGAAAAAACCCAGGATCCGTTCAACAAGTATGTGAAGAATGCGACAGTATGAGTCTGATGAGTGAAAATCCCAGGCCTAACCTAGACCTAACATGCGTTATCCTCTAAAATATTGATCGAAACCTGGTTTAATCGACTGTTTCAGTGTGGTACCACATTACTATGTGATCCAAACCAGAAAATAACCCAGGATCTGTTCAAGGAGGTTGTGAAGTGTGCGAAAGTATGAGTCTGATGAGGTCAAATCCCAGACCTATCCCAGACCTAACTTGCGTTATCCTCAAAAATATTGATCGAAACCAGGTTTAATCGACTGTTTCAGTGTGGTACCACATTACTACGTGATCCAAACCAGGAAAAACCCAGGATCCGTTCAACAAGTATGTGAAGAATGCGAAATTATGAGTCTGATGAGGTCATGTCCCAGACCTAACCTAGACGTAACATGCGTTATCCTCTAAAATATTGATCGAAACCTGGTTTAATCGACTGTTTCAGTGTGGTACCACATTACTATGTGATCCAAACCACAAAATAACCCACGATCTGTTCAACGAGTATGTGAAGTGTGCGAAAGTATGAGTCTGATGAGGTCATATCCCAGACCAATCCCAGACTTAACATGCGTTATCCTCTAAAATATTGATCGAAACCAGGTTTAATCGACTGTTTCAGTGTGGTACCACATTACTACGTGATCCAAACCAGAAAAAACCCAGGATCTAGCCATCAAGTATGAGAAATATGCGAAAGAATGAGCCTGATGAGAGCAAATCCCAGACCTAACCTAGACCTTACATGCGTTATCCTCTAAAATATTGAGCGAAACCAGGTTTAATGGACTGTTTCAGTGTGGTACCACACTGCTTCGTGATCCAAACCAGAAAAAACCCAGGATCTGTTCAACAAGTATGTGAAGAATGCGAAATTATGAGTCTGATGAGGTCATATCCCAGACCTATCCCAGACCTAACTTGCGTTATCCTCAAAAATATTGATCGAAACCAGGTTTAATCGACTGTTTCAGTGTGGTACCACACTACTTCGTGATGCAAACCAGAAAAAACCCAGGATCTGTTCAACAAGTATGTGAAAAACGCTAAACTGTGAGCCTGATGAGGGCAAATCTTAGACCTAACCCAGACCTAAGATGAGTTATCCTCTAAAATATTTATCCAGACCAGGTTGCATTGAATGTTTCGGTGTGGTCCCACATTACTACGTGATCCAAACCAGAAAAAACTCAGGATCCGTTCAACAAGTATGTGAAGAATGCGACAGTATGAGTCTGATGAGTGAAAATCCCAGGCCTAACCTAGACCTAACATGCGTTATCCTCTAAAATATTGATCGAAACCTGGTTTAATCGACTGTTTCAGTGTGGTACCACATTACTATGTGATCCAAACCAGAAAATAACCCAGGATCTGTTCAAGGAGGTTGTGAAGTGTGCGAAAGTATGAGTCTGATGAGGTCAAATCCCAGACCTATCCCAGACCTAACTTGCGTTATCCTCAAAAATATTGATCGAAACCAGGTTTAATCGACTGTTTCAGTGTGGTACCACATTACTAGGTGATCCAAACCAGGAAAAACCCAGGATCCGTTCAACAAGTATGTGAAGAATGCGAAATTATGAGTCTGATGAGGTCATATCCCAGACCTATCCCAGACCTAACTTGCGTTATCCTCAAAAATATTGATCGAAACCAGGTTTAATCGACTGTTTCAGTGTGGTACCACATTACTACGTGATCCAAACCAGGAAAAACCCAGGATCCGTTCAACAAGTATGTGAAGAATGCGAAATTATGAGTCTGATGAGTGAAAATCCCAGACCTAACCTAGACGTAACATGCGTTATCCTCTAAAATATTGATCGAAACCTGGTTTAATCGACTGTTTCAGTGTGGTACCACATTACTATGTGATCCAAACCACAAAATAACCCAGGATCTGTTCAACGAGTATGTGAAGTGTGCGAAAGTATGAGTCTGATGAGGTCAAATACCAGACCAATCCCAGACTTAACATGCGTTATCCTCTAATATATTGATCGAAACCAGGTTTAATCGACTGTTTCAGTGTGGTACCACATTACTACGTGATCCAAACCAGAAAAAACCCAGGATCTAGCCATCAAGTATGAGAAATATGCGAAAGAATGAGCCTGATGAGAGCAAATCCCAGACCTAACCTAGACCTAACATGCGTTATCCTCTAAAATATTGAGCGAAACCAGGTTTAATGGACTGTTTCAGTGTGGTACCACACTACTTCGTGATGCAAACCAGAAAAAACCCAGGATCTGTTCAACAAGTATGTGAAAAACGCTAAACTGTGAGCCTGATGAGACC
Source organism: Colletes latitarsis (assembly GCF_051014445.1). NCBI lineage: Eukaryota > Metazoa > Arthropoda > Insecta > Hymenoptera > Colletidae > Colletes > Colletes latitarsis. The sequence continues at coordinate 28,100,111 of NW_027488367.1, read as the reverse complement.
AAATCTTGAACCTAACCCAGACCTAAGATCAGTTATCCTCTAAAATATTTATCCAGACCAGGTTGCATTGAATGTTTCAGTGTGGTACCACATTTCTGCGTGATCCAAACTAGAAAAAACCCAGGATCCGTTCAACAAGTATGTGAAGAATGCGAAAGTATGAGCCTGATGAGTGAAAATCCCAGGCCTAACCTAGACCTAACATGCGTTATCCTCTAAAATATTGATCGAAACCTGGTTTAATCGACTGTTTCAGTGTGGTACCACATTACTATGTGATCCAAACCAGAAAATAACCCAGGATCTGTTCAAGGAGGTTGTGACGTGTGCGAAAGTATGAGTCTGATGAGGTCAAATCCCAGACCTATCCCAGACCTAACTTGCGTTATCCTCAAAAATATTGATCGAAACCAGGTTTAATCGACTGTTTCAGTGTGGTACCACATTACTACGTGATCCAAACCAGAAAAAACCCAGGATCTAGCCATCAAGTATGAGAAATATGCGTAAGAATGAGCCTGATGAGAGCAAATCCCAGACCTAACCTAGACCTTACATGCGTTATCCTCTAAAATATTGATCGAAACCTGGTTTAATCGACTGTTTCAGTGTGGTACCACATTACTACGTGATCCAAACCAGGAAAAACCCAGGATCCGTTCAACAAGTATGTGAAGAATGCGAAAGTATGAGTCTGATGAGTGAAAATCCCAGGCCTAACCTAGACCTAACATGCGTTATCCTCAAAAATATTGATCGAAACCTGGTTTAATCGTCTGTTTCAGCGTGGTACCACATTACTATGTGATCCAAACCACAAAATAACCCAGGATCTGCTCAACGAGTATGTGAAGTGTGCGAAAGTATGAGTCTGATGAGGTCAAATCCCAGACCAATCCCAGACTTAACATGCGTTATCCTCTAAAATATTGATCGAAACCAGGTTTAATCGACTGTTTCAGTGTGGTACCACATTACTACGTGATCCAAACCAGAAAAAACCCAGGCTCTAGCCATCAAGTATGAGAAATATGCGAAAGAATGAGCCTGATGAGAGCAAATCCCAGACCTAACCTAGACCTTACATGCGTTATCCTCTAAAATATTGATCGAAACCTGGTTTAATCGACTGTTTCAGTGTGGTACCACATTACTATGTGATCCAAACCAGAAAATAACCCAGGATCTGTTCAAGGAGGTTGTGAAGTGTGCGAAAGTATGAGTCTGATGAGGTCAAATCCCAGACCTATCCCAGACCTAACTTGCGTTATCCTCAAAAATATTGATCGAAACCAGGTTTAATCGACTGTTTCAGTGTGGTACCACATTACTACGTGATCCAAACCAGGAAAAACCCAGGATCCGTTCAACAAGTATGTGAAGAATGCGAAATTATGAGTCTGATGAGTGAAAATCCCAGACCTAACCTAGACGTAACATGCGTTATCCTCTAAAATATTGATCGAAACCTGGTTTAATCGACTGTTTCAGTGTGGTACCACATTACTACGTGATCCAAACCAGAAAAAACCCAGGCTCTAGCCATCAAGTATGAGAAGTATGCGAAAGAATGAGCCTGATGAGAGCAAATCCCAGACCTAACCTAGACCTTACATGCGTTATCCTCTAAAATATTGAGCGAAACCAGGTTTAATGGACTGTTTCAGTGTGGTACCACACTGCTTCGTGATCCAAACCAGAAAAAACCCAGGATCTGTTCAACAAGTATGTGAAGAATGCGAAAGTATGAGTCTGATGAGTGAAAATCCCAGGCCTAACCTAGACCTAACATGCGTTATCCTCAAAAATATTGATCGAAACCTGGTTTAATCGTCTGTTTCAGCGTGGTACCACATTACTACGTGATACAATCCAGAAACAGCCTAGGGTCTAGCCTTGAAGTATGAGAAATATGCGAAAGTATGAGCCTGATGAGGGCAAATCCTAGACCTAACCCAGGCCTAACATGCGTTATCCTCTAAAATATTTATCAAGACCAGGTTTAATTGATTGTTTCAGTGTGGTCCCACATTACTACGTGATCCAAACCAGAAAAAACCCAGGATCTGTTCAACATGTATGAGAAATATGCGAAAGAATGAGCCTGATGAGAGCAAATCCCAGACCTAACCTAGACCTAACATGAATTATTCTCTAAAATATTGATCGAAACCAGGTTTAATTGACTGTTTCAGTGTGGTCCCACATTACTACATGATCCAAACCTGAAATAACCCAGGATCCGTTCAACAAGTATGTGAAGAATGCGAAAGTATGAGTCTGATGAGGGCAAATCCTAGACCTATCCCAGACCTAACTTGCGTTATCCTCTAAAATATTTATCAAGACCAGGTTTAATTGAATGTTTCAGTGTGGTACCACATTACTGCGTGATCCAAACTAGAAAAAACCCAGGATCTAGCCATCAAGTATGAGAAATATGCGAAAGAATGAGCCTGATGAGAGCAAATCCCAGACCTAACCTAGACCTTAGTTGCGTTATCCTCTAAAATATTGAGCGAAACCAGGTTTAATGGACTGTTTCAGTGTGGTACCACACTGCTTCGTGATCCAAACCAGAAAAAACCCAGGATCTGTTCAACAAGTATGTGAAGAATGCGAAAGTATGAGTCTGATGAGTGAAAATCCCAGGCCTAACCTAGACCTAACATGCGTTATCCTCTAAAATATTGATCGAAACCTGGTTTAATCGACTGTTTCAGTGTGGTACCACATTACTATGTGATCCAAACCAGAAATAACCCAGGATCCGTTCAACAAGTATGTGAAGAATGCGAAAGTATGAGTCTGATGAGTGAAAATCCCAGGCCTAACCTAGACCTAACATGCGTTATCCTCTAAAATATTGATCGAAACCTGGTTTAATCGACTGTTTCAGTGTGGTACCACATTACTATGTGATCCAAACCAGAAAATAACCCAGGATCTGTTCAAGGAGGTTGTGAAGTGTGCGAAAGTATGAGTCTGATGAGGTCAAATCCCAGACCTATCCCAGACCTAACTTGCGTTATCCTCAAAAATATTGATCGAAACCAGGTTTAATCGACTGTTTCAGTGTGGTACCACATTACTACGTGATCCAAACCAGGAAAAACCCAGGATCCGTTCAACAAGTATGTGAAGAATGCGAAATTATGAGTCTGATGAGTGAAAATCCCAGACCTAACCTAGACGTAACATGCGTTATCCTCTAAAATATTGATCGAAACCTGGTTTAATCGACTGTTTCAGTGTGGTACCACATTACTACGTGATCCAAACCAGAAAAAACCCAGGCTCTAGCCATCAAGTATGAGAAATATGCGAAAGAATGAGCCTGATGAGAGCAAATCCCAGACCTAACCTAGACCTTACATGCGTTATCCTCTAAAATATTGAGCGAAACCAGGTTTAATGGACTGTTTCAGTGTGGTACCACACTGCTTCGTGATCCAAACCAGAAAAAACCCAGGATCTGTTCAACAAGTATGTGAAGAATGCGAAAGTATGAGTCTGATGAGTGAAAATCCCAGGCCTAACCTAGACCTAACATGCGTTATCCTCAAAAATATTGATCGAAACCTGGTTTAATCGTCTGTTTCAGCGTGGTACCACATTACTACGTGATACAATCCAGAAACAGCCTAGGGTCTAGCCTTGAAGTATGAGAAATATGCGAAAGTATGAGCCTGATGAGGGCAAATCCTAGACCTAACCCAGGCCTAACATGCGTTATCCTCTAAAATATTTATCAAGACCAGGTTTAATTGATTGTTTCAGTGTGGTCCCACATTACTACGTGATCCAAACCAGAAAAAACCCAGGATCTGTTCAACATGTATGAGAAATATGCGAAAGAATGAGCCTGATGAGAGCAAATCCCAGACCTAACCTAGACCTAACATGAATTATTCTCTAAAATATTGATCGAAACCAGGTTTAATTGACTGTTTCAGTGTGGTCCCACATTACTACATGATCCAAACCTGAAATAACCCAGGATCCGTTCAACAAGTATGTGAAGAATGCGAAAGTATGAGTCTGATGAGGGCAAATCCTAGACCTATCCCAGACCTAACTTGCGTTATCCTCTAAAATATTTATCAAGACCAGGTTTAATTGAATGTTTCAGTGTGGTATCACATTACTGCGTGATCCAAACTAGAAAAAACCCAGGATCCGTTCAACAAGTATGTGAAGAATGCGAAAGTATGAGTCTGATGAGGTCAAATCCCAGACCTATCCCAGACCTAACTTGCGTTATCCTCAAAAATATTGATCGAAACCAGGTTTAATCGACTGTTTCAGTGTGGTACCACATTACTACGTGATCCAAACCAGGAAAAACCCAGGATCCGTTCAACAAGTATGTGAAGAATGCGAAATTATGAGTCTGATGAGTGAAAATCCCAGACCTAACCTAGACGTAACATGCGGTATCCTCTAAAATATTGATCGAAACCTGGTTTAATCGACTGTTTCAGTGTGGTACCACATTACTACGTGATCCAAACCAGAAAAAACCCAGGATCTAGCCATCAAGTATGAGAAATATGCGAAAGAATGAGCCTGATGAGAGCAAATCCCAGACCTAACCTAGACCTTAGTTGCGTTATCCTCTAAAATATTGAGCGAAACCAGGTTTAATGGACTGTTTCAGTGTGGTACCACACTGCTTCGTGATCCAAACCAGAAAAAACCCAGGATCTGTTCAACAAGTATGTGAAGAATGCGAAAGTATGAGTCTGATGAGAGAAAATCCCAGGCCTAACCTAGACCTAACATGCGTTATCCTCAAAAATATTGATCGAAACCTGGTTTAATCGTCTGTTTCAGCGTGATACCACATTACTACGTGATACAATCTAGAAACAGCCCAGGGTCTAGCCTTGAAGTATGAGAAATATGCGAAAGTATGAGCCTGATGAGGGCAAATCCTAGACCTAACCCAGGCCTAACATGCGTTATCCTCTAAAATATTTATCAAGACCAGGTTTAATTGATTGTTTCAGTGTGGTCCCACATTACTACGTGATCCAAACCAGAAAAAACCCAGGATCTGTTCAACATGTATGAGAAATATGCGAAAGAATGAGCCTGATGAGAGCAAATCCCAGACCTAACCTAGACCTAACATGAATTATTCTCTAAAATATTGATCGAAACCAGGTTTAATTGACTGTTTCAGTGTGGTCCCACATTACTACATGATCCAAACCTGAAATAACCCAGGATCCGTTCAACAAGTATGTGAAGAATGCGAAAGTATGAGTCTGATGAGGGCAAATCCTAGACCTATCCCAGACCTAACTTGCGTTATCCTCTAAAATATTTATCAAGACCAGGTTTAATTGAATGTTTCAGTGTGGTACCACATTACTGCGTGATCCAAACTAGAAAAAACCCAGGATCTAGCCATCAAGTATGAGAAATATGCGAAAGAATGAGCCTGATGAGAGCAAATCCCAGACCTAACCTAGACCTTAGTTGCGTTATCCTCTAAAATATTGAGCGAAACCAGGTTTAATGGACTGTTTCAGTGTGGTACCACACTGCTTCGTGATCCAAACCAGAAAAAACCCAGGATCTGTTCAACAAGTATGTGAAGAATGCGAAAGTATGAGTCTGATGAGTGAAAATCCCAGGCCTAACCTAGACCTAACATGCGTTATCCTCTAAAATATTGATCGAAACCTGGTTTAATCGACTGTTTCAGTGTGGTACCACATTACTATGTGATCCAAACCAGAAAATAACCCAGGATCTGTTCAAGGAGTATGTGAAGTATGCGAAAGTATGAGTCTGATGAGGTCAAATCCCAGACCTATCCCAGACCTAACTTGCGTTATCCTCTAAAATATTGATCGAAACCAGGTTTAATCGACTGTTTCAGTGCGGTACCACATTACTACGTGATCCAAACCAGAAAAAACCCAGGATCAGTTCAACAAGTATGTGAAGAATGCGAAAGTATGAGTCTGATGAGTGAGAATCCCAGGGCTAACATAGACCTAACATGCGTTATACTCTAAAATATTGATCGAAACCAGGTTTAATCGACTGTTTCAGTGTGGTACCACATTGCTACGTGATCCAAACCCGAAAAAACCCAGGATCTAGCCATCAAGTATGAGTAATATGCGAAAGAATGAGCCTGATGAGAGTAAATCCCGGACCTAAACTAGACCTAACATGAATTATTCTCTAAAATATTGATCGAAACCAGGTTTAATTGACTGTTTCAGTGTGGTCCCACATTACTACGTGATCCAAACCAGAAAAAACCCAGGATCCGTTCAACAAGTATGTGAAGAATGCGAAAGTATGAGTCTGATGAGGTCAAATCCCAGACCTATCCCAGACCTAACTTGCGTTATCCTCTAAAATATTGAACGAAACCAGGTTTAATCGACCGTTTCAGTGTGGTACCACATTACTACGTGATCCAAACCAGAAAAAACCCGGGATCCGTTGAACAAGTATGTGAAGAATGCGAAAGTATGAGTCTGATGAGTGAAAATCCCAGTCCTAACCTAGACCTAACATGCGCTATCCTCTAAAATATTGATAGAAACCTGGTTTAATCGACTGTTTCAGTGTGGTACCACATTACTACGTGATGCAAACCAGAAAATAACCCAGGATCTGTTCAAGGAGTATGTGAAGTGTGCGAAAGTATGAGTCTGATTAGGTCAAATCCCAGACCTATCCCAGACCTAACTTGCATTATCCTCTAAAATATTGAACGAAACCAGGTTTAATCGACTGTTTCAGTGTGGTACCACATTACTACGTGATGCAAACCAGAAAATAACCCAGGATCTGTTCAAGGAGTATGTGAAGTGTGCGAAAGTATGAGTCTGATGAGGTCAAATCCCAGACCTATCCCAGACCTAACTTGCGTTATCCTCTAAAATATTGATCGAAACCAGGTTTAATCGACTGTTTCAGTGCGGTACCTCACCACTACGTGATCCAAACCAGAAAACACCCAGGATCAGTTCAACAAGTATGTGAAGAATGCGAAAGTATGAGTCTGATGAGTGAGAATCCCAGGGCTAACATAGACCTAACATGCGTTATCCTCTAAAATATTGATCGAAACCAGGTTTAATCGACTGTTTCAGTGTGGTACCACATTACTACGTGATCCAAACCAGAAAAAACCCAGGATCAGTTCAACAAGTATGTGAAGAGTGCGAAAGTATGAGTCTGATGAGTGAAATTCCCAGGGCTAACCTAGACCTAACATGCGTTATCCTCTAAAATATTGATCGAAACCAGGTTTAATCGACTGTTTCAGTGTGGTACCACATATGTGATCCAAACCAGAAAATAACCCAGGATCTGATCAACGAGTATGTGAAGTGTGCGAAAGTATGAGTCTGATGAGGTCAAATCCCAGACCTATCCCAGACCTAACTTGCGTTATCCTCTAAAATATTGATCGAAACCAGGTTAAATTGACCGTTTCAGTGTGGTCCCACATTACTACGTGATCCAAACATGAAAAAACCCAGGATCCGTTCAACAAGTATGTGAAGAATGCGAAAGTATGAGTCTGATGAGGTCAAATCCCAGACCTATCCCAGACCTAACTTGCGTTATCCTCTAAAATATTGATCGAAACCTGGTTTAATCGACTGTTTCAGTGTGGTACCACATTACTATGTGATCCAAACCAGAAAATAACCCAGGATCTGTTCAAGGAGTATGTGAAGTGTGCGAAAGTATGAGTCTGATGAGGTCAAATCCGAGACCTATCCCAGACCTAACTTGCGTTATCCTCTAAAATATTGAACGAAACCAGGTTTAATCGACCGTTTCAGTGTGGTACCACATTACTACGTGATCCAAACCAGAAAAAACCCAGGATCCGTTCAACAAGTATGTGAAGAATGCGACAGTATGAGTCTGATGAGTGAAAATCCCAGTCCTAACCTAGACCTAACATGCGCTATCCTCTAAAATATTGATCGAAACCTGGTTTAATCGACTGTTTCAGTGTGGTACCACATTACTACGTGATGCAAACCAGAAAATAACCTAGGATCTGTTCAAGGAGTATGTGGAGTGTGCGAAAGTATGAGTCTGATGAGGTCAAATCCCAGACCTATCCCAGACCTAACTTGCGTTATCCTCTAAAATATTGATCGAAACCAGGTTTAATGGACTGTTTCAGTGTGGTACCACACTGCTTCGTGATCCAAACCAGAAAAAACCCAGGATCTGTTCAACAAGTATGTGAAGAATGCGAACGTATGAGTCTGATGAGTGAAAATCCCAGGCCTAACCTAGACCTAACATGCGTTATCCTCAAAAATATTGATCGAAACCTGGTTTAATCGTCTGTTTCAGCGTGGTACCACATTACTACGTGATACAATCTAGAAACAGCCCAGGGTCTAGGCTTGAAGTATGAGAAATATGCGAAAGTATGTGCCTGATGAGGGCAAATCCTAGACCTAACCCAGGCCTAACATGCGTTATCCTCTAAAATATTTATCAAGACCAGGTTTAATTGATTGTTTCAGTGTGGTCCCACATTACTACGCGATCCAAACCAGAAAAAACCCAGGATCTGTTCAACATGTATGAGAAATATGCGAAAGAATGAGCCTGATGAGAGCAAATCCCAGACCTAACCTAGACCTAACATGAATTATTCTCTAAAATATTGATCGAAACCAGGTTTAATTGACTGTTTCAGTGTGGTCCCACATTACTACATGATCCAAACCTGAAATAACCCAGGATCCGTTCAACAAGTATGTGAAGAATGCGAAAGTATGAGTCTGATGAGGGCAAATCCTAGACCTATCCCAGACCTAACTTGCGTTATCCTCTAAAATATTTATCAAGACCAGGTTTAATTGAATGTTTCAGTGTGGTACCACATTACTGCGTGATCCAAACTAGAAAAAACCCAGGATCTAGCCATCAAGTATGAGAAATATGCGACAGAATGAGCCTGATGAGAGCAAATCCCAGACCTAACCTAGACCTTAGTTGCGTTATCCTCTAAAATATTGAGCGAAACCAGGTTTAATGGACTGTTTCAGTGTGGTACCACACTGATTCGTGATCCAAACCAGAAAAAACCCAGGATCTGTTCAACAAGTATGTGAAGAATGCGAAAGTATGAGTCTGATGAGGGCAAATCCTAGACCTATCCCAGACCTAACTTGCGTTATCCTCTAAAATATTGATTGAAACCAGGTTTAATCGACTGTTTCAGTGCGGTACCACATTACTACGTGATCCAAACCAGAAAAAACCCAGGATCAGTTCAACAAGTATGTGAAGAATGCGAAAGTATGAGTCTGATGAGTGAGAATCCCAGGGCTAACATAGACCTAACATGCGTTATGCTCTAAAATATTGATCGAAACCAGGTTTAATTGACTGTTTCAGTGTGGTCCCACATTACTACGTGATCCAAACCAGAAAAAACCCAGGATCCGTTCAACAAGTATGTGAAGAATGCGAAAGTATGAGTCTGATGAGGTCAAATCCCAGACCTATCCCAGACCTAACTTGCGTTATCCTCTAAAATATTGAACGAAACCAGGTTTAATCGACCGTTTCAGTGTGGTACCACATTACTACGTGATCCAAACCAGAAAAAACCCAGGATCCGTTCAACAAGTATGTGAAGAATGCGAAAGTATGAGTCTGATGAGTGAAAATCCCAGTCCTATCCTAGACCTAACATGCGCTATCCTCTAAAATATTGATAGAAACCTGGTTTAATCGACTGTTTCAGTGTGGTACCACATTACTACGTGATGCAAACCAGAAAATAACCCAGGATCTGTTCAAGGAGTATGTGAAGTGTGCGAAAGTATGAGTCTGATTAGGTCAAATCCCAGACCTATCCCAGACCTAACTTGCGTTATCCTCTAAAATATTGAACGAAACCAGGTTTAATCGACCGTTTCAGTGTGGTACCACATTACTATGTGATCCAAACCACAAAATAACCCAGGATCTGTTCAACGAGTATGTGAAGTGTGCGAAAGTATGAGTCTGATGAGGTCAAATCCCAGACCAATCCCAGACTTAACATGCGTTATCCTCTAAAATATTGATCGAAACCAGGTTTAATCGACTGTTTCAGTGTGGTACCACATTACTACGTGATGCAAACCAGAAAATAACCCAGGATCTGTTCAAGGAGTATGTGAAGTGTGCGAAAGTATGAGTCTGATGAGGTCAAATCCCAGACCTATCCCAGACCTAACTTGCGTTATCCTCTAAAATATTGATCGAAACCAGGTTTAATCGACTGTTTCAGTGCGGTACCTCATCACTACGTGATCCAAACCAGAAAACACCCAGGATCAGTTCAACAAGTATGTGAAGAATGCGAAAGTATGAGTCTGATGAGTGAGAATCCCAGGGCTAACATAGACCTAACATGCGTTATCCTCTAAAATATTGATCGAAACCAGGTTTAATCGACCGTTTCAGTGTGGTACCACATTACTACGTGATCCAAACCAGAAAAAACCCAGGATCCGTTCAACAAGTATGTGAAGAATGCGACAGTATGAGTCTGATGAGTGAAAATCCCAGTCCTAACCTAGACCTAACATGCGCTATCCTCTAAAATATTGATCGAAACCTGGTTTAATCGACTGTTTCAGTGTGGTACCACATTACTACGTGATGCAAACCAGAAAATAACCCAGGATCTGTTCAAGGAGTATGTGAAGTGTGCGAAAGTATGAGTCTGATGAGGTCAAATCCCAGACCTATCCCAGACCTAACTTGCGTTATCCTCTAAAATATTGATCGAAACCAGGTTTAATCGACTGTTTCAGTGCGGTACCTCATTACTACGTGATCCAAAGCAAAGAAAACCCTCGATCATGTCAACATGCATGTTAAAACTGCGAAAGTATGACCCTGATGAGTGAAAATCCCAGACGTAACCTAGACCTAACATGCGTTATCCTCTAAAATATTGATCCAAACCAGGTTTAATGGACTGTTTCAGTGTGGTACCACACTACTACGTGATCCAAACCAGAAAAAACCCAGGATCTGTTCAACAAGTATGTGAAAAACGCGAAAGTATGAGCCTGATGAGGGCAAATCCCAGACATATCCCAGACCTAACTTGTGTTGTCCTCTAAGATATTGATGGAAACCAGGTTTAATTGACTGTTTCAGTGCTGTACTTCATTACTACGTGATGCAATCCAGAAAAAGCCCAGGATCTAGCCATCAAGTATGAGAAATATGCGGAAGAATGAGCCTGATGAGTGAAAATCCCAGGCCTAACCTAGACCTAACATGCGTTATCCTCAAAAATATTGATCGAAACCTGGTTTAATCGTCTGTTTCAGCGTGGTACCACATTACTACGTGATACAATCTAGAAACAGCCCAGGGTCTAGGCTTGAAGTATGAGAAATATGCGAAAGTATGTGCCTGATGAGGGCAAATCCTAGACCTAACCCAGGCCTAACATGCGTTATCCTCTAAAATATTTATCAAGACCAGGTTTAATTGATTGTTTCAGTGTGGTCCCACATTACTACGTGATCCAAACCAGAAAAAACCCAGGATCTGTTCAACATGTATGAGAAATATGCGAAAGAATGAGCCTGATGAGAGCAAATCCCAGACCTAACCTAGACCTAACATGAATTATTCTCTAAAATATTGATCGAAACCAGGTTTAATTGACTGTTTCAGTGTGGTCCCACATTACTACATGATCCAAACCTGAAATAACCCAGGATCCGTTCAACAAGTATGTGAAGAATGCGAAAGTATGAGTCTGATGAGGGCAAATCCTAGACCTATCCCAGACCTAACTTGCGTTATCCTCTAAAATATTTATCAAGACCAGGTTTAATTGAATGTTTCAGTGTGGTACCACATTACTGCGTGATCCAAACTAGAAAAAACCCAGGATCTAGCCATCAAGTATGAGAAATATGCGAAAGAATGAGCCTGATGAGAGCAAATCCCAGACCTAACCTAGACCTTAGTTGCGTTATCCTCTAAAATATTGAGCGAAACCAGGTTTAATGGACTGTTTCAGTGTGGTACCACACTGCTTCGTGATCCAAACCAGAAAAAACCCAGGATCTGTTCAACAAGTATGTGAAGAATGCGAAAGTATGAGTCTGATGAGTGAAAATCCCAGGCCTAACCTAGACCTAACATGCGTTATCCTCTAAAATATTGATCGAAACCTGGTTTAATCGACTGTTTCAGTGTGGTACCACATTACTATGTGATCCAAACCAGAAAATAACCCAGGATCTGTTCAAGGAGTATGTGAAGTGTGCGAAAGTATGAGTCTGATGAGGTCAAATCCCAGACCTATCCCATACCTAACTTGCGTTATCCTCTAAAATATTGATCGAAACCAGGTTTAATCGACTGTTTCAGTGCGGTACCACATTACTACGTGATCCAAACCAGAAAAAACCCAGGATCAGTTCAACAAGTATGTGAAGAGTGCGAAAGTATGAGTCTGATAAGTGAAATTCCCAGGGCTAACCTAGACCTAACATGCGTTATCCTCTAAAATATTGATCGAAACCAGGTTTAATCGACTGTTTCAGTGCGGTACCTCATCACTACGTGATCCAAACCAGAAAACACCCAGGATCAGTTCAACAAGTATGTGAAGAATGCGAAAGTATGAGTCTGATGAGTGAGAATCCCAGGGCTAACATAGACCTAACATGCGTTATCCTCTAAAATATTGATCGAAACCAGGTTTAATCGACTGTTTCAGTGCGGTACCTCATCACTACGTGATCCAAACCAGAAAACACCCAGGATCAGTTCAACAAGTATGTGAAGAATGCGAAAGTATGAGTCTGATGAGTGAGAATCCCAGGGCTAACATAGACCTAACATGCGTTATCCTCTAAAATATTGATCGAAACCAGGTTTAATCGACTGTTTCAGTGTGGTACCACATTACTACGTGATCCAAACCAGAAAAAACCCAGGATCAGTTCAACAAGTATGTGAAGAGTGCGAAAGTATGAGTCTGATGAGTGAAATTCCCAGGGCTAACCTAGACCTAACATGCGTTATCCTCTAAAATATTGATCGAAACCAGGTTTAATCGACTGTTTCAGTGCGGTACCTCATCACTACGTGATCCAAACCAGAAAACACCCAGGATCAGTTCAACAAGTATGTGAAGAATGCGAAAGTATGAGTCTGATGAGTGAGAATCCCAGGGCTAACATAGACCTAACATGCGTTATCCTCTAAAATATTGATCGAAACCAGGTTTAATCGACTGTTTCAGTGTGGTACCACATTACTACGTGATCCAAACCAGAAAAACCCCAGGATCAGTTCAACAAGTATGTGAAGAGTGCGAAAGTATGAGTCTGATGAGTGAAATTCCCAGGGCTAACCTAGACCTAACATGCGTTATCCTCTAAAATATTGATCGAAACCAGGTTTAATCGACTGTTTCAGTGTGGTACCACATTACTATGTGATCCAAACCAGAAAATAACCCAGGATCTGTTCAACGAGTATGTGAAGTGTGCGAAAGTATGAGTCTGATGAGGTCAAATCCCAGACCTATCCCAGACCTAACTTGCGTTATCCTCTAAAATAGTGATCGAAACCAGGTTAAATTGACCGTTTCAGTGTGGTCCCACATTACTACGTGATCCAAACCAGAAAAAACCCAGGATCCGTTCAACAAGTATGTGAAGAATGCGAAAGTATGAGTCTGATGAGGTCAAATCCCAGACCTATCCCAGACCTAACTTGCGTTATCCTCTAAAATATTGATCGAAACCTGGTTTAATCGACTGTTTCAGTGTGGTACCACATTACTATGTGATCCAAACCAGAAAATAACCCAGGATCTGTTCAAGGAGTATGTGAAGTGTGCGAAAGTATGAGTCTGATGAGGTCAAATCCCAGACCTATCCCAGACCTAACTTGCGTTATCCTCTAAAATATTGAACGAAACCAGGTTTAATCGACCGTTTCAGTGTGGTACCACATTACTACGTGATCCAAACCAGAAAAAACCCAGGATCCGTTCAACAAGTATGTGAAGAATGCGACAGTATGAGTCTGATGAGTGAAAATCCCAGTCCTAACCTAGACCTAACATGCGCTATCCTCTAAAATATTGATCGAAACCTGGTTTAATCGACTGTTTCAGTGTGGTACCACATTACTACGTGATGCAAACCAGAAAATAACCCAGGATCTGTTCAAGGAGTATGTGAAGTGTGCGAAAGTATGAGTCTGATGAGGTCAAATCCCAGACCTATCCCAGACCTAACTTGCGTTATCCTCTAAAATATTGATCGAAACCAGGTTTAATGGACCGTTTCAGTGTGGTACCACACTGCTTCGTGATCCAAACCAGAAAAAACCCAGGATCTGTTCAACAAGTATGTGAAGAATGCGAAAGTATGAGTCCGATGAGTGAAAATCCCAGGCCTAACCTAGACCTAACATGCGTTATCCTCAAAAATATTGATCGAAACCTGGTTTAATCGTCTGTTTCAGCGTGGTACCACATTACTACGTGATACAATCTAGAAACAGCCCAGGGTCTAGCCTTGAAGTATGAGAAATATGCGAAAGTATGAGCCTGATGAGGGCAAATCCTAGACCTAACCCAGGCCTAACATGCGTTATCCTCTAAAATATTTATCAAGACCAGGTTTAATTGATTGTTTCAGTGTGGTCCCACATTACTACGTGATCCAAACCAGAAAAAACCCAGGATCTGTTCAACATGTATGAGAAATATGCGAAAGAATGAGCCTGATGAGAGCAAATCCCAGACCTAACCTAGACCTTAGTTGCGTTATCCTCTAAAATATTGAGCGAAACCAGGTTTAATGGACTGTTTCAGTGTGGTACCACACTGCTTCGTGATCCAAACCAGAAAAAACCCAGGATCTGTTCAACAAGTATGTGAAGAATGCGAAAGTATGAGTCTGATGAGTGAAAATCCCAGGCCTAACCTAGACCTAACATGCGTTATCCTCTAAAATATTGATCGAAACCTGGTTTAATCGACTGTTTCAGTGTGGTACCACATTACTATGTGATCCAAACCAGAAAATAACCCAGGATCTGTTCAAGGAGTATGTGAAGTGTGCGAAAGTATGAGTCTGATGAGGTCAAATCCCAGACCTATCCCATACCTAACTTGCGTTATCCTCTAAAATATTGATCGAAACCAGGTTTAATCGACTGTTTCAGTGCGGTACCACATTACTACGTGATCCAAACCAGAAAAAACCCAGGATCAGTTCAACAAGTATGTGAAGAGTGCGAAAGTATGAGTCTGATAAGTGAAATTCCCAGGGCTAACCTAGACCTAACATGCGTTATCCTCTAAAATATTGATCGAAACCAGGTTTAATCGACTGTTTCAGTGCGGTACCTCATCACTACGTGATCCAAACCAGAAAACACCCAGGATCAGTTCAACAAGTATGTGAAGAATGCGAAAGTATGAGTCTGATGAGTGAGAATCCCAGGGCTAACATAGACCTAACATGCGTTATCCTCTAAAATATTGATCGAAACCAGGTTTAATCGACTGTTTCAGTGCGGTACCTCATCACTACGTGATCCAAACCAGAAAACACCCAGGATCAGTTCAACAAGTATGTGAAGAATGCGAAAGTATGAGTCTGATGAGTGAGAATCCCAGGGCTAACATAGACCTAACATGCGTTATCCTCTAAAATATTGATCGAAACCAGGTTTAATCGACTGTTTCAGTGTGGTACCACATTACTACGTGATCCAAACCAGAAAAAACCCAGGATCAGTTCAACAAGTATGTGAAGAGTGCGAAAGTATGAGTCTGATGAGTGAAATTCCCAGGGCTAACCTAGACCTAACATACGTTATCCTCTAAAATATTGATCGAAACCAGGTTTAATCGACTGTTTCAGTGCGGTACCTCATCACTACGTGATCCAAACCAGAAAACACCCAGGATCAGTTCAACAAGTATGTGAAGAATGCGAAAGTATGAGTCTGATGAGTGAGAATCCCAGGGCTAACATAGACCTAACATGCGTTATCCTCTAAAATATTGATCGAAACCAGGTTTAATAGACTGTTTCAGTGTGGTACCACATTACTACGTGATCCAAACCAGAAAAACCCCAGGATCAGTTCAACAAGTATGTGAAGAGTGCGAAAGTATGAGTCTGATGAGTGAAATTCCCAGGGCTAACCTAGACCTAACATGCGTTATCCTCTAAAATATTGATCGAAACCAGGTTTAATCGACTGTTTCAGTGTGGTACCACATTACTATGTGATCCAAACCAGAAAATAACCCAGGATCTGTTCAACGAGTATGTGAAGTGTGCGAAAGTATGAGTCTGATGAGGTCAAATCCCAGACCTATCCCAGACCTAACTTGCGTTATCCTCTAAAATAGTGATCGAAACCAGGTTAAATTGACCGTTTCAGTGTGGTCCCACATTACTACGTGATCCAAACCAGAAAAAACCCAGGATCCGTTCAACAAGTATGTGAAGAATGCGAAAGTATGAGTCTGATGAGGTCAAATCCCAGACCTATCCCAGACCTAACTTGCGTTATCCTCTAAAATATTGATCGAAACCTGGTTTAATCGACTGTTTCAGTGTGGTACCACATTACTATGTGATCCAAACCAGAAAATAACCCAGGATCTGTTCAAGGAGTATGTGAAGTGTGCGAAAGTATGAGTCTGATGAGGTCAAATCCCAGACCTATCCCAGACCTAACTTGCGTTATCCTCTAAAATATTGAACGAAACCAGGTTTAATCGACCGTTTCAGTGTGGTACCACATTACTACGTGATCCAAACCAGAAAAAACCCAGGATCCGTTCAACAAGTATGTGAAGAATGCGACAGTATGAGTCTGATGAGTGAAAATCCCAGTCCTAACCTAGACCTAACATGCGCTATCCTCTAAAATATTGATCGAAACCTGGTTTAATCGACTGTTTCAGTGTGGTACCACATTACTACGTGATGCAAACCAGAAAATAACCCAGGATCTGTTCAAGGAGTATGTGAAGTGTGCGAAAGTATGAGTCTGATGAGGTCAAATCCCAGACCTATCCCAGACCTAACTTGCGTTATCCTCTAAAATATTGATCGAAACCAGGTTTAATGGACCGTTTCAGTGTGGTACCACACTGCTTCGTGATCCAAACCAGAAAAAACCCAGGATCTGTTCAACAAGTATGTGAAGAATGCGAAAGTATGAGTCCGATGAGTGAAAATCCCAGGCCTAACCTAGACCTAACATGCGTTATCCTCAAAAATATTGATCGAAACCTGGTTTAATCGTCTGTTTCAGCGTGGTACCACATTACTACGTGATACAATCTAGAAACAGCCCAGGGTCTAGCCTTGAAGTATGAGAAATATGCGAAAGTATGAGCCTGATGAGGGCAAATCCTAGACCTAACCCAGGCCTAACATGCGTTATCCTCTAAAATATTTATCAAGACCAGGTTTAATTGATTGTTTCAGTGTGGTCCCACATTACTACGTGATCCAAACCAGAAAAAACCCAGGATCTGTTCAACATGTATGAGAAATATGCGAAAGTATGAGCCTGATGAGGGCAAATCCTAGACCTAACCCAGGCCTAACATGCGTTATCCTCTAAAATATTTATCAAGACCAGGTTTAATTGATTGTTTCAGTGTGGTCCCACATTACTACGTGATCCAAACCAGAAAAAACCCAGGATCTGTTCAACATGTATGAGAAATATGCGAAAGAATGAGCCTGATGAGAGCAAATCCCAGACCTAACCTAGACCTTAGTTGCGTTATCCTCTAAAATATTGAGCGAAACCAGGTTTAATGGACTGTTTCAGTGTGGTACCACACTGCTTCGTGATCCAAACCAGAAAAAACCCAGGATCTGTTCAACAAGTATGTGAAGAATGCGAAAGTATGAGTCTGATGAGTGAAAATCCCAGGCCTAACCTAGACCTAACATGCGTTATCCTCTAAAATATTGATCGAAACCTGGTTTAATCGACTGTTTCAGTGTGGTACCACATTACTATGTGATCCAAACCAGAAAATAACCCAGGATCTGTTCAAGGAGTATGTGAAGTGTGCGAAAGTATGAGTCTGATGAGGTCAAATCCCAGACCTATCCCATACCTAACTTGCGTTATCCTCTAAAATATTGATCGAAACCAGGTTTAATCGACTGTTTCAGTGCGGTACCACATTACTACGTGATCCAAACCAGAAAAAACCCAGGATCAGTTCAACAAGTATGTGAAGAGTGCGAAAGTATGAGTCTGATAAGTGAAATTCCCAGGGCTAACCTAGACCTAACATGCGTTATCCTCTAAAATATTGATCGAAACCAGGTTTAATCGACTGTTTCAGTGCGGTACCTCATCACTACGTGATCCAAACCAGAAAACACCCAGGATCAGTTCAACAAGTATGTGAAGAATGCGAAAGTATGAGTCTGATGAGTGAGAATCCCAGGGCTAACATAGACCTAACATGCGTTATCCTCTAAAATATTGATCGAAACCAGGTTTAATCGACTGTTTCAGTGCGGTACCTCATCACTACGTGATCCAAACCAGAAAACACCCAGGATCAGTTCAACAAGTATGTGAAGAATGCGAAAGTATGAGTCTGATGAGTGAGAATCCCAGGGCTAACATAGACCTAACATGCGTTATCCTCTAAAATATTGATCGAAACCAGGTTTAATCGACTGTTTCAGTGTGGTACCACATTACTACGTGATCCAAACCAGAAAAAACCCAGGATCAGTTCAACAAGTATGTGAAGAGTGCGAAAGTATGAGTCTGATGAGTGAAATTCCCAGGGCTAACCTAGACCTAACATGCGTTATCCTCTAAAATATTGATCGAAACCAGGTTTAATCGACTGTTTCAGTGCGGTACCTCATCACTACGTGATCCAAACCAGAAAACACCCAGGATCAGTTCAACAAGTATGTGAAGAATGCGAAAGTATGAGTCTGATGAGTGAGAATCCCAGGGCTAACATAGACCTAACATGCGTTATCCTCTAAAATATTGATCGAAACCAGGTTTAATCGACTGTTTCAGTGTGGTACCACATTACTACGTGATCCAAACCAGAAAAACCCCAGGATCAGTTCAACAAGTATGTGAAGAGTGCGAAAGTATGAGTCTGATGAGTGAAATTCCCAGGGCTAACCTAGACCTAACATGCGTTATCCTCTAAAATATTGATCGAAACCAGGTTTAATCGACTGTTTCAGTGTGGTACCACATTACTATGTGATCCAAACCAGAAAATAACCCAGGATCTGTTCAACGAGTATGTGAAGTGTGCGAAAGTATGAGTCTGATGAGGTCAAATCCCAGACCTATCCCAGACCTAACTTGCGTTATCCTCTAAAATAGTGATCGAAACCAGGTTAAATTGACCGTTTCAGTGTGGTCCCACATTACTACGTGATCCAAACCAGAAAAAACCCAGGATCCGTTCAACAAGTATGTGAAGAATGCGAAAGTATGAGTCTGATGAGGTCAAATCCCAGACCTATCCCAGACCTAACTTGCGTTATCCTCTAAAATATTGATCGAAACCTGGTTTAATCGACTGTTTCAGTGTGGTACCACATTACTATGTGATCCAAACCAGAAAATAACCCAGGATCTGTTCAAGGAGTATGTGAAGTGTGCGAAAGTATGAGTCTGATGAGGTCAAATCCCAGACCTATCCCAGACCTAACTTGCGTTATCCTCTAAAATATTGAACGAAACCAGGTTTAATCGACCGTTTCAGTGTGGTACCACATTACTACGTGATCCAAACCAGAAAAAACCCAGGATCCGTTCAACAAGTATGTGAAGAATGCGACAGTATGAGTCTGATGAGTGAAAATCCCAGTCCTAACCTAGACCTAACATGCGCTATCCTCTAAAATATTGATCGAAACCTGGTTTAATCGACTGTTTCAGTGTGGTACCACATTACTACGTGATGCAAACCAGAAAATAACCCAGGATCTGTTCAAGGAGTATGTGAAGTGTGCGAAAGTATGAGTCTGATGAGGTCAAATCCCAGACCTATCCCAGACCTAACTTGCGTTATCCTCTAAAATATTGATCGAAACCAGGTTTAATGGACCGTTTCAGTGTGGTACCACACTGCTTCGTGATCCAAACCAGAAAAAACCCAGGATCTGTTCAACAAGTATGTGAAGAATGCGAAAGTATGAGTCCGATGAGTGAAAATCCCAGGCCTAACCTAGACCTAACATGCGTTATCCTCAAAAATATTGATCGAAACCTGGTTTAATCGTCTGTTTCAGCGTGGTACCACATTACTACGTGATACAATCTAGAAACAGCCCAGGGTCTAGCCTTGAAGTATGAGAAATATGCGAAAGTATGAGCCTGATGAGGGCAAATCCTAGACCTAACCCAGGCCTAACATGAATTATTCTCTAAAATATTGATCGAAACCAGGTTTAATTGACTGTTTCAGTGTGGTCCCACATTACTACATGATCCAAACCTGAAATAACCCAGGATCCGTTCAACAAGTATGTGAAGAATGCGAAAGTATGAGTCTGATGAGGGCAAATCCTAGACCTATCCCAGACCTAACTTGCGTTATCCTCTAAAATATTTATCAAGACCAGGTTTAATTGAATGTTTCAGTGTGGTACCACATTACTGCGTGATCCAAACTAGAAAAAACCCAGGATCAAGCCATCAAGTATGAGAAATATGCGACAGAATGAGCCTGATGAGAGCAAATCCCAGACCTAACCTAGACCTTAGTTGCGTTATCCTCTAAAATATTGAGCGAAACCAGGTTTAATGGACTGTTTCAGTGTGGTACCACACTGCTTCGTGATCCAAACCAGAAAAAACCCAGGATCTGTTCAACAAGTATGTGAAGAATGCGAAAGTATGAGTCTGATGAGGGCAAATCCTAGACCTATCCCAGACCTAACTTGCGTTATCCTCTAAAATATTGATGGAAACCAGGTTTAATCGACTGTTTCAGTGCGGTACCACATTACTACGTGATCCAAACCAGAAAAAACCCAGGATCAGTTCAACAAGTATGTGAAGAATGCGAAAGTATGAGTCTGATGAGTGAGAATCCCAGGGCTAACATAGACCTAACATGCGTTATGCTCTAAAATATCGATCGAAACCAGGTTTAATTGACTGTTTCAGTGTGGTCCCACATTACTACGTGATCCAAACCAGAAAAAACCCAGGATCCGTTCAACAAGTATGTGAAGAATGCGAAAGTATGAGTCTGATGAGGTCAAATCCCAGACCTATCCCAGACCTAACTTGCGTTATCCTCTAAAATATTGAACGAAACCAGGTTTAATCGACCGTTTCAGTGTGGTACCACATTACTATGTGATCCAAACCACAAAATAACCCAGGATCTGTTCAACGAGTATGTGAAGTGTGCGAAAGTATGAGTCTGATGAGGTCAAATCCCAGACCAATCCCAGACTTAACATGCGTTATCCTCTAAAATATTGATCGAAACCAGGTTTAATCGACTGTTTCAGTGTGGTACCACATTACTACGTGATGCAAACCAGAAAATAACCCAGGATCTGTTCAAGGAGTATGTGAAGTGTGCGAAAGTATGAGTCTGATGAGGTCAAATCCCAGACCTATCCCAGACCTAACTTGCGTTATCCTCTAAAATATTGAACGAAACCAGGTTTAATCGACCGTTTCAGTGTGGTACCACATTACTACGTGATCCAAACCAGAAAAAACCCAGGATCAGTTCAACAAGTATGTGAAGAATGCGAAAGTATGAGTCTGATGAGTGAGAATCCCAGGGCTAACATAGACCTAACATGCGTTATGCTCTAAAATATTGATCGAAACCAGGTTTAATCGACTGTTTCAGTGTGGTACCACATTACTACGTGATGCAAACCAGAAAATAACCCAGGATCTGTTCAAGGAGTATGTGAAGTGTGCGAAAGTATGAGTCTGATGAGGTCAAATCCCAGACCTATCCCAGACCTAACTTGCGTTATCCTCTAAAATATTGATCGAAACCAGGTTTAATCGACTGTTTCAGTGCGGTACCTCATCACTACGTGATCCAAACCAGAAAACACCCAGGATCAGTTCAACAAGTATGTGAAGAATGCGAAAGTATGAGTCTGATGAGTGAGAATCCCAGGGCTAACATAGACCTAACATGCGTTATCCTCTAAAATATTGATCGAAACCAGGTTTAATCGACTGTTTCAGTGTGGTACCACATTACTACGTGATCCAAACCAGAAAAAACCCAGGATCCGTTCAACAAGTATGTGAAGAATGCGAAAGTATGAGTCTGATGAGGTCAAATCCCAGACCTATCCCAGACCTAACTTGCGTTATCCTCTAAAATATTGATCGAAACCTGGTTTAATCGACTGTTTCAGTGTGGTACCACATTACTATGTGATCCAAACCAGAAAATAACCCAGGATCTGTTCAAGGAGTATGTGAAGTGTGCGAAAGTATGAGTCTGATGAGGTCAAATCCCAGACCTATCCCAGACCTAACTTGCGTTATCCTCTAAAATATTGAACGAAACCAGGTTTAATCGACCGTTTCAGTGTGGTACCACATTACTACGTGATCCAAACCAGAAAAAACCCAGGATCCGTTCAACAAGTATGTGAAGAATGCGACAGTATGAGTCTGATGAGTGAAAATCCCAGTCCTAACCTAGACCTAACATGCGCTATCCTCTAAAATATTGATCGAAACCTGGTTTAATCGACTGTTTCAGTGTGGTACCACATTACTACGTGATGCAAACCAGAAAATAACCCAGGATCTGTTCAAGGAGTATGTGAAGTGTGCGAAAGTATGAGTCTGATGAGGTCAAATCCCAGACCTATCCCAGACCTAACTTGCGTTATCCTCTAAAATATTGATCGAAACCAGGTTTAATCGACTGTTTCAGTGCGGTACCTCATTACTACGTGATCCAAAGCAAAGAAAACCCTCGATCATGTCAACATGCATGTTAAAACTGCGAAAGTATGACCCTGATGAGTGAAAATCCCAGACGTAACCTAGACCTAACATGCGTTATCCTCTAAAATATTGATCCAAACCAGGTTTAATGGACTGTTTCAGTGTGGTACCACACTACTACGTGATCCAAACCAGAAAAAACCCAGGATCTGTTCAACAAGTATGTGAAAAACGCGAAAGTATGAGCCTGATGAGGGCAAATCCCAGACATATCCCAGACCTAACTTGTGTTGTCCTCTAAGATATTGATGGAAACCAGGTTTAATTGACTGTTTCAGTGCTGTACTTCATTACTACGTGATGCAATCCAGAAAAAGCCCAGGATCTAGCCATCAAGTATGAGAAATATGCGAAAGAATGAGCCTGATGAGAGTAAATCCCAGACCTAACCTAGACCTAACATGAATTATTCTCTAAAATATTGATCGAAACCAGGTTTAATTGACTGTTTCAGTGTGGTCCCACATTACTTCGTGATCCAAACCAGGAAAAACCCAGGATCCGTTCAACAAGTATGTGAAGAATGCGAAAGTATGAGTCTGATGGAGCTCAGAGGGCGGAACGCCCGTCTGCAGCTCCTGTTGGAGGAGGAGCGACAGGGGTGGAGGAGGGCAGAGGCGCTGTGGAACAGCGCGGCCCTCCCTCCCATCCTCCCTCCTCCTCCACCGCCGCGTCCCTCGGCGGAGGTAAATAAGCGGAGTGCGGCGGCAGTGGTGCGGGGCACCGCGGGCCCCTCCACCCGCACTCCGCCCGTGAAGAAGTCCCCGTCCTCCTCAGAAGACGATCTTCTGAGGAGGATTGGGGACATGATTGATGGCAAGCTGGCCGCCTTCCGGGAGGAGCTCCTCGCCGGAAGAGCGGTCAGCAGGAAGGCGGTGCCTCCCCGACCTGTTCCGGTACAGTCGGGGAAGGCAAAGAAGGGCGGAGTGAAGGCTCCGCCCAGTGTTGCGGCACCAGGGCCCCGGGTCGCGACCCCCAAGGGGGGTGGTGTACCCGTGGTCGCGGTGGTCGCGTCCTCCACAGCACCCTCCCAAGGGGGGGTGGCGTGGAGTGAGGTTGTGGGGCGGAAGGCGAAGCGGGCGGCGAGGAAGGCCTCGCAACCGCAGCCTCCGCCTCCGCCGCCGGCGGCCAAGGTAAAGGCCGCGAAGGTCGGAAAGGCACGACCAGGTCGTCCCCCAAAAACGGCAGCGGTGACGCTGACCGTTGCGCAGGGGGGCGACCTGACCCTCGCGGAGGCGATGCGGCTCGCCAGGGAGAATATCTCCCTGGAAGAGCTGGGCATCGCCTCCGTGAGGGCGAAGAGGGCCGTGACCGGGGGTCTCTTGCTGGAGATCCCCGGTGCAGAAGGCGGCGCGAAGGCGGATCGTCTCGCCCAGAGGCTCCGGGAGCAGCTGGGCGAGCGAGGTGTCCGGGTCGCCCGGCCCACGAAGCGCACGGAGATGCGCGTTTGTGGGCTGGACGACTCAGTCAGCGCACAGGATGTGTCCCGTGCCCTTGCGAGGGCGGGGGACTGTCCTGTGGAGGACCTGCGAATCGGAGAGATCCGCAGGTCGCCCTCCGGCCTCGGGTCGGTGTGGGCCCGGTGCCCCCTCTCCGCTGCCCGTAAGGTGGCGGAATCCGGGAGGGTGTTGGTGGGGTGGGTTTCGGCGCGAGTGGAAATCCTCGCGCCGCGCCCGCTCCAGTGTCACCGCTGCCTCGAATTGGGGCACGTGAGGCAGTGGTGCACCTCGCCGGTGGACCGCAGCGGTCAGTGTTACCGCTGCGGTGCCAAAGAGCACCGTGCGAGCCAGTGCTCGGCGGCCCCCCACTGCCCGCTGTGTGCGGACATGGGGAGGCCAGCCGATCACAGGGTGGGGAGCAAGAAGTGCTCCCCCCCCTCCCGGAAGGAGAGGAAGAGGCGGGCTGCACCGGCTCCGGTGCCGAGGGCGGTGGCATCGTCCTCCATGGAGGTGGACGGTGCTACGGGGACGGACGGCCGGGAGGAGGCTGGCGCGGCCATTAATTAATGCCGCCCCGCCTCCTCCTCCAGGCCAACCTCAACCACTGCCGCGCGGCACAGGACTTGATGTCCCAAGTCCTCGCGGAGTGGGGGGTTGGCCTGGCGGTCGCCGCCGAGCCGTACCGCGTCCCTGATCATCCTCATTGGGTGGGCGACGCGGACGGCTTGGTGGCGACGGTATGGGGAGGGGGCGACGGTTCCCCACCGTTCTCCTTGTTGGAGCGCGGTCGGGGATTCGTCGCCGTGGACTGGGGGGGAGTCGCTGTGGTGGGGTGCTACATTTCGCCCCGTAGCGGTCACGCTGCGTTCGAGCTGTACTCGGCCGAGGTCGCGGCATGCGTGCAGCGCTACGCGGCCCGGCCGGTGCTGGTCCTGGGGGATTTTAATGCCAAGTCGGTGGCTTGGGGATCCCCCAGGACCTCCGTTCGCGGCGGGATCCTGGGCGATTGGGCGGCGGGGCTCGACCTCCGGGTATTGAACCGGGGGTCGGAGCACACATGCGTGCGGCGATATGGGGGGTCCATCGTGGATGTTGGATTCGCGACCCCCAACGCCGTGCGCATGGTGTCGGGTTGGCACGTGGTCGCGGGGGCAGAGACACTCTCCGATCACCGGTACATCCGGATGGAGGTCTCTGCCGCCGCGAGTGCATCCCGACACGGCCGCCTGCGTGGCACCCCACCACGCCGCTGGGCGCTTCGGCGCCTGGACAAGGACGCCCTGATGGCAGCTGCCCTCGCTGCAACTTGGCCGCAGGGAGCGGCCGAGATGCCGAGCATAGAGGAGGAGGTCGCCCGGCTCGGGGCATTGGTCGCGGGTATTTGCGACGCGGCGATGCCTCGGGTCGGGCGGGCTTCTCCTCGCCGGGCGGTGTACTGGTGGTCGGACGCGATCGCGGAGTTGCGAGTCGCGACTGTCCGCGCCCGACGCCAGTGCGCCCGCGCGCTCCGTCGTCAACGTACAGGCGACGGCGTGGCGCGAGCGAGGGCAGCTGATGACCTGTATGGAGCATACCGCGTGGCGCGGGTTGCTCTGCAGGTCGCCATCAAACGGGCCAAGACTCAGGCATGGAAGGAGCTCCTCCAGACCCTTGATGACGATCCATGGGGGCGCCCATATAAGGTGGTGCTGAATAAGCTCCGCCCGTGGGCGCCCCCCGTCACCGAGGGTCTTGACCCCCGGCTGCTGGAGGACGTGGTCAATACACTCTTCCCAATTGGGGAGAGGGGACCGCGTCCTCCGGCGGCGGCGGCTGTCCCAGTGGAGTGGACGGCCGAGCTGGGGGTCACGCAGGAGGAGCTGGCAGCGGCCATCAGACGGCTCGGTGTTCGTAACACGGCCCCGGGTCCGGATGGTGTGCCCGGCCGGGTTTGGGTCTTGACCCAGGGCGTCCTTGGGGCTGACCTCAGGCGGTTGTTCGACCGCTGCCTGAGGGACGGGCGATTCCCCCCGAGTTGGAAGGTGGCGAGGATGGTCCTCCTCCGGAAGGAGGGTCGGCCCGCGGAGTCTCCCTCCGCATACCGGCCCATTTGTCTCCTCGACGAGGTGGGCAAGCTCTTCGAGCGTGTGATTGCTGCCCGCCTCGTCGAGCACCTGTCGCGGGGTGATCCCGGTCTGGCCGACTGCCAGTTCGGTTTCCGGGGGGGCCGATCGACTATCGACGCGATAGGTCGTGTGAGGGCCCTCTCGGAGGCGGCCGTCTCCCGGGGAGGGGTGGCATTGGCAATATCCTTGGATATTGCCAATGCCTTTAACACCCTCCCCTGGGAAGGGATAAGGAGGGGGCTCGAATATCATCGAGTCCCCCCTTGTCTCAGGGCGGTCGTCGGGGATTATCTCCGCGGCAGGTGGATCGAGTATCCGGGCCGGGATGGTGATATGCGGAGGGAGGTGTACTGCGGTGTTCCGCAGGGGTCGGTCCTCGGGCCACTCCTGTGGAACATCGCGTACGACTCGGTGTTGCGGGCCGGCCTCCCCGACGGCGTCAGCACGGTGTGTTATGCGGATGACACACTGGTGCTGGCCGTCGGGGCGCACTGGGGGAGGGCCATGCGTCGCGCGGAGGAGGGGTCGCAACGCGTCGTCGACCGGATCAGGGGGATGGGGATGACGGTGGCGGTCCATAAGACCGAGGTGATTGCGTTTCATTCACCTCGGCAGGATCCGCCACTCCCTCTGATTCGGGTGGGTGGGGCTGACATCGAGGTGAAGCCCCAGATCAGGTATCTGGGGCTGATCCTCGATAGCCACTGGCGTTTCGAGAAGCATTTCCGCTGCCTGGTCCCCCGGTTGGAAAGGATGGTTGCGGCTCTGGGCCGGATCCTGCCCAACCTGGGGGGCCCGGCGGGCCGAGTTCGTCGCCTCTATGTGGCAATGGTCCAGTCGGTGGCCCTATACGGGGCCCCCGTCTGGGCGGACGACCTGGCTGCCTCCCGGCGCAGCATGACTATGCTGCGTCGGGTGCAGAGGCGCGTGGCGCTCAGGGTCGTCCGCGGGTATCGGACCATGTCACATGAGGCGGCGACGGTTCTAGCGGGGATGCCGCCCATGGACCTGCTCGCGCGGTCGCACGCGGTGATGTACCGGCACCGCGTCGACCGTCGCGCGGGGGTGGGGGCGGTCCCGGGCGGGCAGGAACCTGCTGGGGCGATTTGAAGCGCCAGGCCCGGCAGTCCGTGTTGCTCGCGTGGCAGGAGCGGCTGGCTCTGCCAACCGCGGGGCACCGGACTGTCGGGGCTGTTCGGCCACTCCTGAAGGAGTGGCTGGACAGAGGCCACGGCAGCCTCACCTACCGGCTGGCACAGGTATTTTCCGGGCATGGCAGCTTCGGAAGATACCTGTGCCGGATAGGGAAGGAGCCGACGGCGCGTTGCTGCCACTGCGACGCTGAGCAGGACACGGCAGACCATACCCTGGAGGTATGCCCCGCGTGGGAGGGGGAGCGCCGTGTCCTGGTCGGCGTCGTCGGGCGGGATGTCTCGCTGCCGGGCGTGGTGCGCGCCATGCTCGGCAGCGAGGAGAAGTGGAGGGCCGTGGCCTCCTTCTGCGAGAACGTAATGTTGCAGAAGGAGGCCGCGGGGAGGGAGCGCGAGCTTCAGCGGCGCACTGAAGCTCGCGCTCGTGCGCTGGCCGGAGGTCGTCGCCCGGTCGCGAGGCGTCGCGGGCGGCCGCCTCGGCGTGGCGGATGACCTAGGCTGGGAGGGGGGTCCTGAGGGGACCCTCCTCCCGCCAGGCAGCGCCGGGTCGGACCGGTTGGGGGTAGGAGTGCCTCCCCCCACCGGTCCGACGCAAGGGGAGGCACCCTCGGCGGTCTGGTGCGGCCATGAACGCCCGGCCGCCGAGGGGTGGAAACGGGGTCGCGGGCGGTTGCGAGTTGGGGCTCGCAGCCGCCACTAAACGCGGCCCCGGGACGGATAGCGGCGGGATGGAGTGGCCCCGTCCCGCCGCTATGAGGCAGAGTGTCTACTGGGGGGACCGATTGTCCCCCCGGGGGATGGGCGCGAACGCGCGGGCACGGGGAGGATACCGGAAGAATGCTTCGAGCGATTCCCGGTATCCTCCCAAAGCGTGCCGAAGGGTCACCGTGGGGTTTTTAGTGGGTAGGTCCCGCGCCTGTCGTTGTACGGGCGCGGGGAATCCCACACACCCCTCCCACCTCTCCCCAAGGAGGTGGGAGGGAGTCTTTCGAAGATTTTCCCCACGACAAAAAAAAAAAAAAAAAAAAAAGTATGAGCCTGATGAGGGCAAATCCCAGACCTATCCCAGACCTAACTTGCGTTATCCTCTAAAATATTGATCGAAACTAGGTTTAATTGTCCGTTTCAGTGTGGTGCCTCATTACTACGTGATCCAAACCAGAAAAAACCCAGGATCCGTTCAACAAGTATGTGAAGAATGCGAAAGTATGAGTCTGATCAGTGAAAATCTCAGGCCTTACCTAGACCTAACTTGCGTTGTCCTCTAAAATAGTGATGGAAACCAGGTTTCATTGACTGTTTCAGTGTGGTACTACATTACTCCGTGATGCAATCCAGAAACTGCCCAGGATCTAGCCATCAAGTATGAGAAATATGCGAAAGAATGAGCCTGATGAGAGCAAATCCCAGACCTAACCTAGACCTAACATGCGTTATCCTATAAAATATTGAGCGAAACCAGGTTTAATGGACTGTTTCAGTGTGGTACCACACTATCTCGTGATCCAAACCAGACAAAACCCAGGATCTGTTCAACAAGAATGTGAAAAACGCGAAACTGTGAGCCTGATGAGTGAAAATCCCAGACCTAACCTAGACCTAACATGCGTTATCCTCTAAAATATTGATCGATACCAGGTTTAATTGACTGTTTTAGTGTCGTACTTCATTACTACGTGATGCAATCCAGAAAAAGCCCCGGATCTAGCCATCAAGTATGAGAAATATGCGAAAGAATGAGCCTGATGAGAGCAAATCCCAGGCCTAACCTAGACCTAACATGCGTTATCCTCAAAAATATTAATCGAAACCTGGTTTAATCGACTGTTTCAGTGTGGTACCACATTACTATGTGATCCAAACCAGAAAATAGACCAGGATCTATCCATGGAGTATGAGAAATATGCGAAAGTATGAGCCTGATGAGGGCAAACCTAGACCTAACCCAGACCTAACGTGCGTTATCACCTAAAATATTTATCAAGACCTGGTTTAATTGATTGTTTCACTGTGGTACCACACCACTTCGCGATCCAAACCAGACAAAACCCAGGCTCTGTTCATCAAGAATGTGAAAAACGCGAAACTGTGAGCCTGATGAGGGCAAATCTTACACCTAACCCTGACCTAAGATGCGTTATCCTCTAAAATATTTATCCAGACCAGGTTTCATTGAATGTTTCAGTGTGGTACCACTTTACTACGTGATCCAATCCAGAAATTGCCCAGGATCTAGCCATGAAGTATGAGAAATATGCGAAAGTAAGAGCCTGATGAGGGCAAATCCTAGACCTATCCCAGACCTAACTAGCGTTATCCCCTAAAATATTGATCGAAACCAGGTTTAATTGACTGTTTCAGCGTGGTACCACATTACTACGTGATTCAATCCAGAAACAGCCCAGGATCTAGCCATGAAGTATGAGAAATATGCGAAAGTATGAGCCTGATGAGGGCAAATCCTAGACCTAACCCAGACCTAACATGCGTTATCCTCTAAAATATTTATCAAGACCAGGTTTAATTGAATGTTTCAGTGTGGTACCACATTACTACGTGATGCAATCCAGAAAAAGCCCAGGATCTAGCCATCAAGTTTGAGAAATATGCGAAAGAATGAGCCTGATGAGGGCAAATCCTAGACCTAACCCAGACCTAACATGCGTTATCCTCTAAAATATTGATCGCAAGCAGGTTTAATGGACTGTTTCAGTGTTGTACCACACTACTACGTGATCCAAACCAGAAAAAACCCAGGATCTGTTCAACAAGTATGTGAAAAACGCGAAAGTATGAGTCTGATGAGGTCAAATCCCAGACCTATCCCAGACTTATCTTGCGTTATCCTCGAAAATACTGATCGAAACCAGGTTTAATCGACTGTTTCAGTGTGGTACCACATTACTACGTGATCCAAACCAGAAAAAACCCAGGATCCGTTCAACAAGTATGTGAAGAATGCGAAAGTATCAGTCTGATGAGGGCAAATCCCAGACCTATCCCAGACATAACTTGCGTTATCATCTAAAATATTGATCGAAACCAGGTTTAATCGACTGTTTCAGTGTGGTACCACATTCCTACGTGATCCAAACCAGAAAAAACCCAGGATCAGTTCAACAAGTATGTGAAGAATGCGAAAGTATGAGTCTGATAAATGAAAATCCCAGGCCTAACCTAGACCTAACATGCGTTATCCTCTAAAATATTTATCAAGACCAGGTTTAATTGATTGTTTCAGTGTGGACCCACATTACTACGTGATCCAAACCAGTAAAAACCCAGGATCCGTTCAACAAGTATGTGAAGAATGCGAAAGTATGAGTCTGATGAGTGAAAATCCCAGACCTAACCTAGACCTAACATGCGTTATCCTCTAAAATATTGATCCAAACCAGGTTTAATGGACTGTTTCAGTGTGGTACCACACTACTACGTGATCCAAACCAGAAAAAACCCAGGATCTGTTCAACAAGTATGTGAAAAACGCGAAAGTATGAGCCTGGTGAGGGCAAGTCCAAGACCTATCCCAGACCTAACTTGCGTTGTCCTCTAAGATATTGATGGAAACCAGGTTTAATTGACTGTTTCAGTGTTGTACTTCATTACTACGTGATACAATCCAGAAAAAGCAAAGGATCTAGCCATGAAGTATGAGAAATATGCGAAAGTATGAGCCTGATGAGGGCAAATCCTAGACCTAACCCAGACCTAACATGCGTTATCCTCTAAAATATTTATCAAGACCAGGTTTAATTGAATGTTTCAGTGTGGTACCACATTACTACGTGATGCAATCCAGAAAAAGCCCAGGATCTAGCCATCAAGTATGAGAAATATGCGAAAGAAAGAGCCTGATGAGAGCAAATCCCAGACCTAACCTAGACCTAACATGAATTACTCTCTAAAATATTCATCAAAACCAGGTTTAATTGACTGTTTCAGTGTGGTACCACATTACTACGTGATCCAATCCAGAAATAGCCCAGGATCCAGCCATGAAGTATGAGAAATATGCGTAAGTATGAGCCTGATGAGGGCAAATCCTAGAACTAACCCAGACCTAACATGCGTTATCCTGTAAAATACTGATCGAAACCAGGTTTAATCGACTGTTTCAGTGTGGTACCACATTACTACGTGATCCAAACCAGAAAAAACCCAGGATCCGTTCAACAAGTATGTGCAGAATGCGAAAGTATCAGTCTGATGAGTGAAAATCCCCGACCTAACCTAGACCTAACATGCGTCATCCTCTAAAATATTGATCCAAACCAGGTTTAATGTAATGTTTCAGTGTGGTACCACACTACTACGTGATCCAAACCAGAAAAAACCCAGGATCCAGCCATGAAGTATGAGAAATATGCGAAAGTATGAGCCTGATGAGGGCAAATCCTAGACCTAACCCAGACCTAACATGCGTTATCCTCTAAAATATTAATCAAGACCAGGTTTAATTGAATGTTTCAGTGTGGTACCACACTACTACGTGATCCAAACCAGTAAAAACCCAGGATCCGTTCAACAAGTATGTGAGGAATGCGAAAGTATGAGTCTGATGAGTGAAAATCCCCGGCCTCACCTAGACCTAATATGCGTTATCCTCAAAAATATTGATCGAAACCAGGTTTAATCGACTGTTTCAGTGTGGTACCACACTACTACGTGACCCAATCCAGAAAAAACCCGGGATCTGTTCAACAAGTATGTGAAAAACGCGAAAGTATGAGCCTGATGAGGGCAAATCCCAGACCTATCCCAGACCTAACTTGCGTTGTCGTCTAAGATATTGATGGAAACCAGGTTTAATTGACTGTTTCAGTGTTGTACTTCATTACTACGTGATGCACTCCAGAAGAAGCCCAGGATCTAGCCATCAAGTATGAGAAATATGCGAAAGAATGTGCCTGATGAGAGCAAATCCCAGACCTAACCAAGACCTAACTTGAATTATTCTCTAATATATTGATCGAAACCAGGTTTAATTGACTGTTTCAGTGTGGTCCCACATTACTACGTGATGCAATCCAGAAAAAGCCCAGGATCTAGCCATCAAGTTTGAGAAATATGCGAAAGAATGAGCCTGATGACGGCAAATCCTAGACCTAACCCAGACCTAACATGCGTAATCCTCAAAAATATTGATCGAAACCTGGTTTAATCGACTGTTTCAGTCTGGTACCACATTACTATGCGATCCAAACAAGAAAATAACCCAGGATCTGTCAAACGAGTATGTGAAGTGTGCGAAAGTATGAGTCTGATGAGAGCAAATCCCAGACCTAACCTGGACCTAACATGAATTATTCTCTAAAATATTGATCGAAACCAGGTCTAATTGACTGTTTCAGTGTGGTACCACATTACTACGTGATCCAAACCAGAAAAAGCCCAGGATCAGTTCAACAAGTATGTGAAAACCGCGAAAGTATGAGTCTGATCAGGGCGAATCCCAGACCTATGCCAGACCTAACTTGCGTTATCCTCTAAAATATTCATCAAAACCAGGTTTAATTGACTGTTTCAGTGTGGTACCACATTACTACGTGATCCAATCCAGAAATAGCGCAGGATCCAGCCATGAAGTATGAGAAATATGCGAAAGTATGAGCCTGATGAGGGCAAATCCTAGACCTAACCCAGACCTAACATGCGTTATCCTCTAAAATATTTATCAAGACCAGTTTTAATTGAATGTTTCAGTGTGGTACCACACTACTACGTGATCCAAACCAGTAAAAACCCAGGATCCGTTCAACAAGTATGTGACGAATGCGAAAGTATGAGTCTGATAAGTGAAAATCCCAGGCCTAACCTGGACCTAACATGCGTTATCCTCAATAATATTGATCGAAACCAGGTTTAATTGAGTGTTTCAGTGTTGTACTTCATTACTACGTGATGCAATCCAGAAAAAGCCCAGGATCTAGCCATCTAGTATGAGAAATATGCGAAAGAATGAGCCGGATGAGAGCAAATCCCAGGCCTAACCTAGACCTAACATGAATTATTCTCTAAAATATTCATCAAAACCAGGTTTAATTGACTGTTTCAGTGTGGTACCACATTACTACGTGATCCAATCCAGAAATAGCCCAGGATCCAGCCATGAAGTATGAGAAATATGCGAAAGTATGAGCCTGATGAGGGCAAATCCTAGACCTAACCCAGACCTAACATGCGTTATCCACTAAAATATTTATCAAGACCAGGTTTAATTGAATGTTTCAGTGTGGTACCACATTCCTATGTGATCCAAACCAGCAAAAACCCAGGATCCGTTCAACAAGTATGTGAAGAATGCGAAAGTATGAGTCTGATGAGTGAAAATCCCCGGCCTAACCTAGACCTAACATGCGTTATCCTCAAAAATATTGATCGAAACCACGTTTAATCGACTGTTTCAGTGTGGTACCACACTGCTACGTGACCCAAACCAGAAAAAACCCAGGATCTGTTCAACAAGTATGTGAAAAACGCGAAAGTATGAGCCTGATGAGGGTAAATCCTAGACCTAACCCAGACCTAACATGCGTTATCCTGTAAAATATTGATCGCAACCAGGTTTAATGGACTGTTTCAGTGTGGTACCACATTACTACGTGATACAATCCAGAAATAGCCCAGGATCTAGCCATGAAGTATGAGAAATATCTGAAGCATGAACCTGACGAGGGCAAATCCTAGACCTAACCCAGACCTAACATGCGTTATCCTCTAAAATATTTATCAAGACCAGGATTAATTGATTGCTCCTGTGTGGTCCCACATTACTACGTGATCCAAACCAGAAAAAACCCAGGATCCGTCCAACAAGTATGTGAAGAATGCGAAAGTATGAGCCTGATGAGTGCAAATCCCTGACCTTACCTAGACCTAACATGAATTATTCTCTAAAATATTTATCAAGACCAGGTTTAATTGAATGTTTCAGTGTGGTACCACATTACTACGTGATCCAAACCAGTAAAAACCCAGGATCCGTCCAACAAATATGTGAAGAATGCGAAAGTATGAGCCTGATGAGAGCAAATCCCTGACCTTACCGAGACCTAACATGAATTATTCTCTAAAATATTTATCAACACCAGGTTTACTGGACTGTTTCAGTGTTGTACTTCATTACTACGTGATGCAATCCAGAAAAAGCCCAGGATCTAGCCGTCAAGTATGAGAAATATGCGAAAGAATGAGCCTGATGAGAGCAAATCCCAGACCTAACCCAGACCTAACATGCGTTATCCTTTAAAATATTGATCGCAACCAGGTTTAATTGACTGT
Organism: Colletes latitarsis; assembly: GCF_051014445.1. NCBI lineage: Eukaryota > Metazoa > Arthropoda > Insecta > Hymenoptera > Colletidae > Colletes > Colletes latitarsis. Next base: position 28,065,071 of record NW_027488367.1, on the reverse strand, counting down.
TTCAGTGTTGTACTTCATTACTACGTGTTGCAATCCAGAAAAAGCCCAGGATCTAGCCGTCAAGTATGAGAAATATGCGAAAGAATGAGCCTGATGAGAGCAAATCCCAGACCTAACCCAGACCTAACATGAATTATTCTCTAAAATATTCATCAAAACCAGGTTTAATTGATTGTTTCAGTGTGGTCCCACATTACTTCGTGATCCAAACCAGAGAAAACCCAGGATCCGTTCAACAAGTATGTGAAGAATGCGAAAGTATGAGTCTGATGAGTGAAAGTCCCAGACCTAACCGAGACCTAACATGCGTTATCCTCTAAAATATTGATCCAAACCAGGTTTAATGGACTGTTTCAGTGTGGTACCACACTACTACGTGATGCAAACCAGAAAAAGCCCAGGATCTAGCCATCAAGTATGAGAAATATGCGAAGGAATGAGCCTGATGAGAGCAAATCCCAGACCTAACCTAGACCAAACATGAATTATTCTCTAAAATATTGATCAAAACCAGGTTTAATTGACTGTTTCAGTGTGGCACCACATTACTGCGTGATCCAATCCAGAAATAGCCCAGGATCCAGCCATGAAGTATGAGAAATATGCGTAAGTATGAGCGTGATGAGGGCAAATCATAGACCTAACCCAGACCTAACATGCGTTATCCTCTAAAATATTTATCAAGGCCAGGTTTAATTGAATGTTTCAGTGTGGTACCACATTACTACGTGAACCAAACCAGAAAAAACCCAGGATCCGTTCAACAAGTAAGTTAAAACTGCGACAGTATGACCCTGATGAGAGCAAATCCCAGACCTAACCTAGACCTGACATGCGTTGTCCTCTAAAATATTGATGGAAACCAGGTTTAATTGACAGTTTCACTGTTGAACTTCATTACTACGTGATGCAATCCAAAAAAAGCCCAGGATCTAGCCATCAAGTATGAGAAATATGCGAAAGAATGAGCCTGATGAGGGCAAATCATAGACCAAACCCAGACCTAACATGCGTTATCCTCTAAAATATTTATCGAGATCAGGTTTAATTGATTGTTTCAGTGTGGTACCACATTACTTCGTGATCCACACCAGAAAAAACCCAAGATCCGTTCAACAAGTATGTGAGGAATGCGAAAGTATGAGTCTGATAAGTGAAAATCCCAGGCCTAACCTGGACCTAACATGCGTTATCCTCAATAATATTGATCGAAACCAGGTTTAATTGAGTGTTTCAGTGTTGTACTTCATTACTACGTGATGCAATCCAGAAAAAGCCCAGGGTCTAGCCATTTAGTATGAGAAATATGCGAAAGAATGAGCCTGATGAGAGCAAATCCCAGGCCTAACCTAGACCTAACATGAATTATTCTCTAAAATATTCATCAAAACCAGGTTTAATTGACTGTTTCAGTGTGGTACCACATTACTACGTGATCCAAACCAGTAAAAACCCAGGATCCGTTCAACAAGTATGTGAAGAATGCGAAAGTATGAGTCTGATGAGTGAAAATCCCCGGCCTAACCTAGACCTAACATGCGTTATCTTCAAAAATATTCATCCAAACCAGGTTTAATGGACTGTTTCAGTGTGGTACCACATTACTACGTGCTGCAATCCAGAAATAGCCCGGGATCCAGCCATGAAGTATGAGGAATATGCGAAAGTATGCGCCTGATGAGGGCAAATCCTAGACCTAACCCAGACCTAACATACGTTATCCTCTAAAATATTTATCGAGATCAGGTTTAATTGATTGTTTCAGTGTGGTACCACATTACTACGTGATCCACACCAGAAAAAACCCAAGATCCGTTCAACAAGTATGTGAAGAATGCGAAAGTATGAGTCTGATGAGTGAAAATCCCAGGCCTAACCTGGACCTAACATGCGTTGTCCTCAATAATATTGATCGAAACCAGGTTTAATTGAGTGTTTCAGTGTTGTACTTCATTACTACGTGATGCAATCCAGAAAAAGCCCAGGATCTAGCCATCTAGTATGAGAAATATGCGAAAGAATGAGCCTGATGAGAGCAAATCCCAGGCCTAACCTAGACCTAACATGAATTATTCTCTAAAATATTCATCAAAACCAGGTTTAATTGACTGTTTCAGTGTGGTACCACATTACTACGTGATCCAATCCAGAAATAGCCCAGGATCCAGCCATGAAGTATGAGAAATATGCGAAAGGATGAGCCTGATGAGGGCAAATCCTAGACCTAACCCAGGCCTAACATGCGTTATCCTCTAAAATTTTTATCAAGACCAGGTTTAATTGAATGTTTCAGTGTGGTACCACATTCCTACGTGATCCAAACCAGCAAAAACCCAGGATCCGTTCAACAAGTATGTGAAGAATGCGAAAGTATGAGTCTGATGAGTGAAAATCCCCGGCCTAACCTAGACCTAACATGCGTTATCCTCAAAAATATTGATCGAAACCACGTTTAATCGACTGTTTCAGTGTGGTACCACACTGCTACGTGACCCAAACCAGAAAAAACCCAGGATCTGTTCAACAAGTATGTGAAAAACGCGAAAGTATGAGCCTGATGAGGGCAAATCCTAGACCTAACCCAGACCTAACATGCGTTATCCTGTAAAATATTGATCGCAACCAGGTTTAATGGACTGTTTCAGTGTGGTACCACATTACTACGTGATACAATCCAGAAATAGACCAGGATCTAGCCATGAAGTATGAGAAATATCTGAAGTATGAACCTGACGAGGGCAAATCCTAGACCTAACCCAGACCTAACATGCGTTATCCTCTAAAATATTTATCAAGACCAGGATTAATTGATTGCTCCTGTGTGGTCCCACATTACTACGTGATCCAAACCAGAAAAAACCCAGGATCCGTCCAACAAGTATGTGAAGAATGCGAAAGTATGAGCCTGATGAGAGCAAATCCCTGACCTTACCCAGACCTAACATGCGTTATCCTCTAAAATATTTATCAAGATCAGGTTTAATTGATTGTTTCAGTGTGGTACCACATTACTACGTGATCCACACCAGAAAAAACGCAAGATCCGTTCAGCAAGTATGTGAAGAATGCGAAAGTATGAGTCTGATGAGTGAAAATCCCAGGCCTAACCTAGACCTAACATGCGTTATCCTCAATAATATTGATGGAAACCAGGTTTAAGTGAGTGTTTCAGTGTTGTACTTCATTACTACGTGATGCAATCCAGAAAAAGCCCAGGATCTATCCATCAAGTATGAGAAATATGCGAAAGAATGAGCCTGATGAGAGCAAATCCCAGACCTAACTTAGACCTAACATGAATTATTCTCTAAAATATTGATCGAAACCAGGTTTAATTGACTGGTTCAGTGTTGTACTTCATTACTACGTGATGCAATCCAGAAAAAGCCCAGGATCTAGCCGTCAAGAATGAGAAATATGCGAAAGAATGAGCCTGATGAGAGCAAATCCCAGACCTAACCTAGACCTAACATGAATTATTCTCTAAAATATTTATCAAGACCAGGTTTAATGGACTGTTTCAGTGTGGTACCACATTACTACGTGCTCCAATCCAGAAATAGCCCAGGATCCAGCCATGAAGTATGAGAAATATGCGAAAGTATGCGCCTGATGAGGGCAAATCCTAGACCTAACCCAGACCTAACATGTGTTATCCTCTAAAATATTTATCAAGACCAGGTTTAATTGATTGCTCCTGTGTGGTCCCACATTACTACGTGATCCAAACCAGAAAAAACCCAGGATCCGTTCAACAAGTATGAGAAGAATGCGAAAGTATGAGTATTATGAGTGAAAATCCCAGGCCTAACCTAGACCTAACATGCGTTATCCTCTAAAATATTTATCAAGACCAGGTTTAATTGATTGTTTCAGTGTGGTCCCACATTACTACGTTATCCAAACCAGAAAAAACCTAGGATCCGTTCAACAAGTATGTGAAGAATGCGAAAGTATGAGTCTGATGAGTGAAAATCCCAGACCTAACCTAGGCCTAACATGCGTTATCCTCTAAAATATTGATCCAAACCAGGTTTAATGGACTGTTTCAGTGTGGTACCACACTACTACGTGATACAAACCAGAAAAAGCCCGGGATCTAGCCATCAAGTATGAGAAATATGCGAAAGAATGAGCCTGATGAGAGCAAATCCCAGACCTAACCTAGACCTAACATGAATTATTCTCTAAAATATTGATCAAAACCAGGTTTAATTGACTGTTTCAGTGTGGTACCACATTACTGCGTGATCCAATCCAGAAATAGCCCAGGATCCAGCCATGAAGTATGAGAAATATGCGTAAGTATGAGCCTGATGAGGGCAAATCCTAGAACTAACTCAGACCTAACATGCGTTATCCTGTAAAATATTGATCGCAACCAGGTTTAGTGGACTGTTTCAGTGTGGTACCACAATACTACGTGATCCAAACCAGAAAAAACCCAGGATCTGTTCAACAAGTATGTGATAAACGCGAAAGTATGAGTCTGATGAGGTCAAATCCTGGACCTAACCCAAACCTAACATGCGTTATCCTCTAAAATATTTATCAAGGCCAGGTTTAATTGAATGTTTCAGTGTGGTACCACATTACTACGTGAACCAAACCAGAAAAAACCCAGGATCCGTTCAACAAGTAAGTTAAAACTGCGACAGTATGACCCTGATGAGAGCAAATCCCAGACCTAACCTAGACCTGACATGCGTTGTCCTCTAAAATATTGATGGAAACCAGGTTTAATTGACAGTTTCAGTGTTGAACTTCATTACTACGTGATGCAATCCAAAAAAAGCCCAGGATCTAGCCATCAAGTATGAGAAATATGCGAAAGAGTGAGCCTGATGAGAGCAAATCCCTGACCTAACCTAGACCTAACATGAATTATTCTCTAAAATATTGATGGAAACCAGGTTTAATTGACTGCTTCAGTGTTGTACATCATTACTACGTGATGCAATCCAAAAAAAGCCCAGGATCTAGCCATCAAGTATGAGAAATATGCGAAAGAATGAGCCTGATGAGAGCAAATCCCTGACCTTACCTAGACCTAACATGAATTATTCTCTAAAATATTTATCAAGACCAGGTTTAATTGAATGTTTCAGTGTGGTACCACATTACTACGTGATCCAAACCAGTAAAAACCCAGGATCCGTTCAACAAGTATGTGAAGAATGCGAAAGTATGAGTCTGATGAGCGAAAATCCCAGACCTAACCTAGACCTAACATGCGTTATCCTCTAAAATGTCGATCCAAACCAGGTTTAATGGACTGGTTCAGTGTGGTACCACACTACTACGTGATCCAAACCAGAAAAAACCCAGGATCTGTTCAACAAGTATGTGAAAAACGCGAAAGTATGAGCCTGATGTGGGCAAATCCCATACCTATCCCAGACCTAACTTGCGTTGTCCTCTAAGATATTGATGGAAACCAGGTTTAATTGACTGTTTCAGTGTGGTCCCACATTACTACGTGATGCAATCCAGAAAAAGCCCAGGATCTAGCCATCAAGTTTGAGAAATATGCGAAAGAATGAGCCTGATGAGGGCAAATCCTAGACCTAACCCAGACCTAACATGCGTTATCCTCAAAAATATTGATCGAAACCAGGTTTAATCGACTGTTTCAGTGTGGTACCACACTACTACGTGACCCAATCCAGAAAAAACCCGGGATCTGTTCAACAAGTATGTGAAAAACGCGAAAGTATGAGCCTGATGAGGGCAAATCCTAGACCTAACCCAGACCTAACATGCGTTATCCTCTAAAATATTGATCGAAACCTGGTTTAATCGACTGTTTCAGTGTGGTACCACATTACTATGCGATCCAAAGCAGAAAAAACCCTCGATCAGGTCAACATGTATGTTAAAACTGCGAAAGTATGACCCTGGTGAGAGCAAATCCCAGACCTAACCTAGACCTAACATGAATTATTCTCTAATATATTGATCGAAACCAGGTTTAATTGACTGTCTCAGTGTTGTACTTCATTACTACGTGATGCAATCCAGAAAAAGCCCAGGATCTAGCCATCAAGTATGAGAAATATGCGAAAGAATGAGCCTGATGAGAGCAAATCCCAGACCTAACCTAGACCTAACATGAATTATTCTCTAAAATATTGATGGAAACCAGGTTTAATTGACTGCTTCAGTGTTGTACATCATTACTACGTGATGCAATCCAAAAAAAGCCCAGGATCTAGCCATCAAGTATGAGAAATATGCGAAAGAATGAGCCTGATGAGAGCAAATCCCTGACCTTACCTAGACCTAACATGAATTATACTCAAAAATATTTATCAAGACCAGGTTTAATTGAATGTTTCAGTGTGGTACCACATTACTACGTGATCCAAACCAGTAAAAACCCAGGATCCGTTCAACAAGTATGTGAAGAATGCGAAAGTATGAGTCTGATGAGTGAAAATCCCCGGCCTAACCTAGACCTAACATGCGTTATCCTCAAAAATATTGATCCAAACCAGGTTTAATGGACTGTTTCAGTGTGGTACCACATTACTACGTGCTCCAATCCAGAAGTAGCCCAGGATCCAGCCATGAAGTATGAGAAATATGCGAAAGTATGCGCCTGATGAGCGCAAATCCTAGACCTAACCTAGACCTAACATGCGTTATCCTCTAAAATATTTATCGAGATCAGGTTTAATTGGTTGTTTCAGTGTGGTACCACATTACTACGTGATCCAATCCAGAAATAGCCCAGGATCCAGCCATGAAGTATGAGAAATATGCGAAAGTATGAGCCTGATGAGGGCAAATCCTAGACCTAACCCAGACCTAACATGCGTTATCCTCTAAAATATTTATCAAGACCAGGTTTAATTGAATGTTTCAGTGTGGTACCACATTACTACGTGATCCAAACCAGCAAAAACCCAGGATCCGTTCAACAAGTATGTGAAGAATGCGAAAGTATGAGTCTGATGAGGGCAAATCCCAGACGTATCCCAGACCTAACATGCGTTATCCTCTAAAATATTTATCAAGACCAGGTTTAATTGATTGTTTCAGTGTGGTACCACATTACTATGTGATCCAAACCAAAAAATAACCCAGGATCTGTTCAACGAGTATGTGAAGTGTGCGAAAGTTTGAGTCTGATGAGGGCAAATCCCAGACCTATCCCAGACCTAACTTGCGTTATCCTCTAAAATATTGATCGAAACCAGGTCTAATTGACTGTTTCAGCGTGGTACCACATAACTACGTGACACAATCCAGAAAAAGCCCAGGGTCTAGCCATTTAGTATGAGAAATATGCGAAAGAATGAGCCTGATGAGAGCAAATCCCAGGCCTAACCTAGACCTAACATGAATTATTCTCTAAAATATTCATCAAAACCAGGTTTAATTGACTGTTTCAGTGTGGTACCACATTACTACGTGATCCAAACCAGTAAAAACCCAGGATCCGTTCAACAAGTATGTGAAGAATGCGAAAGTATGAGTCTGATGAGTGAAAATCCCCGGCCTAACCTAGACCTAACATGCGTTATCTTCAAAAATATTCATCCAAACCAGGTTTAATGGACTGTTTCAGTGTGGTACCACATTACTACGTGCTGCAATCCAGAAATAGCCCGGGATCCAGCCATGAAGTATGAGGAATATGCGAAAGTATGCGCCTGATGAGGGCAAATCCTAGACCTAACCCAGACCTAACATACGTTATCCTCTAAAATATTTATCGAGATCAGGTTTAATTGATTGTTTCAGTGTGGTACCACATTACTACGTGATCCACACCAGAAAAAACCCAAGATCCGTTCAACAAGTATGTGAAGAATGCGAAAGTATGAGTCTGATGAGTGAAAATCCCAGGCCTAACCTGGACCTAACATGCGTTGTCCTCAATAATATTGATCGAAACCAGGTTTAATTGAGTGTTTCAGTGTTGTACTTCATTACTACGTGATGCAATCCAGAAAAAGCCCAGGATCTAGCCATCTAGTATGAGAAATATGCGAAAGAATGAGCCTGATGAGAGCAAATCCCAGGCCTAACCTAGACCTAACATGAATTATTCTCTAAAATATTCATCAAAACCAGGTTTAATTGACTGTTTCAGTGTGGTACCACATTACTACGTGATCCAATCCAGAAATAGCCCAGGATCCAGCCATGAAGTATGAGAAATATGCGAAAGGATGAGCCTGATGAGGGCAAATCCTAGACCTAACCCAGACCTAACATGCGTTATCCTCTAAAATTTTTATCAAGACCAGGTTTAATTGAATGTTTCAGTGTGGTACCACATTCCTACGTGATCCAAACCAGCAAAAACCCAGGATCCGTTCAACAAGTATGTGAAGAATGCGAAAGTATGAGTCTGATGAGTGAAAATCCCCGGCCTAACCTAGACCTAACATGCGTTATCCTCAAAAATATTGATCGAAACCACGTTTAATCGACTGTTTCAGTGTGGTACCACACTGCTACGTGACCCAAACCAGAAAAAACCCAGGATCTGTTCAACAAGTATGTGAAAAACGCGAAAGTATGAGCCTGATGAGGGCAAATCCTAGACCTAACCCAGACCTAACATGCGTTATCTTGTAAAATATTGATCGCAACCAGGTTTAATGGACTGTTTCAGTGTGGTACCACGTTACTACGTGATACAATCCAGAAATAGCCCAGGATCTAGCCATGAAGTATGAGAAATATCTGAAGTATGAACCTGACGAGGGCAAATCCTAGACCTAACCCAGACCTAACATGCGTTATCCTCTAAAATATTTATCAAGACCAGGATTAATTGATTGCTCCTGTGTGGTCCCACATTACTACGTGATCCAAACCAGAAAAAACCCAGGATCCGTCCAACAAGTATGTGAAGAATGCGAAAGTATGAGCCTGATGAGAGCAAATCCCTGACCTTACCTAGACCTAACATGAATTATTCTCTAAAATATTTATCAAGACCAGGTTTAATTGAATGTTTCAGTGTGGTACCACATTACTGCGTGATCCAATCCAGAAATAGCCCAGGATCCAGCCATGAAGTATGAGAAATATGCGTAAGTATGAGCCTGATGAGGGCAAATCCTAGAACTAACTCAGACCTAACATGCGTTATCCTGTAAAATATTGATCGCAACCAGGTTTAGTGGACTGTTTCAGTGTGGTACCACAATACTACGTGATCCAAACCAGAAAAAACCCAGGATCTGTTCAACAAGTATGTGATAAACGCGAAAGTATGAGTCTGATGAGGTCAAATCCTGGACCTAACCCAAACCTAACATGCGTTATCCTCTAAAATATTTATCAAGGCCAGGTTTAATTGAATGTTTCAGTGTGGTACCACATTACTACGTGAACCAAACCAGAAAAAACCCAGGATCCGTTCAACAAGTAAGTTAAAACTGCGACAGTATGACCCTGATGAGAGCAAATCCCAGACCTAACCTAGACCTGACATGCGTTGTCCTCTAAAATATTGATGGAAACCAGGTTTAATTGACAGTTTCAGTGTTGAACTTCATTACTACGTGATGCAATCCAAAAAAAGCCCAGGATCTAGCCATCAAGTATGAGAAATATGCGAAAGAGTGAGCCTGATGAGAGCAAATCCCTGACCTAACCTAGACCTAACATGAATTATTCTCTAAAATATTGATGGAAACCAGGTTTAATTGACTGCTTCAGTGTTGTACATCATTACTACGTGATGCAATCCAAAAAAAGCCCAGGATCTAGCCATCAAGTATGAGAAATATGCGAAAGAATGAGCCTGATGAGAGCAAATCCCTGACCTTACCTAGACCTAACATGAATTATTCTCTAAAATATTTATCAAGACCAGGTTTAATTGAATGTTTCAGTGTGGTACCACATTACTACGTGATCCAAACCAGTAAAAACCCAGGATCCGTTCAACAAGTATGTGAAGAATGCGAAAGTATGAGTCTGATGAGCGAAAATCCCAGACCTAACCTAGACCTAACATGCGTTATCCTCTAAAATGTCGATCCAAACCAGGTTTAATGGACTGGTTCAGTGTGGTACCACACTACTACGTGATCCAAACCAGAAAAAACCCAGGATCTGTTCAACAAGTATGTGAAAAACGCGAAAGTATGAGCCTGATGTGGGCAAATCCCATACCTATCCCAGACCTAACTTGCGTTGTCCTCTAAGATATTGATGGAAACCAGGTTTAATTGACAGTTTCAGTGTGGTCCCACATTACTACGTGATGCAATCCAGAAAAAGCCCAGGATCTAGCCATCAAGTTTGAGAAATATGCGAAAGAATGAGCCTGATGAGGGCAAATCCTAGACCTAACCCAGACCTAACATGCGTTATCCTCAAAAATATTGATCGAAACCAGGTTTAATCGACTGTTTCAGTGTGGTACCACACTACTACGTGACCCAATCCAGAAAAAACCCGGGATCTGTTCAACAAGTATGTGAAAAACGCGAAAGTATGAGCCTGATGAGGGCAAATCCTAGACCTAACCCAGACCTAACATGCGTTATCCTCTAAAATATTGATCGAAACCTGGTTTAATCGACTGTTTCAGTGTGGTACCACATTACTATGCGATCCAAAGCAGAAAAAACCCTCGATCAGGTCAACATGTATGTTAAAACTGCGAAAGTATGACCCTGATGAGAGCAAATCCCAGACCTAACCTAGACCTAACATGAATTATTCTCTAATATATTGATCGAAACCAGGTTTAATTGACTGTCTCAGTGTTGTACTTCATTACTACGTGATGCAATCCAGAAAAAGCCCAGGATCTAGCCATCAAGTATGAGAAATATGCGAAAGAATGAGCCTGATGAGAGCAAATCCCAGACCTAACCTAGACCTAACATGAATTATTCTCTAAAATATTGATGGAAACCAGGTTTAATTGACTGCTTCAGTGTTGTACATCATTACTACGTGATGCAATCCAAAAAAAGCCCAGGATCTAGCCATCAAGTATGAGAAATATGCGAAAGAATGAGCTTGATGAGAGCAAATCCCTGACCTTACCTAGACCTAACATGAATTATTCTCAAAAATATTTATCAAGACCAGGTTTAATTGAATGTTTCAGTGTGGTACCACATTACTACGTGATCCAAACCAGTAAAAACCCAGGATCCGTTCAACAAGTATGTGAAGAATGCGAAAGTATGAGTCTGATGAGTGAAAATCCCCGGCCTAACCTAGACCTAACATGCGTTATCCTCAAAAATATTGATCCAAACCAGGTTTAATGGACTGTTTCAGTGTGGTACCACATTACTACGTGCTCCAATCCAGAAGTAGCCCAGGATCCAGCCATGAAGTATGAGAAATATGCGAAAGTATGCGCCTGATGAGCGCAAATCCTAGACCTAACCTAGACCTAACATGCGTTATCCTCTAAAATATTTATCGAGATCAGGTTTAATTGGTTGTTTCAGTGTGGTACCACATTACTACGTGATCCAATCCAGAAATAGCCCAGGATCCAGCCATGAAGTATGAGAAATATGCGAAAGTATGAGCCTGATGAGGGCAAATCCGAGACCTAACCCAGACCTAACATGCGTTATCCTCTAAAATATTTATCAAGACCAGGTTTAATTGAATGTTTCAGTGTGGTACCACATTACTACGTGATCCAAACCAGCAAAAACCCAGGATCCGTTCAACAAGTATGTGAAGAATGCGAAAGTATGAGTCTGATGAGGGCAAATCCCAGACGTATCCCAGACCTAACATGCGTTATCCTCTAAAATATTTATCAAGACCAGGTTTAATTGATTGCTTCAGTGTGGTACCACATTACTATGTGATCCAAACCAGAAAATAACCCAGGATCTGTTCAACGAGTATGTGAAGTGTGCGAAAGTTTGAGTCTGATGAGGGCAAATCCCAGACCAATCCCAGACCTAACTTGCGTTATCCTCTAAAATATTGATCGAAACCAGGTCTAATTGACTGTTTCAGCGTGGTACCACATAACTACGTGACACAATCCAGAAAAAGCCCAGGGTCTAGCCATTTAGTATGAGAAATATGCGAAAGAATGAGCCTGATGAGAGCAAATCCCAGGCCTAACCTAGACCTAACATGAATTATTCTCTAAAATATTCATCAAAACCAGGTTTAATTGACTGTTTCAGTGTGGTACCACATTACTACGTGATCCAAACCAGTAAAAACCCAGGATCCGTTCAACAAGTATGTGAAGAATGCGAAAGTATGAGTCTGATGAGTGAAAATCCCCGGCCTAACCTAGACCTAACATGCGTTATCTTCAAAAATATTCATCCAAACCAGGTTTAATGGACTGTTTCAGTGTGGTACCACATTACTACGTGCTGCAATCCAGAAATAGCCCGTGATCCAGCCATGAAGTATGAGGAATATGCGAAAGTATGCGCCTGATGAGGGCAAATCCTAGACCTAACCCAGACCTAACATACGTTATCCTCTAAAATATTTATCGAGATCAGGTTTAATTGATTGTTTCAGTGTGGTACCACATTACTACGTGATCCACACCAGAAAAAACCCAAGATCCGTTCAACAAGTATGTGAAGAATGCGAAAGTATGAGTCTGATGAGTGAAAATCCCAGGCCTAACCTGGACCTAATATGCGTTGTCCTCAATAATATTGATCGAAACCAGGTTTAATTGAGTGTTTCAGTGTTGTACTTCATTACTACGTGATGCAATCCAGAAAAAGCCCAGGATCTAGCCATCTAGTATGAGAAATATGCGAAAGAATGAGCCTGATGAGAGCAAATCCCAGGCCTAACCTAGACCTAACATGAATTATTCTCTAAAATATTCATCAAAACCAGGTTTAATTGACTGTTTCAGTGTGGTACCACATTACTACGTGATCCAATCCAGAAATAGCCCAGGATCCAGCCATGAAGTATGAGAAATATGCGAAAGGATGAGCCTGATGAGGGCAAATCCTAGACCTAACCCAGACCTAACATGCGTTATCCTCTAAAATTTTTATCAAGACCAGGTTTAATTGAATGTTTCAGTGTGGTACCACATTCCTACGTGATCCAAACCAGCAAAAACCCAGGATCCGTTCAACAAGTATGTGAAGAATGCGAAAGTATGAGTCTGATGAGTGAAAATCCCCGGCCTAACCTAGACCTAACATGCGTTATCCTCAAAAATATTGATCGAAACCACGTTTAATCGACTGTTTCAGTGTGGTACCACACTGCTACGTGACCCAAACCAGAAAAAACCCAGGATCTGTTCAACAAGTATGTGAAAAACGCGAAAGTATGAGCCTGATGAGGGCAAATCCTAGACCTAACCCAGACCTAACATGCGTTATCTTGTAAAATATTGATCGCAACCAGGTTTAATGGACTGTTTCAGTGTGGTACCACGTTACTACGTGATACAATCCAGAAATAGCCCAGGATCTAGCCATGAAGTATGAGAAATATCTGAAGTATGAACCTGACGAGGGCAAATCCTAGACCTAACCCAGACCTAACATGCGTTATCCTCTAAAATATTTATCAAGACCAGGATTAATTGATTGCTCCTGTGTGGTCCCACATTACTACGTGATCCAAACCAGAAAAAACCCAGGATCCGTCCAACAAGTATGTGAAGAATGCGAAAGTATGAGCCTGATGAGAGCAAATCCCTGACCTTACCTAGACCTAACATGAATTATTCTCTAAAATATTTATCAAGACCAGGTTTAATTGAATGTTTCAGTGTGGTACCACATTACTACGTGATCCAAACCAGTAAAAACCCAGGATCCGTTCAACAAGTATGTGAAGAATGCGAAAGTATGAGCCTGATGAGAGCAAATCCCTGACCTTACCTAGACCTAACATGAATTATTCTCTAAAATATTTATCAAGACCAGGTTTACTGGACTGTTTCAGTGTTGTACTTCATTACTACGTGATGCAATCCAGAAAAAGCCCAGGATCTAGCCGTCAAGTATGAGAAATATGCGAAAGAATGAGCCTGATGAGAGCAAATCCCAGACCTAACCCAGACCTAACATGCGTTATCCTTTAAAATATTGATCGCAACCAGGTTTAATTGACTGTATCAGTGTTGTACTTCATTACTACGTGATGCAATCCAGAAAAAGCCCAGGATCTAGCCGTCAAGTATGAGAAATATGCGAAAGAATGAGCCTGATGAGAGCAAATCCCAGACCTAACCCAGACCTAACATGAATTATTCTCTAAAATATTCATCAAAACCAGGTTTAATTGATTGTTTCAGTGTGGTCCCACAGTACTTCGTGATCCAAACCAGAGAAAACCCAGGATCCGTTCGACAAGTATGTGAAGAATGCGAAAGTATGAGTCTGATGAGTGAAAATCCCAGACCTAACCTAGACCTAACATGCGTTATCCTCAAAAATATTGATCCAAACCAGGTTTACTGGACTGTTTCAGTGTTGTACTTCATTACTACGTGATGCAATCCAGAAAAAGCCCAGGATCTAGCCGTCAAGTATGAGAAATATGCGAAAGAATGAGCCTGATGAGAGCAAATCCCAGACCTAACCCAGACCTAACATGCGTTATCCTCTAAAATATTTATCAAGATCAGGTTTAATTGATTGTTTCAGTGTGGTACCACATTACTACGTGATCCACACCAGAAAAAACCCAAGATCCGTTCAGCAAGTATGTGAAGAATGCGAAAGTATGAGTCTGATGAGTGAAAATCCCAGGCCTAACCTAGACCTAACATGCGTTATCCTCAATAATATTGATGGAAACCAGGTTTAAGTGAGTGTTTCAGTGTTGTACTTCATTACTACGTGATGCAATCCAGAAAAAGCCCAGGATCTATCCATCAAGTATGAGAAATATGCGAAAGAATGAGCCTGATGAGAGCAAATCCCAGACCTAACCTAGACCTAACATGAATTATTCTCTAAAATATTTATCAAGACCAGGTTTAATGGACTGTTTCAGTGTGGTACCACATTACTACGTGCTCCAATCCAGAAATAGCCCAGGATCCAGCCATGAAGTATGAGAAATATGCGAAAGTATGCGCCTGATGAGGGCAAATCCTAGACCTAACCCAGATCTAACATGTGTTATCCTCTAAAATATTTATCAAGACCAGGTTTAATTGATTGCTCCTGTGTGGTCCCACATTACTACGTGATCCAAACCAGAAAAAACCCAGGATCCGTTCAACAAGTATGAGAAGAATGCGAAAGTATGAGTATGATGAGTGAAAATCCCAGGCCTAACCTAGACCTAACATGCGTTATCCTCTAAAATATTTATCAAGACCAGGTTTAATTGATTGTTTCAGTGTGGTCCCACATTACTACGTTATCCAAACCAGAAAAAACCTAGGATCCGTTCAACAAGTATGTGAAGAATGCGAAAGTATGAGTCTGATGAGTGAAAATCCCAGACCTAACCTAGGCCTAACATGCGTTATCCTCTAAAATATTGATCCAAACCAGGTTTAATGGACTGTTTCAGTGTGGTACCACACTACTACGTGATACAAACCAGAAAAAGCCCAGGATCTAGCCATCAAGTATGAGAAATATGCGAAAGAATGAGCCTGATGAGAGCAAATCCCAGACCTAACCTAGACCAAACATGAATTATTCTCTAAAATATTGATCAAAACCAGGTTTAATTGACTGTTTCAGTGTGGTACCACATTACTGCGTGATCCAATCCAGAAATAGCCCAGGATCCAGCCATGAAGTATGAGAAATATGCGTAAGTATGAGCCTGATAAGGGCAAATCCTAGAACTAACTCAGACCTAACATGCGTTATCCTGTAAAATATTGATCGCAACCAGGTTTAGTGGACTGTTTCAGTGTGGTACCACAATACTACGTGATCCAAACCAGAAAAAACCCAGGATCTGTTCAACAAGTATGTGATAAACGCGAAAGTATGAGTCTGATGAGGTCAAATCCTAGACCTAACCCAAACCTAACATGCGTTATCCTCTAAAATATTTATCAAGGCCAGGTTTAATTGAATGTTTCAGTGTGGTACCATATTACTACGTGAACCAAACCAGAAAAAACCCAGGATCCGTTCAACAAGTAAGTTAAAACTGCGACAGTATGACCCTGATGAGAGCAAATCCCAGACCTAACCTAGACCTGACATGCGTTGTCCTCTAAAATATTGATGGAAACCAGGTTTAATTGACAGTTTCAGTGTTGAACTTCATTACTACGTGATGCAATCCAAAAAAAGCGCAGGATCTAGCCATCAAGTATGAGAAATATGCGAAAGAGTGAGCCTGATGAGAGCAAATCCCTGACCTAACCTAGACCTAACATGAATTATTCTCTAAAATATTGATGGAAACCAGGTTTAATTGACTGCTTCAGTGTTGTACATCATTACTACGTGATGCAATCCAAAAAAAGCCCAGGATCTAGCCATCAAGTATGAGAAATATGCGAAAGAATGAGCCCGATGAGAGCAAATCCCTGACCTTACCTAGACCTAACATGAATTATTCTCTAAAATATTTATCAAGACCAGGTTTAATTGAATGTTTCAGTGTGGTACCACATTACTACGTGATCCAAACCAGTAAAAACCCAGGATCCGTTCAACAAGTATCTGAAGAATGCGAAAGTATGAGTCTGATGAGCGAAAATCCCAGACCTAACCTAGACCTAACATGCGTTATCCTCTAAAATGTCGATCCAAACCAGGTTTAATGGACTGGTTCAGTGTGGTACCACACTACTACGTGATCCAAACCAGAAAAAACCCAGGATCTGTTCAACAAGTATGTGAAAAACGCGAAAGTATGAGCCTGATGTGGGCAAATCCCATACCTATCCCAGACCTAACTTGCGTTGTCCTCTAAGATATTGATGGAAACCAGGTTTAATTGACTGTTTCAGTGTGGTCCCACATTACTACGTGATGCAATCCAGAAAAAGCCCAGGATCTAGCCATCAAGTTTGAGAAATATGCGAAAGAATGAGCCTGATGAGGGCAAATCCTACACCTAACCCAGACCTAACATGCGTTATCCTCAAAAATATTGATCGAAACCAGGTTTAATCGACTGTTTCAGTGTGGTACCACACTACTACGTGACCCAATCCAGAAAAAACCCGGGATCTGTTCAACAAGTATGTGAAAAACGCGAAAGTATGAGCCTGATGAGGGCAAATCCTAGACCTAACCCAGACCTAACATGAGTTATCCTCTAAAATATTGATCGAAACCTGGTTTAATCGACTGTTTCAGTGTGGTACCACATTACTATGCGATCCAAAGCAGAAAAAACCCTCGATCAGGTCAACATGTATGTTAAAACTGCGAAAGTATGACCCTGATGAGAGCAAATCCCAGACCTAACCTAGACCTAACATGAATTATTCTCTAATATATTGATCGAAACCAGGTTTAATTGACTGTTTCAGTGTTGTACTTCATTACTACGTGATGCAATCCAGAAAAAGCCCAGGATCTAGCCATCAAGTATGAGAAATATGCGAAAGAATGAGCCTGATGAGAGCAAATCCCTGACCTAACCTAGACCTAACATGAATTATTCTCTAAAATATTGATGGAAACCAGGTTTAATTGACTGCTTCAGTGTTGTACATCATTACTACGTGATGCAATCCAAAAAAAGCCCAGGATCTAGCCATCAAGTATGAGAAATATGCGAAAGAATGAGCCTGATGAGAGCAAATCCCTGACCTTACCTAGACCTAACATGAATTATTCTCAAAAATATTTATCAAGACCAGGTTTAATTGAATGTTTCAGTGTGGTACCACATTACTACGTGATCCAAACCAGTAAAAACCCAGGATCCGTTCAACAAGTATGTGAAGAATGCGAAAGTATGAGTCTGATGAGTGAAAATCCCCGGCCTAACCTAGACCTAACATGCGTTATCCTCAAAAATATTGATCCAAACCAGGTTTAATGGACTGTTTCAGTGTGGTACCACATTACTATGTGATCCAAACCAGAAAATAGCCCAGGATCTATCCATGAAGTATAAGAAATATGCGAAAGTATGAGCCTGATGAGGGCAAATCCTAGACCTATCCCAGACCTAACTTGCGTTATCCTCTAAAATATTGATCGAAACCAGGTTTAATTGACTGTTTCAGTGTCGTACTTCATTACTACGTGATGCAATCCAGAAAAAGCCCCGGATCTAGCCATCAAGTATGAGAAATATGCGAAAGAATGAGCCTGATGAGAGCAAATCCCAGACGTATCCCAGACCTAACATGCGTTATCCTCTAAAATATTTATCAAGACCAGGTTTAATTGATTGTTTCAGTGTGGTACCACATTACTATGTGATCCAAACCAGAAAATAACCCAGGATCTGTTCAACGAGTATGTGAAGTGTGCGAAAGTTTGAGTCTGATGAGGGCAAATCCCAGACCTATCCCAGACCTAACTTGCGTTATCCTCTAAAATATTGATCGAAACCAGGTCTAATTGACTGTTTCAGCGTGGTACCACATTACTACGTGACACAATCCAGAAATAGCCCAGGATCTAGCCATGAAGTATGAGAAATATGCGAAGGTATGAGCCTGATGAGGGCAAATCCTAGACCTAACCCAGACCTAACATGCGTTATCCTCTAAAATATTTATCAAGACCAGGTTTAATTGAATGTTTCAGTGTGGTACCACATTACTACGTGATCCAAACCAGCAAAAACCCAGGATCCGTTCAACAAGTATGTGAAGAATGCGAAAGTATGAGTCTGATGAAGGCAAATCCCAGACGTATCCCAGACCTAACATGCGTTATCCTCTAAAATATTTATCAAGACCAGGTTTAATTGAATGTTTCAGTGTGGTACCACATTACTACGTGATCCAAACCAGCAAAAACCCAGGATCCGTTCAACAAGTATGTGAAGAATGCGAAAGTTTGAGTCTGATGAGGGCAAATCCCAGACCTATCCCAGACCTAACTTGCGTTATCCTCTAAAATATTGATCGAAACCAGGTCTAATTGACTGTTTCAGCGTGGTACCACATTACTACGTGACACAATCCAGAAATAGCCCAGGATCTAGCCATGAAGTATGAGAAATATGCGAAAGTATGAGCCTGATGAGGGCAAATCCTAGACGTAACCCGGACCTAACATACGTTATCCTCTAAAATATTTATCAAGACCAGGTTTAATTGAATGTTTCAGTGTGGTACCACATTACTACGTGTACCAAACCGGAAAAAACCCAGGATCCGTTCAACAAGTATGTGAAGAATGCGAAAGTATGAGTCTGATGAGTGAAAATCCCAGGCCTAACCTAGACCTAACATGCGTTATCCTCTAAAATATTGATCGATACCAGGTGTAATTGACTGTTTCAGTGTCGTACTTCATTACTACGTGATGCAATCCAGAAAAAGCCCCGGATCTAGCCATCAAGTATGAGAAATATGCGAAAGAATGAGCCTGATGAGAGCAAATCCCAGGCCTAACCTAGACCTAACATGCGTTATCCTCAAAAATATTGATCGAAACCTGGTTTAATCGACTGTTTCAGTGTGGTACCACATTACTGCGCGATCCAATCCAGAAAAAACCCAGGATCTGTTCAACAAGTATGTGAAAAATGCGAAAGTATGACCCTGATGTGGGCAAATCCCAGACCTATCCCAGACCTAACTTGCATTGTCCTCTAAAATATTGATCGAAACCAGGTTTAATTGACTGTTTCAGTGTGGTACCACATTACTACGTGATCCAATCCAGAAATAGCCCAGGATCTAGCCATGAAGTATGAGAAATATGCGAAAGTATGAGCCTGATGAGGGCAAACCTAGACCTAACCCAGACCTAACATGTGTTATCACCTAAAATATTTATCAAGACCTGGTTTAATTGATTGTTTCAGTGTGGTACCACATTACTACGTGAACCATACCAGAAAAAACCCAGGATCTGTTCAACAAGTATGTGAAAAACGCGAAAGTATGAGCCTGATGAGAGCAAATCCCAGACCTATCCCAGACCTAACTTGCGTTATCCACTAAAATATTGATCGAAACCAGGTTTAATTGACTGTTTCTGTGTGGTACCACATTACTACGTGATACAATCCAGAAATAGCCCAGGATCTAGCCATGAAGTATGAGAAATATCTGAAGTATGAACCTGACGAGGGCAAATCCTAGACCTAACCCAGACCTAACATGCGTTATCCTCTAAAATATTTATCAAGACCAGGTTTAATTGATTGCTCCTGTGTGGTCCCACATTACTACGTGATCCAAACCAGAAAAAACCCAGGATCCGTTCAACAAGTATGAGAAGAATGCGAAAGTATGAGTATGATGAGTGAAAATCCCAGGCCTAACCTAGACCTAACATGCGTTATCCACAAAAATATTGATCGAAACCTGGTTTAATCGACTGTTTCAGTGTGGTACCACATTACTATGTGATCCAAAACAGAAAATAACCCAGGATCTGTTCAACAAGTATGTGAAGTGTGCGAAAGTATGAGTCTGATGAGGGCAAATCCCAGACCTATCCCAGACCTAACATGCGTTATCCTCTAAAATATTTATCAAGACCAGGTTTAATTGATTGTTTCAGTGTGGTCCCACATTACTACGTTATCCAAACCAGAAAAAACCCAGGATCCGTTCAACAAGTATGTGAAGAATGCGAAAGTATGAGTCTGATGAGTGAAAATCCCAGACCTAACCTAGGCCTAACATGCGTTATCCTCTAAAATATTGATCCAAACCAGGTTTAATGGACTGTTTCAGTGTGGTACCACACTACTACGTGATACAAACCAGAAAAAACCCAGGATCTGTTCAACAAGTATGTGAAAAACGCGAAAGTATGAGCCTGATGTGGGCAAATCCCAGACCTACCCCAGACCTAACTTGCGCTGTCCTCTAAGATATTGATGGAAACCAGGTTTAATTGACTGTTTCAGTATTGTACTTCATTACTACGTGATGCAATCCAGAAAAAGCACAGGATCTAGCCATCAAGTATGAGAAATATGCGAAAGAATGAGCCTGATGAGAGCAAATCCTAGACCTAACCCAGACCTAACATGCGTCATCCTGTAAAATATTGATCGCAACCAGGTTTAATGGACTGTTTCAGTGTGGTACCACACTACTACGTGATCCAAACCAGAAAAAACCCAGGATCTGTTCAACAAGTATGTGAAAAACGCGAAAGTATGATTCTGATGTGGTCAAATCCTAGACCTAACCCAAACCTAACATGCGTTATCCTCTAAAATATTTATCAAGGCCAGGTTTAATTGAATGTTTCAGTGTGGTACCACATTACTACGTGAAACAAACCAGAAAAAACCCAGGATCCCTTCAACAAGTAAGTTAAAACTGCGACAGTATGACCCTGATGTGAGCAAATCCCAGACCTAACCTATACCTGACATGCGTTGTCCTCTAAAATATTGATGGAAACCAGGTTTAATCGACAGTTTCAGTGTTGAACTTCATTACTACGTGATGCAATCCAAAAAAAGCCCAGGATCTAGCCATCAAGTATGAGAAATGTGCGAAAGAATGAGCCTGATGAGAGCAAATCCCTGACCTTACCTAGACCTAACATGAATTATTCTCTAAAATATTTATCAAGACCAGGCTTAATTGAATGTTTCAGTGTGGTGCCACATTACTACGTGATCCAAACCAGTAAAAACCCGGGATCCGTTCAACAAGTATGTGAAGAATGCGAAAGTATGAGTCTGATGAGTGAAAATCCCCGGCCTAACCTAGACCTAACATGCGTTATCCTCAAAAATATTGATCCAAACCAGGTTTAATGGACTGTTTCAGTGTGGTACCACATTACTACGTGCTCCAATCCAGAAATAGCCCAGGATCCAGCCATGAAGTATGAGAAATATGCGAAAGTATGCGCCTGATGAGGGCAAATCCTAGACCTAACCCAGACCTAACATGCGTTATCCTCTAAAATATTTATCGAGATCAGGTTTAATTGATTGTTTCAGTGTGGTACCACATTACTACGTGATCCACACCAGAAAAAACCCAAGATCCGTTCAACAAGTATGTGAAGAATGCGAAAGTATGAGTCTGATGGGTGAAAATTCCAGGCCTAACCTGGACCTAGCATGCGTTATCCTCAATAACATTGATCGAAACCAGGTTTAATTGAGTGTTTCAGTGTTGTACTTCATTACTACGTGATGCAATCCAGAAAATGCCCAGGATCTAGCCATCTAGTATGAGAAATATGCGAAAGAATGAGCCTGATGAGGGCAAATCCTAGACCTAACCCAGACCTAACATGCGTTATCCTCTAAAATATTTATCAAGACCAGGTTTAATTGAATGTTTCACTGTGGTACCACATTACTACGTGATCCAAACCAGCAAAAACCCAGGATCCGTTCAACAAGTATGTGAAGAATGCGAAAGTATGAGTCTGATGAGTGAAAATGCCCGGCCTAACCTAGACCTAACATGCGTTATCCTCAAAAATATTGATCGAAACCACGTTTAATCGATTGTTTCAGTGTGGTACCACACTAGTACGTGACCCAAACCAGAAAAAACCCAGGATCTGTTCAACAAGTATGTGAAAAACGCGAAAGTATGAGCCTGATGAGGGCAAATCCCAGACCTATCCCAGACCTAACTTGCGTTATCCACTAAAATATTGATCGAAACCAGGTTTAATTGACTGTTTCTGTGTGGTACCACATTACTACGTGACACAATCCAGAAATAGCCCAGGATCTAGCCATGAAGTATGAGAAATATCTGAAGTATGAACCAGACGAGGGCAAATCCTAGACCTAACCCAGACCTAACATGCGTTATCCTCTAAAATATTTGTCAAGACCAGGTTTAATTGATTGCTCCTGTGTGGTCCCACATTACTACGTGATCCAAACCAGAAAAAACCCAGGATCCGTTCAACAAGTATGAGAAGAATGCGAAAGTATGAGTATGATGAGTGATAATCCCAGGACTAACCTAGACCTAACATGCGTTATCCTCAAAAATATTGATCGAAACCTGGTTTAATCGACTGTTTCAGTGTGGTACCACATTACTATGTGATCCAAACCAGAAAATAACCCAGGATCTGTTCAACAAGTATGTGAAGTGTGCGAAAGTATGAGTCTGATGAGGGCAAATCCCAGACCTATCCCAGACCTAACATGCGTTATCCTCTAAAATATTCATCAAGACCAGGTTTAATTGATTGTTTCAGTGTGGTCCCACATTACTACGTTATCCAAACCAGAAAAAACCCAGGATCCGTTCAACAAGTATGTGAAGAATGCGAAAGTATGAGTCTGATGAGTGAAAATCCCTGACCTAACCTAGGCCTAACATGCGTTATCCTCTAAAATATTGATCCAAACCAGGTTTAATGGACTGTTTCAGTGTGGTACCACACTACTACGTGATACAAACCAGAAAAAACCCAGGATCTGTTCAACAAGTATGTGAAAAACGCGAAAGTATGAGCCTGATGTGGGCAGATCCCAGACCTAACCTAGACCTAACATGAATTGTTCTCTAAAATATTGATCAAAACCAGGTTTAATTGAATGCTTCAGTGTGGTACCACATTACTACGTGTACCAAACCGGAAAAAACCTAGGATCCGTTCAACAAGTATGTGAAGAATGCGAAAGTATGAGTCTGATGAGTGAAAATCCCAGGCCTAACCTAGACCTAACATGCGTTATCCTCTAAAATATTGATCGATACCAGGTTTAATCGACTGTTTCAGTGTGGTACCACATTACTATGTGATCCAAACCAGAAAATAGCCCAGGATCTATCCATGAAGTATAAGAAATATGCGAAAGTATGAGCCTGATGAGGGCAAATCCTAGACCTATCCCAGACCTAACTTGCGTTATCCTCTAAAATATTGATCGAAACCAGGTTTAATTGACTGTTTCAGTGTCGTACTTCATTACTACGTGATGCAATCCAGAAAAAGCCCCGGATCTAGCCATCAAGTATGAGAAATATGCGAAAGAATGAGCCTGATGAGAGCAAATCCCAGGCCTAACCTAGACCTAACATGCGTTATCCTCAAAAATATTGATCGAAACCTGGTTTAATCGACTGTTTCAGTGTGGTACCACATTACTATGTGATCCAAACCAGAAAATAACCCAGGATCTGTTCAACAAGTATGTGAAGTGTGCGAAAGTATGAGTCTGATGAGGGCAAATCCCAGACCTATCCCAGACCTAACATGCGTTATCCTCTAAAATACTTATCAAGACCAGGTTTAATTGATTGTTTCAGTGTGGTCCCACATTACTACGTTATCCAAACCAGAAAAAACCCAGGATCCGTTCAACAAGTATGTGAAGAATGCGAAAGTATGAGTCTGATGAGTGAAAATCCTTGACCTAACCTAGGCCTAACATGCGTTATCCTCTAAAATATTGATCCAAACCAGGTTTAATGGACTGTTTCAGTGTGGTACCACACTACTACGTGATACAAACCAGAAAAAACCCAGGATCTGTTCAACAAGTATGTGAAAAACGCGAAAGTATGATCCTGATGTGGGCAGATCCCAGACCTAACCTAGACCTAACATGAATTGTTCTCTAAAATATTGATCAAAACCAGGTTTAATTGAATGTTTCAGTGTGGTACCACATTACTACGTGTACCAAACCGGAAAAAACCCAGGATCCGTTCAACAAGTATGTGAAGAATGCGAAAGTATGAGTCTGATGAGTGAAAATCCCAGGCCTAACCTAGACCTAACATGCGTTATCCTCTAAAATATTGATCGATACCAGGTTTAATCGACTGTTTCAGTGTGGTACCACATTACTATGTGATCCAAACCAGAAAAAAACCCAGTATCTGTTCAACGAGTATGTGAAGTGTGCGAAAGTATGAGTCTGATGAGGGCAAATCACAGACCTATCCCGGACCTAACTTGCGTTATCCTCTAAAATATTGATCGAAACCAGGTTTAATTGACTGTTAAAGTGTGGTACCACTTTTCTACGTGATCCAAACCAGAAAAATCCCAGGATCCGTTCAACAAGTATGTGAAAAATGCGAAAGTATGACCCTGATGAGGGCAAATCCCAGGCCTAACCTATACCTAACATGCGTTATCCTCAAAAATATTGATCGAAACCTGGTTTGATCGACTGTTTCAGTGTGGTACCACATTACTATGTGATCCAAACCAGAAAATAACCCAGGATCTGTTCAACGAGTATGTGAAGTGTGCGAAAGTTTGAGTCTGATGAGGGCAAATCCTAGACCTATCCCAGACCTAACTTGCGTTATCCTCTAAAATATTGATCGAAACCAGGTTTAATTGACTGTTTCAGCGTGGTACCACATTACTACGTGACACAATCCAAAAATAGCCCAGGATCTAGCCATGAAGTATGAGAAATATGCGAAAGTATGAGCCTGATGAGGGCAAATCCTAGACGTAACCCGGACCTAACATACGTTATCCTCTAAAATATTTATCAAGACCAGGTTTAATTGAATGTTTCAGTGTGGTACCACATTACTACGTGTACCAAACCGGAAAAAACCCAGGATCCGTTCAACAAGTATGTGAAGAATGCGAAAGTATGAGTCTGATGAGTGAAAATCCCAGGCCTAACCTAGACCTAACATGCGTTATCCTCTAAAATATTGATCGATACCAGGTTTAATTGACTGTTTCAGTGTCGTACTTCATTACTACGTGATGCAATCCAGAAAAAGCCCCGGATCTAGCCATCAAGTATGAGAAATATGCGAAAGAATGAGCCTGATGAGAGCAAATCCCAGGCCTAACCTAGACCTAACATGCGTTATCCTCAAAAATATTGATCGAAACCTGGTTTAATCGACTGTTTCAGTGTGGTACCACATTACTATGTGATCCAAACCAGAAAATAGCCCAGGATCTATCCATGAAGTATAAGAAATATGCGAAAGTATGAGCCTGATGAGGGCAAATCCTAGACCTAGCCCAGACCTAACATGCGTTATCCTCAAATATATTTATCAAGACCAGGTTTAACTGAATGTTTCAGTGTGGTCCCACATTACTACGTTATCCAAACCAGAAAATAACCCAGGATCTGTTCAACAAGTATGTGAAGTGTGCGAAAGTATGAGTCTGATGAGGGCAAATCCCAGACCTATCCCAGACCTAACATGCGTTATCCTCTAAAATATTCATCAAGACCAGGTTTAATTGATTGTTTCAGTGTGGTCCCACATTACTACGTTATCCAAACCAGAAAAAACCCAGGATCCGTTCAACAAGTATGTGAAGAATGCGAAAGTATGAGCCTGATGAGAGCAAATCCCAGGCCTAACCTAGACCTAACATGCGTTATCCTCAAAAATATTGATCCAAACCTGGTTTAATCGACTGTTTCAGTGTGGTACCACATTACTATGTGATCCAAACCAGAAAATAGCCCAGGATCTATCCATGAAGTATAAGAAATATGCGAAAGTATGAGCCTGATGAGGGCAAATCCTAGACCTAGCCCAGACCTAACATGCGTTATCCTCAAATATATTTATCAAGACCAGGTTTAACTGAATGTTTCAGTGTGGTCCCACATTACTACGTTATCCAAACCAGAAAATAACCCAGGATCTGTTCAACAAGTATGTGAAGTGTGCGAAAGTATGAGTCTGATGAGGGCAAATCCCAGACCTATCCCAGACCTAACATGCGTTATCCTCTAAAATATTCATCAAGACCAGGTTTAATTGATTGTTTCAGTGTGGTCCCACATTACTACGTTATCCAAACCAGAAAAAACCCAGGATCCGTTCAACAAGTATGTGAAGAATGCGAAAGTATGAGTCTGATGAGTGAAAATCCCTGACCTAACCTAGGCCTAACATGCGTTATCCTCTAAAATATTGATCCAAACCAGGTTTAATGGACTGTTTCAGTGTGGTACCACACTACTACGTGATACAAACCAGAAAAAACCCAGGATCTGTTCAACAAGTATGTGAAAAACGCGAAAGTATGAGCCTGATGTGGGCAGATCCCAGACCTGACCTAGACCTAACATGAATTGTTCTCTAAAATATTGATCAAAACCAGGTTTAATTGAATGCTTCAGTGTGGTACCACATTACTACGTGTACCAAACCGGAAAAAACCTAGGATCCGTTCAACAAGTATGTGAAGAATGCGAAAGTATGAGTCTGATGAGTGAAAATCCCAGGCCTAACCTAGACCTAACATGCGTTATCCTCTAAAATATTGATCGATACCAGGTTTAATCGACTGTTTCAGTGTGGTACCACATTACTATGTGATCCAAACCAGAAAATAGCCCAGGATCTATCCATGAAGTATAAGAAATATGCGAAAGTATGAGCCTGATGAGGGCAAATCCTAGACCTATCCCAGACCTAACTTGCGTTATCCTCTAAAATATTGATCGAAACCAGGTTTAATTGACTGTTTCAGTGTCGTACTTCATTACTACGTGATGCAATCCAGAAAAAGCCCCGGATCTAGCCATCAAGTATGAGAAATATGCGAAAGAATGAGCCTGATGAGAGCAAATCCCAGGCCTAACCTAGACCTAACATGCGTTATCCTCAAAAATATTGATCGAAACCTGGTTTAATCGACTGTTTCAGTGTGGTACCACATTACTATGTGATCCAAACCAGAAAATAACCCAGGATCTGTTCAACAAGTATGTGAAGTGTGCGAAAGTATGAGTCTGATGAGGGCAAATCCCAGACCTATCCCAGACCTAACATGCGTTATCCTCTAAAATACTTATCAAGACCAGGTTTAATTGATTGTTTCAGTGTGGTCCCACATTACTACGTTATCCAAACCAGAAAAAACCCAGGATCCGTTCAACAAGTATGTGAAGAATGCGAAAGTATGAGTCTGATGAGTGAAAATCCTTGACCTAACCTAGGCCTAACATGCGTTATCCTCTAAAATATTGATCCAAACCAGGTTTAATGGACTGTTTCAGTGTGGTACCACACTACTACGTGATACAAACCAGAAAAAACCCAGGATCTGTTCAACAAGTATGTGAAAAACGCGAAAGTATGAGCCTGATGTGGGCAGATCCCAGACCTAACCTAGACCTAACATGAATTGTTCTCTAAAATATTGATCAAAACCAGGTTTAATTGAATGTTTCAGTGTGGTACCACATTACTACGTGTACCAAACCGGAAAAAACCCAGGATCCGTTCAACAAGTATGTGAAGAATGCGAAAGTATGAGTCTGATGAGTGAAAATCCCAGGCCTAACCTAGACCTAACATGCGTTATCCTCTAAAATATTGATCGATACCAGGTTTAATCGACTGTTTCAGTGTGGTACCACATTACTATGTGATCCAAACCAGAAAATAGCCCAGGATCTATCCATGAAGTATAAGAAATATGCGAAAGTATGAGCCTGATGAGGGCAAATCCTAGACCTATCCCAGACCTAACTTGCGTTATCCTCTAAAATATTGATCGAAACCAGGTTTAATTGACTGTTTCAGTGTCGTACTTCATTACTACGTGATGCAATCCAGAAAAAGCCCCGGATCTAGCCATCAAGTATGAGAAATATGCGAAAGTATGAGCCTGATGTGGGCAAATCCCAGACCTACCCCAGACCTAACTTGCGCTGTCCTCTAAGATATTGATGGAAACCAGGTTTAATTGACTGTTTCAGTGTTGTACTTCATTACTACGTGATGCAATCCAGAAAAAGCACAGGATCTAGCCATCAAGTATGAGAAATATGCGAAAGAATGAGCCTGATGAGAGCAAATCCTAGACCTAACCCAGACCTAACATGCGTCATCCTGTAAAATATTGATCGCAACCAGGTTTAATGGACTGTTTCAGTGTGGTACCACACTACTACGTGATCCAAACCAGAAAAAACCCAGGATCTGTTCAACAAGTATGTGAAAAACGCGAAAGTATGAGTCTGATGTGGTCAAATCCTAGACCTAACCCAAACCTAACATGCGTTATCCTCTAAAATATTTATCAAGGCCAGGTTTAATTGAATGTTTCAGTGTGGTACCACATTACTACGTGAAACAAACCAGAAAAAACCCAGGATCTCTTCAACAAGTAAGTTAAAACTGCGACAGTATGACCCTGATGAGAGCAAATCCCAGACCTAACCTATACCTGACATGCGTTGTCCTCTAAAATATTGATGGAAACCAGGTTTAATCGACAGTTTCAGTGTTGAACTTCATTACTACGTGATGCAATCCAAAAAAAGCCCAGGATCTAGCCATCAAGTATGAGAAATATGCGAAAGAATGAGCCTGATGAGAGCAAATCCCTGACCTTACCTAGACCTAACATGAATTATTCTCTAAAATATTTATCAAGACCAGGCTTAATTGAATGTTTCAGTGTGGTGCCACATTACTACGTGATCCAAACCAGTAAAAACCCGGGATCCGTTCAACAAGTATGTGAAGAATGCGAAAGTATGAGTCTGATGAGTGAAAATCCCTGACCTAACCTAGGCCTAACATGCGTTATCCTCTAAAATATTGATCCAAACCAGGTTTAATGGACTGTTTCAGTGTGGTACCACACTACTACGTGATACAAACCAGAAAAAACCCAGGATCTGTTCAACAAGTATGTGAAAAACGCGAAAGTATGAGCCTGATGTGGGCAGATCCCAGACCTGACCTAGACCTAACATGAATTGTTCTCTAAAATATTGATCAAAACCAGGTTTAATTGAATGCTTCAGTGTGGTACCACATTACTACGTGTACCAAACCGGAAAAAACCTAGGATCCGTTCAACAAGTATGTGAAGAATGCGAAAGTATGAGTCTGATGAGTGAAAATCCCAGGCCTAACCTAGACCTAACATGCGTTATCCTCTAAAATATTGATCGATACCAGGTTTAATCGACTGTTTCAGTGTGGTACCACATTACTATGTGATCCAAACCAGAAAATAGCCCAGGATCTATCCATGAAGTATAAGAAATATGCGAAAGTATGAGCCTGATGAGGGCAAATCCTAGACCTATCCCAGACCTAACTTGCGTTATCCTCTAAAATATTGATCGAAACCAGGTTTAATTGACTGTTTCAGTGTCGTACTTCATTACTACGTGATGCAATCCAGAAAAAGCCCCGGATCTAGCCATCAAGTATGAGAAATATGCGAAAGAATGAGCCTGATGAGAGCAAATCCCAGGCCTAACCTAGACCTAACATGCGTTATCCTCAAAAATATTGATCGAAACCTGGTTTAATCGACTGTTTCAGTGTGGTACCACATTACTATGTGATCCAAACCAGAAAATAACCCAGGATCTGTTCAACAAGTATGTGAAGTGTGCGAAAGTATGAGTCTGATGAGGGCAAATCCCAGACCTATCCCAGACCTAACATGCGTTATCCTCTAAAATACTTATCAAGACCAGGTTTAATTGATTGTTTCAGTGTGGTCCCACATTACTACGTTATCCAAACCAGAAAAAACCCAGGATCCGTTCAACAAGTATGTGAAGAATGCGAAAGTATGAGTCTGATGAGTGAAAATCCTTGACCTAACCTAGGCCTAACATGCGTTATCCTCTAAAATATTGATCCAAACCAGGTTTAATGGACTGTTTCAGTGTGGTACCACACTACTACGTGATACAAACCAGAAAAAACCCAGGATCTGTTCAACAAGTATGTGAAAAACGCGAAAGTATGAGCCTGATGTGGGCAGATCCCAGACCTAACCTAGACCTAACATGAATTGTTCTCTA
Source organism: Colletes latitarsis (assembly GCF_051014445.1). Classification (NCBI taxonomy): domain Eukaryota; kingdom Metazoa; phylum Arthropoda; class Insecta; order Hymenoptera; family Colletidae; genus Colletes; species Colletes latitarsis. Next base: position 28,034,291 of record NW_027488367.1, on the reverse strand, counting down.
AAATATTGATCAAAACCAGGTTTAATTGAATGTTTCAGTGTGGTACCACATTACTACGTGTACCAAACCGGAAAAAACCCAGGATCCGTTCAACAAGTATGTGAAGAATGCGAAAGTATGAGTCTGATGAGTGAAAATCCCAGGCCTAACCTAGACCTAACATGCGTTATCCTCTAAAATATTGATCGATACCAGGTTTAATCGACTGTTTCAGTGTGGTACCACATTACTATGTGATCCAAACCAGAAAATAGCCCAGGATCTATCCATGAAGTATAAGAAATATGCGAAAGTATGAGCCTGATGAGGGCAAATCCTAGACCTATCCCAGACCTAACTTGCGTTATCCTCTAAAATATTGATCGAAACCAGGTTTAATTGACTGTTTCAGTGTCGTACTTCATTACTACGTGATGCAATCCAGAAAAAGCCCCGGATCTAGCCATCAAGTATGAGAAATATGCGAAAGTATGAGCCTGATGTGGGCAAATCCCAGACCTACCCCAGACCTAACTTGCGCTGTCCTCTAAGATATTGATGGAAACCAGGTTTAATTGACTGTTTCAGTGTTGTACTTCATTACTACGTGATGCAATCCAGATAAAGCACAGGATCTAGCCATCAAGTATGAGAAATATGCGAAAGAATGAGCCTGATGAGAGCAAATCCTAGACCTAACCCAGACCTAACATGCGTCATCCTGTAAAATATTGATCGCAACCAGGTTTAATGGACTGTTTCAGTGTGGTACCACACTACTACGTGATCCAAACCAGAAAAAACCCAGGATCTGTTCAACAAGTATGTGAAAAACGCGAAAGTATGAGTCTGATGTGGTCAAATCCTAGACCTAACCCAAACCTAACATGCGTTATCCTCTAAAATATTTATCAAGGCCAGGTTTAATTGAATGTTTCAGTGTGGTACCACATTACTACGTGAAACAAACCAGAAAAAACCCAGGATCTCTTCAACAAGTAAGTTAAAACTGCGACAGTATGACCCTGATGAGAGCAAATCCCAGACCTAACCTATACCTGACATGCGTTGTCCTCTAAAATATTGATGGAAACCAGGTTTAATCGACAGTTTCAGTGTTGAACTTCATTACTACGTGATGCAATCCAAAAAAAGCCCAGGATCTAGCCATCAAGTATGAGAAATATGCGAAAGAATGAGCCTGATGAGAGCAAATCCCTGACCTTACCTAGACCTAACATGAATTATTCTCTAAAATATTTATCAAGACCAGGCTTAATTGAATGTTTCAGTGTGGTGCCACATTACTACGTGATCCAAACCAGTAAAAACCCGGGATCCGTTCAACAAGTATGTGAAGAATGCGAAAGTATGAGTCTGATGAGTGAAAATCCCCGGCCTAACCTAGACCTAACATGCGTTATCCTCAAAAATATTGAACCAAACCAGGTTTAATGGACTGTTTCAGTGTGGTACCACATTACTACGTGCTCCAATCCAGAAATAGCCCAGGATCCAGCCATGAAGTATGAGAAATATGCGAAAGTATGCGCCTGATGAGGGCAAATCCTAGACCTAACCCAGACCTAACATGCGTTATCCTCTAAAATATTTATCGAGATCAGGTTTAATTGATTGTTTCAGTGTGGTACCACATTACTACGTGATCCACACCAGAAAAAACCCAAGATCCGTTCAACAAGTATGTGAAGAATGCGAAAGTATGAGTCTGATGGGTGAAAATTCCAGGCCTAACCTGGACCTAGCATGCGTTATCCTCAATAATATTGATCGAAACCAGGTTTAATTGAGTGTTTCAGTGTTGTACTTCATTACTACGTGATGCAATCCAGAAAATGCCCAGGATCTAGCCATCTAGTATGAGAAATATGCGAAAGAATGAGCCTGATGAGGGCAAATCCTAGACCTAACCCAGACCTAACATGCGTTATCCTCTAAAATATTTATCAAGACCAGGTTTAATTGAATGTTTCACTGTGGTACCACATTACTACGTGATCCAAACCAGCAAAAACCCAGGATCCGTTCAACAAGTATGTGAAGAATGCGAAAGTATGAGTCTGATGAGTGAAAATGCCCGGCCTAACCTAGACCTAACATGCGTTATCCTCAAAAATATTGATCGAAACCACGTTTAATCGATTGTTTCAGTGTGGTACCACACTAGTACGTGACCCAAACCAGAAAAAACCCAGGATCTGTTCAACAAGTATGTGAAAAACGCGAAAGTATGAGCCTGATGAGGGCAAATCCCAGACCTATCCCAGACCTAACTTGCGTTATCCACTAAAATATTGATCGAAACCAGGTTTAATTGACTGTTTCTGTGTGGTACCACATTACTACGTGACACAATCCAGAAATAGCCCAGGATCTAGCCATGAAGTATGAGAAATATCTGAAGTATGAACCAGACGAGGGCAAATCCTAGACCTAACCCAGACCTAACATGCGTTATCCTCTAAAATATTTGTCAAGACCAGGTTTAATTGATTGCTCCTGTGTGGTCCCACATTACTACGTGATCCAAACCAGAAAAAACCCAGGATCCGTTCAACAAGTATGAGAAGAATGCGAAAGTATGAGTATGATGAGTGATAATCCCAGGACTAACCTAGACCTAACATGCGTTATCCTCAAAAATATTGATCGAAACCTGGTTTAATCGACTGTTTCAGTGTGGTACCACATTACTATGTGATCCAAACCAGAAAATAACCCAGGATCTGTTCAACAAGTATGTGAAGTGTGCGAAAGTATGAGTCTGATGAGGGCAAATCCCAGACCTATCCCAGACCTAACATGCGTTATCCTCTAAAATATTTATCAAGACCAGGTTTAATTGATTGTTTCAGTGTGGTCCCACATTACTACGTTATCCAAACCAGAAAAAACCCAGGATCCGTTCAACAAGTATGTGAAGAATGCGAAAGTATGAGTCTGATGAGTGAAAATCCCTGACCTAACCTAGGCCTAACATGCGTTATCCTCTAAAATATTGATCCAAACCAGGTTTAATGGACTGTTTCAGTGTGGTACCACACTACTACGTGATACAAACCAGAAAAAACCCAGGATCTGTTCAACAAGTATGTGAAAAACGCGAAAGTATGAGCCTGATGTGGGCAGATCCCAGACCTAACCTAGACCTAACATGAATTGTTCTCTAAAATATTGATCAAAACCAGGTTTAATTGAATGCTTCAGTGTGGTACCACATTACTACGTGTACCAAACCGGAAAAAACCCAGGATCCGTTCAACAAGTATGTGAAGAATGCGAAAGTATGAGTCTGATGAGTGAAAATCCCAGGCCTAACCTAGACCTAACATGCGTTATCCTCTAAAATATTGATCGATTCCAGGTTTAATCGACTGTTTCAGTGTGGTACCACATTACTATGTGATCCAAACCAGAAAATAGCCCAGGATCTATCCATGAAGTATAAGAAATATGCGAAAGTATGAGCCTGATGAGGGCAAATCCTAGACCTATCCCAGACCTAACTTGCGTTATCCTCTAAAATATTGATCGAAACCAGGTTTAATTGACTGTTTCAGTGTCGTACTTCATTACTACGTGATGCAATCCAGAAAAAGCCCCGGATCTAGCCATCAAGTATGAGAAATATGCGAAAGAATGAGCCTGATGAGAGCAAATCCCAGGCCTAACCTAGACCTAACATGCGTTATCCTCAAAAATATTGATCGAAACCTGGTTTAATCGACTGTTTCAGTGTGGTACCACATTACTATGTGATCCAAACCAGAAAATAACCCAGGATCTGTTCAACAAGTATGTGAAGTGTGCGAAAGTATGAGTCTGATGAGGGCAAATCCCAGACCTATCCCAGACCTAACATGCGTTATCCTCTAAAATATTTATCAAGACCAGGTTTAATTGATTGTTTCAGTGTGGTCCCACATTACTACGTTATCCAAACCAGAAAAAACCCAGGATCCGTTCAACAAGTATGTGAAGAATGCGAAAGTATGAGTCTGATGAGTGAAAATCCCTGACCTAACCTAGGCCTAACATGCGTTATCCTCTAAAATATTGATCCAAACCAGGTTTAATGGACTGTTTCAGTGTGGTACCACACTACTACGTGATACAAACCAGAAAAAACCCAGGATCTGTTCAACAAGTATGTGAAAAACGCGAAAGTATGAGCCTGATGTGGGCAGATCCCAGACCTAACCTAGACCTAACATGAATTGTTCTCTAAAATATTGATCAAAACCAGGTTTAATTGACTGTTTCGGTGTGGTACCACATTACTACGTGATCCAAACCAGAAAATAACCCAGGATCTGTTCAAGGAGTATGTGAAGCGTGCGATAGTATGAGTCTGATGAGTGAAAATCCCAGGACTAACCTAGACCTAACATGCGTTATCCTCAATAATATTGATCGAAACCAGGTTTAATCGACTGTTTCAGCGTGGTACCACATTACTACGTGATCCAAACCAGAAAAAAACCCAGGATCTGTTCAACGAGTATGTGAAGTGTGCGAAAGTATGAGTCTGATGAGGGCAAATCTCAGACCTATCCCGGACCTAACTTGCGTTATCCTCTAAAATATTGATCGAAACCAGGTTTAATTGACTGTTAAAGTGTGGTACCACTTTTCTACGTGATCCAAACCAGAAAAATCCCAGGATCCGTTCAACAAGTATGTGAAAAATGCGAAAGTATGACCCTGATGAGGGCAAATCCCAGGCCTAACCTATACCTAACATGCGTTATCCTCAAAAATATTGATCGAAACCTGGTTTGATCGACTGTTTCAGTGTGGTACCACATTACTATGTGATCCAAACCAGAAAATAACCCAGGATCTGTTCAACGAGTATGTGAAGTGTGCGAAAGTTTGAGTCTGATGAGGGCAAATCCTAGACCTATCCCTGACCTAACTTGCGTTATCCTCTAAAATATTGTTCGAAACCAGGTTTAATTGACTGTTTCAGCGTGGTACCACATTACTACGTGACACAATCCAAAAATAGCCCAGGATCTAGCCATGAAGTATGAGAAATATGCGAAAGTATGAGCCTGATGAGGGCAAATCCTAGACGTAACCCGGACCTAACATACGTTATCCTCTAAAATATTTATCAAGACCAGGTTTAATTGAATGTTTCAGTGTGGTACCACATTACTACGTGTACCAAACCGGAAAAAACCCAGGATCCGTTCAACAAGTATGTGAAGAATGCGAAAGTATGAGTCTGATGAGTGAAAATCCCAGGCCTAACCTAGACCTAACATGCGTTATCCTCTAAAATATTGATCGATACCAGGTTTAATTGACTGTTTCAGTGTCGTACTTCATTACTACGTGATGCAATCCAGAAAAAGCCCCGGATCTAGCCATCAAGTATGAGAAATATGCGAAAGAATGAGCCTGATGAGAGCAAATCCCAGGCCTAACCTAGACCTAACATGCGTTATCCTCAAAAATATTGATCGAAACCTGGTTTAATCGACTGTTTCAGTGTGGTACCACATTACTATGTGATCCAAACCAGAAAATAGCCCAGGATCTATCCATGAAGTATAAGAAATATGCGAAAGTATGAGCCTGATGGGGGCAAAGCCTAGACCTAGCCCAGGCCTAACATGCGTTATCCTCAAATATATTTATCAAGACCAGGTTTAACTGAATGTTTCAGTGTGGTACCACATTACTACGTGATCCATACCAGAAAAAACCCAGGATCTGTTCAACAAGTATGTGAAAAATGCGAAAGCATGAGTCTGATGAGGGCAAATCCCAGGCCAAACCTAGACATAACTTTCGTTATCCTCTAAAATATTGATCGAAACCAGGTTTAGTGGGCTGTTTCAGTGTGGTACCACATTACTGCGCGATCCAATCCAGAAAAAACCCAGGATCTGTTCAACAAGTATGTGAAAAATGCGAAAGTATGACCCTGTTGTGGGCAAATCCCAGACCTATCCCAGACCTAACTTGCATTGTCCTCTAAAATATTGATCGAAACCAGGTTTAATTGACTGTTTCAGTGTGTTACCACATTACTACGTGATCCAATCCAGAAATAGCCCAGGATCTAGCCATGAAGTATGAGAAATATGCGAAAGTATGAGCCTGATGAGGGCAAACCTAGACCTAACCCAGACCTAACATGCGTTATCACCTAAAATATTTATCAAGACCTGGTTTAATTGATTGTTTCAGTGTGGTACCACATTACTACGTGAGCCATACCAGAAAAAACCCAGGATCCGTTCAACATGTATCTGAAGAATGCGAAAGTATGAGTCTGATGAGTGAAAATCTCAGGGCTAACCTAGACCTAACATGCACTATCCTCTAAAATATTGATCCAAACCAGGTTTAGTGGACTGTTTCAGTGTGGTACCACTTTACTACGTGATCCAAAGCAGAAAAAACCCTCGATCAGGTCAACATGTATGTTAGAACTGCGAAAGTATGCCCCTGATGAGGGCAAATCCCAGGCCTAACCTAGACCTAACATGAATTATTCTCTAAAATATTGATCGAAACCAGGTTTAATTGACAGTTTCAGTGTGGTACCTCAATACTACGTGATGCAAACCAGAGAAAACCCAGGATCTGTTAAACGAGTATGTGAAGTGTGCGAAAGTATGAGCCTGATGAGGGCAAATCCCAGACCTATCCCAGATCTAACTTGCGTTATCCTCTAAAATATTGATCGAAACCAGGTTTAATTGACTGTTTCTGTGTGGTACCACATTACTACGTGATACAATCCAGAAATAGCCCAGGATCTAGCCATGAAGTATGAGAAATATGCGAAAGTATGAGCCTGACGAGGACAAATCCTAGACCTAACCCAGACCTAACATGCGTTATCCTCTAAAATATTTATCAAGACCAGGTTTAATTGATTGCTCCTGTGTGGTCCCACATTACTACGTGATCCAAACCAGAAACAACCCAGGATCCGGTCAACAAGTATGAGAAGAATGCGAAAGTATGAGCCTGATGAGGGCAAATCCTAGACCTAACCCAAACCTAACATGCGTTATCCTCTAAAATATTTATCAAGACCAGGTTTAATTGAATGTTCCAGTGTGTTCCCACATTACTACGTGATCCAAACCAGAAAAAACCCAGGATCCGTTCAACAAGTATGTGAAGAATGCGAAGGTATGTGTCTGATGAGTGAAAATCCCAGGCCTAACATAGACCTAACATGCGTTATCCTCAAAAATATTGATCGAAACCTGGTTTAATCGACTGTTTCAGTGTGGTACCACATTACTATGTGATCCAAACCAGAAAATAACCCAGGATCTGTTCAACGAGTATGTGAAGTGTGCGAAAGTATGAGCCTGATGAGGTCAAATCCCAGACCTATCCCAGACCTAACTTGCGTTGTCCTCTAAGATATTGATGGAAACCAGGTTTAATTGACTTTTTCAGTGTTGTACTTCATTACTACGTGATGCAATCCAGATGAAGCCCAGGATCTAGCCATCAAGTATGTGAAATATGCGAAAGAATGAGCCTGATGAGAGCAAATCCTAGACCTAACCCAGACCTAACATGCGTTATCCTCTAAAATATTGATCGAAACCAGGTTTAATTGACTGTTTCAGCGTGGTACCACATTACTACGTGACACAATCCAGAAATAGCCCAGGATCTAGCCATGAAGTATGAGAAATATGCGAAAGTGTGAGCCTGATGAGGGCAAATCCTAGACGTAACCCGGACCTAACATACGTTATCCTCTAAAATATTTATCAAGACCAGGTTTAATTGAATGTTTCAGTGTGGTACCACATTACTACGTGTACCAAACCGGAAAAAACCCAGGATCCGTTCAACAAGTATGTGAAGAATGCGAAAGTATGAGTCTGATGAGTGAAAATCCCAGGCCTAACCTAGACCTAACATGCGTTATCCTCTAAAATATTGATCGATACCAGGTTTAATTGACTGTTTTACTGTCGTACTTCATTACTACGTGATGCAATCCTGAAAAAGCCCCGGATCTAGCCATCAAGTATGAGAAATATGCGAAAGTATGAGCCCGATGAGAGCAAATCCCAGGCCTAACCTAGACCTAACATGCGTTATCCTCTAAAATATTGATCGATACCAGGTTTAATGGACTGTTTTAGTGTCGTACTTCATTACTACGTGATGCAATCCAGAAAAAGCCCCGGATCTAGCCATCAAGTATGAGAAATATGCGAAAGAATGAGCCTGATGAGAGCAAATCCCAGGCCTAACCTAGACCTAACATGAGTTATCCTCAAAAATATTGATCGAAACCTGGTTTAATCGACTGTTTCAGTGTGGTACCACATTACTATGTGATCCAAACCAGAAAATAACCCAGGATCTGTTCAACGAGTATGTGAAGTGTGCGAAAGTATGAGCCTGATGAGGGCAAATCCCAGACCTATCCCAGACCTAACTTGCGTTGTCCTCTAAGATATTGATGGAAACCAGGTTTAATTGACTTTTTCAGTGTTGTACTTCATTACTACGTGATGCAATCCAGATGAAGCCCAGGATCTAGCCATCAAGTATGAGAAATATGCGAAAGAATGAGCCTGATGAGAGCAAATCCCAGACCTAACCTAGACTTAACATGAGTTATTCTCTAAAATATTGATCGAAACCAGGTTTAATTGACTGTTTCAGTGTGGTCCCACATTACTACGTGACCCAATCCAGAAATAGCCAAGGATCTAGTCATGAAGTATGAGAAATATGCGAAAGTATGAGCCTGACGAGGGCAAATCCTAGACCTAACCCAGACCTAACATGCGTTATCCTCTCAAATATTTATCATGACCAGGTTTAATGGACTGCTTCAGTGTGGTACCACTTTACTACGTGGTCCAAAGCAGAAAAAACCCTCGATCAGGCCAACATGTATGTTAAAACTGCGAAAGTATGATCCTGATGAGGGCAAATCCCTGGCCTAACCTAGACCTAACATGCGTTGTCCTCTAAAATATTGATGGAAACCAGGTTTAATTGACTGTTTCAGTGTGGTACCACATTACTACGTGATCCAATCCAGGAATAGCCCAGGATCTAGCCATGAAGTGTGAGAAATATGCGAAAGAATGAGCCTGATGAGAGCAAATCCCAGACCAAACCTAGACCTAACATGAATTATTCTCTAAAATATTGATCGAAACCAGGTTTAATTGACTGTTTCAGTGTGGTCCCACATTACTACGTGATCCATACCAGAAAAAACCCAGGATCTGTTCAACAAGTATGTGAAAAATGCGAAAGCATGAGTCTGATGAGGGCAAATCCCAGGCCAAACCTAGACATAACTTTCGTTATCCTCTAAAATATTGATCGAAACCAGGTTTAGTGGGCTGTTTCAGTGTGGTACCACATTACTGCGCGATCCAATCCAGAAAAAACCCAGGATCTGTTCAACAAGTATGTGAAAAATGCGAAAGTATGACCCTGTTGTGGGCAAATCCCAGACCTATCCCAGACCTAACTTGCATTGTCCTCTAAAATATTGATCGAAACCAGGTTTAATTGATTGTTTCAGTGTGGTACCACATTACTACGTGAACCATACCAGAAAAAACCCAGGATCCGTTCAACATGTATCTGAAGAATGCGAAAGTATGAGTCTGATGAGTGAAAATCTCAGGGCTAACCTAGACCTAACATGCACTATCCTCTAAAATATTGATCCAAACCAGGTTTAGTCGACTGTTTCAGTGTGGTACCACTTTACTACGTGATCCAAAGCAGAAAAAACTCTCGATCAGGTCAACATGTATGTTAGAACTGCGAAAGTATGCCCCTGATGAGGGCAAATCCCAGGCCTAACCTAGACCTAACATGAATTATTCTCTAAAATATTGATCGAAACCAGGTTTAATTGACAGTTTCAGTGTGGTACCTCAATACTACGTGATGCAAACCAGAGAAAACCCAGGATCTGTTAAACGAGTATGTGAAGTGTGCGAAAGTATGAGCCTGATGAGGGCAAATCCCAGACCTATCCCAGATCTAACTTGCGTTATCCTCTAAAATATTGATCGAAACCAGGTTTAATTGACTGTTTCTGTGTGGTACCACATTACTACGTGATACAATCCAGAAATAGCCCAGGATCTAGCCATGAAGTATGAGAAATATGCGAAAGTATGAGCCTGACGAGGGCAAATCCTAGACCTAACCCAGACCTAACATGCGTTATCCTCTAAAATATTTATCAAGACCAGGTTTAATTGATTGCTCCTGTGTGGTCCCACATTACTACGTGATCCAAACCAGAAAAAACCCAGGATCCGGTCAACAAGTATGAGAAGAATGCGAAAGTATGAGTATGATGAGTGAATATCCCAGGCCTAACCTAGACCTAACATGCGTTATCCTCAAAAATATTGATCGAAACCTGGTTTAATCGACTGTTTCAGTGTGGTACCACATTACTATGTGATCCAAACCAGAAAATAACCCAGGATCTGTTCAACAAGTATGTGAAGTGTGCGAAAGTATGAGTCTGATGAGGGCAAATCCCAGACCTATCCCAGACCTAACATGCGTTATCCTCTAAAATATTTATCAAGACCAGGTTTAATTGATTGTTTCAGTGTGGTCCCACATTACTACGTTATCCAAACCAGAAAAAACCCAGGATCCGTTCAACAAGTATGTGAAGAATGCGAAAGTATGAGTCTGATGAGTGAAAATCCCTGACCTAACCTAGGCCTAACATGCGTTATCCTCTAAAATATTGATCCAAACCAGGTTTAATGGACTGTTTCAGTGTGGTACCACACTACTACGTGATACAAACCAGAAAAAACCCAGGATCTGTTCAACAAGTATGTGAAAAACGCGAAAGTATGAGCCTGATGTGGGCAGATCCCAGACCTAACCTAGACCTAACATGAATTGTTCTCTAAAATATTGATCAAAACCAGGTTTAATTGACTGTTTCGGTGTGGTACCACATTACTACGTGATCCAAACCAGAAAATAACCCAGGATCTGTTCAAGGAGTATGTGGAGCGTGCGATAGTATGAGTCTGATGAGTGAAAATCCCAGGACTAACCTAGACCTAACATGCGTTATCCTCAATAATATTGATCGAAACCAGGTTTAATCGACTGTTTCAGCGTGGTACCACATTACTACGTGATCCAAACCAGAAAAAAACCCAGAATCTGTTCAACGAGTATGTGAAGTGTGCGAAAGTATGAGTCTGATGAGGGCAAATCTCAGACCTATCCCGGACCTAACTTGCGTTATCCTCTAAAATATTGATCGAAACCAGGTTTAATTGACTGTTAAAGTGTGGTACCACTTTTCTACGTGATCCAAACCAGAAAAATCCCAGGATCCGTTCAACAAGTATGTGAAAAATGCGAAAGTATGACCCTGATGAGGGCAAATCCCAGGCCTAACCTATACCTAACATGCGTTATCCTCAAAAATATTGATCGAAACCTGGTTTGATCGACTGTTTCAGTGTGGTACCACATTACTATGTGATCCAAACCAGAAAATAACCCAGGATCTGTTCAACGAGTATGTGAAGTGTGCGAAAGTTTGAGTCTGATGAGGGCAAATCCTAGACCTATCCCAGACCTAACTTGCGTTATCCTCTAAAATATTGATCGAAACCAGGTTTAATTGACTGTTTCAGCGTGGTACCACATTACTACGTGACACAATCCAAAAATAGCCCAGGATCTAGCCATGAAGTATGAGAAATATGCGAAAGTATGAGCCTGATGAGGGCAAATCCTAGACGTAACCCGGACCTAACATACGTTATCCTCTAAAATATTTATCAAGACCAGGTTTAATTGAATGTTTCAGTGTGGTACCACATTACTACGTGTACCAAACCGGAAAAAACCCAGGATCCGTTCAACAAGTATGTGAAGAATGCGAAAGTATGAGTCTGATGAGTGAAAATCCCAGGCCTAACCTAGACCTAACATGCGTTATCCTCTAAAATATTGATCGATACCAGGTTTAATTGACTGTTTCAGTGTGGTACCACTTTACTACGTGATCCAAAGCAGAAAAAACTCTCGATCAGGTCAACATGTATGTTAGAACTGCGAAAGTATGCCCCTGATGAGGGCAAATCCCAGGCCTAACCTAGACCTAACATGAATTATTCTCTAAAATATTGATCGAAACCAGGTTTAATTGACAGTTTCAGTGTGGTACCTCAATACTACGTGATGCAAACCAGAGAAAACCCTGGATCTGTTAAACGAGTATGTGAAGTGTGCGAAAGTATGAGCCTGATGAGGGCAAATCCCAGACCTATCCCAGATCTAACTTGCGTTATCCTCTAAAATATTGATCGAAACCAGGTTTAATTGACTGTTTCTGTGTGGTACCACATTACTACGTGATACAATCCAGAAATAGCCCAGGATCTAGCCATGAAGTATGAGAAATATGCGAAAGTATGAGCCTGACGAGGGCAAATCCTAGACCTAACCCAGACCTAACATGCGTTATCCTCTAAAATATTTATCAAGACCAGGTTTAATTGATTGCTCCTGTGTGGTCCCACATTACTACGTGATCCAAACCAGAAAAAACCCAGGATCCGGTCAACAAGTATGAGAAGAATGCGAAAGTATGAGTATGATGAGTGAATATCCCAGGCCTAACCTAGACCTAACATGCGTTATCCTCAAAAATATTGATCGAAACCTGGTTTAATCGACTGTTTCAGTGTGGTACCACATTACTATGTGATCCAAACCAGAAAATAACCCAGGATCTGTTCAACAAGTATGTGAAGTGTGCGAAAGTATGAGTCTGATGAGGGCAAATCCCAGACCTATCCCAGACCTAACATGCGTTATCCTCTAAAATATTTATCAAGACCAGGTTTAATTGATTGTTTCAGTGTGGTCCCACATTACTACGTTATCCAAACCAGAAAAAACCCAGGATCCGTTCAACAAGTATCTGAAGAATGCGAAAGTATGAGTCTGATGAGTGAAAATCCCTGACCTAACCTAGGCCTAACATGCGTTATCCTCTAAAATATTGATCCAAACCAGGTTTAATGGACTGTTTCAGTGTGGTACCACACTACTACGTGATACAAACCAGAAAAAACCCAGGATCTGTTCAACAAGTATGTGAAAAACGCGAAAGTATGAGCCTGATGTGGGCAGATCCCAGACCTAACCTAGACCTAACATGAATTGTTCTCTAAAATATTGATCAAAACCAGGTTTAATTGACTGTTTCGGTGTGGTACCACATTACTACGTGATCCAAACCAGAAAATAACCCAGGATCTGTTCAAGGAGTATGTGGAGCGTGCGATAGTATGAGTCTGATGAGTGAAAATCCCAGGACTAACCTAGACCTAACATGCGTTATCCTCAATAATATTGATCGAAACCAGGTTTAATCGACTGTTTCAGCGTGGTACCACATTACTACGTGATCCAAACCAGAAAAAAACCCAGAATCTGTTCAACGAGTATGTGAAGTGTGCGAAAGTATGAGCCTGATGAGGGCAAATCCTAGACCTAGCCCAGACCTAACATGCGTTATCCTCAAATATATTTATCAAGACCAGGTTTAACTGAATGTTTCAGTGTGGTACCACATTACTACGTGATCCATACCAGAAAAAACCCAGGATCTGTTCAACAAGTATGTGAAAAATGCGAAAGCATGAGTCTGATGAGGGCAGATCCCAGGCCAAACCTAGACATAACTTTCGTTATCCTCTAAAATATTGATCGAAACCAGGTTTAGTGGGCTGTTTCAGTGTGGTACCACATTACTGCGCGATCCAATCCAGAAAAAACCCAGGATCTGTTCAACAAGTATGTGAAAAATGCGAAAGTATGACCCTGTTGTGGGCAAATCCCAGACCTATCCCAGACCTAACTTGCATTGTCCTCTAAAATATTGATCGAAACCAGGTTTAATTGACTGTTTCAGTGTGTTACCACATTACTACGTGATCCAATCCAGAAATAGCCCAGGATCTAGCCATGAAGTATGAGAAATATGCGAAAGTATGAGCCTGATGAGGGCAAACCTAGACCTAACCCAGACCTAACATGCGTTATCACCTAAAATATTTATCAAGACCTGGTTTAATTGATTGTTTCAGTGTGGTACCACATTACTACGTGAACCATACCAGAAAAAACCCAGGATCCGTTCAACATGTATCTGAAGAATGCGAAAGTATGAGTCTGATGAGTGAAAATCTCAGGGCTAACCTAGACCTAACATGCACTATCCTCTAAAATATTGATCCAAACCAGGTTTAGTGGACTGTTTCAGTGTGGTACCACTTTACTACGTGATCCAAAGCAGAAAAAACCCTCGATCAGGTCAACATGTATGTTAGAACTGCGAAAGTATGCCCCTGATGAGGGCAAATCCCAGGCCTAACCTAGACCTAACATGAATTATTCTCTAAAATATTGATCGAAACCAGGTTTAATTGACAGTTTCAGTGTGGTACCTCAATACTACGTGATGCAAACCAGAGAAAACCCAGGATCTGTTAAACGAGTATGTGAAGTGTGCGAAAGTATGAGCCTGATGAGGGCAAATCCCAGACCTATCCCAGATCTAACTTGCGTTATCCTCTAAAATATTGATCGAAACCAGGTTTAATTGACTGTTTCTGTGTGGTACCACATTACTACGTGATACAATCCAGAAATAGCCCAGGATCTAGCCATGAAGTATGAGAAATATGCGAAAGTATGAGCCTGACGAGGGCAAATCCTAGACCTAACCCAGACCTAACATGCGTTATCCTCTAAAATATTTATCAAGACCAGGTTTAATTGATTGCTCCTGTGTGGTCCCACATTACTACGTGATCCAAACCAGAAAAAACCCAGGATCCGGTCAACAAGTATGAGAAGAATGCGAAAGTATGAGCCTGATGAGGGCAAATCCTAGACCTAACCCAAACCTAACATGCGTTATCCTCTAAAATATTTATCAAGACCAGGTTTAATTGAATGTTCCAGTGTGTTCCCACATTACTACGTGATCCAAACCAGAAAAAACCCAGGATCCGTTCAACAAGTATGTGAAGAATGCGAAGGTATGTGTCTGATGAGTGAAAATCCCAGGCCTAACCTAGACCTAACATGCGTTATCCTCAAAAATATTGATCGAAACCTGGTTTAATCGACTGTTTCAGTGTGGTACCACATTACTATGTGATCCAAACCAGAAAATAACCCAGGATCTGTTCAACGAGTATGTGAAGTGTGCGAAAGTATGAGCCTGATGAGGTCAAATCCCAGACCTATCCCAGACCTAACTTGCGTTGTCCTCTAAGATATTGATGGAAACCAGGTTTTATTGACTTTTTCAGTGTTGTACTTCATTACTACGTGATGCAATCCAGATGAAGCCCAGGATCTAGCCATCAAGTATGTGAAATATGCGAAAGAATGAGCCTGATGAGAGCAAATCCTAGACCTAACCCAGACCTAACATGCGTTATCCTCTAAAATATTGATCGAAACCAGGTTTAATTGACTGTTTCAGCGTGGTACCACATTACTACGTGACACAATCCAGAAATATCCCAGGATCTAGCCATGAAGTATGAGAAATATGCGAAAGTATGAGCCTGATGAGGGCAAATCCTAGACGTAACCCGGACCTAACATACGTTATCCTCTAAAATATTTATCAAGACCAGGTTTAATTGAATGTTTCAGTGTGGTACCACATTACTACGTGTACCAAACCGGAAAAAACCCAGGATCCGTTCAACAAGTATGTGAAGAATGCGAAAGTATGAGTCTGATGAGTGAAAATCCCAGGCCTAACCTAGACCTAACATGCGTTATCCTCTAAAATATTGATCGATACCAGGTTTAATTGACTGTTTTAGTGTCGTACTTCATTACTACGTGATGCAATCCTGAAAAAGCCCCGGATCTAGCCATCAAGTATGAGAAATATGCGAAAGTATGAGCCCGATGAGAGCAAATCCCAGGCCTAACCTAGACCTAACATGCGTTATCCTCTAAAATATTGATCGATACCAGGTTTAATGGACTGTTTTAGTGTCGTACTTCATTACTACGTGATGCAATCCAGAAAAAGCCCCGGATCTAGCCATCAAGTATGAGAAATATGCGAAAGAATGAGCCTGATGAGAGCAAATCCCAGGCCTAACCTAGACCTAACATGAGTTATCCTCAAAAATATTGATCGAAACCTGGTTTAATCGACTGTTTCAGTGTGGTACCACATTACTATGTGATCCAAACCAGAAAATAACCCAGGATCTGTTCAACGAGTATGTGAAGTGTGCGAAAGTATGAGCCTGATGAGGGCAAATCCCAGACCTATCCCAGACCTAACTTGCGTTGTCCTCTAAGATATTGATGGAAACCAGGTTTAATTGACTTTTTCAGTGTTGTACTTCATTACTACGTGATGCAATCCAGATGAAGCCCAGGATCTAGCCATCAAGTATGAGAAATATGCGAAAGAATGAGCCTGATGAGAGCAAATCCCAGACCTAACCTAGACTTAACATGAGTTATTCTCTAAAATATTGATCGAAACCAGGTTTAATTGACTGTTTCAGTGTGGTCCCACATTACTACGTGATCCAATCCAGAAATAGCCAAGGATCTAGTCATGAAGTATGAGAAATATGCGAAAGTATGAGCCTGACGAGGGCAAATCCTAGACCTAACCCAGACCTAACATGCGTTATCCTCTCAAATATTTATCATGACCAGGTTTAATGGGCTGCTTCAGTGTGGTACCACTTTACTACGTGGTCCAAAGCAGAAAAAACCCTCGATCAGGCCAACATGTATGTTAAAACTGCGAAAGTATGATCCTGATGAGGGCAAATCCCTGGCCTAACCTAGACCTAACATGCGTTGTCCTCTCAAATATTGATGGAAACCAGGTTTAATTGACTGTTTCAGTGTGGTACCACATTACTACGTGATCCAATCCAGGAATAGCCCAGGATCTAGCCATGAAGTGTGAGAAATATGCGAAAGAATGAGCCTGATGAGAGCAAATCCCAGACCAAACCTAGACCTAACATGAATTATTCTCTAAAATATTGATCGAAACCAGGTTTAATTGACTGTTTCAGTGTGGTCCCACATTACTACGTGATCCAAACCAGAAAAAACCCCGGATCCGTTCAACAAGTATGTGAAGAATGCGAAAGTATGTGTCTGATGAGTGAAGATCCCAGGCCTAACCTAGACCTAACATGCGTTATCCTCTCAAATATTTATCATGACCAGGTTTAATGGACTGCTTCAGTGTGGTACCACTTTACTACGTGGTCCAAAGCAGAAAAAACCCTCGATCAGGCCAACATGTATGTTAAAACTGCGAAAGTATGATCCTGATGAGGGCAAATCCCAGGCCTATCCCAGACCTAACATGCGTTGTGCTCTAAAATATTGACGGAAACCAGGTTTAATTGAATGTTCCAGTGTGTTCCCACATTACTACGTGATCCAAACCAGAAAAAGCCCAGGATCCGTTCAACAAGTATGTGAAGAATGCGAAGGTATGTGTCTGATGAGTGAAAATCCCAGGCCTAACCTAGACCTAACATGCGTTGTCCTCTAAGATATTGATGGAAACCAGGTTTAATTGACTTTTTCAGTGTTGTACTTCATTACTACGTGATGCAATCCAGATGAAGCCCAGGATCTAGCCATCAAGTATGAGAAATATGCGAAAGAATGAGCCTGATGAGAGCAAATCCCAGACCTAACCTAGACCTAACATGAGTTATTCTCTAAAATATTGATCGAAACCAGGTTTAATTGACTGTTTCAGTGTGGTCCCACATTACTACGTGATCCAATCCAGAAATAGCCAAGGATCTAGTCATGAAGTATGAGAAATATGCGAAAGTATGAGCCTGACGAGGGCAAATCCTAGACCTAACCCAGACCTAACATGCGTTATCCTCTCAAATATTTATCATGACCAGGTTTAATGGACTGCTTCAGTGTGGTACCACTTTACTACGTGGTCCAAAGCAGAAAAAACCCTCGATCAGGCCAACATGTATGTTAAAACTGCGAAAGTATGATCCTGATGAGGGCAAATCCCTGGCCTAACCTAGACCTAACATGCGTTGTCCTCTAAAATATTGATGGAAACTAGGTTTAATTGACTGTTTCAGTGTGGTACCACATTACTACGTGATCCAATCCAGGAATAGCCCAGGATCTAGCTATGAAGTGTGAGAAATATGCGAAAGAATGAGCCTGATGAGAGCAAATCCCAGACCAAACCTAGACCTAACATGAATTATTCTCTAAAATATTGATCGAAACCAGGTTTAATTGACTGCTTCAGTGTGGTCCCACATTACTACGAGATCCAAACCAGAAAAAACCCAGGATCCGTCCAACAAGTATGTGAAGAATGCGAAAGTATGAGTCTGATGAGTGAAAATCCCAGGCCTAACCTAGACCTAACATGCGTTATCCTCTAAAATATTGATCGAAACCAGGTTTAATCGACTGTTTCAGTGTGGTACCACATTGCAACGTGATCCAAACCAGAAAAAACCTAGGATCAGTTCAACGAGTATGTGAAAAACGCGAATGTATGAGCCTGATGAGGACGAATCCCAGACCTATCCCAGACCTAACTTGCGTTATCCTCTAAAATATTGATCGAAACCAGGTTTAATTGACTGTTTCAGCGTGGTACCGCATTACTACGTGATACAATCCAGAAACAGCCCAGGATCTAGCCATGAAGTATGAGAAATATGCGAAAGTATGAGCCTGATGAGGGCAAATCCTTGACCTAACCCAGACCTAACATGCGTTATCCTCTAAAATATTGATCCAAACCAGGTTTAATGGACTGCTTCAGTGTGGTACCACTTTACTACGTGATCCAAAGCAGAAAAAACCCTCGATCAGGTCAACATGTATGTTAAAACTGCGAAAGTATGACCCTGATGAGGGCATATCCCAGGCCTAACCTAGACCTAACATGCGTTATCCTCAAAAATATTGATCGAAACCAGGTTTAATCGACTGTTTCAGTGTGGTACCATATTAATACGTGATCCAAACCAGAAAAAACGCAGGATCTTGTTAACGAGTATGTGAAGTGTGCGAAAGTATGAGTCTGATGAGGGCTAATCCCAAACCTATCCCAGACCTAACTTGCGTTATCCTCTAAAATAATGATCGAAACCAGGTTTAATTGACTGTTTTCGTTGTGGTACCACTTTACTACGTGATCCAAAGCAGGAAAAACCCTCGTTCAGGTCAACATGCATGTTAAAACTGCGAAAGTATGACCCTGATGAGCGCAAATCCCAGGCCTAACCCAAACCTAACATACGTTATCCTCTAAAATATTGATCCAAACCAGGTTTAATGGACTGTTTCAGTGTGGTACCACACTACTACGTGATCCAAACAAGAAAAAACCCAGGATCAGTTCAACCAGTATGTGAAAAACGCGAAAGTGTGAGCCTGATGAGGGCAAATCCCAGACCTATCCCAGACCTAACTTGCGTTGTCCTCTCAGATATTGATGGAAACCAGGTTAAATTGACTGTTTCAGTGTTGTACTTCATTACTACGTGATGCAATCCAGAAAAAGCCCAGGATCTAGCCATGAAGTATGAGAAATATGCGAAAGTATGAGCCCGATGAGGGCAAATCCTAGACCTAACCCAAACCTACCATGCGTTATCCTCTAAAATATTTATCAAGACCAGGTTTAATTGAATGTTTCAGTGTGGTACCACATTACTACGTGATCCAAACCAGAAAAAAACCCAGGATCTGTTCAACAAGTATGTGAAGTATGCGAAAGTATGAGTCTGATGAGGGCAAATCCCAGACCTAAACTAGACATAACTTTCGTTACCCTCTAAAATATTGATGGAAACCAGGTTTAATTGACTGTTTTAGTGTGGTACCACTTTACTACGTGATCCAAAGCAGAAAAAACCCTCAATCAGGTCAACATGCATGTCATAACTGCGCAAGAATGAGCCTGATGAGGGCAAATCCCAGACCTATCCCAGACCTAACATGCGTTATCCTCAAAAATATTAATCGAAACCAGGTTTAATCGACTGTTTCAGTGTGGTACCACATTAATACGTGAACCAAACCAGAAAAAACCCAGGATCTTGTCAACGAGTATGTGAAGTGTGCGAAAGTATGAGTCTGATGAGGGCTAATCCCAAACCTATCCCAGACCTAACGTGCGTTATCCTCTAAAATAATGATCGAAACCAGGTTTAATTGACTGTTTTCGTTGTGGTACCACTTTACTACGTGATCCAAAGCAGGAAAAACCATCGATCAGGTCAACATGCATGTTAAAACTGCGAAAGTATGACCCTGATGAGGGCAAATCCCAGGCCTAACCTAGACCTGACATGCTTTGTCCTTTGAAATATTGATAGAAACCAGGTTTAATTGACTGTTTCAGTGTTGTACTTCATTACTACGTGATGCAATCCAGAAAAAGCCCAGGATCTAGCCATCAAGTATGAGAAATATGCGAAAGAATGAGCCTGATGAGAGCAAATCCCAGACCTAACCTAGACCTAACATGAATTATTCTCTAAAATATTGATGGAAACCAGGTTTAATTGACTGTTTCAGCGTGGTACCGCATTACTACGTGATACAATCCAGAAACAGCCCAGGATCTAGCCATGAAGTATGAGAAATATGCGAAAGTATGAGCCTGATGAGCGCAAATCCCAAGCCTAACCCAAACCTAACATACGTTATCCTCTAAAATATTGATCCAAACCAGGTTTAATGGACTGTTTCAGTGTGGTACCACACTACTACGTGATCCAAACCAGAAAAAAACCCAGGATCAGTTCAACAAGTATGTGAAAAACGCGAAAGTATGAGCCTGATGAGGGCAAATCCCAGACCTATCCCAGACCTAACTTGCGTTATCCTCTAAAATATTGATCGAAACCAGGTTTAATTGACTGCTTCAGTGTTGTACTTCATTACTACGTGATGCAATCCAGAAAAAGCCCAGGATCTAGGCATCAAGTATGAGAAATATGCGAAAGAATGAGCCTGATGCGAGCAAATCCCAGACCTAACCTAGACCTAACATGAATTATTCTCTAAAATATTGATCGAAACCAGGTTTAATTGACTGTTTCAGTGTGGTACCACATTACTACGTGATCCAAACCAGAAAAAGCCCAGGATCCGTTCAACAAGTATGTGAAGAATGCGAAAGTATGAGTCTGATGAGTGAAAATCCCAGGCCTAACCTAGACCTAACATGCGTTATCCTCAAAAATATTGATCGAAACCTGGTTTAATCGACTGTTTCAGTGTGGTACCACATTACTACGTGACCCAAACCAGAACAAACCCAGGATCTGTACAACAAGTATGTGAAGTGTGCGAAAGTATGAGCCTGATGAGGGCAAATCCCAGACCTATCCCAGACC
Source organism: Colletes latitarsis (assembly GCF_051014445.1). Classification (NCBI taxonomy): domain Eukaryota; kingdom Metazoa; phylum Arthropoda; class Insecta; order Hymenoptera; family Colletidae; genus Colletes; species Colletes latitarsis. Next base: position 28,012,818 of record NW_027488367.1, on the reverse strand, counting down.
TAACTTGCGTTATCCTCTAAAACATTGATCGAAACCAGGTTTAATCGACTGTTTCAGTGTGGTACCACATTGCTACGTGATCCAAACCAGAAAAAACCCAGGATCAGTACAACAAGTATGTGAAAAACGCGAAAGTATGAGCCTGATGAGGGCGAATCCCAGACCTATCCCAGACCTAACTTGCGTTATCCTCTAAAATATTGATCGGATCCAGGTTTAATTTACTGTTTCAGCGTGGTACCACATTACTACGCGAGACAATCCAGAAACAGCACAGGATCTAGCCATGAAGTATGAGAAATATGCGAAAGTATGAGCCTGATGAGGGCATATCCTAGATCTAACCCAAACCTAACATGCGTTATCCTCTAAAATATTCATCCAAACCAAGTTTAATGGACTGCTTCAGTGTGGTACCACTTTGCTACGTGATTCAAAGCAGAAAAAACCCTCGATCAGGTCAACATGTATGTTAAAACTGCGAAAGTATGACCCTGATGAGGGCAAATCCCAGGCCTAACCTAGACCTGACATGCTTTGTCCTTTGAAATATTGATAGAAACCAGGTTTAATTGACTGTTTCAGTGTTGTACTTCATTACTAAGTGATGCAATCCAGAAAAAGCCCAGGATCTAGCCATCAAGTATGAGAAATATGCGAAAGAATGAGCCTGTTGAGAGCAAATCCCAGACCTAACCTAGACCTAACATGAATTATTCTCTAAAATATTGATGGAAACCAGGTTTAATTGACTTTTTCAGTGTTGTACTTCATTACTACGTGATGCAATCCAGATGAAGCCCAGGATCTAGCCATCAAGTATGTGAAATATGCGAAAGAATGAGCCTGATGAGAGCAAATCCTAGACCTAACCCAGACCTAACATGCGTTATCCTCTAAAATATTTATCAAGACCAGGTTTAATTGACTGTTTCAGTGTTGTACTTCATTACTACGTGATGCAATCCAGAAAAAGCCCAGGATCTAGCCATGAAGTGTGAGAAATATGCGGAAGTATGAGCCTGATGAGGGCAAATCCCAGGCCTATCCCAGACCTAACATGCGTTGTGCTCTAAAATATTGACGGAAACCAGGTTTAATTGAATGTTTCAGTGTTGTACTTCATTACTACGTGATGCAATCCAGAAAAAGCCCAGGATCTAGCCATGAAGTATGAGAAATATGCGAAAGTATGAGCCTGATGAGGGCAAATCCTAGACCTAACCCAAACCTAACATGCGTTATCCTCTAAAATATTGATCGAAACCTGGTTTAATCGACTGTTTCAGTGTGGTACCACATTACTATGTGATCCAAACCAGAAAATAACCCAGGATCTGTTCAACGAGTATGTGAAGTGTGCGAAAGTATGAGCCTGATGAGGGCATATCCCAGGCCTAACCTAGACCTAACATGCGTTGTCCTCTAAAATACTGATGGAAACCAGATTTAATTGACTGTTTCAGTGTTGTACCACATTACTACGTGATGCAATCCAGAAAAAGCCCAGGATCTAGCCACGAAGTATGAGAAATATGCGAAAGTATGAGCCCGATGAGGGCAAATCCTAGACCTAACCCAAACCTACCATGCGTTATCCTCTAAAATATTTATCAAGACCAGGTTTAATTGAATGTTTCAGTGTGGTACCACATTACTACGTGATCCAAACCAGAAAAAAAACCCAGGATCTGTTCAACAAGTATGTGAAGTATGCGAAAGTATGAGTCTGATGAGGGCAAATCCCAGACCTAAACTAGACATAACTTTCGTTATCCTCTAAAATATTGATGGAAACCAGGTTTAATTGACTGTTTTAGTGTGGTACCACTTTACTACGTGATCCAAAGCAGAAAAAACCTTCAATCAGGTCAACATGCATGTCATAACTGCGCAAGAATGAGCCTGATGAGGGCAAATCCCAGACCTATCCCAGACCTAACATGCGTTATCCTCAAAAATATTAATCGAAACCAGGTTTAATCGACTGTTTCAGTGTGGTACCACATTAATACGTGAACCAAACCAGAAAAAACCCAGGATCTTGTCAACGAGTATGTGAAGTGTGCGAAAGTATGAGTCTGATGAGGGCTAATCCCAAACCTATCCCAGACCTAACGTGCGTTATCCTCTAAAATAATGATCGAAACCAGGTTTAATTGACTGTTTTCGTTGTGGTACCACTTTACTACGTGATCCAAAGCAGGAAAAACCATCGATCAGGTCAACATGCATGTTAAAACTGCGAAAGTATGACCCTGATGAGGGCAAATCCCAGGCCTAACCTAGACCTGACAAGCTTTGTCCTTTGAAATATTGATAGAAACCAGGTTTAATTGACTGGTTCAGTGTTGTACTTCATTACTACGTGATGCAATCCAGAAAAAGCCCAGGATCTAGCCATCAAGTATGAGAAATATGCGAAAGAATGAGCCTGATGAGAGCAAATCCCAGACCTAACCTAGACCTAACATGAATTATTCTCTAAAATATTGATGGAAACCAGGTTTAATTGACTGTTTCAGCGTGGTACCGCATTACTACGTGATACAATCCAGAAACAGCCCAGGATCTAGCCATGAAGTATGAGAAATATGCGAAAGTATGAGCCTGATGAGCGCAAATCCCAAGCCTAACCCAAACCTAACATACGTTATCCTCTAAAATATTGATCCAAACCAGGTTTAATGGACTGTTTCAGTGTGGTACCACACTACTACGTGATCCAATCCAGAAAAAAACCCAGGATCAGTTCAACAAGTATGTGAAAAACGCGAAAGTATGAGCCTGATGAGGGCAAATCCCAGACCTATCCCAGACCTAACTTGCGTTATCCTCTAAAATATTGATCGAAACCAGGTTTAATTGACTGCTTCAGTGTTGTACTTCATTACTACGTGATGCAATCCAGAAAAAGCCCAGGATCTAGCCATCAAGTATGAGAAATATGCGAAAGAATGAGCCTGATGCGAGCAAATCCCAGACCTAACCTAGACCTAACATGAATTATTCTCTAAAATATTGATCGAAACCAGGTTTAATTGACTGTTTCAGTGTGGTACCACATTACTACGTGATCCAAACCAGAAAAAGCCCAGGATCCGTTCAACAAGTATGTGAAGAATGCGAAAGTATGAGTCTGATGAGTGAAAATCCCAGGCCTAACCTAGACCTAACATGCGTTATCCTCAAAAATATTGATCGAAACCTGGTTTAATCGACTGTTTCAGTGTGGTACCACATTACTACGGGATCCAAACCAGAAAAAGCACAGAATCAGGCCATCAAGTATGAGAAATTTGCGAAAGTACGAGCCTGATGAGTGCAAATCCCAGACCTAACCTAGACCTAACATGAGTTATTCTCAAAAATATTGATCGAAAGCAGGTTTAATCGACAGTTTCAGTATGGTACCACATTACTACGTGATCCAAACCAGAAAAAACCCAGGATACGTTCAACAAGTATGTGAAGAATGCGAAAGTATGAGCCTGACGAGGGCAAATCCCAGACCTATCCCAGACATAACTAGCGTTATCATCTTAGATATTGATAGAAACCAGGTTTAATGGACTGTTTCAGTGTGCTACCACATTACTACGTGATCCAATCCAGAAAAGGCACATAATCTGGCCATCAAGTATGAGAAATTTGCGACAGTACGAGCCTGATAAGAGCAAATCCCAGACCTAACCTAGACCTAACATGAGTTATTCTCAAAAATATTCATCAAAAGCGGGTTTAATCGACAGTTTCATTGTGGTGCCACATTACTACGTGATCCAAACCAGAAAAAACCCAGGATACGTTCATCAAGTATGTGAAGAATGCGAAAGTATGTGTCTGATGAGGGAAAATCCCAGGCCTATCTTAGACCTAACATGCGTTATCCTCTAAAATAACGATCGCAACTGGGTTTCATTTACTGTTTCAGTGTGGTACCACATTACTACGTGATCCAATCCAGAAAAAGCCCTGGATCTAGCCATCAAGTATGAGAAATATGCGAAAGTAGGAGCCTGATGAGGGCAAATCCTAGACCTAACCCAGACCTAACATGCGTTATCCTCTAAAATATTTATCAAGACCAGGTTTAATTGAATGTTTCAGTGTGGTACCACATTACTACCTGATCCAAACCTGAAAAAACCCAGGATCCGTTCAACAAGTATGTGAAGAATGCGAAAGTATGTTTCTGATGAGGGAAAATCCCAGGCCTAACCTAGACCTAACATGCGTTACCCTCAAAAATATTGATAGAAACCAGGTTTAATCGACTATTTCAGTGTGGTACCACATTACTACGTGATCCAAACCAGAAAAAGCCCAGAATCTGGCCATCAACTATGAGAAATATGCGAAAGTACGAGCCTGATGAGAGCAAATCCCAGACCTAACCAAGACCTAACATGCGTTATTCTCTAAAATATTGATCGAAACCAGGTTTAATGGACTGTTTCAGTGTGATACCACATTACTACGTGATCCAAACCAGAAAAAACCCAGGATCCGTTCAACAAGTATGTGAAGAATGCGAAAGTATGAGTCTGATGAGGGCAAATCCTAGACCTATCCCAGACCTAACTTGCGTTATCCTCTAAAATATTGATCGAAACCAGGTTTAATTGACTGTTTCAGCGTGGTACCACATTACTACGTGATACAATCCAGAAACAGCCCAGGATCTAGCCATGAAGTATGAGCAATATGCGAAAGTATGAGCCTGATGAAGGCAAATCCTAGACCTAACCCAGACCTAACATGCGTTATCCTCTAGAATATTTATCAAGACCAGGTTTAATTGATTGTTTCAGTGTGGTCCCACATTACTACGTGATACAATCCAGAAACAGCCCAGGATCTAGCCACCAAGTATGAGAAATATGCGAAAGAATGAGCCTGATGAGAGCAAATCCCAGACCTAACCTAGACCTAACATGAATTATTCTCTAAAATATTGATCGAAACCAGGTTTAATTGACTGTTTCTGTGTTGTACTTCATTACTACGTGATGCAATCCATAAAAAGCCCAGGATCTAGCCATCAAGTATGAGAAATATGCGAAAGTATGACGCGGATGAGGGCAAATCCCAGACCTAACCCAGACCTAACATGAATTATTCTCTAAAATATTGATCGAAACCAGGTTTAGTTGACTGTTTCAGTGTTGTACTTCATTACTACGTGATGCAATCCATAAAAAGCCCAGGATCTAGCCATCAAGTATGAGAAATATGCGAAAGTATGAGGCGGATGAGGGCAAATCCTAGACCTAACCCAGACCTAACATGCGTTATCCTCTAAAATATTTATCAAGACCAGGTTTAATTGAATGTTGCAGTGTGGTACCACATTGCTACGTGATGCAATCCAGAAAAAACCCAGGATCCGTTCAGCAAGTATGTGAAGAATGCGAAAGTATGAGTCTGATGAGTGAAAATCCCAGGGCTAACCTAGACCTAACATGCGTTATCCTCTAAAATATTGATCGAAACCTGGTTTAATCGACTGTATCAGTGTGGTACCACATTACTATGTGATCCAAACCAGAAAATAACCCAGGATCTGTTCAACGAGTATGTGAAGGGTGCGAAAGTATCAGTCTGATGAGTGAAAATCCCAGACCTAACCCAGACCTAACATGCGTTATCCTCTAAAATATTTATCCAGACCAGGTTTCATTGAATGTTTCAGTGTGGTACCACTTTACTATGTGATCCAATCCAGAAATAGCCCAGCATCTAGCCATGAAGTATGAGAAATATCGCGAAAGTATGAGCATGATGAGGGCAAATCCTAGACCTAACCCAGACCTAACATGCGTTATCCTCTAAAATATTTATCAAGACTAGGTTTAATTGAATGTTTCAGTGTGGTACCACATTACTACGTGACCCAAACCAGAAAAAACCCAGGATCTGTTCAACAAGTATGTGAAAAACGCGAAAGTATGAGCCTGATGAGGGCAAATCCCAGACCTATCCCAGTCCTAACTTGCGTTATCCTCTAAAATATTGATCGAAACCAGGTTTAGTCGACTGTTTCAGTGTGGTACCACATTACTACGTGATCCAAACCAGAAAAAACCCAGGATCCGTTCAACAAGTATGTGAAGAATGCGAAAATATGAGTCTGATGAGTGAAAATCCCAGACCTAACCTAGACCTAACATGCGTTATCCTCTAAAATATTGATCCAAACCAGGTTTAATGGACTGTTTCAGTGTGGTACCACACTACTACGTGATCCACACCAGAAAAAACCCAGGATCTGTTCAACAAGTATGTGAAAAACGCGAAAGTATGAGCCTGATGAGGGCAAATCCCAGACCTATCCCAGACCTAACTTGCGTTGTCCTCTAAGATATTGATGGAAACCAGGTTTAATTGACTGTTTCAGTGTTGTACTTCAATACTACGTGATGCGATCCAGAAAAAGCCCAGGATCTAGCCACCAAGTATGAGAAATATGCGAAATAATGAGCCTGATGAGAGCAAATCCCAGACCTAACCCAGTCCTAACATGCGTTATCCTCTAAAATATTTATCAAGACTAGGTTTAATTGATTGTTTCAGTGTGGTCCCACATTACTACGTGATACAATCCAGAATCAGCCCAGGATCTAGCCATGAAGTATGAGCAATATGCGAAAGTATGAGCCTGATGAGGGCAAATCCTAGACCTAACCCAGACCTAACATGCGTTATCCTCAAAAATATTGATCGCAACCAGGTTTAATGCACTGTTTCAGTGTGGTACCACACTACTACGTGATCCAAACCAGGAAAAACCCAGGATCTGTTCAACAAGTATGTGAAGAATGCGAAAGTATGAGTCGGATGAGGGCAAATCCTAGACCTAACACAGACCTAACTTGCGTTATCCTCTAAAATATTTATCAAGACTAGGTTTAATTGATTGTTTCAGTGTGGTCCCACATTACTACGTGATACAATCCAGAATCAGCCCAGGATCTAGCCATGGAGTATGAGAAATATGCGAAAGTATGAGCCTGACGAGAGCAAATCCCAGACCTAACCCAGACCTAACATGCGTTATCCTCAAAAATATTGATCGAAACCTGGTTTAATCGACTGTTTCAGTGTGGTACCACATTACTATGTGATCCAAACCAGAAAATAACCCAGGATCAGTTCAACGAGTATGCGAAGTGTGCGAAAGTATGAGTCTGATTAGGGCAAATGCCTGACCTATCCCAGACCTAACATGCGCTATCCTCTAAAATATTTATCAAGACCAGGTTTAATTGATTGTTTCAGTGTGGTCCCACATTACTACGTGATCCAATCCAGAAAAAGCCCAGGATCTAGCCATCAAGTATGAGTAATATGCGAAAGAATGAGCCTGATGAGAGTAAATCCCAGACCTATCCTAGACCAAACATGAATTATTCTCTAAGATATTGATCGAAACCTGGTTTAATCGATAGTCCCAGAGTGGTACCACAATACTATGTGATCCAAACCAGAAAATATCCCAGGATCTGTTCAACAACTATGTGAAGAATGAGAAAGTATGAGTCTGATGAGTGAAAATCCCAGACCTAACCCAGACCTAACATGCGTTATCCTCTAAAATATTTATCCAGACCAGGTTTCGTTGAATGTTTCAGTGTGGTACCACTTTACTATGTGATCCAATCCAGAAATAGCCCAGCATCTAGCCATGAAGTATGAGAAATATCGCGAAAGTATGAGCATGATCAGGGCAAATCCCAGACCTATCCCAGTCCTAACTTGCGTTATCCTCTAAAATATTGATCGAAACCAGGTTTAGTCGACTGTTTCAGTGTGGTACCACATTACTACGTGATCCAAACCAGAAAAAACCCAGGATCCGTTCAACAAGTATGTGAAGAACGCGAAAGTATGAGCCTGATGAGGGCAAATCCCAGACCTATCCCAGTCCTAACTTGCGTTATCCTCTAAAATATTGATCGAAACCAGGTTTAATTGACTGTTTCAGCGTGGTACCACATTACTACGTAATACAATCCAGAAACAGCCCAGGATCTAGCCATGAAGTATGAGAAATATGCGAAAGTATGAGCCTGATGAGGGCAAATCCTAGACCTAACTCAAACCTAACATGCGTTATCCTCTAAAATATTTATCAAGACCAGGTTTAATTGAATGTTTCGGTGTGGTACCACATTACTACGTGATCCAATCCAGAAAAAGCCCAGGATCTAGCCATCAAGTGTGAGTAATATGCGAAAGAATGAGCCTGATGGGAGTAAATCCCAGACCTAACCTAGACCTAACATGAATTATCCTCTAAAATATTGATCGAAACCAGGTTTAGTCGACTGTTTCAGTGTGGTACCACATTACTACGTGATCCAAACCAGAAAAATCCCAGGATCCGTTCAACAAGTATGTGAAGTGTGCGAAAGTATGAGTCTGATTAGGGCAAATCGCAGACCTATCCCAGACCTAACATGCGCTATCCACTAAAATATTTATCAAGACCAGGTTTAATTGATTGATTCAGTGTGGTCCCACATTACTACGGGATACAATCCTGAAACAGCCCAGGATCCAGCCATGAAGTATGAGAAATATGCGAAAGTATGAGTCTGATGAGTGAAAATCCCAGACCTAACCTAGACCTAACATGCGTTATCCTCTAAAATATTGATGGAAACCTGGTTTAATTGACTGTTTCAGTGTTGTACTTCATTACTACGTGATGCGATCCAGAAAAAGCCCAGGATCTAGCCATCAAGTATGAGAAATATGCGAAAGAATGAGCCTGATGAGAGCAAATCCCAGACCTAACCCAGACCTAACATGCGTTATCCTCAAAAATATTGATCGAAACCAGGTTTAGTCGACTGTTTCAGTGTGGTACCACATTACTATGTGATCCAAACCAGAAAATAACCCAGGATCAGTTCAACGAGTATGCGAAGTGTGCGAAAGTATGAGTCTGATTAGGGCAAATCCCAGACCTATCCCAGACCTAACATGCGCTATCCTCTAAAATATTTATCAAGACCAGGTTTAATTGATTGTTTCAGTGTGGTCCCACATTACTACGTGATCCAATCCAGAAAAAGCCCAGGATCTAGCCATCAAGTATGAGTAGTATGCGAAAGAATGAGCCTGATGGGAGTAAATCCCAGACCTAACCTAGACCTAACATGAATTATTCTCTAAGATATTGATCGAAACCTGGTTTAATCGACAGTCCCAGAGTGGTACCACAATACTATGTGAGCCAAACCAGAAAATATCTCAGGATCTGTTCAACAAGTATGTGAAGAATGTGAAAGTATGAGTCTGATGAGTGAAAATCCCAGACCTAACCCAGACCTAACATGCGTTATCCTCTAAAATATTTATCCAGACCAGGTTTCATTGAATGTTTCAGTGTGGTACCACTTTACTATGTGATCCAATCCAGAAATAGCCCAGCATCTAGCCATGAAGTATGAGAAATATCGCGAAAGTATGAGCATGATGAGGGCAAATCCTAGACCTAACCCAGACCTAACATGCGTTATCCTCTAAAATATTTATCAAGACTAGGTTTAATTGAATGTTTCAGTGTGGTACCACATTACTACGTGACCCAAACCAGAAAAAACCCAGGATCTGTTCAACAAGTATGTGAAAAACGCGAAAGTATGAGCCTGATGAGGGCAAATCCCAGACCTATCCCAGTCCTAACTTGCGTTATCCTCTAAAATATTGATCGAAACCAGGTTTAGTCGACTGTTTCAGTGTGGTACCACATTACTACGTGATCCAAACCAGAAAAAACCCAGGATCCGTTCAACAAGTATGTGAAGAATGCGAAAATATGAGTCTGATGAGTGAAAATCCCAGACCTAACCTAGACCTAACATGCGTTATCCTCTAAAATATTGATCCAAACCAGGTTTAATGGACTGTTTCAGTGTGGTACCACACTACTACGTGATCCACACCAGAAAAAACCCAGGATCTGTTCAACAAGTATGTGAAAAACGCGAAAGTATGAGCCTGATGAGGGCAAATCCCAGACCTATCCCAGACCTAACTTGCGTTGTCCTCTAAGATATTGATGGAAACCAGGTTTAATTGACTGTTTCAGTGTTGTACTTCAATACTACGTGATGCGATCCAGAAAAAGCCCAGGATCTAGCCACCAAGTATGAGAAATATGCGAAATAATGAGCCTGATGAGAGCAAATCCTAGACCTAACCCAGACCTAACATGCGTTATCCTCAAAAATATTGATCGCAACCAGGTTTAATGCACTGTTTCAGTGTGGTACCACACTACTACGTGATCCAAACCAGGAAAAACCCAGGATCTGTTCAACAAGTATGTGAAGAATGCGAAAGTATGAGTCGGATGAGGGCAAATCCTAGACCTAACACAGACCTAACTTGCGTTATCCTCTAAAATATTTATCAAGACTAGGTTTAATTGATTGTTTCAGTGTGGTCCCACATTACTACGTGATACAATCCAGAATCAGCCCAGGATCTAGCCATGGAGTATGAGAAATATGCGAAAGTATGAGCCTGACGAGAGCAAATCCTAGACCTAACCCAGACCTAACATGCGTTATCCTCAAAAATATTGATCGAAACCTGGTTTAATCGACAGTTTCAGTGTGTTACCACATTACTATCTGTTCCAAACCAGAAAATAACCCAGGATGAGTTCAACAAGTATGTGAAAAACGCGAAAGTATGAGTCAGATGAGGTCAAATCTCAGACCTATCCCAGACCTAACTTGTGTTATCCTCTAAAATATTGATCGAAACCAGGTTTAGTCGACTGTTTCAGTGTGGTACCACATTACTACGTGATCCAAACCTGAAAAGACCCAGGATCAGTCCAACAAGTATGTGAAGAATGCGAAAGTATGAGTCTGATGAGTGAAAATCCCAGACCTAACCTAGACCTAACATGCGTTATCCTCTAAAATATTGATGGAAACCTGGTTTAATTGACTGTTTCAGTATTGTACTTCATTACTACGTGATGCGATCCAGAAAAAGCCCAGGATCTAGCCATCAAGTATGAGAAATATGCGAAATAATGAGCCTGATGAGGTCAAATCCCAGACCTAACCTAGACCTAACATGCGTTATCCTCTAAAATATTGATGGAAACCTGGTTTAATTGACTGTTTCAGTATTGTACTTCATTACTACGTGATGCGATCCAGAAAAAGCCCAGGATCTAGCCATCAAGTATGAGAAATATGCGAAATAATGAGCCTGATGAGGGCAAATCCTATACCCAACCCAGACCTAACATGCGTTATCCTCAAAAATATTGATCGCAACCAGGTTTAATGCACTGTTTCAGTGTGGTACCACACTACTACGTGATCCAAACCAGAAAAAACCCAGGATCTGCTCAACGAGTATGTGAAGGGTGCGAAAGTATGAGTCTGATGAGGTCAAATCCCAGACCTATCCCAGATCTAACTTGCGTTATCCTCTAAAATATTGATCGAAACCAGGTTTAATCGACTGTTTCAGTGTGGTACCACATTACTACGTGATCCAAACCTGAAAAGACCCAGGATCAGTTCAACAAGTACGTGAAAAACGTGAAAGTATGAGCCTGATTAGGGCGAATCCCAGACCTATCCCAGACCTAATTTGCGTTATCCTCTGAAATATTGATCGAAACCAGGTTTAATTGACTGTTTCAGCGTGGTACCACATTACTACGTAATACAATCCAGAAACAGCCCAGGATCTAGCCATGAAGTATGAGAAATATGCGAAAGTATGAGCCTGATGAGGGCAAATCCTAGACCTAACTCAAACCTAACATGCGTTATCCTCTAAAATATTTATCAAGACCAGGTTTAATTGAATGTTTCAGTGTGGTACCACATTACTACGTGATCCAATCCAGAAAAAGCCCAGGATCTAGCCATCAAGTGTGAGTAATATGCGAAAGAATGAGCCTGATGGGAGTAAATCCCAGACCTAACCTAGACCTAACATGAATTATCCTCTAAAATATTGATCGAAACCAGGTTTAGTCGACTGTTTCAGTGTGGTACCACATTACTACGTGATCCAAACCAGAAAAATCCCAGGATCCGTTCAACAAGTATGTGAAGTGTGCGAAAGTATGAGTCTGATGAGTGAAAATCCCAGACCTAACCTAGACCTAACATGCGTTATCCTCTAAAATATTGATGGAAACCTGGTTTAATTGACTGTTTCAGTGTTGTACTTCATTACTACGTGATGCGATCCAGAAAAAGCCCGGGATCTAGCCATCAAGTATGAGAAATATGCGAAAGAATGAGCCTGATGAGAGCAAATCCCAGACCTAACCCAGACCTAACATGCGTTATCCTCAAAAATATTGATCGAAACCAGGTTTAGTCGACTGTTTCAGTGTGGTACCACATTACTATGTGATCCAAACCAGAAAATAACCCAGGATCAGTTCAACGAGTATGCGAAGTGTGCGAAAGTATGAGTCTGATTAGGGCAAATCCCAGACCTATCCCAGACCTAACATGCGCTATCCTCTAAAATATTTATCAAGACCAGGTTTAATTGATTGTTTCAGTGTGGTCCCACATTACTACGTGATCCAATCCAGAAAAAGCCCAGGATCTAGCCATCAAGTATGAGTAGTATGCGAAAGAATGAGCCTGATGGGAGTAAATCCCAGACCTAACCTAGACCTAACATGAATTATTCTCTAAGATATTGATCGAAACCTGGTTTAATCGACAGTCCCAGAGTGGTACCACAATACTATGTGAGCCAAACCAGAAAATATCCCAGGATCTGTTCAACAAGTATGTGAAGAATGTGAAAGTATGAGTCTGATGAGTGAAAATCCCAGACCTAACCCAGACCTAACATGCGTTATCCTCTAAAATATTTATCCAGACCAGGTTTCATTGAATGTTTCAGTGTGGTACCACTTTACTATGTGATCCAATCCAGAAATAGCCCAGCATCTAGCCATGAAGTATGAGAAATATCGCGAAGGTATGAGCATGATGAGGGCAAATCCTAGACCTAACCCAGACCTAACATGCGCTATCCTCTAAAATATTTATCAAGACTAGGTTTAATTGAATGTTTCAGTGTGGTACCACATTACTACGTGACCCAAACCAGAAAAAACCCAGGATCTGTTCAACAAGTATGTGAAAAACGCGAAAGTATGAGCCTGATGAGGGCAAATCCCAGACCTATCCCAGTCCTAACTTGCGTTATCCTCTAAAATATTGATCGAAACCAGGTTTAGTCGACTGTTTCAGTGTGGTACCACATTACTACGTGATCCAAACCAGAAAAAACCCAGGATCCGTTCAACAAGTATGTGAAGAATGCGAAAATATGAGTCTGATGAGTGAAAATCCCAGACCTGACCTAGACCTAACATGCGTTATCCTCTAAAATATTGATCCAAACCAGGTTTAATGGACTGTTTCAGTGTGGTACCACACTACTACGTGATCCACACCAGAAAAAACCCAGGATCTGTTCAACAAGTATGTGAAAAACGCGAAAGTATGAGCCTGATGAGGGCAAATCCCAGACCTATCCCAGACCTAACTTGCGTTGTCCTCTAAGATATTGATGGAAACCAGGTTTAATTGACTGTTTCAGTGTTGTACTTCAATACTACGTGATGCGATCCAGGAAAAGCCCAGGATCTAGCCACCAAGTATGAGAAATATGCGAAAGAATGAGCCTGATGAGAGCAAATCCCAGACCTAACCTAGACCTAACATGAATTATTCTCTAAAATATTGATCGAAACCAGGTTTAATTGACTGTTTCAGTGTTGTACTTCATTACTACGTGATGCAATCCATAAAAAGCCCAGGATCTAGCCATCAAGTATGAGAAATATGCGAAAGTATGAGCCTGATGAGGGCAAATCCTAGACCTAACCCAGACCTAACATGCGTTATCCTCTAAAATATTTATCAAGACCAGGTTTAATTGAATATTTCAGTGTGGTACCACATTACTACGTGACCCAAACCAGAAAAAACCCAGGATCTGTTCAACAAGTATGGTAAAAACGCGAAAGTATGAGCCTGATGAGGGCAAATCCCAGACCTATCCCAGACGTAACTTGCGTTATCCTCTAAAATATTGATCGAAACCAGGTTTAATAGACTGTTTCAGCGTGGTACCACATTACTACGTGATACAATCCAGAAACAGCCCAGGATCTAGCCATGAAGTATGAGCAATATGCGAAAGTATGAGGCTGATGAGGGCAAATCCTAGACCTAACCCAGACCTAACATGCGTTATCCTCTAACATATTTATCAAGACCAGGTTTAATTGATTATTTCAGTGTGGTGCCACATTACTACGTGATACAATCCAGAAGCAGCCCAGGATCTAGCCTTGAGGTATGAGAAATATGCGAAAGTATGAGCCTGATGAGGGCAAATCCTAGAACTATCCCAGACCTAACTTGCGTTATCCTCTAAAATATTGATCGAAAGCAGGTTTAATTGACTGTTTCAGCGTGGTACCACATTACTACGTGATCCAAACCGGAAAAAACCCAGGATCCGTTCAACAAGTATGTGAAGAATGCGAAAGTATGAGGCTGATGAGTGAAAATCCCAGGCCTAAACTAGACCTAACATGAATCATTCTCTAAAATATTGATCGAAACCAGGTTTAATAGACTGTTTCAGCGTGGTACCACATTACTACGTGATACAATCCAGAAACAGCCCAGGATCTAGCCATGAAGTATGAGCAATATGCGAAAGTATGAGGCTGATGAGGGCAAATCCTAGACCTAACCCAGACCTAACATGCGTTATCCTCTAACATATTTATCAAGACCAGGTTTAATTGATTATTTCAGTGTGGTGCCACATTACTACGTGATACAATCCAGAAACAGCCCAGGATCTAGCCATGAGGTATGAGAAATATGCGAAAGAATGAGCCTGATGAGGGCAAATCCTAGACCTATCCCAGACCTAACTTGCGTTATCCTCTAAAATATTGATCGAAACCAGGTTTAATTGACTGTTTCAGCGTGGTACCACATTACTACGTGATACAATCCAGAAACAGCCCAGGGTCTAGCCATGAAGTATGAGCAATATGCGAAAGTATGAGCCTGATGAGGGCAAATCCTAGACCTAACGCAGACCTAACATGCGTTATCCTCTAAAATATTTATCAAGACCAGGTTTAATTGATTGTTTCAGTGTGGTCCCACATTACTACGTGATCCAAAACAGAAAAAACCCAGGATCTGTTCTACATGTATGAGAAATATGCGAAAGAATGAGCCTGATGAGAGTAAATCCCAGACCTAACCTAGACCTAACATGAATTATTCTCTAAAATATTGATCGAAACCAGGTTTAATTGGCTGTTTCAGTGTGGTCCCACATTACTACGTGATCCAAACCAGAAAATAACCCAGGATCTGTTCAACGAGTATGTGAAGGGTGCGAAAGTATGAGTCTGATGAGGTCAAATCCCAGGCCTAACCTAGATCTAACATGCGTTATCCTCTAAAATATTGATCCAAACCAGGTTTAATGGACTTTTTCAGTGTGGTACCACATCACTACGTGATCCAAACCAGAAAAATACCCAGGATCCGTTCAACAAGTATGTGAAGAATGCGAAAGTATGAGTCTGATGAGTGAAAATCCCAGGGCTAACCTAGACCTAACATGCGTTATCCTCAAAAATATTGATCGAAACCTGGTTTAATCGACTGTTTCAGTGTGGTACCATATTACTATGTGATCCAAACCAGAAAATAACCCAGGATCTGTTCAACGAGTATGTGAAGGGTGCGAAAGTATGAGTCCGACGAGGTCAAATCCCAGACCTATCCCAGACCTAACTTGCGTTATCCTCTAAAACATTTATCAAGACCAGGTTTAATTGAATGCTTCAGTGTGGTACCACATTACTACGTGATCCAAACCACAAGAAACCCAGGATCCGTTCAACAAGTATGTGACGAATGCGAAAGTATGTGTCAGATGGGGGCAAATCCCAGGCCTAACCTAGATCTAACATGCGTTATCCTCTAAAATATTGATCCAAACCAGGTTTAATGGACTTTTTCAGTGTGGTACCACATCACTACGTGATCCAAACCTGAAAAATACCCAGGATCCGTTCAACAAGTATGTGAAGAATGCGAAAGTATGAGTCTGATGAGTGAAAATCCCAGGGCTAACCTAGATCTAACATGCGTTATCCTCTAAAATATTGATCCAAACCAGGTTTAATGGACTTTTTCAGTGTGGTACCACATCACTACGTGATCCAAACCAGAAAAAACCCAGGATCCGTTCAACAAGTATGTGAAGAATGCGAAAGTATGAGTCTGATGAGTGAAAATCCCAGGGCTAACCTAGACCTAGCTTGCGTTATCCTCTAAAATATTGATCGAAACCAGGTTTAATTGACTGTTTCAGCGTGGTACCACATTACTACGTGATACAATCCAGAAACAGCCCAGGATCTAGCCATGAAGTATGAGCAATATGCGAAAGTATGAGCCTGATGAGGGCAAATCCTAGACCTAACCTAGACCTAACATGAATTATTCTCTAAAATATTGATCGAAACCAGGTTTAATTGACTGTTTCAGTGTTGTACTTCATTACTACGTGATGCAATCCATAAAAAGCCCAGGATCTAGCCATCAAGTATGAGAAATATGCGAAAGTATGAGGTGGATGAGGGCAAATCCTAGACCTAACCCAGACCTAACATGAATTATTCTCTAAAATATTGAGCGAAACCAGGTTTAATTGACTGCTTCAGTGTTGTACTTCATTACTACGTGATGCAATCCATAAAAAGCCCAGGATCTAGCCATCAAGTATGAGAAATATGCGAAAGTATGAGGCGGATGAGGGCAAATCCTAGACCTAACCCAGACCTAACATGCGTTATCCTCTAAAATATTTATCAAGACCAGGTTTAATTGAATGTTTCAGTGTGGTACCACATTGCTACGTGATGCAATCCAGAAAAAACCCAGGATCCGTACAGCAAGTATGTGAAGAATGCGAAAGGGTGAGTCTGATGAGTGAAAATCCCAGGGCTAACCTAGACCTAACATGCGTTATCCTCTAAAATATTGATCGAAACCTGGTTTAATCGACTGTATCAGTGTGGTACCACATTACTATGTGATCCAAACCAGAAAATAACCCAGTATCTGTTCATCGAGTATGTGAAGGGTGCGAAAGTATGAGTCTGACGAGGTCAAATCCCAGACCTAACCCAGACCTAACTTGCGTTATCCTCTAAAATATTTATCAAGACTAGGTTTAATTGATTGTTTCAGTGTGGTCCCACATTACTACGTGATACAATCCAGAATCAGCCCAGGATCTAGCCATGAAGTAAGAGCAATATGCGAAAGTATGAGCCTGATGAGGGCAAATCCTAGACCTAACCCAGACCTAACATGCGTTATCCTCAAAAATATTGATCGCAACCAGGTTTAATGCACTGTCTCAGTATGGTACCACACTACTACGTGATCCAAACCAGAAAAAACCCAGGATCCGTTCAGCAAGTATGTGAAGAATGCGAAAGTATGAGTCTGATGAGTGAAAATCCCAGGGCTAACCTAGACCTAGCTTGCGTTATCCTCTAAAATATTGATCGAAACCAGGTTTAATTGACTGTTTCAGCGTGGTACCACATTACTACGTGATACAATCCAGAAACAGCCCAGGATCTAGCCATGAAGTATGAGCAATATGCGAAAGTATGAGCCTGATGAGGGCAAATCCTAGACCTAACCCAGACCTAACATGCGTTATCCTCAAAAATATTGATCGCAACCAGGTTTAATGCACTGTTTCAGTGTGGCACCACACTACTACGTGATCCAAACCAGAAAAAACGCAGGATCAGTTCAACGAGTAAGTGAAAAACGCGAAAGTATGAGGCTGATTAGGGCGAATCCCAGACCTATCCCGGACCTAACTTGCGTTATCCTCTAAAATATTTATCAAGACTAGGTTTAATTGATTGTTTCAGTGTGGTCCCACATTACTACGTGATACAATCCAGAATCAGCCCAGGATCTAGCCATGAAGTAAGAGCAATATGCGAAAGTATGAGCCTGATGAGGTCAAATCCCAGACCTATCCCAGACTTAACTTGCGTTATCCTCTAAAATATTGATCGAAACCAGGTTTAATCGACTGTTTCAGCGTGGTACCACATTACTACGTGATACAATCCAGAAACAGCCCAGGATCTAGCCATCAAGTATGAGAAATATGCGAAAGAATGAGCCTGATAAGAGCAAATACCAGACCTAACCTAAACCGAACATGAATTATTCTCTAAAATATTGATCGAAACCAGGTTTAATTGACTGTTTCAGTGTGGTCCCACATTACTATGTGATCCAAACCAGAAAATAACCCAGGATCTGTTCAACGAGTATGTGAAGAATGCGAAAGTATGAGTCTGATGAGTGAAAATCCCAGGGCTAACCTAGATCTAACATGCGTTATCCTCTAAAATATTGATCCAAACCAGGTTTAATGGACTTTTTCAGTGTGGTACCACATCACTACGTGATCCAAACCAGAAAAAACCCAGGATCCGTTCAACAAGTATGTGAAGAATGCGAAAGTATGAGTCTGATGATGTCAAATCCCAGACCTATCCCAGATCTAACTTGCGTTATCCTCTAAAATATTGATCGAAACCAGGTTTAATCGACTGTTTCAGTGTGGTACCACATTACTACGTGATCCAAACCAGAAAATAACCCAGGATCTGTTCATCGAGTATGTGAAGGGTGCGAAAGTATGAGTCTGATGATGTCAAATCCCAGACCTATCCCAGATCTAACATGCGTTATCCTCTAAAATATTTATCAAGACCAGGTTTAATTGAATGTTTCAATGTGGTACCACATTACTACGTGATCGAATCCAGAAATAGCCCAGGATCTAGCCATGAAGTTTGAGAAATATGCGAAAGAATGAGCCTGATGAGGGCAAATCCTACACCCAACCCAGACCTAACATGCGTTATCCTCAAAAATAATGATCGCAACCAGGTTTAATCGACTGTTTCAGTGTGGTACCACATTACTACGTGATCCAAACCAGAAAAGACCCAGGATCAGTTCAACAAGTACGTGAAAAACGTGAAAGTATGAGCCTGATTAGGGCGAATCCCAGACCTATCCCAGATCTAACTTGCGTTATCCTCTAAAATATTGATCGAAACCAGGTTTAATCGACTGTTTCAGTGTGGTACCACATTACTTCGTGATCCAAACCAGAAAAGACCCAGGATCAGTTCAACAAGTATGTGAAAAACGTGAAAGTATGAGCCTGATTAGGGCGAATCCCAGACCTATCCCAGATCTAACTTGCGTTATCCTCTAAAATATTGATCGAAACCAGGTCTAATCGACTGTTTCAGTGTGGTACCACATTACTACGTGATCCAAACCAGAAAAGACCCAGGATCAGTTCAACAAGTACGTGAAAAACGTGAAAGTATGAGCCTGATTAGGGCGAATCCCAGACCTATGCCAGACCTAATTTGCGTTATCCTCTAAAATATTGATCGAAACCAGGTTTAATTGACTGTTTCAGCGTGGTACCCTACATTACTACGTAATACAATCCAGAAACAGCCCAGGATCTAGCCATGAAGTATGAGAAATATGCGAAAGTATGAGCCTGATGAGGGCAAATCCTAGACCTAACTCAAACCTAACATGCGTTATCCTCTAAAATATTTATCAAGACCAGGTTTAATTGAATGTTTCAGTGTGGTACCACATTACTACGTGATCCAATCCAGAAAAAGCCCAGGATCTAGCCATCAAGTGTGAGTAATATGCGAAAGAATGAGCCTGATGGGAGTAAATCCCAGACCTAACCTAGACCTAACATGAATTATCCTCTAAAATATTGATCGAAACCAGGTTTAGTCGACTGTTTCAGTGTGGTACCACATTACTACGTGATCCAAACCAGAAAAATCCCAGAATCCGTTCAACAAGTATGTGAAGTGTGCGAAAGTATGAGTCTGATTAGGGCAAATCGCAGACCTATCCCAGACCTAACATGCGCTATCCACTAAAATATTAATCAAGACCAGGTTTAATTGATTGTTTCAGTGTGGTCCCACATTACTACGGGATACAATCCAGAAACAGCCCAGGATCCAGCCATGAAGTATGAGAAATATGCGAAAGTATGAGTCTGATGAGTGAAAATCCCAGACCTAACCTAGACCTAACATGCGTTATCCTCTAAAATATTGATGGAAACCTGGTTTAATTGACTGTTTCAGTGTTGTACTTCATTACTACGTGATGCGATCCAGAAAAAGCCCAGGATCTAGCCATCAAGTATGAGAAATATGCGAAAGAATGAGCCTGATGAGAGCAAATCCCAGACCTAACCCAGACCTAACAAGCGTTATCCTCAAAAATATTGATCGAAACCTGGTTTAATCGACTGTTTCAGTGTGGTACCACATTACTATGTGATCCAAACCAGAAAATAACCCAGGATCAGTTCAACGAGTATGCGAAGTGTGCGAAAGTATGAGTCTGATTAGGGCAAATCCCAGACCTATCCCAGACCTAACATGCGCTATCCTCTAAAATATTTATCAAGACCAGGTTTAATTGATTGTTTCAGTGTGGTACCACTTTACTATGTGATCCAATCCAGAAATAGCCCAGCATCTAGCCATGAAGTATGAGAAATATTGCGAAAGTATGAGCATGATGAGGGCAAATCCTAGACCTAACCCAGACCTAACATGCGTTATGCTCTAAAATATTTATCAAGACTAGGTTTAATTGAATGTTTCAGTGTGGTACCACATTACTACGTGACCCAAACCAGAAAAAACCCAGGATCTGTTCAACAAGTATGTGAAAAACGCGAAAGTATGAGCCTGATGAGGGCAAATCCCAGACCTATCCCAGTCCTAACTTGCGTTATCCTCTAAAATATTGATCGAAACCAGGTTTAATTGACTGTTTCAGTGTGGTGCCACATTACTACGTGATACAATCCAGAAACAGCCCAGGATCTAGCCATGAGGTATGAGAAATATGCGAAAGTATGAGCCTGATGAGGGCAAATCCTAGACCTATCCCAGACCTAACTTGCGTTATCCTCTAAAATATTGATCGAAACCAGGTTTAGTTGACTGTTTCAGCATGGTACCACATTACTACGTGATACAATCCAGAAACAGCCCAGGGTCTAGCCATGAAGTATGAGCAATATGCGAAAGTATGAGCCTGATGAGGGCAAATCCTAGACCTAACCCAGACCTAACATGCGCTATCCTCTAAAATATTTATCAAGACCAGGTTTAATTGATTGTTTCAGTGTGGTACCACTTTACTATGTGATCCAATCCAGAAATAGCCCAGCATCTAGCCATGAAGTATGAGAAATATTGCGAAAGTATGAGCATGATGAGGGCAAATCCTAGACCTAACCCAGACCTAACATGCGTTATCCTCTAAAATATTGATCGAAACCAGGTTTAATTGACTGTTTCAGCATGGTACCACATTACTACGTGATACAATCCAGAAACAGCCCAGGGTCTAGCCATGAAGTATGAGCAATATGCGAAAGTATGAGCCTGATGAGGGCAAATCCTAGACCTAACCCAGACCTAACATGCGTTATCCTCTAAAATATTTATCAAGACCAGGTTTAATTGATTGTTTCAGTATGGTCCCACATTACTACGTGATCCAAAACAGAAAAAACCCAGGATCCGTTCTACATGTATGAGAAATATGCGAAAGAATGAGCCTGATGAGAGCAAATCCCAGACCTAACCTAGACCTAACATGACTTATTCTCTAAAATATTGATCGAAACCAGGTTTTGTTGATTGTTTCAGTGTGGTCCCACATTACTACGTGATCCAAACCGGAAAAAACCCAGGATCCGTTCAACAAGTATGTGAAGGATTGCGAAAGTATGAGCCTGATGAGGGCAAATCCCAGACCTATCCCAGGCCTAACTTGCGTTGTCCTCTAAGATATTGATGGAAACCAGGTTTAATTGACTGTTTCAGTGTTGTACTTCAATACTACGTGATGCGATCCAGAAAAAGCCCAGGATCTAGCCACCAAGTATGAGAAATATGCGAAAGAATGAGCCTGATGAGAGCAAATCCCAGACCTAACCTAGACCTAACATGCGTTATCCTCTAAAATATTTATCAAGACCAGGTTTAATTGAATGTTTCAGTGTGGTACCACATTACTACGTGACCCAAACCAGAAAAAACCCAGGATCTGTTAAACAAGTATGTGAAAAACGCGAAAGTATGAGCCTGATGATGGCAAATCCCAGACCTATCCCAGACGTAACTTGCGTTATCCTCTAAAATATTGATCGAAACCAGGTTTAATTGACTGTTTCAGCGTGGTACCACATTACTACGTGATACAATCCAGAAACAGCCCAGGATCTAGCCATGAAGTATGAGCAATATGCGAAAGTATGAGGCTGATGAGAGCAAATCCCAGACCTAACCTAGACCTAACATGAATTATTCTCTAAAATATTGATCGAAACCAGGTTTAATTGACTGTTTCAGTGTTGTACTTCATTACTACGTGATGCAATCCATAAAAAGCCCAGGATCTAGCCATCAAGTATGAGAAATATGCGAAAGTATGAGCCTGATGAGGGCAAATCCTAGACCTAACCCAGACCTAACGTGCGTTATCCTCTAAGATATTTATCAAGACCAGGTTTAATTGATTGTTTCAGTGTGGTCCCACATTACTACGTGATCCAAAACAGAAAAAACCCAGGATCTGTTCTACATGTATGACAAATATGCGAAAGAATGAGCCTGATGAGAGCAAATCCCAGACCTAACCTAGACCTAACATGAATTATTCTCTAAAATATTGATCGAAACCAGGTTTAATTGACTGTTTCAGTGTGGTCCCACATTACTACGTGATCCAAACCGGAAAAAACCCAAGATCCGTTCAACAAGTATGTGAAGGATTGCGAAAGTATGAGGCTGATGAGTGAAAATCCCAGGCCTAACCTAGACCTAACATGAATCATTCTCTAAAATATTGATCGAAACCAGGTTTAATTGACTGTTTCAGTGTGGTCCCACATTACTACGTGATCCAAACCAGAAAAAACCCAGGGTCCGTTCAACAAGTATGTGAAGAATGCGAAAGTATGAGTCTGATGAGTGAAAATCCCAGGCCTAACCTAGACCTAACATGCGTTATCCTCAAAAATATTGATCGAAACCTGGTTTAATCGACTGTTTCAGTGTGGTACCATATTACTATGTGATCCAAACCAGAAAATAACCCAGGATCAATTCAACGAGTATGTGAAGGGTGCGAAAGTATGAGTCTGACGAGGTCAAATCCCAGACCTATCCCAGACCTAACTTGCGTTATCCTCTAAAATATTGATCGAAACCAGGTTTAATCGACTGTTTCAGTGTGGTACCACATTACTACGTGATCCAAACCAGAAAAAACCCAGGATCAGTTCAACAAGTATGTGAAAAACGCGAAAGTATGAGCCTGATTAGGGCGAATCCCAGACCTATCCCAGACCTAACTTGCGTTATTCTCTAAAATATTGATCGAAACCAGGTTTAATTGACTGTTTCAGCGTGGTACCACATTACTACCTGATACAATCCAGAAACAGCCCAGGATCTAGCCATGAAGTATGAGAAATATGCGAAAGTATGAGCCTGATGAGGGCAAATCCTAGATCTAACCCAAACCAAACATGCGTTATCCTCTAAAATATTTATCAAGACCAGGTTTAATTGAATGTTTCAGTGTGGTACCACATTACTACGTGATCCAAACCAGAAAAGACCCAGGATCCGTTCAACAAGTATGTGAAAAATGCAAAAGTATGAGTCTGATGAGTGAAAATCCCAGACCTAACCTAGACCTAACATGCGTTATCCTCTAAAATATTGATGGAAACCTGGTTTAATTGACTGTTTCAGTGTTGTACTTCATTACTACGTGATGCGATCCAGAAAAAGCCCAGGATCTAGCCATGAAGTATGAGAAATAAGCGAAAGAATGAGTCTGATAAGAGCAAATCCGAGACCTAACCTGGACCTAACATGAATTATTCTCTAAAATATTGATCGAAACCAGGTTTAATTGACTGTTTCAGTGTGGTCCCACATTACTACATGATCCAAAGCAGAAAAAACCCTCGATCAGGTCAACATGTATGTTAAAACTGCGAAATTATGACCCTGATGAGGGCAAATCCCAGGCCTAACCTAGACCTAACATGCGTTGTCCTCTAAAATATTGATGGAAACCAGGTTTAATTGACTATTTCAGTGTTGTACTTCATTACTACGTTATGCAATCCAGAAAAAGCCCAGGATCTAGCCATCAAGTGTGAGAAATATGCGAAAGAATGAGCCTGATAAGAGCAAATCCCAGACCTATCCTAGACCTAACATGAATTATTCTCTAAAATATTGATCGAAACCAGGTTTAATTGACTGTTTCAGTGTGGTCCCACATTACTACGTGATCCAAACCAGAAAAAACCCAGGATCCGTTCAACAAGTATGTGAAGAATGCGAAAGTATGAGTCTGATGAGGGCAAATCCTAGACCTAACCCAGACCTAACATGCGTTATCCTCTTAAATATTTATCAAGACCAGGTTTAATTGAATGTTTCAGTGTGGTACCACATTACTACGTGATGCAATCCAGAAAAAGCCCAGGATCTAGCCACCAAGTTTGAGAAATATGCGAAAGAATGAGCCTGATGAGGGCAAATCCTAGACCTAACCCAGACCTAACATGCGCTATCCTCTAGAATATTGATCGCAACCAAGTTTAATGGACTGTTTCAGTGTGGTACCACACTACTACGTGATCCAAAGCAGAAAAAACCCAGGATCTGTTCAACAAGTATGTGCAAATCGCGAAAGTATGAGTCTGATGAGGTCAAATCCCAGACCTATCTCAGACTTAACTTGCGTTATCCTCCAAAATATTGATCGAAACCAGGTTTAATCGACTGTTTCAGCGTGGTATCACATTACTACGTGATACAATCCAGAAACAGCCCAGGATCTAGCCATGAAGTATGAGAAATATGCGAAAGGATGAGCCTGATGAGGGAATATCCTAGACCTAACCCAGACCTAACATGCGTTATCCTCTAAAATATTTATCAAGACCAGGTTTAATTGAATGTTTCAGTGTGGTACCACATTACTACGTGATGCAATCCAGAAAAAGCCCAGGATCTAGCCACCAAGTTTGAGAAATATGCGAAAGAATGAGCCTGATGAGGGCAAATCCTAGACCTAACCCAGGCCTAACATGCGCTATCCTCTAGAATATTGATCGCAACCAAGTTTAATGGACTGTTTCAGTGTGGTATCACACTACTACGTGATCCAAACCAGAAAAAACCCAGGATCTGTTCAACAAGTATGTGAAAAACGCGAAAGTATGAGTCTGATGAGGTCAAATCCCAAACCTATCCCAGACTTAACTTGCGTTATCCTCTAAAATATTGATCGAAACCAGGTTTAATCGACTGTTTCAGCGTGGTATCACATTACTACGTGATACCATCCAGAAATAGCCCAGGATCTAGCCATGAAGTATGAGAAATATGCGAAAGCATGAGTCTGATGAGTGAAAATCCCAGGCCTAACCTAGACCTAACATGCGTTATCCTCAATAATATTGATCGAAACCAGGTTTAATCGACTGTTTCAGTGTGGTACCACATTACTACGTGATCCAAACCAGAAAAAAACCCAGGATCTGTTCAACGAGTATGTCAAGTGTGCGACAGTATGACCCTGATGAGGGCTGCCCCCAGACCTATCCCAGACCTACCATGCGCTATCCTCTAAAATATTTATCAAGACCAGGTTTAATTGATTGTTGCAGTGTGGTCCCACATTACTACGTGATCCAATCCAGAAAAAGCCCAGGATCTAGCCATCAAGTATGAGTAATATGCGAAAGAATGAGCCTGATGAGGGCAAATCCTAGACCTAACCCAAACCTAGCATGCGTTATCCTCTAAAATATTTATCAAGACCAGGTTTAATTGAATGTTTCAATGTGGTACCACATTACTACGTGATCGAATCCAGAAATAGCCCAGGATCTAGCCATGAAGTTTGAGAAATATGCGAAAGAATGAGCCTGATGAGGGCAAATCCTACACCCAACCCAGACCTAACATGCGTTATCCTCAAAAATAATGATCGCAACCAGGTTTAATCGACTGTTTCAGTGTGGTACCACATTACTACGTGATCCAAACCAGAAAAGACCCAGGATCAGTTCAACAAGTACGTGAAAAACGTGAAAGTATGAGCCTGATTAGGGCGAATCCCAGACCTATCCCAGATCTAACTTGCGTTATCCTCTAAAATATTGATCGAAACCAGGTTTAATCGACTGTTTCAGTGTGGTACCACATTACTACGTGATCCAAACCAGAAAAGACCCAGGATCAGTTCAACAAGTACGTGAAAAACGTGAAAGTATGAGCCTGATTAGGGCGAATCCCAGACCTATCCCAGATCTAACTTGCGTTATCCTCTAAAATATTGATCGAAACCAGGTCTAATCGACTGTTTCAGTGTGGTACCACATTACTACGTGATCCAAACCAGAAAAGACCCAGGATCAGTTCAACAAGTACGTGAAAAACGTGAAAGTATGAGCCTGATTAGGGCGAATCCCAGACCTATGCCAGACCTAATTTGCGTTATCCTCTAAAATATTGATCGAAACCAGGTTTAATTGACTGTTTCAGCGTGGTACCCTACATTACTACGTAATACAATCCAGAAACAGCCCAGGATCTAGCCATGAAGTATGAGAAATATGCGAAAGTATGAGCCTGATGAGGGCAAATCCTAGACCTAACTCAAACCTAACATGCGTTATCCTCTAAAATATTTATCAAGACCAGGTTTAATTGAATGTTTCAGTGTGGTACCACATTACTACGTGATCCAATCCAGAAAAAGCCCAGGATCTAGCCATCAAGTGTGAGTAATATGCGAAAGAATGAGCCTGATGGGAGTAAATCCCAGACCTAACCTAGACCTAACATGAATTATCCTCTAAAATATTGATCGAAACCAGGTTTAGTCGACTGTTTCAGTGTGGTACCACATTACTACGTGATCCAAACCAGAAAAATCCCAGAATCCGTTCAACAAGTATGTGAAGTGTGCGAAAGTATGAGTCTGATTAGGGCAAATCGCAGACCTATCCCAGACCTAACATGCGCTATCCACTAAAATATTAATCAAGACCAGGTTTAATTGATTGTTTCAGTGTGGCCCCACATTACTACGGGATACAATCCAGAAACAGCCCAGGATCCAGCCATGAAGTATGAGAAATATGCGAAAGTATGAGTCTGATGAGTGAAAATCCCAGACCTAACCTAGACCTAACATGCGTTATCCTCTAAAATATTGATGGAAACCTGGTTTAATTGACTGTTTCAGTGTTGTACTTCATTACTACGTGATGCGATCCAGAAAAAGCCCAGGATCTAGCCATCAAGTATGAGAAATATGCGAAAGAATGAGCCTGATGAGAGCAAATCCCAGACCTAACCCAGACCTAACAAGCGTTATCCTCAAAAATATTGATCGAAACCTGGTTTAATCGACTGTTTCAGTGTGGTACCACATTACTATGTGATCCAAACCAGAAAATAACCCAGGATCAGTTCAACGAGTATGCGAAGTGTGCGAAAGTATGAGTCTGATTAGGGCAAATCCCAGACCTATCCCAGACCTAACATGCGCTATCCTCTAAAATATTTATCAAGACCAGGTTTAATTGATTGTTTCAGTGTGGTACCACTTTACTATGTGATCCAATCCAGAAATAGCCCAGCATCTAGCCATGAAGTATGAGAAATATTGCGAAAGTATGAGCATGATGAGGGCAAATCCTAGACCTAACCCAGACCTAACATGCGTTATGCTCTAAAATATTTATCAAGACTAGGTTTAATTGAATGTTTCAGTGTGGTACCACATTACTACGTGACCCAAACCAGAAAAAACCCAGGATCTGTTCAACAAGTATGTGAAAAACGCGAAAGTATGAGCCTGATGAGGGCAAATCCCAGACCTATCCCAGTCCTAACTTGCGTTATCCTCTAAAATATTGATCGAAACCAGGTTTAATTGACTGTTTCAGTGTGGTGCCACATTACTACGTGATACAATCCAGAAACAGCCCAGGATCTAGCCATGAGGTATGAGAAATATGCGAAAGTATGAGCCTGATGAGGGCAAATCCTAGACCTATCCCAGACCTAACTTGCGTTATCCTCTAAAATATTGATCGAAACCAGGTTTAATTGACTGTTTCAGCATGGTACCACATTACTACGTGATACAATCCAGAAACAGCCCAGGGTCTAGCCATGAAGCATGAGCAATATGCGAAAGTATGAGCCTGATGAGGGCAAATCCTAGACCTAACCCAGACCTAACATGCGCTATCCTCTAAAATATTTATCAAGACCAGGTTTATTTGATTGTTTCAGTGTGGTACCACTTTACTATGTGATCCAATCCAGAAATAGCCCAGCATCTAGCCATGAAGTATGAGAAATATTGCGAAAGTATGAGCATGACGAGGGCAAATCCTAGACCTAACCCAGACCTAACATGCGTTATCCTCTAAAATATTGATCGAAACCAGGTTTAATTGACTGTTTCAGCATGGTACCACATTACTACGTGATACAATCCAGAAACAGCCCAGGGTCTAGCCATGAAGTATGAGCAATATGCGAAAGTATGAGCCTGATGAGGGCAAATCCTAGACCTAACCCAGACCTAACATGCGTTATCCTCTAAAATATTTATCAAGACCAGGTTTAATTGATTGTTTCAGTATGGTCCCACATTACTACGTGATCCAAAACAGAAAAAACCCAGGATCCGTTCTACATGTATGAGAAATATGCGAAAGAATGAGCCTGATGAGAGCAAATCCCAGACCTAACCTAGACCTAACATGACTTATTCTCTAAAATATTGATCGAAACCAGGTTTTGTTGATTGTTTCAGTGTGGTCCCACATTACTACGTGATCCAAACCGGAAAAAACCCAGGATCCGTTCAACAAGTATGTGAAGGATTGCGAAAGTATGAGCCTGATGAGGGCAAATCCCAGACCTATCCCAGGCCTAACTTGCGTTGTCCTCTAAGATATTGATGGAAACCAGGTTTAATTGACTGTTTCAGTGTTGTACTTCAATACTACGTGATGCGATCCAGAAAAAGCCCAGGATCTAGCCACCAAGTATGAGAAATATGCGAAAGAATGAGCCTGATGAGAGCAAATCCCAGACCTAACCTAGACCTAACATGCGTTATCCTCTAAAATATTTATCAAGACCAGGTTTAATTGAATGTTTCAGTGTGGTACCACATTACTACGTGACCCAAACCAGAAAAAACCCAGGATCTGTTCAACAAGTATGTGAAAAACGCGAAAGTATGAGCCTGATGATGGCAAATCCCAGACCTATCCCAGACGTAACTTGCGTTATCCTCTAAAATATTGATCGAAACCAGGTTTAATTGACTGTTTCAGCGTGGTACCACATTACTACGTGATACAATCCAGAAACAGCCCAGGATCTAGCCATGAAGTATGAGCAATATGCGAAAGTATGAGGCTGATGAGAGCAAATCCCAGACCTAACCTAGACCTAACATGAATTATTCTCTAAAATATTGATCGAAACCAGGTTTAATTGACTGTTTCAGTGTTGTACTTCATTACTACGTGATGCAATCCATAAAAAGCCCAGGATCTAGCCATCAAGTATGAGAAATATGCGAAAGTATGAGCCTGATGAGGGCAAATCCTAGACCTAACCCAGACCTAACGTGCGTTATCCTCTAAGATATTTATCAAGACCAGGTTTAATTGATTGTTTCAGTGTGGTCCCACATTACTACGTGATCCAAAACAGAAAAAACCCAGGATCTGTTCTACATGTATGAGAAATATGCGAAAGAATGAGCCTGATGAGAGCAAATCCCAGACCTAACCTAGACCTAACATGAATTATTCTCTAAAATATTGATCGAAACCAGGTTTAATTGACTGTTTCAGTGTGGTCCCACATTACTACGTGATCCAAACCGGAAAAAACCCAAGATCCGTTCAACAAGTATGTGAAGGATTGCGAAAGTATGAGGCTGATGAGTGAAAATCCCAGGCCTAACCTAGACCTAACATGAATCATTCTCTAAAATATTGATCGAAACCAGGTTTAATTGACTGTTTCAGTGTGGTCCCACATTACTACGTGATCCAAACCAGAAAAAACCCAGGGTCCGTTCAACAAGTATGTGAAGAATGCGAAAGTATGAGTCTGATGAGTGAAAATCCCAGGCCTAACCTAGACCTAACATGCGTTATCCTCAAAAATATTGATCGAAACCTGGTTTAATCGACTGTTTCAGTGTGGTACCATATTACTATGTGATCCAAACCAGAAAATAACCCAGGATCAATTCAACGAGTATGTGAAGGGTGCGAAAGTATGAGTCTGACGAGGTCAAATCCCAGACCTATCCCAGACCTAACTTGCGTTATCCTCTAAAATATTGATCGAAACCAGGTTTAATCGACTGTTTCAGTGTGGTACCACATTACTACGTGATCCAAACCAGAAAAAACCCAGGATCAGTTCAACAAGTATGTGAAAAACGCGAAAGTATGAGCCTGATTAGGGCGAATCCCAGACCTATCCCAGACCTAACTTGCGTTATTCTCTAAAATATTGATCGAAACCAGGTTTAATTGACTGTTTCAGCGTGGTACCACATTACTACCTGATACAATCCAGAAACAGCCCAGGATCTAGCCATGAAGTATGAGAAATATGCGAAAGTATGAGCCTGATGAGGGCAAATCCTAGATCTAACCCAAACCAAACATGCGTTATCCTCTAAAATATTTATCAAGACCAGGTTTAATTGAATGTTTCAGTGTGGTACCACATTACTACGTGATCCAAACCAGAAAAGACCCAGGATCCGTTCAACAAGTATGTGAAAAATGCAAAAGTATGAGTCTGATGAGTGAAAATCCCAGACCTAACCTAGACCTAACATGCGTTATCCTCTAAAATATTGATGGAAACCTGGTTTAATTGACTGTTTCAGTGTTGTACTTCATTACTACGTGATGCGATCCAGAAAAAGCCCAGGATCTAGCCATGAAGTATGAGAAATATGCGAAAGAATGAGTCTGATAAGAGCAAATCCGAGACCTAACCTGGACCTAACATGAATTATTCTCTAAAATATTGATCGAAACCAGGTTTAATTGACTGTTTCAGTGTGGTCCCACATTACTACATGATCCAAAGCAGAAAAAACCCTCGATCAGGTCAACATGTATGTTAAAACTGCGAAATTGTGACCCTGATGAGGGCAAATCCCAGGCCTAACCTAGACCTAACATGCGTTGTCCTCTAAAATATTGATGGAAACCAGGTTTAATTGACTATTTCAGTGTTGTACTTCATTACTACGTTATGCAATCCAGAAAAAGCCCAGGATCTAGCCATCAAGTGTGAGAAATATGCGAAAGAATGAGCCTGATAAGAGCAAATCCCAGACCTATCCTAGACCTAACATGAATTATTCTCTAAAATATTGATCGAAACCAGGTTTAATTGACTGTTTCAGTGTGGTCCCACATTACTACGTGATCCAAACCAGAAAAAACCCAGGATCCGTTCAACAAGTATGTGAAGAATGCGAAAGTATGAGTCTGATGAGGGCAAATCCTAGACCTAACCCAGACCTAACATGCGTTATCCTCTTAAATATTTATCAAGACCAGGTTTAATTGAATGTTTCAGTGTGGTACCACATTACTACGTGATGCAATCCAGAAAAAGCCCAGGATCTAGCCACCAAGTTTGAGAAATATGCGAAAGAATGAGCCTGATGAGGGCAAATCCTAGACCTAACCCAGACCTAACATGCGCTATCCTCTAGAATATTGATCGCAACCAAGTTTAATGGACTGTTTCAGTGTGGTACCACACTACTACGTGATCCAAAGCAGAAAAAACCCAGGATCTGTTCAACAAGTATGTGCAAATCGCGAAAGTATGAGTCTGATGAGGTCAAATCCCAGACCTATCTCAGACTTAACTTGCGTTATCCACCAAAATATTGATCGAAACCAGGTTTAATCGACTGTTTCAGCGTGGTATCACATTACTACGTGATACAATCCAGAAACAGCCCAGGATCTAGCCATGAAGTATGAGAAATATGCGAAAGGATGAGCCTGATGAGGGAATATCCTAGACCTAACCCAGACCTAACATGCGTTATCCTCTAAAATATTTATCAAGACCAGGTTTAATTGAATGTTTCAGTGTGGTACCACATTACTACGTGATGCAATCCAGAAAAAGCCCAGGATCTAGCCACCAAGTTTGAGAAATATGCGAAAGAATGAGCCTGATGAGGGCAAATCCTAGACCTAACCCAGGCCTAACATGCGCTATCCTCTAGAATATTGATCGCAACCAAGTTTAATGGACTGTTTCAGTGTGGTATCACACTACTACGTGATCCAAACCAGAAAAAACCCAGGATCTGTTCAACAAGTATGTGAAAAACGCGAAAGTATGAGTCTGATGAGGTCAAATCCCAAACCTATCCCAGACTTAACTTGCGTTATCCTCTAAAATATTGATCGAAACCAGGTTTAATCGACTGTTTCAGCGTGGTATCACATTACTACGTGATACCATCCAGAAATAGCCCAGGATCTAGCCATGAAGTATGAGAAATATGCGAAAGCATGAGTCTGATGAGTGAAAATCCCAGGCCTAACCTAGACCTAACATGCGTTATCCTCAATAATATTGATCGAAACCAGGTTTAATCGACTGTTTCAGTGTGGTACCACATTACTACGTGATCCAAACCAGAAAAAAACCCAGGATCTGTTCAACGAGTATGTCAAGTGTGCGACAGTATGACCCTGATGAGGGCTGCCCCCAGACCTATCCCAGACCTACCATGCGCTATCCTCTAAAATATTTATCAAGACCAGGTTTAATTGATTGTTGCAGTGTGGTCCCACATTACTACGTGATCCAATCCAGAAAAAGCCCAGGATCTAGCCATCAAGTATAAGTAATATGCGAAAGAATGAGCCTGATGAGGGCAAATCCTAGACCTAACCCAAACCTAGCATGCGTTATCCTCTAAAATATTTATCAAGACCAGGTTTAATTGAATGTTTCAGTGTCGTACCACATTACTACGTGACCCAAACCAGAAAAAACCCAGGATCTGTTCAACAAGTATGTGAAAAACGCGAAAGTATGAGCCTGATGAGGGCAAATCCTAGACCTAACCCAGACCTAACACGCGTTATCCTCTAAAATATTTATCAAGACCAGGTTTAATTGATTGTTTCAGTGTGGTCCCACATTACTACGTGATACAATCCGGAAACAGCCCAGGATCTAGCCACGAAGTATGAGAAATATGCGAAAGTATGAGCCTGATGGGGGCAAATCCTAGACCTATCCCAGACCCAACTTTTTTTTTTTTTTTTTTTTTTTTTTTTTTTTTGTCGTGGGGAAAATCTTCGAAAGACTCCCTCCCACCTCCTTGGGGAGAGGTGGGAGGGGTGTGTGGGATTCCCCGCGCCCGTACAACGACAGGCGCGGGACCTACCCACTAAAAACCCCACGGTGACCCTTCGGCACGCTTTGGGAGGATACCGGGAATCGCTCGAAGCATTCTTCCGGTATCCTCCCCGTGCCCGCGCTTTCGCGCCCATCCCCCGGGGGGACAATCGGTCCCCCCAGTAGACACACTGCCTCATAGCGGCGGGACGGGGCCACTCCATCCCGCCGCTATCCGTCCCGGGGCCGCGTTTAGTGGCGGCTGCGAGCCCCAACTCGCAACCGCCCGCGACCCCGTTTCCACCCCTCGGCGGCCGGGCGTTCATGGCCGCACCAGACCGCCGAGGGTGCCTCCCCTTGCGTCGGACCGGTAGGGGAAGGCACTCCTACCCCCAACCGGTCCGACCCGGCGCCGCCTGGCGGGAGGAGGGTCCCCTCAGGACCCCCCTCCCAGCCTAGGTCATCCGCCACGCCGAGGCGGCCGCCCGCGACGCCTCGCGACCGGGCGACGACCTCGGGCCACCGCACGAGCGCGCGCTTCAGCACGCCGCTGAAGCTCGCGCTCCCTCCCCGCGGCCTCCTTCTGCAACATTACGTTCTCGCAGAAGGAGGCCACGGCCCTCCACTTCTCCTCGCTGCCGAGCATGGCGCGCACCACGCCCGGCAGCGAGACATCCCGCCCGACGACGCCGACCAGGACACGGCGCTCCCCCTCCCACGCGGGGCATACCTCCAAGGTATGGTCCGCCGTGTCCTGCTCAGCGTCGCAGTGGCAGCAACGCGCCGTCGGCTCCTTCCCTATCCGGCACAGGTATCTTCCGAAGCTGCCATGCCCGGAAAATACCTGTGCCAGCCGGTAGGTGAGGCTGCCATGGCCTCTGTCCAGCCACTCCTTCAGGAGTGGCCGAACAGCCCCGACAGTCCGGTGCCCCGCGGTTGGCAGAGCCAGCCGCTCCTGCCACGCGAGCAACACGGACTGCCGGGCCTGGCGCTATCCCAGACCCAACTTGCGTTATCCTCTAAAATATTGATCGAAACCAGGTTTAATTGACTGTTTCAGCGTGGTACCACATTACTACGTGATACAATCCAGAAACAGCCCAGGATCTAGCCACGAAGTATGAGAAATATGCGAAAGTATGAGCCTGATGAGGGCAAATCCTAGACCTATCCCAGACCCAACTTGCGTTATCCTCTAAAATATTGATCGAAACCAGGTTTAATTGACTGTTTCAGCGTGGTACCACATTACTACGTGAAACAATCCAGAAACAGCCCAGGATCTAGCCATGAAGTATGAGCAATATGCGAAAGTATGAGCCTGATGAGTGCAAATCCTAGACTTAACCCAGACCTAACTTGCGTTATCCTCTAAAATATTGATCGAAACCAGGTTTAATTGACTGTTTCAGCGTGGTACCACATTACTACGTGATACAATCCAGAAACAGCCCAGGATCTAGCCACGAAGTATGAGAAATATGCGAAAGTATGAGCCTGATGAGGGCAAATCCTAGACTTAACCCAGACCTAACATGCGTTATCCTCTAACATATTTATCAAGACCAGGTTTAATTGATTGTTTCAGTGTGGTCCCACATTACTACGTGATCCAAAACAGAAAAAAACCCAGGATCTGTTCTACATGTATGAGAAATATGCGAAAGAATGAGCCTGATGGGAGCAAATCCCAGACCTAACCTAGACCAAACATGAATTATTCTCTAAAATATTGATCGAAACCAGGTTTAATTGACTGTTTCAGTGTGGTCCCACATTACTACGTGATCCAAACCGGAAAAAACCCAGGTTCCGTTCAACAAGTATGTGAAGAATGCGAAAGTATGAGTCTGATGAGGGAAAATCGCAGGCCTAACCTGGACATAACATGCGTTATCCTCTAAAATATTGATCGAAACCAGGTTTAGTCGACTGTTTCAGTGTGGTCCCACATTACTACGTGATCCACACCAGAAAAAACCCAGGATCCGTTCAACAAGTATGTGAAGAATGCGAAGGTATGAGTCTGATGAGGTCAAATCCCAGACCTATCCCAGACATAACTTGCGTTATCCTCTAAAATATTGATCGAAACCAGGTTTAATCGACTGCTTCAGTGTGGTACCACATTACTACGCGATCCAACCCAGAAAAAACCCAGGATCTAGCCATCAAGTATGAGAAATATGCGAAATAATGAGCATGACGAGAGCAAATCCCAGACCTAACCTAGACCTAACATGAATTATTCTCTAAAATATTGATCGAAACCAGGTTTAATTGACTGTTTCAGTGTGGTACCACATTACTACGTGATCCAAACCAGATAAAACCCAGGATCCGTTCAACAGGTATGTGAAGACTGCGAAAGTATGAGTCTGATGAGTGAAAATCCCAGACCTAACCTAGACCTAACATCCGTTATCCTCTAATATATTGATCCAAACCAGGTATAATGGACTGTTTCAGTGTGGTACCACACTACTACGTGATCCAAACCAGAAAAAACCCAGGATCTGTTCAACAAGTATGTGAAAAACGCGAAAGTATGAGCCTGATGAGGGCAAATCCAAGACCTATCCCAGACCTAACTTGCGTTGTCCTCTAAGATATTGATGGAAACCAGGTTTAATTGCCTGTTTCCGTGTTGTACTTCATTACTATGTGATGCAATCCAGAAAAAGCCCAGGATCTAGCCATCAAGTTTGAGAAATATGCGAAAGAATGAGCCTGATGAGGGCAAATCCTAGACCTATCCCAGACCTAACTTGCGTTATCCTCTAAAATATTGATCGAAACCAGGTTTAATTGACTGTTTCAGCATGGTACCACATTACTACGTGATACAATCCAGAAACAGCCCAGGGTCTAGCCATGAAGTATGAGCAATATGCGAAAGTATGAGCCTGATGAGGGCAAATCCTAGACCTAACCCAGACCTAACATGCGTTATCCTCTAAAATATTTATCAAGACCAGGTTTAATTGATTGTTTCAGTGTGGTCCCACATTACTACGTGATCCAAAACAGAAAAAACCCAGGATCCGTTCTACATGTATGAGAAATATGCGAAAGAATGAGCCTGATGAGAGCAAATCCCAGACCTAACCTAGACCTAACATGACTTATTCTCTAAAATATTGATCGAAACCAGGTTTTGTTGATTGTTTCAGTGTGGTCCCACATTACTACGTGATCCAAACCGGAAAAAACCCAGGATCCGTTCAACAAGTATGTGAAGGATTGCGAAAGTATGAGCCTGATGAGGGCAAATCCCAGACCTATCCCAGGCCTAACTTGCGTTGTCCTCTAAGATATTGATGGAAACCAGGTTTAATTGACTGTTTCAGTGTTGTACTTCAATACTACGTGATGCGATCCAGAAAAAGCCCAGGATCTAGCCACCAAGTATGAGAAATATGCGAAAGAATGAGCCTGATGAGAGCAAATCCCAGACCTAACCTAGACCTAACATGCGTTATCCTCTAAAATATTTATCAAGACCAGGTTTAATTGAATGTTTCAGTGTGGTACCACATTACTACGTGACCCAAACCAGAAAAAACACAGGATCTATTCAACAAGTATGTGAAAAACGCGAAAGTATGAGCCTGATGATGGCAAATCCCAGACCTATCCCAGACGTAACTTGCGTTATCCTCTAAAATATTGATCGAAACCAGGTTTAATTGACTGTTTCAGCGTGGTACCACATTACTACGTGATACAATCCAGAAACAGCCCAGGATCTAGCCATGAAGTATGAGCAATATGCGAAAGTATGAGGCTGATGAGAGCAAATCCCAGACCTAACCTAGACCTAACATGAATTATTCTCTAAAATATTGATCGAAACCAGGTTTAATTGACTGTTTCAGTGTTGTACTTCATTACTACGTGATGCAATCCATAAAAAGCCCAGGATCTAGCCATCAAGTATGAGAAATATGCGAAAGTATGAGCCTGATGAGGGCAAATCCTAGACCTAACCCAGACCTAACGTGCGTTATCCTCTAAGATATTTATCAAGACCAGGTTTAATTGATTGTTTCAGTGTGGTCCCACATTACTACGTGATCCAAAACAGAAAAAACCCAGGATCTGTTCTACATGTATGAGAAATATGCGAAAGAATGAGCCTGATGAGAGCAAATCCCAGACCTAACCTAGACCTAACATGAATTATTCTCTAAAATATTGATCGAAACCAGGTTTAATTGACTGTTTCAGTGTGGTCCCACATTACTACGTGATCCAAACCGGAAAAAACCCAAGGTCCGTTCAACAAGTATGTGAAGGATTGCGAAAGTATGAGGCTGATGAGTGAAAATCCCAGGCCTAACCTAGACCTAACATGAATCATTCTCTAAAATATTGATCGAAACCAGGTTTAATTGACTGTTTCAGTGTGGTCCCACATTACTACGTGATCCAAACCAGAAAAAACCCAGGGTCCGTTCAACAAGTATGTGAAGAATGCGAAAGTATGAGTCTGATGAGTGAAAATCCCAGGCCTAACCTAGACCTAACATGCGTTATCCTCAAAAATATTGATCGAAACCTGGTTTAATCGACTGTTTCAGTGTGGTACCATATTACTATGTGATCCAAACCAGAAAATAACCCAGGATCAATTCAACGAGTATGTGAAGGGTGCGAAAGTATGAGTCTGACGAGGTCAAATCCCAGACCTATCCCAGACCTAACTTGCGTTATCCTCTAAAATATTGATCGAAACCAGGTTTAATCGACTGTTTCAGTGTGGTACCACATTACTACGTGATCCAAACCAGAAAAAACCCAGGATCAGTTCAACAAGTATGTGAAAAACGCGAAAGTATGAGCC
Organism: Colletes latitarsis; assembly: GCF_051014445.1. Taxonomy (NCBI): domain Eukaryota; kingdom Metazoa; phylum Arthropoda; class Insecta; order Hymenoptera; family Colletidae; genus Colletes; species Colletes latitarsis. The sequence goes on along the minus strand of NW_027488367.1, from coordinate 27,974,221 downwards.
TGATTAGGGCGAATCCCAGACCTATCCCAGACCTAACTTGCGTTATTCTCTAAAATATTGATCGAAACCAGGTTTAATTGACTGTTTCAGCGTGGTACCACATTACTACCTGATACAATCCAGAAACAGCCCAGGATCTAGCCATGAAGTATGAGAAATATGCGAAAGTATGAGCCTGATGAGGGCAAATCCTAGATCTAACCCAAACCAAACATGCGTTATCCTCTAAAATATTTATCAAGACCAGGTTTAATTGAATGTTTCAGTGTGGTACCACATTACTACGTGATCCAAACCAGAAAAGACCCAGGATCCGTTCAACAAGTATGTGAAAAATGCAAAAGTATGAGTCTGATGAGTGAAAATCCCAGACCTAACCTAGACCTAACATGCGTTATCCTCTAAAATATTGATGGAAACCTGGTTTAATTGACTGTTTCAGTGTTGTACTTCATTACTACGTGATGCGATCCAGAAAAAGCCCAGGATCTAGCCATGAAGTATGAGAAATATGCGAAAGAATGAGTCTGATAAGAGCAAATCCGAGACCTAACCTGGACCTAACATGAATTATTCTCTAAAATATTGATCGAAACCAGGTTTAATTGACTGTTTCAGTGTGGTCCCACATTACTACATGATCCAAAGCAGAAAAAACCCTCGATCAGGTCAACATGTATGTTAAAACTGCGAAATTATGACCCTGATGAGGGCAAATCCCAGGCCTAACCTAGACCTAACATGCGTTGTCCTCTAAAATATTGATGGAAACCAGGTTTAATTGACTATTTCAGTGTTGTACTTCATTACTACGTTATGCAATCCAGAAAAAGCCCAGGATCTAGCCATCAAGTGTGAGAAATATGCGAAAGAATGAGCCTGATAAGAGCAAATCCCAGACCTATCCTAGACCTAACATGAATTATTCTCTAAAATATTGATCGAAACCAGGTTTAATTGACTGTTTCAGTGTGGTCCCACATTACTACGTGATCCAAACCAGAAAAAACCCAGGATCCGTTCAACAAGTATGTGAAGAATGCGAAAGTATGAGTCTGATGAGGGCAAATCCTAGACCTAACCCAGACCTAACATGCGTTATCCTCTTAAATATTTATCAAGACCAGGTTTAATTGAATGTTTCAGTGTGGTACCACATTACTACGTGATGCAATCCAGAAAAAGCCCAGGATCTAGCCACCAAGTTTGAGAAATATGCGAAAGAATGAGCCTGATGAGGGCAAATCCTAGACCTAACCCAGACCTAACATGCGCTATCCTCTAGAATATTGATCGCAACCAAGTTTAATGGACTGTTTCAGTGTGGTACCACACTACTACGTGATCCAAAGCAGAAAAAACCCAGGATCTGTTCAACAAGTATGTGCAAATCGCGAAAGTATGAGTCTGATGAGGTCAAATCCCAGACCTATCTCAGACTTAACTTGCGTTATCCTCCAAAATATTGATCGAAACCAGGTTTAATCGACTGTTTCAGCGTGGTATCACATTACTACGTGATACAATCCAGAAACAGCCCAGGATCTAGCCATGAAGTATGAGAAATATGCGAAAGGATGAGCCTGATGAGGGAATATCCTAGACCTAACCCAGACCTAACATGCGTTATCCTCTAAAATATTTATCAAGACCAGGTTTAATTGAATGTTTCAGTGTGGTACCACATTACTACGTGATGCAATCCAGAAAAAGCCCAGGATCTAGCCACCAAGTTTGAGAAATATGCGAAAGAATGAGCCTGATGAGGGCAAATCCTAGACCTAACCCAGGCCTAACATGCGCTATCCTCTAGAATATTGATCGCAACCAAGTTTAATGGACTGTTTCAGTGTGGTATCACACTACTACGTGATCCAAACCAGAAAAAACCCAGGATCTGTTCAACAAGTATGTGAAAAACGCGAAAGTATGAGTCTGATGAGGTCAAATCCCAAACCTATCCCAGACTTAACTTGCGTTATCCTCTAAAATATTGATCGAAACCAGGTTTAATCGACTGTTTCAGCGTGGTATCACATTACTACGTGATACCATCCAGAAATAGCCCAGGATCTAGCCATGAAGTATGAGAAATATGCGAAAGCATGAGTCTGATGAGTGAAAATCCCAGGCCTAACCTAGACCTAACATGCGTTATCCTCAATAATATTGATCGAAACCAGGTTTAATCGACTGTTTCAGTGTGGTACCACATTACTACGTGATCCAAACCAGAAAAAAACCCAGGATCTGTTCAACGAGTATGTCAAGTGTGCGACAGTATGACCCTGATGAGGGCTGCCCCCAGACCTATCCCAGACCTACCATGCGCTATCCTCTAAAATATTTATCAAGACCAGGTTTAATTGATTGTTGCAGTGTGGTCCCACATTACTACGTGATCCAATCCAGAAAAAGCCCAGGATCTAGCCATCAAGTATGAGTAATATGCGAAAGAATGAGCCTGATGAGGGCAAATCCTAGACCTAACCCAAACCTAGCATGCGTTATCCTCTAAAATATTTATCAAGACCAGGTTTAATTGAATGTTTCAGTGTCGTACCACATTACTACGTGACCCAAACCAGAAAAAACCCAGGATCTGTTCAACTAGTATGTGAAAAACGCGAAAGTATGAGCCTGATGAGGGCAAATCCTAGACCTAACCCAGACCTAACACGCGTTATCCTCTAAAATATTTATCAAGACCAGGTTTAATTGATTGTTTCAGTGTGGTCCCACATAACTACGTGATACAATCCGGAAACAGCCCAGGATCTAGCCACGAAGTATGAGAAATATGCGAAAGTATGAGCCTGATGGGGGCAAATCCTAGACCTATCCCAGACCCAACTTGCGTTATCCTCTAAAATATTGATCGAAACCAGGTTTAATTGACTGTTTCAGCGTGGTACCACATTACTACGTGATACAATCCAGAAACAGCCCAGGATCTAGCCACGAAGTATGAGAAATATGCGAAAGTATGAGCCTGATGAGGGCAAATCCTAGACCTATCCCAGACCCAACTTGCGTTATCCTCTAAAATATTGATCGAAACCAGGTTTAATTGACTGTTTCAGCGTGGTACCACATTACTACGTGAAACAATCCAGAAACAGCCCAGGATCTAGCCATGAAGTATGAGCAATATGCGAAAGTATGAGCCTGATGAGTGCAAATCCTAGACTTAACCCAGACCTAACTTGCGTTATCCTCTAAAATATTGATCGAAACCAGGTTTAATTGACTGTTTCAGCGTGGTACCACATTACTACGTGATACAATCCAGAAACAGCCCAGGATCTAGCCACGAAGTATGAGAAATATGCGAAAGTATGAGCCTGATGAGGGCAAATCCTAGACTTAACCCAGACCTAACATGCGTTATCCTCTAACATATTTATCAAGACCAGGTTTAATTGATTGTTTCAGTGTGGTCCCACATTACTACGTGATCCAAAACAGAAAAAAACCCAGGATCTGTTCTACATGTATGAGAAATATGCGAAAGAATGAGCCTGATGGGAGCAAATCCCAGACCTAACCTAGACCAAACATGAATTATTCTCTAAAATATTGATCGAAACCAGGTTTAATTGACTGTTTCAGTGTGGTCCCACATTACTACGTGATCCAAACCGGAAAAAACCCAGGTTCCGTTCAACAAGTATGTGAAGAATGCGAAAGTATGAGTCTGATGAGGGAAAATCGCAGGCCTAACCTGGACATAACATGCGTTATCCTCTAAAATATTGATCGAAACCAGGTTTAGTCGACTGTTTCAATGTGGTCCCACATTACTACGTGATCCACACCAGAAAAAACCCAGGATCCGTTCAACAAGTATGTGAAGAATGCGAAGGTATGAGTCTGATGAGGTCAAATCCCAGACCTATCCCAGACATAACTTGCGTTATCCTCTAAAATATTGATCGAAACCAGGTTTAATCGACTGTTTCAGCGTGGTACCACAATACTACGTGATACAATCCAGAAACAGCCCAGGATCTAGCCATGAAGTATGAGAAATATGCGAAAGTATGAGCCTGATGAGGGCAAATCCTAGACCTAACCCAAACCTAACATGAATTATTCTCTAAAATATTGATCGAAACCAGGTTTAGTTGACTGTTTCAGTGTTGTACTTCATTACTACGTGATGCAATCCAGAAAAAGCCCAGGATCTAGCCATCAAGTATGAGAAATATGCGAAAGAATGAGCCTGATGAGAGCAAATCCCAGACCTAACCTAGACCTAACATGAATTATTCTCTAAAATATTGATCGAAACCAGGTTTAATTGACTGTTTCAGTGTGGTCCCACATTACTACGTGATCCAAACCAGAAAAAACCCAGAATCCGTTCAACAAGTATGTGAAGAACGCGAAAGTATGAGTCTGATGAGGTCAAATCCCAGGCCTAACCTAGACCTAACATGCGTTATCCTCAAAAATATTGATCGAAACCTGGTTTAATCGACTGTTTCAGTGAGGTACCACATTACTATGTGATCCAAACCAGAAAATAACCCAGGATCTGTTCAACGAGTATGTGAAGTGTGCGACAGTATGAGTCTGATGAGGTCAAATCCCAGACCATTCCCAGACTTAAGTTGCGTTATCCTCTAAAATATTGATCGAAACCAGGTTTAATCGACTGCTTCAGTGTGGTACCACATTACTACGCGATCCAACCCAGAAAAAACCCAGGATCTAGCCATCAAGTATGAGAAATATGCGAAATAATGAGCATGATGAGAGCAAATCCCAGACCTAACCTAGACCTAACATGAATTATTCTCTAAAATATTGATCGAAACCAGGTTTAATTGACTGTTTCAGTGTGGTACCACATTACTACGTGATCCAAACCAGAAAAAACCCAGGATCCGTTCAACAGGTATGTGAAGACTGCGAAAGTATGAGTCTGATGAGTGAAAATCCCAGACCTAACCTAGACCTAACATCCGTTATCCTCTAATATATTGATCCAAACCAGGTATAATGGACTGTTTCAGTGTGGTACCACACTACTACGTGATCCAAACCAGAAAAAACCCAGGATCTGTTCAACAAGTATGTGAAAAACGCGAAAGTATGAGCCTGATGAGGGCAAATCCAAGACCTATCCCAGACCTAACTTGCGTTGTCCTCTAAGATATTGATGGAAACCAGGTTTAATTGCCTGTTTCCGTGTTGTACTTCATTACTATGTGATGCAATCCAGAAAAAGCCCAGGATCTAGCCATCAAGTTTGAGAAATATGCGAAAGAATGAGCCTGATGAGGGCAAATCCCAGACCTAACCTAGACCTAACATGAATTATTCTCTAAAATATTGATCGAAACCAGGTTTAATTGACTGTTTCAGTGTGGTCCCACATTACTACGTAATCCAAACCAGAAAAAACCCAGGATCCGTTCAACAAGTATGTGAAGAATGCGAAAGTATGAGTCTGATGAGTGAAAATCCCAGGCCTAACCTAGACCTAACATGCGTTACCCTCAAAAATATAGATCGAAACCTGGTTTAATCGACTGTTTCAGTGTGGTACCACATTACTATGTGATCCAAACCAGAAAAAACCCAGGATCTGTTCAACAAGTATGTGAAGAACGCTAAACTGTGAGCCTGATGAGGGCAAATCTTAGACCTAACCCAGACCTAAGATGCGTTAACCACTAATATATTTACCCAGACCAGGTTTCATTGAATGTTTCAGTGTGGTACCACATTACTACGTGATCCAAACCAGAAAAAACCCAGGATCCGTTCAACAAGTATGTGAAGAATGCGAAAGTATGAGTCTGATGAGGGCAAATCCTAGACCTAACCCAGACCTAACATGCGTTATCCTCTTAAATATTTATCAAGACCAGGTTTAATTGAATGTTTCAGTGTGGTACCACATTACTACGTGATGCAATCCAGAAAAAGCCCAGGATCTAGCCACCAAGTTTGAGAAATATGCGAAAGAATGAGCCTGATGAGGGCAAATCCTAGACCTAACCCAGACCTAACATGCGCTATCCTCTAGAATATTGATCGCAACCAAGTTTAATGGACTGTTTCAGTGTGGTACCACACTACTACGTGATCCAAAGCAGAAAAAACCCAGGATCTGTTCAACAAGTATGTGCAAATCGCGAAAGTATGAGTCTGATGAGGTCAAATCCCAGACCTATCTCAGACTTAACTTGCGTTATCCTCCAAAATATTGATCGAAACCAGGTTTAATCGACTGTTTCAGCGTGGTATCACATTACTACGTGATACAATCCAGAAACAGCCCAGGATCTAGCCATGAAGTATGAGAAATATGCGAAAGGATGAGCCTGATGAGGGAATATCCTAGACCTAACCCAGACCTAACATGCGTTATCCTCTAAAATATTTATCAAGACCAGGTTTAATTGAATGTTTCAGTGTGGTACCACATTACTACGTGATGCAATCCAGAAAAAGCCCAGGATCTAGCCACCAAGTTTGAGAAATATGCGAAAGAATGAGCCTGATGAGGGCAAATCCTAGACCTAACCCAGGCCTAACATGCGCTATCCTCTAGAATATTGATCGCAACCAAGTTTAATGGACTGTTTCAGTGTGGTATCACACTACTACGTGATCCAAACCAGAAAAAACCCAGGATCTGTTCAACAAGTATGTGAAAAACGCGAAAGTATGAGTCTGATGAGGTCAAATCCCAAACCTATCCCAGACTTAACTTGCGTTATCCTCTAAAATATTGATCGAAACCAGGTTTAATCGACTGTTTCAGCGTGGTATCACATTACTACGTGATACCATCCAGAAATAGCCCAGGATCTAGCCATGAAGTATGAGAAATATGCGAAAGCATGAGTCTGATGAGTGAAAATCCCAGGCCTAACCTAGACCTAACATGCGTTATCCTCAATAATATTGATCGAAACCAGGTTTAATCGACTGTTTCAGTGTGGTACCACATTACTACGTGATCCAAACCAGAAAAAAACCCAGGATCTGTTCAACGAGTATGTCAAGTGTGCGACAGTATGACCCTGATGAGGGCTGATCCCAGACCTATCCCAGACCTACCATGCGCTATCCTCTAAAATATTTATCAAGACCAGGTTTAATTGATTGTTGCAGTGTGGTCCCACATTACTACGTGATCCAATCCAGAAAAAGCCCAGGATCTAGCCATCAAGTATGAGTAATATGCGAAAGAATGAGCCTGATGAGGGCAAATCCTAGACCTAACCCAAACCTAGCATGCGTTATCCTCTAAAATATTTATCAAGACCAGGTTTAATTGAATGTTTCAGTGTCGTACCACATTACTACGTGACCCAAACCAGAAAAAACCCAGGATCTGTTCAACAAGTATGTGAAAAACGCGAAAGTATGAGCCTGATGAGGGCAAATCCTAGACCTAACCCAGACCTAACACGCGTTATCCTCTAAAATATTTATCAAGACCAGGTTTAATTGATTGTTTCAGTGTGGTCCCACATTACTACGTGATACAATCCGGAAACAGCCCAGGATCTAGCCACGAAGTATGAGAAATATGCGAAAGTATGAGCCTGATGGGGGCAAATCCTAGACCTATCCCAGACCCAACTTGCGTTATCCTCTAAAATATTGATCGAAACCAGGTTTAATTGACTGTTTCAGCGTGGTACCACATTACTACGTGATACAATCCAGAAACAGCCCAGGATCTAGCCACGAAGTATGAGAAATATGCGAAAGTATGAGCCTGATGAGGGCAAATCCTAGACCTATCCCAGACCCAACTTGCGTTATCCTCTAAAATATTGATCGAAACCAGGTTTAATTGACTGTTTCAGCGTGGTACCACATTACTACGTGAAACAATCCAGAAACAGCCCAGGATCTAGCCATGAAGTATGAGCAATATGCGAAAGTATGAGCCTGATGAGTGCAAATCCTAGACTTAACCCAGACCTAACTTGCGTTATCCTCTAAAATATTGATCGAAACCAGGTTTAATCGACTGTTTCAGCGTGGTATCACATTACTACGTGATACAATCCAGAAACAGCCCAGGATCTAGCCATGAAGTATGAGAAATATGCGAAAGGATGAGCCTGATGAGGGAATATCCTAGACTTAACCCAGACCTAACATGCGTTATCCTCTAACATATTTATCAAGACCAGGTTTAATTGATTGTTTCAGTGTGGTCCCACATTACTACGTGATCCAAAACAGAAAAAAACCCAGGATCTGTTCTACATGTATGAGAAATATGCGAAAGAATGAGCCTGATGGGAGCAAATCCCAGACCTAACCTAGACCAAACATGAATTATTCTCTAAAATATTGATCGAAACCAGGTTTCATTGACTGTTTCAGTGTGGTCCCACATTACTACGTGATCCAAACCGGAAAAAACCCAGGTTCCGTTCAACAAGTATGTGAAGAATGCGAAAGTATGAGTCTGATGAGGGAAAATCGCAGGCCTAACCTGGACATAACATGCGTTATCCTCTACAATATTGATCGAAACCAGGTTTAGTCGACTGTTTCAGTGTGGTCCCACATTACTACGTGATCCACACCAGAAAAAACCCAGGATCCGTTCAACAAGTATGTGAAGAATGCGAAGGTATGAGTCTGATGAGGTCAAATCCCAGACCTATCCCAGACATAACTTGCGTTATCCTCTAAAATATTGATCGAAACCAGGTTTAATCGACTGTTTCAGCGTGGTACCACAATACTACGTGATACAATCCAGAAACAGCCCAGGATCTAGCCATGAAGTATGAGAAATATGCGAAAGTATGTGCCTGATGAGGGCAAATCCTAGACCTAACCCAAACCTAACATGAATTATTCTCTAAAATATTGATCGAAACCAGGTTTAGTTGACTGTTTCAGTGTTGTACTTCATTACTACGTGATGCAATCCAGAAAAAGCCCAGGATCTAGCCATCAAGTATGAGAAATATGCGAAAGAATGAGCCTGATGAGAGCAAATCCCAGACCTAACCTAGACCTAACATGAATTATTCTCTAAAATATTGATCGAAACCAGGTTTAATTGACTGTTTCAGTGTGGTCCCACATTACTACGTGATCCAAACCAGAAAAAACCCAGAATCCGTTCAACAAGTATGTGAAGAACGCGAAAGTATGAGTCTGATGAGGTCAAATCCCAGGCCTAACCTAGACCTAACATGCGTTATCCTCAAAAATATTGATCGAAACCTGGTTTAATCGACTGTTTCAGTGAGGTACCACATTACTATGTGATCCAAACCAGAAAATAACCCAGGATCTGTTCAACGAGTATGTGAAGTGTGCGACAGTATGAGTCTGATGAGGTCAAATCCCAGACCATTCCCAGACTTAAGTTGCGTTATCCTCTAAAATATTGATCGAAACCAGGTTTAATCGACTGTTTCAGTGTGGTACCACATTACTACGCGATCCAACCCAGAAAAAACCCAGGATCTAGCCATCAAGTATGAGAAATATGCGAAATAATGAGCCTGATGAGAGCAAATCCCAGACCTAACCTAGACCTAACATGAATTATTCTCTAAAATATTGATCGAAACCAGGTTTAATTGACTGTTTCAGTGTGGTACCACATTACTACGTGATCCAAACCAGAAAAAACCCAGGATCCGTTCAACAGGTATGTGAAGACTGCGAAAGTATGAGTCTGATGAGTGAAAATCCCAGACCTAACCTAGACCTAACATCCGTTATCCTCTAATATATTGATCCAAACCAGGTATAATGGACTGTTTCAGTGTGGTACCACACTACTACGTGATCCAAACCAGAAAAAACCCAGGATCTGTTCAACGAGTATGTGAAGTGTGCGACAGTATGAGTCTGATGAGGTCAAATCCCAGACCATTCCCAGACTTAAGTTGCGTTATCCTCTAAAATATTGATCGAAACCAGGTTTAATCGACTGTTTCAGTGTGGTACCACATTACTACGCGATCCAACCCAGAAAAAACCCAGGATCTAGCCATCAAGTATGAGAAATATGCGAAATACTGAGCCTGATGATTGCAAATCCTAGACCTAACCCAGACCTAACATGCGTTATCCTCTAAAATATTTATCAAGACCAGGTTTAATTGAATGTTTCAGTGTGGTACCACATTACTACGTGATCCAAACCAGAAAAAAACCCTGGATCTGTTCAACAAGTATGTGAAAATCACGAAAGTATGAGCCTGATGAGGGCAAATCCAAGACCTATCCCACACCTAACTTGCGTTGTCCTCTAAAATATTGATGGAAACCAGGTTTAAATGACTGTTTCAGTGTGGTACCACATTACTACGTGATCCAATCCAGAAAAAGTGCAGGATCTAGCCACCAAGTATGAGAAATATGCCAAAGAATGAGCCTGATGAGTGCAAATCCTAGACCTAACCCAGACCTAACATGCGTTATCCTCTAAAATATTTATCAAGACCAGGATTAATTGACTGTTCAGTGTGGCATCACATTACTACGTGATACAAACCAGTGGAAGCCTTGGATCTGGCCAACAAGAATGAGAAATATGCGAAAGTATGAGCCTGGTGAGGGCAAATCCTCGACCTAACCCTGACCTAACATGCGTTATCCTCTAAAATATTTATCAAGACCAGGTTTAATGGTATG